>NC_134096.1:38265416-39598223 GCF_000715075.1 Nicotiana tabacum | reverse complement strand
TGTGCATCCAGTGTTTCATGTTTCCATGCTCCGGAAGTATATTGGAGATCCGTCCCATGTTTTGAATTTCAGCACGGTTCAGTTGGAGTGTGATATGACTTATGATGTGGAGCCGGTGGCTATTTTGGATCAGCAGGTTCGAAGGTTGAGGTCAAAGAATGTAGCTTCAGTGAAGGTGCAATGGAGAGGTCAGCCTGTGGAGGAGGCCACCTGGGAGACTGAGCGGGAGATGCGGAGCAGATATCCATGCCTATTCGAGACTCCAGGTATGTTTCTAGACCCGTTCGAGGATGAACGGATGTTTAAGAGGGGGAGGATGTAACGACCCGGCTGGTCGTTTCGAGAGTTCTAGCCCCGTTTTCCCCATTTCTACTTCTTTTTGTGTTATTCAGCTATATTATGTTATATTGGGTTAGTTGGTTTGGGACCGGAGTGGTTTCAGAGTGAATTGAGGCACTTAGTCTCTTAAGTAGAAACTTAAGCTGGAAAACAAATCAACCGTATGTTGAACTATGCATAAACAATCTCGGATTTGAATCCTTATGGTTCCATTAGTGCAGTTAGCTGATTTTGGACTTAGGAGTGCGTCTGGAATGTGATTTGGATGTTCGTGGTAGAATTAGGCTTGAATTGGCGAAATTAGAAATTTGGCGATTTCGGTCGACATCTGGAAAATTTGATATTGGGGTCGGAATGGAATTCCGGAAGTTGAAGTAGGTTAGTAGTGTCATTTGTGATGTGTGTGCAAAATTTGAGGTCATTTGTACGTGGTTTGGTTTGTTTCGGCATCAGTTGCTGAATTTGGAAATTTAAAAGTTCTTAGGCTTGAATCCGAGGGTAATTTGATGATTTGATGTTGTTTTAAGTGATTTGAAGGTTCGACTAAGTTGGTATGTTGATATATGACTTATTGGTATTTTTGGTTGAAGTCCAGAGGGCCTCGGAGTGATTCCGGGTGGTTAACGGATTTGTCGATATTGGAAAATGCAGTTGAAGCTTCTGCTACTGCTATTTTCGCACTTGCGGAAGAAAGAGTTGCAGGTGCAAGGCCGCTGGTGCGCGTGGGGAGTGCGCAAGTGCGGGCAATGCTGGGCTAGGCAGGTTACGCAGGTGCGAGGTGGATGTCGCATCTGCGAGCCCGCAGGTGCAAAAACTGGGGCGCAGATGAGGAAAGGGTGATGCTGGACAGGCTTCGCAGAAGCGGAGGAAACGCGCAGGTGCGCTTTCGCAGGTGCGGGTTTTTGGGCCACAGATGCGGAAGCTGGGCTCCTAAGTGAGTTCCGCACCTGCGAGAAGAACTACCCGACCCACGATTTAGAGTTAGCCGCGGTAATTCATACACTAAAGATGTGGAGGCACTACTTGTATGGCATTCATGGTGATATCTATACGGATCATAAGAGCCTCCAATATATCTTCAAGCAAAAGGAATTGAATTTACGTCAAAGGAGATGCTTGGAGCTACTTAAATATTATGACGTTGATATTTTATACCATCTGGGGAAGGCGAACGTGGTAGCCGATGCTTGGAGTTCGGTTACTGGACTCAGGTGATATTGGAATTACTATTTAGGATACGGCAACATCCTCGTTAGTAACTAAAGTGAAGGAACGCCAGTACGAGGATCTTGTGTTAGTTCATTATAGGGATACCACCCCTCAGAAGGAGAAGACACAGTTTGAGGTTGCAGAAGATGGGGTCCTCAGATATCGAGGACGATTATGTGTCCCTAATGTTGCAGGGCTGCATCAGCGGGTTATGGGAGAAACTCACTATTCTCGTGATTCTATCCATCCAGGAGCAACCAAAATATATCATGATATCAGGGAAGTATATTGGTGGGACGGAATGAAAAAGGATATAGCGGAGTTTGTTGCTCAGTGCCCTAACTGTCAGCAGGTCAAGATTGAGCACCAAAAACCCGGTGGATTATTACAGGCTATAGAGATTCTGACTTGGAAGTGGGAAGTAATCAATATGGATTTCATCGTAGGCCTACCTCATACCCAGCGTAAGTTCGATTCTATATGGGTGATTGTTGATAGGCTTACAAAAGCAGCCCATTTTCTGCCCATTAGGATTATATATTCCGCAGAGGATTATGCAAGGCTTTATATTAAGGAGATAGTTCGACTGCATGGTATCCCTGTATCTATTATCTCGGATAGAGGAGCTCAATTTACAGCTAACTTCTGGAGGTTCTTCCAAAAAGGATTGGGGACTCAGGTAAGTCTTTGTACAACATTTCATCCCCAGACAGACGGGCAGGCTGAGTGTACTATTCAAACACTTGAGGATATGTTACGAACTTGTGTGATAGACTTCAAAGGTAGCTGGGATGATCATCTGCCGCTTATTGAGTTCGCATATAATAATAGCTACCATTCCAGTATTCAGATGGCTCCATATGAAGCTCTTTACGGACGGGAGTGTAGGTCGCCTATAGGGTGGTTCGATGTTGAGGAAACTACGTTAGTAGGACCAGAATTGGTACAATAGGCAATCGAGAAAATTAAGCTTATAAAGGAAAGGCTATTAGCAGCTCAAAGCCGTCAGAAGTCTTATGCGGATAATCGACGGCGAGACTTGGAGTTTCAGGTTGACGACTGGGTATTCCTAAAGGTATCACCGATGAAAGGTGTTATGAGGTTCGGTAAGAAAGGAAAACATAGCCCTCGGTACATTGGACCATATAAGATCATACGCAAGATAGGCCAGGTAGCATATGAGTTAGACTTGCCTTAGGACTTGGAGTTTCTACATCCAGTCTTTCATGTGTCTATGCTCTGTAAATGTATCGGAGATTCTTCCAGAATCGTGTCAGTTGACGACGTTCAGGTCATAGAGCAGCTATCATATGAAGAAACTCCCATTGCTATATTACACAGTTAGGTTCGGAGATTGAGAACTAAAGACGTAGCTTAGGTGAAAGTACTTTGGAGAAACAATAATGTGGAAGAAATGACTTGGGAGGCTGAGGAAGACATGAAGTCTAGATATCCCTACTTATTTCCTCCTCCAGAGAAGGGTCCGACTGAGACATCACAACCTTAAGGTACGTGTATGGATCCTTGTGTTAGTTATTGATGATTGTGGTCCTATATGGCGTTGAATCATTGAGTTTCTACAGGAAGAGTTGGTAGTAGTATTGTTACAAAGGCGACTCTACCAAAGTTATATAGATCCCGGGGAGTTAAACATTCGAGGACGAATGTTTCTAAGGGGAGAAGGATGTTACATCTCGCGTTTTTGTATATTAAAGTTTCGTCTTCAGTTAATCGACGTAGACTCGGGGATGAGATTATCTTGAGGTTAACGTATTTATGCTATTTATAATAAGCGATAAGTAAGTGCCATGAAGGGTAAAGGGTACACGAATTAAAGGAAATGAGTTTCGATTGAAGATTGTCGATTTGAGAAAATTCTTAATTATGTGGGTGATTGGTTAATTATCGGGTATCGGGATATTACCAAATTAATTAATAAATTAGTGGATAAAGATTAAAATCCCCACCCACCCCCACGTGACAGCAAGCCACTTCCTAAAGACATGACTCTTAGTCATTGTTGATTAGGTGGCAAACAAATGTGTTAGTTACAAAGACACTTCATCTCTAACATCTTCAATACAAAATAACTTACAATCATCTCATGCTAACTTCATTCTAACATTTTGAATACAAAGACACTACAATCAGATGCTAATTTCATTTCTAATATTTTGAATACAAAGACTTATTAATTCCTACAAGTTTTCAACAAAACTTCTTGTAACCAAACAATTCCAACGGGAATTATTAGCACCTTAGCAACATAAAATTTTGCGGTTCTAAAGGAGTACGGTGCAACCTTTTCCAAGAACATCATACGGATTTTTGTCCACTCCAGGTATGTTAAGGTCATCCCTTCTTTCTTTTTGGCATGATCCAAATGATACAAAAAGAAATGAGCAAACACACAGTTTTCATAAACGACTCTATTCATAGAAATACTAGGGGTCTCTATGT
Source organism: Nicotiana tabacum (assembly GCF_000715075.1). Taxonomy (NCBI): domain Eukaryota; kingdom Viridiplantae; phylum Streptophyta; class Magnoliopsida; order Solanales; family Solanaceae; genus Nicotiana; species Nicotiana tabacum. The sequence continues at coordinate 39,594,215 of NC_134096.1, read as the reverse complement.
TCTTGATTCCCCATGTGACATATTATTATATCTTCTGTTCATGGGTCTCAGAATGATACGCAATTGATAAAGTTTATCCGAAAGGAATATTGAGATTATTAACATATTTTCATGTATTTCATTCATTTATACATGTACATTGACCCATGACAAGATGGCGTTATATACGCATATTTATATGTATACATATGTATATGGGATATGGGAAAAGGTTACGGCGTTATATACGCACCACCACCTGATCAATTGGCATATGTTAATGATTTTGCCCACAGTGGCCGAGATGATATGATAGGAAGCCCTCAGAGGCTTGATGATGTTATGTATACCTATACCCATGCATGACACGACATTTGTACGCACGTGAATGACATTATAAATGTTTCATTATTTACAAGTTATTTAGACTTACAAGCGGAATTCTTTGTTCCGTGTTTCATCTATCTCTTCTATGTACTGATTATTATGCCTTACATACTCAGTACATTATTCGTACTGACGCCCTATTTCCCGGAGCCTGCATTTCATGCGCGCAGGTGCAGGTAGATAAGCTGACGGTCCCCCTTCTTAGGATTCTTGATCAGCGAGAGTTGGCGTGCTCCATTTGATCCGGAGCTACTTTTGATTTTGGTATGATATGCTTGTATACATATATGGGTATGACATGGCCCAATCCTGTCCTTGTACAGTTGTATATTCTATTAGAGGTCTGTAGACAGTTATGTACAGTTGGATAGTTTGTGGCCTTGTCGGCTTCCAGTTTTAGGTATATAGTTGTCTATAGCAGCCTTGTCGGCTCGCCCACGTGTTTCGCACGTATATGTACATATGCCTTTTGGGAAGGTTTCCTTCATGTATGTTATTCTCGTAATTCAGCAAATATTATTCAGGTTTATATCTTAGAAGAATGCTTATGGGTGTTTGACAGGTAGGACTCGAGCACCCGTCACGGCCCATCGGTTTGGGTCGTGATAATCTCTCCATCCTTTGCTTCTGAGCCACCATCCTCACGTATGCCAAGTCCCTACGTTAATCGAGCAAATCCAACTTCACCAGCAATGCCTAATTATTTTACTTCTTAGTTTGCTCGGGAAAACTGTAAGGTACCTTCCCCTACTTCCACCGGGATCAGAGCATCCTCGCCAAATACGAGAGAGAAAGGTGTCTCTCCCGTGCTTGACTTTTTCATCTTTTGATATGCCCATAGCACGCCCGGTAACTCTTTCGGCCATTTACCTTTAGCAGCTTCTAAGCTCTTTTTGAGGTTTTGGATAATCACCTTGTTGGTTAACTCCGCCTATCCATTAGCCTCAGATGGTACGGTGAGGATGTAAACCTCTTGATTTTCAATTCTTCGAGAAATTTTGTGACTTTGGAGCCTATGAACTATGGTCCGTTGTCGGAGGCAATTTTCTTTGGTATTTCAAATCGGCAGATTATGTGTTCCCATAGGAAGTCGACCACTTCGCGCTCACCAATCTTTTGGTAAGGACCTACTTCAACACATTTAGTGAAGTAGTCAGTTTAAATTAAGAGGAATCTTACCTTTACGGGACCCGGTGGCAGTGTGCCAACTATATCCATCCCCCATTTCATGAATGGGCATGGGGACAACACTGAATGAAAGAATTCCGCCGGTTGGTTTACCAACTATGCATAGCATTAGCATTTATCGCATTTCTGAACGAACATCTTTGCATCTTGTTCCATTCAGGGCCAATAGAATCCTACCCTAACCAGCTTTAGTACCAATGAATCTGCACCGGAATGGTTCCCGCAAATTCCTTCATGGACTTCTCTCATCACGTAGTCCGCCTCCGAGGCTCCTAGACATCGGGCCAACGATCCTTGGTACGATCTCCTATATAATTGCCCGTCCATGGGCAGTAACGAGCCACTTTGGTGCGTAGTTCCTGGGATGCCTTCGAGTCTTCGAGCAATTTTCCATGCCAAAGATATTCGATGAATTCATTCCTCCAGTTCCAGACTAGGTTGGTTGTATTCATTTCACAATAGCCATCCACATATTGTACCGAATGCAGAAGTTGAATGACAGTACTGGACACAGATCCTTTCATCTCCGTAGACAACCCCAAATTAGCCAATGTGTCCGCTTCCATGTTCTATTCTCTCGGAATATGTATGATCGACCATTCCCTAAATCGTGCAAGCAATGCCTGAACCTTATTCACATAATGTAGCATGCGTTCCTCTTTTGTATCGAAAATCTCGTACACCTGGTTTACTACCAGTTGGGAATCACATTTGATATCTATGACCTTGGAGCCAAGTCCCTGGGCCAATTCAAGTCCTGCAACCAAAGCCTCATACTTAGCTTCATTATTAGTTGACGGAACAGTCTTAATTGCCTGCCTCAAGGTTTCCCCCGACGGCGTGATTAGAACCAACCTGAGCCCGGACCTATTTACATTGGAGCCTCCATCCCAAATAAGGTCTCCTAATGTCGTTTCTGACACCAGTACTGCCTCTTTGCAGCTAGGGGCATTAACCTGGGACTGAAATCGGCGGCCACAAAGTTGGCCAAAATGTGTGATTTGATCGCAGTCCTAGGCTTATATTCAATATCAAACAAGCTAATTTTGACTGCCCATTTAGCCAACCGGCCTGACAACTCAGGCTTGTGAAGAACATTCCTCAAGGGGAAGGTTGTCACAACGTCTATCGTGTGACACTATAAATAAGGCCTAAGCCTTCAAGAGGTGACTACGAGAGCTATTGCCAGCTTTTCAAGGTGCGGATAGCGAGTCTCCGCTCCTGACAATATTTTACTGACATAATAGACTGGAAATTGCATACCTTCATCCTCTCGGACTAAAATGGCACTTACCGCTACTTTCGGACCACTAGATATATCAGCAAATGTTCACCTTCCCGCGGTTTTAATAGTAGTGGGAGCTTGATAGGTACCGTTTCAAGTCTTTCAAGACCTGCTGGCATTTCAGAGTCCATTCGAAATTGTTCTTCTTCTTAAGAAGTGAGAAGAAATGATGGCATTTTTCTGAGGATTGAGAGATGAATATGCTTAAAGTAGATAATCTTCCGGTTAGACTCTGTACTTCTTTTATACTCGTTAGCTAGTTCGGTATGTCTTCGATGGCCTTGATTTTATCAGGATTCACCATGATTCCTCTTTATGAGACCAAGAACCCCAAGAACTTATCAGAGCTAACCCCGAACGCATATTATTCCGGGTTGAGTTTCATCTTATGCTTCCTCAAGATGTCGAAGGTTTCTTGGAGGTGTTTCAAATGATTACCTACTCTTAAAGACTTGACTAACATGTCATCGATATATAGTTCAATTAATTTGCTTATTTATTTCTCGAACATCTTATTAACAAGCCTATGATAAGTGGCTCCGGCGTTTTTAAGCCCAAATGACATCACATTATAACAATATGTGCCAAAGTTTGTTATGAACGAAGTTTTTTCCTGATCCTCCAGGTTCATTTTGATTTGATTGTACCCGGAGTAGGCATCGAGGAAACTCATTAACTCGTGCCCGATCATTGCATCAATTATTTGATCAATGTTTGGCAATAGGAATGAGTCTTTAGGGCACGTCTTATTTAACTCCTTATAATCTACGCATATTCTAAACTTGTTATTCTTTTTTGGAACCACAACTACATTAGCTAACCATTCGGGATACTTTACCTCCCGGAGTTACCTCTTCTTTAACAAACCTATTTCTGACCTCGGCTATTGGGCATTTCTTTTGCCTTACCGGTGGGAAGTTTGGGTCCAAGCTTAGCTTGTTCACGACCATCTCTAATAGGATACCTGTCATATTCGAGTGCGACCATGCAAAACAATCAACGTTAGCTTTAAGGAAATAATAAATCATGACCTTAGTTCAGGATTGAGTCATGTTCCCAAGTGAAACTTCCTTTCCAAGAATTCTTTAAACAAAGCCACTTGCTCGAGTTCTTCTACAGTGGACTTGGTTGCATCTATCTCCTCTGTACCTGGAAGTATCTCGGTACCTTGTGGGATTAAGACGACTCCTCACCTTTATCATCTTCATTTGGCAAGGGGGCATGCGTCGGTTCATGTAATTGCTATTTGCTGGGCTCCTTCCCTTTGCTACTAGAAATCGACATAGCATTCATCTCTCTTGCTGCCGGTTGATCTCCTCTTATCTGCATGATTCCTTCCGGGGTGGGGAATTTCAATAGTTGATGCTATGTTGAGGGCAGAGCCTTCATCTCATGTATCCACGACCTTTCGAGGATTATGTTGTAACCCATGTCGTCGTTTATGTCACGACCCAAACCGATGGGCCGCGACGGGCACCCGGTACCTTACTCAATCGAGTACCAACATAACGTATCTTTTCGTATCATACTATCATAGATAACTGAGTCGGAGAGGCTGCCCTGAGATAGGTAAAATACAACATGTAATACCAACTTATACATAAGACATATGGGCCTCTAAGACCAAAATAACCACTCGTACACTAAACATAGGCCAACAAGGCCATACAATCTTTTACGTACATGACATCTGTCTACAAGCCTCTAAGAATACATATTTGTCATTAAGGTCAGAACATAGCCCCGCCATACCAAACAATACACGTCTAAATCATACTAACCAAACAAGCAACTCCGGAGCAAATGGAGCGCACCAACACCTTTCGCTAAGCTGATTGCTTACTTGGAGGGCTCATAACCTATCTATCGGGACCTGCGGGCATGAAACGCAGCATCCCCAGGCACAGGGACGTCAGTACAAATAATGTATCAAGTATGTAAGGAATGAAAATAAGTAAATAATAGACATGATAGAAACAAGGAGTAAAAGACTCAACATGTAAATCTGAATAACTCTGTGAATCATTAATATTTACAATGTCATGCATATGCGTATAAATGTCATACCATGCGCAGGTATATACGTTCATAACATCATCAAGCCTCTGAGGGCATCCCATCATATCATCTCGGCCACTGTGGGCAAATCATCAACGTATACCAGCTAATCAGGTGGTGGTGCGTATATAACGCCGTAACCTTTTCTATTATATATATATATATTGCGTATATAACACCATATGGTCATGGGTCAATGTGCATGTATAAATGCATGAAATGCATATGAAACACGTTAATAAGATTTTCTCGGAATGTCATAAAAATAATATGCTTGTCGGATAAACTTTATCAAATACGTATTTTTCTGAGACCAATGAATAGAAGATATAATAATAATTCACATGGTGAATCAAGAACATAGACACCCCTAGTATTTCTATGAATAGAGTCATTTATGGAAGTTGTGCATTTGCATGTTTCGTGCGTGTTGTATAGATTATTCTAAAAAGAAAAAAGAGATAGCCTTAACATACCTGAATCGATTCTCTTGAAAATCCTCTAACACCCGTTAATTGCGACAAAACATGGAACAAGTCATATGAAAAACTTAAAGCAATCACGTTGCTATGCAAAGAAAATCTTGGCCGAAACCTTTCCTTAAGAACTTAGCAACAACGTTGCTATTTGGAAAGTGAATTAACGTTGCTATGTTCCTTGGATTAGAAAATGATTTAAATTGTAACCTTTCTATGTGCTTGGCTGAAACTCTCTTAAGAGACTAAAAAGTGACTTGAATTAGGAAGTTTCAAATGAATTCTTGGAGTTCCATCCGTCACTTTTGCATTCCAAAGACTTGGAGTTTCAAATGAATTCTTTAATTGTGTTAGTTGGTAGGCCCCACTAATTTGATGACTCGTCTTCTAAATGTGCCATGTTGCTATATAACTCAAGAGTCATTTCTTTAGCTTTCATTGGCTGCCACGTTAGGGGCTTCAATTTTATCCAAAGATTGTAATTAATCTCCCACTAAAATTCATTAATTATCCAATTATCCGCATAATTAAGAATTATCTCAAATTATTTCAAATACTACTCACTTGACACACTTTGTGTACCCTACTATCATGGTCATGTGGTACCTTGTATGGCACTAATCCATAAATACCGGGTATTGTAGCTCGGGCCGTATTTTATCCCAACATGTTAAACTTTGACGAAAATTCATTTCCTTCGATTTGCTTACTCTCTCACCTTCACGAATTTACTCATCACTTGTTTAAAGTAGCACAATACTTATAATCCCAAAATAATCTCATTCCCGAACTTACGTCAATTAAATTACGACGAAATTTTAACGTACAAAAATGCGGGATGTAACATCTCATTTTCGAGCTTTCATTAATTTATTTATGGCGTACTCTCACATACAAAAATATGGTGTGTAACAGTCTACCACTTCAAATAAGGTGGTTTTGGTTATTCCTTCAGTGTTTGTGGGCATTAGGATCTCTCCTCGGGTTGTCACACTTGCCAAATTGAACCTGGCGAGGAGCTTTGTTTTTGAAATGATGCTTCCAATTAACTTTGCTTGTTCCATCACTCTCCATTGAATGATGTTGGCTGAGCTTCCCGGGTCAACCAAATTACGCTTCATCTTGAAATCTAGGACATTGAGAGAAATTACCAGGGCGTCATTATGTGACAGAAGAAGTCTGTTGGCATCTTCGTTCGTGAAGGGGATGTCATCTTCTGTGACTTCTCGGAGTCTCTTGTTGCGGGTCACTGATATCTTTGTTTTCTTGGCCACTGAGAAGGTTATGCCATTAATTTCATTCCCTCCAAAATCATGTTGATAGTCAACCGAGGGGAGTTTTCTGCTATCTTTGAAGGTTCCACATTGTCCAGGCTATGACCGTAATTATTCTTGGTTTGGTCGCTAGAGAACTCCTTGAGATGGCCCTTTTTCAACAACTTCGCTACCTCTTCACGTAGATGCTGGCAATCCACAATTCTGTGGCCATGAGTCCCATGATATTCGTACTATAAGTTTGGATCCCTCTGGCTGGTTTCAGATCTGATTGGCTTCGGGAATTGTGCTTCTTTGATATTCCTCATCGCTGATACCAACTCCACTAGGTTGATGTTGAAATTATAATCCGACAACCTGGGATATGTGGAATCCCGGGCCCCAGAAATCTCCTTTTCTTGTAATGATATGTTGTTTCGGCCACGGTCAGTTCTTCTGTCGAGAGCAAACCTATCCGAGGACTGGAACCCTTTGCTGTCGTGACCTTCATTTCTCTCGTATAGCAGGAAACGACCTTTAGAAGAAAGCCGGTCCGCATCGAAATCGCTTTTGAACTTATCCTGGTTATTGTCTCGGTCCCGTCCCTTGGTTGATGTCAGGAACCCGAGCTAATCATCTTCTATCCTTATTTTTGACTCATAACAGTTCTGAACATCCACCCATGTAGTTGCTTGGAATTCGAGAAGTCTTTCCTTCAGATTTTCGGAGGCGTCAGAGATCCTTGGAATCAAACGTTTTGTGAACGCCTATGCTTCCCGCTCATATGGTACGGCCGGTAGCATCATCCTCTCTTTTTGTAATCTAATCACAAATTTTCGCAACAATTTGGACTCACCTTGTGCGATCCTGAATATGTCTGCCTTCCTGGCTTGGACCTTTCTAGCCCCGGCAGGGGCCTTAATGAATGAATCTATAAGCATTTCAAAAGAATCAATTGAATGCTCGGGTAAGAGTGAATACCATGTCAGGGTCCCATTTGTGAGAGTTTCTCCAAACTTCTTCAGTAGAACTGATTCGATCTCATGTTGATCCAAATCGTTCCCTTTCACAGTCATGGTATAAGTTGTGATGTACTCATGCGGGTCCGAAGTCCCATCGTATTTTGGTACGTTCAGCATCTTGAAACTCTTCATAATTAACTCCGGTGTTGCGCTTGATTTAAACGACAACTAAGTGTTATTTTTCGAATATGGGCCCTTAGAAACTGGTGATGCGCCTGAAATCTGATCCATTCAGGCGTGAAACTCCTTCGCATGATCCATTCGTTCGTTTAATTCCCTCATAAATCTCATGAGCTCAGTTTTGAAGGGATCATTATCATTATCGTTACCAGATCCGGTACCGGTCCACCCGGCACCATCAAAATCAACCTCACGCTCGGGGCATTGTTATCAACTCTTTGAGTTGTTTGATTTGCAGGAACGCCGAGAGGAAACATCCCATTTCGTTTATGTTTTTGGAAGCGCCGGACAACGCTTGCTTCAACTCTATCATCACCTGATCCTACCTTGAGAGGTGGCCTATGATAGCTTTCTATTGCTATCTTAGGATTCTTACTGTTTCTGCAACGTGTTCCTCTTCCGCGTCATCGAGCGTTGGCTTCCCTACATGCCAGGAGTACTACCCTTCACGTACTGGGGTTACCTCGTCCCCTTCGTTAGGAGTGTCGCTGATTGAATCCTAATGTTGAGGCAGATTTTCGTGTCTGTCACGCCCCAAACTCGGGGAGCGCTACCGGTGCTCAACCGAGAGAACCCGGCCAAACAAGCCTGATAGATTTTCTTCTACCCAAACTCATCCATGAATAAATAGGATATGTACTCCATTAATCAATCACTGAAAAGATTTTATTAACAACTTCTATTTCATTCCCATTAGCAGTTTCATTCATAATTTCCAAAACATTATGAGTTTATAGAATTAATGAAAAACATGATTTCCAAATACCATTATTTATAGATCAATTCCCAACATCAACCACAACCCACAACCTGTCTACAGAGCCCCTAAGTACAATAGAAGAGTAATATGAAAATGTCGGCAACAAGGCCCCGGCTATACTTCAAAACACAGTACATGAGAAACAAAAGATACATGACTCCGAAATGAAGTGGGGCTAACCAAATCAGCTGAAAAGAGTGTACTGCTATCACTGATCAATGCCGCCTACTGTAGAACCACCTGCATCCATTAAAGATGAAGCACCCTCCGACAAAAGGGACGTTAGTACTATCGAATAGCACTAGTATGTATAGCTAAAAGTTCTCTTTCAAAATAGAATGACCATATAAGAAAAGGCAACACATAGAAACAACAAGTCACAATCAACAATATCCAAATGTCCAATTAAAACATAATGATTTTAAAAATACAAACTTCATATACAATTTTTGGTTGGGAGATCATTAGCACCGATATTCCACCGTCTTTGTTAGCATGGAGTCCGATCACGCCCGATCGGCTAGGTCATCTCCCCACGCACAATATGGTTTGACAGGTTATGCGAAAAAACGTTGTTACCAAGAGTAGTACCACTATGTGCGCAATATGGCATCCGATCTCCACCCGATTAGCTAGGCCGTCTTCCCACATATGCCGTATGGGTTGACTTTTCCAATCCACAATTGTTACCAGTTTCATCCCAATTAAGGGGAATAATATCACAATTTCTCCAATATTTCAATTTCATCCCAAATAAGGGGAATAATCACAATCCACTCCTACACCGGCACGTGTAGTTTCAGGTGTGGGCCTTATGACCCACCCTTCCTCGATTTTGCTAATGATGCTCCCAAAAATATTTTTTATTTGATTTGCACAGAAAGGTAACATAAATACAATTGTACTCACCTCAACATTTTTCACATTGTATAAATTCTTATTAGTATTTCCAGACACTCACAACAACAATATTTCTTTGGCTCATTGGGCCATTCACAAGATTCTTTATTCCTGGCACGATGGTCGTATTTCATATTCCACATTTTCACCTCTTTCAATTTCAACTATCACCATCAAATATCAACATATAGAATGTTTCAGCAATCATATAACTCAAATTTATTAATAATGGGAACTTTAAACACAAAAGGTTTCTTCCCAAATAATGGGGCATACCGACCAGCAATACAAGCACACATCAAAATCATAAGCAATCAATACACCATTTATTCTTGCAATACTCCTTCCTAGAAATGACAATAAACAATTTCAACACCTGAGTATGTAAGAACTCGTATCACACTGGATATATTTGTAAAGCAAAGCATTAGTTAAAGCAGTCACTTATGGGCATGAATTGAGTACAAAAGCTTTTAGGTAATTCTATTTTCGAAATTATTTTTAAACAATTGAGTCTATGCTCATTTCATATTCTTTATTGCATCCTCTCAAATTATTTGCACTACTAGCCACAATCATAACTTAAATTCTTGGCACGTTGTCCACACGCTATTCCCCAAATTTATTATTTCATTTCCAACCATCTTTATAGATTATCAACATTAAGATATTTCCAATCAAGACTTTAGGTACACATATGAGCAATTAAGAGTCTTAAGAATGTTGAGATTTTCTCATACAATTTGGCATACTAGCTTTCATTTGAAATACGATTCAAAGCCATAATATTTTAATAAGCAACCCATACTTTGAAACACATGGGAACATTATGGAATTTGATTCTAAGAGAGAGTTTAGCCAACATACCTCAATTGAGCTTCCTTACACTCTAAAATATTTTGAAAATCTTAGCAACTTCAATCTATTTTGAAAATGTAACAAATTGAATCAAAATTAGGAGGATGATCATGGTTCTAGATCATTTGAGCATTTTATCAAACACTATGTCACATTAAGGTTTCTTAAGGCCCTTTTGCAAAATATTCCATCATTCCCCAAACCATTCTCTACCATTTTTAGCTCACAACCTCCCCATATTCTTTGATAACACATGCATGAAAGATAACAACTCCCATACCCAAGAATTATCTCTCTAACTATCCCATTTTTGTAAATTTTCGAAATTGAGAGCTAGGACATAGATTCTTACTTTTAGGATGAAGACTTCCTTTGTTAATCCTCAATGATTGAGCAAGAATTGATGGATAATAGGTCGAAGGTTACTTCCCCACTCTAAGAACTCTCTCTCACTCTAAAGTATCAGGTTTTGCTAAAAAATGGCCCCTTACATCTATTTTAACGAAGTAGTGTCGGGTTTTAAAAATTTAAAAATGAAGCTCCGAAACACGTTTTGCAGTCGCATATGCGACCACATAATGATTATGCGGTCCGCAAAATGATCACAAAATTTGGGTGCCAAAATTAGAAATGATTATGCGGCCCGCAAACCTGTTCTGCGTTCGCATAATGTATCGCAGAACGGTTCTGCGGTCGCATAGTGCACGGCAGAACCTCCCTGCGAAAAATCCTAAAGCGGGATATGCGACAAGAGTGCGGCCCGTGAAATGGTTATGAGGTCACATAATGGACGCGAAATTAACATCAAAATGACCCAGAAAACTAACTCACTCTGCGACCATTCTGCGGTCCGCAGAGTGATTTTGCAGTCGTAGAATAGGCCGCAGAAATGCCTACTTCTGCCCAACATTTTCTTCAACTCCCCAGCGCACTGTTCAATCCAAAAAGTCCGAACCTCTACGCCTGCCCCAATATCACAGAACCCCGATTTTTAGGAAAATATTCACGGGGCCTTACAGTGTCCCTCAACATTGTGTGCGATGTTGACATCATTAGCTGCCATTTTTCGATTTCTTGCTAAGTAAAAAATCAAATAAGTTAGTAACAAAAGCAAGGATTAAAGCAACTACGCAATTGTCTAAGATCCACAGTGGGCGCCAAACTGTTTACTTGTAAAACACGCTACAGTTGAATTTGTTACGTGATTTATAAACAAGCGAACTGATTTGATTCAAAAATAATAAATAAATAATATTAAAAGTAAGACTTGGCGATTAAAATAGAAGAAAATGACAAGCTTGGCTCCGAGAACAACGTCTCTAAGGACAAAAATGAGAACAATAGAGAAAGTTATTTAATTGAGAGTGAAAATGGAATACATCATATATTTTGCCAAGAATTTTGTGTTTTACAATGGCTACTGAGCCTGCTATTTATAGCAATTGTAGCGACCTGGCCGATCATTTTGAGCTCTAGCGCGTCGTTCAGTAGTTTGAGGCCACGAATAGTTTCACTTAAGGTATTATGACTTGTACACATGGTTGGGATTGAATTTCGGGAAGTTCGGAGTTGAATTTCGAAAGCTTTAAGTTGGAAGAATTTACTAAGATTGTATTTTTGAGTAAACGGCCTAGGAATCAGGATTTGAAGGTTCCAACAGGTTCGTTTGATGATTTTGGACTCGGACGTATGTTCGGATTTGGTTTTGGATGCCCCGGGAGCATTTCGACACCTATTGTGGAAGTTAGCATTTTGGAAGAATTTCATTAATTTGGGTTGAAGTGCATTTCAATGTTATCGATATCTGTTTAGAATCCTGAGTCTGGGAATAGCTTCGTATGGTGATTTCGGTATTGGGAGCGCGACCAGAAGTGGATTTGGAGGTCCGTAGGTCGTTTTGGGATCATTTAGCGAAAGTTGGAAATTTGGACAATTTTGAGAAGTTTGACCAGGAGTGGACTTTTTGATTTCGGGGTCGGATTCTAATTTCGGAAGTTAGAGTAGGTCCATAATGTCAATTATGAGTTGTGTGCAAAATTTGAGTTCAATCGGATGTGATTTGATAGGTTTTGGCATCGGATGTAGAAGTTGAAGTTCTAGAGTTCATAAAGCTTGAATTGAGATGCGATTCATGAAGTTGATGTTGTTTGATATGATTTGAAGGCTCGACTAAATTCGTAATGTGTTTTGGGATGTGTTGGTACAATTGGTTGAGGTCCCGAGGGCCTCGGGTAGATTCCGGATGGTTAGCGGATCGAGTTTGGACTTGGAAGAAAAGATGAGGCAGTTGATATCTGGTGTGATCACACCTGTGCAATAAGGGCCGCAGGTGCGAGGTCTCAGGTGTGAGCCAGTGGTCGTAGGTGCGAAGGGTTGTCCGCACCTGCGAGGTCGCAGATGCGGAAGTGCTTGGTAGGTCCGAGAGTGAGAGAAGAGTCTGGGAGCGCAGGTGCGAGGGTATGTCCTCACCAGCAAAGGCGCAGATGCGGAAGGGAAGGCGCAGGTGCGGAGTCGTGCTAGGCAGAGGGAATGCGCAGGTGCGAGGTTTTGGCTGCACCTGCGAAGCCGCAGGTGCGGCTACTGTTCCGCAGGTGCGAAAATGTCGCTGGGCAGAAGGGTTTTTATAAACAAGACTTGGCCCATTTTCTCCCATTTTCATTTGGTTTGGACGATTTTGGAGTGCTCCAATGGGAGTTTTTCATCAAGCAATTCTAGGTAAGTGGTTTCTTTCCATTGTGAGCTAAATACATGAATTATGCATGGATTAGAACATGGAAATTAGTATAAATTGTGGGGGTGTTGGTAGAAGACCTAGAATTGGATATTTTGGATTTTGACCACTAAATTGGGCATGGAATTGAGAATAAACTATATATTTGAGTTCGTGAAGTTATGAGTAAAGTTATCTTCGAAATATTTTGGAATTCGGGCACGTGGGCCCGAGGGTGATTTTTATCGACTTTTCGATCGGGGTTAGAAATTTGCTATAAATTGGATTATAATGAGTATTCAAGTGTATATTAATGGGTTTGCATAATTATTGGCTAGTTTTGGAGCGTTGTGCATCGATTCAAGTTGTTTGAAGGGCTCAAAAGCCGGTTATTGAACTACGGAGTGTGGTAAGTCTCCTTTCTTACCTTGCAAGGGAGAATTAACCCCATAGGTGAACTAAATTATTGTGTGCTTCTATTTGTGGGGGCTACGTACGCACGAGGTGACGAGGGTCCGTATGTAGCTACAAGCTATGCCTACGTCCGGGTAGTTTTAGGCTCACATCATGCCTTGTTGATAATGTTATTGGTTTATGTTTGTTGTTTGCCTTGAGAGGGAGCGAGATTGAGTTTGCTTATTAAATGTTTTGAAAGGAGTTGAAATTAAAGAACTTCATATTTAAAAGGTTTCATTTGAACTTCGTAATTTCGAAAAGAATTGAGGAATAATATAATAGTTGAAGAAATCTATGTATAACCGTGTCGCATGTATGTTTTGCGAGAGGGGTAATTTCCTTTAAAAAAAGCTACAAGCTGAATTTCCCTTATTTTGAAAAGAATCAAAAAAGAGATATGATTTTAATGTTAAATTTATATTTAACCGCGTCGCAAGTATGATCCGCGAGCGGGTGATTCCTTAAATTTATGTTTGACCGCGTCGCACGTATGATTCGCGCGGTGTATTTCCTAATACTCTCATGGGAGCGGGCCATTCTCCTCGGCAGATTAAATAGATGCATTTATGATTCGCGCCATTCGACCCTCTAGCAGTGCACGGTTTAAATATTTGGTGGATCGAGTCGTACGACCTCGGCATGATTTGTGCATGCTTGTATTGCTTGCCTTGAAATTTATAAACAATGATATTGCCTCCCTGGTCTGAGATAAATTGATAAATGATGAAATGTGAATTCGGAAACCTCTTATTAACAAAGGAATTGTTTACTTGATTCATGATTTTCTTGAGTTTACTGCCGTTTTTAATAAATCCACGACTAATTATATTATTGATGGCCACAATAAGTGTCGAAGTCGACCCCTCATCACTACTTCTTCGAGGTTAGGCGGGATACTTACTGGGTACGCGTTGATTTACGTACTCATACTACACTTGCTGCACGTTTTGTGCAGGTACATATATGACTAGTGGCCTTGTGGGCGCAGAGGCACTGTTATTATGGTGACTTAGGTGAGCTGCATATTATGTACGACCCGCAGCCAATAGAGTCTCCTTTAGAGTATTGTATTTTCTTTCCTGTCCAAATTCTATTCCGGACAGTTATTGTATTTTATTTTAAATTCATAGAAAATGCTCATGCACTTGTGACACCGAGTTCGGGGATGATTATGGGATGTTTATTATTGAAATTGGAAAACATTGTTATTATTCTGTAAATTCATCTTTTACTAGAAAAATTGAAGTAAATTTACAATTTCAAAAATATTAAAATGAGAATTTAATTAACTATTTAGTGTTTGCTTGCCTGACAGTGGTGTCCGGCGCCATCACGACCTTTAACGGATTTTGGATCGTGACAACATGGTATCAAAGCACTAGATTCACTTAGGTCTCATGAGTCATGAGCGAGTCTAGTAGAGTCTGGCGGATCAGTATGGAGATGTCTGTACTTATCTTCGAGAGGCTACAGGGCTGTTGGGAGTACTTCCCTTCTTGATTCCTCATCATGCGATTTTATTCCTTTAAGGATTATGCCTTCATTTCTTTTCCATTCAATCTTATGCGACGTGAAGCGCTGGTTATAAATCGAGAATTGAGGAATTGTAATGGTACTACAGATGTGGTGCGGGATGTTTCTCCCTGCGTAGTTTATTGGGCTATTGTCGTCGCCTTGTGGAACGATATTCTGTCATTTCAGCTCAGTAGCTGTATTTCTGAGAGCTTTTACACAGGTTGCTATGATGCTCATGAGTTGTTATCGCACAGTATTGATGTGATGGTATGATGCTTGCCTATGTCTCGGGGCAGTGAATACCTTGAAAGGAGGTTTACTCAATGCAGTATTTAAAGATTCGGTATTTTACTTCCGACGAAGGAAAGGCAATCGAACTAAGAATGTCAGACTTAGGTTGATGGAGTAGCGGGATTCGATATTTTCAAGCATGGTGGAATCTTTGCCTGCAATGTGGCGTCATCGTCCTTGATTGATTATAATGTGTTAAGTTCGTCGGTGTTATGGTTTCCTTTAATTCGCCTTGGGGCAGAGTGTTATAAAAGGTGCCGAGAAAGCAGCTGTCAGAGTTTGCAGTGTGCAGAGGTTCAGGATTGAATCGGCATTCCTGGTTTTGATGGCTCGAGAAAGATGATTTCCGGAAAGGTTTAAAGTTGGTAGTGATCTATCGGTTCAAGTGCTACAGAGGTAGATTTTGATTTAAGGCAACAACTGGGCAACGAAGGATAAGGAAGGACATGTGGGAGGTGTCTTGTGGTGATTAAACTTATAGAAGGCTAAGTGTGAAAAACAGGAGTCGGGTAGTTACTTAAAGGAGTGAGTTTGACCAAAGTGGGAGAGTGGCAGAGTAGCATGTGGGTTTTGTGATAGGATAGCTACATGCCTTGAGGAAGTTTATAGTTATTTGGGATTCATGGTGGACAGTGACTAGATCTACGGGCTTAATTTGGAATATTGGCTGCTATATTGAGGAAGAGTGGGTGTGGCTGGAGGGAGCTGCTTGATATGAAGAAGGATACAACATGACTTTGGATTGGAATGTATTGTCGCACCATTAGTTGATGTCCATGAGGAGTGAACGGACTTGTACAACTGGTGAACGAGCACGAGCTAAGGATGGTTTATTGGCTTCGTGGTTATTGTACTAGGTGCAGCGTTGTTGGAAGATGTCGGCATGGAATTTCCACAGGTGGGTTATCTCCTGTGAGTAGGATTAGCGATCGCGTGGCGTTGATGAAGCTTCTGTGAAGAATTCTACTGGCTACCCGGTAGGAGATTTAATATGTAAATGTGTCTAGTGGTTCAGAGTGTTTATTAAAGGTTAATAGAAAGATTTCGAGGAATTTGGCGGGTTGATTGTGCTGGATAATGTAGATGAAGGGAGAATCTTGGTGGGTTCCAGCATTATGCAATGGTAGCTTCAGGCTAAGTGGGAGAGCCCCACCGTATATGATTAGATTGTGTAATAGTCAACTAGTGTGGTTTATGGTTATCAGTGTATTGATGGGTCGTTATGACTAAGGGAAGAGAACATCAACAGTAATTTGAGCAAAGGATTTGAGGAATGTGTGCTATATTTGGCCTTATCGATTCGTGTTTAGGTTTGGGGAAGACTCAGGATTTATGCTTCGTGTAGAGGCGAGTTACAAGGAAGATGATTCGGCCAGGTGCTTCTTTAAGAGGGTGCTCATGTGCTAGCGGAGCCTTGGAGTTGATTATATTCGGGACCAAGTTAGAGTGGGTGACTCTTAATAACGGTCCTAGTAGATTCAAAAGTTAAGGTGTGGTGTCTAAGGATTTCGAGTCCATAGTATGGTTGAATATCGAGCTTTTTGCAGCGGATTATGATAAATGAGCTGTTGTTATTTCTAAGGAAGATCCAAAGTAAATTAAGAGAAGTCGGGTTTGGTTAGAAATGGTTGAATTGGCATGATGATCGCAATGATCAGCTCCTTCAGCGTGTTGAGTTGTGCATGTGATTTGTGGCGGTACGTGCGAGGTTTGACGACCGCCGTAATTGATTTTATTTGGGGGCATTCGAGCATTTATGGCATGTTATGTGTAGACAGATCCCGAAAGAATTATGGTGGTTTAAACCACTACTTGAGGTTTTTATTTTCTGTGGTTATGGGAATTTGGCTGCGTGTTGCAATGGTTCTCATGAAATGAGCTAAGTAAAATGTTTCTGTATGATGAATTGTTTACCCTATTAGTGGTTCTGGAGTTATGATGAAATTTTTGTGCTCTTGCACATTGGCATGATTAAGTGCAGTGATTAGCATGGGATTTGGAAGTTGAGGATCAAGGTTGCGATTTGGTGTTGACAAGAATGTCACGAGCTCGGATGAACGAGAAAGGACTCAGATGGTTAGAGTCAGCTGGCATCGTTGTTTTATAGCATTGTGTGGCCGGTAGTATGAATGTACAGACTTGTTACCTAGTGCGGAAGGTCATGGGAGCATATCCCACGGGAAGATTGTATAAGTGTGACGTGTAGTCACTTGATTGATTGAATAATGGAAACCAAGTATGAAGATTGTGGTAATATTGCTAATTGGGAATTCGTGCCTGGAGGGTGCTCGGTTCGTCTGGTGGTGGACTGTGGAAGCTTGTTTCGGTTATGATAGTTGTTCTTATGTGAAAAAAGGGTTATTATGGATCCTTAAAAGGTTATTAGCTTAGTACGGTGCGATCAGAATCAGCTTGAGGTCTGTGGATGGATTTAAAAGTGAATATGGGTTCTATGTCAGGCTGGATGTGTTTATTTCGGCATAGCGCTCCTTAGGGAGGAGTATTCAGACGTTGGATGTTATTTCGTCATCGGCTATTTCATGTAATACTATATTGTGCCGTGTGAGTTGTGGAACGACTTGATAAATTTCCTATGTGTTGGGGTTCCGCGTAGCGATGGTGTTATGTAAGCGGGATGGCTCTCGAGATTCAGATCATATATCGCACCTTAGTTGTGCTTGAGTTTTGTAGCGCATGACGCTATCTGTCTCCCCCAGGGATGGTACTATGCACTTAGCGTGTTTGTGGCCGATATTCAGGTATTTTGTAATAATGAGCATTTTAGCTCGGTAACGAATTCCTTACAGGTTATTATGTGTGAATCAGGTGGCATGCCGCCATAGGTATGTTGTTTGGATTGGGTTGCGCACCGCAATAGTGCGATGTTGAGAACAGTCCCCCATAGCTATTTTTGTGTGTTTTGTTTTCCATTTTCTGAGGAAGGTTCATGACACCTTTTCAGTCGTCTAAATTAGTTACGCAGATTGAGTAATCCTTTCTAGAGTTCATTTTCCTTATGTATCACGTTCGGGTTTGTAGCTTGTTGGTGCATTGTGGCATCATATGAGATTTTGGCAGTGCCTGAGGTAGCGTATTGCCTGGGCAGCTTATACTGGGTGAGACGAGATTTTTGGATCTGGGATCAATGCGATCGAATTATATGAAGCATATTTGAGCAAATACCATTATTCAGTTCAAAATGGGGTGATGATTCTAGTCAAGAGGAGAGATTCAATGGTTTGTTGACTCGACAGTTAGTTATGAGTTTCTACACGTCTCTTTCGTCGTGGAGGTATTGCAACAGTTGGAACCAGACTTATATATGTCATGAGGTGCATGGTGAACATCAGATTCAGGGAATGTTGGCTATTATGGTCATGTGAATGTTGCGGTGCATGGTGTGAATTCAGCAAAAGTATGCAGTCATGTTCTGGTACATCGTGTGGTGATTGATATGGTGTTCGTATGTTGGAAACAAGCCTGATAGAGAAAGTCAGATATTGGAATTGGGCTCTAAGGCTTATTTTCCTAAATAAAAGAGAATATCTTCAGATTTGAACGAGCTAATGTGCTCAACTGAGTTGTTGTGGCAGGGGTAGGTGCACGAAGTGTTAAACAGTAATTTTGGACAACTCCAGAACAGTCCCTATCACGTTCGAGGACGAACGTATGTTTAAGTGGGAGAGAATGTAACGGCCCGACTGGTCGTTTTGACTTCTAGATAATCGTTCAGTAGTTTGACGCCATGAGCAGTTTCACTTCAGGTATTATGACTTGTACGCGTGGTCGGGATTGAATTTTGGGAAGTTCGGAGTTGAATTGGAAAGAAAATTCTCTTTTCGAAAGCTTTAAGTTGGAAGAATTGACTAAGATTGGATTTTTGAGCAACCTCGGAATCGGGATTTGAAGGTTCCAGCAGGTTCGTATGATGATTTCGGACTTGGGTGTATGTTCGGATCGGGTTTTGGATGCCCCGGGAGCGTTTCGGCACCTATTGTGGAAGTTAGCATTTTGGAAGAATTTCATTAATTTGGGTTGAAGTGCATTTCAATATTATCGATGTTCGTTTGGAATCCCGAGTCAGGGAATAGCTCCGTATGGTGATTCTGGTATTGGGAGCGCGATCGAAAGTAGATTTGGAGGTCCGTAGGTCGTTTTGGGGTCATTTGGCGAAAGTTGGAAATTTGGACAATTTTGAGAAGTTTGACCGGGAGTGGACTTTTTGATATCGGCGTCGGATTCATATTCCGGAAGTTGGAGTAGGTCCGTAATGTTATTATGACTTGTGTGCAAAATTTGAGGTCAATCGGATGTGATTTGATAGGTTTCGGCATCGAATGTAGAAGTTAAAGTTCTAGAGTTCATAAAGCTCGAATTGAGTTGCGATTCGTGAATTCGATGTTGTTTGATGTGATTTGAAGGCTCGACTAAATTCATAATATGTTTTGGGACATGTTGGTATAATTGGTTAAGGTCCTGAGGGCCTCGGGTGGATTCCGGATGGTTAACGGATCGAGTTTGGACTTGGAAGAAAAGATGAGGCAGCTGATATCTGGTGTGATCGCACCTGCACAATAAGGGCCGCAGGTGCGAGGTCGCAGGTGCGGTTTGGGCAAAATTGGGCAGTGATCGCAGGTGCGAAGTGTTGTCCGCACCTGCGAGGTCGTAGATGCGGAGGTGCATCGCGGGAGCGAGAGTGAGAGAAGAGTTTGGGAGCGCAGGTGCGAGGGTATGTCTGCACCTGCGAAGTCGTAGATGCGGAAGGGAAGGAGCAGGTGCGAAGTCGTGCTAGGCAGAGGGAATGTGCAGGTGCGGAAATGTCGCCGGGCAGAAGGGTTTTTATAAACGGGACTTGGCCTTCTCCGATTTTTATTTGGTTTGGACGATTTTGGAGAGCTTCAAGGGGAGATTTTCATTGAGCACTTCTAGGTAAGTGGTTTCTTCCCATTGTGAGTTAAATACATGAATTATGCATGGATTGGAACATGAGAATTAGTATAAATTGTGGGGGTTTTGGTTGAAGACCTAGAATTGGGTATTTTGGATTTTGACCACGAAATTGGGCATGAAATTGAGAATAAACTATATATTTGAGTTCGTGAGGTTATGGGTAAAGTTATCTTCGAAAATATTTGGAATCCGGGCACGTGGGTCCGAGGGTGATTTTTATCGACTTTTCGATCGGGGTTAGAAATTTGCTATGAATTGGATTATAATGAGTATTCGAGTGTATATTAATGGGTTTGCATAATTATGGGCTAGTTTTGGAGCGTTGTGCATCGATTCAAGTTGTTTGAAGGGCTCGAAAGCCGGTTATGGAACTACGAAGTGAGGTCAGCCTCCTTTCTTACCTTGCAAGGGGGAATTAACCCCATAGGTGAACTAAATTATTGTGTGCTTCTATTTGTGGGGGCTACGTACGTACGAGGTGACGAGGGTCCATACGTAGCTACTAGCTATGCCTACGTTCTGGTAGTTTTAGGCTCACATCATGCCTTGTTGATAATGTTATTGGTCTATGTTTGTTGTTTGCCTTGAGAGGGAGCGAGATTGAGTCTGCTTATTAAATGTTTTGAAATGAGTTGAAATTGAAGAACTTATGATTTAAAAGGTTTCATTTGAACTTCGTAATTTCGAAAAGAATTGCGGAATAATGAGTTTGACCTCTACACCTAGCCTCCATATGTAGGACGACTTCTAACTTCGTGACCTCCACCTCTATCTGATTGGGAAAGTGGTATATCAACTAGGGCTTAAATCATAGCCTAAGTACTATGAAATATACCACTCTGAAGCCCATGAAAATGTCTTTTAATATGCCTCATATCTCTACACTCAAAGCAACTCTTCTGCCGGCGTGGCTGCTGGGAGTGAGTCTGCCCTTGATGACCGAAACAACCACTTGTAACGGCCCAACCAGTCTATTTTAACATTTGCAATTATTTTAGTGGTTTAAGGTCTTGAGTAGCTTCATATGATGTATTATGACTTACGCGTGGTTTAAGGATTTGGAAGAACGATTCTTAAATAGGAAGATTTAAGTTGGAAGAGTTGACCAAGTTTGACTTTTTGTATTTGACCCCAGATCAGAGTTTTTATGGTGCCGTTAGATCCGTGTGGTGATTTTGGACTTGGGAATATATCCAGATTTGCATTTGGATATTTCTAGAAGGTTTTGGTGCTAATTGGCGAAAATTTGCAAATTTGAAGGTTTGGAAAGTTCATAGGTATGACCAAAAGTTAACTTTGATGATATCAGATTCAGATTGTTGTTTTGGGAGTTGAAATAGGCTCGTTATGTCATTTGGATCTTATGTGCAAGATATGAGGTCATTCCGAGTTGATTTGGTATGGTTCGGCACGAGCTTTGGAAGTTGAAATTCAAAAGTTCATTAAACTTGATTTGAGGTATGATTCATGGTTTTGATGTTTCTGTGTGTGATTTTAAGCCTTGATTAAGTCCGCTCTATATTTTGGGACTTGTTAGTATGTTCAGAAGGGTTCCCGAGGGGCCTGGGTGTGTTTCAGATTGATTCGGACCATTTCGGATCATGTTGGCATTGTTGAGATTTTTGATACCTAGTGTGATCGCACCAGTGGAACTATGGGCGCAGGTGCGGAGCCACAAAAATGGCACAAGTGGCATAGAAGACAAAGCAGAAGCAGAAGAAGTGGCCTGGGGTCGGTGTCCGCAGATGCGGACAATTTATCGCAGAAGCGAATATGGACTGGATTGCAGAGGCGTAATTTGGTGTCGCAGAAGTGAAAGGTGCCGAGTTGGGTCTTTCTCATAGGTGCGAGACTTGAACCGCAGAAGCGGCAGTCGCAGATGCGACTTAGTGGCTGCAAAAGCGGATTCGTTGGCAGATATCTATATATTGTAAGGGTTGGTTCATTTTATCACATTTTGGGATTTAGAGCTCAGTTTTGGAAAATTTTGGAGATGATTTTCACCACATGGATTGGGGTAAGTATTTTCTACCTGGTTTTGATTATATTCCATGATTCCATCTTTGATTTTGGCATTTGATTGACTATTTTAAAAGAGAAATTGGGGGTTTTTGTCAAAACTTTCCAAAGGTAAATAAATTGAATTTTGAACATCGATTAGGAGTTAGATTTGAGTGAAATTAGTATAGGTGGACACATAATTGAATGGATTGTTGGAATTTATTAGTTTTGTCGAGTTTCGAGGTGCGGGCCCAGGTTGACTTTGAGTATGTGATTAAAGATTTGACCTTTATCGTTTGGGTTTGTTCCCTTTGGCATTATTTGATGTTTTTGGGTTGCTTTTGGCTAGTTTCGAGTCGTTTGGAGGATGATTCACGCGGGATAGCATTTCTAGAGTGTTGTTTGGCTTGCACAGTATTTGAGTTGTCTTGTTCGAGGTATGTAATATTTTTAAACTTGGATTTGAGGGTAATTAACCCTGGGAACTATACTATTTGTGATGAGTTGGGGTGACACACATGCTAGGTGACGGGCGTGTGGGCGTTCACTGGGGTGATCACGATCCCAGTTGAATTTTAGACTATTACTGAACTTGTTTTGCTGTTATATCTCATTATATCCGTGTTCTCCCTACTTGTTTGATTATTTGAGCTATGATTCATGTTAGAAATCATATTTAGGCTATGTGATTATTTGGTTGAGACCTAATGAGACTATTTCTGTTATTTTGAGCTATCTGATTTAACTGTAATTATACACTCAGTCATGATTCTTTATTTGCATTTCATATCTCAGTCTCTGTTCATTATGTGTTGTTACATCACACAATGTTGTTACTTTTCATATATGGTACTGTTTGGCTGAGTGATATGAGATTGTGAGCCCTTGAGACTTGAGAGGTTGATGACTGAGGTGGTCCATAGAGCCATGTTGAGAGAGTGTTATTTGAATCGGGCTGCACGCTGCAGCAGGCCATATTGGCTTTATTATCATTAGATCAGGTTGCACGCTGCAACATGCCTCATTCGCTTTATTGATATTTGGATTGGGTTGCACGCCACAATATGCCTTATTAGCTTTTGATTAGTGCTTAGGTAGGATCCACCCTTTCGGAGTCTGACATACCAGTAGTGAGCGCAGGTACAATGTTATATACACGTGCTTTGGTGAGGGGCTTTGAGACAGGCACCTGTACAGTGCTGAGTAATTGTGTGTGTGTGATAGAGTGGGAGCATTTGAGCCAGGCGCCTTGTGTGTGCTAAGAGTGAGTGTACTTGGTGATATTACTATGAAATTAAATTTGATATGTAGGCATAAAGATGTATTTTCCTCATGCTAGACGATATATGATATTTGTTGACTTGATATGTATATTGATTTGTAGGCACATAGATGTACATTCCTCATACTAATTGATAAATGATAAGTTTTATCTGATGTGGTAAATTGGAAAAATTCTTTTGATAAACTCATTTTTAATTGAAATCAGTGGCAAGATTGGGACTTTTACTGTATTACTTGAAAAGCATGTCTACTTTTCCGTAACTGTGAACGAGCAGGGCATAATATCTCTTGAGTTATTGCCTTGACCATCTCCATTATATTATTTCTGAGTTATTGTTGGCTATCGATGTTGGACTCTGACCATCTTCTGAGCTCGTGACTGCTTTCAACTTGAGGTTAGGTTTGTTACTTATTGAGTACATAGGATGATAGCATCCTAGGAAGCTCAAATCTATTCAAGGACAAAAATGAAGCTTTGGAATCTCAAAGAGGGCCTTTAACAAGATGTCAAGCTAAAGAGTTGCAAATCAAGGTCATTAGACTTCAAGTGCAAATAAAGAAGTTGTTAATTGGGATGGAGAGCTCAAGGATAAAAGGATATGAGTTGTCTAGGTATTATAATTATTTTATGGTCCAAATTCATGTCCAAGAAAAGGTGGTTAGATCTCAAGAGACATCCTCTGAAGAAGGTCCAAATCAGGCCACTATTGGACCTATTTGGCACCTACAAATATGTCCAAACTTGCAGCCCAATAAGTCCTACATGAAGCCACATTTTTATAACATAAAAAGGACTTACTTGCTGCCCAAGAAAGGTTCAATAGGCGTGATAGAAGTTGGGTACAAGTTGGTGCCAAGTTTGATAGCATCCTAAGAAGTTCAACTCTATTCAAGGACAAGGATGAAGCTTTGGAATCTCAAAGATGGCTTTTAACAATATGTCAAGCTAAAGAGTTGCAAAATAAGGCCATTAGACTTCAAGTGCAATTAAAGAAGCTTTTAATTGTGGAGGACGAGCTCAAGACCAAACGAGATAAATTATACAAGTTTTACAATTATTTGGTGCCCCAAATTGAAGTCCAAGAGGAGGAAGATTGAGTCCCGAACTCGGCCCTTGAAATCTAGCGAAAGGGCACCTAGAAGAGCCCAAAATGAGCTTAAAAGAGGTCCAAATGGGGGTGTTTGAAATGGAGCCCAATTGGAGTCCAAACCAATGACCCAAACTAGTAGTTTTAAGGCCCAAATCTGCCCCAAAGGGATTTGGCCTCCCCCTATCTAATTTTGTGACTTTTCTTATTTCTTAGCAACCACCCTACCTAATTTTGATGACTTTGTTACCCCTTAGCAGCTCCCTACCTAATTGTAAAACTTTTTATGCCTTAGTACTCTTATAAATAAGGAGTTCTTCTCATTCATTGAGACACTTCATTATTGATTAAGTATATCATACTTTGAGAGTTCTTTTGAACCTTTGTTACTTGTGCTTTGAGATTTATCTTTCAACCTTTTCTAGTTCATAGTTCAAGGTAGTAAGATTATTTCTCTATTGTGATATCTTTGATTTCTTTGTGGTATTCTTAGAAGGCGATTAATACTAGTTATTAATTGTTGTCTCAAGTTACTCATAAAGCGGTCAAGATCCGAATCTATTGTTTTGATTTGCTTTTAAGTAAAGGCGTTTGATTTCTTCAATAAATCAAGACGTTGTTGCTTTGATCTTGTCAAGGCTATAGAACTTGCGTTCTTGGAAGTTCTTGGAATTCTTTCCTTGAATTTTCCCATATCCTTTATTTTCTGCCCTTAAGTGCTAGTTGTTCAATTCCTTATTGTTATTGCTTCCGCATTTACTTTTCAAATTCTTACTCTAGTTTGGATTCCCGACCTTGTCGTTATCAAAGTTGCTTGCAAGTTGCCTTCAAGATTTCCAAGATCCTATCCATGATTGGTTTGGAACTTTCAAGATTCTATCCAAGTTTGGTTTTAACTTATTTCCATATATTTTGGTACTAGATTTATTGCTTTCCTAGGTAGTTAAGGTTATGTTTTCCTTTTCCTAAGATTGTTGGAGTTACTTTCCAAGATTGACTTGGTTTTTGTTTCCTAATGTTTTTCCTTTTCCTAAGATATTTGGACTTGTTGTCCAAAGTAGTTTAGGACTTTATTTCCTTGTTTTTAGGTAGGAATTTCGTGACCCCCTCTCTATATAAAGGGGTGTCTTCTTTGTTTTTAGGTTTTTAGATTATTAAAGACTATTATCAATAAAAATTGTGAGATTTTTCTTGCACTCTTGTGTGTGGCTACTCTTGGATTTATTCTTCAACCTTCAAGACTCAACTTAAGGTGGTAAGATTAAACTCTTTTGAAATCTTAGATCACTTCTAGGTATTCAAGAAAGGTGATAAGTTTATGCTTATTGTTGTTCTTGTTATTCTAAAGGGTCGGGTTTCACAATCTATCTCTTGTTTTTAATTCTCTACCAAAGGCGATTAGTTCTTTGTTAGCTAATTGTTGTTTTTAGGATTCAACTTCAAGAATAGACTTCTTGAATTCAAGAAAGAGTTTCTTGAATTCAATCTATCTTTAATTTTCCGTTGTTTTTTTGTTTCTTTGTTTTCTTTTAGCTTCCGCACGTTTCTTGATTTTCTTTAGTAATTCTTGGACCCCTATCGTGTTGTTATCAAGTGGTATCAGAGCATAGGCTAATTAAGATTTAAATCTTGATAATCTTGGGAGGTTCTTGAGCAAAACAAAACCATAAAAAAAAAAAACTAAAAGAAAAAAACCGAAAATCAGGCTAAAGAAAAGCATTATGGCTCATTATTATTTGTAGAATTCAAGTGTTATTTGGTTTCCAAGTCAAGAAAGGAAACAAGAAGAGGGGATCCTAGTTCTTGAAGATTAAGGTAACTTTTTTCCTTATTCTTGTGGGTTTTGGGTTTCCTAAATTCTTTCCTTATTTTTTCTACATAACCAATTCCTATTCTTCCAAGGTTTGGTCCTTCACTTTCCTTTTCTTTTTCTAACTCCACATTCTTATCACTAAGGGTTGTGACTAGTAAGGTTTATTAATAAATCTAAAGTTTAATGACCAAGGGTTGCTTTGAGTGGAAAAAGGCAAGAGAGGCGAGAACATTAGAGGAAAAAGCCAAAATTTGAGAGATACATAATTCTTCTAATCTTTGTTCAAGATGTTTCAAACAGGTAGTTATAGTGAAAGGAGGCGAGCTATGACTAAACAACTTGAAAAGTCGAAATTACAGTATACCGAATGGAAGGAAGACAATGGTAAAATTATTTTTCAAACAAGAGCTAAAGTGATGTCTGTGATTTGTGCTCTTAAAATTGACAAAGAGTTTGGCTATAACTCAATTAGCACTTATATGGTTGAAAAATTGAACTCGCCTTGTGTTGAGCATATTGAACCCTACATGCTGAGAGGAGTAAATGTAGATAAAAGAGTGTTATTACTATTCTCTATTGGAAGGTATGAGGATGCGATCTGGTGTGATGTGATTCCCATGAATAATTATCATATCTTGTTGGGAAAGCCATGGTAAAACTATAGAAGAGCTTCATATAACATGGAAAAAAATAGATACTCTTTTGAGGTTAACGGGAAGAAACTTATTCTTGGACCTTTGACTCCTTCACAAATTTATGAAGATGAAAAGGCTGTTAAAGAGAATAAGGAAAAATATGAGAGAGAAAAGAATGAGAGGAGTAAGGGAGTGCATGTTGACATTCCAAGAGAGGAAAAAGGAGTGGTTGTATTGAGTGAAGAGAATGGGATGTCAATTGAGAAAAAGAGTGAGCTTGAGGGAAACGAAAAGAGAGAAAGAAATGAGAAAAGAAAAGTCTTTGAGGTAGAGAGAGAAAAACAAGAGGGTTTGAGTAAAGAAGAAGAAAAAAACTTTAGTGAGAGAAAAAAGGCTAAGGGTGAGGGAAAAGTTAGTCTTGTAATAAAAGCTAAAGAGAGTGTAAGCAAGAAAATATTTTCTTTACTTCCTAACCTATTAAATCTTTCTTGCTTTAGTTCTTGTGATTTTGTGCAGCCATATGTAGAAATACCTTTTGAAAGGGGAGGTGAGGCACAAGAGATGGTAGCAAAGGATCCAATCGGATTCCAACATGAATTTAGCGAAATCAATTCTTGTTGGATCGTGGAAGATAAAAGCTTGGTTAATTTCTTTGTTGTTGAACCTTTTGACTATTTTGATCCTTATTTACAGGTTTATAACATGGAGTTCCCTAAAGGCATTGCTAAGTTAGAGCCACTGCATAAAAGAATAAAAGGTGATGTTGTAATATTAGTAAATAAGTCCAAGTATGGTATGTATAATTGGTTCATTCACATTCTTGGTCTTTCTAGAACACCTAAGGTATTTTTGGAGGTAATGAACTATACTCTTATTTCTTATGTTGGTGACTTTATAATTTTTGTGGATGATGATATTTTGATCCATATCAAGTCATTAACTGTAATATCTAATTTAAAGTATAAGAGTAATTTGCTTCCTTTTGAAATTGAGTATGACATAGATGATTATGCATTTCAACATGGTGGAAAGAGGCATGAAATTTATGAGAAGAGGCTTTTTAGTGAGTTAAATGTTCTTTCTTCTCTTATTCAAGTGTTTAATGAGTTTTCATGTGATAAATTGTTAGAATGTGAGTTTTGTTGTTTGATGGGGAGTCATTCCTCTAGTCATGTTGATTGTGAGCCTGTAACAGTGTTTGCTACTAGTAAAGAGGATATGCATGATTATTGTGACGTTAGTGATCAAATATTCTTTCAAGAACCTATCTCTGACTCTTTCTGTGACAGTTTGAGCAATCATGTAGAATCCATTGATGTTGTGAATATTATTGGGAAAAGTTATAATCATGAGCTTGAATGTATTGAAATTTATATTTTGGAATTTATGGGTTCTTCTGACCTTTCTGAGAATTTATGTGCTTCTTTGAATAATTTGCATGTAGAAGAATCCATGGGATTTATAATTGATACTTGGCTATATCATAAGAGTGTCTTATTTGAAACATGTGGCAGAGATACTTGTGTTAAATGGATGCATGACCAATATTTTGTAATTTCTTTGGCATGTACATGTTTGGACTACCTTATTGACAAGATCGCATTGCAAATTTCATTACATAGTGCATCTTAGAGAGGTTTTTATTGGACAACTCTAAGTAGGCATAAATTTTATTAGGATGATGATGTCCATATGCTTTATAAAGGAGTATTTACACATGTTAGGCTTAATTGGGTTAAGTGGACATAGGGTCACTATCTTGTTTTATTCCTACCATTTTTTCAGATTAGTGGATGTCATTTACTAGTGCGTGACTTCTTTTTCTTGCAAGGTCGAAATTCGAGGACGATTTCTTTTCAAAAAGAGGGGAATGATAGCATCCTAGGAAGCTCAAATCTATTCAAGGACAAGAATGAAGCTTTGGAATCTCAAAGAGGGCCTTTAACAAGATGTCAAGCTAAAGAGTTGCAAAACAAGGTCATTAGACTTCAAGTGCAAATAAAGAAATTGTTAATTGGGATGGAGAGCTCAAGGATAAAAGGATATGAGTTGTCTAGGTATTATAATTATTTTATGGTTCAAATTCATGTCCATGAAAAGGTGGTTAGATCTCAAGAGACATCCTCTGAAGAAGGTCCAAATCAGGCCACTATTGGACCTATTTGGCACCTACAAATATGTCCAAACTTGCAGCCCAATAAGTCCTACATGAAGCCACGTTTTTATAACATAAAAAGGACTTACTTGCTGCCCAAGAAAGGTTCAATAGGCGTGATAGAAGTTGGGTACAAGTTGGTGCCAAGTTGCTTGCAAGTTGCCTTCAAGATTTCCAAGATCCTATCCATGATTGGTTTGGGACTTTCAAGATTCTATCCAAGTTTGGTTTTAACTTATTTCCATATATTTTGGTACTAGATTTATTGCTTTCCTAGGTAGTTAAGGTTATGTTTTCCTTTTCCTAAGATTGTTGGAGTTACTTTCCAAGATTGACTTGGTTTTTGTTTCCTAATGTTTTTCCCTTTCCTAAGGTATTTGGACTTGTTGTCCAAAGTAGTTTAGGACTTTATTTCCTTGTTTTTAGGTAGGAATTTCGTGACCCCCTCTCTATATAAAGGGGTGTCTTCTTTGTTTTTGGATTTTTAGATTATTAAAGACTATTATCAATAAAAATTGTGAGATTTTTCTTGCACTCTTGTGTGTGGCTACTCTTGGATTTATTCTTCAATATTCAAGACTCAACTTAAGGTGGTAAGATTAAAACTCTTTCGAAATCTTAGATCACTTCTAGGTATTCAAGAAAGGTGATAAGTTTAGGCTTATTGTTGTTCTTGTCATTCTAAAGGGTCGGGTTTCACAATCTATCTCTTGTTTTTAATTCTCTACCAAAGGCGATTAGTTCTTTGTTAGCTAATTGTTGTTGTTAGGATTCAACTTCAAGAATAGACTTCTTGAATTCAAGAAACTCTTTCTTGAATTCAATCTATCTTTAGTTTTCAGTTTGGGTGATTGTGGATAGACTAACCAAGTCAGCTTATTTCATTCCTGTGATGACTACCTATTCTTCCGAACAGTTGGCTCGAATTGATATCCGTGACTGTCAGGCTTCATGGCGTACCCGTATCTCTCATCTATGATCGGGGTACGCAGTTTACATCACGGTTCTGGAGGGCCGTACAACATGAGTTGGGTACTCGAGTGGAGCTGAGCATATCATTTCACCCTCAGATGAACGTGTAGTCTGAGAGCACTATTCAGATATTAGAGGATATGCTCCGTGCGTGTGTGATAGATTTTGGAGGTTCTGGGGATCAGTTCATGCCACTTGCAAAGTTTGCCTACAACAACAGTTATCAGTCGAGCATCCATATGGCACCGTATGAGGCTCTGTATGGTAGGCAGTGTCGGTCTCCAGTGGATTGGTTCGAGCCGGACGAAACTAGATTATTGGGTACAAACTTGGTTTAGGATGCCCTGGATAAGGTGAAGGTGATTCTGGATCGACTTCGCACAGCCCAATCCAGATAGAAGAGTTATGCGGATTGAAAGGTTTGCGATGTTGCATTCATGGTTGGAGAGCGGGTCTTGCTCCGGGTTTCGCCTATGAAAGGCGTTATGAGGTTCGAGAAGAAGGGCAAGCTGAGACCAAGATTCATTGGTCCCTTTGAGGTGTTGCGACATGTTGGGGAGGTTGCTTATGAGCTTGCCTTACCTCCCCAGTCTAGCAGGAGTTCATCCAGTATTCCATGTTTCTATGCTTCGGAAATATCACAGTGATCCGTCTCATGTGCTGGATTTCAACTCAGTCCAGTAGGACAAGGATCTATCTTATGTTGAGGAGCCAGTGGCTATTTTGGACAGGCAGGTTCGAAAGCTGAGGTCAAAGAACATTTCTTCCGTGAAGGTTCAGTGGAGGGGTCAGCCGGTCGAGCAGGCGACTTGGGAGATCAAGCATGATATGCGCATCCGTTATCCTCATCCTTTCACCACTTCAAGTATGTCTATATACTTGTTCGAGGACGAACAACTATTTTAAGAGGGGGAGGATGTAACGACTCGGCCGGTCATTTTGAGAGTTATAGCCCTGATCCCCTGTTTACTACTTTTCCCATATCTTTATCTGCTTATGTGACTTGTCGGGAGGTTGTTGTTGTGGTTTCGGAGTGAATTGGGATACTTAGTCCCTAAATGTAAGCTTAAGTCTTAGGATTTTTAACTGTAGTTGGAACTGTGTGAAGACGACTTCGGAATGGAGTTTCGTCGGTTCCGTTAGCTCCGTTGAGTGATTTTGGACTTAGGGGAGTGTCGGGACTGTGAATTGGAGGTCCGTAGCTGATTTAGGCTTGAATTGGCGAAAATCAAATTTTTGGAGATTTTGACCGGTAGTGGACTTTTTGATATCGGGGTCGTATTCAGATTCCAGAAGTTGGAGTATATCCGTAATGTCAATTATGACATGTGTACAAAATTTGAGGTTAATAAGACGTGATTTGATAGGTTTCGGCATCGCTTGTAGAAATTGAAAGTTTCAAGTTCATTAAGTGAATTGGAGGGTGATTCATGTTTTTAGCATTGTTTGATGTGATTTGAGGGCTCAACTAAGTTCTTATGGTATTTTAGGACTTGCTGGTATCTGTGGTTGAGGTCCCGGGGGCCTCGGTGTGTTTCAGATGCTTAACAGATTGAATTTGAACTTAGGCTAGTTGCTGAAGATTTTTTGGTTTCTGGTGTTTTCGCACCTGCGGAAGGGAGACCGTGTTACATCTCGCGTTTCTCGTACGTTAAAGTTTCGTCTTCAGTTAATTGACATAGACACGGGGATGATATTATCTTGAGGTTAGCATATTTATGCTATTTATAACGAGCGATAAGTAAGTTCCATGAAGGATAAAGGGTACACGAATTAAGAAAATGAGTTTCGTTGAAGGTTGTCGATTTGGGATAAAATATGGTCCGAGCTATAATACCTGATATTTATGGACTAGTGCCATACAAGGTACCATATGACCGTGATTAGTATGATGTATAAAGTATATTAAAAATGAGTAGAATTTTAAGTAATTTGAGACAATTCTTAATTATGCGGGTAATTGGTTAATTATCGGGTATCGGGACATTACCTAACTACCTAATAAGTGGATAAAGATTAAATTTCCCACCCCTACGTGGCAGCAAGCCACCTCTTGGAGAAGTGACTCTTAGTCAATTTTCATTAGGTGGCAACTAATATGTTAGTTACACACTACTTCATTCCTAACAATTTCAATACTACAATCAGATGGGATCACTACTTCATTTCTAACATTTTCAATACTACAATCAGATGGGAGGTTTGGTACCTTAGCAACAAAAGTTCTTACAAAATTCCTACAACCAGAACGTTAGAGATTTCCTACAAACAAAATTCTTGCGATCAAATCGATTCCAACAAGAATTATGAGAACCTTAGCAACATAAAATTTTGCGGTTCTAAAGGAGTACGGTGCAACCCTTTCCAAGAATATCATACGGAATTTTTCTTTACTCCAGGTATATTAAGGCTAAGCCCTTTCTTCATTTTGGCATGATCTCGTAATTATACGAGTTTGATAACGAACCATAAAGAAAGATTCATATCCCGTAATTTACGTATATTTTCCTAGTCTTGTAAGTTACAGTATTCTCCTTATCGGGACTTCATATCCAATTGAGTATTTCCTTTTTTCCAGTCATGAGACCAGAGAATCTATATCTACAGTATTACGGTATTTTCATTACCCGATCAGCTATAATCGATGGGCAGGCCCCTATTGGGCAACCTCTAATCAGATGGTAAGTTATATACCGAGGCTACTGTGGCCGAGCGCCTATGAGCGAACCCAGTTGGCCGAGATACAGAGCCTAGTATGGCCGAACGCCTATGAGCGAGCCTACTACGGCAGAGCATATATATATATATACCGAGCTTTATAAGGCCAGACAACTGTTTTACTTACAGTCAGTATCAGCAGGTGAGCATATCTTTAGATTATCTTTGACCCCCAGTTGCTTTCAGTTATTATATTATCAATTCAGTTTCAGCTTTCAGTATATTGCCTTACATACTCGGTATACTATTTCGTACTGACGTCCCTTCCTAGGGGCTCTGCATTTCATGCGTGCAGGTTCGGACAGACAGACGAGTAAACCTCCTCAGTAGGTGTTGCCCGAGTTCAGCTTTATCGGTAAGCTCCCCGTCATTCGGAGTTGCCGAGTCTAGAAGTTTTGTGTACATCTCGTGTATGTATGTAGATAGGTTATGGGTAGGTCGAGGCCCTCTTCCAATCACAGTACATCCATCAGTAGAGGCTTGTAGACATATCTGGTCAGTTAGTGCAGTATGTTGGGCTTGTAGGCCCTGTACGTATATTTTGTTGGTTTGTCAGTTATAGTAGTTATGATGGCCTTGCCGGCCCAACTTTATATTGATATTTAGTTAGCGTTAGTCTCTATTCAGTTTTATATTTTGCTTCGCAAATTGTCTTGCAATATGGCCCCTGGCCAAAGTATGACATTATATGTCCAAAATTCCTAAGTCGCAAGTTGGTACTCAAGGATAGATGAGGCACTGGGTGCCGGTCTCGCCCCTAGGCTCGGGGCGTGACAAAAGTGGTATCGGAGCAGTTCTGTCCTAGGGAGTCTACAAGCCGTGTCTAGTAGGGTCTTCTTTATAGATGTGTGGTGCACCACATTATATAAGCATGGGACTACAGGGAATTTAGGAGTTCCTTACCCTTCTTTCAAATCTAAATCGTGCTGTAGAACTGAGTTATGGGAAATTTGAGTTAAACTTACGTGTTGGCATTTGCATGCACTGATGACAGTAACTAGGAAGACTACAGCTAGCCAGAGAAGAGAAACAACAGTAGGTGAGGGGACTAGCAGGGTACCCCCAGTAGATGGGGCCTAATCGGAGGCCTAGGGAGAGACCCCTACCCAGCCATTACCGGCTCCTCCGCCACCTGAGGAGATTCCTAGGGAGACCGCACATCCAGTTCCCCCTCCGCTTCCATCAGATCAAGACTTGATGAGTGCGGTGCATTTGTTGGCATAGTTGGTAGCTACCCTAGAACAAGCTAGGGCATCCGCTAGTGCAGGACCTTCTGAGGGAACTGGGAGTTCAAGGGTTTGAGAGTTTATTGCTTTGAGTCCCCTAGAGTTCACAGAAACAGATAAGAGGGAGGACCTGCAGGATTTCATAGATCAACTTCATAGGATCTTTCAGGTTATGCATGCCATGGAGAAAGAGGCAGTTGAGCTAGCAGCTTTTCGACTTCGAGATATAGCCATCCTTTGGTAAGAGGGATGGGAAAGGTCCAGGGGACGTGATGCACCTCCTGCTATTTAGGAGAATTTTTCAAATGCCTTCCTTGACCAGTACTTACCACGAGAGATCCGACATGCCCGAGTCGATCCGTTTCTAGCCCTCAAGTAGGGCAATATGAGTGTTCGAGAGTATAGTCTCCGTTTTGACTCATTGGTCAAATATACACCATTCATAGTTGCAACTATGGGGGACATGATCCACAGGTTTATAGTCGGGTTGGCCCCAGAGTTGACCGAGGCATGTGCCAACACTGCATTACAGGATAGTATGGATATCTCTCAGATTCAGGCATTTGCCAAGAATATAGAAAGGGGTAGGCGTCGGCAGCAGGGTAATGAGAGGACTGACTCAGGGCAGCATAAGAGGATGAGATTTGTAAGGTCTCAGGAGCAGTCTCAGGGTAGTTACAAGCCCCAAACTTCAAACGGCCACCTAGACCTCCGCTACCTCAGCTACAGGGTTACAGGTATGACTGCTATACTCAGTCAGGACCAGGTGGAAGCTCCCAGGCATCAGATTTGCAGCGACAGCGAAGTTCGGGGCAGACCTGGCCATTTCCGTCGTGGTGTGCCATATGCGGTAGAGGACACTTGGGCCAATGCCGAGCCGGTTCCGATGCTTGTTATACATGTGGACGTCCGAGGCATATGATGCGAGATTGCCCAAATAGAGATTCTGGGGGTATGGCGCAACCAGCGAATTCAGCAACAGGATCATCTATGTCTGTGCATCCTTCAGGGCGCGAGTTTCAGTATTCGGTTGGTAGAGGCCGAGGCAGAGGTAGAGGTTTCAGTTCAAGTGGTAACCAGAATCGTAGGTATGCGTTAGCGGGTCGACGGGACCAGGAATCCTCACCATACGTTTTGATAGGTATGTTGACCATTTGCTATCATGATGCTTATGCCTTGATAGACCCAGGATCTACTTTATCATGTATTACCCCATTTGTCGCGGGGAAGTTTGGTATAGTGCCTAAAATACTAAGAGATCCTTTTGCGGTATCTACACCGGTCGGAGAATCGATTATCGCTAGACTTGTTTACCGAGGTTGTACGGTGTCAGTTTGTGGTCGTCAGACCTCAGCTGACCTAGTTGAGCTAGATATGTTGGATTTTGATGCTATCATGGGCATGGACTGGTTGGTAACTTGCTATGCCACAGTTGATTGTGGAGCAAAGATAGCTAGATTTCATTTTCCGGGTGAGCCCATCCTTGAATGGGTGGGTAATACAGCAACACCTAGAGGTAGGTTTATTTCCTATTTGAAGGCGAGTAAAATGATCGTAAAAGGGTGCATTTATCATATTGTGCGAGTTAAAGATGCAGATGCTGAGATACCTACACTTCAGTCTATTCTAGTAGTCAAAGAGTACGTAGATGTATTTCCAGATGAACTTCCAGGTATTCCTCCAGAGCGAGAGATTGATTTTGGCATTGATTTGCTTTCGGGAAAGCAACCAATATCCATCCCTCCATATAGAATGGCACCTGGCGAATTGAAGGAGCAGTTAAAAGATTTACTGGAAAAAGGTTTCATCAGACCCAGTACCTCACCTTGGGGTGCACCGGTACTGTTTGTATGGAAGAAAGATGGCTCACAGGATGTGTATCGATTATAGGCAACTGAACAAGGTAACTA
The DNA here is from genome assembly GCF_000715075.1 of Nicotiana tabacum. Taxonomy (NCBI): domain Eukaryota; kingdom Viridiplantae; phylum Streptophyta; class Magnoliopsida; order Solanales; family Solanaceae; genus Nicotiana; species Nicotiana tabacum. The sequence continues at coordinate 39,558,145 of NC_134096.1, read as the reverse complement.
TTAAGAATAAGTATCCACTTTCGAGAATAGATAACTTGTTTGATCAGCTGCAGGGAGCTAGATGCTTTTCAAAGATAGATTTGAGGTCAGGGTACCACCAGGTCAGAGTTCGGGAGAAAGATATTCCCAAGACAGCTTTCATGACCCGATATTGCCACTTCGAGTTCCTTGTCATGTCCTTCGGGTTGACGAATGCACCTGCCATATTTATGGACTTGATGAACAGCCTATTCCGGCCATATTTAGATCTGTTCATGATAGTCTTTATTGATGATATTCTTGTTTATTCACGTTCAGAGGATGAGCATGTGGACCACCTGCGAGCGGTACTCCAAACCCTCCGTGATAATAAATTGTATGCTAAGTTTTCTAAATGTGAGTTCAGGTTGAAGTCTGTAGCATTCTTGGGGCACATTGTATCCGATAGAGGTATAAAGGTAGACACACAGAAGATTGAGGCTGTGAAATCCTGGCCTAGACCTACCACTCCGACATAGATTCGTAGCTTTCTAGGCCTAGCAGGATACTGCCGGAGGTTCGTAGAGGGTTTTTCTTCTCTTTCATTACCATTAACGAAGTTGACGCAGAAAGAAACTAAGTTTCAGTGGACGGAGGCTTGTGAGCGGAGTTTCCAGGAGCTTAAAAACAGGTTGACTTCAGCGCCAGTTCTAGAACTTCTAGAGGGTCCAGATGGTTCTGCCATGTATTGTGATGCCTCAGGTGTCGGGTTAGGATGTGTCCTGATGCAACATGGGAAAGTATTTGTGTGTGCTTCAAGGCAGTTAAGGAAGCATGAGCGGAATTATCCAACCCACGACCTCGAATTAGCTGCGATTGTCCATGCACTTAAGATATGGTGGCATTATTTATATGGTGTTCTTGTTGATGTATTCATAGATCATATAAGCCTGCAATACATCTTTAAGCAAAAAGAGTTGAATTTGCGACATATGTGATGGCTTGAGTTATTGAAAGATTACGATGTTAACATTATCTGCCATCCAAGGAAAGCTAATGTTGTAGCAGACGCCTTAAGTCACCGATCTATGGGTATCTTAGCACATGTAGAGGCCGAAAAAGACAATTAACTAGAGAGATTCATCAATTGGCTTGTTTGGGGGTTCAGTTAGTAGACTCTGGCACTGGTGGAGCTGTACTCTAAAATACTGCAAAATCATCCCTCATAACTGAAGTAAAGGAGAGGCAGTACGAGGATCCATAGTTGGTCAAGTTTAGAGAGCGAATTCCGTAGTAGAAGGAACCGTTGTTAGAACTCAAGGGAGATGGGGTTCTCAGATACAAGGGTCGTTTGTGTGTTCCAGATGTAGCAGGGCTACAAGACAGGATTATGTTAGAGGCACATCATTCGTGGTACTCCATTCATCCTGGGTCGATAAAGATGTATCATGACATTAAGGATGTGTATTGGTGGAACGATATGAAGAAGAACATTGCTGAGTATGTCGCTAAGTGCCCTAGTTGCCAGCAGGTGAAGATAGAGCACCAGAAGCTCGGAGGGCTAATGCAGACCATAGAGATCCCGACATGGAAATGGGAGGCGATAAACATGGACTTTATCACGGGTTTGCCTCGTTCTCATCGTAAGTTCGATTCCATATTGGTAATAGTCGATAGGCTCACGAAATCAGCTCATTTCCTACCGGTCAGATCTACATATACAGCAGAAGATTATGCAAATTTTTATATTAAGGAGATAGTGCGACTACACGGAGTACCAGTATCTATTATATCTGATAGTGGGGCCCAGTTTACAGTACATTTTTGAAGGTCATTTTAGAGAGGTCTAGGAACTCAGATCTCAGCAAAACTTTTTGTCCACAGACTGATGGACAAGCCGAGCGCACAATTCAGACGCTCGAGGATATGTTACGAGCATGTGTATTGGATTTTAAAAGAAGTTGGAATGAACATCTACCTCTTATCGAGTTTGCATATAATAACAGTTACCACTCCAGTATCCAGATGGCTCAGTATGAGGCTTTGTATGGGTATAAGTGCAGATCTCCTATAGGGTGGTTGATGTTGGAGAATCTGGATTACATGGGCCAGACCTGGTTCAGCAGGCCATAGAAAAAGTAAAGCTCATCCAGGAGCGACTGTTGACAACTTAGAATCATCAGAAGTCATATTCTGACGTGTGGTGACGAGATTTAGAGTTCGGGGTTAATGACTGGGTATTCTTAAAGGTGTCACCTATGAAGGGTGTGATGAGGTTTGGCAAGAAAGGCAAACTTAGCCCACGGTATATTGGGCCATATAGGATCATTCGGAGGGTGGGGCAAGTAGCTTATGATTTATAATTTCCCACAGAATTGGAGTTTGTCCATCCGGGTTTTCACGTATCCATGCTACGGAAGTGCATTGGCGATCCTACCCAAGTGGTGCCCACAGATGATGTATAGATTACGGAGGACTTATCATACAAGGAAATTCCGGTTGCCATCATAGACCGACAAGTCCGCAAGCTTCGGAATAAGGAGGTAGCCTCCGTGAAGGTTTTATGGAAAAGTGAGAATGTGGAAGAGATGACGTGGGAAGCGGAGGAACAAATGAAGTCTAAATACCCCCATCTATTTCAACACGACATATGACTCGAGATGGGATACCTCAGCACCGCTCTATTCAGGCCAATAGGTCATCAGGTAAGCTCTTATTTTGACTTTTCGAAATTATAATAGACAGCCGTGTGAGGCCAAGTGTGGCATATATAGTCTGTTATCTGGCTGCGTACAAGGGTGGTTTTTAGTCTAGTATACGGAAGAGACTCTGGCAAAATTTTTCCAAGATATCTAAGAGTAAACATTCGAGGATGAATGTTTCTAAGGGGGGAAAGATGTTACATCTCGCGTTTCTCGTACGTTAAGGTTTCGTCTTCAGTTAATTGACATAAACTCATGGATGAGATTATCTTGAGGTTAGCATATTTATGCTATTTATAACGAGTAAGTAAGTTCCATGAAGGAAAAAGGGTACACGAATTAAGAAAATGAGTTTCGTTGAAGGTTGTCGATTTGGGATAAAATACGGTCCGAGCTATAATACCCGATATTTATGGAATAGTACCATACAAGGTACATATGACCGTGATTGTTGTGATGTATAAAGTATATTAAAAATGAGTAGAATTTTAAGTAATTTGAGACAATTCTTAATTATGCGGGGAATTGGTTAATTACCGGGTATCGGGACATTACCTAACTACCTAATAAGTGGATAAAGATTAAATTTTCCACCCCCACCCCCACCCCCACGTGGGAGCAAGCCACCTCTTGGAGAAGTGACTCTTAGTCAATTTTCATTAGGTGGAAACTAATGTGTTAGTTACACTTAGTCAATTTTCATTAGGTGGCAACTAATGTGTTAGTTACACACTACTTCATTTCTAATAATTTCAATACTACAATCAGATGGGATCACTACTTCATTTCTAACATTTTCAATACTACAATCAGATGGGAGGTTTGGTACCTTAGCAACGAAAGTTCTTACAAAATTCCTACAAAGTTCCTACAACCAGAACGCTAGAGATTTCCTACAAACAAAATTCTTGCAATCAAATCGATTCCAACCAGAATTATTAGAACCTTAGCAACATAAAATTTTGCGGTTCTAAAGGAGTACGGTGCAACCTTTTTAAAGAATATCATACGAAATTTATCCCTACTCCAGGTACGTTAAGGCTAAGCCCTTTCTTCATTTTGGCATGATCTCGTAATTACACGAGTTTGATAACGAGGCATAAAGAAAAATTCATATCCCAGAATTTACGTATATTTTCCTAGTCTTGTAAGTTACAGTATTCTCCTTATCGAGACTTCATATCCAATTGAGTATTTCCTTTTTTCCAGTCATGAGACCAGAAAATCTATATATACAGTATTACAGTATTTTCATTACCATCGAGCTATAATCGATGGGCAGGCCCCTATTGGGCAACCTCTGATCAGATGGTAAGTTATATACCGAGCCTAGAGCGCTTATGAGCGAGCCCAGTTGGCCGAGATATAGAGTGCGATTTGGTCAAGCTTGGTCTGTGAGCGCGGGTGCGAAATGGGAGCCGTATTTGCGCATCCGCAGATGCGGAGGATTGACCGCAGGAGCGAAAAGGGGCGGCCTATGCAGAGTCGTAGATGTGGAAGGTCATACTCAGAAGCGGGCATGCAGGTGCGTGCCCTGGTCCACAAAAGCGGATCTTTGGACCTTAATCCATCTCTGCACCTGCGATGGAATTTCGGTAGGTGCCACTGGTGTTCCGCAGGTGCTAGATCGCTGGGCAGAAAAGGGGAAATTTTCAGGGTTTGGTCTTATTTTCATTTTGGGTCTTTGAGAGCTCGGATTAAGGAGATAATTCAATGATTTTTCAGAGAGAACTTTGGGGTAATGATTCTTAACACATTTATGGTTATATTCCACTAATCTATAGTTGATTTCTTCATTTAATTAAGGAAATTGGTTGAGAAATTTTGGTTAAAAAGTTAGAAGTTCTTCAACTAAGTTTTGAGTTTTTATTCGGATTTTTGATATCGGAGTTGGATAATTTTGGTACGAGTGAACTCGCGAGTGAATGGGTGTTCATATTTTGTGACTTTTACCCGATTCTGAGACGTGGGCCCGGGTCGACCTTTTGGGGCGATTTTCTAATTTCTTGCTTTAGCTTTGATTTCATTAATTAGATTAGTTTCTTATAGTTGTAATTATGGTGTGTAATTGACTTTGGCTAGATTTGGACCATTCAGAGTCAGATATTTATGGAAAGGGCATCGTTACCGATTGATTGAGCTTGGTTCGAGGTAAGTGGCTTGCATAACCTTGTGTGGGGGAAATCCCCTTAGGATTTGGTACTGTTGTGATATGTGAGTGCCATATACGTGAGGTAATGAGTACATACACGGGCTATTTGTTGTAAAATCCGATTTATTTTACTGAGTAGCAACCTGTTTTTCCTTTAATTTGAGTTATACCGTTTAAATGAGTATTAGTCTGTTTTCATTCTTAATTGAGCTATTCCAATATGTGTAGTTATCCTGTTTAGTCTAATATCGCATTTCAACGTGCTTTAACTGCTTATTTGAAATCTGTAAAGCATGCCTAGTTGATTTCCTGCTTTTCCTTGTTGTTTATCAGTATAACTATAGAAATCTTGTTGTTAACAGTTGTATTTATCGGTTTGAGCTGTGTGTTTACTTTTGAGACTACAAGGCGGTTCCTCGGGGATTCTCCCTGCACATTTACTTTTGAGACTACGAGGCGGTTCCTCGGGAGTTCTCCCTGCATATTTACTTTTGAGACTACGAGGCGGTTCCTCGGGAGTTCTCCCTGCATATTTACTTGAGAGACTACTAGGCGGTTCCTCGGGGTTCTCCCTACACATTTACTTTTGACACTACGAGGCGGTTCCTCGGGAGTTCTCCCTGCACATTTACTTTTGAGACTATGAGGCGGTTCTTCGGGAGTTCTCCCTGCACATTTACTTTTGAGACTACGAGGCGGTTCCTCGGGAGTTCTCCCTATACATTTACTTTTGAGACTGACTACGAGGCGGTTCCTCGGGAGTTCTCCCTGATATATTTACTTTTGAGACTACGAGGCGGTACCTCGGGCGTTCTCCCTGTATATTTACTTTTGAGACTATGAGGAGGTACCTCGGGAGCTCTCTTTGTATATTTATTTTGGGACTACGAGACAGTATCTCGGAAGATCCCTTGTTGTTTACCCCGGTGTGTTGTACTGTTGACTTGCTGTATTTCCTTTTGTTAAATTCTAGTCTCTTACTATATTGTATATTGTCTTGACTTATTTATTATTTACCAGTGGGCCTGACCTGACCTCGTCATTACTCGACCGAGGTTAGGTTTGGCACTTACTGGGTACCGTTGTGGTGTACTCATACTACTCTTCTGCACATGTTTTTGTGTGCAGATCCAAGTACTTCTTATCAGCCCTGCTATTAGCTGAGAGTGCTTGCTACTGTACGGAGTCTTCAAGGTACATCTGCCGCATCCGCAGTCCTCAGAGTACCCTTCTATTCTCCCCTATGTGAATTACCGTCTGTACTTCTTTTTATTGGACTCTAGTGTATAGAGATTTTCCTTCTATAGCTTGTGACTTACGATGTTTCGGGTTTTGCGAAGACTGTGTATTTATAGAGTATTGATTATTGTACATGTCGAGCGATATTGTTACTAGTTATTCAGTTATCTACTGCTGTTAGTTGCCAAGTTTTACTTTAGTTTTGTTAATTTCTGTAATTTGTTAGGCTTACCTAGTCATAGAGACTAGTTACCGTCACGACGTTATACGGAGGGAGTTTGGGTCAAGACAGTTGGAGCTAGTTATAGAACTTCGGTGATGTATTTGATATGTGCTATCTAACTCTGTGAGGGGGAAACTATCCCTAGGTGATGTATTTGATATGTGCTACTTGTTGCGGGAGCTACGTACGCACGAGGTAACGAGAGTCCGTACGTAGCTAGATTCATGTTATGTTCGGGTAGACTTTGGTTCCTGCCATGCTATAACTGTACTATTTGAGCTGCCCCTTGCTTATTAAATTTCTTTATTTTACGTTACAACTTGAGACTAGACTTGCGTAGAGTGATAGACTTGCTATTGTAGAGATACCACGGAATAATTGTATGCCTCTTACGAATTTCTCCCGTGCTATGCATTTTTCTCGAAAGGTTTTCCTTAAAATCTATAACTCACACGTTTATTCGTGAGTGGGGTCAAGGACCCGTTAAAGCTTCTTATTCTAATGGGATCAGACCATTCTCCTCGGCAACATAATAGATACATCTATGGTTCGTACCGTTTGATCCTCGACAATGCACACATTATGATGGGATCGGGCCATTCACCTTGGCAGGATTATGTATCACACTCTCATGGGAGCGGTCCATTCGCCTCGGCAATATAATAAATGTATCTATGGTTCGTGTCGTTCGACCCTCGGCAATGCTCATATTATGATGGGATCGGTCCGTATGCCTCGACATTTCTATAAATACTCTTATGGAATCGTGCGTAATATTTGACAAAAGGCCACTGTATCTGTGAGTGTTTCCTGATTTGAACTGTGGCGACCTATCTGATATTGTACACAAATAAGGTCAAATACAAAACTTGCACTAAATAAGTTAATCCATGTTATTCATTTTTCAAATTAAAATATATATTTAATAATATAATTAAGTTCTAATTAGTCAACAGCCGTCAAATATATTTTCTATCATAATTAAAAAAATATTTCTCATTCAACTACTACTTTAATTAATTATGTTTCCATTTATAATTCCAAATTATCATTGTTGTCTTAAAATTATAAAGTGGCTTTATTTTAGCTTGCCACTTGGCTTAACCACATTGCAAACTACCCAACTTTTAATATAATAGAGATATAGAAGATTTTATGTAAGATCTTATTTTGCTGCTTGAATTTTTTTATTTTTTAAAATCAATAAATCTTTAATATCTTAAGTAAATTTTAGTTTTATTTTATATTTTAACTTACTTTAAAGTATAAATAGTCATAGGTTATCTCAATTTACGTCTTTTTCTATTTTTTATTTTTTCTATTATATTTTTTAATTAATTTTATGCCACCGTATTTCTGAGTAATATAGAAGAAAATATATGAGTGGATCAATATATATCACACACACACACACACACACACATACACACAGATAAATTAGATTTTTCTAAGATCTACTTTTTAAGCAAATTTACCACTAGGCTGGTTGCCTAGTGGTATTTTTATTAATAATCAAAATAAAACAACAATGAGTCTGAAGGTCTCACAAAATAAAATGCGTAAAAAATGAAAGTACATGAAGCCTAATATCAAAGTCATGTGTAAAACACTCCTTTGATAGTACAGAAAGAACTAAAACCCATGATCCTTGAAAAGGCCTATTTTCATATGACTCGCAAAACATTCTTGAATAGATGTCTCTCATTGCTTTCGATTGTGGGCATTTGCACTTGTTATCTTAAGGATTAGGTAGCTCCACCTGATCTCCTTGAAAGAAATATAAGCTTCACAAGGATTGCTTTGTAAGCCGATTGTACGCAAAACCTTTCAAAATGCAAGTCCAGGTCAAGATAATAATGGTGTTGTTGCGACTTTGGCTCCTTGTTACGTGTTCATGCCTGCTCCTTCTTATTGTGATCCTGTTGTTGGTAGCTTCCTCATGTGTGATAGATGTCCATTGTAGCTGGTAGCTCCTCCAAATATTACTAAAATGTTCCGCATAAAGCTGAGAAGTCCCATAGGTAGTCATATCTGATCTGGGTAGTAGAAAGTAGTTGCACAAGTAATTGATCATTGTGACTTGATATGTTCTGCTGGTATTACCTTGTGTGATCCTCAGGGAGTGGTAGATGCAAAGGAGTTTGCATTTTATAGTATAATCTTCCTTGTTTCCATCATCCTGGGCATGGATCCAAATATTAAGGCTAATGTGCAACCTTCTTTTTCCCTTATTGAGTGTGCTTTTGGGCTGGCCTAAGTAGTATTTGCACCTATAGGGAATAAGTATTAAAGATATTAATACCACCCTTAATAGGTTTGGCCAAAACATAGAGCCAAGCCCCCTCCAAAGTGCCTGCAAAATCAGAAAATATGTTAGAGAAAAAAATCCTTCCTTCTCTCCTTCCTAAGGATTTGAGTTGGAAGTGTAATGTGATCTCCATGCCCTATAGTTTGTCTCATTCTTCCATGATACATTTTCCTCCTCCTCTTAGCTACAAGATACTCCCCCTTACTTTTCATCTTATCTTCCAACTCCATCATCAATTAGCATTTGGCTTGGCAGTTCTTACCCTTATGTAGGGTATTTGAAGCGTGTCATTATTCAATATCCTTATCCCTTGTGTGTCCAATTCCCAAAAGGAATGCACCTATACAATGTGCTGTTAATCCAGTGTCAAATTAGCTAAATGATCAGCTAACTTGTTACATTCCCTCAACACATGAAGTATTGGAAAAGCACCCTTAGACAGTAGTGTTTTGATTTCATCCACTTGATTAGCAATGCTCCAAGGTGGTTCCCAAACTTCATCTAGCACTCTCTTCATAAGTAAAGAATCAGTTTCAATTATGCATGAAGGAAATTGCATTTGAGTTATGTACCTTAGAGCCTTTAGAATGGCCTGTGCCTCAGCTACATTATTAGTTGCATCCTCAACTGCATCTGCATGTGCACAGATAATATCTCCTATTCCATACCTTATACAAAAGACATATGATGCTCCTCTATTGACACCTCTACATGCCCCATAAGTATTGCATTTTATCCACCCACGGGAGGTAATTCCCACAACACCTTAGTATACCTCAATTAAGGAATATGTTGTGACAGCTTCTCATGCAAGTTTGGCTAGTTTGCTGTAATACCCTTAAAGCCTGGTCTCCTCACCTTTAGCAACATTTGGATTGAGGTTGAGATTTGAAAGATCGGTCTATTTATAGACACACTCAAACTTTCCAGAATTTCCAGAATTTCTCTTCTTCCACAAATGCCAAACAATCAAACTTGGCATAGCTTGATATACTACCTTCAAGCTTGTATTAATAGGTTTACTCCACCATTCATTTATCACTTGTACAAGTTGATTCCTATCTTTTATAATCCCCGCAGGTGCACCATAATAATTCCAGACATATCTTGCAACTGGTGATGTTAGAAACACATGGGGCAGTGTCTCTTCTTTAGGATTCCTACAGGACCAATACCTTGATGTTCCGAAATATCCCAGCCTTAGAAACCAGTCATCCAATGATAACTTTGCCTTCCACAGTCTTCACATAAAGAAACTTATCTTGAAAGGCAGCTCCTTTACCCAAAAGAATTTGTATATCTTTCTTTCTTCTCTTCTCTTCCTTATATATTGCCAAGCAGACTTCACTGTAAAATGTCCCTTTGTTTCCAGCTTCCACCAAGGCTTATCTTTCATTAAAATATCTGAAGGTGGTGTGATTGTCTCCAGAATATGGTCAGCTAGCCCATCAGGCAGTAATTCCCTTAGTAGCACTTCATTCCATACCCCATTTTCAACCACTTCATCAACATGCTTTATAGATTCATCACACCGATGATCTGGACCTGAAGCATGGTAAAGAGCTCTAAGTCCAGTCCAATTGTCATACCAGAAATAGGAGTTGCCATTCTTCAATTACCACCACACTTGATGCTCCACCTCATCTCTCATTTGTAACATTTTTCTCCATACTTGAGATCCTTGTCTCCAAGGTACTAACACCTCATTGATCTTCTTGCAGTACCTATTTCTCATAAATTTAGACCACAATGAGTCTTTTGTTCTATAGTTCCACCAAAGCTTGGCAAACAAAGCCTTAGATACATCATGTAAGGATCTAAATCCCATACCTCCCTCACTTTTAGGAAGACATAAGTTGTCCCATGAATCCCAATGTCTTGCCCTTCCATTGCCTGAATTTCTCTAGTAAAACCTAGCAAACATCTTGTGCAATTGGTTGAACACATATGCTGGTGGATTCACAGCTGACAAGAGATGAATTGGCATACTATCCAACACATGTGAGATCAGAACTGCTCTACCACCAATTGATAGTAACTTACCCTTCTATGATGATAACCTCTCATGTACTTTAAAGACGATATTCTTATAAAAGTTTTTCCTCCTCCTACTGTAGAATATAGAACAACCCGAGTATGTAAATAGGAATGAGTGTCTTTGGAATTCAGTAATCAAGTGGACAATGTTTACTTCATCTGCTTGAGCTCCTTCATGCATATAAAAGGAAGACTTTTCCTTGTTGATATTCTTACCTAAAGCTACCTCATATTCCTCTAACACATTCATGATAAGATGCACTGCCCCATAGTGAGAGTAATAAAAGATAATAGTATCATCAGCATAGGAAAGATAGTTAATGTTTTAACTCCACTTTGGCTTGCCAAAGCCTATGAAATCTGGGTTGTCAAACAATGCATCTAAATCTCTCCCAAGCACTTCAGCTAGTAGAATAAATAATGTAGGAGAAAGTGGATCCCATTGTTTAACACCTCTAGATGATTTGAAGAAACCATTGTCCTGCCGATTAAAAAGCAATTAGTACCAGTTGTTGGAGACTAGTCTGAATTCATATCAATGAAAATCTCACCAAATCCCATCTGCCTTAGTACCTTTGTCAAGAATAGCTATGAGACTCTATCATAAGCTTTTGTCATGTTCAATTTGATTACTACATTAGATGGCTTCCCTCTCAATCTAATGTCTTTGATGATCTCTTGAGTTAACAAGATATTCTCCACAATGCTTCTTCATTTGACAAAACCTGCCTGATTAGGAGAAATTAAAGAAGGCAGAAGCTCAACTAACCTCTCATGGATCACTTTAGATATAATCTTGTTGGAGAAATTGCTCAAACTGAATGGCCTTATGTCTGAAAATGTAGCAAAGTTCTTCTTCTTTGGAAGCAACACAGGGTTTGTGTGGGTGACGAACTTTGGTAGTTCTGCACCACAAAAGAAGGCTCTAACCATATTGAGCACACATCACATATAACTTGTAACGACACAACCGGTCGTTTTGAGCATTTGCACTTTGCTCGATAGTTTACGGGCGTGAGTAGCTCCGTATGATGTATTTTGATTTGTGTGAATCGTCGGTTTGGTTTTCAGGTTATTCGGGACTGATTTGAAAGAATGATTCTCAACTAGGGAGCTTTAAATTTGAAAGAGTTGATCAAATTTGACATTTTAGCATTTGACCTCGAATTGGAATTTTGATGGTTCCGTTAGCTCCGTTGGGTGATTTTACGTCATTCCGGATAGATTTTCTATGTTTCAGCACGCGTTATTCAATTTAAAAGATTGAAGTTCATAGATTTTGATTTGAGGTGTAATTCATCGTTTTTACGTCATTCTGGTTGGACTTTTGGCCGATTTTGGGCTTTAGATTTAATATTTGATCTTTTACTATCGGTATTGGTTCCTTTAGCATTGTTTGATGTACTTGAGTTGTTTATGGTTAGTTTCAGGCCGTTCGGAGGTCAGAACGCATGGGATGGCATCTTTGGAGCATCGTTTGGCTAGCTCGGCATTGGTATTGGCTTATTCGAGGTAAGTAACTCTTCTAATCTTGGACCTGAGAGGATGAACCCTGAATATACGTGTTATGTGTTTGATTTTGAGGTGACGCACATGCTAGGTGACGGGCGTGTGGGCGTGCGCCGTGTGAACTGTGATTTCTGTTATTTCTATGGTACTGTGTACTTACCTGAACTTGTCTAAAATCATGAAATCTCGATGTACTAGAGTTACCGAGCTGTGATTATGTTAGAAACCATGTCTAAGCTACATGCTTATCCTGCTGGGACCCACTGAAGTCATTTCTGTTGTTGAGTAATCTACTTTCATTGTATTACATACTCAGTCATACGCATTCACATGCATATCATATCTCAGTCTCTGTTGTTATTTATTGATGCATCATATCATTGTTTTTGGGCTGGTATCATGACATTGTGAGCCCGAGAGACTGGAGAGATTGATGACTGAGTGAGGCCGAAGGCCTGATTGTGAGGATGATTATGGTATCGGGCTGCACGCCGCAACGGGTCAGATTGGCTTACTATAGCATGTGAGTTGTCCGTGCAGCACATGAGTTGTCCGTGCAATTCCAGATATTGATATTATGGCACGTGAGTTGTCCGTGCGGATTATGACGCTTGGGCTGTAGGAGCCTCTCCTGAGTCTGCACACCCCCAGTGAGCGCAGGTACTTACTGAGTGCGATTGCTAAGTGCGAGTGCCGATTGACTTGGAGGACTAAGTGAATTGATACTCTGAGAGTATGCATATGATCTTTATTATTGATTTGCATCGCATTTGGCATGCGTACTTGACATACAGGCATAGAGATGCATTTTTCCTCATATTGTATAGTATCACGTCATTTATGACCTCATACATTTTGACATATGGGCATAGAGAGACATCTTATACTTACTATCTGAAAGGAAAATGAAACATTTTACTTATTGTTGAAAGGATTTTTCGGAAAAATCACAGTTTTCAAACTTACTCTTATTTTGGCTTTTTCGGTAAAAGATTTGGGTTTTCACTAAGATACTTGAAAAGAAATGCCTATTATTCTGGAACTGTGAACGAACTGAGCCTTTTATTTCTGAGATACTCATTTGTTACATGTACTATACTGTATGACCTGTTGTGGAATATTTGTGTTGGACCCGATCTTTTTGTTAGCTCGTCACTACTTTCACCCTAAGGTTAGGTTTGTTACTTATTGAGTACATGGGGTCAGTTGTACTCATACTACACTTCTGCATCTTGCATGCAGATGTTGGCTGCTGATGTTGCTGTATTCGATGGGAGCTGGATTTCAAGATGTACCTGCGTCCTGGCTGTAGCTGCCTCTTGTTCGTGGTAGCCTTAGATCTATAAAAATTCTATTTATGTACTTTTTCAAACATACGATGTATTTATTTCATTTCAGCTTTGTAAACTCTATTCTTAGAAGCTCATGATTTGTACTACCAGTCCTTGGGGAATGTATAAGATTCAAATATTTCTTTACTTAATCATTTTATTAATTATTATTGGAATTGGTTAGTGGTTAATTGGCTTACATAGAGGGTTGGGATAGGTTCCATCGCGACTAGTGGATTTGGGGTCGTGACACAACCTCCCAGCTAGCTTGATAAAACTGGCCAGTGAATCCATCTCGACCACTTGCATTATCCCCATTTAATCCCAAAACTATTGCATTACACCCCATATTATTTTTGTACGTGAAAGTACGCCATAAATAAATTGGTAAAAGCTCGGAAATGAGATGTTACATCCCGTATTTTTGTACGTTAAAGTTTCGTCTTAAGTTAATCGACGTAAGTTTGGGAATGAGATTATTTTGGAATTATAAGTATTATGCTATTTCAAATAAGTGATAAGTAATTTCGTGAAGGTGAGAGGGTAAGCAAATCAAAGAAAATGAGTTTTGTTGAAGTTTGACATATGGTCCGAGCTATAATACCCCGTATTTATGGACTAATGCCATACAAGGTACCACATGACCATGATAGCAAGATGTATAAAGTGTGTTAAAAGTTAGTAGTATTTTGAGTAACTTGAGATAATTCTTGATTATGTGGATAATTGGGTAATTATTGGTTAGTGAGAGATTAACAAGTTAATCAAGAGACTAGTGAATAATTAATTAAAATTATGGGTAAGCTTAAAACGCCTCAACGTGGCAGCCAAGGGAGTAGGTAATAAGTGACTCTTAAGTCACACTTTAAGGTGGCAAATTAGTGAGCTTAGTTGACTTAGTCACCATACAAAGTGGGGCCCATTCTCTTTGATAAAAGGAACCTTCTTCCTACATTATTAAAAAGAAATGACAATGTCTATAGTGAAATGCTAGAAAGTCCAACATGAAATTCTGAAGGGATGATGCTACAAGGTCCAACATGAAATTCTCTGAAGTGCTACAAGGTCCAACGTGAAAAGCTAATGCAAAGAAAGTCTGGTACAATCTTTCTCAAGAATATCATATGAATTTTTCCCTACTTCGATCCGCCGTTACGTGTTTTCGCAAAAGAGAATCGGTTCAGGTATGTTAAGGCTATCCCTTATTTCCTTTTGGCATGATCTATACGACACAAACGAAACAAGAAAATGCACAATTTCCATAAATGACTCTATTCATAGAAATATTAGAGATGCTTATGTTCTTGATTTCCCATGTGTCATATTATTCTATCATATGTTCATGGGTCTCAGAAAATACGTAAGTTGATAAAGTTTATTTCATGATATTACTCAAAGGCATAATGGTCTTATGACACGCGTATATATGTATTTATATGTATATGGGATTTGGAAAAAGGTTACGGCGTTATATACGCACCACCACCTGATCAGTTGGTATTCGTTGATATTTTCCCACAGTGGCCGAGATGCTATGATGGGATGCCCTCAGAGGCTTGATGATGTTATGAACGCATATACCCATGCATGGTATGACATTTATATGTATATGCATGACATTACAAGTATTAAATGTTTCACAGAGCTATTCAGACATAGATGTCAAGTCTTTTACTCCATGTTTTTCTCATGTGTATTGTTTATTAATTTTCATTCCTTACATACTCGGTACATTATTTGTACTGACGTCCTTTTTCCTGGGGATGCTGCGTTTCATGCCCGCAGGTTCCGATAGACAGGTCGAGAGTCCTCCAAGTAGGCTATCAGCTCAGCGAAAGATGTTGGTGCGCTCCATTTGCTTCGGAGTTGCTTGTTTGGTAAATATGATATAGACGTGTATTTTTTGGTATGGTGGGGCTCTGTACCAACCTTTATGACAATTATGTATTCTTAGAGGCTTGTAGACAGATGTCATGTACGTAAAAGATTGTATGGCTTTGTCGACCTATGTTCAGTGTACGAGTGGTTATTTTGGCCTTATAGGCCCGTATGTCTTATGCATAAGTTGATATTTCATGTGGTATTCTACTTATCTCACGGCAGCCCCTCCAGCTCAGTTATCTATGATAGTATGATAGAAAAAGATACGTTATGTTGGTACTCGGTTGAGTAAGGCACCGGGTGCCCGTCGCGGCCCATCGGTTTGGGTCGTGACATATAGGGTTTCAATTAATTAATCAATCAACTTTGCATTCTGATCCTAAGACACCATCCTAGGAACATGCTAAATAATATCAAAGTTAGTAGGAATTCTTTCTTTTGTGAACTGAGCCTGGAAAAACTCTACTGCCTCCCTTGCCATATCTTCTTGTGACAATTATCATTTTTGTCACAAGATTCTGGATACCTGCAGCCTTTTCCTCTTGCCTCTCACATGAGCATGAAAGAACTTAGTGTTCCTATCACCATCCTTAAACCACTACATTCCAACCTTTTATCTCCAAAATTCTTTTTCAAGTTGGTAATACCTTGTAAGGTCAACTTCTACTTTGTGTAACTTAACTCTATTCTGAGTTTTTGGATTCAATTCAAACTCAATCTTATGTACCTTAATAACATCCTTCAATGCTGCAATTTGTTTGAAAATATCTCCAAATGTATCCTTGGTCCAAGCTGCCAATGCAGCCTTCACCTTTTTCAGCTTACTTTGGAATAAAATGAATGGGTTTCCCATGGAATCAACTATCCAATTCTCCTTCACCACCTTCAGAAAAGATTCATGCTTGGTCCAAAAGTTTATAAACTTAAAATGGTTTCTTAACTTGGACAGTGTGAATGTTGCAAGACAATAGGAGAGGGGCATAGTCAGAAACCATACTTGATCAAGTGTTCAACCTCCAATGCAAGGAATAAATCTAAGAACTATTGATTTGCAAAGAACCTATCGAGCCTCTTAAAGATGCAATCAATGTCAGACCTCCCATTCCACCAAGTATACCCTTTGAAGCCAAGATCATATAATGCATATGTGTCCACACAAACCGAGGAAGGGTGGGTCGTAAGGCCCACACTTGAAACTACACGTGCCGGTGTCGGGGTGGATTGTGATTATTCCCCTTATTTGGGATGAAATTGGAACTTTTGGGAAATTGTGATATTATTCCCCTTAATTGGGATGAAACCGGAACCTTTGTGGATTGGAAAAGTCAACCCGCACGGCATATGTGAGAAGGTGGCCTAGCTAATCGGGTGGAGATCAGACGCCATAGTAGCATATGGTGGTACTACTCTAGGTAACAACTTGTTTTTGCATCACATGTCAAACCACATTGTTCATGGGGAGATGGCCTAGCCGACCGAGCGTGATCGGACTCCGTGCTAACAAAGACGGTGGTATATCGGTGCTAATGATCTCCCAACCAAAATTATATATGAAGTTCGTATTTTGAAAATTATTACGTTTTAACTGGACGTTTGGATATTGTTGATTGTAACTTGCTGTTTCTATGTGTTGCCTTTTCTTATATGGGCATTCTATTTTGAAAGAGGATTTTTAGCTATACATACTAGTGCTATTCGACAGTACTAACGTCTCTTTGCCGGGGACGCTGCATCTTTAATGGATGCAGGTAGTTCTACAGCATGCGACATTGATCAGTGATAGCAGTACACTCTTTTCAGCTGATTTGGTGAGGCCCGCTTCATTTCGGGGTCATGTATCTTTTGTTTCTCATGTACTGTATTTTGAGGTATAGCCGGGGCCTTGTTGCCGGCATTTCCATATTACTCTTCTATTGTACTTAGAGGCTCCGTAGACAGGTTGTGGGTTGTGGTTGATGTTAGAGAATTGAACTAGAAATGTTGGTATTTGGAAATCATGTTTTTTATTAATTCTATAAACTCGTAATATTTTGGAAATTATGAATGAAACTGCTAATGGGAATGAAAAGGAAGTTGTTAATAAAATCTTTTCAGTGAATGATTAATGGAGTACATCTCCTCTTTATTCATGGATGAGTTTGGGTAGAAGAAAATCTTATAGGCTTGCTCGGCCGGGTTCTCTCGGTTGAACGCCGGTCACGCTCCCCGAGTTTGGGGCGTGACAAACCCCAGGCCATCTTGGCCATTTTCGCATCGGCACCCCACGTTCTACATCTGCGACCTCGCAGGTGTGGGATATTCCTCGCACCTACACTCCCAGGCCATCTCAATAGGCTTCGCACCTCCGATGAGCCCACCGCATCTGCG
Source organism: Nicotiana tabacum (assembly GCF_000715075.1). Lineage (NCBI taxonomy): Eukaryota > Viridiplantae > Streptophyta > Magnoliopsida > Solanales > Solanaceae > Nicotiana > Nicotiana tabacum. Next base: position 39,540,438 of record NC_134096.1, on the reverse strand, counting down.
CGACTGCACCTGCAGCCATTTCCTCCGCAGGTGCGAAGACCCCAGATTTAGCAGCAACAACACTTCCCAATTTCAAAGTTTCAATCCGTTTTAGATCCGAATTTCACCCGAGGCCCCCGAAACCCCGTCTGAGCATACCAACATGTTTGTAAGAATAATACGGTCCTGCTCAAACTCTTGAAAGATGAAAAACAACATCAAAACTAAGAATGACACCCCAAAACCAAATCGAATCAACTTATGAACTTCAAGTTCTTCCAACTTACTCCGAACGCGCCGAATCATACTTAAACTACTCGGAATGACACCAAATTTTACGTGCAAGTCACAAATCACCATATAGAACTATTCCTAGGCTCGGAATCCCAATCAGACCACGATAACACCAAATCTTACTTCAAACCAAATTTAAAGAACTTGAAAACCTTCAATGTGCCAACTTTCAATATTAAGCACAGAAATGCTCCCGGGTCATCCGAAACCCGATCCGAACATACATCCAAGTCCAAAATCATCATATGAACCTATTGGGATTGTCAAATCCCAGTTCCGAGGTTATTTACTCAAAACGTTGATTCAAGTCAAACTTAACCAATTTAAAGCCAATATTAAGGAACTGAGTATTCCTATTTCAACCCGAACCTTTCCAAAACCTGGACTAACCATCCTTGCAAGTCATAAAACAGTAAAAGCACATATGGGGAGTCTTATTTAGGGGAACGAGGATTGTAACAACCTGACCGGTCGCTTTGAGCTCTAGCGCATTGTTTGGCAGTTTGAGGCCTTGGGTAGCTTCTCTTCAGGTGCTATGACTTGTACGCATGGTCGGAATTGAATTTGATGAAGTTCAGAGTTGATTTGGAAAGAAAATTTTAATTTCGGAAGCTTTAAGTTGGAAGAATTGACTAAGGTTTGACTTTTGAGTAAACAATTTTGAAATCAGAATTTGAAGGTTCCAATAGGTTTGTATGATGATTATAGTCTTATGAGCATGTCCGGATGTCGATTTGGAGGTCTGTAGGTCATTTCAGCGTCAATTGGCTAAAGTTGAAAATTGGATGATTTTGGGAAGTTTGACCGGGAGTGGACTTTTTGATATCGGGATCGGATTCCAATTCTGGAAGTGGGAGTAGGTCCATATTGTCAATTATGACTTGTGTGCAAAAATTGAGGTCAATTGGACTTGATTTGATAGGTTTAGGCGTCGAATGTAGAAGTTTGAAGTTCTAAATTTCATTAAGCTTGAATTGGTGTGTGATTCATGGTTTTAGCGTTGTTTGATGTGATTTGAAGGCTCGACTAAGTTCATATTGTATTTTGGGACATGTTGGTATATTTGGTTATGGTCCTGAGGCCTCAGGTGAATTCCGGATGGTTAACGGATTGATGTTTTTTGGACTTAAGAAATGCTGAAGCTGGGCAAACAGCTGGTGTGATCGCTTCTGCGATGTCTTGGTCACAGAAGCGACATCGTAGAAGCGAGGTCGAGCTCACAGAAGGTGCAGGTGCGAAGAAATTCCCGCACTTGTAGAACCGCAGAAGCGAGAATGAAGACACATAAGCGGATTGTCCGCAGATGCGCGATTGGCCATTGCAGAAGTGCCTGCGCATAAGCAAAAATGCTTCCGTAGATGCGAGGTCTCAGCTGGGCAGTGTACTTGATAACGACAAGGTCGGGAATCCAAACTAGAGTAAGAATTTGAAAAGTAAATGCGCAAGCAATAATAATAAGGAATTGAGCAACTAGAACTAAATGGCAGAAAATAAAGGATATGGGAAAACTCAAGGAAAGAATTCCAAGAACTTCCAAGAACGCAAGTTCTATAGCCTTGACAAGATCAAAGAAAGAACGTCTTGATTTATTGAAGTTCTAAATTTCATTAAGCTTGAATTGGTGTGTGATTCGTAATTTTAGCGTTGTTTGATGTGATTTGAAGGCTCGACTAAGTTCATATTGTATTTTGGGACGTGTTGGTATATTTGGTTACGGTCCCGAGGCCTCAGGTGAATTTCGGATGGTTAACGGATTGATGTTTTTGGACTTAAGAAATGCTGAAGCTGGGCAAACAGCTGGTGTGATTGCTTCTGTGATGTCTTGGTTACAGAAGCGACATCGTAGAAGCGAGGTCAAGCTCACAGAAGGTACAGGTGCGAAGACATTCCCGCACTTGTAGAATCGCAGAAGCGAGAATGAAGACGCATAAGCGGATTGTCCGCAGATGCGCGATTGGCCATTGCAGAAGTGCCTGCGCATAAGCAAAAATGCTTCCGTAGATGCGAGGTCTCAGCTGGGTAGTGTACTTGATAACGACAAGGTCGGGAATCCAAACTAGAGTAAGAATTTGAAAAGTAAATGCAGAAGCAATAATAATAAGGAATTGAGCAACTAGAACTAAATGGCAGAAAATAAAGGATATGGGAAAACTCAAGGAAAGAATTCCAAGAACTTCCAAGAACGCAAGTTCTATAGCCTTGACAAGATCAAAGCAACAACGTCTTGATTTATTGAAGAAATCAAACGCCTTTACTTAAAAGCAAATCAAAACAATAGATTCGGATCTTGACCGCTTTACGAGTAACTTGAGACAATAATTAATAACTAGTATTAATCGCCTTCTAAGAATACCACAAAGAAATCAAAGATATCACAATAGAGAAGTAATCTTACTACCTTGAACTATGAACTAGTAAAGGTTGAAAGATAAATCTCAAAGCACAAGTAACAAAGGTTCAAAAGAACTCTCAAAGTATGATATACTTAATCAACAATGAAGTCTCAATGAATGAGAAGAACTCCTTATTTATAGGAGTACTAAGGCATAAAAAGTCATTACAATTAGGTAGGGGGATGCTAAGGGGTAACAAAGTCATCAAAATTAGGTAGGATGGTTGCTAAGAAATAAGAAAAGTCTCAAAATTAGATAGGGGGTGGCCAAATCCCTTTGGGGCAGATTTGGGCCTTAAAACTACTAGTTTGGGTCATTGTTTTGGACTCCAATTGGGCTCCATTTCAAACACCCCCATTTGGACCTCTTTTAAGCTCATTTTGGGCTCTTATGGGTGCCCTTTCGCTAGATTTCAAGGGCCGAGTTCGGGACTCAATCTTCCTCCTCTTGGACTTCAATTTGGGCCACCAAATAATTGTAAAACTTGTATAATTTATCTCATTTGGTCTTGAGCTCGTCCTCCACAATTAAAAGCTTCTTTATTTGCACTTGAAGTCTAATGGCCTTATTTTGCAACTCTTTAGCTTGACATATTGTTAAAGGCCATTGTTGAGATTCCAAAGCTTCATCCTTGTCCTTGAATAGAGTTGAGCTTCCTAGGATGCTATCATTCCCCTCTTCTTGAAGAAAATTCGTCCTCGAATTTCGACCTTGCAAGAAAAAGAAAACACGCACTTGTAAATGGCATCCACTAATCTGAAAAACTAGTAGGAATAAAATAAGATAGTGACCATGTGTCCATTTAACCCAATTAATCCTAATAGGTGTAAATAAAGCATATGGATATCATCATCCCAACAAAATTTATGCCTACCTAGATCAATACAATAAAAATCTCTTGTAGATGCGGCATGCAATGGAACTTGCAATTCGATCTTGTCGGTAAAGTAGTCCATAGGTATACATGACAAAGAAATTATAAAAGATTGACCACACATCCATTTAATATAAGTATCTCTACCACATGTATCAAAGAAGATACTTTCATGATATAGCCAACTATCTACAATTACAAATCTCATGGATTCCTCTACACGAAAGAGTATTTTATCACAAGTGTTACAACAATTATGCATATTATCTTTACTAGTAACAAATACTTTTACAAGCTCACAATGAACATGACTTGAAGAATGACTCCCCATCACACAACAAAAATCACATTCTAGCAATTTATCACATGAAAACTCATTAGCCACTTGAATAAGAGAAGAAGAAGTATTTAACTCATTCACAAGCCTCTTCTCATAAATTTTATGCCTCTTTCCACCAAGTTGGAATACATAATCATCTATGTCATACACAATTTCAAAAGGAAGCAAATTACTCTTGCACTTTAACTTAGATATTACAGTTAATGACTTGATGTGCATAAAAATATCATCATCCACAAAAATTATAAAGTCACCAACATAAGAAATAAGAGTACAATTCATTACCTCCAAAAATACCTTAGGTGTTTTAGAAAGACCAAGAATGCAAATAAACCAATTATACATACCATACTTGGACTTATTTACCAATGGAACATCATCATCTTGTATTCTTTTATGCAATGGCTCCAACTTAGCAATGCTTTTAGGAAACTCCATGTCATAACACTGTAAATAAGAATGAAAATAGTCAAAAGGTTCAATAACAAAGAATTTAACCAAGCTTTTATCTTCCACCATCCAACAAGAATAGATATCGCCAAATTCATGTTGGAATCCAATTGGATCTTTTGCTACCATCTCCTGCGCCTCACCACCCCTTTCAAAAGGTATTTCAACACGTGGTTGCACAAAATCACAAGAACTAAAACAAGAAAGAGTTAATGGGTTAGGAAGTAAAGAAACTTTTTTCTTGCTTACACTCTCTTTGGCTTTTATCACAAGACTAACGTTTTCCTCACCCTTAGCCTCTTTTCTCTCACTAAATAGTTTTTCTTTGCTTTCACTCAATCCCTCTTGCTTTTCTCTCTCTACCTCACAGACTTTGTTCATCTCATTACCTTCTCTCTTTTCTTTTCTTTCAATATCACTCTTTACCTCACTTGACATCCCACTCTTTTCACTCAAGACAACCTCTCCTTTTTCCTCTCTTGGAATGTCAACATGCACTCCCTTACTCCTCTCATTCTTTTCTCTCTCATATTTTTTCATATTCTCTTTAACAATCTTTTCATCTTCACAAATTTGTGAGGGAGTCAAAGGCCCAAGAATGAGTTTCTTCCCATTAATCTCAAAAGAATATCTATTTTTTTCAATACTATATGAAGCACTTCTATAGACATACCATGGCCATCCCAATAAGATATGAAAACTATTCATCGGAATGACATCACACCAAATCACAACCTCATACCTTCCAATAGAGAATGGCAAGAACACTCTTTTATCTACTTTTACCCCTTTTAACATGTAGGGTTCAATATGTTCAACACAAGGCAAGTTCAATTTCTCAACCATATAAGTGCTAATTAAGTTATAGCGAAATGCTTTGTCAATTCTAAGGGCATAAATTGCAGACATCACTTTAGCTCTTGTTTGGAAAAATAACTTTACCATTGTCTTCCTTCCATTCGGTATACTGTAAGTTCGACTTTTCAAGTTGTTGAATCATAGCTTTCCTCCTTCCACTGTAACTACCTGTTTGAGACATCTTGACATAGATTAAGGGAAATATGTATCTCTCAAATTTGGCTTTTTTCCTATAATGCTCTCACCTCTCTTGTCTTTTTTTCCTCTCGAAATAACCTTTGAACAAAATACTTTGTAGATTAAGGTTAAACCCAACTCATATAAAGTTCTTAGTAGTAAAATATAGATTTTTGGGGAACAAATGAAAGAAGAACCAAATCCTAGAACTATTAGGCTCGGTTGAAACAAGACACGAAAAAAAAGGAAATGATTATATATTTAGATTAGAAAGAGTAAGAAAAATTAAAATTTTCTCTTATCGTTGAAATCTGGGATCCCCTCTAATTGTTTCCTTTGATAGTTTTTGGAAACAAATTAGATACAAAATAAAGTTCCTAGAGAGCAAGTAATTTTTTTAAAAAAATTGATTTTCGTTTTCTTTATCCGCTCTTAGTATTCAAGAAATCCCCAGAATTATCAAGAACGAAACCTTGATAGAACCGCTTTGATACCACTTGATAACGACAAGGTCGGGAATCCAAACTAGAGTAAGAATTTGAAAAGTAAATGCGCAAGCAATAATAATAAGGAATTGAGCAACTAGAACTAAATGGCAGAAAATAAAGGATATGGGAAAATTCAAGGAAAGAATTCCAAGAACTTCCAAGAACGCAAGTTCTATAGCCTTGACAAGATCAAAGCAACAACGTCTTGATTTATTGAAGAAATCAAACGCCTTTACTTAAAAGCAAATCAAAACAATAGATTCGGATCTTGACCACTTTACGAGTAACTTGAGACAACAATTAATAACTAGTATTAATCGCCTTCTAAGAATACCACAAAGAAATCAAAGATATCACAATAGAGAAGTAATCTCACTACCTTGAACTATGAACTAGTAAAGGTTGAAAGATAAATCTCAAAGCACAAGTAACAAAGGTTCAAAAGAACTCTCAAAGTATGATATACTTAATCAATAATGAAGTCTCAATGAATGAGAAGAACTCCTTATTTATAGGAGTACTAAGGCATAAAAAGTCATTACAATTAGGTAGGGGGATGCTAAGGGGTAACAAAGTCATCAAAATTAGGTAGGGTGGTTGCTAAGAAATAAGAAATTAGGTAGGGTGGTTGCTAAGAAATAAGAAAAGTCACAAAATTAGATAGGGGCGGCCAAATCCCTTTGGGGCAGATTTGGGCCTTAAACTACTAGTTTGGGTCATTGGTTTGGACTCCAATTGGGCTCCATTTCAAACACCCTCATTTGGACCTCTTTTAAGCTCATTTTGGGCTCTTCTGGGTGCCCTTTCGCTAGATTTCAAGGGCCGAGTTCGGGACTCAATCTTTTTCCTCTTGGACTTCAATTTGGGCCACCAAATAATTGTAAAACTTGTATAATTTATCTCCTTTGGTCTTGAGCTCGTCCTCCACAATTAAAAGCTTTTTTATTTGCACTTGAAGTCTAATGGCCTTATTTTGCAACTCTTTAGCTTGACATATTGTTAAAGGCCATTGTTGAGATTCCAAAGCTTCATCCTTGTCCTTGAATAGAGTTGAGCTTCCTAGGATGCTATCAGTACTAGATGCGCATTTTGGCTCGCAAAATCGAGGCCGCAAAATGCGCAAATATGTCTGCAGAAGTGGAAACTGGGCAGAACATAAGGGGATCGAACTTGGTCATTTCTTCATTTTCATTTGGGATTTTTGGAGCTCGGTTCTTGGGCGATTTTAAGGAGTATTCATCATGTAACACAAGAAAAGTAATTTCTCACTTGTGGTGAGCTTAATGTAAGGTTTATATGCGGATTTAAGGAAGAAATTTTAGGAAAATTATGGGATTTTTGTAGAAAACCTAGAATGTATGAATTTTGGATTTTGACCACGATTTTTGAAATGGAATTAAGAATAAATTATATATTGGAGTTAGTAATGTTATGGGTAAGGTTTATCTTCAAAAAGTTTCGGAATCCGGGCACATGGGCCTGAGGGTTGACTTTATTGACTTTTCGAGCGGAGTTGGGAATTATTTAAATTGATTAATTATGGGTATTAGAGTATATTTTGATTGATTTGCACCTTGTTTGACTAGATTTGGATCGACGGGTATCAGTTTGAGGTGTTAGAGAGGCTTTGGAGCCGGTTATGGAACTTCGGAGCGAGGTAAGTCTCATGTCTAACTCTGTGAGGGGGAAACTACCCCTAGGTGATGTATTTGATATGGGGTACTTGTTGTGGGGGCTATATACACACAAGGTGACGAGAGTCAATACATAACTAAATCCATGTTATTGTCCGGGTAGACTTAGGTTCACACCATGCTATAGCTGTACTATTTGAGTTGTCTCCGGCCTATTAAATTTTTTTATTTTACGTTGCGACTTGAGTATAGACTTGTGTAGAGTTATACACTTGCTATTGTAGAGATTCGACGAGTTTCATGATTAGCCGGGAAATAATTGTACCCCTCTTACGAATTTCTCTCACACTATGCGTTCTCATCGAAAGGTTTCCCAAAATAATTTATAACTCACACGTCTGTTCGTGAGTGGGGTCAAGGACCCGTCAAAGATTTTTATTCTAATGGGATCGGGCCGTTCGCCTCGGCAGGATAGATACATCTATGGTTCGTGCCGTTCGACCCTCGACAGTGCGCATATTATGATGGATTGGGTCGTACGCCTTGGCAGGATTATGTACCACGCTCTCATGGGAGCAGACCGTTCGCCTCAGCAATAAAATAGATGTATCTGTGGTTTGACAATGTTATGATGGATCGGGTCGGATGCCTCAGCATTTCTATAAAATGCTCTTATGAAATCGTGCGTAATAATTGGCAAGAACCAACATATCTGTGAGTTCTTTTCTTGTTTGAACTGTGACGACCTATTTGGTAAGGTCCATTATATTTATACTCTGATTGAGGAGGTAACTACTAGCTGAGAGTTTAGTTATTGTTGAGAGGAGTATTGTACCACGTATTATACTGGTTATTTTGCTTATTTACTCTGACTCACACATGTTTACTTCTACTGTATCTGTCTTATTGGACCACTAGTAAGTGTTAATGTCGACCCCTCATCATTACCTTTATGGGGTTAGGTTAGATACTTACTGGGTACGTGTTGATTTACGTACTCATGCTACCCTTGCTGCACTTTTTGTGCAGGTACATATATGTCTGGTGGTCTCTTGGGCACAGAGGCGCGGCTATTGCGGGAACTTTACCGTGAGCTACATTTCATGTTACGATCCGCAACCTATAGAGTCTCTATCAGAGTTATTTATATTCTCCTATCTAATTTGTATTCTAAACAGATGTTGTAGTTTATTATATTTCCTAGTTGATGCTCATGCACTTGTGACATCGGGTTTTGGGGGTTCCTACGGGTTGTTCATTATTATAGTTCGTGTAAATATTATTATTTACCTTGTGAATTCTACATAATACTATTTAATTAACAATAAAATTATGATTTCAAAGTAATAAAATGAGTAATTAAATTGATCAATCACTGTTGGCTTGCCTGACGGCGGCGTTAGGTGCCATCACGACCTATAGTGGATTTTGGGTCGTGACAACTTGGTATCCGAGAGTTAGGCTCACTTAGGTCTCACGAGTGATGAGCAAGTCTAGTAGAGTCTTGCGGATCAGTACAAAGACGTCTGTACTAATCTTCGAGAGGCTACAGGCTGTTAGGAGCCCTTCCCTTCTTAATTTCCTCATCGTGCAGTTTGATTCCATTGGGGCTTATGCCTCTATTTCCTTCTTACTCAATCTTCGACACAGGACACTTGTTATCAATTGGGCATCGAGGAGTTGTGGTGGCACTGCAGACGTGGTGCAAGATACTTTTCCTTGCGTGTTCGGGCGGGCTATAATCGTCGCCTTGCGGAGGGATGTTCTGTCGTTTCGGCTCAGTATCTCTATTCCCTATTGGTATAAGGCTATGCACAAGTTGATATGATGTTCATGCGTTGTTATCGCACAGTGAAGATGTAAGGGTAGGGTTTCTTTTTTATATGCCGAGGCAGTGAATGACTTGAAAGGAGGATTTCTCAGTGTGTGATTTAGAGGGTCGGCATTTAATTCCAGCGGAGGAAAGGCAATCAGACTATAGATGTCTAGGTTTGGTTGATGAAGTATCGAGACTTGATATTTTTTAGCGTGGTGGAATTCTCATTTGTGATGTGGTGTCATATTCCTTGTATAAATGTATTAGCGTTCCCCGATGTTATGGTGTTCTTTGACTTTGCCTTCAGGGCAGGATGTTGTGAAATGGTGCCTGAGAAGCGTTTGTCAGAGATAGCAGAGTGTTGCGGTTTCAGAATCAAATAGGTATTTCTAATGTTGATGGCTCGAGAAAGATATTCTGCTAGGAGGTTTAGAGTTGGTAGCAATTTATTGGTTTAGGTGCTACAAGTATGGATTTGATTTGAGGCAAAATTTGGGCAGCGAAGTATGAGGAAGGACATGGTGGGAGGTGCCTCGCGGTGGTTGAATTACTAGCAGGTTAAGTATGAAAAGTAGAGGTCGAGAATTTTCTTAAAGGAGATGGTTTGACCGAAGTGGGAGTGGAAGAGTAGCGTATAGATTCTGTGATAGGATTGCCACGTGTTATGAGAGAGTTTAGAGTGATTTGGGGAATCGTGATGGAAGGTGGTTCGGTCTACGGATTTTATTTGGGATGGTCGTTACATTTTTGAATACAGCAGAAAGGAGTTCTCTTGGAATGAAGAGGGGTTTGAAAACTTGATTATCGTGGGGATGCAACATGACTTCGAGTTTGGAATATGTTGTCGCATTGTAGTTGATGTTAATGAGGAATGAATATACTTGTACAGTTGGTGGGCGAGCATGGGCTTAGGAGAGTTTACTGATTTTGTGGTAGTTGTAACCAGTGCAGCGCCGTTGGAAGATGTCGGCATGGAATTCTGCAGGTGGATTATCTCCTGTGTGCAGGTTAGCGGTTGCGTGATGTTGACGAAGCTTCAGCGAAGAATACTACTTGCTACCCGGTAAGAGGTCGAATATGTGATTGTGACTGATGATTCAGAATGTTCATGAAAATCTTAACAAAGGACTTCGAGAAATTTGGCAGGTTAACGGTACGGGATCATGGTAAATTAGAAGTAGGAATCGTTGCAGGCTCTACATTATGTGAGGGTAGCTTAAAGCTAAATGGGGGGAGCCCCACCGTCTACGATTGGATCACGTGGTTGTCGACTTGTGCAGTTTTTGGTTATCTGTGCATTGGTGTGTGGCTAAGAAAAGGAAAACATCAAGAGTAATTTGAGCAGAGAAATTGATAAATATGTCACTATATTACGCCTTATCGATTCATGTGCAGGTTTTGAGAAAACTCAGAGTTTATGTTTTGTGGATGTGATGTACAAGGAAATGAATTCAGCCGGTTGCTTTTTTGAGAGGGTGTTCATGCACTAGTAGAGCGTTGGAGTTTGGTTATGTTCGAAATCAAGTATGAGTGGGTGAATCTCAACAATGGTCCTAGTGGGTTCAAGAATCTAAGTGCAGTGCCTAAGGATTTTGGGTCCGTTGTGTGGTTAGAGATCGAGTTTTCGTAGTGGATTACGAACAGGACTTGGAATGTTCTATGTTGTCATCGGGTATGCAGTGTAGTATTAGGGGAAAGGAAGAAATAACTTTTGATTCACGGAAGGTCGTGCAAAATGGGTGTACCAGTCGAAGATTCTATTGTGCGCATAAGGAGAGTATGAGATGGTTCAAAAGCATTGAGACGATGTGGTCTCAAGATGCGGGTCACTTGGGATGAGTGCGGATTGGGTTCGTATGTTTGAATGGAGTTATTGTTATTTCTGAGGCAAGCGCAGAGTAAATTGAAAGAAGTTGGGTCGGTTAGTAATGGTTGAATCAGCATGGTTATGGCAATGATTAGTTCCCTCGGCGTGAGAAGTCATACATGTGGTTGTGCATGCGGGCTTAGAAGCCACCATAACTTGATTGATTTGGGAAGTATAGGATTCAAATGGCCTTGTTGTGTTAATGGATTCCGGAAGAGTCATGGCGATTTAGATCACGACTTGAGGTTTGTATTTTCTGCGATTTGGGAATTCAGTTGCGTGTTGCATTGACTCTTCTGAAATGAGCTAAGTGAAAGGTTTCTAGCCAAAGAAGTGCTCATTGGTAGTTTAGGAGATATTGTGAATTCGTGTATTCTCGCGTAGCGACATGATAGGTTCAGTGAGCGGCATGGGAATTTGAAAGTTGAGGATCAAGGTTGTGGTTTGGTGTTGACAAGAATGTCACGAGCTCGAATGAGCAGTGGAGTGTCACACCCCGAAGTCGAGGCGCTCAACTGAGTGAACCCGGATGAGCAAGCCTATTGGATTTCCTTCTACCCAAACTCATTCATGAATAAAGAGAATACATATTTTCATTAATCAAACAATAAAGTGATCATGTCTGCAATACCAAGAGTTATCTTACTAATTACCCATTTCTAGTTTACTTTCGAAATTGAGGGTTAGGGTGTAGAATCTTACCTCTAGGATGAAGACCTTGTGAGTTTTCCTTGTGAATTTCCCCAAATCTTGAGCAAAGATTGATGAAAATTAGCTTAGGGTTTCCTCTCTCTCTAAAACACTCACTTCTCTTTTAAAAATTAGATTTTAGCTAAAAAATGGTCCATTGCGTGCATTTAACGAAGTATGGTCCGGTTATAAAAACCCAAAAATGAAGTTCCGAAACAGGATTTGTGATCAGTGTACAGCTCGCAAAATAATTGTGCGGTCGCATAATGGACCGTAAAATGAAATAAAAAATTCACCAGTTGCCTGCCTCACTATGCGGCCATTATGCGGTTCGCAGAGATATTCTGCGGTCGCATAGTAGGCCGCAGAAGTGCATATCTTCTACTCAAATTTTTCCTTTACTTTTCGGTACATTGTTCAACCCAAAAAGTTCGAGCCGTGGTGAGCAAGATCGCCGCGAACAATTTCTATAATCCTCAAACACGTAAGCCCAGTTCGGCACCACAAAATATTATTTTTCCTTTGCAAAATTTTCATGGGGCCTTACATTTTCCCCCACTTAGGATTATTTGTCCTCGAATGAGGGTCAAAGATCACTATTAGCAACTGATACGACTCAATCTCCATACCACACACCAGCAGCCCCAAATTTTACTAACTCCCTAAATTTCCAAAATATTTGCCAGAGTTTCCCTTGTAACTGGACCTATCCACCTGCTAGAGAACCCCAGAAACACATCCCAATAACATATACGTAATCTAACGATGTAACATAACACAAAACAACACAAATTATGGCCTCACAAGCAATATATTACTAGAAAAGAAACACCCTTAACATCAATTGTACAAATGATACATAATTCATAGAAGGAAACCCTTAGAATTTTTATAGAACACACCTTTATAAATACATGGATATTCAAACAAATAAGGAGACTTTTTCTTTATTTTTTCCTCGGCCTCCTAAGTAGCCTCTTCAACATGTTGGTTTCGCCATAGTACTTACACGGATGCAATTTCTTTATTTCTCAACTTTTGGACTTGCCGATCAATAATAGAAACTGGAATTTCTTCATACCTTAATTTCTCATTAACCTCAATAGTCTCAACCGGAACAATGATTGTCGGATCTCCAACTACTTTATTCAACATAGACACATGAAACACCAGGTGCACTAATGACATCTCAGGTGGTAGCTCAAGCTTGTACGCCACCTAACCGATCCTCCGAATGATTCTGTACGGTACGACATACCTCGGACACAATTTCCCTTTCCTACCAAATCGCATTACACCTTTCATGGATGAAACTTTCAAGAATACACAATCATCTTCTTTGAACTCCAAATGCCTACGACAAACATCCGAATAGGACTTCTGATGACTCTAAGCAGTCTTCAACCGCTCCTTAATGATCTAAACATTTTCCATAGCCTGATGCACGAGGTCTGGCCCTATCAACTCTTCTTCCCCAATCTCGAACCACCTAATGGGAGATCCACATCTCCTTCCATATAAAGCCTCGAACGGTGCCATCTGAATGCTATCATGATAACTATTGTTGTAGGCAAATTCTATGAGTGGCAAATTATCATCCCAGCTACCTTTAAAGTCTAGAACACAAGCGCACAACATATCCTCAAGCGTCTGAATAGTTCGCTCTGCATGCCCGTCAGTCTGCGGGTGAAAGGCTGTACTAAGATTCACCTGAGTACCAAAACCTTGCTGAAATTTCTTCCAAATATTTGCAGTGAATTGTGCTTCCTGATAAAAAATGATGAAAACTGGAGTGCCATGCAACCTAACTATTTTTTTGATATACAACTGAGCATATTGTTCCGCTGTGTCAATAGCCTTAACCGGCAAAAAGTGTGCTTATTTTGTATGTCGATCCACAATCACCCAAATCGAGTCAAAGTTACGAGGAGTGCAAGGTAGTCCTACCACAAAGTCCATATTAATTATTTCCCACTTCCACATTGGAATTTCTATGTTCTGAGCAAACCCACCGGGCATTTGGTGTTCGGCCTTCACTTGCTGACAATTTGGACATCTCGCCACAAAGTCCGCTACATTTCTCTTCATATCATTCCACCAATTGACTTCCTTAAGATTATGATATATTTTCGTAGATCCCGGGTGCACGGAATACCTAGAAGTGTGAGCCTCGGTCATGATTCTCTCCCGGAGACCATCTACAGTTGGAACACATAGATACCCTTGGTACCTTAGTGTACTGTCACCCATGCCAAGAGAAAAAGGCATGGTCTTATGTTTATGAATCCCCTCTTTCAATTGTGCCAACAATGGATCGTTGTATTGCTTCTCCTTGAATTCCACAATAAGTGATGATTTAACCCTATTTTGCACAATCACCCCTCCTTCACTAGAGTCCGCAAGACGAACTCCCAAACTACCCAATCGGTGAACTTCTTTGGCCAATGGCCTTTGATATGCCTCTAAGTGTGCTAAACTACCCATAGATTTCCGACTAAGAGCATCTGCCACAACATTAGCCTTCTGCGGATGATATAGAATATCAATGTCGTAGAGTAATTCAAGCCATCTTCTTTGTCTCAGATTCAATTCCTTCTGCTTGAAAATATACTGAAGGCTCTTATGGTCCGTGAATATATCCACATGGACCCCATATAAATAATGACGCCAAATTTTTAATGCAAATGCCACCGCCACAAGTTCTAAGTCATGTGTTGTATAATTCTTTTCATGATTCTTGAGTTGCCTAGAAGCATAAGCTATCACCTTGCCTTGTTGCATTGATACACACCCAAGCCCAATTCTTGAAGCATCATAATATACCACAAATCCATCTGCACCCTCTGGTAAGGTCAACACCGGTGTCGTAGTCAATCTTGCTTTCAATTCCTGGAAACTCCTTTCACAAGCATCTGACCATTGGAACTTAATTGCCTTCTGCATCAATTTAGTCAACAGAGAGGCAAGGGTAGAAAATCCCTCCACAAATTTTCTGTAATACCCAGCTAAGCCTAAGAAACTGCGAATCTCTGTTGGAGTTGTAGGCCTCGGCCAATTCTTCACAGCTGCAGTTTTCTGAGGATCAACCTTAATTCCTTCACTAGAGACTACATGACCCAAGAATGTGACAGATTTAAGCCAAAATTCATATTTGGAAAACTTTGCATATAACTCGTGCTGATATAGGGTTTGCAGAACTACACTGAGATGATTAACATGGTCCTCTCAACTTCGTGAGTATACAAGAATATCGTCAATGAACACTATCACAAAGGATTCAAGAAAAGGCTTGAAGACTCAATTCTTAAGATCCATGAAAGCTGTTGGGGCATTTGTTAGCCCAAACGACATCACCAAAAATTCAAAGTGCCCATATCGGGTTGTAAAAGCTGTTTTCGGAACATCCTGCTCCCTGATCTTCAATTGGTGATACCCGAATCATAAATCCATTTTTGAGGAGTACTTAGAACTTTGAAATTGATCAAACAAGTCATCTATCCTAGGTAGTGGGTATTTATTTTTGATTGTGTAATACCCCGGAAAATTTCGAAGTACTTGAGCGCTAGTAAGAAAGTTGATGTGCGCTAATTATATTATTTTGTGTGTAGAAAATAGACTATTATATGAATGATATCAATTTATCATGATAATATATGTATTAGGTGCACTAAGAATGGTTTATGGTCTAAGAAGAGCCCCAAGGCTAAGGCAAGTTGAAAAGTTCATGATAGAATAAAGTTTCAAGTGAGTTCGCACAAGACCCTAACTTCAAAAGATCATACCTCTCTTGATATGAAGAATTATATGGTGTATTACCTATAATATCAAATCCCTTTGAGTCTAGTTTCCAACGCTTCAAACCGTTCATCATTTAGACATTCCTACAAGAAGTTATGACTAAATTACCAAAGACTGACATAATGCGATTCTTTGACAAATTATGCGACCATTATGCGATCGCAAACTGGTTATGCGATCTCAAACTGGTCGCAAAATGGTCCAAAACTGCCCAGTTCTGGGCACCGAATTGTGTGACCATTATGCGACCCGCACACCAATTGTGCGACCGCATAGCTGAGTTCGGAGGGTCAATTTTCCTATTTTCATAAACCAACCCCATTTTGATAAATAGGCTTTGGTGCTTATTATGGGGTGTTTTCTGAGAGGTTTTAGAGAGAGGTAATAGCAATTTAGATAGAGAAGGAGGGAACCTAACATTATAATCATCCAATCTTGCACCAATCTTCAAGAATCAAGGAAGCTAATCACAAGATCTTCATCTAAGAGGTAAGATTCAAACCCTTAATCTTCAATTTCGAGTTTGGGGGTAAAAGATTGGTGATTGGGAGTATGATTCTTGGGTGTAAGAGTATTATGTATATATGCTTGTACCAATAAGTTTTGTGGGAAGATTGTTGAGCTAAAATAAGTAAAGATTGAATTATGGAGTGAAGGAAATCTTGTAGAAGAACCTTGTAGTTAAAATTGCACACCTAGTGTTTGATAAAATGCTCAAACGAGATGAGACCATGAATATCTTCATAATTATGGTTCAATTTTATTATGTCTCAAAATAGATTGGAATTGCTAGAATTTTCGGAACGTTATAGTAATTTAAGGAAAGCTCAAAGCGAGGTATGTTGGCTAAACTTCTTTCATAGAATTGAATTCCATGATGCTCTTGTAAGTCCCAAGTTATTCTTTATAAATCAATTATTCCAAATAAGCTTTGTGTTGAAAGGTATATATTCAAAATGTATTTCGGATACTCTTATCATATTATGTTATCCTTCGGGAATGTGTTCAAAGCATGAGTTGGGTATAAAAATATTATGACTCCAAGTAGCGTTTGAAGTGAATGCTATTATGCCAAATTGTGTAAGAAATCTCAATGTACATAAGACTCTTATTTGCTCATAGGTGTATTAAAAGTCGTGATTTGAGATTCGTTGTTGTCGATAATTTATAAAGATGCTTGAAAGTGAAAGTAATCAGTTGAAGATATAAAGTGTAGACACCGTGCCAATAATGAAAGTTATGATTGTGGCCAATAGAGCCAATGAAATGAAATGATGTGTGAAATATGATGATGAGTATTGAAAGTATGGAATATAAGATATGGCCACCGTGCCATGAATGAAGAATAATATATATGGCAAAAAGGGAACCAATGAAATAATAATGTTGTATGTAATTGAAAGTAGTAATGAAGTGATAGTATGAAGATAAAATGTGGTTGTTCACCTAAATTAGAATTATGAGGTGTTGTATGTCCCAATGGTTTCAACTATAGTTGTATGCTTCTGAAATAATGTATGTTAATGACTTAGATGTTAAGTCCTCAAGAATCGAACTTAGCTAATGACCTCAAGATGTCAAGTGAGTGAATAACGAGATGGAAGGGAGATGTCCTATGCTAATTGATGATGAAGCTTAAGAAAGGAAATTGGGCTTATGTGCCATTGAAATTGACTTATTGATTCACCATGCATGTGCTAATGTAATGTGCTATGTTTCTCCATGATGAGCATGAACATGAAGTGTTCCAATGATCCGGGAACTTACGACCTTAATGTAATGTTAATCATGTCGCTTTGAGTTTATACATGGTTATATGCATAATGATGTGTTATGAAATCCTGTGAACGGTCTATGAAACACACAGGTGTATTGTGTAAGTAAACACTGTGAACGGTCTATGAAATGCACATGTGTATTATGTAAGTAAACACTATGAACGGTCTATGAAACGCATAGGTGTATTGTGTAAGTAAACACTGTGAATGGTC
Source organism: Nicotiana tabacum (assembly GCF_000715075.1). Classification (NCBI taxonomy): domain Eukaryota; kingdom Viridiplantae; phylum Streptophyta; class Magnoliopsida; order Solanales; family Solanaceae; genus Nicotiana; species Nicotiana tabacum. Next base: position 39,522,789 of record NC_134096.1, on the reverse strand, counting down.
TATGAAACGCACAAGTGTATTGTGTAAGTAAACACTGTGAACGGTCTATGAAACGCATAGGTGTATTGTGTAAGTAAACACTGTGAATGGTCTATGAAACACACAGGTGTATTATGTAAGTAAACACTATGAACGGTCTATGAAACGCACAGGTGTATTGTGTAAGTAAACACTGTGAAGGGTCTATGAAACACACAGGTGTATTATGTAAGTAAACACTGTGAACGGTCTATGAAACGCACAGGTGTATTGTGTAAGTAAACACTGTGAACGATCTATGAAATACACAGGTGTATCGTATGGTATATGTGAATCCTATGAACGGTCTATGAAATGCATAAATGTATAATATGATATGTGAACACTAGGGACGGTCTATGAAATGCATAGGGGTAAGATAAGAGAGGGATATTGTCGGTCAAGTAAGATGCATTGTCAACGCAGACATTATGAGCCATTTTCATTGGCCTTGTTTGTACATATTGTTTCAATTACTTTATATTATGTGTTCCGCGTATAGATCATATGGCTCAGTTGACCCTAAAAGAAGTTTAGAATGATGCAAGTATAATAAGGTTCGATATTTCAACCTACATGATGTTTTGTAGTCTTTTGATGTACTTTAATGAAAAAAATATGAAATGCTGTGATTGATATAAAAACAAAGGGTTTGATATCTCAAATAAGACAACCTAGCTGATCGGGTCATGATCGGACTTCGTGCTGAGAGGACGGTGGTATTGGTATCGTGAATAATGGTATTGTGAACAATGGTATATTGGTGCTAAGAGTACTAAAATTATGGGAATTTACATGACACTTGATGTTTTGGTATTGTTCGAGACTTTCATTGATTTTGTGATTATTCCTCCTTGTAATATTAATTGTTCTATTGAGAGGGTGTTTAGTTATACATACTAGTACTATTCGACAGTACTAACGTCCCTTTTGCCGGGGGCACTGCATCTTTTAATGGATGCAGGTATACTTCTACAGGATGATATGGATCTTTGGTAGGGATCTTCTGTGCATCAGATTATGGTGAGCCTGCTACAATTCCAATGGGCACTCGAGTCTAGTTGGTATTATGTACTTAGGTATCTATTGTCATAGAAGCAGTGTGTACACTGTGGGTCATGTACTTAAGTTTTGAGTTTCGTCATGTATTTATGTTCACAGATATTTATGAAGCTATGTACCCATCATGAGTGAAAAAGAAAAGAAAAATATTATGGGCCATTGAGCCAAATGTATTTAATATGAAAGTCATGATCTAATTATGTTTGATAAATCATGCATGAGTTATGATGAGAGGTTGATGTAACGTAGGCTTGCTCGACTGGGTTCACTCGGTTGAGTACCGGTCACACTCCTCGAGTTTGGGGCGTGACAGATTGTGACCTTGTTGAGCTACCGGTAGTCAATGCACATACGTAGTGACCCATCTTTCTTTCTTACAAAGAGGAGGTGCACCCCGAGACGACACACTTGGTCGGATGAAAACCTTTTCTAACAAATCTCTCAATTGTTCATTTATCCCCTTCAATTCTGCCGGTGCCATTCTGTAGGGCGAAATAGATTTAGGTTGTATATCTGGCATCACATCAATCCCAAAATCAATCTCCCTGTCTGGAGCTATACCAGGGAGTTCATCCGGAAAGACTGTCGAAAATTCATTCACAACAGACACGGACTCAAGTGTAGGTGCCTCAGCAGTGGTGTCTGTAACTCGGACCAAATGGTAAATATACCCCTTGTTGATCATCTTTGTGGCCATAAGGTAAGAAATAAACCTACCCTTCAGCACAACATTATCACCCTTCCACTCAATAATTGGCTAATTTGGAAATTCAAACCTAACAGTCCTGGTTCGGCAATCCAGATTGGCAAAACAAGAATAAAGCCAGTCCATCCCCATTATTACATCAAAACCGACCATCCCCAGTTCAATAAGATCGGCCATGGTGTCCCGACCATGCAACGTGACAACACAATCCCTATAAACCCACGCAGCAAAAATAGACTCACCAACTGGAGTAGATACAGAGAACGGCTAATGAAGTTGTTCCGGTTCTATCTCAAATTCCATAGCAACAAAAGGACTGACATATGACAAAGTGGAACCGGGATCAATAAGAGCATACACATCATGATATTGGACAGTCAATAAACTTATGACAACATCTGGAGAAGCCTCTGAATTCTGGCGACCTCTCATAGCATAGAAATGACTGGATCCTGCCGAACTCTGTGCTCCACCCCTAGCTGCACCACACCCTGCGGGTGTTGGAGTGCCTCGAGCTGGAAGAGGTGATGTGAATGTAGTAGTTGTAGAACTAGCTGGCTGTGCTGGGCCTCTTCCCGCACCTTGGCGGGACGAACGACAATCCCTCTAAATGTGACCCCTCAATCTGCATCTGTAACATAAGGGTAAGTCCATGTAGCATATTCATAGGTGCATCTTTTCACAGATAGGGCATGTGGGCCTCCTCTGCTACTAGAATCTACCAACATGACGACCTTGCTGATAGGAGCCCTTGTTGCCTTGACTGGGCCTCAAACGGCTCCACTGCTGCTGCTGACTGGGCCCTGATGGCAGTGCACGATGGCCCTGACGATCCTCCCCTGAATGTTGACTTGCCACCAACAGAAGAACCACCAAGGTTGCTCGTAGACCGGGCCTTATTGCTACCCTCTCGCTCCATTCTGTTCCTCAATTGCGAGTCTCTGTTGCTTGAGGGAATGCCACCATCTTTCCATAGTTCATATAAGAATTCAAGGCAGCTGTAGCGGCCTCATTAGTTACCAAGGGGCTACGTTCCTACAAAAACCGGCGCACTTTAGCCTCCATAGTGGGCAATATGTGAATAGCATATTTTGACAGGCGCGCAAACTCTATTTGGTACTCCCACACATTCATACTACCCTGCTTCAGGCTTTCAAACTCAGCGGCACTAGCTACCTTAGTTTTGGCATGCGGGATATGATCCATAAAGGCATCTATGAATTTTCCCCACCTTGTCGGAGGGCTCCCCTCCTCACAGGACTCCTCCCACAACTCAAACCAAGAATAGGACACCCCTTTTAAGCGGTAAGAGGCTAACTCCACTCCCTCTGTCTCTGTAGCATGCATAACCCAGAGAGTCTTGTACATCTCATCAATGAAGTCCTGGGGGTTCTCCCCGGGATCAGTAGCCGTAAACATTGGAGGATCTAACTGAAGAAACTTGTTTACCTTGGAACTTGCAGATTCCCTTGGCTGACTGGAAAAAGTAGGCCCAACACTCGATCTCTGGGCCTGAGAAGCCATTATCTATGCCAGCATCTATATGGCTCCCCTAAGATCAACATCAGAAACACCAGAATCGGAAGCTAGAGCTCGAGGTGGAACTGGAATATCAGTTGAGGAACCGTTGCACCTTCAGTAGGTGTAGGTACAAGTGCGGTCTAATCAGCTGTGGTAGAATCAGACAGTGTAGTAACTGGGGGAATATCCTCACCCCTCGGGTGCTCACCCGCATCATCAAATATAGGATGAACTGCCACTCCTGGGGTGACATTGGCTCTTTGGCTAGTTCTTGCCTTCTTCTTAGGTGCAATATTCTGAAAATTAGAGCAACGCACGAGTTAAAGGAGGAACAATCTTACAATCAGCTTTATTGCACGATCGAAAACATGAAAGAATGGTATTATTCCTAAATGCCCAAGTAGCATCCTAATTATAGATGTGCTCGACAACACACCGATTAGAAAGACTCTACTAGACACGGCTCCGAGACATCCTAGGACACTTTAAAGCCTTAGGCTCTGATACCAAGTTTGTCACGCCCTGAACTCGGGGAGCGCGACCGCCGCTCAACCGAGGAACCCGACCGAGCAAGCCTATTAGATTTCCTTCTACCCAAACTCATTCGTGAATAAGAGAATACATAATTTCGTTAATCAAAAAAATAAAGTGATCATGTCTGCAATACCAATTTCTTACCATTAGTTCATCATTTTAAAGTCTTAAATGGAACAAGTAATACAACCACAACATAACATAGTTTGACTTTCCCAGCACCAATACACAACCCATACTATGTCTACAGAGCCTCTAATAGATACAGAAGAGTATTATGATCATGCCGGTAATAAGGCCCCGACTATACCTCAAACACAATACACGAGGAACGAAAGATACATGACCCCAAAATGAAATGGGGTTCACCAAGTGTGCTGGGAAGAGAGTGTACCGCTATTACTGATCAGTGTCTCCTGCTGTGGAACCACCTGCATCCATTGAAGATGCAGCGCCCCCAGCAAAAGGGTCGTTACTACATATGGAATAGTACTAGTATGAATGACAAAACACCCTATCAATAGAATGATAAATAATATGAGAAAGTACAATCATAATATCAGTAAAGCCTCAAACAACATCATACCTCAAATTAAGATCAAGGCAATGTTCAAATAAATTTCCAGATTTTATGTTGGGAGGCCTTTAGTACCAATATGGTACCATTCACGATTCTAATATTCACAGTACCAATATCACCGTACTTTTAGCACGGAGTCCGATCACGACCCAATCGGCTAGGCCATCTCATTAAAGAATTCAACCATAATCATAATTTCCAACACAATCACCACCATGTGTGCGACATGGCATCCGATCACTTGGAGAGTAACCTGGAGTTTGGTCGCAGACCTCAGTAATGATAAATCGAAGTAAGAGTTACGGTATAGTATGACCTACCTTGGTGCAATAAAGTCATATAGATGGATAAATGAATCTATGAAACAAGCTATAGCAATATTCGTAAGTTCAACAAAGTACCGAGCGAAGAACCTCATTGTACTTATAGATGCCCAAAGGGACATCTTATTAAGCTCTGTATATGTTCGCAAAATGAGGCCTAGGGATTGGCTAAAAGCTGGAGGAAAAAGGAGAGAAGAGTCGCATAGGCGCACTTACAAAGTCAGAGTCGTACAGGCTGCATGATAAAAGATAGCAATAGTTACAAGATTGGAATGATTCCGACCACGAGTCGTGGTGTAAGAAAGAGGCGTAAAGGGGGAAATGCCCTGGCCTTTGGATATATTCAAAGAACAGTTGCCTAAATGGCAAGAAGAATATTAAAGTATTCTCAAGAGCTACAGGTTATGACAATGATAAGTGCATCAGTCAACATTCGAGGACGAATGTTACAAAGTGGGGAATGATATTACACCCCATGTTTTCGTACGTGAAAGTACGCCATAAATAAATTGATTAAAGCTCAGAAATGAGACGTTACATCCCGTATTTTCGTACGTTAAAGTTTCGTTGTAAGTTAATCGACGTAAGTTCGGGAATGAGATTATTTTGAGATTATAAGCATTATGCTATTTCAATCAAGTGACGAGTAAATTCGTGAAGGTGGAGGGTAAGCAAATCGAAGAAAATGAATTTCGTCGAAGTTTGACATTTTGGGACTAGTACCATACAAGGTACCACATGACCATGATAGTAAGGTGTATAAAGTGTATTAAAAGTGAGTAGTATTTTAAGTAAATTGAGATAATTTTTAATTATGCGGATAATCGGATAATTATTAATTTTAGTGGGAGATTAACACTTAATTAAGATAATTGGTGGTTAATTATTGGATAATTTTGATTGAGCTCCCAAACGTGGCAGCCCACTATGCCATATAATGACTCTTGAATTAAGTGGAAAGGTGGCATATTTTAAAGAAGATATGTGACACCAAGTCTTGAAAGATGGGACCCACACCACCAAGACTTAAAATCAATCTCTAAATTCAAACTAAAGATGTATTACATCTATGTGAAAGGCTTCAGCAAGGTGAGCTCATTAGCAACGTGAGTGCTTATATTAAAAATAGGCAACTTAGTAACATTCTGCTTCAACAAGAATTCCTTAAGCATCTTGGCAACATAATTCACTTCAACAAAGGTAGTGAAAGATTTTGATCAAATTCATTTGAGAAAGATATCATACGGATCTGCTATGGCAAATTGCTTCAACAAAATTCATACGAGACTACATAATATAATAGCAACGAGATTTTTAATTCTAAAAGAGTACGATACAATATTATTTTCAAGAACATCATACAGATCTTTCCCTACTTCGATCTGTCGTTACGTGTTTTTGCAAAAGACATGTGTTAAAGGGATCGTCAAGAGGATCGGTCCAGGTATGTTATGGCTATCCCTTCTTTCTTTTTGGCATGATCCAAATAATACAAATGAAACGAGCAAAATACGCAACTTTCATAAATGACTCTATTCATAGAAATACTAGGGGTGTCTATATTCTTGATTCCCTATGTGTCTTATTATTCCATCATCTATTAATGGGTCTCAGAAAATACGTAAATTGATAAAGTTTATTTCATGACTTTAATCAAAGGCATAATGGTCCTATTACGTTCCGAGAGATTTTATAAACGTATTTTATATGCATATTCATTCATTTATACATGTACATTGACCCATGACCAGATGGCGTTATATACGCGTATATATGTATATTATATGTATATGGGATATGAAAAAAAGTTACGGCATTATATATGCACCACCACCTGATCAGCTGATATACGTTGATGATTTGCCCACAGTGGCCGAAATGATATGATGGGATACCCTCAGAGTCTTGATGATGTTATGAACGTATATACCTATGCATGGTATGACATTTATATGCATATGCATAACATTATAAAAATAAAATGATTCAGAGAGCTATGTAGACCTACATGTCGAGTCGTTTACTTCATATTTCTCTCATGTCTATTATTTACTGATTTTCATTCCTTACATACTCGGTACATTATTTGTACTGACGTCCCTTTTGCCTGGGGATGCTGCGTTTTAAACCCGCAGGTCTCGATAGACAGGGTGAGAGTCCTCCAAGTAGGCGATCAGCTTAGCGGAAGATGTTGGTGCATTCCATTTGCTCGAGAGTTGCTTGTTTGGTCAGTATGATTTAGATGTGTATTGTTTGATATGGCGGGGCTCTGTCCCGACCTTTATGATAATTATGTATTCTTAGAGGCTTGTAGACAGATGTCATGTATATGAAAGGTTGTATGGACTTGTCGGCCTATGTTCTGTGTACGAGTGATCGTTTTAGGTCTTATAGGTAGTATGTCATATGTATAAGTTTAAAGGTATTGGCTGCCTGTCGTAGCCCATCGGTTTGGATCGTGACAAGTTAAATAGTTAAAGGGGACCTAAATGTTTACGCTTAATGGATCAACTCTCGTGCAAAGTCTGCTAAGACTTTTTATAATCAAAGTGCAATGGCTATTCGGGAAATTTGTGTATCATCTCCAACTACCCTCATTACTATCTTTAAGTTTTTAACCTAAGAGCGCACTAATTAATTCTAAATCGTGTCTTAATTTAAGACTATTTGTCCCTTCCTATAGTCCAGGAGGCTTTAGACACTATTCTAAAGGGATAATTTGACTTAAAGAAAATCTCTAGTTTCTATTTTTATTCTTATTAGCATCATATAAAAGGGAGCACATTAGGACTTAAACAAATAACACATAAGGCAAGTAAGGGCTCATGTTGGCCTCCGAATAATTAAGTAATTAGTTAATTAATTGGAAATTAATACCATATTTATAAAATAATTGGGCACTCATAAGTTAATCTTCATGAAAATATACCAAAAGAAGAAAGGATGGAATACTAACATTTTTTAAAAACTGAAGACACATTAGTTAAATAAGTACAACTTAAAAAAAACTATAAGAAGAGATGTAACGATTTGATCGATTGTTTTGAGCTCTAGCACGTCATTCAGCGGTTTAAGACATTGAGTAGCTTCACTTCAGGTATTATGACTTGTACGTGTGGTCGAAATTGAATTTCGGAAAGTTCGGAGATGATTTGGAAAGAAAAAAGTTTATTTTCGGAAGCTTTAAGTTGGAAGAATTTACTAAGATTTTACTTTTGATTAAATGACCACGGAATCGGGATTTTAAGGTTCCAGTAGGTTTGTATGATGATTTCAGACTTGAGTGTGTGTTCGGGTTGAGTATCGGGTGGCCGGAAGCATTTTGGCGCTTATTGTGGAAAGTTGGCATTTTGAAGGTTTTAGAATTTCCTAAGTTTGGTTTGAAGTGGATTCTAGTGTTATCGATGTCTGTTCGGGATTCTAAGTCTTGGAATAGGTTTGTATTGTGATTTATGATTCCGTATTTTGGTATGATTTGGATGCGTTCGTTAAAGTTTAAAAGTTTGAAAGTTAAAAGAAAGGTTTCAATTGTCGATTCGCAATTTTGATATTGTTTGGTGTGATTTGAGACCCTGAGTAGGTCCGTGTTATGTTATGGAATTTGTTGGTGAGTTCGGACGGGGTCCCGGGGGACTCGGGTGTGTTTCGGACGAGTCGCGGATCACTTTGGAGCTTTGTTGTATTGCTGAAGGACCTGGGTACTAGTGCAATCGCTCCTGCAGAAAAAGTGTCGCAGATGCGACGTCGCAAAAGTGGCCAAACTAGCGCAAGAGCGATTTTGGTTGGGTAGTGCTGGGATCGCAGATGTGGTCGTATCGCCGCAGAAGCGAAACTGCACCTGCGATGTCGAGAAGCACAAAAGTCGCTGGCTTCGCAGATGCGCAAATCGGACTCGCACCTGCGATGGCGCAGAAGCGGAATTATTTTCGCAGGTGCGAGAGTGCGGTTAGGCAGTGGGTTTTGCATAAGCGATGATAGCGTCGCAGAAGTGATGTCGCAGATGCACCAATCTGTCCGCGGAAGCGAAACTGGGCAGATTATTAATAGATCGAACTTGGTCATTTTCCTCATTTCGTTTTGGATTTTTGGAGCTCGGTTTTCGGGCGATTTTGGAGTAGTTCTTTACGAATTCGACTAGGGTAAGTGTTCTATATCCGAAAGTGATTATATATCATAAATCCATGGTTATATTCATCATTTATTTTGAATTTAATGGAAGGAATTGAGAAAACATTGTGAAATCTTCCGAAGTGTAAATTGGAGATTTGGAGGATGATTCATTGTTGGAATTTAATAATTTTGGTATGGTTGAATTGGTATCAGAATGGGTATTTGGATTTTATACATTTTGTCGGGTTCCGAGACGTGGGCCTGGGTCATCTTTTTAGGGCGATTTTTTTCAATTGTTTGCTAAAGTCATAGATTCATTATTTAAATTAGTTTCTTATAGTTATATTTATAGTATGTAATTGTTTTGGCTAGGAGACGATCGGAGTTTGAAAATTGAGGCAAAGGTCTTCTTATTGATTGATTGAGCGAGATTTGAGGTAAGTGCCTTGTCTAACCTTGTGTGGGGGAAATCCAGGGGAGAAATTCCCCTTAGGATTTGGTGTTGTTATGGTATTTGCAATATGTGAAGGCCGTGTACGCAAGCTGATGAATGTGTACTTGGGTTAAATATTGAAAAATTCGATTTTTGCTAAATAGTTCCTTTTATTCCCTTAATTGAGTTAATCTAGCACATGTAGTCATCATGTTTAGCCTAATGTCACATGTCTACGTGTCTTATCTCTTACTTGCAATTTGTACAACATGCTTAGTTGAATTACCCGCTTCCTTGATTTTGTATTCAGTCGTTAATTGTAGAACTCCTTGTTGTAATTTCATTGTCCTGTTGGTTTTGTGTTGTATATTTACTTTTGGGACTACGAGGCAGTACCTCAGGAGCGCCCCTGTTGCATATTTACTTTTGGGACTACGAGGCGGTACCTCGGGAGTGCCCCTGTTGCATGTTTACTTTTGGAACTACGAGGTGGTACCTCGGGGGTGCCGCTGTTGCATATATACTTCTGGGACTACGAGGCGGTACCTCGAGAGTGCCCCTGTTGCATATTTACTTTTGGGACTCCAAGGCGGTACCTCAGGAGCGCCCCTATCATGTATTTACTTTGGGACTATGAGGCGGTACCTCGGGAGTGCCCGTGTTGTTTACCTCTATTTGTTGTGTTATCGTCGTCGTTGTTGTTGTTTCTTAACTTGTAAGAATCTTATTTTCCCTCACCTGTTGTAGTTGTCTTCTTGAATCCCGTGTTGTTATTTTTTCGTAATTTTTTATTGTTCATCTCTCAGTCATTTCATTATATTATTATATCTTCTGCCTTACTTCCTATTATTTTCAATAGGGCCTTGACCTGACCTTGTCACTACTCTACTAAGATTGGGTTTGGTACCGTTGTGGTGTACTCATACTATACTTCTGCACATCTTTTTGTGCAGATCCAGGTACTGATTACCAGACCAGGTACCAGTGAGCTAGCCCGTACGTGGAGACTTCAAGGTACATCTGCCAGCGTCCGCAGACCTCGGAGTCCCCCTCTATCTTTATTATGTTATTTTTCTCATTCCTTTTTAGACTCTAATGTATACAAATATTTAGTATTTGTTTTCTCTTTGGAGCTTGTGACTTATTTCTACCGGGTTTTGGGAGTTGTAACTATTTTGAATCACAGTTCTTATTTATTTCAGATGTTGAGGTTGAGTTTCAACTTTATATTATGTTGTTCCGCATATATGTTAGGCTTACCTAGTCTTAGAGACTAGGTGTAACAACTCGACCGGTCGTTTTGAGCATTTGCATCTGGTTCAACTATTTAAAGTCTTGAGCATCATCGTATTATGTATTATGACTGGTGTAAATTGTCGGTTTTGATTTTCAGGTTATTCGGAATCGATTTGGAAGAATGAATTTCATTGTTGAAGCTTTAAGTTTGAAGAGTTGATCAAGTTTGACTATTTGGTATTTGACCTCGGATCAGAGTTCTGACGATTCTGTTGGGTCCGGATGGTGATTTTGGGTTCATTCCGAGTTGATTTGATATGTTTTGGCACGAGTTTTGGATGTTGAAAGTTCAAAGTTCATCCAAGTTTGAATTAAGGTGCGATTTATCGTTTCAATGTTGTTATGCTAGATTTGTGCCCTCGAGTAGGTCCGTGTTATATTATTGAACTTATTGGTATACTTGGACAGGGTCCCGAGTGGCTCGGGTGAGTTTCGGAAGAGGTTCAGATCGTTTGGAGCATTTTTGGCTTATGTTGTTGGTGGCAGATCTACTGTGATCACATCTGCGGCTGGTTTGCACAGGTGCGATGGTCGCAGAAGCGACAAAGGAATCACAGGAGCGGAAGTGCTATTGGGAGCAGAAGTCTGCAAAAGTGGATGATTCTTCGCATCCGCGAAGGCGCATATACGGTGTGTTTTGGTGCAAAAGAGAATGCCAGCGCATAAGCACAGTTTGGACTCGCACCTACGTGTGCGCAGAAGCAGAGTTTTTACCGCAGATGCGAAGGCAGACCTCTAGTGCTTCTCTGTAGAAGTGGGATTTTGGTCGCAAAAGCGACGCCGCAGAAGCGGCTAATGTGTCGTAGGTGTGAAATGCTGGGCAGAATGCTATAAATTGAGGTTTTTGGTTCTTTTATCATATTTTCAGATTGGGGGCTCGGATTGAGACGATTTTTGAAGGTTTTTGAAGCAATTTTCACTAGATGGATTGGGGAAAGTGTTCTCTACTTGGTCTTGTTTTATTTTCATGAATCTATCCTCATTTGTGGAAATTGGTTGATGAATTTGTAGAGACATTTGGGGGGGGGGGGGGGGGGTTGTCTAAAACTTCATAAAGCGAATCTTCGAGTTTTGAACATCGATTTGTAGTCGGATTTGAGTGGAACTAGTATGGTTGGACTCGTAATTGAATGGGTTTCCAGATTTTATAAATTTTGTCGGGTTCTAAGGCGCGGGGATGGGTTTTGACTTTTGGCCGATTTCGTGCCTTTGATTAAGGATTCGACCTTTATCAATTGGAATTGTTTCCTTGGGATTTATTCGATGTGCCTGAGTTTGTTTTGGCTAGTTTCGAGCCGTTCGGAGGTCGGTACGCGCGGGATGGAATTGTGGAGCATCGTTTGGTTTGCTCGGTATTGGATTGGGCTTGTTCAAGGTAAGTAACACTTCTAAACTTGGCGGTGAGGGTATGAAGTCCTAAATTATGTGTTATGTGTTTGCTGTTGAGGTGACGCACATGCTAGGTGATGGGCGTGTGGGCGTGCACCGTGTGAATTGTAACTCCGTTATTTCTGTGGTACTGTGTAGTTACTTGATCTTATCTGTAACCATGAAATCTCTACATACTAGAGCTACTGAGCTGTGATCCATGTTAGAACCCATGTCTAGGCTACATACTTATTCTGTTGGGACCCACTGAGGTCATATTATTGTTGAACTATTTGTTTAAATTGCAATTTCATACTCAGTCACGTTTATTCATTTCATATCATATCTCAGTCTCTGTTGCTATTTATTGACACATCATGTCATCATTTTTGGGCTAGTTTCATGAGTCCGAGAGGCTGGAGAGATTGATGACTGAATGAGGACGAGGGCCTGATTGTGAGTGATATTATGGGATCGGGTTGCAAGCCGCAGCATGTTATATTGACTTATGCCTGGATCTGGCTTATTATGGCGCTTGGGCTGAAGGAGCCCCTCCAGTGTCTGTACACACCCCCAATGAACACAATTGATTTATATTGAGGGATGGATCTTTCCTGAGCATCGATCTTTCCCGAAGCATTTATATTTGGGGATGGATCTTCCCCGGGCTGGATTGGCCTTATGCAGTACTGAGTGACTTACTGTCAGTTGCTATATATATTTGGGATGGATCTTTCCTGGGCTGGATTGGCCATATACAGTGCTGAGTGGCTGAGCGTGTTGAGTGATTGAGCATGATGAGTGGAAACTGTGAGACAGTGAGATTGAGTACTCTAAGAGTATGAGTACATGAGTTCATCTTTAAGATACATTGCATTTGACATGCACACTTGGCATACAAGCATAGAGATGCATTTTCCTCATGCAGTACGTTATCACGACATTCATGATATATATATAGGCATAAAGATGTATTTTCCTCATGCCATTTGAAAATGAAACATTTATATGTTGAAAGCTTTGGGAAAAATTTCAGTTTTCAAACTTACTCATATTTTTGGTGATTTTGTTAAAGGATTTGGGTTTTCACTGTTATACTTGAAAACAGACTTATTTTATCGAATTGTGGACGAGTTGAGCATTTTATCTCCAAGTTACTTCTTTTATTACTTTCATTATGCTGTTATGAACTGTTGTTGGCTATTGGTGTTGGACTTTGACCCTCGTCCCAACTCGTCAGTACTTTCAACCTAATGTTAGGTTTGTTACTTATTGAGTACATGGGTTCGGTTGTACTCATACTACACATTTGCATTTTGCATGTAAATGTTGGATGTTGATGTTGTTGTGATCGACAGGAGCTGGATGTGAAGACGTACCTGCATTTCGGTTGTAACTGCCTCTTGTTCATGGTAACTTTAGATTTATAAAAATTTGTTTATGTACAATCCGGAAGAGTCATGGCGGTTTAGATCACGACTTGAGGTTTGTATTTTCTGCGATTTGGGAATTCAGTTGCGTGTTGAATTGGCTCTTCTGAAATGCGCTAATTTAAAGGTTTCTAGCGAAAGAAGTGCTTATTCTACTGGTAGTTTAGGAGTTATGGTGAATTCGTGTATTCTCGCGTAGCAGCATGATAGGTGAGTGAGCTGCATGGGAATTTGAAAGTTGAGGATCAAGGTTGCGGTTCGGCGTTGACAAGAATGTCACGAGCTCGGATGAGCAAGGGAGAATTCGGATGTTCAGAGTAAGCTGACATTTACTTTAGCGCCTCCTGAGAACGGCGTTCTGTGTAAGAGGCTTGGTGTATTGATTTGTTGGTTGTTGATTTGCTTCACAGAATTAGGACGGTTGGTGGTATGGAGGTGCAGACTTTGCTACCTGGTGTGAAAGGTCCTGGGATAGTACCCCACGGAGAGATTTGTATAAGAGTGACATGTTAGTCACTCGATTGTTAAAGATTGAAACCAACTACGGGGATTTTTGGTAATATTATTGATGTGAGAATTTCTGCCTGGAAGGAGCTCTATTCCTTTGGCTGTGAACTGTGGAAGTTGATCTGGATCGAGACAACTTGATTAGTCGCACATGTGTTGTGGTCCTGTGTAGCTTGTGGTATTAAATGAGCAGGATGGCTTGTCACGACCCAAACCGCAGGGCCGCAACGGGCACCCGGTGCCTTACACAATCGAGTACCAATGTAACATATCTTTCTTATCATACCGTCATGGATAAGTGGGCCAGAAGGACCATCATGAGATAACGGGAATAAAACATAAGGGAATACTAGACATAGGACGACCCAACATCATATAGAAACTTATATATGTGAAATACGGGCCTATAAGGCCGACATGATCATTTGTATACTCAAAACATAGGCCGATAATTCCATACAATCCATATACATACATTTGTCTACAAGCCTCTAAGAGTACATAAATGTCATAAAGGTCGGGACAGGGCCCCTCCATACCAATCAATATATATATATTCAAATCATACTGACCAAATAGGCAACTCCGGAGCAAGTGGAGTGTACAAACACCTTTCGTTGGGCTGATACCCTACTAGGAGAACTCTCAACCTGTCTATCGGGACCTGTGAGCATGAAACGCAGCGTCCCCAGGCAAAAAGGACGTCAGTACAAATAAAGTACCGAGTATGTAAGGCATGAAAGTAGTATATAAAAGAAATGAAAGAAACATGGAGTAAAGAACTCAACCTGTAATTCTGGATAGCTCTGTGAATCATGAAAACTTTATAATGTCATGCATGTGCGTATAAATGTCATACAATGCATAGGTATATGCGTACATAACATCAACAAGCCTCTGAGGGCATACCCATCATATCATCTCAGCCACTGTGGGCGAAATCATTAACGTATACTAGCTGATCAGATGGTGGTGCGTATATAACGCCATAACCTTTCCCCATATCTCATATACATATAATATATGTGTATATAACGCCATCTGGTCATGGGTCAATGTACATGTATAAGTGAATGTAATGCATAATGAAGTAAGTTATTAAGATTTCTCAGAATGTCATAAGATCAATATGCCTTCGGATAAACTTTAGCCACTTACGTATGTTTTTGATACCCATGAACAGAAGATATAATAATAGGACACATGGGGAATCAAGAACATAGTCACCCCTAGTACTTCTATGAATAGAGTCATTGATGAAAGTTCCGCGTTTGCACGTTTTATTTGTATCATATGGATCATGCCAAAAGGAAAGAATGGATAGCCTTAACATACCTCAAGTCGTCAATGCAACTCAGCAACAAGCTTATGATAACTAGCGCGCCAGCCCTATAATAAAGAAATACATGTACGACTTAGATGGTGCTAGTATATTACGTATCTCAAACGATAACTCAATTCTAAAATAAAACGGGCAGCATTTCCCCTGATTTTACTGCTCTCCCTTAATCCTACTATAGGCGAGATACAAACACAATACAATCAGCAACTCAAAACCAACTAATTACAATTCGGAACCTTCAATACAACAAAAACACCAAATATACCATAACACACCCAATCAACAAGTTATCAATTAGCCTGAAACTACAACGACGAGCGACCAACCTACTACTCTATCACATGTGGCATTTATCCATGCCCTTGTATTCTTCCAAACTCCATAAATCAGCAACACAATAGGCCAACACGAGTGGACTACAAAATAGTCCACTAAAAATGGAAACAAATCAAACACACGGCTTCCTATCACCGTCCCGTGAGTTATTACTATTAGGAAACCAAATTATCAACCTTCCTTGATAAATAAACACTTAAATATAGAAATTATACGTTTCTTAACTATGAAGTACCTTACAAAACTTGAACTACAAAGAAAAAAGAGAGCTGGTATAATGATACTTAGGTCGTAGGGATCTTTCTGATGTTATCGCTTCTCGATTTCGTACCCGGGATGTTAGTATTCTTTGAAACCCTATTAGAGAGCTCAAGGATAGGTTTTATGGTGTTCTCTGGTCGGGTTCTATGTAAAATTGAAGAGAGAGAGACTAGTTAGTATATATCAACTTTTGAAAAGTCAAAGAGGTGCTAGCTTGGCACCCTCGCATTGGCCCATCTTCCGATAATTATATCTTTTTATCTGGATGTCGTATGAACAAACGGTTAAGTGCGTTGGACACTACATTCCAATACCTTCAATTTGGTATATAATATGTCCCAAAAAGTCCTCATACAGCACACGAAATGTATTTCTCAAAAAGCTCCGTTACAAGGCTAATCCTTAGTCAGTTTTTCTGCAACTTAAATTCGATTTTTCTCAAACTTTATATTTTTTTTCTAAACATCATATATAGTCATATAATGACTTTAAACTAATTTAAATCATGATTAACAAGTCTCATATTTATTATACGTCACCTTGGGACGCATAGAGTGTAACATGGCTCTCGAGAAGCAGGTCATTTATTGCGCCTTAGCCGTGCTTGGGTTTTGTAGCGTATGGCGCTATCCGCCTCCCCAAGGTGGTATTTTCACACTTGGTGTGCTTGTGGTCGATATTCGTCATTTTGTAGGTATAAGCATTATGGCCTGATGGGCATTTCCTTATTTATTGTTATGTGTGGATCGAGTGGCACGCCTCCACGGGTACGTTGTTTGGATTGGGTTGCACGCCACGATGGTATCATGTTTGGGTCGGGTTGCACGCCGCAACAGTGATATGTTGAGTACGGTTCCCTATATCTATCCCTGCGTATTTTGTTTCTCATTCTCTGAGAAGGGTTCATAACATCTGTTCGGTCGTTTTATTCATTACGCGGGCTGGATAATTTTTTTCCAGAGTTTGTTCCTCCTTGTGTGTCATATTCAAGTAATAGATTGTCAGTGCATTGATGTCGTCATATGAGATTCGGATCAGTGTTTGAGGTGGCTTATTGCCTGAGCAGCATGTACTAGGTGAGATGAGATTATTGGACCTGAAATTAGTGCAATCAGATTTATATAAGGTATATTTAAGAGCAAATATCATTATTCAGTTTAGAATGAGGAAATGGTTCTTGTGAGGAGGAGAAACTCCGTGATTGTTGATTCGGCAGGTGGTTATTAGTTTCTACACATCTCCTTCGTTTTGGCAGTGTTTCGAGAGTTGGAACAAGTCTTATATGCGTCATGAGGCATATTGCGGGCATCAGATTCGTGAAGTTTCAGCTATTGTGGTCGGAGGATGTTATTATGGGCAACCGACTTATGTGGTACATGGTGTGATTTCAGCATAGGTGCACGATCATGTTTTGGTACAGTGTGTGGTGATTGCTACGGTTTTCGTATGTTAGAATCATGTCTTGTAGAGAAATTCGGGGGTTGGAATTTGGTTTAAGGCTTATAGATAAAATAAAAGGGAGGATCTTTAGTCTGACTCGAGCTAATATGTTCAACTGGATTCTAGTGGCACAGGTTGGTGCACGAGATGTTAAATAATGATTTTGGACACCCCCGGAGCAGTCCTCGGCACGTTCGAAATGAATGTATATTTAAGTGGGGGAGAATGTAACGACCTGATCGGTCAATTTGAGCTCTAGCGCGTCGTTCGGCAGATTGAGGCCTTGGGTAGCTTCACTTCAGGTGCTGCGACTTGTACGCGTGATCGGAATTGAATTTCGTGAAGTTCGGAGTTGATTTGAAAAGAAAATTTTAATTTCGGAAGCTTTAAGTTGTAAGAATTTACTAAGGTTGGAATTTTGAGTAAACGGCCTCGGAATCAGGATTTGAAGGTTTCCAGTATGTTCGTATGATGATTTCGGACTTGGGCGTGTGTTTGGGTTGAGTATCGGGTGGCCGGAAGCATTTCGGCGCTTATTGTGGAAAGTTGGCATTTTGATGGTTTTAGAATTTCCTAAGTTTGGTTTGAAGTGGATTCTGGTATTATCGATGTCCGTTCGGGATTCCGAGCTTTGGAATAGGTTTGCATTGTGATTTATGACTTGTACGCAAAGTTCGGCGTCATTCCGGAATGTTTTGGTATGATTCGGACGCGTTCGTCAAAGTTTAAAAGTTTGAATGCTTAAAGAATGATTTCAATCGTCGATTCACAATTTTGATATTGTTTGCTATGATTTGAGACCCCGAGTAGGTTTGTGTTATGTTATGGAACTTGTTGGTGGGTTCGGACGGGGTCCCGGGGGCCTCGGGTGTGGTTCAGATGAGTCACGGATCACTTTAGAGCTTTGTTGTATTGTTGAAGGGCCTGGGTACTGGTGTAATCACACCTGCTGAAAACCTGCCACAGATGCGATGCCGCAAAAGCAGACAAGCAAGCGCAGGAGCAATTTTGGTTGGGCAGTGCTGGGACCGCAGAATCAGCTGTGTCGCAGTAGAAGCGAAACTACACATGCGGAGTCGGAAAGCGCAGAAGCGGCTGGCTTCGCAGATGCGCAAATGGGACTCGCACCTGCGATGGCGCAGAAGCAGAATGATTTCTGCAAGTGCGAGAGTGCGACTAGGCAGTGGGCTTCGCAGAAGTGACGATGGCGTCGCAGAAGCGACGTCGCAGATCCGCCAATCCGTCCGCAGAAGTGAAACTGGGCAGATTATTAAGAGATCGAAATTGGTCATTTTCCTCATTTCCTTTTGGATTTTTGGAGCTCGGTTTTGGGGGATTTTGGAGGAGTTCTTCACAACTTCGACTTGGGTAAGTTTCTATATCCGAAAGTGATTATATCTCATAAATCCATGGAAATATTCATCATTTATTCTGAATTTAACGGAAGGAATTGAGAAAACATTGTGAAATATTTTGAAAGTGTAAATCAGATTTGGAGGATGATTCATTGTTGGAATTTAATAATTTTGGTATGGTTGAACTCATATCAGAATGGGTGTTTGGATTTCGTGAATTTTCGTTGTGTTCCAAGAAATGGGCCCGAGTTGACTTTTTGGGGCGATTTTTTTCAATTCTTTGCTAAAGTCATAGATTCATTATTTAAATTAGTTTCTTATAGTTTTATTTATATTATGTAATTGTTTTGGCTAGGAGCCGATCAAAGTTAGAAAATTGAGGCAAAAGTCTTCTTATTGATTGATTGAGCGAGGTTTGAGGTAAGTGACTCGTCTAACCTTGTGGGGGGGGGGGGAATTCCCCTTAGGATTTGGTACTTTTATGGTATTTTTAATAAGTGAAGGCCGTGTACGCGAGGTGATGAGTGCGTACTTGGGATAAATGTTGAAAAAACCGATTTTTGCTAAATAGTTCCTTTTATTACCTTAATTGAGTTATTCTAGCACGTGTAGTCATCATGTTTAGCCTAATGTCACATGTCTACATATCTTATCTCTTGCTTGCAATTTGTGCAACATGCTTAGTTTAATTACTTGCTTCCTTGATATTGTATTCGGTCGTTAATTGTAGAATTCCTTGTTGTAATTTCATTGTCCTATTGGTTATGTATTGTATATTTAATTTTGGGAGTACGTGACGGTACTTCGGGAGCGCCCATGTTGCGTATTTACTTTTGGGACTACGAGGCGGTACCTCGGGAGTGTCCTTGTTGCATGTTTACTTTTGGAACTATGAGGCAGTACCTCGGGAGCGCCCCTATTGCATATTTACTTTTGGGACTTCGAGGCGGTACCTCGGGAACGCCCCTTTTGCATATTTACTTTTTGGACTACAAGGCGGTACCTCGACAGTGCCCCTATCATGTATTTACTTTTGGGACTACGAGGCGGTACCTCGGGAGCGCCCCTATTGTTTACCTCTATTTGTTGTGTTGTCGTCGTTGTTGTTGTTTCTTAACTTGTAAGAATCTTGTTTTCCCTCACGTGTTGTAGTTGTCTTCTTGAATCCCGTGGTGTTATTTTTTCGTAAATTTTCATTGTTCACTTCTAAGTCATTTCATTATATTATTATATCTTCTGCCTTACTTCCTATTATTTCCAGTAGGGCCCTGTCCTGACCTCGTCACTACTCTACTGAGGTTGGGCTTGGTACCATTGTGGTGTACTCATACTACCCTTCTGCACATCTTTTGTGCAGTTCCAGGTATTGATTACCAGACCAGGTACCGATGAGCTAGCCCGAACGTGGAGACTTCAAGGTACATCTTCTAGCGTCTGTAGACTCCGGAGTCCCCATCTATGTATATTATGTTGTTTTTCTCATTCCACATTAGAATATGATGTATACAAATATTTAGTATTTTTTTTCTCTTTGGAGCTTGTGACTTATTTCTATCGGGTATTGGAAGTTGTAACTGTTTTGAATCGCAGTTCTTATTTACTTTAGATGTTGAGGTTGAGTTTCAACTTTATATTTACTTATTCTGTAGATATGTTAGGCTTACTCTTAGAGACTAGGAGTAATGACTCGACCGGTCATTTTAAGCATTTGCATCCCGTTCAACTATTTGAAGTCTTTAGCATCATCGTATTATGTATTATGAATGGTATAAATCATTGGTTTTGGTTTTCAGGTTATTCAGAATCGATTTGAAAGAATGAATTTCATTGTTAAAGCTTTCCACCAAGTTGGAATGCATAATCATCTATGTCATACTCAATTTCAAAAGGAAGCAAATTACTCTTGCACTTTAACTTAGATATTACAGTTAATGACTTGATATGCATCAAAATATCATCATTCACAAAAATTATAAAGTCACCAACATAAGAAATAAGAGTATAGTTCATTACCTCCAAACATACTTTAGGTGTTCTAGAAAGGCCAAGAATGTGAATGAACCAATTATACATATCATACTTGGACTTATTTACTAATGGAACAACATCACCTTGTATTCTTTTATGCAATGATTCCAGCTTAGCAATGGTTTTAGGAAACTCCATGTCATAAAACTGTAAATAAGAATTAAAATAGTCAAAAGGTTCAATAATAAAGAATTTAACCAAGCTTTTATCTTCCACCATCCAACAAGAATTAATTTCGCCTAATTCATGTTGGAATCCAATTGGATCCTTTACCACCATTTCTCGAGCCTCACCTCTCCTTTCAAAAGGTCTTTCAACACGTGGCTGCACAAAATCACAAGAACTAAAACAAGAATGAGTTAATGGGTTAGGAAGTAAAGAAATTTTATTCTTGCTTACACTCTCTTTGGCTTTTATCACGAAACTAACTTTTCCCTCACCCTTAGTCTCTTTTCTCTCACTAAAGTTTTTTTCTTCTTCGTTACTGAAACCCTCTTATTTTTCTCTCTCTACCTCAAAGACTTTTCTTATCTCATTGCCTTCTCTCTTTTCTTTTCCCTCAAGCTCACTCTTTTTCTCAATTGACATCCCATTCTCTTCACTCAATACAACCTCTCCTTTTTCCTCTCTTGGGATGTCAACATGCACTCCCTTACTCCTCTCATTCTTTTCTCTCTCATATTTTTCCATATTCTCTTTAACAGTCTTTTCATCTTCATAAATTTGTGAGGGAGTCAAAGGTCCAAGAATAAGTTTCTTCCCGTTAACCTCAAAAGAGTATCTATTTTTTCCATATTATATGAAGCTCTTCTATAGGCATACCATGGCTTTCCCAACGAGATATGATAATTATTCATGGGAATCACATCACACCAGATCACATCCTCATACCTTCCAATAGAGAATAGTAATAACACAATTTTATCTACCTTTACTCCTCTCAACATGTAGGGTTCAATATGCTCAACACAAGGCAAGTTCAATTTTTCAACCATATAAGTGCTAATTGAGTTATAGCCAAACTCTTTGTCAATTCTAAGGGCACAAATCGCAGACATCACTTTAGCTCTTGTTTGAAAAATAATTTTACCATTGTCTTCCTTCCATTCGGTATACTGTAAGTTCGACTTTTCAAGTTTTTGAGTCATAACTCGCCTCCTTTCACTATAACTACCTGTTTGAAACATCTTGAACAAAGATTAGAAGAAATATGTATCTCTCAAATTTTGGCTTTTTCCTCTAATGTTCTCGCCTCTCTTGCGTTTTTCCACTCAAAGCAACTCTTGGTCGTTAAACTTTAGATTTATTAATAAACCTTACTAGTCACAACCCTTAGTGATAAGAATGTGGATTTAGAAAAAGAAAAGGAAAGTGAAGGACCAAACCTTGGAAGAATAGGAATTGATTATGTAGAAAAAATAAGGAAAGAATTTAGGAAACCCAAAACCCACAAGAATAAGGAAAGAAGTTACCTTAATCTTCAAGAACTAGGATCCCCTCTTCTTGTTTTCTTTCTTGACTTGGAAACCAAATAACACTTGAATTCTACAAATAATAATGAGCCATAATGCTTTTCTTTTGGCTAATTTTCGTTTTTTTTTTGGATTTGTTTTACTCAAGAACCTCCCAAGATTATCAAGATTGAAATCTTGATTAGCCTATGCTTTGATACCACATGATAACAACACGATAGGGGTCCAAGAATTACTAAAGAAAATCAAGAAACGTGCGGAAGCTAAAAGAAAATAAAGAAACAAAAAAACAACGGAAAATTAAAGATAGATTGAATTCAAGAAAGAGTTTCTTGAATTCAAGAAGTCTATTCTTGAAGTTGAATCCTAACAACAACAATTAGCTAACAAAGAACTAATCGCCTTTGGGAGAGAATTAAAAACAAGAGATAGATTGTGAAACCCGGCCCTTTAGAATAACAAGAACAACAATAAGCCTAAACTTATCACCTTTCTTGAATACCTAGAAGTGATCTAAGATTTCAAAAGAGTTTAATCTTACCACCTTAAGTTGAGTCTTGAAGGTTGAAGAATAAATCCAAGAGTAGCCACACACAAGAGTGCAAGAAAAATCTCACAATTTTTATTGATAATAGTCTATAATAATCTAAAATCTAAAAACAAAGAAGATACCCCTTTATATAGAGAGGGGGTCACGAAATTCCTACTTAAAAACAAGGAAATAAAGTCCTAAACTACTTTGGACAACAAGTCCAAATACCTTAGGAAAAGAAAAAACACTAGGAAACAAAAACCAAGTCAATCTTGGATAGTAACTCCAACAATCTTAGGGAAAGGAAAACATAACCTTAATTACCTAGGAAAGAAATAAATCTAGTACCAAAATATATGGAAATAAGTTAAAACTAATCTTGGATAGAATCTTGAAAGTCCCAAACCAATCATGAATAGGATCTTAGAAATCTTGAAGGCAACTTGCAAGAAACTTGGCACCAACTTGTACCCAACTTCTATCATGCCTATTGAGCCTTTCTTGGGCAGCAAGTAAGTTCTTTGTATGTTATAAAAATGTGGCTTCATGTAGGACTTATTGGGTTGCAAGTGTGGACACATTTTTAGGTTCCAAATAGGTCCAATAGTGGCATGATCTGGATCTTCTTCAGAGGATGTCTTTTGGGATCTAATCCACCTTTTCTTGGACATGAATTTGGACCATAAAATAATTATAATACCTAGACAACTCATATCCTTTATCCTTGAGCTCTCCATCCCAATTAACAACTTCTTTATTTGCACTTGAAGTCTAATGACCTTGTTTTGCAACTCTTTAGCTTGACATATTGTTAAAGGCCCTCTTTGAGATTCCAAAGCTTTATTCTTGTCCTTGAATAGATTTGAGCTTCCTAGGTTGCTATCAACTGTGCTGAAATCTAGCACATGAGAGGGATTGCCGTGATACTTTCGGAGCATAGAAACATGGAATACTGGATGAACGCCTGCTAGACTAGGAGGCAAGGCAAGCTCATAAGCAACCTCCCCAACTATCCGCAAAACCTCGAACGGGCCAATAAACCTTGGGTTCAGCTTACCCTTCTTTTCGAACCTCATGACACCCTTCATGGGCGAAACCTGGAGCAAGACCCGCTCTCCAACCATGAATGTAACATCGCGAACCTTTCGATCCGCATAACTCTTCTGTCTGGATTGGGCTGTGCGAAGTTGATCCTGAATCACCTTAACCTTCTACAAAGCATCCTGAACCAAGTCTGTACCCAATAGCCTAATCTCGCTGGCTCGAACAAACCCACTGGAGACCGACACTGAATGCTCGACTAATAACTGTTGTTGTAGGCAAACTCCGCAAGTGGCAAGAACTGATTCCAAGAACCCCCAAACTCCATCACACATGCCCAGAGCATATCCTCCAGTATTTGAATAGTGCGCTCAGACTACCCGTCCCTCTGAGGGTGAAATATTATGCACAACTCAACTTGAGTACCTAAATCATGTTGTACGGCTCTCCATAACTGCGATGTAAACTGCGTACCCCGGTCAGAGATGATAGATACCAGCACGCCATGAAGCCTGACAATCTCACGGATATAAACTCGAGCCAGCTGCTCGGAAGTAAGTAGTCATCATAGGAATGAAATGAGCTGACTTGGTCAGCCTATCCACAATCACCCAAACTGCATCGAACTTTCTCTAAGTCCATGGAAGCCCAAGAACGAAATCCATAGTGATCCGCTCGCATTTCCACTCCAGAATCTCTAGCTTTTGAAGCAAACCACCTGGGCTCTAATGCTCATACTTTACCTGCTGGCAATTTAGACATCGAGCTATATACTTTGCTGCCTCAAATCCTGATACATAATCGTGGCACCCGAATGAATGGAGTACCGCGAACTGTGAGCCTCCTGGAGAATCAACTCACACAAACTATCTACATTGGGTACACAAAGCCTGCCTTGCATCCTTAATGCACCATTATTTCCAATAGTGACCTCCTTAGCATCACCGTGCTGAACCATGTCCTTAAAGACAATAAAATGGGGGTCCTCATACTGACGCTCCTTGATACGATCGTAAAGAGAAGACTGAGAAACCACACAAGCCAAAACTCGACTCGACTAAAAAATATCCAATCTAACAAACTGGTTGGCCAAGGCCTAAACATCCAATGCCAATGGCCTCTCTGCTGATGATAGATATGCTAGGGCCCCCAAAACTCTCCGCCCTGTGACTCAAGGCATCTGCCACCATATTGGCCTTCCAGGAATGGTAAAGAATAGTGATATCATAATCCTTAAGCAGATCTAACCACCTCCGATGACGCAAGTTAAGATCCTTCTATTTGAACAGATGCTGCAGACTCCGGTGATCGGTGTAGATCTCACAAGGAACACCGTACAAATAGTGCCGCCAAATCTTTAAGATATGAACAATAGCTGCTAACTCAAGGTCGTGGACAAGATAGTTCTTTTCATGCACCTTCAGCTGTCTAGACGCATAGGCAATCTGATAACAACACGATAGGGGTCCAAGAATTACTAAAGAAAATCAAGAAACATGCGGAAGCTAAAAGAAAATAAAGAAACAAAAAAATGACGGAGAATTAAAGATAGATTGAATTCAAGAAAGAGTTTCTTGAATTCAAGAAGTCTATTCTTGAAGTTGAATCCTAACAACAATAATTAGCTAACAAAGAACTAATCACCTTTGGTAGAGAATTAAAAACAAGAGATAGATTGTGAAACCCGGCCCTTTAGAATAACAAGAACAACAATAAGCCTAAACTTATCACCTTGATAACAACACGATAGGGGTCCAAGAATTACTAAAGAAAATCAAGAAACGTGCGGAAGCTAAAAGAAAATAAAGAAACAAAAAAACAACGGAAAATTAAAGATAGATTGAATTCAAGAAAGAGTTTCTTGAATTCAAGAAGTATATTCTTGAAGTTGAATCCTAACAACAACAATTAGCTAACAAAGAACTAATCGCCTTTGGTAGAGAATTAAAAACAAGAGATAGATTATGAAACCCGACCCTTTAAAATAACAAGAACAACAATAAGCCTAAACTTATCACCTTTCTTGAATACCTAGAAGTGATCTAAGATTTCGAAAGAGTTTAATCTTACCACCTTAAGTTGAGTCTTGAAGGTTGAAGAATAAATCCAAGAGTAGCCACACAAGAGTGCAAGAAAAATCTCACAATTTTTATTGATAATAGTCTATAATAATCTAAAATCTAAAAACAAAGAAGATACCCCTTTATATAGAGAGGGGGTCACGAAATTCCTACCTAAAAACAAGGAAATAAAGTCCTAAACTACTTTGGACAACAAGTCCAAATACCTTAGGAAAAGGAAAAATACTAGGAAACAAAAATCAAGTCAATCTTGGAAAGTAACTCCAAAAATCTTAGGGAAAGGAAAACATAACCTTAATTACCTAGGAAAGAAATAAATCTAGTACCAAAATATATGGAAATAAGTTAAAACCAATCTTGGATAGAATCTTGAAAGTCCCAAACCAATCATGAATAGGATCTTAGAAATCTTGAAGGCAACTTGCAAGAAACTTGGCACCAACTTGTACCCAACTTCTATCATGCCTATTGAGCCTTTCTTGGGCAGCAAGTAAGTCCTTTTTATGTTATAAAAACGTGTCTTCATGTAGGACTTATTGGGTTGCAAGTGTGGACACATTTTTAGGTTCCAAATAGGTCCAATAGTGGCATGATCTGGATCTTCTTCAGAGGATGTCTTTTGGGATCTAATCCACCTTTTCTTAGACATGAATTTGGACCATAAAATAATTATAATACCTAGACAACTCATATCCTTTATCCTTGAGCTCTCCATCCCAATTAACAACTTCTTTATTTGCACTTGAAGTCTAATGACCTTGTTTTGCAACTCTTTAGCTTGACATCTTGTTAAAGGCCCTCTTTGAGATTCCAAAGCTTTATTCTTGTCCTTGAATAGATTTGAGCTTCCTAGGATGCTATCACAATCACCCTGCCCTCCTGCATCAACACCGCCCCGAGACCAATCCGCGACGCATCACAATATACAGTATAAGACCCCGAACCCATAGGCAATACCAATATCGGGGCTGTAGTCAAAGCTGTCTTGAGCTTTTGAAAGCTCTCCTCACACTCCTTTGTCCACCTGAACGGAGCACCCTTCTGGGTCAGCCTCGTCAAAGGTGTTGCAATAGATGAGAAACTCTCTACAAATCGACGGTAGTACCCTGCCAAACCAAGAAAACTCCAGATCTCCGTAGCTGAGGACGGTCTGGGCCAACTCTGCACTGCTTCAACATTCTTCGGATCCACCTTGATCCCTTCACTCGACACTACGTTCCCCAAAAAATGCCACTGAATCTAGCCAGAACTCACATTTTGAGAATTTTGCATATAACTTCTTTTCCCTCAAGGTCTGAAGCATAGTCCTCAGGTGCTGCTCATGATCCTCCCGACTCGGGGAGTACACCAGAATGTCGTCAATAAACACAATGACGAATGAATCAAGATAGGGCCGGAATACACTACGCATCAAGTGCGTAAATGCTACTGGGGCGTTGTTCAGCCCAAATGACATCACAAGGAACTCGTAGTGACCATACCGAGTCCTGAAAGCGGTCTTCGAGCTATCTGGCTCCCGAATCTTCAACTGATGATAGCCTGAACGCAACTCAATCTTGGAAAACACTCTGGCACCCTGTAACTAATCAAATAGGTCATCAATACGAGGTAATGGATACCTGTTCTTGACTGTAACTTTGTTCAACTGGCGATAATCAATGAACATACACATAGAACCATCCTTTTTCTTCACAAACAAGACCGGAGCACCCCAAGGTGATACACTGGGCTGAATGAAGCCCTTATCAAGCAACTCCTGTAACTGCTCTTTCAACTCCTTCAACTCAGGAGGAGCCATACAATATGGAGGAATAGAGATGGGCTGAGTACCCAACAACAACTCAATACCAAAGTCGATATCCCTGTCGGGCGGCATGCCCGGAAGATCAGCTGGAAATACATCGGGATAATCCCTCACTGCTGGAATGAACTCAACCGTAGGGGTATCAATACTGACATCTCTTATATAAGCTAGATATGCGTCACACCCTTTCTCAACCATTCGTTGGGCTTTAATAAATAAAATAACTCTGCTGGGAGTATGATTTAAGGTACCTCTCCACTCTAACCATGGTAATCCTGGCATAGCCAGCATCACAGTCTTGGCGTGACAATCAGGAATAGCATAATGGGGCGACGACCAGTCCATGCCTAAAATAATATCAAAGTCTACCATACTGAGCAATAACAAATCAGCTATGGTCTCAAAACTACTAAAATTAATCAAACACGACCGATACACAAGGTCAACAACAATGGAATCACCCACAGGTGTAGCTACATAAACAAGAGAACTCAAAGAATCACGGGATACGCCCAAATATGGAACAAAATAAGATGATACATAGGAATAAGTGGAGCCTATATCAAATAAGACTGACGCATCTCTATGACAGACTAGAACAATACCTATAATGACAGAGTCGGATGCAACTGCCTCTGTACGAGCAGGAAGGGCATAGTATTTGGCCTGGCCTCCCTTTCTAGGGCAACCTCTACCTGCCCGACCTCCACCTCGAGCTGGCTGAGCAGGTGGAGTTAGTTGGTGCTGTAATCATAGCCTGGGGACCCAGTGGAGCACGCAGTGACTGAGTAGTCTATAGAGGTGCACCACTCCTAAGTCTGGGGCAATCCCTCACCATATGGCAAGTGTCTCCACACTCAAAATAAGCTATAGAAGGGCGTGGCTGCTGCGACTGGCTCGGGTCAGGTCGGCTGGACTGACCGCTGAAAGAACCCCGTGCAGGAGTTGTAGTAGACTGGCGATGCATAATAAGGTTCCTAGGGCCTAGGAGTGGCCGGAATACCACTGGCGGATGGAAGTGCTGAATGAATAGGGCGACTCACATTGCCCCTACCATGACGAGCTACCGCTGGGGCATGAGTACCACTATAAGTGCCAGACTCTCGAAACCTCTTGGCCTCTCTCTCCCGAGTCAGCATACCCTCCAATATCCTAGCAATACCCATAACTTGCTGGTAAGCAATATCCATCTCCAACTCTCGGGCCATGCTAAGTCTGATACTGGGGTTGAGCCCCTCGATAAATCGACAAACCCTATCTCGAACTGTAGCAACCAAGGCTGGTGCATGTCTAGCCAAATCGCTGAAGTGAACCGCATACCCTGACACAGTCATAGAACCCTAGCGCAACTACTCAAAATCCGTGTGCCATGCATCTCTGAGACTCTGGGGAACATACTCACTCAAGAACATATCCGAGAATTGAGTCCATGTGAGTGAAGCTGCCTCACCCGGACTACCGAACTCAAAAGCATGCCACCTTTGATAGGCCACTCCTCTAAGTTGGAATGTAGAAAAAGAAACCCCACTCGACTCTGCTACACCTATGGTACGGAGGATACGGTGACACTCCTCAAGAAAACTCTGGGCATCCTCTGACACCAAGCCACTAAAAATAGGAGGGTGGTACTTCTTGTACCTCTCAAGCCTGAGCTGCTCCGCCTCACAAACTGTTGCCCTAACCTCGGGCTGAACTGGAGCTACTGGCTGCATCGGTATGATCTCTCGAAACTGGTCAACCTGAACCCGTTGCTCTGGGGTACGATCGGCAGGAGTTTGTGCTCTCCCCCAACCTGGGATGTGGCAGGGCAAGTGGAATCAACCCTGCCTGAGCTAGAGTACCGAACATGCTCAGAAACTTTGCCAGGGTCTCCTGAAGAGCTATTGCAGTAACAGGCGTCTCAGGTGCCTCCGCTCCAATTGGGGCTATTGGTGGCTCCTCTGTAGCAGCTCGTGCGGGTGCTCTAACTGCACCATGTGGACGTCCTCGACCTCTCGCGGCTCTAGCATGGGGCGCTGGTGCCTGGTTATCTGATCCACCTGTAAGTGTCCTCACTATCTGTGAGAGAATAGAAGACAAAAGTTTAGAATTCCAAAGTTAACAATTTCACACGACAAGGAATCAAAGAAGTGAAATTTTTCCTAACAGTTCCATAGCCCCCCGAAGATAAGTACAGACGTCTCAGTACTGATCCGCGAGACTCTACTACACCTACTTGTGACTCATAACACCGATGAACTTAGAGATCTGATACCAAATTATCACGACCTAAATCTCCCTCCATAAAATAGCGTAACGGCACCTAGTCTCTACGACTAGGTAAGCCTAACAATTGCGGAATAATTGAAATAAAAGCATAATCAACCCCTAAACTTCAACAGATAACTATATAACTGAACAAAATGCCGCTCGGCATATACAAGTAAACCAACACTAGAGTATAAACAATTCCCAAAGACCCGGTAGTCACAAGTCACAAGCTTCTAAGAGAAAGCTAGGTGTCTCTATACATCAGAGTCTAAGGAAAATATAGAAAAGAAAACAATATATGAGGGAATAGAGGGGGACTCCGAGGTCTCCGGACGCTGGCTTCCTAGGTCTGCACAAAAAAAATGTGCAAAAGAGTAGCATGAGTACACCACAACGGTACCCAGTAAGTGCCAAGACTAACCTCGGTAGAGGAGTGACGAAGTCAGGTCAAGGCCCTACTAGTATAAAATAATTTAAGGCAGAAGATATAGCAATGTAATAAGAGACTGTAAATTTAACGAGGAGAAACTACAGAAAGATAACAGCACATCACATAGGGATAAACAACAGGGGCACTCCCGAGATACCATCATGTAGTCCCAAAAGTAAATTCTCAATAAGGGATCTCCCGAGGTACCGCCTCGTAGTCCCAACGGTAAGTATGCATGGGGATCTCCCGAGGTACCGCCTCGTAGTCCTAAAAGTAAATATGCGATAGGGGATCTCCCGAGGTAATGCCTCGTAGTACCAAAAGTACATATCCAATAGGGGATCTCCCGAGGTACCACCTCGTAGTCCTAAAATTAAAATACACAACTCGAAATCGATGGACATGTCACGCCCCGACCTCGGGGAACGCGACCGGCGCTTAACCGAGTGAACCCGACCGAGCAAGCCTATTAGATTTCCTTCTACCCAAACTCATCCATGAATAAAGAGGAGATGTACTCCATTAATCAAACATTGAAAAGATTTCATTAACAACTCCCATTTCATTTCCATTAGCAGCTTCATTAATAATTTACAAAATATTACATGTTTATAGATATAATGAAAAAATATATATTTGCCAAATACCAACATTTCTAGTTCAATTTACCACATCAAACACCACCCACAACCTATTTACGGAGCATATTATTACAATAGAAGAGTAATATTGAAATGCCGGCAACAAGGCCCCCGCTATACCTCAAAACAAAAGTACAACATTAAATGATATTAGGCCCGGAATAGAGTATGGCTCACCAAAACCTCCTGAATAGGGAGTAGCTGCTAATGAGGACCAAAGTTGCCCGATGATGAACCACCTACATCCATTGAAGATGCAGCGCCTCCGACAAAAGGGACGTTAGTACATATGGAATATTACTAGTATGTAAAGCTAACTGTCTTCTTTCAAATTAGAAGGCCCAGATAAGAAAGGGAAAGCCATAGAAACAACAAGTCACAATCAACAAATATCTAAATGTCCAGTTAAAAGATAAAATTTTTCAAAATACCAAATTAATATATATTATCGGTTGGGAGATCATTAGCACCGATATACCACCGTGTTTGTAGCACGGAGTCCGATCATGCCCGATCGACTAGGCCATCTCCCCACGAACAATATGGTTTGACATGTGATACGAAAGAAAATTGTTACCAAGAGTAGTACCACCATGTGCGCAACATGGCATCCGATCTCTACCCGATCAGATAGGCCGCCTTCCCACATATGCCATATGGGTTGACTTTTCCAATCCACAATTATTACCAGCTTCATCCCAATTAAGGGGAATAATATCAACCCATCAATCTCATCTCAAATAAGGGTAATAATCATAATCCACTCCTACACCGGCACATGTAGTTTTAGGTATGTGTTGTTACAACCCACCCTTCCTCGGTTTGCTAATGATACTTCCCAAAAATATTTTTTTTGTTTTTGCACACAAAGGTAACATAGGTACAAATGTATTTACTTCATCATCTTTCACATTGTATGAATCTCCACTAGTATTTTCAACCAATAATAATAACAACATTCCCTTGGCTCTTTTGGCCATTCACAAGATTCTTTATTCAAGACATGGTGGCCGTATTTGATATTCCACACTTTCATTTCTTCCCTCTCATGTATCATCATCATCATAAATATCAACATATATAATATTTCGGAAATCACAACTTTAAGTTCATTGAAAGCATATTGAGATTGTTGGCTTGCCTATTTCCACGATAGGTGCCATCACGACTGGTTAGGTATTTGGGTCGTGACAAGTTGGTATCAGAGCCTATGTTATATAGGTCTCACGAGTCATGAGCAGGTTTAGTAGAGTCTTGTGGATCGGTACGGAGATGTCTGTACTTATCTTTGAGAGGCTGAAAAACCCTTCGGAAACTTCACATTCTTGAATTCTTGTCGTGCGAATGTATTGATTCTATTAACTAAACATCTGTTGTTTCATTCTCTTACAGATGGTGAGGACTCGTACTACCGGGTAAGATGGACAGCCACCAGTACAACCAGCCAGGGCCGCGAGAGGTCGAGTTCGCGGTAGAGGCCGCGGTAGGGGCAGAGGTGCAGCCCGCACAACAGCTGGGCCAGTACCTACAGATCCTCTAGTTGCCCCAGATCAGGACCAGATTGTAGTTGTTGATGCACCAGCTCAGGCACCACCTGTGATTCTAGGCCTTCAGGAGACCTTAGCTCAGATTCTGACCGTGTGTACCAGTCTTGCTCAGGCGATCTCTGTTCCGGCCGCAAATGCCACTTCTCAGGCCGGGGGAAGAGCTCAAACTCCCGCTACCCGCACATCAGAGCAGGTGGTACAAGGATTCCAGACACCGGGGGCACCACCAGCCCAGCCGGCTGCAGCTGCTCATGACTATGTGGTTCCTGCTATGCTTGAGGATGAGCAGCATAGATTGGAGAGGTTTGGGAGACTTCAGCCTCCATCTTTCAATGGTGCAGAGGGAGAATGTGCACAAGGTTTCTTGGACAGGTGTTAGAGGATACTCCGTACAACATGTATTCTGGAGACCAGTGGGGTCTCGTTCACTACCTTTCAGTTCTCTAGGGTTGCATTCAGCTGGTGGGAGGCTTGCGAGAGGCGTAAACCGGTCGGCGCAGCGCCCCTTACCTGGAAGCAGTTCTCCGTTATCTTTCTGGAGAAGTTCGTGCCTCAGTCCCACAGAGAGGAGCTGCACAGATAGTTTGAGCAGCTTCGTTAGGGTGATATATTTGTGACGCAGTATGAGATGTGATTCTCGGAGTTGGCCCGTCATGCTATCTGGTTGGTTCCCACGGACAGAGAGAGGATCAGGAGGTTTATAGGCCTCAATTATCAGCTGTGATTGCTTATGACTAGAGAGAGAGTGTCTGGTGCTACTTTTGATGAGGTTGTCGACATTGCTCATCACATTGAGATGGTTCGCAGTCAGGAGAGGGTTGAGAGGGAGGCCAAGAGGCTTCGTGGACACGGAGGATTTAGCAGTGCTCTTTCTGGGGTTCAGTTCCAGCACGGTATAGGCCATCATTTTAGACATGCTCAGTCGGCTCATCCAATTCACCGTGGTGCATCATCTGGCCATGGTTCTCACAGTTATCAGCAGGTCTATTCATCTCTCGGTGCCCTCCTAGCGCTGAGTTCGTCCCGTGCTCCATCGGGCCAGGGTTCGTCTATGCCAGGTCCTTCTGCCAGTTATCCCGGTGCTCGGGGCTCCCTTCAGTCCCCTGCATTAGCACCGGGGAGTTGCTATGAGTGTGGGGAGTTTATTCACATGAGGAGAGAGTGCCCCCGTATAGTGGGAGGTCCTCCTCCTCAGAGGAGCCAGTCTATGTCATCAGCACCAGCCCCTCCACCACCCGCTCAGCCAGCTCGTGGTGAAGCCCTGCCAGCTAGGCATTATTCCCATTAACAACATCATTCAATATTTCCAAAATAGACGAGTTTATAGATTTAATGAAAAACATGTTGCCAAATACCAACAGTTCTGATCCAATTCCCAACATCAAATACCATCCACAACCTGTCTACAAAAGCCTCTAAGTACAACTGAAGAGTAATATGGAAATGTCGGCAACAAGGCCCTGACTATACCTCAACCACAAAGTACATGAGAAACAAAAGATACATGACCCCGAAATGAAGTGGGGCTCACCAAATCAGCTGAAAAGAGTGTACTGTTGTCACAGATCAATGCCACCTACTATAGAACCACCTGCATCCATTAAAGATGCAGCGCCCCCGGTAAAAGGGATGTTAGTACTGTCGAATAGCACTAGTATGTATAACTAGAAATCCTCTTTCAAAATAGAATGCCCATATGATTTATACGTGGAACACATAATATAATGTAATTGAAACAGCATGTACAAACAAGGAAAACAAAAGGAGCACCTATTGTCCGCATTAATAATGTGTCTCATTAGACCGTACTTAGTGTTCACATATCATATTATACACTTATGCGTTTCATAGACCGTCCATAGTGTTTATTCATACCGTACACCTATACCTCTCATGCACAATGCACCTATGCGTTTCATACACCGTCCACAAGATTTCATATCACAATGGATTTCATAATACAATGTACCTATGCGTTCATAGACCATCCACAAGATTTCATATCACAATGCACCTATGCGTTTCATAGACCGTTCACAAGATTTCATATCACAATGGATTTCATAACACAATGTACCTATGCGTTCATAGATCGTCCACAGGATTTCATATCATAATGCACCTATGCGTTCATAGACCGTCCACAGGATTTCATATCACAATGTACCTATGCGTTCATAGACCGTCCACAGGATTTCATATCATAATGTACCTATGTGTTTCATAGACCGTCCATAGGATTTCATATCACAATTCACCTATGCGTTTCATAGACCGTCCACAGGGTTTCATAACACATTGGAAATAAAAGTACAAATACGTACATCTCATAACCTTTCACACCACATATCACCTAATCCATACTTTCAACCACTTACAACCTTATTATTCCAGTGGCTCTCTTGGCCATACATATAATTCTTTATTCATGGTGCAATGGCCGTATTTCATATTCCATACTTTCATTCCTTCCCTTTCATAGATCATCATCATAATTATCAACAAGTAGAATATTCCAAAAATCACAACTTTAAGTTCATTAGTATTGAAGGCTTTAAACACAATCGATTTCTTTTAAATAAATGGAGTAAAATGATTGGAAATCGAAGCACAAGTTAAAATCATACACAATTTTCACTCACGAATATGTAAGAATGCAAAATTCATTGAAAGTTACTTACAAAGCATAGCATTAGCTTAAACAGCCACATATGGGCATCACTTGAGTTCATAACTTTTAGCCGATTATATTGTCGAAGTCAATTTTGGAATAGTTGAGTCAAAGCTCATTTCATAATTTTTCTCACATTATTTTATTTCATTGGCACCATTGGTCACAAGTATAACTTTCACTATTGGCACGTTGGCCACACTTTATATTCCCAATTCACTTATTTCACTTCCAACCATCTTTATAGGTTATCAACAATAAGACATTCCCAATAAAGACTTTAGGTACACATATGAGCAATTAAGAGTCATAAGAATATTGAGATTTTCTCACACAATTTGGCATACTAGCTTTCATTTGAAATACTATTCAAAGCCACAACATTTTAATATGCAACCCATACTTTGAAACTCACGGGAACATTATGGAATTCAATTCCAAGAGAGAAAGTTTAGACAACATACCTCACTTGAGTTTCCTTACACTGTAAATGTTCCGAAATTCTTAACAACTTCAATCTATTTTAGAAATATAACAAATTGCATTAAAAATAGGAAGATGATCATGGTTCTAGCTCACTTGAGCATTTTATCAAATACTAGGTGTGCATACGGATTCAAGGTCCTTTTTATGAAGGATTCCATCATCCCACAACCCAACCTTTACCATTTTTAGCTCAACAATCTTCCTACACCCTTTGATAATACATGCATGTAAAATAAACAACCCTCTTGCCCAAAACTTATCTTGATAATTATCCATTCCTACACAAAATTCGAAATTGAGGGTTAGGGTGTAGAATCTTACCTCTAGGATGAAGACCTAGTGAGTTTCCCTCCTTAATCTTCCAAAACTTAAGCAAAAATTGAAGAACAATTATTGAAGAACACCTTCTCACTCTAAGGCACTCTCTATCACTCTAAAGTGTCAGATTATTGCTCAAATATTGCCCAAAGAGTGTATTTGACAAAATAGGGTCGGGTTTTAAAAACCCAAAAAAGAGCTCTGGAACGGTTTTGCGGTTGCATATGCGACACTTTAGCCCCACTGTATGAGAAAATAAGATTTCCCGTGGATCGGGTCTTTTTGTTATTATCTAGCTCTCTTTTTCTTTTAACTTTTGATCCTCTGTAGCTTGAGCAAACGCCACCATATTTCCATAATTCATATCAGAATTCAAGGCAGCCGTAGCGGCCTCATTAATTACCAAGGGACTAAGTCCTTGCACAAACCGGCGCACTCTAGCCTCCATAGTGGGCAACATGTAAATAGCATACTTGGACAGGTACGCAGATTTCATATGGTACTCCTACAAACTTAAGCTACCTTGCCTCAAGCTCTCAAACTCAGCGGCGTGGGCCGCCTTAGTCTCGACAGGCAAGAAGTGGTCAATGAAAGCATCGGTAAACTCACTTCACCTTACCGGAGAACTTCCCTCCTCATGGGATTCCTCACAAAGCTCAAACCAAGAATATGCCACCTCTTTCAGACGGTAGGAGGCCAACTCCACTCCCTCCATCTCTGTAGCATGCATAACCCGGAGTGTTTTGTGCATCTCATCAATGATGTCCTGGGTGTCCTCCTCAGGATTAGTACCCATAAACACTGGAGGATCTAACTGAAGAAACATGTTCACTCTGGAACTATTAGATTCCCCTGGCTGACTGGAAGGGTAGGTCCAACACACGATCTCTAGGCCTGAGAAGTCACTATCTGTGCCAACATCTGTATGGCTCCCCTAACATCAACATCATAAACACCACAATCGAAAGCTGGAGCTGGAGGTGGACCGGAATATTAGTCGGAGGGACCGTTGCACCCTTAGTAGGTGTAGGGACAGGTGTAGTCTGATCGATTGTGGTAGAATCAGGGAGTGTAGTAACTGGAGGAACATCCTCACTCCTTGGGTGCTCACCCGCGTCATTGGATATAGAATCAGCTGCCACTCCTGGGGTGACATTGGTCCTTTGGCCAGTTCTTGTATTCTTCTTAGGTGCCATATACTGAAAGTTAGAGTAAAGCACCAGTTAACGGAGGAACAATCTTACAATCAGCTTTATCGCACGATCAAGGACATGAAAGAAGGGTATTATTCCTAAATGTCCACGTAGCATCCTAATTATAGATGTGGTCGACAACACACCGATAATAAGGACTCTACTAGACACGGCTCGAGACATCATAGGACACTTTAAAACCTTAGGCTCTGATACTATGTTTGTCACGCCCCAAAACCGAGGAGCGCGACCGGCGCTCAGTCGAGTGAACCCGACTGAGCAAGCCTGTTAGATTTCATTCTACCCAAATTTATCCGTGAATAAAGAGGAGATACTCCGTTAATCAAATACTGAAGAGATTTCATTAACCACTTCTATTTTATTCCCATTAACAGCATCATTCAATATTTTCAAAATAGTACGCATTTATAGATTTAATGAAAAATATGTTGCCAAATACCAACAGTTCTGATCCAATTCCCAACATCAAATACCACCCACAACCTGTCTACAGAGCCTCTAAGTACAACTGAAGAGTAATATGGAAATACCGGTAATAAGGCCCCGACTATACCTCAACCACAAAGTACATGAGAAACAAAAGATACATGACCCCGAAATGAAGTGGGGCTCACCAAATCAGCTAAAAAGAGTGTACTGTTGTCACAGATCAATGCCACCTACTATAGAACCACCTGCATCCATTAAAGATGCAGCGCCCCCGGTAAAAGGGACGTTAGTACTGTCGAATAGCACTAGTATGTATAACTAGAAATCCTCTTTCAAAATAGAATGCCCATATGATCTATACGTGGAACACATAATATAATGTAATTGAAACAACATGTACAAACAAGGACAACAAAAGGGCACCTATTGTCTGCATTAATATTGTGTCTCATTAGACCGTACTTAGTGTTCACATATCATATTATACACTTATACGTTTCATAGACCGTCCATAGTGTTTATTCATACCGTACACCTATACCTCTCATACACAATACACCTATGCGTTTCATACATCGTCCACAAGATTTCATATCACAATGGATTTCATAACACAATGTACCTATGCGTTCATAGACCATCCACAAGATTTCATATCACAATGCACCTATGCGTTTCATAGACCGTTCACAAGATTTCATATCACAATGTATTTCATAACACAATGTACCTATGCGTTCATAGATCGTCCACAGGATTTCATATCACAATGCACCTAAGCATTCATAGACCGTCCACAGGATTTCATATCACAATGTACCTATGCGTTCATAGACCGTCCACAGGATTTCATAGCATAATATACCTATGTGTTTCATAGACCGTCCATAGGATTTCATATCACAATTCACCTATGCGTTTCATAGACCGTCCACAGGGTTTCATAACACATTGGAAATAAAAGTACAAATACGTACATCTCATAACCTTTCACACCACATATCACCTAATCCGTACTTTCAACCACTTACAACCTTATTATTCCATTGGCTCTCTTGGCCATACATATAATTCTTTATTCATGGTGCAATGGCCGTATTTCATATTCCATACATTCATTCCTTCCCTTTCATAGATCATCATCATAATTATCAACAAGTAGAATATTCCAAAAATCACAACTTTAAGTTCATTAGTAATGAAGGCTTTAAACATAATTGATTTCTTTCCAATAAATGGAGTAAAATGATTGGAAATCGAAGCACAAGTTAAAATCATACACAATTTCCACTCACGAATATGTAAGAACGCAAAACATATTGAAAATTACTTACAAAGCATAGCATTATCTAAAACATCCACATATGGGCATCACTTGAGTACATAACTTTTAGCCGATTATATTGTCGAAGTCAATTTTGGAATAGTTGAGTCAAAGGCCATTTCATAATCTTTCTCACACTATTTCATTTCATTGGCACCGTTGGTCACAAGTATAACTTTCACTATTGGCACGTTGGCCACACTTTATATCCTCAATTCACTGATTTCACTTCCAACCATCTTTATAGGTTATCAACAATAAAACACTCTCAATCAAGACTTTAGGTACACATATGAGCAATTAAGAGTCTAAAAAATATTGAGATTTTCTCACACAATTTGGCATACTAGCTTTCATTTGAAATACGATTCAAAGCCACAATATTTTAATACGCAACCCATACTTTGAAAATCACGGAAACATTATGGAATTCAATTCCAAGAGATAAAGTTTAGCCAACATACCTCACTTGAGCTTTCTTACACTCTAAATGTTCTAAAATTCTTAGCAGCTTCAATCTATTTTAGAAATATAACAAATTGCACCAAAATTAGGAAGATGATCATGGTTCTAGCTCACTTGAGCATTTTATCAAACACTAGGTGTGCATAAGGTTTCAAGGTCCTTTTTATGAAG
Source organism: Nicotiana tabacum (assembly GCF_000715075.1). Lineage (NCBI taxonomy): Eukaryota > Viridiplantae > Streptophyta > Magnoliopsida > Solanales > Solanaceae > Nicotiana > Nicotiana tabacum. The sequence continues at coordinate 39,483,263 of NC_134096.1, read as the reverse complement.
GATTCCATCATCCCACAACCCAGCCTTTACCATTGTTTGCTCAACAATTTTCCTACACCCTTTGATAACACATGCATGTAAAATAAACAACCCTCATGCCCAAAACTTATCTTGCTAATTATCCATTCCTACACAAAATTCAAAATTGAGGATTAGGGTGTAGAATGTTACCTCTAGGATGAAGACCTAGTGAGTTTCTCTCCTTAATCTTCCAAAACTTGAGCAAGAATTGAAGAACAAGTATTGAAGAACACCTTCTCACTCTAGGGCACTCTCTCTCACTCTAAAGTGTTAGATTATTGCTCAAAAATGGCCCAAAGAGTGTATTTAATGAAATAGGGGTGTCACGACCCAAACCGATGGGTCTCGATGGGCACCCGGTACCTTACTCAATCGAGTACAAATGTAACGTATCTTTATTATTACATCATCATATATGCGTGACATACGAGCCTAATAGGCCAACATCATCATTTATAAACTCAAAACATAGGCTGACAAGGCCATACAATCTTTCACGTACACGACATATGTCGACAAGCCTCTAAGAGTATATAATTATCATAAAGGTCCGGACAGAGCCCCACCATACTAAACCATACACATCTAAATCATACTGACCAAACAAGCAACACCGAAGCAAATGGAGTGCACCAATATCTTCTGCTGAGCTGATCGCCTACTTGGAGGACTCTCGACCTGTCTATCGAGACCTGCGGGCATGAAATGCAGTGTCCCTAGGCAAAAGGGACGTCAGTACAAATAATGTACCGAGTATGTAAGGAATGAGAATCAGTATATAATAGACATGAGAGAAACATATAGTAAAAGACTCGACATGTACGTCTGCATAGCTCTGTGAATCATTTTATTTTTACAATGTCATGCATATGCATATAAATATCATACCATGCATTGGTATATGCGTTCCTAACATCATCAAGCCTCTGAGGGCATCCCATCATATCATCTCGGCCACTGTGGGCAAAATCATCAATGTATACCAACTGATTAGGTGGTGGTGCGTATATAACGCCATAACCTTTTTCCATATCCCATATACATATAATATACGTGTATATAACGCCATCTGGTCATGGGTCAATGTACATGTATAAATGCATGAAATGCATAAGAAATACGTTAATAGTATTTCCTCGGAATGTCATAAAAATAATATGCCTTAAGAAATACGTTAATAAGATTTTCTCGGAATGTCATAAAAATAATATGCTTGTCGGATAAATTTTATCAAATATGTATTTTTGTGAGACCCATGAACAGAAGATATAATAATAATTCAGATGGGGAATCAAGAATATAGACACCCCTAATATTTCTATGAATAGAGTCATTTATGGAAATTGTGCGTTTGCTCGTTTCTTTCAGTATCATTTAGGTCATGCCAAAAAGAAAGAAGGGATAGCCTTAACATATCTAGAGTAGGAAAAATTCCGTGTGATATTCTTGAGAAGGATTACACAGTATTCCTTTAGAATCGAAAAATCCCGTTGCTAGCATAATATGGAGTGACTATCGTCCTTGGCTTTGTATTCTGCATAAATTGCTTGCCAAATGAACTTTGGCATTTATTCAACATAAGAGCTCTTTGCATTTGTCTCACCCACTTACGTATTGGATTCTTGATACTTATTCAAGATAAGATTTCTTTGCATTTTGGCATTTTTGTATAACCCACTTACATAAATAATTTTGTATGATTCACGTTCAAGGCTGAAAGCTAAGCAAATCTTGCTAAATGTCCTAATAAGGAGACACCTTGCCATGTCTCTTATGAGTCATGTAATGGCTTTTATTGCCAAATTCAAGGGCTGTCACATTTTTGTGGTCCAACCCTTATCCAAAATTACCCTTAATTAACCACTAATCTCATTATTAATTTGATAATCTCCCATTATCCAATAATTAACCAATTACCCACATAATTAAGAATTATATCAAATTACTTAAAATACTACTTATTTTTACTGCACCATATACATCATACTATCATGGTCATATGGTACCTTGTATGGTACTAGTCCATAAACATCGGGCATTATGGCTCGGATCGTATCATATCCTAAATTGACCACCTTCGACGAAACTCATTTTCTTTAATTCGTTTACCCTTTATCCTTCACGACACTTACTTATCGCTTATTATAAATATCATAAATACGTTAACATCAAGATAATCTCATCACTTGTTTGAAGTAGCATAATGCTTATCATCTCCAAAATACTCTCATTCCCGAACTTACGTGATTAGCTTACGACGAAACTTTAACGTATGAAAATGCGGAATGTAATATCTCATTTCCGAGCTTATATCAAATTACTTATGGCATACTTCTACGTACGAAAACATGGGGTGTAACAAGGGTCGGGTTTTAAAAACTCAAAAATGAAGCTCCAGAACGGTTATGCGGTCGCATATGCGACCACATAACGGATATGCGGACCGCATATCCGTCGCATAATTGCTGACAAAAATGATCAAAAAACTGTCTGCGTATGCGATCACTATGCGGTCCGCATAACTGTTATGCGGGATCGCATAGTAGACCACATAGCTACTTCCAGAATGGCCCTTCCTGCTCACTTATGCGGCCATCATGCGGCCCGCAGAGTGATTATGCGGTCGCATAATGGACCGCATAATGGACCGCATAAATGCACTTTTCCGCCTAAATTTTCCTTTACTTTCCCGTGCATTGTTCAACCCAATGAAGAATTTCTACAATCCTCAAATACGTAAGCCTAGTCCGGCACCATGAAATATTATTTTCTTTGCAAAATTTACTGGGCTTTACACTTAAGCACTTCGAAATTTTTCGGGGTTTTACATTCCCCGTGAGTCTTTAGTTTCATTTGTTCATGTATCTACTCCTGTGGGTGATACTATTATTGTGGACCGCGTATATCGGTCATGTGTGTTGACTATTGGGGGTCTGGAGACCAGAGTGGATCTTTTGTTGCTCAGTATGGTCGATTTTGATGTGATATTGGGTATGGATTGGTTGTCTCCATGTCATGCTGTTCTAGATTGTCACATTAAGACTATAATGTTGGCGATGCCGGGGTTGCCGAGGGTTGAGTGGAGCGGTTCTATAGACTATGTTCCTAGTAGAGTAATTTCATACTTGAAGGCTCAGCGGATGGTTGAGAATGGTTGTCTATCCTATTTGGATTTTGTGAGGGATGTTAGTGCAGAGACTCCTGCCATTGATTCTATTCCGGTGGTGCGTGATTTTCCGAATATGTTTCCTGCAAACCTGCCGGGCATGCCGCTTGACAGGGATATTACTTCTGTATTGATTTGGTGCCGGGAACTTAGCCCAGTTCTATTCCACCATATCGTATGGCACCGGCGGAGTTGAAGGAGTTGAAGGGACAGCTTCAGGAACTCCTTGATAATGGGTTTATTTGGCCTAGCGTGTCACCTTGGGGTGCACCAGTTCTATTTATAAAGAAGAAACATGGTTCTATGAGGATGTGCATTGACTACAGGCAGTTGAACAAGATCACAGTCAAGAACAAGTATCATTTGCCACGTATTGATGATCTATTTCACAAGCTTCAGGGGGCGAGGGTGTTCTCCAAGATTGATTTGAGGTCAGGGTATCACCAGATGAAGATCCGAGATTCGGATATACTTAAGACAGCTTTCAGGACCCGATATGGTCATTATGAGTTCCTTGTGATGTCTTTTGGGCTGAATAACGCCCCAACAGTGTTCATCCATTTGATTAATAGTGTGTTTCAGCCTTATTTGGACTCGTTCATTATTGTATTCATTGATGATATCTTGGTGTACTTTCATAGCCAGGAGGAACATGCCCAGCATCTGAGGATTGTGTTACAGAGATTGAGGGAGGAGAAGCTTTATGCAAAGTTCTCCAAGTGTGAGTTTTGGCTCGATTTAGTGGCGTTCTTGGGGCACGTGGTGTCCAGAGAGGGTATTCAGGTGGATTCGAAGAAGAAAGAGGCGGTGCAGAGTTGGCCTAGACCGTCCTCAGCCACTGAGATTAGGAGCTTTCTTGATTTGGCGAGCTATTATCGTCCTTGTGTGGAGGGTTTTTCATCTATTGCATCGCCCTTGACCCAATTGACCCAAAAGAGTATTCCATTCAGGTGGTCAAATGAGTGCGAGGAGAGCTTTCAGAAGCTCAAGACTGCCTTGACCACGACTCCGGTTCTAGTTCTGCCATCAACTTCTGGTTCTTACACAGTGTATTGTGATGCCTCACGGATTGGTATTGGATGTGTTCTGATGCAGGAGGGTAGAGTGATTGCTTATGCTTCGCGCCAGTTGAAGACCCATGAGAAGAACTATCTTGTCCATGATCTTGAGTTAGTAGCTATTGTTTACGCCTTGAAGATTTGGCAGCACTATCTGTACGGGGTTCATTGTGAGATCTACACTGATCACCAGAGTTTGCAGCATCTGTTCAAGCAGAAGGATCTTAACTTGCATCAGCGGAGGTGGTTGGAGCTTCTCAAGGACTACGATATCACCATCTTATACCATCCCGGGAAGGCGAATGTGGTGGCCAATGCCTTGAGTCGTCGGGCAGAGAGTTTGGAAAGTTTAGCATATCTTCCAGCAGCAGAGAGACCCTTGGCATTAGATGTTCAGGACTTAGCTAGCCAGCTTGTCAGATTGGATATTTACAGACAAGTCGGGTATTGGCTTGTGTGGTCTCTAGTCTTCTCTTTATGATCGTATCAGGGAGCGTCAGCATGATGACCCACATCTGCTCGTCCTCCAGGACAGGGTTCGGCGAGGTGATGCTAGAGATGTGACTATTGGTGATGATGGCGTGTTGAGGATGCAGGGCCAGATATGTGTGCCCAATGTAGATGGGCTTCGGGAGTTGATTCTTGAGGAGGCCCACAGCTCGCAGTATTCCATTCATCCGGGTGCCGCGAAGATGTACCAGAATTTGAGGCAGCACTATTGGTGGAAGAGGATGACGAAGGATATAGTTGGGTTTGTGTCTCGGTGTCTCAACTGTCAGCAGGTTAAGTATGAGCATCAGAGACCGGGTGGCTTGCTTCAAAGGTTAGAGAACCCAGAGTGGAAATGGGAGCGGATCACCATGGATTTCATAGTTAGGCTACCACGGACTTCGAGGAAGTTTGATGCCATTTGGGTGATTATGGATCAGCTGACCAAGTCCGCGCACTTCATTCCAGTTGGTACTACTTATTCTTCAGAGCGGTTAGCTGAGATTTACATCCGAGAGATTGTTCACCTTCATGGTGTCCCAGTTTCCATCATTTCAAATAGAGGCACACATTTTACATCACATTTTTAGAGGGCCGTGCAGTGAGAGTTGGGTACTCAGGTTGAGTTGAGCACATCCTTTCACCCTCAGACGGACGGACAGTCCGAGTGCACTATCCAGATATTGGAGGGCATGTTACGCGCTTGTGTCATTGATTTTGGGGGTTCATGGGACCAGTTTCTACCGCTCGTGGAGTTTGCATATAACAACAGTTATCAGTCGAGCATTCAGATGGCTCCGTACGAGGCTTTATATGGGAGGCGATGTAGATCTCCGGTGGGATAGTTTGAGCCGGGTGAGGCTAGGCTCTTGGGTACAGACTTGATCCAGGATGCATTAGACAAGGTAAAATTGATTCAGGAGCAGCTTCGCACGGCGCAGTCTAGGCAGAAGAGCTATGCCGATAGGAAGGTCCGTGATGTGTCTTTCATGGTCGGGGAGAAAGATCTACTGAAGGTATCACCCATGAAGGGTGTTATGAGGTTTGAGAAGAGGGGCAAGTTGAGCCCTCGGTTCATTGGGCCTTTTGAGGTACTTCAGAGGATCGGGGAGGTGGCTTACAAGCTTGCCTTCACACCTAGCTTGTCGAGTGTGCATGTAGTATTTCATGTTTCTATTCTCCGAAAGTATATCGGTGATCCATCCCATGTTTTGGATTTCAGCACGGTTCAGTTGGATGGTGATATGACTTACGATGTGGAGCCGGTGGCCATTTCAGAGTGGAAGGTTCGGAAGTTGAGATCAAATGATATAGCTTCAGTGAAGGTGCAGTGGAGAGGTCAGCCTGTGGAGGAGGCCACTTGGGAGACCGAGCGGGAGATGCAGAGCAGATATCCACACCTATTTGAGACTCCAGGTATGTTTCTAGACCCATTCGAGGATGAATGTTTGTTTAAGAGGCGGGGGATGTAATGACCCGGCCGGTCGTTTCGAGAGTTATAGTCTTATTTCCCCATTTCTGCTTCTTTTGTTCTTTATAGCTGTATTTTATCGTATCGGGTTGGTTGGTTCGGGTCCGGAGTGATTTCAGGATTGAATTGAGACACTTAGTCTCTTAATCGGAAGCTTAAGTTGGAAAAGTCGACCGGATGTCGACTTGTGGGAAAACGACATCGGATTTGAATTTTTATGGTTCTATTAGCCCCGTTAGGTAATTTTAGACTTAGGAGCATCTAGAATATGATTTGAAGGTCCGTAGTAGAATTAGGCTTGAATTGGCAAAAGTTGGAATTTTGGCAATTTTTGGCCGGCAGTGGAAATTTTGATATTAGGGTCGGATTGGATTTTCGGAAGTTGGAATAGGTTCGTGGTGTCATTTTTGACTTGTGTGTAAAATTTGAGGTCAATCGGACATGGTTTAGTAGGTTTCGGCATCGTTTGTGGAATTTAAAAGTTTAGAAGTTCTTTAGGCTTGAATCCGGGTGTAATTGGTGTTTTGATGTTGTCTTGAGTGATTCGAAGGTTAGACTAAGTTCGCATGGGGTTATATGACTTATTGGTATTGATTAAGGTCCCGGAGGCCTCGGGGTGATTTCGGGTGGTTAATGGCTTGATGGGAATTGAGGAATTGCAGCTGAAGCTGCTGCTATTGGTGTAACCGCACATGCGAAGTGAGAACCGCAGGTGCGAGCCCGCAGAAGCGAAGGAGGAGCCGCAGATGCGGCTAAGGAGTATCTGGGTAGAGGACGCAGGTGCGATGGAATTCTCGCACATGCGATGGTCGCAGAAGCGGATTTAGGGGTGCAGGTGCGAGTTTGGACCGCATGTGCGATGTAGTTCCCGCACCCGCGAAGAGCGCAGATGCGGTCACTTGATCGCATGAGCAGAGGTAGTGTTTAGGGATTTTTCTGCAGAAGCGGGGCTTTGCGCGCATATCCATGATGCTGAAACGGAGCCGCAGGTGCGAGAAGTCTGGGCAGAACTTATAAATAGATCACTTCGAGATTTTTCATCATTTTTGAGCTCGGATTTTGGGGAGTTTTAGAGAGATTTCGGAGTAACCACTGAGGTAAGTTCCTTGTGCCTATTTATCTTCAATAATGGTGTTTCTCCACTGATTTTACACCTAGTTGGTGAGTGTTTGAAGTGAGATTTGGGAGATTAGGGATTGGGAATTGGAGAGTAAATTTTGGGATTTTTGAGGGGAAATTAAGGTCGGATTTTGATAAATTTGGTATGGTTAGACTCGTGAGTGAATGGGCTTTCGGTTTTTGTGACTTTCGTCGGGTTTTGAGATATGGGCCGGGGAGGCGGGGTTGAGCCGATTTCGGATTTTGGACCATATTTTAGTAGTTTTCTTGTGGAATTGATCCTTTTAGCCAATATTGAATATCTCGTACTGTTTGTGGCTAGATTCGGGGCATTTGGAGGCCGATTCAAGAGGCAAAAGCATTTCAGAGTAGGATTTCTACGCGGTTGAGTTAAGTAATAGTCTTAAATCTGGTGTTGAATGTATGAAACCCCGAGAATTGGTATGATGTGAATATTTGGAGGTGACGCACATGCTAGGTGACGGGCGTGTGAGCGTGCACCGTGAGGGATTGTGACTTGGTCCGTCCCGTGAGACTGTAAAGTCGAATAGCCATTGTTATTACTTGTTTTTCATTGTCTTAGAGCAATTGACTGCCTTTCATGTTAGAAACCATGCTTAGGCCATATGAAATCACTGTTGGGACCCGCAGCTGTCGTATACTTGTTGAATTGACTGCTAATTGTTGACTTGTACTCAGTCACAGTCTTACTTGTGGGTTATATCCCCGTTCCCTCTCATTTCTTGTGGATACTTGTTGTATTCTCTGTTTGGGCTAATTATTATGATATTCTGAGAGCACGAGGGGCTGGAGAGGTTAGTGACTGAGATAGGTCCTGAGTGCCAAGCTACAAGCTGTGAGATATATGGATCGGATTGCACGCCGCAACAAGCCTTCGGCCTATATAGATATATATTTTTGGATCGGGTTGCTCGCCGCAATAATATTGGATCGGGTTGCACACCGCAACAATATTGGATCGGGCTGCGCGCCGCAGCAATATAGCTCTTGGTCTAAAGGAGCCCCTCCGGAGTCTGTACACTCCCAGTGAGCGCAGGTACCTATTGAGAGTGTGTATTGAGGACTGAGAGCCGAGAGTATGAGCTGTTGAGATGAGTTGAGTGATTGCTACCTTGAGAGGTTGTACTTGCTTTTATTTATTGTTGCACTTAGTTGTTAACTATTGTTGTTGTGAAATTTCTGGAAGATTCATCTGTTTTGCTTGAGCTCGAACTGATTTGACTTACACCACTGAATTTGAAAGCATGTTCACTCTTTACTGAAAACTTTTGAGATGATCTGTATTTTTATAATTCGTCACTGCTTCTCAGTTCCTTATTTAATTTTGTTACTTGCTGAGTTGGTTGTACCCATGCTACACGCTGCACGTCATGTGCAGATACAGGTGTGTACAATTCTGACGGTCGCTTAGTTCGTGCGCAGGCTGATTATCAAAGACTTACGATTGTTATATATTGAAAGCCATCACGACTGGTTAGGTATTTGGGTCGTGACAAGAAATACTAATTTTCTAACGAAATCCGAAATTTAACTCAAAAATCACACGTTGGCCCACGTCTCGAAATCCGACGAAACTCACAAAATCCGACCACCTATTCAATTACAAGTCCACCCATACTAATTTTATCAAATTCCGATAACAACTCGACCTCCAAATCTAAAATTTTCATTCTTGAAAGGTTTTGCAAAAATCTTGATTTCTTTCATTTAAATCCGAAATAAATGATGAATATAACCATGGATTTATGAAATATAATCACTTTTGGATATATGACACTTACCCAAGTCGAAATCGTGAAGAAATCCTCAAAATCTCCCAAGAACCGTGCTCCAAAAATCCAAAACGAAATGAAGAAAATGACAGATTTTCAATCCTTAAGTTTCTGCCTAGGTTCGCTTTTGCGGAGAAAAACTTCATATTTGCGAAAGAACAGTAACCTCCCATGAACAGTGTTCGCAATTGCGAACTCCACTAAAATCCAAAAATCATCGCAATTGCGAATGAACAGTAACCTTCAATAAACAGTGTTCGCAATTGCGAATGAACAGTATCTCACCAGAAACCAGCAAACTCAAACTTCTCCGAAATGATCCGAAACCACCCCGAAAGTCATCCGAAACCTCCCGGACACAAACCATATATGAATTTCAATCATAAAATACGCTACGGAACTGCTCGCATACTCAAAACACTGAAAAGAGGTCATCTTGATCCGATATTGACCATGGTCAATCTCCCAAATTTCTTAACTTTACTAGTCTCTCAACCAATGATCCAAAAATACACCCAAGCCCCTAGGGACCCCGTCAAATCATACCAACAAGTCCCAAAATATGATACGAACTTAGTCGAGGCCTCTAGCCTGGAATCGAATTATGATACTCATAAAATTTCCAAATTCTATAATTTGCGCCGAAACGTATTAAATCAATCCGGAATGACTTCAAAATTTGCACACGAATCTTAAATGATGCAATGAAGCTATTTCAATTTCCCGAATCGAAATCCGACCTCGTTATCAAAAATTCAATCTTCGATCGAACTTTTCAAAAATCTTCTATTTTTCCAACTTTCGCCAAAATGCGTCGAATTGTCCTACGGACATCCAAATCCAAATTCGAACATACGCCTAAGTCCGAAATTATCACACGAAGCTATTGACACCATCAAAATTCCATTCTGGGGTCGTTTGTATCACGCCCCAAAACCGAGGAGCGCAACTGGCGCTCAACCGAGTGAACCCGACCGAGCAAGTCTGTTAGATTTCATTCTACCCAAACTCATCCATGAATAGAGAAAATATATATTATCATTAATTAGACGAAAATGTGTGCATGTCTACAATACCAATTCATTTCCAATAGTTTTATTATTTTTAAAGTCTCAAATGGACAAGTAATACATCCACAACATAACATAGTTTGTCTTTCCCCAACACCAATACATAACCCACACTAGGTCTACCGAGCCTCTATAGATAAAGAAGAGTGCAATGATAATGCCGGCAACAAGGCCCCGACTATACCTCAAACAGAATACACAAAGTACAAAAGATTTATGACCCCGGAATGAAGTGGGGCTCACCAAGTCAGCTGGGAAGAAGCTGCACTACATCGATGATCAATATCTCCTGCTATGTGACCACCTACATCCATTTAAAGATGTAGCGCCCCCCGACAAATGAGACGTTAGTATTGTCGAATAGCACTAGTATGTATAGCTAGAAATACTCTTTCAAAATAGAATGCCCATATGATCTATACGTAGAACACATAATATAATGTAATTGAAACAACCTGTGCAAACAAGGACAACAAAAGGGGCACCTATTGTCTGCATTAATAATGTGTCTCATTAGACCGTCCTTAGTGTTCACATATCATATTATACACTTATGCGTTTCATAGACCGTCCACAGTATTTATTCATACCGTACATCTATACCTTTTATACATAATGCACCTATGCGTTTCATAGACCTTCCACAGGATTTCATATCACAATGGATTTCATAACACAATGTACCTATACGTTTCATAGACCGTCCACAGGATTTCATAACACAATATACCTATGCGTTCATAGACCGTCCACAGGATTTCATAACACAATGTACCTATGCGTTTCATAGACCGTCCATAGGGTTTCATAACATAATATACCTATGCGTTCATAGACCGTCCACAGGATTTCATAACATAATGTACCTATGTGTTTCATAGACCGTACACAAGATTTCATAACACAATGTACCTATGCGTTCATAGACCGTCCATAGGGTTTCATAACACATTGGAAACAAAATTACAAATACGTACATCTCATAACCTTTCACACCACATATCACATAATCCATACTTTCAACCACTTACAACATTATTATTTCATTGGCTCTCTTGGCCATACATATGATTCTTTATTCATGGCGCAATGGCCGTATTTTATATTCCATACTTTCATTTCTTCCCTTTCATAGATCATCATCATAATTATCAACAAGTAAAATATTCTGGAAATCACAACTTTAAGTTTATTAGTAATGAAGGCTTTAAACATAATCGATTTCTTTCCAATAAATGGAGTAAAATGATTAGAAATCGAAGCACAAATTAAAATCATACACAATGTCCACTCACGAATGTGTAAGAATGCAAAACACATTGAAAATTACTTACAAAGCATAGCATTAGTTAAAACAGCCACATATGGGCATCACTTGAGTTCATAAACTTTTAGCCGATTATATGTCGAAGTCAATTTTGGAATAGTTGAGTCAAAGCTCATTTCATAATCTTTCTCACATTATTTCATTACATTGGCACCATTGGCCACAAGTATACCTTTCACTATTGACACGTTGGCCACACTTTATATCCCCAATTCACTAATTTCACTTCCAAACATCTTTATAGGTTATCAACAATAAGACATTCTCAATCAAGACTTTAGGTACACATATGAGCAATTAAGAGTCTTAAGAATATTGAGATTTTCTCACACAATTTGGCATACTAGCTTTCATTTGAAATACAATTCAAGCCACCACATTTTAATACGTAACCCATACTTTGAAACTCACGGAAACATTATGGAATTCAATTCCAAGAGAGAAAGTTTAGCCAACATACCTCAATTGAGCTTTCCTTAAATTACTACAACGTTCCGAAAATTCTAGCAATCCCAATCTCTTAGATGAAGAACTTGTGGGTTTCCCTTGTTAATCTTCCAAGATTTGAGCAAGACTTGATGAATAATTAGCCTAGGTTTTTCTCTCTCTCTAAAACATTAGCATATTTGCTCAAAAATGACCCTTTGCGTGTATTTAACGGAATAGGGTCGGGTTTTAAAAACTCAAAAATAAATCTCCGGAACAGGTTCTGCGATCGCATATGTGACCGCATAACGGTTATGCGGACTGCATGTCGGTCACATAATTGGTGTCCAAAATGACCAAAAATCTGCCTTGAGTCCGCGGTCATTATACGGTCCGTATAACTGTTCTGCGGTCGCATAGTACACCGCATAACAGTTATGCGGTCGCATAGTCGACCGCATAATTGCTTCCAACAGACCCAAATAACTGCGTCACTCTGCGGCTATTATGCAGTCCGCAGAGTGATTCTGTGGTCGCATAATGGACCGCAGAAATGCACAGTTCCGCCAAATATTTTTCTTTACTAAGCCTAGTCTGGCACCATGAAACATTATTTTCTTTGCAAATTTTTATCGGGCTTTACACTTAAGTTCTTCAAAAAAATTTGGGGTGTTACAGTTTGCTCAAAAGTCAACTCTCCGGTTAACTCTTTCCATTTACGCTTCAAAAATGAGAATTTTTCTTTTAATTTAATTCTGCATCTTCCGAAAACCAAACTCGACCACACCCGCGGTCATAATATATATTACGAAGCTGCTCAAGACCTTTAGTCGTTGAACGGGGCGTAAATTCTTAAAACGACAAGTCGGGTCGTTACATTCTCCCCCTCTTAAACATACGTTCGTCCTCGAACGTGCCAAGAATCTTTCTGAGGACTTAATTTACTGAATGTATTTACTGCACACATACTCGCAGGTGATTCTACGTCACCATAAATTTAACATGGATCTGACAACGCCATCTCAGTTGAAGATTACTTCTTTCATCCATACTTATAAACTTTAAAACTAATTTCTTACACTCCAAATATTTTCAAAAGGTCTGATTTTTACATCAACACACGGTATTAGTCTCAACTGGCTATAGCAACTCGTGCCTATGCACACATTAACTTTCTTGATAGTGCTGAAGTACTTCAAAATTTTTCGGGGTGTTACGTTCTCCCCCACTTAGGATCATTCGCCCTAGAATGAGAACTAGAGTCTGCCCTCAAACAGATAACATAACTTATCTCTTCTTTCACATGTCTCAATCCCTTAAATTTTACTAACTCCCAAATTTTTCAGAAATTTCGGCAGAGTCTCCCCTGTAATTAGGCATATCCACCTGCCAGAGTAACACCAAAATAACTCCTAACACATCCACAACCCAACAAAGCACCACAATGTATATATCAATAACACTAATCTCAGCATTACAAACACTGCATTATCATAATAATATCAGGACATGAAGCACATCATATGTATGCCCATAACCACATCTTTGGTTTTAATAGTTGTTCATAATTGATTATAACATCGCCAATTAACCTCATGTTAACAAAATCTCATTTCAAACCTCCAATTTACTAACAACGAGACACGAGACATGAAGGCCTCATAATTACTTACCCAAATTAACGAGTCATATTTAACGCCACCTGGGCTCTCACCTCGTAGGCTAAAACTCAATAATTACAACACGAATATGGCAAATTATGCATAGAGAAATTCATACAAGAATTTTCAAATAAGCCTAACAGGCATGACTCCCTATAAGTACTATAGTACAAGTTTAATTTCACAAGGGAGAATTTAAACACATAATTTTTTTACCACAAGGACCTCGTCCTTATATAACTTTTACAGTGGCTTGCAGCCCAGTTTAAATATTTCACATCATATAAAAATGTGAGGATCTCGTCCTCAACTCTGAATCACAAGTATTTTGCACATTGTGCCAACTGAAATTTTTCCATTTCCTTTCTTTCTTCTTTTTAATCAATTTCGTAAATAATTTTCACAACACATAATGAACTCCCATACCAATAGGGCTGTAATTCATAAAATTGAAATCATTTTTTTCCGAAATCACATCAAAACCCATTGTAGTGAGTAATAGAAAGTCATTTTGTTTTTGGACTTATAGACCTCAATAGTGAACAAAAATAAAAATGATAGACACGGGATAACATCATCAAATCTCCCAACACGGATAAACACGTGAGTGGTGTACAAAATCACTAACTCACCATATATGGAGCATGATACAAGGTCTCACCTCGATAATTGGAATTGAATCAAAATAAGAACAGTGTTCCTCTATTACGAATTAAATCATACCTGTAACGACACCATCTGGTGTAGCGGCCTCAGCCATACCATATCAATTATATCAATGGGTCAGGCCTCCCCCTCTAGGGCGCCCTCTACCCACCTGCCCTCCACCCCTAACTGACTTTCATGTAGGGTAGTAACTGGAATAGAGCATGTAGCATGAGTATTCTGATGAAATCCGTCTCTCCCAAGTTTTGGACAATCTCTCATGATGTGACTATTATAACCCCACTAATAACAACCCTTTTGCAGGTTCGGCTGCTCATACTTAGTCTGTGCCGGATAACTGGACTAACCATTATAAGAACCTCGTGCCGGTGGTGCATTAAAAGAACTTACTAGAGCACCCCGAGTATTCTGAAATTGTTTCCATGACCCTGCTGATACTGAAATGTAGAATTATTAAGGACGCGAGAATACTGCAAGTCCCAATATCATCCCATACAAATCTCAGCTCTTAATCATATATGACTTTGTAAGTGCGTCTATGCGACTCTTCTCTCCTTTCTCGTCCAGTTTTTAGCCAATCTCTAGCCCTCACTTTGTAAACATATACAAAGCTTGATAAGATGTCCCTCTGGGCATCTATAGGTATACTGAAGTTCTTCGCTCAGTACTTTGTTGAATTTACGAATATTTCTATATCTTATTTCATAGACCCAGTTATCCATCCGTATGACTTTACTACATCTAGGTAGGTCATACTATACCATAACTCTTACTTTGATTTATCGTTGTTGAGGTCTGGTACCAAATTACAGCTTACTCTTGTTGCTTATCCCATATGTATAAATCTAGGTCTTTTAATGCTTCCTCATTACTGTTCATCTTAAGAATGACGACCTAATTCTCATCTCATACGTTGTGACTTTTGTCCATCCATTGTTATTCACCTCAACATTGATCTACAATATACCACCAATAACTTGAAACCTCTTACGTAATACCTTGCCACTAGGGCTTACGTTGCATCGAGGAATATTTGAAGTGATTCTCCTGATCCACTTAGTGGCTATAACGTACTTCAATAAGCATATTTTATAGCATCCCAATGTGATTCATTTACGTGGGTATTTTAATCCCGTACAATTTATGAAATCCTCTTCAAGTCATTACTCAATCGAAGGCCCAAACGTCATCCTTTATCTATCACAATCACACCCTCATTCTACTACCAGGGCAACATTCCATTTCTTCTAAATGCTACTAGTCTTAGACTCCTTTGAGTTCATTCAGCTTATACTGAGCATTCTATAACTTAGAGAAACCATCATCTCTCTTGTTTTCACGGGCTTAATCTCGAGGACTTATCCATTTTTGTCACCTTCTCACTTGCCCTTTCTCATCCTGACTCCTGTCATAAAACCTTGTTGCTTTACTATACTTTAGCTTGCGACCTATACGTATCTATTTATACTATTCACAACCTTCCTTCAACTTGCTTGCACCATAGAGTTCCTTATGTTATTCTAGAACATCAAGCGAGACATCACATCATCTCTAACTCTTCTTTACTCTATTGGCTAGATCTCTCGGTACCTAGAAACTATAGGCTGGAAGATATGCTACATACGATGCCGCTATTATTTCTGGATACTAAATCCTCGCGCTTCTAGCCTTTTATCCGAAGTATGGACTTTTCACAACCTTCTGCATTTGAGTATTTCGTACGTTGTTCACCTTTACCTTACTACCTTAAAATCTTGCATCGTATCTTCTATCTCTTTCATAACCTCCGTTCCACATAGGTATAATTCATTTTTGCAACTTGAAGCTTTATTATAATACTTGCACCTCTGGAGCATGCACAATCCGGTGAGAGCTTCATATTGACTTCTTATGAGGCTGGTACTCTTCTAACTTGCTTTCTTGTAGAGCCGTTCTAGAATATGGTTGTTGTACTATCTCTCTTGTAGCTCTGATATCAAGAGTGATTCTGCAATGTCTTCAATCACGATTTCTATAATTTTCTGGGTCCAATAATCAGACTCCTGATTTACTTTGTTGATGCAACTCTTTAGTTTCCTCTTCTTTCTGATCAGCCTTTATGTAGGTGTAAGCTATCTCCCGATCTGCGGCTCATGGCAATTCTTTAGCCTTTCATGGGCGCTATGGAATATCCATGATATAATTTTCTAACAATTCAATTCTTTGTCTATGTCCTGGGTTCAATTCTTTCATTTAACTTATACCGGAGTCTTCTACGGCTGTATGGATGTCAATATACATGTTGCATGGATAATACTCTAAAATCTTATGTGCGTTTATAACGTAACTAACTCTGGATCATTGATCGAATAATTCCTTTCGTTCCATCTCAACTTTCTTTAAACGTAAACTATTACTTCTCTAGGTCGTTCTGCCACTTGTTGTGTGCATACTTAGCTTATCTTAGTGCCACACATATTGGAATCCCATACAACTCATATGAACTTGAATATCACTTCTGATTTTACTCCCCGTTCAATAGCTACGGTAGGCGCCACCTTCTTATGGAGTGCATACAATGTTGTTGTGAGACTGTTGTTATAAGACCATTTCCTCCTTAGATTACTGAGCTTAGGTTGAAGCCTTCTTCCTTACTTTCTCAGCTAGTCTTTCATTGTAGTATTTAGGGAGAATCCTCTGACTCTTGTAAAGCTGTGAGCTTATTACATTATATATTCGACAGACCTTTTGATGTCCTTCCTTACCTATAATTATTCGTAGTTACTTACTTCCATACCCTTGAGCTTGTAGTGTTGCATCAGAACTGATATTTTGACTGTCTTCCCAGTGACACTCTTTTATTCCCGTAATACTCATACGGTACCTTTAACTATCCCAACTCCTATCTGAATATTTCCCAAGGGTCACGATTTCATATCTGCGAGACTGAATTCCTCATGTTCGGGTTCACTATATTTATCTTGCACGATCTGTTGACTCGTCTGTAACCTCCTGTTTAGCCATAACTAAGCTCTTCTTGAATCAATTACTGACTACTCGTTGGCCCGTTCTCATATCAATATTCTGCGTAATCTTTATTGGGTTATTTCCTTTGTCTTAACTTACGTATCGTACTGGCTCCTTATCTATAAATAAGATCTCGGGCAGGGACCCTTACTTCCTTTTCTTGACATCGTGTTTGCATTATGTTCTCGAATCATAGCATATCTGTAGGCTTTGAATAAGTGCAATCTCATCCCTTTTTTTTTTTGTCGCATTCTTCCTTTACCATTCCATAATTACTAGAACCACTTAATTCTGACTTAATGCCACATCACTCTATATTCCCCCCTTTAGGGGAGTACTAAGGTTTAGAGCTACGACGATCTACCTATAGATATTTTACCTCTTCATCTTTAGCGTTTTTTCACATCATCGATGACCCTTACTCGCCTTGCGGATTTTCTTTTGTACCAAGGATAACGAAATTCCTTACTTACGAGGGTGACACTTAGTGTGACTGGCACATATAGTTCCTTAAGCTTACATTTGCTCACATTGCTTGCTTTAGGGAAGCATCTTACTAAAGGACCATTCTCTGAATTTCTCATGAATCTTCTTCTGTTGTTCATTCTTTATCGCCGGAATCCAATCTGAAATTATCATGATGTCGACCATTATCAAATCACTCAGTCCCTAGATCATGTTTAGTTTATCATGTTCACCGGTCCATATTGATTTCTGTTACTCTGGGTTCTAACTTTTCCTTTTGATAATCGCGTTAGAGTCATGAACCTATTTCTCGAAATGAGGATATGACTTTATGGTCTATACTTTTTTGTTGTCTCAAGGCCTGTCACCTCTCGTCTTTTCCTTCACTTGACTATAGACTCTGTAATACTGTCATATTTTTTATCTACCATTGTCATCCATGTATCACATCTTACTCATAATGCTTCATTAACTTTCTCCTTATTTCTCTGCTAACATTTCTCTCTATCATTTTATTTCAAAAACTTCAACAAGACAATCTTTTGCTTTTAGCTTCCCTTGCTCCATCCATTGGCTCTTCGGGTCGCCTAACATTCTCTTTATACTAGGGGCGGGAGCCACACTAAAGTAATATTTATCCCTTCCAGGCTTCCAGTGCCTATCTTTGTAGTACTCATATCTAGCTGTACTATTTTAGAGTGCATCATCTGGGTGTCTCACAAGGAGATCTATTAGCACATTTGCACTATCCTTCAGAAATGTCAACTACCGCAAACAATCCGTCCACCATTTTGGGTTACTCTAACCCCAGCCGGATCCTGATATCCCGTCCTTCTCTTAAACCATATATGTTAGCTTCCACAGGGCATAACTGAGATGGGTGTGGCCGGTTGTACATACCTATGCTACTGTTGAAAGTAACTCAAAATGCTTATATCTCCCTTTCTGAATGGTAAATAATGATAATCTTCACTAGCTGGGTACCTCGTATCCTTCTTCATCTTGCTTCTTTTACTTGTTGAAACTTGTATCTATCTTCTGAATCTCTCATTGCCTTTTACCATATGGGTGGATAGATATCCCTGCTTTAAGGCTCCTTATCAAGAGGCTTACACGTTTTGGTACACATATGATCTACTGAAGACCTTACATTTTCACATCATAAGCATCATGAAAAATCAAGTTCCTCTGACTCAACTCTTCCATATCTGCATTCAATCTCTTACCAACTGGAGGTATCGTCCTATGCTAGGAGTTTGAATTCTTATAAATAAGCTCTACCAAACGATCTAGAGTAAGAAGAAAGAGTGATAGTCCTAAATGCCCTGTAGCCTCCTGCTTATAAGAGTGATACACAACACACCCATAAACAAGACTCTACTAGACACGGCTTGTAGATTCCCTAGGACAGAACTGCTCTGATACCACTTTTGTCAGGACCCAAACCGATGGGCCACGACGGGCACCCGGTACCTTACTCAACCGAGTACCAAAATAACGTATCTTTCGTATCATTCTATCATAGGTAAATGAACCGAAGTAAAGCATGGGGGAATACAAACTTATACATATGACATATGGGCCTATAAGACCAAAAAACCACTCATACACTGAACGTAGGCCGACAAGGCCATACAATCTTTTACGTACATGACATCTGTCTACAAGCCTCTAAGAATACATAATTGTCATAAAGGTCGGGACAGAACCCCGCCTTACCAAACAATACACATCTAAATCATACTGACCAACCAAGCAACTACGGAGCAAATGGATTGCACCAACATCTTCCGCTGAGCTGATCGCTTACTTGGAGGACTCTCGACCTGTCTATCGAGACCTACGGGCATGAAACGCAGCATCCCCAGGTAAAAGGGATGTCAGTACAAATAATGTACCGAGTATGTAAGGAATATAAATTAGTAAACAATAGATATTAGAGAAACACAGAGTAAAAGACTCAACATGTATATCTGAATATTCCTATGAATCATTTAATATTATAATGTCATGCATATGCGTATAAATGTCATATCATGCATGGGTATATGCGTTCATAACATCATCAAGCCTCTGAGGGCATCCCATCATATCATCTCGGCCACTGTGGGCAAATCATCAACGTATACCAGCTGATCAGGTGGTGGTGCATATATAACGCCGTAACCTTTTTTCATATCCCATATACATATATATACATATAAATACGCATATATAATGCCATTTGGTCATGGGTCAATATACATGTATAAATGAATGCAATGCATGAACAGTATGTCAATAAAATCTTTCAAAATGTCATAAGACCATTATACCTCTTATTAATATCATGAAATAAACTTTATCAACTTACGTATTTTCTAAGACCCATGAACAGATGATAGAATAATATTACACATGGGGAATCAAGAACATAAGCATCTCTAGTATTTCTATGAATAGAGTCATTTATGGAAATTGTGCATTTGCTCGTTTCATTTCTGTCGTATAGATCATGCCAAAAGAAAGAAGGGATAGCCTTAACATACCTGAGCCGACTCTCTTGACGATTCCTCTAACACACGTCTTTTGTGATAAAACGCATAACGACAGATCAAAGTAGGGGAAAATCCGTATGATATTCTTGAGAACGATGCACCGTACTCCTTAAAATTGCAAAATCCCACGCTATATAGTATAAAATGGTCTTCGTATGAAATGTTTTGAAATACTCACGTTGCCATTGCAATTCATGGACCTTGCTGAAGCTTGTTCTTAAGAGATGAGCAATTCAATTGTGAATTAGAAAGGTTATTTAACCTTTAGGTGGGCCCCGCATGATAAGATGACTAATCTATATAATTCTCTAAAGGCGCCACATTAATTTATAACTTAAGAGTCATATTTAACCAAGTTTCTTGGCTGCCACGTTGGGGCCCTTAAACTTTATCCAAAAACCTTAGTTAATTATCCATAATTCCTTAATCAACTTGTTAATCTCCTTTTATCTAATAATTAACTAATTACCCACATAATTAAGAATTATCTCAAATTACTTAAAACACTACTTACTTTTAACACACTTTATGTACCCTACTATCATGGTCATGTGCTACCTTTTATGGTACTAGTCCATAAATACTGGGTATTATAGCTCGGATCGTATTTTTTCCCAAATTCACAAACTTCGACGAAATTCACTTTTTTCGATTCGCTTACCCTCTCTCCTTCACGAATTTACTTATCACTTATTTGAAATAGCATAATATTTATAACTTTAAAATAATCTCATTCCCGAGCTTACGTCGATTAACTTACGACGAAACTTTTAACGTACAAAAATGCGGGATGTGACATCTCATTTCCAAACTTTCATCAATTTATTTATGGCGTACTCTCACGTACGAAAATATGGAGTGTAACAGTAAGCTCTTACATCGGCATTCATATGATGTAAGCGCTTACATCGGCATTCGTATGATATAAGCGCTTACCTCAGCAGGGCATTCAAATGCCTATAAAAGGGGTATGCATTTTCATTTGCAAATCATCCCTCAACTTTTTCTTTCTCTCTTCAATAAATAAAAAGTTATTCTTTGTGTGACCATGTAGTAGGCAAAATTACCGAACCACGTAAATCTTGTCTTGTCTTGTCTCTTTCAAATATTTTTCCCTTCTATTAGCCTGACACGTTTCCCAACAATTGGTATCAGAGCACAGACAGTGTAATTATGGTAGAAAAGTACGGTATCGGTACAGGTACTATTCAAAAGAATAGTGCGACATTATTGATCACCGTTACTATTCACAGGCACTATTCACATAAATTGTTTTTATGAAAAATGGCATCGAAAAAAGGAAGGTTAAGATTGACAAGTTCAATGGTAAATATTTTGGATTCTAAAAAATACAAATAGAGAAATATTTGTAGTAGAAAAAATTACACTTACCTCTGACCGAGGTAAAACAAGAGAATATGGCCAAAGCGGATTGGGATCTATTAGATCGCCAAGCTCTTGGTGTGATTCGTCTGACTCTAACACGAAATGTGGCGTTTAACATGTTAACGAGAAGACCATTACACGCTTGATGAAGGCGTTATCAAATATGTATAAGAAGCCATCTGCTTCAAATAAAGTCTATTTGATGCGTCGATTGTTCAACTTAAAGATGACAGAAGGTGGATCTGTTACGAAACATATCAATGATTTTAATGTAATATTAACTTAGTTGAGTTATGTTAATATAACATTCGATGACGAAGTCAGGGCATTGATTCTACTATTATCTCTACCGAAGAGTTGGTCTGCAACAGTAATTGCAGTTAGCAGTTCATCAAGAAGTACCAAACTCAAATTGGATGATATTCGCCAGAGAGAATCAAGTGATTCCCCAGGATCTACTTTAAATACCGAAAGCAAGGGGAGAGGCAGCCAAAGAGGACAAAGTCATGGTTGTGGCAGATCAAAGTCAAGGAGAAGAGGGCAATCCAAAAATCACAAAGACATTACGTGTTGGAATTGCGATAAAAAGGGTCACTACAGTAGTCAGTGTAGAGAGCCAAAGAAGAAGAAGAACGGTCAATACCAGGATGATAATTCAGCAAATGCAACTACTGAACAAGTCGGTGATGCACTAATTTGTTATGTAGACAGTCCAGTCGAATCTTGAATTTTGTACTCAGGTGCATCCTTTCACTCTACATCATGCAAAGAATTATTGCATAATTATATTGCTGGAAAATTTGGAAAAGTTTATCTAGCAGATGGCGAACCTCTGGACATTGTCGGGAAAGGTGAAGTTCATATAAAGATTTCACAAGGCACGCTATGGAAATTGCAAAATGTCCGACATGTTCCTGGACTCAAGAAAAATCTGAAATCTATGGGTCAAATTGACAGTGAAGGATATACATGTCACGATCCAAAATCCATTAAAGATCGTGATGGCTCCGGATACCGCTTTCAGGCAAGCCAAAAATAAATATTTAATTAGGTTCTCATTTTAATATTTTTGAAATCATATTTCCTTCAATTAAATAGTAAAAAAAATAATGGAATTTACAGAGTAAATAGTAATATTATTAACAATTTCAATACAGGACAACCCATAACCACCCCAAAACCCGGTGTTACAAGTGCATGAGCCTCAACTAGGAATGTAAAATAAAATACAACATATGTCCGGAATACAAATTTGGACAGGAGAAATATAAATACTCTGAAGGAGAATCTACTGGCTGCGGATCGTAGAATAGAATGCAGTACCTAAGTTCCCGCAATAACCGCGCCTCTGCGCCCACAAGGCTACTAGACATATATGTACCTGCATAAAAATATGCAGCAAGCGTAGTATGAGTACGTAAATCAACGCGTACCCAGTAAGTATCCCGCCTAACCTCGAAAAATTAGTAACGAGGGGTCAACTTCGACACTTACTATGAGCTATAAATTAAATATTAATAATATAATTAAGCATGGATTACATAGAACTGTTGTAAGCTCAATATCATGAAATAAGTAAACAATTCTTTTGTTCATAAGAAATTTCCAAATTTATTTTCGTCATTTAACATTTTTGGACCTCTGGCCAATGAAAGCAATATCATTATTATCAATTCCAAAGATATATCATGCGCAAATCATGCCGAGGTCATACGACCCGATCCAACATAAATATTTAAACTGTGCACTGTCGAGGGTCGAACGACGTGAACCATAGATGCATCTATTTAACCTGCCGAGGCGTTCGGCTTGCTCCACTAAAGAGAAAATACAATTTAAAACAACCAAATTCAAGATTTATTAAGGCAACTATTCAAGAAATACAAATTCTCATTTACAATCAAGAAGAATGGAGTTTAACCTCTTAAAGTTCTTTTACCAAGTTTCGATATGATTTAAGCAATTTAAATTTACAAGTAGGATGCAAGCATCGCAATTATAACATGATCTGGGTCCTAGACTACCCATACATAAGCATATTAGTATCTACGCACGGACTCTCGTCACTTCGTGCGTACATTGCCCCCACAAATAGAAGCACATATTGAATTATTTCACCAATGGGGTTAATTCCCTCTTACAAGGTTATAAAGGAGACTTACCTCACCCTGACATTCCAAAACCGGTTCCAACGCCGCCCAAACAACTCAAATCGATGCCCAACGCTCCAAAACTAGTCAATAAATGAGCAATCCCATAAATATATACTCTAATACTCATTATAATTCAATTTACAACAATTCCTAACTCCGCTTGAAAAGTCGATAAAAATCACCCTCAGGCCCACATGCCCGGATTCCGAAAATTTTTAAAGATAAACTTTACCCATGACACCACGAACTCAAATATATAATTTATTCCAAATTCCATGTCCAATTTCGTGGGCAAAATCCAAAAATACCAATTTCTATGTTTTTCTTCAAAATCTCAAATTTCCACAAATCTTCAAGTCTAAATCCATATATAATCCAAGTATTTAACTTGCAATAGGTGGGAATCAATTACCTTGACATAGATGAAGAAAATATCCCTTCCAAGAGCTCCAAAAATCTCCCTTCCAAGAGCTCCAAAAATCGCCCAACCAAATGAAAAATAGAGGAAAAATGGCCAAATCCCGTCTTTAAAACTTCACTGCCCAGGTCCGCCCTACTTCGCGATCGCTGAAAGACGATCGTGATCGTGAAGGCCAAAGAAACACTCTCTCCAATTTCCTCTTCGCGTTCGCGATGCCTTTAGGCCCTACTGCTCTGCATTCGTAGTTGAAGCTTCATGTTCGCGAAGGCTAAATGATTCCAGGGGCTCCCTCTCTCTTCTTCGCGTTCGCATAGCCTTGGCCGCGTTCGTGAAGGCCTTCCCAGATACTGCCTCCAGTTCACGTCCACTGCCTCACGTTCGCGAAGGCTAAATCCCAGCAGCCTCAAAGTTCCTCTTCGCGAACGCGGGACTCCCTTCGCGTTCGTGAAGAAGGAAACCAGATACCAGCAACAGCAGTTCCAAAAACAACTCGAATTGATCTGAAACTTCCCCGAAACACACCCGAGGTCCCCGGGACCCCGTCCAATCACACCAACCAGTCCCATAACATAACACGTACCTGTTCGAGGCCTCAAATCACATCAAACAATACTAAAACCATGAATCACACTCCAAATCAAGCTTAATGAACTTTAGAACTTCAAACTTCTACCTTCGACACCGAAACCTATCAAATCACGTCCGATTGACCTCAATTTTTGCACACAAGTCATAATTGACATTACGGACCTACTCAAACTTCCGAAATCAGAATCCAACTCCGATATCAAAAAGTCCACTCCCGGTCAAACTTTCCAAAAAACTTCAAATTTCCAACTTTCGCCAAATGACCCAGAAATGACCTACGGACCTCCAAATCCACATCCGGATGCGCTCCCAATATAAGAATCACCATACGGAGCTATTCCCAGACTCAGAATCCCAAACTGACATCGATAGCAATAAAATGCACTCCAACCATGCACCGCTTTATTTCGACATACGAACACCATATCCATCACTACACGATGTACCAATACATGATTGTATACTCTTACCGAATGCACACCATGCACCGCATTATTCACATGACTATAATGACATCCCCTGACAATAATAGCCGAAATCCCACGAATCTGATGCCCACAACACACCTCGTGAAGCATATAAGTCCCGTTTCAGCTTTTGCAATACTGCCACGACCGAAGAGATGTGTAGAAACTCATAACCACCCGTCGAATCACAACTCATGGAGTCTATCCTCCCGACAAGAACCATTACCTCATTCTGGACTGAATATAGATATTTACTCTTTAATGTGACTTATATAAATCTGACCGCACTGATCCCAGGTCCAATAATCTCGTCTCACCCAGTACAAGCTGCTCAGGCAATAAGCCACCTCAGACACTGCCAAAAATCTCATATGATGCCACAATGTGCCAACAAGCTACAAACTCGAATGTGATACATAAGGAAATGAACTCTAGAAAGATCTACTCAACCAACGTAACTAATTTAAACAACCGAAAAGATGTTATGAACCTTCCTCAGGAAATGAAAAGCAAAATACACAATAATAGATATGGGAAACTGTACTCAACATCATATTGTTGCGGCATGCAACCCGATCCAATCAACATACCCGTGTCGGCATGCCACTCGATCCAACCATATACCCGTGGTGGCGTGCCATTCGATCCACACATGAGAATAAATAGGGAAGTACCCATTAAGCCAAAACGCTTACACCTACGAAATACCCGAATGTCAACCACAAGCACGCCAAGTTCACAATACCATCCCTAGGGAGATAGTGTCACGCCCCAAAACCGAGGAGCACGACCGGCGCTCAACCGAGTGAACCCGACCGAGCAAGCCTGTTAGATTCCTTCTACCCAAACTCATTCATGAATAAAGAGAATATATGTTTTCCTTAATTAAACAATAAATTGGTCATGTCTGCAATTACGAATTTCTTACTATAAGTTTCACCATTTTTAAAGTCTCAAATGGACAAGTAGTACAACTACAACATAGCATAGTTTGTCTTTTCCAGCACCAATACACAACCCACACTATATCTACGGAGCCTCTATAGATAAAGAAGAGTACAATGATAATGCCGGCAACAAGGCCCCGGCTATACCTCAACCATAATACATAAAGAACAAAAGATACATGACCACGGGATGAAGTGGGGCTCACCAAGTCAGCTGGGAAGAAGGTGTACTACTATCACTGATCAATGTCTCCTGCTGTGGAACCACCTGCATCCATTTAAAGATGCAGCGCCCCCGACAAAAGGGACGTTAGTACCGTCGAATAGTACTAGTATGAAAACTAAACACCAATTTAAGAATTTAGAAATACAAGATAATTATGATGAACCAGTGCGGCAATAGAATAATATAGATAACTGTCTCAACCATAACAAGCTTATTAAAAGCTATCAACAACATTTATAGGATTTAAGATGAGATCCTATATAACCATATTCACACAAAGCGTCCCCGCCGCCTCACCCGATGTATGCAGGTGGAGGTGTACGTACAATACCACAACTCTAATCAAGTGGCCCTGCCGCCTCACCTCAATGTATGCAGGTGGATGTATAACCACAGTACCAAGAACCTACAGAAAGCGGTTATGCCGCCTCACCCCAATGTATGCGGGTGGAAATGCATCAACGATACCAATACCAACACAAAGCGGCTATGCCGCCTCACCCCAATGTATGCGGGCGGTGGTGTCATAACAATACCAAAACATACATAAAGCGGTCATTCTACCTCACCCCAATGTAAGCGGGTGGAGGTACAGTCCCACAATATCATAATCCCTACACAAGGCGGTCATGCCGCCTCACCCCAATATATATGCGGGTGGAAGTGTATCACAATCACAATCTCTATACCATAATCCCTACACAAAGCGGTCATTCCGCCTCACCCCAATGTATGCGGGTGGAGGTGTATCACAATCACAATCTCTACACAACTTGGCATAATACCTTTCACATAAATCACGACTAGAAATTATAACACATGGATACGTAATCCATAGTTTGGGACACATCCTCAATTTATAATGCAATATGATAAGAGCATTTGAAATACGAATTGAACATATATCTTCATCACAAAACTTATCGGAATACTCGATTTATAATCAACATCTCGGAACTTACAAGGATAATGAGAATTCCAACTCTTAAAGAAGAGTTTAGCCAACATACCTCAATTGAGCTTCCTTAAACTCTAAAACATTCCGGAATTCTTAGCAACTTCAATCTATTTTAGAAATATAACAAATTGAACCACAATTAGGAAGATGATCATGTTTCTAACTTATTTGAGTATTTTATCAAACACAAGGTGTGCATGAGGTTTCAAGGTCCTTTTTATGGAGGATTCCATCATCCCACAACCTAATCTTTATCATTTTTAGTTCAACAATCTTCCTACACCCCTTGATATCACATGCATGTAAAATAATCAACTCTCATGCCCAAACATTATCTTGCTAATTACCCATATTCAGATCATTTCGAAATTAGGATTTAGGGTGTAGAATCTTACCTCTAGGATGAAGACATAGTGAGCTTACCTTCTTAATCTTCCAAAACTTGAGCAAGAATTGAAGAACAAATATTGGAGAACACCTTCTCACTCTAGGGCACCCTCTCTCACTCTAAAATGTCAGATAATAGCTAAAAATGACCCAAAGAGTGTATTTAACGAAATAGGGTCGTATTTTAAAAACCCAAAAATGGAGCTCCGGAACAAGGTATGCGATTGCAAATGCGATGCGATTGCATATGCGATGCGATCGCATAACCGATATGCGGACCGCATATCGGTCGCATAGTTGGTTACAAAATAGCCAAAAGAACTGTCTGTGTATGCGGTCACTATGCGATCCACATAACCGTTATGCGGTCGCATAATGCACCGCATAACAGTTATGTGGTCGCATAGTCGACCACATAATTGCTTCCAATTGGTCCAATTAACTGCCTCACTCTACGGCCATTATGTGGTCCGCAGAGTGATTCTGCAGTCGCATAATGGACCGCAGAAATGCACTTTTCTTCCAAAAATATTTCTTTACTTTCCGATGCATTGTTCAACCCAAAAAGTCTGAGCTAGTCCGACACCATGAAATATTATTTTCTTTACAAAATTTACCGGGCTTACCACTTAAGTACTTCAAAATTTTCCGGGGTGTTACATTCTCCCCCGCTTAGGATTATTCGTCCTCGAATGAGGGTAAAAATCTGTCATTAGCATCTTATGCAACTTAGTTTGTTTTATACCACAAACTAGTAGCCACAAATTTGACTAACTCCTTAAATTTCCAAAAATTTCGCCAGAGTTTCCTTTGTCATTAAGACTATCCACCTGTCAGAGAGCCCCAGAAACATATCCTAACAGCATATACATAATCCAACAATGTAACATAATACAAAACAACACCAACTATGGCCTCACAAGCAATTATATTACCAGAACGGAGCACCCTCAACACCAAATGTACAAGTCATACATATTTCATAGTAATATCCCTTAGTATTTTCATAAGTCACAACTCATAATTACATGGTTATTCAAATAAATAAGGATACTTTTTTTTCATTTCTTCTTCGGCCTCCCAAGTAACCTCTTCAACATGTTGGTTTCGCCATAGCACTTTCACGGATGCAATTTCTTTGTTTCTCAACTTTCGGACTTGCTGATCAATAATAGAAACTGAAATCTCTTCATAAGTCAATTCTTCATTTACCTCAATAGTCTCAACCGAAACAATGGTTGTCGGGTCTCCAACTACTTTCTTTAACATAGACACATGAAACACCGGTTGTACTAATGACATCTCAGGTGGTAGCTCAAGCTTGTATGCTACCTCACCGATCCTCTAAATGATTTTGTACTGTCCAACATACCTCGGACTCAATTTTCCTTTCTTACCAAATCGCATTACACCCTTCATGGGGGAAACTTTCAAAAATACCCAATCATCTTCTTTGAATTTTGAATCTCTACGACGAACATCTGAATAGGATTTCTGATGACTCTGAGCAGTCTTCAACCGCTCCTTAATGATTTTAACTTTTTCCATAGCCTGATGCACGAGGTCCGGCCCTATCAACTCTGCTTCCCCAATTTCGAACCACCTAATGGGAGATCTACATCTCCTACCATATAAAGCCTCAAACAGTTTCATTTGAATGCTAGCATGATAACTATTGTTATATGCAAATTCTATGAGTGGTAAATGATTATCCCAGCTACCTTTGAAGTCTATAACACAAGTGCGCTACATATCTTCAAGCGTCTGAATAGTTCGCTCTGCCTGCCCGTCAGTTTGCGGGTGAAAGGCTGTACTAAGATTCACTTGAGTACCCAAACCTTGTTGAAATTTCTTCCAAAAATTAGCAGTGAATTGTGCCCCCCGATCAGAAATGATGAAAACTGGAGTGCCATGCAACCTGACTATTTCTTTGATATACAACTGAGCATACTGCTCCACTGTGTCGGTAGACTTAACCAGCAAAAAGAATGTTGATTTCGTGAGTCAATCCACAATCACCCAAATTGAGTCAAACTTGCACGGAGTGCGCGATAATCCTACCACAAAGTCCATATTAATCATTTCCCATTTTCACATTGGAATTTCTATGTTCTGTGCCAACCCACCGGGCCTTTGGTATTCGGCCTTCACTTGCTGACAGTTCGGACATCTTGCTACAATGTCTGCTACATTTCTCTTCATATCATTCCACCAAATAGACTTCCTTACGATCATGATACATTTTTGTAGAACCTGGGTGTACAGAATACCTAGAAGTGTGAGCTTCAGTCAAAATTCTTTCACGGAGACCATCCACATTTGGAACACAGAGTCGCCCTTGGTACCTTAGTGTACCATCATCCATGCCAAGAGAAAAGGCCATGGTCTTATGTTTATGAATCCCCTCTTTCAACTACACCAATAATGGATCGTTGTATTGCTTCTCTTTGACTTCCACAACAAGCGATGATTCAGCCCTATTTTGCACAATTACCCCTCCTTCACTAGAGTCCACAAGATGAACTCCCAAACTAGCCAATCGGTGAACTTCCTTGGCTAATGGCCTCTGATGTGCTTCCAAGTGAGCCAAACTACCCATAGATTTCCGGCTAAGAGCATCCGCCACAACATTAGCCTTCCCCGGATGGTATAAAATATCAATGTCATAATCCTTGAGTAATTCAAGCCATCTTCTCTGCCTCAGATTCAATTCCTTCTGTTTGAAAATATATTGAAGGCTCTTATGGTCCGTGAATATATCCACATGGACCCCATATAAATAATGACGCCATTTTTTTAATGCAAATACCACCACTGCAAGTTCTAAATCATGTGTTGGATAGTTCTTTTCATGATTCTTTAGTTGCCTAGAAGCATAAGCTATCACCTTCCCATGTTGCATTAATACACATCTAAGCCCGATTCTTGAAGCATCACAATATACCACAAATCTATCTATACCCTCTGGTAGAGTCAACACCGGCGTCGTAGTCAGTCTTGCTTTCAATTCCTGGAAACTCTTTTCATAAGCATCTGACCATTGGAACTTAATTGCCTTCTACGTCAATTTAGTCAATGGAGAGGCAAGAGTAGAAAACCCCTCCACAAACTTTCTGTAATATCCAGCTAAGCCTAAGAAACAGCGAATCTCTGTTGGAGTTGTAGGCCTCGGCCAATTCTTCACCGCTGGAATTTTCTGAGGATCAACCTTAATTCCCTCACTAGAAACTACATGACCCAAGAATATGACTGATTCAAGCCAAAATTCATACTTTGAAAACTTTGCATATAACTGGTGCTGATGCAGGGTTTGCAGAACTACCCTGAGATGATCGGCATGGTCTTCTCGACTTCGTGAATATACAAGAATATCGTCAATAAACACTATCACAAAAAAGTCGAGGAACAGCTTAAAAACTCGATTCATCAGATCCATGAAGGCTGCTGGAGTATTTGTTAGCCCAAAAGACATCACCAAAAATTCAAAGTGCCCATACCGGGTTCTGAAAGCTGTTTTCGGAATGTCCCGCTCCCTGATCTTCAATTTGTGATACCCGGATCTTAAATCAATCTTGGAGAAGTACCTGGCACCTTGCGATTGATCAAACAAATCATTTATCCTTAGTAGTGGGTACTTATTCTTGATTGTGACCATATTAAGTTGCCGATAGTCAATACACATTCTCAGTGACCCTTCTTTCTTTCTTACAAAAAGGACCGGTGCGCCCCAAGGTGACACACTCGGCCGGATAAACTCCTTTTCTAACAAATCTCTCAATTGTTCCTTTAACACCTTTAATTCTACCGGTGCCATTTTGTAGGATGGAATAGATATAGGATGTGTGTCTGGCATCACATCAATCCCAAAATCAATCTCCTTGTCTGGTGGGATCCCAGGGAGTTCATCCGGAAATACTCCTGGAAATTCATTCACAACAGGCGCGGATTCAAGTGTAGGTGCCTTAGCATCGGTGTCCGTAACTCGAACCAAATGGTAAATACATCTCTTGTTTATCATCTGTGTGGCCTTAAGGTAGGAAATAAACCTACCCTTTGGCACTACATCATCACCCTTTCACTCAATAACTGGCTCATTTGGAAATTCGAACCTAACAGTCTTGGTTCGGCAATCAAGCTTGGCAAAACAAGAATAAAGCCAATCCATTCCCATTATCACGTCAAAATCGACCATTCTCAATTCAATAAGATCGACCACGGTGTCTCGACCATGCAATGTGACAACACAATCCCTATAAACCCGCGCGGCCAAAATAGACTCACCAACTGGAATAGATACAGAGAACGGCTCATAAAATTATTCTGGTTCTATCCCAAATTCCATAGCAACATAAGGAGTGACATACAACAAAGTGGAACCGGGATCAATAAGAGCATATACATCATGAGATTGGATAGTCAATATACCTGTGACAACATCTGGAGAAGCCTCTAATTCTCGACGTCTCCGCATAGCATAAAATCTGCTGGGTCCTCCCATACTTGTAATATTTTTATATAATTACAAGTATTATAAGTTTATTTTTTAACTTTAATTATTATACTTTTTTGTTACATATTTTAGTAATAATTTTCTGTAACATAAGGCATTGCAGTTTATTTTTAACTTGTTCAAGTACATTTACATAAATGTGCATTCACTTAAATATTTATTTCCGCTTCACAAACTTTATTTTAGTACTTTAGATTACCTTTTGTTAATTAAGTTTTTTCTATTATTGTCATTACATTATTAGTTTAATATTTTCATTATTAATATTCTTAGTATCATCATCAATACTATTATTATTATTGATTAGTGTCCTTGCTGTCATTATTATTATTATTATTATTTAATCATGTAGTAGTTTAATCTTTATTCAAATAGGCCCAAAATCTATCAAATTAAACCCATTCTACCATCAAACCAATTATAACCCCAAATCAATTCCAAGCCCAAATGAAATAGACTTTCTTGTCAACCCAACACACAAAACCAATAACTACCCCAAACACCCTTTTGAATTTCTCAACGAAATCTTCCGTCAAACTCGTCTCCTTCAAATCTCGCCAACGTCTCTCTCCCCCATTTTCTACTTTAATTATGTACATAATATTTTCTTTCCTTAAATCTTTTTATACATTTCCTTTTCCTATTTTTCTCTGTAGTTTCAATTGTCCCTCTTTTATAAGATTTGTACTCCTTATTTTCAATGGCCATGGCAGATTCTTATACAAGATTTCCCAAATCTTGCTCTAATTTTTTTTTACCATTTTTTGTTACTCTCATGCACCTTCCCATAGATTCATCCACTTCTTAGCAAAATTTAAGTCAATCTCCATTGATTTCTCTGTTGGAATTTCAAATGAAATCATACACTTTGGTGCACTATAAATACCTTGCAACTTAAGTGTAACGATCCGACCAGTCGTTTTGAGCTCTAGCACGTCCTTCAACAGTTTGAAGCCTTGAGTAGCTTCAATTCAGATACCATGACTTGTACGTTTGGTCAGAGTTAAATTTCGGGAAGTTCGGAGTGATTTGGAAAGAAAATTCTAATTTCAGAAGCTTTAAGTTGGAAGGATTGACTAAGGTTTGAATTTTGAGCAAAAGACCTAGGAATCGGGATTTGAAGGTTCCAAAAGATTTTTATGATGATTTCGGATTTGGGCGTATGTTCGGGTTAAGTATCGAATCACCCGGGAGCATTTCAACGCTTATTATAGAAGGTTGGCAATTTGAAGGTTTAAGAATTTTTTAAGTTTGATTTGAAGTGGACTTTGGTGTTATCGATATCCGTTTGAGATTCCGAGCCTTGGAATAGGTTCGTATCGTGATTTGTGACTTGTGCGCAAAGTTTGGAGTCATTCCGGAAGGTTTTGATATGGTTCGAACGCGTTCGTCGAAGTTTAAAGGTTTTAAAGTTTAAAGAAGGGTTTTGATCGTCGATCTGTATTTTTTATATTGTTTTGCGTGATTTGAGGTTTTGACTAAATTCGTGTCATGTTTTGGGATGCGTTGGTGTGTTTGGATGGGGTCCCGGGGGGCCTCGGGTTTGATTCAGATTGAATCGGAGTGAGAATTTGGCCTTATAAAATTTCTGGTGGCAGCACATCTGGTGTAACCGCACCTGCAAGGTTTTGACCGCAGGTGAGGAGCCGTAGAAGCGGACAAGAGGGTCGCAGAAGCGGTTCTGGGCAAGCTGGGCAGTGGCCGCAGGTGCGAGACCATTTCCGCATCTACGATGGCACAGATACAGCATCCTTGAGTGCAGAAGAGGTATTGCGGGGGAAGGCTGGGACCATCGATGCGGTCGAGTTCCGCAGAAGCAGAACCGCACCTGCGCATGAAAGCCGCAGAAGTGAGGGCGCAGAAGCGCTGGAGGAGCTGCAGATGCAGTAGGCGACCTGGCCTACGTTCTCGCAGGTGCGAGATTGAAGCCACGTAATCGGCTGCTGCAGAAGCGACCTGGGGACCGCAGGTGTGAAAGGTCGCTGGGCAGTGTTGTTTTAAGAACGGGACTTGGCCTATTTTCTTTCATTCTCTCTTGGTTTTGGGCAATTTTCAGAGAGTTTCAAGGGGATGTTTTCATCATCTATGCCGAGCTAAGCAATTCTCACGTATTGTGATTTAAATACATGATTTATATGTGGATTAGGACATGAAAATTAGTATAAATTGTGAGATTTTTGTAGAAAATCTAGAATTTGGTATTTTTAGAATTTGACCACGAAATTGGACATAGAATTAGGAATAAATTATATATTTGAGTCTGTGGTGTTATATGGGTAAAGTTTATCTTTAAAAATTTCCAAAATCCGGGCGAGTGGGTCGAAGGGTTGACTTTTTGACTTTTGAGCGAAGTTGGGAATCATTATAAATTGTTAAATTATACGTGTTGGGATATATTTTTGTTACATCTCGCATTTTCATACGTAAAATTTTCATCTTCAGTTAATCGACGTAGACTCGAGGATGAGATTATCTTGAGGTTAACGCATTTATACTATTTATAACAAGTGATAAGTAAGTGCCCTGAAGGATAAAGGGTACACAAATTAAAGAAAATGAGTTTCATTTAAGGTTGTCGATTTGGGATAAAATACGGTCCGAGCTATAATACCCGATATTTATGGACTAGTACCATACAAGGTACCATATGACCGTGATAGTACGATGTATAAAGTTTATTAAAAATAAGTCGAATTTTAAGTAATTTGAGATAATTTTTAATTATGTGGGTAATTGGTTAATTATCGGGTATCGGAATATTACCTAATTAATTAATTAGTTATAGGATAAGATTAAAAAAACCCTCCCAAAAACGTGGCAGCCCCCTCCCCCCATATTCCATTTAATGACTCTTAATTCAATTTGCAAGGTGGGAACGTGAAAACAGTTAGTACCTTATCTCATTTGGTTAAAAGTGTTATCAAGAAAGCAAAAGAATGAGACATAGGAATCATTTTACTCTTTTCCATTCAATATTTCACTTTAGATCTAAGGAGTCTTCGTCAAACAGTATGAAGTAAAAGTGTTCTGAAGCAACGTTTTTCATTACGTCGTACAAATTTTTGCAACGTGATTTCTTCAACCAACGAGATTTTTTAGCACAGTAGCAACGTAAAATTTTGCGGTTCTAAAGGAGTACGGTACAATATTTTTCAAGAATATCATATGGATTTTAGCTACTCCAAGTATGTTAAGGCTATCCCTTCTTTCTTTTTGGCATAATCCAAATTATACAGAAGAAACGAGAAAACACACAGTTTTCATAAACGACTCTATTCATAGAAATACTAGGGGTCTCTATGTTCTTGATTCCTCATGTAACATATTATTATATCTTCTGTTCATGGGTCTCAGAATGATATGCAGTTGATAAAGTTTATCCGAAAGGAATATTGAGATTATTAACATATTTTCATGCATTTCATTCATTTATACATGTACATTGACCCATGACCAGATGGCGTTATATACGCGTATTTATATGTATATGGGATATGGGAAAAGGTTACGGCGTTATATATGCACCACCACTTGATCAGTTGGTATATGTTGATGATTTTGCCCACAGTGGTCGAGATGATATGATGGGATGCCCTCAGAGGCTTGATGATATTATGTACACCTATACCTATGCATGACATGACATTTATACGCACGTGCATGACATTATAAATGTTTCAGGATTTACAAAGTTATTTAGACTTACAGTCGGAATTCTTTATTCCATGTTTCATCTATGTCTGTTATGTACTGATTTTTATGCCTTACATACTCAATACATTATTCGTACTGACGCCCTATTCCTGGGGCCTGCGTTTCATGCCCGCAAGTACAGGTAGGCAAGCCGACGGTCCCCCTTCTTAGGATCCCCGGTCAGCGAGAGTTGGCGTGCTCCACTTGATTCGAAGCTGCTTTTGATTTTGGTATGATATGCTTGTATACATATGTGGGTATGACGTGGCCCAGTCCCATCCTTGTACAATTTTATTTTCTATTAGAGGTTTGTAAACAGTTATGTATAGTTGGATAGTATATGGCCTTGCAGGCTTCCAGTTTTAGGTATATATAGTTGTCTATAGCAGCCTTGTCGGCTCGCCCTACTGTATTTTGTATGTCTATCTATATATGTCTTTTGGGTAGGTTTCCTTCACACACACTATTCATGTTTATATCTTAGACGTATGCTTTAGGATGTTCGACAGGTAGGACTCGGGCATCCGTCGCGGCCCATCGATTTGGGTCGTGACAAAAGTGGTATCATAGCAGTTCTGTCCTAGGGTTGTCTACAGACCGTGTCTAGTAGAGTCTTGTTTATAGGTGTGTTGTGCACCACACTTATAGACATGAGGCTACAGGACATATAGAATGTTATCATCTCTTCTTATCTTAGATCGTGCGATATAAGAATTCATGTTCCTAACGATATGTTACGTTTTCAATGATGCCTCCAAAGACTACAGCCGGTAGCATGGGTCAGAAGGCTACGAAGGTGTTAGAAGGAGATATAAGTTACACTATGGAGTCAGATCCATCGGAGATCATGGGTTCAATCGAGGAGGATCCATATGAGTCATCCGTTCGAGTAGTTTCAATTTCGCCGGCAGCAGATAAGGTGAGGGGAGTTCCGACCTCACCAAGGCCCTTAGTTTTATTATCATGGCCCATTGATCAGGGTATAAGGGGAGTGGTGCATGTATTGGCACAACCGGGTTCCCCTCAGGCTCAAAACTATGTCAAAGTATTTGCGGACACCAGCTCTTCTAAGGTTCCAGATAGTCCACAGTCTTGGGAGTCCGTCAATCAAGGTTCATCAGTGTATGTTATGGGATATGCAGAGGAAGAGGATAGTAGTCGGGGCAAGAGGAGGAAGGTAACTGATAAGGATCTGAAGATTCCGCTTCGAAGTGTGTCTGATCGAGGCTCTCATATAGGGCGAGGCAAGGACCATCTACTGTAGACTTCCTCCAAATGTCAGCTTTTTGTGGGTGAGCTCCATTTCTTCTTGGAGTATTACCAATTCAGGGTTCTTAATATGTTAGGTTGTTTTATGAAGACGTAGGGAGCCCTGTCCCGACTTGTATATATTATGGTTATGTTTACTTATAGGTTTTGCAGACAGTATCCTGTATATAGTTTTGGGTATGACATGTCTACGGCCTGGTCGACCCCTATGTATATAAACCTTTTTCTAAATTAGTTATGCGAGTTATGTTTTAATATAGTTACTTATATATATGGAAGTGGCCCGTAATGGCCCGTGATAGATTGGATAATAAACAAGGATAAGGTACGTGGTGTTCGGTTGGGTAGAACTTGATGTTATAATGGGTATGGATTGGTTGGCCTTTTATTATGCTAACATCAAGTGTAGATCAAAGATGGTTTGATTTCAATTCCTAGGAGAGCCTGTTTTGGAATGGAAAGGTAATACGGCATCGCCGAGAGGTAAATTTATCTCCTATCTCAAGGTAAGGAAGATGATCAGAAAGGACTATATTTATCACTTAGTTCGGGTTCGGGATGTGGAAGTAGAGTTACTAACCATTCAGTCCATCCCTGTGGTT
Organism: Nicotiana tabacum; assembly: GCF_000715075.1. NCBI lineage: Eukaryota > Viridiplantae > Streptophyta > Magnoliopsida > Solanales > Solanaceae > Nicotiana > Nicotiana tabacum. Next base: position 39,445,381 of record NC_134096.1, on the reverse strand, counting down.
AATGAGTTTCCCGATGAGCTTACGGGTCTTCTGCTAGAGCGAGAAATTGAGTTTGCTATTGACCTACTACCAGATACTCATCGAATATCTATTCATCCCTATAGAATGGCCCCCGCAGAGCTGAAAGAGTTGAAGGAACAACTAAAGGACTTGCTTGAAAAAGACTTTATCAGACCTTGTATATCACCGTGGGGAGCAACTGTGTTATTTGTGAGGAAGAAAGATGGTTCCTTACGGATGTGTATTGATTATAGACAGTTGAATAAGGTGATGATCAAGAATAAGTACCTGCTCCCAAGGATTGATGATTTATTTGATCAGTTGTAAGGTGCCAAGTGTTTCTCAAAGATAGACTTGAGGTCCGGGTACCATCAGGTAAGGATTAAGGAGAAAGATATTCCGAAGACAACATTCAGGACCAGATACGGGCAGTTTGAGTTTAGTGTTATGTCATTCGGTTTGACTAATGCCCCAGCAGTATTCATGGATTTGATTCTGTGGGTTCAAACCCTTTCTAGATTTATTCGTGATTGTATTTATCGACGATATATTAGAGTATTCTCGTTCAGAGGCTGAGCATACAGATCATATGCGTACTGTGCTCCGAATTCTACAAAAAGGGAAGTTGTATGCAAAATTCTCTAAATGTGAATTATGGTTGAACTATGTAGATTTCCTTGGGTATCTCATTTCGGGTGAAGGTATTTAGGTTGATACATAAAAGATTGAGGCAGTAAAGACTTGGCCTAGACCCATGACACCGACGGAGGTTCGTAACTTTCTCGGTTTGGCAGATTATATTACACAAGACTTGTAAAGGGATTTTCTTCTCTTTTAGCACCTTTGACAAGAGTGGTATGTGATGTCTCACTTAACATTCCAGAATAACATAAGGAAATCTATGGTACAAGCAAGTTAAAGGAAGGTTGCGAATAAGTATAAATAGATATGTGTAGGTCGCAAGCTAAAGTATGGTAGAACAACAAGGTTTTAGGAAGACAGGAGTAAGGATAAGAGAAGGTGACGAGAATGGATAAGTCCTTGGGATTAAGCCCATGAAAATAAGAGAGCTAATGGTTTCTCTAAAGTTATAGAAAGTTCAGTATAGCCTGGATGAACTCAAAGGAGTCTAAGACTAGTAGCATTTAGAAGAGATGGAATACTGCCCTGGTAGTGGAATAAGGGCATAATTATGATAGATCAAGGATGACGTTTGGGATTTCAAAAGGAGGAATTTCATGAATTGTAAAAGATTAGAATACCCATGTAAGTTGACTCAGAAGGGAGCTATGTTTCAGTGGACTGATGCTTGCGAACGAAGTTTCCAAGCATTAAAGGATAGACTAATTTCAGCACCGGTTCTAACGCTCCCAGAAGGGACCGAGGGTTATGTTATCTATTATGACGCTTCGGGCGTTGGATTGGGTTGTGTACTGATGAAGCAGGGTAAGGTTGTAGCTTATGCTTCTAAACAACTAAGAAAGCATGAAAAGAATTATTCGACCCACGATTTAGAGTTAGCTGCAGTAATTCATGCACTAAAGATGTGGAGGCACTACTTGTATGGCATTCATGTTGATATCTATATGGATAATAAGAGCCTCCAGTATATCTTCAACCAAAAAGGAATTGAATTTACGTAAAAGGAGATGGTTGGAGCTACTTAAAGATTATGACGTTAATATTTTATACCATACGGGGAAGGCGAACGTAGTAGCTGACGCCCTCAGCCGTAGATCTATGGGTAGTCTGTCATATTTAAAGCCGGAAAAGAGGGGAATAGCCCATGAGATTCATCAGCTAGCTAGTCTTAGAGTTCGGTTACTGGACTCAGGCGATATTGGAATTACTATTCAGGATACGGCAATATCCTCTTTAGTAACTAAAGTAAAGGAACGCCAGTACGAGGATCTTATGTTAGTTCATTATAGGGATACCACCCCTCAGAAGAAGAAGACACCGTTTGAAATTACAGGAGATGGGGTTCCTCAGATATCGAGGACGATTATGTGTCCCTAATGTTGCAGGGCTACGTCGGCAGGTTATGGGAGAAACTCACTATTCTCGTTATTTTATTCATCCAGGAACAATAAAGATGTATCATGATATCAGGGAAGTATATTGGTGGGACAGAATGAAAAAGGATATGGAAGAGTTGTTGCTCAGTGCCCTAACTATCAGCATGTTAAGATTGAGCATCAAAAACCCGATGGATTATTGCAGGCTTTGGAGATTCTGGCTTGGAAATGGGAAGTAGTTAATATGGATTTCATCATAGGCTTACCTAGTACCCAGCGTAAGTTAGATTCGATATGGGTGATTGTTGATAGGCTTATAAAGTCAGCCCATTATCTGCCCGTTAGGACTACATATTCCGCAAAGGGTTATGCAAGGCTTTTTATTAAGGAGATAGTATGACTGCATGGTGTCCCTGTATCTATTATCTCGGATAGAGGAGCTCAATTTACAGCTAACTTTTGGAGGTCCTTCCAAAAACGATAGGGGACTCAGGTAGGTCTTAGTACAGTATTTCATTCCCAGACAGACGGACAGGCTGAGCGTACTATTCAAAGACTTGAGGATATGTTACGATCTTGCGTGATAGACTTCAAAGGTAGTTGGGATGATCATCTGCTGCTTATTGAGTTCGCATATAATAATGGCTACCATTCCAGCATTCAGATGGCTCCATACGAAGCTCTTTACGGATGGAAGTGTAGGTTGCCTATAGGGTAGTTCGATGTTGGGAAAACTACATTAGTAGGACCAGAATTGGTACAGCAAGCAATCGAGAAAATTAAGCTGATACAGGAAAGGCTATTAACAGCTCAAAGCCGTCAGAAGTTTTACGCGGATAATTGATGGCGAGACTTAGAGTTTCAGGTTGACGATTGGGTATTCATAAAGGTATCACCGATGAAAGGTGTTATCAGGTTGGTAATAAAGGAAAACTTAGCCCTCGGTACATTGGACCATATAGAATCATACGCAAGGTAGGCCGGGTAGCATATGAGTTAGACTTGCCTTCGGACTTGGAGTCTGTACATCCCGTCTTTCATGTGTCTATGCTCCGTAAATGTATCGAAGATCCTTCCAGAATTGTGTCAGATGGCGACCTTTAGGTCACAGAGTAGTTATCATATGAAGAAACTCCCATTGCTATATTAGACAGACATGTTCGAAGATTGAGAACTAAAGACATAGCTTCGGTGAAAGTACTTTGGAGAAACAACAATGTGGAAGAAATGACTTGGGAGGCCAAGAAAGACATGAAGTCTAGATATCCCTACTTATTTACTCCTCCAGAGAAGGGTCCGATTGAGACATCACAACCTTAAGGTACGTGTATGGATTCTTGTTTTAGTTACTGTCATTGGTCATGTGAGGCCATTGTTGTTATTGATGATTGTGGTCCTATGTGGCATTGAATCGTTGAGTTTCTACAGGAAGAGTTGGTAGTAATATAGTTACAAAGGAGACTCTACCAAAGTTATATAGATCCCGGGAAGTTAAACATTCGAGGACGAATGTTTCTAAGGGGAGAAGGATGTTACATCTCGCGTTTTTGTACGTAAAAGTTTCTTCTTCAGTTAATCGACGTAGACTCATGGATGAGATTATCTTGAGGTTAACGTATTTATGCTATTTATAACAAGCGATAAGTAAGTGCCCTGAAGGGTAAAGGGTACACGAATTAAAGAAAATAATTTCAATGAAGGTTGTCGATTTGGGATAAAATACGGTTCGAGCTATAATACCCGATATTTATGGACTAGTACCATACAAGGTACCATATGACCGTGATAGTACGATGTATAAAGTGTATTAAAAATAAGTAAAATTTTAAGTAATTTGAGATAATTTTTAATTATGTGTGTAATTGGTTAATTATTGGGTATCAGAATATTACCTAATTAATTAATTGGTTATAGAATAAGATTAAAAAAAACCCTCCCCAAAACGTGGCAGCCCCCCATATTCCATTTAATGATTCTTAATCAATTTGCAAGGTGGCAACGTGTAAAGAGTTAGTACCTAATCTCATTTGGTTAAAAGTGTTATCAAGAAAGCAAAAGAATGAGACATAGGAATCATTTTACTCTTTTCCATTCAATATTTCACTTTAGATCTAAGGAGTCTCTTCGGCAATCAGCATGAAGTAAAAGTGTTCTGAAGCAACGTTTTTTATTACGTCGTACAAATTTTTGCAACGTGATTTCTTCAACCAACGAGATTTCTTAGCACAGTAACAACGTGAAATTTTGCGGTTCTTTCTAGGTATGTTAAGGCTATCCCTTCTTTCTTTTTGGCATGATCCAAATTATACAGAAAAATGAGTAAACGCACAGTTTTCATAAACGACTCTATTCATAGAAATACTAGGGGTCTCTATGTTCTTGATTCCCCATGTGACATATTATTATATCTTCTGTTCATGGGTCTTAGAATGATATGCGGTTGATAAAGTTTATCCGAAAGGAATACTGAGATTATTAACATATTTTCATGCATTTCATTCATTTTACATGTACATTGACCCATGACTAGATGGTGTTATATACGCATATTTATATGTATATATATTATATGGGATATGGGAAAAGTTTACGGCGTTATATACGCACCACCACTTGATCAGTTGGTATATGTTGATGATTTTGCACACAGTGGACGAGATGATATGATGGGATGCCCTCAGAGGCTTGATGATATTATGTACACCTATACCTATGTATGACACAACATTTATATGCACGTGCATGACATTATAAATGTTTAAGGATTTACAAAGTGATTTAGACTTACAATCGGAATTCTTTATTCCATGTTTCATCTATGTCTGTTATGTACTGATTTTTATGTCTTACATACTCAGTACATTATTCGTACTGATGCCCTATTTCCCAGGGCCTGTGTTTCATGCCTGTAGGTGCAGGTAGACAAACAGACGGTCCCCCTTCTTAGGATCCCTAGTCAGCGAGAGTTGGCATGCTCCACTTGATCTAGAGCTGCTTTTAACTTTTGGTATGATATGCTTGTATACATATATGGGTATGACATGGCCCAGTCTCATCCTTGTACAGTTGTATTTTCTATTAGAGGTCTGTAGATAGTTATGTATAGTTGGATAGTATGTGGCCTTGTCGGCTTCCAGTTTTGGGTATATATAGTTGTCTATAGCAGCCTTGGCGGCTCGCCCCACTGTATTTCGTATGTCTATCTATATATGTCTTTTGGGTAGGTTTCCCTCGCATACACTATTCATGTTTATATCTTAGACGTATGCTTAAGGGTGTTTGACAGGTAGAACTCGGGCATCCGTCGCAGCCCATCGGTTTGGGTCGTGATAATTTTGATTGGTTTGCACGTTGTTTGACTAGTTTTGAAGACACGGGCATCGGGTTGAGGTGTTTGAGTGGCGTTTGAGCCGGATATGGAACTTCGGAGTGAGGTAAGTCTCTTTTCTAACTTTGTGAAGGGGAAACTACCCCTAGGTGATATTTATTATTATGTGCAACTAGTTGTGAGTGCTACGTACACACGAGGTGACGAGAGTCCGTTCGTAGCTAAAGCATGTTTATGTCCGAGTAGACTTAGGACTTTATCATGTAATAATTAAATTATTTGAACTCGTTCTGTTGTCTTAATTAATTAAGGTTATAATTGAATTTGACTTAGAAATAAATATATGTATAATAGGTCGAGCCTTAACACTTGAGTCGTGGGCGAGTTATTTGAGAAACGGTAAAGATTATAATTATTTTGTGCTCAGGTACTGTATTATAAACGTGTGTCTCGTAATTCGATAACTTCCTTCTTTTCTTGTGGAGCGGGTCGAACGCCTCGACAGTATAATAGATAAACCTTCCACTGATACCCAGCATTTTATGGTATTCCTTATTTATTTGGTATTGACACTTGGCATTTTCTGAGCTATTAAGGTAGAATACAAGATCGAGAAATTTATACCTTAAAAGAAAGAATTGGAAAATTATGAAATTACAGATTTACTCCACTATTGTTGTGCACTTCATATCTGTTATGAATTATCATATTATTTATTTGGACCTTTAGAAAGTGTCGATGTCGACCCCTCGTCACTACTTCTCCGGGATTAGGCTAGATACTTACTAGGTACGCGTTGATTTACGTACTCATGCTGCACTTCTACACTAAATGTGTAGGATCTGACAGGTTCATTTGGTGATCATCTTGGCGCGTAGGAGTATCTGTTGAGGAGACTTTATATGAGCTGCAATTCAGGTTACGCATCGCAGTCCACCGAGTCTCCATTGTACTATTATTTTATCCTGTCTTATTTACATTCTGGACAGATGTTGTATTATTGTTGTACTCCTTAGAAAATACTCAAGTACTTGTGATACCGGATTTTGGGGGTTTCTACGGGTTGTTCGTTATTATAGTTGTGTAAATATTATCATTTACCCTGTAAATTCTATTTCATACGATTTAATTAAGGAAAAATTATTATTTCAAAGTACTAAAATGAGTAATTAACACTACTAGCAATCCGGGAAAAACCGTCCAAAAAAATCGATCAAAGTAGGTCGGTAATGGCCAATAACCGTCCAAAATGCGACCATTCACGTGTGAACGGTATTTTGAAGGTCGGAATGGCATACCAACCAAAGTTAGTCGGAAATTACCAACCAACATTGGTCGGTATGCTATACACGACTATCTGACAATTTAATTGACATACCGACAAAAATTGGTCGGAATATTATTTTAATAATTTAATTTTACCGACCAAATTTGGTTGGTGTATTAAATTTATTAATCTTACCTACCGACCAATTTTGGTTTGTATTGGAAAATATATTTTTTTATAAATAATTAAATTTAAAAATACCGACCAACTTTGGTTGGTACTAGAATTTTTTTTTTAATAAATAATTAAAATTTAAAAATACCGACCAAAATTGATCGGTAAACTAGACAGGGCAGGCACAAACCGACCAAATTTGATCGGTAATGTTGAATTTCTGGGAATTCATTGTACATTAACCGATTAACATTGGCCGGTAATCTATAATTTAATTTTTTTTATTAGTTACCGACCAAGGTTGGTCGGTTTTTTGGGTTTAATTTTAGCAGAAAATACATGTTTTAGTAGCTACACCACCTTCCAAATAATAACAGCATACCAATACCCCCAATTCACATCTAATAACCACTAATTCACCACATACAACTCCTAATTCACCACAAATCCAACCAAATATCCAACAACCACAACAACAACAACCAAACATCCAATTAATACTTTAAAACTAACAAATTAAAGTTCAATTGAACATTACAATCCAAAACCAGGCAAAAACTAATTACAACAAGTTCAAAATTATTCAATCTAATTCAAAACTAGTTCTATTAGTTTAGTTCAAAGTATATCAAAGTATTGGTCAAGGGGTATTTTCTACAACATCATCACCATCTGATGAACTTTCATCTACAAGACGGTATAGAGAACGGTCTTGTGGAGGATGGGAGGAACGATCACGAGGAGGACGGGAGGAACGATCACGTGGAGGTTGAGCCTCTAGCGATGACTCACTAGATCGGGGCAACAGAAAAGCTCCAGTAGAAAGGAGAGTTCTGATCTGAGCTTGCATACCAAGGAATTTAGCATCTCTAAGCCTTTCTCTTTCCTTGGCCGCTTCTAGCTCAGATGTAAGCTTTGTCACTGTCTCCTGCATAGCCGAGAGGCTCTCCCTATTAAGTTCCTCGCCCTGTGAGGAAGTCCCTATTCCTTGCATTCCACACCTATAGCGATGTAATATTTTCGTAGGACGTATACCTTCTCCCATTTTGGACCGCCAACAACCTCCAACCATATTCTTTCAGCATCCTCGTCCAAAGGTTGGGTTGGCTCACCCGATTCACCAGCTGGCTGACTACGAATGAATTTCTCCACGTTACTTTGGTAGCAACCCTACATTATTTTAAATTAAATTAGTATTTAAAAATTCTTATAAAAGTAAATTATAACACTTAAAGAAAATTGAAAGCTTACATATGCAGTCTCTGCCCGGTCCTCGACCCACCTATCTCCATCCCTCTCTTTCTTCTTCTTTAAAATATGCGTCTCCTTAAATAGCTCATTGGATGCTCATACTTCTTTTCCTGAAACAAATTAATTTAGTTAATAAATAGAATTGATATACTTAGAAAAGTAAAATAATTTAAGCAATTACCAATCTTCTTTTTATTGTCCCGATGCTGATAGCACCCCCGGTGTGCAAGGAGCCTCCCTTCTCGGATGAGCGAGCTTTCTTTCCTTTTTCGCTCCTCTGTTAGAAATCCTCGATCTGCCATTGCCTTAACAAATCATCCCATAAATGTTGCAGACACCAGTCAGGCCTCTTGTTCTTCTTTCTACCATCCGAGAAATGATCCTCCAATCCCTTACGAGCTTTATGATGAAAATTTACAGCCACTTCGTCACTATAGCGGTCTTCCCATACACATTTGCTCTGCATTTCAAAAGTTAAATATTAGATGAAAACATCATAAATATAAATTATTAAACTGCTTAAAAGAATATTTATACCTTAAACTGATTGAAAATTTGCTCCTTCAGCGAGAATGGGAAATCAGTCCAAGTAGTGGACGACTAGCTTCCTCTAACTGTTCATAAAAACGTTTTGCATCGTCATTAGGAGTTTGTTCAACATTTTCATTGGGCTCGCCCCCGGAGTGCATCCCAAAAGCATCCGCAACCATATCCTAAATTCTAGAATCATGATTTGTATTCTCCACCGACCTACTACTTTTACCAACAACCATGTTATGAATTATTCCATGGCTACCATCTATCTCTCCATGATTAATCCACACAAAGTAATTCTCTATAAACCCCTTCCTATAAAGATGAAGCATAACTTCCTCCAGTTTTTTAAACTTTATACAAACGCACTTGACACAAGGGCACCTAATTACTCCAATTTGGTATGATGAAAGTGACATTGCATGTCTAATAAAGTCATCAACTCCTTCTACAAAATCCTCCCGCAATCTACAAAAAAATGGAGATATTTCCATAAGTATTAGAACTACTTAATTTATTCTACAATTATAAATTAATTAAATTATTTTTAGTTAATTAAGATAATTAATTTTTACTAATTACACCAAAACTAAATTATAGTAAATATAATTAATTATAATTCAATCAATTTAAAGATGTACTATAAGTTCAATTCATATCCTAAAAGTTCAATTTACTCTAAAAAGTTTAATTTATATCCTAAAAGTTTAATTCATATCCAAACAGTTCAACCATTACCTCTAAAAGTTCAATTCATATCTTAAAAGTTCAACCCATACCCTAAACAATTCAATTAACCTCATAAAATATAAACTCTATCCAAAAAGTTCAACACTTACCCCTAAAAATTCAGTTCATACCCTAAAAGTTTAATTCACAAGAACTGTGATGACCCGATAGGTCATCTTATATTTTAGAACCTAATTTTGTGTTTTGAGGTATCAAAAACCTCATTTTATTCTTTCTTGATTTGCGTGCGCAGTCCGGGTGTTCTTTCGGAAGGCTTATATGTTAAAAACTGATAAAAATAAGAATTTTGTCTTAGAAATATATTTAAGTTGACTTCGGTCAACGTTTTGAGCAAATGGACCCAGATCCGTATTTTAACAGTCCATGTGGGTCCGTATCGTAATTTGGGACTTGGGCGTATGCCCGGAATCGAATTCGGAAGTCCCTAGCTCGAGTTATGAATTCTTTTTGAAAATTGAAAGTCTGAAAGTTTAGTAGTTTTTAAGAATTGACTGATGCTTGGTCTTGTTGATACAGGGTCCATATTTTGGTTCTGGAGCCTGGTACAGGTCCACTATAAATATTTATGACTTGTCTGTTGAATTTGGTGAGAAACAGAGTTGATTTGACATGATTCGGACGTTCGGTTGTAAAAATAGAAGTTTTAAAGTTTTCTTGAAAGTTTCATTTGTTTTGGTGTCTGATTCGTAGTTCTCGGCGTTATTTTGGTATTTTGTTTGTGCGAGCGAGTTCGTATGAGATTTTTGGACTTGTGTGCATAATTGGTTTGGAGCCCCGAGGGCTCGGGTGAGTTTCAGATAGGCTACGAGTGTTTTGAAACTTAAAACATTCTGTTTTTTTTATGCTTCAGCTGTTATCTGGTGTCGTCTTTTTCGCGTTCGCGAGAGTAATTTTCTTAATCGCGAACGCGAAGCAATGGGGGCCTTACCCTTCGTGAACGCGACCAGCTTCTCATGAACGCGAAGCTTTAGGGACCTGGGGGAGGGGTCAGTCATTCTTCTACGCGAACGTGAGCATTGGCTCGCGAACGCGAAGGCCAGGCGGTAACAGCCTTCGTGAACGCGAAGGAGGACTCGCAAACGCGAAAGCCACTCGGGCTGCTGCTCATTGCGAACGCGGCAGGCCCTTCGCGAATGCGAAGAAGGCCTGACGCCTGTGACTTAAAAGAGAACAGTAGCGGGAGTTTTCCAAAATTTCATATCCCTTCCATTAGAACTCAGCCTAGGAGAGATTTTGAAGAGAAAACTCAACATCAATTCATAGGTTTGTACTCTTTAACTCATTTTCTTCCATTTCTAACATCACCCATTAAATTCCTAGCCCTAATCTTTGTTCTTTCATGGTAGAATACTATGGATTGAAGAAGGATTGGGGGGTTTTGGAAATTGGGGATTTAGACCTCAATTTGGGATCGGATTCCAAAACTAATTATATAATCATGCTCGGGGGTGAATGGGTGAATGAATTTTGGTTCGAACCTCAGGTTTTGACCAAGCGGGCTCGGTGTTGATTTTTAACCTTTTGGGGAAAGTTTGGGGAATCTAAATTTATGCATTGTAATTGATTTCTATAGCAATATTTGATATTATTGAGTCGTTTGTTGATATATACGAGTGGTTTGGAGGTGGATTCTAGAGGAAAAGCGGTAATTGAGCATTGAGTGGCCTTTGGAGCAAGGTAAGTGTCGTGATTAACCTTGACTTGAGGGAATATGACTTGCTTGTCTATTTGCTACATGTTTAAATATTGGGGAACAACTTAAATGTGAGGTGACGAGTACTTATGCGTTGTAGTCGGGTTAAAGCATGCTGGTAGGGCTTGGTTTCCTGCAATTATAGCTTCCTTTGTTCATGTTATCCATGTTTAGACTAGTATTATTAAATTGATCGTTCTTATCATGTTTACAGATCTTCTGGTGATAATTGAGTATTGATTCCGAAGTTGAGGTCGATATTGTGGAACCAAATGTTGAAGTAAAGCTTGTACTTGTTATTTTGTCTCCCTGTTGTTATTGTTTTTAATGCATTATGGTAAGGGAGAGTGTTAATGCACGAAGGGTGATACCGTGCCATATTGTGAGTGTTAATGCACGAAGGGTGATGCCATGCCATATTGTGAGTGTTAATGCACAAAGGGTGATGTCGTGCCATGTTATGAGAGTTAATGCATGAAGGGTGATGTCGTGCCATTTCTATTGATTTTATGGTGAGGTTGAGAGTAAAAGCACGAAGGGTGATGTCGTGCCATGTTATGAGAGTTAATGCATGAAGGGTGATGTCGTGTAGTTTCTATTGATTTTATGGTGAGGTTGAGAGTAAAAGCACGAAGGGTGATGCCGTACATTTTTCCTTTACTGTGTTTACTTGGTCTTATTGGTTCATAGTATATTGGCTGTTCAAGTTGCCATTCTGCTATAGTTCTCTATCTCGTATTCCCCTCAGCATGTTTCCCCTCCCAATATTACCTGTCAAGTTTTTCCTTGCTGTTATTTGTACATATACCGTTAAATTGCACAGGTTTGTTATGTAGGTGTCTTGTCATAGCCTCGTCACTACTTCGTCGAGGTTAGGCTCGACACTTACCAGTACATGGGGTCGGTTGTACTGATACTGCACTCTGCACTTCATGTGCAGATCTTGGTACTGGTCCCAACTGATCGAGAGGCGTAGCAGCTCAGACTAGTTCATTGGAGACTCAAGGTAGATCTGTTGGCGTTCGCATACCTTGAAGTCCCCGTCGATCTTTTCTATTTTTTTTACTGTTTCTTTTGTCCCAACAGTTGTATTTCATTCAGACTTGTACTTGTAGTAAATCCTAGAAGTTTGTGAATTGTGACTCCAGATCTGGATTGTAGTAAATATTGAGGTTGTTATATTATTCCGCACTCGCTTTAATTCGTTTTACCTTATTTGCTGTGATTTATTGAATTGAATAAGGATTGTCTTAATAATCCTCTAACATTGTCTTGCCTAGCAAGTGAAATGTTAGGCGCCATCACGGTCCCACAATGAGGGAAATTCCTGGTCATGACAAGTTGGTATCAGAGCACTAGGTTGCCTAGGTCTCACAATTCACGAGCAGGCTTAATAGAGTCTGGAGGATTGGTACAGAGACGTATGTACTTATCTTCGATAGGCTATGAAATTTAGGAACAAATTTCACTTCTATTCTTCTCTATCGTGCAGTTATGTTCTCTCATTGCTGATTGAACTCTTCTATTCTTTTCCTTCCGCAGATGGCGAGAACACGAGCTATGTCTTCAGCTGGACAACAGCCGGAGCCCCCAGTGGCAGCTCCTACGAGGGGCAGAGGTCGAGGCCGAGGCCGTGCCAGAGGCCGAGGCAGGGGCAGAGCTCAGCCCAGAGCTCGAGCAGCACTACCAGCAGTGGAGCCAGGGCATATGTGTGATGTGTTATATCGTGTGGTTATGCCCTGTGGGCGTAGGCATAAGTTGTCGCAGCTGGTTGAGGTTTGTACCTTGTGTTGATGCGGTAATCGGGTCTTTTGGGAACGATGGGATGATGAGAAATTTGGTTCTAAGGCTTATTAGTATTGGCGGAGGGGACAAATCTCAGTTGAGATGGTGTCGTCGGGTCTATATGGATTGGCGTGACGTGGGATCACCCGCGGGTGTATGTAGGATAAATACATTCAGTGATTTGATGACTTATGGACGATTCTTGGCACGTTCGAAGACAAACGCTTGTTTAAGAAGGGGAGAATGTAATGACCCGACCGGTCATTTTAAGTATTAGCGCTCCATTCAGTGGCTTAAGGTCTCGAGCAGTTCCGTATTATGTGTTATGACGTGCGTGCATAGTCGAGTTCGGACTTTGGATGACTCGGGATTGATGTGGAAGAAGGATTCATGTTTTAGAAGCTTAAGCGGTAAGAGTTGACCGGAATTTGACTTCTGTGTAGACGACTCCGAAATGGTATTTTTATGGTTCCAATAGTTTCATATGGTGATTTTGGATATTGGCGTGCGTCTGGATTTGGATTTGGAGGCCCGTATGGTAATTTGAAGCATTTCGGCAAAATTTGGAAAGTTGAAGTTTTTGGAAGGTTGAGGGGTTTGATCGAGAGTTGACTTTGGTGATATCGGGTTCGGAATGCGATTTTGAGAGTTAGATTAGCTCCGTTATGTCATTTGGAATTTGCACACAACATTTGACGTCTTTCCGGGTTGATTTGATGTGTTTCGGCATGGGTTTTAGAAGTTAGAATATTCAAAATTTAATAAGCTCGATTCATGGTGCGATTCATAGTTCCAACGTTGTTAGATGTGATTTGAGACATTGAGCGGGTCCGTGTTATGTTATGGAACTTGTCGGTATGTTTGGGCGTGGACCCCGAGTGTGTTTCAGACGAGTTTTAGATGATTTTATTGCTCGTGATTAGGTCTGTTTTTGGTGTATCCGCTTCTGCGGAGGTTTGATCGCAGATGCGGAGCCGCTTCTACGAAGGTTATGTCGCTTCTACGATATTGAGGCCTGAGGGGGGGACTTCGCTTCTGCAGAGAATTTATCGCAGATGCGATGGCCGCTTTTGCGGCCCATTGATTGCAAATGCGAAGCTGTCCGCTTCTACGGCTATTTGTGCGCTTTTGGGGTGTCACAAGTGCGACTCTTTTTGAGCAGGTGCAGCCACTGGGATGGCCAGTTGAGTTCGCAGATGCGAACATTTTCTCGCAAATGCGAGAGCACATTTGCGCTTCCTTGTACCCAAATTCGGAAGTTCTGGGCAGAATCTTATATGTCGAGGGTTTGATATTTTTAATATATTTTGAGTTCTAGACCTCGATTTTGGGAGATTTTGCGTGGGTTTTTAAAGAAACTCATTGGGGTAAGTGTTCGTTTTTTTTATTTTGGTCAGGTTTCGAGACGCGAGCCCGAGTAGACTTTTTGGAGCGATTTTTCATTTCTTAGCTAAGATCATTATTTTATTTTTTAAATTAGTTTCCTATAGTTATAATTATAGTATGAAATTATTTTGGATAGATTCAAGTCGTTCGGAGTTGGAAATTGAGGGATAAACCTACTAATTGATTGATTGAGCGTGGTTTGAGGTAAGTATCTTGCCTAACTTTGTGTGAGGGAAACTACTCCTTAGGTATTGAGTCTTTGGTGATAATTGTGTCATGTGAAGTCCGTGTACGCGAGGTGATGAGTACGTGCTCGGGCTTATTTGTGGGAAGTTGACCTTTTAAGGCTCTTTGGTTCTTATGTTCATTAGATATGAAGTTATTTTGTTATGTTAAGTTCCCCATTTACTAGTTTCACCTCTACATGTCTTAATTGGAATTAATTGCTCCATGTTCAACCCTTATTGCCTATTTTACTCTTGTGTGCCTTAACTGAAGTTGTTGTCTCTTCGATTTCCATGCTATCCTTTCCTAATTGCTTATCCTTAATTGAAATTATTATTATCTCTTCTGTAATTGTCTATCCTTATTTGAGGTTTCGATTATCTTTTCCACTTTTTATCCTTAATTGAATTTGTTGCATCTCTTCGTAATTGCTCAACCCTAAATAAAGTTTAGTTATCCTTTATCGTAGTTGCCTCATCCTTATTTGGAATCATTTGTTACATATTATTTCTCCTTTGTTGAGCCATTCTTATTGAGACTAGTATTCCCTATTGTGTTTATTCTTTGTGAGCTCGTTCTACCGCTTCTTTGTGATCCAAAGCTCTTGAGTTAATTTACTTGTCGTATTCTCGCGCTATTGTTGTTGTTATTGCTGTTGTACTCAGTTTGTTAAGTCGTGGGCTTTGCGCAGTTGTGGTATTGACACTTTTTAGATGAAATATTATGGCATATGGGCACATGTTATGAAAGTCATTCTATTGTGATGTTGTGTTTTTGGCATGTGATATCGTTGGGAGGTTTTGTTCGGGTGTTTGCACGAGGTTTCTGCCGTGATACTGGCACATGTGGCGTGACAAGATGGGCTATATATGTGGGTTTGTGCATATGGCGAGACAAGGTGAGAATATTATTATGCGCTTGCGGCGAGACAAGGCGGTCATTTACTTTATTATTGCGAACGTGGCGAGACAAGGTGGACTATGTCAGGGATTGATTTGTGATGACTTGTGATGGCATGAGGGCATTATTGTTGTTGATATTTGTGTAGTGGCGTGCCTAACTTGTGTGAGTTTTACTTGGTGCAAATTTTGGGGATCGTTCCTTATGTGCCGTTCATTTTCTCTACTATTATTTGTTGGCTCGAACTATGATAGAATACTTGCACAAGCATACACGTACTTTATCACCCTATCGGCTTAAGAAGATGAACATTGATGCTACCGATCATTTGTACATACTCCGTCTACTTGTCTTATATGTGAGATTGGTTCTATTGGCACGTAAGTCGTTCGTGCAGTTATCAGTTGTAATGAGGGCACAAGATGCCAAGTGATTAGGGTTCATTAATTGGGACCCGTGAATTGTGTGAGTTTTGAGGTTCGGTACTTCGTGGGGATTATTGAATAAACCCGGTGCGAAAGTGTTATTCTTATCAAGTTGCGACTTGTCTTTCCTTTATTTGTTTTTCACCGGATTTAAATTGTGTCCAGCTTACTCTACTGTGTTATTACTTGTGGTGTCCCGCTGCAAATTGTTGCTTCTATTTCCTATTGCAAGCACCGTATTATTGTTGTCATTATGCGTAGTTCTGTAGAGATATCATACTCTGTTAGTTCTATACCTATACTTGTTTAGGTTATCAAGTCCAGTAGGTGTCTTGACTGTCTCTCGTCACTACTCCACTAAGGTTAGTCTTGATACTTACTGGGTACCGTTGTGGTATACTCATACTACACTTCTGCATATTTTTGTGCAGATCCAGGTAATTCGGAGTCAGTCGATCGCTAGCTACCTGTACGGATCTTGCTGTAGAGACTTAAGTAAACATGTTGTTGCGTTCACACGCCTCAGAGTCACCTTCTGTTATTGTACTTGCACTGTTTATCTCTATTTCGAAACAATTGTATTGAGAGGTTTTTGTAACAAACTCAGTAGAGCTTATGACTTGTATTACCGGTTTTAGGAATTGTAAGTTGTGTAATAAGGTTCTATTTCCTAATTATTAAGTTTTGGTCAAATTCTTCTATTAATTCAGTAAGTAATAGGCTTACCTAATCTTAGAAACTAGGTGCCATCACGACATCCTACGGAGGGAAATTTGGATTGTGACAACAACCCTTTCCAAAAGAGTGAGTTTTCAATCAAGACTTGGATGTTTTATTATAAATTTTACTTAGTAACTTTATCCACTAATTAACTAGAATGTAGATATTTTTTTCCCCGAACCTAGCCTAAGTTTAATTAAGGAGCTACCTCAGGTAGATTTTAAGGGATGCCTAACACCTTCCCCTTAGAATAACTAGAACCCTTACCCAAATTTTGTCGGTTAGCGGATCATTAGGATAATAATTTCACAGACTTATAGGTACCCTAATATATCTTGAATAGGTGGCGACTCTCTTTTATCAACATCAGAAAAACCACTAGTTGTATTTTATTTTGACTTATCCAAAATAAGGTGCAATACGAAGTCATAAGCTCTACTAAGTACAATGGAATTCACTAAATACAATATTGTTCTGGAATGGAAATAAACAATAACAATGAAAGGCAAAAGAAGGTGACTCCGAGGCCTGTGAACGCAAATGGCAGGTATACCTTGAAATCTTGTAGCACAACACAATAGCTAACTAAACGTCCAGCACACTCCGAGGCACTTGGATTTGCACAAAAATATGCAGAAGCGTAGTATGAGTACACCACATTCGATACCCAATAAGTATCAAGACTAACCTCGATGGATTAGTGATGAGGTACAAGTCAAGACATCTACTAGACATAATAACTCGTGCAAAGTATTAATATAAAGCTAACAGAGGAACAAATATCAATTTAAAGCTAAGCATGGGAAGAATAACAATATAACGCTAGCAATGGAAAGTAGAAGCAAGAAATATTAACAAGGAGTAAACATGTTATAACGCAACAAAGTAATCAGAACACAGTTAAAGTACCAGTAAAACCAATTAAGGAACACAAATGATAACCAAATAATCAAACAGTTCTAATACCATGTATACAACAAGAGTCACCCCAAGGTACCACACCTCATGATGACAGATCATGAGTCGCAAATCACGAATCATATACACATGGCACCTCGTGCCCACTTTATCAGTCACAACCGCACGGACAACTCACGTGCCAATATCACAATCCGCCTGGCATGATCACAAGCTCACTATTATAATTCGCCTGACGTAGTCACATGCCAATATCACAATCCACCCGGTATAATCAGAGGCTCAATATCCCAATCCGCCCGGCATGATCACAGGTTCAAAAGTCCAATCGCCCGGCGTGGTCACATGTTAAAAGTCCAACCGTATCGCTGGGAAAGCAGATATACAAGAATATATGTGCATGATCGAAGAATCTCAAGTTGCATACTCCTGAATGGATATAAATGATATATTACGGTGTATGCATGTGCAAGTGTACTATCACAACCCAAGTCAACAAGTATTATCAGAGACATCGAATAGCACGTTGGAAACAACACCACAAGTCACGTAATATGCATGACACAAACAAGGAATATCACATAATTACACGAATATCATCAATAATATGCCCCCAGGCCATGACATATCATCCTGAGATAGCCCTCTCTTATCTCGTCGCGTGTGCAACGATATAGTAAATGCCTGCCTTGTCTCACCACACACACATCAATAATTATCCCACCTTATCTTGGCACATGCGCAAAACCAACATATGTATATAGCACGCCTTGTCTCATTGCATGTGAAATATTAATAATAACAATAGCACAGAAGAATCTCGTGCAAACACCCCCACAATCCTCTCAGCAGGCCCACATGTGCCAAAAACACAACAACACAACATAACAACTCGCACCACACGTGCCCATATGCCACAACATTGCCATAATAATAATTCCAATACCGTAATAATACATAGCCCACGGCTCAATAACACTGGGTACAACAACAAGAACAATAATACAAGAGTACGGAAAGGAAATTAACACAAGAATTACAACAACACAATAAAACAGAAGAATAAACTCAACAATTAAAGGGATAACATGTAATAACGACTTCAAATAAGTATAACTCAACAATGAAAGATGTAACATATAGTGACAACATCAACTAAAGCATATAAGAGCAAACTCGATAATGAAAGATATAACATGATATGATGACTTCAATTAAATGTATATAAGAAGACGAAGAGTCTAAACCGGTCAATTTTCACATATAAGGTCGTGTACACACTCGTCACCTCGTGTACACGTTATCCACGTAATTCAAATAGTGCAATTAAACCAGACCCTACGGAGTAGTTCTCCCACACAAAGTTAGGCAATCTACTTACATCAAAAGCCCTCAATAAAAATGCCTTTCCTCTAAAATTCACCTCCGCTCGGCCCAAATCTAACCAAAATCGTCGTAATAACATCAAATAATACAAGAGAAACCAATTCCAATAAATAAAGCTAAGATCTTTACACAATTTCCCAAAAGTCTACTTCGGGCCCGCCTGGTCAAAACTTGAGTCCAAGAGTAGATCTCGACTATCCATAACCCTACGAGTTCACATATGTGTTTTATTTTTAAATCCGAGTCCATTTCAACTCTCAAATCGCAAATATTTATTTTTCAAAACATAGATAAAATTCCCCTTCAAATCTCATGATTTAGATGTTAAATCTCATAAATAATCATATAATATTATTACAAATTGATCAAAATAACTTACCCAATAGTTGTATGTGAAAATCCCTCCTCAAAATCGCCTCCTATCGAGTCCTCGCAAATACAGACAAACCATCACAAACTCAGGAAAAGTCGTAAATGCGACCCTGACTTCGCATTTGCGAAGTCAGGCCCTTCGCAAAAGCGATCATGAGATCGCAAATGCGAAAGCCAGCCCACGCCCCCCATCGCAAAAGCGAACAAAATGTTCGCAAATGCCAACTAATCAGTTTCATGTGAACCTCGCAAATGCGATCCCCACCTCGCAAATGCGGGGCTTGCAAATGCGAACAGTATCTCGCATTTGCGAGACCTGAGGCACCAGCAATACCAGCAAAAACGGAAACCACTCAAACGTTCTAAAACTCACTCGAGCCCCCGTGACTCCACACCAAATATCCACACAAGTCTAAAGATATAATGTGAACTCGCTCGTGCGATCAAAACACCAAGATAACATCCAAAACCACGAATCGGACACCAATACACATAAAATTTACAATGAAACTCAATAACTTCTAGAAACATAACCACATATCTGATTTCTATCAAACCAACTCGGAACGATACCAAATTTTGCAGATAAGTTCCAAATAACAAAACAGACCTATTCTAAGTCCCAAAATTAAAATCTGGATCTGATAGCCGTAAAGTCAACCTACGGTGAAATCTAAGGAATTTCTAGACCTTCAAATTGCCAATTTCCACCAACAAGTGTCAAATCAACCTAGGAACCTTCGAATCCAATTTCTGGCATACACTCAAATCCAAAATCACAATACGAACCTATTAGAGCCATCAAAATACCGTTCCGGGGTCATTGTCACAAAAGTCAAACTTGGTCAACATTTCCAACTTAAACTTCTAAAATGAGAATCATTCTTCCCAATTTATCCCGAACACTCGAAAATCGAATCCGACCATACACGCAAGTCATAATACACAATATGAAGTCACTTAGGACCTTGAACCACTGAACGGAACGCTAAAGCTCAAAATGAACGATCGAGTCGTTACAACATTTCAAATGTAAAATGTGTAAATCCCATTACAAATCTGTTTTGTACAAAATAACTGAGCCGAAAATTAAAATACAAGCCAAGATGGTCAGACGAAAACATGTAAACAAACATTTATTTTCATAATAATAACTTACTATTACAAGAAAACGTACTAAAGATTATGACAGAAAACTTCTATGAAGCATTCTTTTATTAAGATCCATCACGTATTATATTTGGTACTCCCACAAACTGCATGCAGAAAGAATGTATGTATATTAATGCTCCACACTCTTCGTAATTATTACTTTTTGGATTACTAATCCTCCTTTCCATTTTCCACTCCAGACTTCATAGAGCCCAAAATAAAGCTTGTTCTCGTCATTGCCAGCTTGTCCTACTGTAACGGTAAGATTGTTGGGTACGACATATATTCCATCGGAATTGGTAGGACCATCTTTTGTCAAATTCAGTTTCTTCCATAAGCTTCCGCTTCCAGATTTGGCCATAAAGTAGATGGGTAAATCATTCCAGCCAAATGCATCTGGTGTCAATTTCAGCTGGAACTTAACATCATATGTTACGTTTGGCTCTACTTTGTCACAATATCCTGTTACCTCTAGCCAACTTACTTGTACAAGTTCTGCTGGTTCTTTCCTGTTCATCAAATCCAACATTAGATGATGCAAAATCATATCATTCAATGTACCACTTAAATTTTCTTATAACAATAACGTTGCGCGCACCTCAACTATTTTATCAAGTACAACCTCCACCAAAATAGGCAAGTAGTGACCGAACCACATGTAAAACCACATGTGCAAATAGTGTATAAACAAATTTATATGTGTGTGCTTGTGTCCGTAAATATTTTAATCCCTTTAACATAAGAGAAGCTTTTAGTATAATAGCAAATGTGGTTTTACTTTTGTTTGAAGTTATAGGTTCAAATCCCAAGTGCACCATTAATTTAGTACAAGTAACAAGTAACTTTGTTCACCATAATCTAGGCAGATAATAAAATCACCTAACTTTTTTTCTCTTTGGTGGGATTTCAACTCTGATTTTTCGTGGTTTACATTCATTTTCATTGACTACTAGGCTTACCCTTGGACGGGTAATTTTAGATTTTTTTGTTTTCTTATTGGGGAGGAGAAGGGGGGAGGGGTACGTTTAGTAGCTGAATTACTCTATCTCCAAAAATATTCACTCTTCAAGTTGTTCAATTACGACCTAATCTATTCTATCTTCTCATAAGATATGTTCAAAGTGATAAAATATATATACTTACCCTTGAGGTAATTTCCAATATCGTGCATCCTTTCCCCAAATGATATTAAGGGCTGACGGATAAATTTCGAACTGCAAGCACAATAATTAAATATGTCAAACCATTAGTTTGATTTAGTTTTGACTAGACTAAGTTTTTTGCTCTTCAAGCAAGAAAATCACCATCGAATAAACATTTGGTCCTAGCAAATTAATCAATTTTTTCATAGCATCAGAGAAAAGTATTAATTCCCTTTAATGCATTGACGCAAAGAGCAAAAGTAAACAAAATGATGAGTTGAAGGCAAAAGCGTTATAGTAAGCTTAAAGATGAGAGAAATTACAGTAGAGCTTGTGAAAATATAAAGAAGAATAAGTAAAGAAAGAGGTAAAGAATCAAGAGAAAAATGAAGATCAAACTAAACGTACCCCATTTTTTATTTCGTTGGAGTCATGATTTCCTTCATAGTGTGAGTTTGAATCCATGTAGAAGTTACTTCTGAACGTTTCACTAACTTATAAAGAATTGAAATATTTGAGTTTATTGTTCGCGTGCAACCACATATATATAGCCAGGGATCTAGGGTCCGCAGGGTTATTGTCGAACTTTTTAAAGTGAAGTGCCAGCTTCTATCCACACACGCACACGCACACTCACCCATACACACAGAGGAATACCACCTAGGGATGTGTGGGACAGTCAAGAACCTTTTATCTTTCATTAGAAGTTTAAGATTCGAGTTTTAGAATTTAAAAATTATTCAACAGAGAAGGCGTAACGTTCTTTAATTAGTGGACCTATTCAGCACGAGCCGAATTAATTAACCGAGACAATAAATTTCAGATATAGAATAGTTTTAAAAAATGGAATCAAGTAAGGAGTAAGACAGATGGAAAGGGAAATTCTTCTTTTGCACTTGAATTGCAAGCTTCACACACAATGCCATACACGACTTGTAAAGATGTACCATATGGTTCGTATTCTCACACGCTAAGTATCACATCTATACGTACCAATTGCTTGGAGAATGTTTCCAATCTTTATGTCGTTTTCGTCACTTTTACTGACCATTACTTGGATTCGGGTTAACCGAGCGAGGAGGGAAGACATGCTTTAGTTATATAGTACTAGTTGTAAAGGTAATTGCAACTCTTATTAATCTTTTATTTGTCTTTATAAATTCATATGTACTTGTTCCGCGTAAGAGTATAAATATAAACACTCATCGACGAGCGTAATGGATGTTATCGCGTTAGTACGATTGATTCCTTAAATCACAAAAAACAGCTTCTTCTTTGGCTTGACTAAGATTTCGAATTTGGATTTTTAATTTAAGAGCAATATAACCTCCTTTGAAGTGCTCTCTTCGAATTCGGGGTTGTTTTTGTGCTGACTTAATTGCTAGCCTGAATGACAGGCAAAAGAATTAGAAACTACATTATAATATATTACAACTGGTGTTTATGTTTTAGATTTTTTCAAAATATGCAAAGGTAACTCTACGAAGTAGTTGTTTACCCATAAAAAGTTACAGTTGAATTTGTACGTGATTTATAGATAAGCGAATCGATTTGATCCAAAAATGATAAACAAATTAAATAAAAATACAAGACTTAGCATTGAAATCGAGATAAGACAGCAGATAGCTTGGTTCCGGGAGCAGAGCTTCCGAAGGCAATAATAAGAATATCAATAAACGAGAAATAAAGTATTATTAAGTTTAGAATAATGTGTAGCATAAGTTTTTTCAGAAAATTTCTGCCCTTATAATGACTATTGAAATCACTATTTATAGTTGCACATAGGGAACAAAGTCCTAGGATCAAGCCCCTCTTAAATGACAATTATGAGAGCCATTGAAAAATATGTAACGACACGCTATGAATGCCAAAATTCTCTATTACGGACTGTGTATTTAATACTGCAGAATATTCTTCATTGAATGCTATCGGGTGGCAGTCATTCGTTTGTCTTCTTCATTAGCAATATTCCATTCGGGGGCTTCCCGGTGCCACCTAAAGCTGCTGCCCCGGTCTTGGTTTCTACCTGTCTTTCTTTTCGTCTGTCTCCGGTTCCACATGTCGCTCTATCATACGAGTATTTAATACGAACCGCTTTTACCCTATACAGATAGTCTCCCTGCTTTTCGGTGGCACATCTTTGTATCATCGGGAAGTTGATGAAGATACCTTTCTTGGCAGAAAATTTTTTGATCTTCTCTGAAAAGTTTCTGACGATTGATTAGACGCACATCTCTCCACATTTAATGTCTCGAACACGCGTCACTCCACGATTTAGCAATGCTTGCGCCGGTTCTCGAGGTAATCATGACCACGATTTTAGCCGCCTATTCCTTTACTTATACTCCTTATTCTTTTTCTTTTACACTTCAGAATATTTCGAACTCTCTCAACTTTTCTTACTTAACTCTCTCTTGCTTTCACTCTTCTTTAACCTTCTTCTTCAAAGCATTCTTACTTCATTTTGCTAACCATGGCCTCCTCCTCCAAGAACTCCAGCTCTTCAAAAAACAAAGAAAGCACCGATGATGCTGCCCCTCCTACGGTGAGCACCATTATCCCCAGAAGGCTCAGTACAACCAAAGATTTTGAAAAGAAGTTTTCTTCTGCTAAGTCCCGCACATGGGTTGTTGGTGTGTACCCTTCTTCCATCTGTTCTTCTAGCATTCATAATGTGAAGGAGGAATGTGATTGTCATGATTTGAACATCATCACTCCCGATCTGGCGGAGCGAGTAACCTTCCCTAAGAAGGGTTTTACGTACGTTTACATGTACCCCTTCACTTTGGGTCCATTCTCATTGAGCGGGGGACTTGACCCCGTAATCTTGGAGTTTTGCTACCGATATCAAGTTTGCTTGGCACAAGTGAGCGACTCTATGTGGCGGACGGTAGCCTGTCTACGGTGGCTATGCCATGAGACAGAGGAAGACCTCTCCTTGGTTCGCATGATGAATCTTTACTCTCCCAAGAATTTTTGTGGGGAGTAATAAACTTTAGCAAACGCGGTCACCATGCTTTGCTCACCAGCATAGATGATGACAATGATCGCGGATGTATGGAGCAGTTCATTGTAGTTGCCACCAGGGATATCATCCCGGCCACAACTTAATCTTTCCCCGAGTCATGGACTAGTACACGTAAGTTCAACGTCTATCTTTTCCCATATTAAAGGTTGTTTCATGTTGTTACTGATCCTTCTCTTTTTACTATTTCAGCAACTCGATGGACATCACTAAGGGTTGAAGGCTTGGACAAGTGGGTCAAGAGGATTTTGGATATTACCATGCCCGAGACCCGCTGGTGGAAAGAACTAGCACTCAAATACGGGTGGAAGGCCAAAAATCATGTTAAGTAGGTTCTCGATCTGATCTTGTTTTCACCTCACATATAAGAAAATTGGCTAACTTCTCTTTCCGTTGAATTCAGGTCTTTCACAGGGCTCTGTTACCGTCCCCAAGGAGGACGTTTCGGCTGATCCCACAGATGCGACGAGGTTGCTGCATGAGGCTTTCACCCGAACAAGCGCCATCGGGCCAGCTTCCGATGCAGGTGCTTCCTCTCAAAGTCCCCGGTCAGAGAACAAGCAACAAAAAAGCGGCGTTCCTCTACGGTCAAGGGTAAAAATAAAAGGGTGAAGAACGCCACGCCCGAGCCAGCCGCAACCACTGTTGTGATTGATGATGATGGGGAAGCCAGTGATGAAGGGGCTTCCCTACAGAGGAGACGATATTCATCAACTCAACAGAATGCTCAACCTAGAGATCTAATAACACCAACCGAGGACGACGTCCAAGTGCTCTAGGGAGAGTGTTATATAGTGGAGGATGCAAATTCTCACTTCCGATCCCCAGTCCCTGCTCCCGATACTGTAAGGCTGGGTACCGGGCCTCTTCTGTCTTCGGTTGACGAGCAACCAATAACTAGAACTACTTTTGTCGCAACTGTTTCTCAACCCACAACTCCATCAACTTCATCTCATTCTTCGCCAGCCATGCCTTCACCACCAGCAACTGCTATATTACCCACACCGGCCGTAGATACCCGAGAGGAGGATTTCCATCATCCCCAATCCCTAGACCATGAATTTGGGGCATAACTATTCACCCCCTTCTACAGATCCCCAGAGGAGGAGGAGCATTTCCCTCTCGGTTTCCATCGAGTGCCATCTGTTGTCCCGTCCAGTGGAACTCGCCAATTACCTGAAGCCTCTGGCTTTAGAGAAAGATAAGAAGAAAATACACACTCTCTCGAGGGAGTGTATGGTAAACAATGCCATACATAACGCGGCAGCGGTATGATATTTGTTCCTTTTACTCTTTCTTCTAGTTTTGCTATGATAGTATTTCTTATTTGAATTTTGGCTTTGCAGGCTAACTTCTTTGCTTCCGAGGGCCTTCAGAAGTTGATCCTCGATAAAGAAAAACTCACATCCAAGCGGGATCAACTGTTGGCCAAGAGGCATCAAATTGATGCCCGCCTCCCGGCACTGGAACCACAAGTTGCCGAAGGCAGTGAGTTGGAGGCTCAGTTGCAGTAGAGCGAGTAGGAGGTGATGACCCTTATCCAAGAGGTTGCCCTGTTAAATGTACAAGTTCAAGAGGCGAAGGCTAAATGGTGTGAGGTCCAAAATGTTGTTCTTGCCGCTACCGAGCGTGAGGCTGCCTCTACTGAAAGACTGAATAATTTGGAGGAAGCCTTGAACTCTAAAGCTGAAAAGGTTGCTGCTGCTGCTGCTGAGGAGAAGCGTGCCCAGATTGAAGAGAAGAATAAGAGGGTCATGAAGCATAATAAAGTTTATAACTCAATTATTCGTGACCTTTATCTCAACCTTCTAGCCACAAGATCCGAGCAGAATAAGCCTTTCAACCGAGATTGATCAGCTTAAGTCAAAGCTTCAATGCCGAGCGAATTCTCTCATTGTTGAAAAGACATATTCTATATATAGCATGAGGAGAAAAACCTTGGAAGAGGCCAAAGCGGGCGTCATTGATTTTGATGCCGAGATCGCCAAGGCCCGTGAGCTAGAGTCAACTGCCTGAAAAGGCCTCCCGGTTCAACCCGATGCAATTGACTCTTTTAGTTCCGGTTTCACATTCCCGGGAACTGAGGAGGAACTTTAAGGGGATGATGATGAAGGCCAAGGTCTCGAGCCAGCAGCAGATCCGCCTACGCCTCCTGGGGGTGCAAACGTTTCTCTTCCCCCAAGTTCTGGGGATGCAGTGGTTTAGTTTTTTGCTTTCTTTTCCCTTCGTTTTTATTTTCGTACTTTTGTACTTGTGCTGCTTGGCATGTTTGTTATATAAAAGTGCTTTTTCATTTAAACATTGCGCAAATTTTACTTTTTTGACTCGAGTTATGCAAGGCTTCAGATGCATTTTTCCCCGATGGCATTTGGATTCCGGGCATAAATTCTTCCGGAACCAACCCTTTACTGTGAGGGTTTCATAAGAGAGGGCCCTCTTATGTTTATGGTGCTCTTGAAGAGGACATATCCTGTTCATTCCATCACTAATATTTGAAGTACTTGATTAACTTTTAAATGATAAAATTAATTCATCGTTTGGACAAGAAGCAAGATAAAAATAAAAGGACTTTACTTTATTCCTTCCATTTTCAAAAGTACACAAGTATTTGTTGTGCTGAAAAGAAATTGTCATTACTTGTGGCTAATTTGTACAACTTGTTTCTACGGGGGGTTTTCGCGCAGTCCCCGTTCCCGATGATACATCTTTGTTCCCGAATTTTGTAGTCCCGATTTATGTAGTAGTCATGTTGCAGTATTCTCATATCATCCCCCCCCCCCAGTGTTAGAATGTGAAGAATGCAAATTTGAATGCTGGAAAGTCTCGTTCCTTTGATGATTCCACTAGTGAATGGTTAGATAATCTTTGGTCCGATAGAAAGCTTCATTTCCTATTAGGAAATCTGCTACCGAGCAAAGGATTATCTAATCACCCCTAGTGGCTTGTAGAAATCGTGAATGGTCGGGTAGCCTTTTGAGCCACTTTCCTTAAAACTAAATCTCCTACTTTGAAATAACAAATATTGGCTCTTCGATTATAATATCTTTCCATTCTTTATTTCTGGGCCGCCATCCTTATATGCTCCAAGTCCCTGCGATCGTCAAGCAGCTCCAATCTAACTAGCAACGCTTCGTTGTTTGATTCTTCGTCAGCCCGGAAGTATCTCATGGTAGGTTCTCCCACTTCCACTAGGATCAGGGCTTCTGCTCCGTATACAAGAGAGAAAGTTGTCTCTCCCGTGCTTGATTTGGCCATTGTTCGGTACGCCCATAGCACTCCTAGTAACTCTTCGGGCCATTTGCCTTTGGCTGCTTCCGATCTCTTTTTGAGATTTTGAATAATCACTTTATTTGTCGATTCCGCTTGGCCGTTTGTGCTCGGGTGGTATGGTGAAGATGTGATTCTTTTGATTTTCAAGTCTTCAAGTAATTTGGTGACTTTTGCGCCTATAAATTGTGGCCCATCATCGCAGGATATTTCCTTTGGTATTTCGAACCTGCAAATTATATTCTCCCACAGGAAATCGACCACTTCGCGCTCGTCGATTTTCTGGAAAGGACCTGCTTCAACCCACTTAGAGAAGTAATCAGATAAAATCAAAATAAAACTTACCCTACGGGGAGTCGGCGGCAGCAGACCGACTATGTCCATCCCCCATTTCATAAATGGCCAAGGCGATAATACCGAATGCAGTAGTTTTGCCGGTTGATGCACTAACGACGCGTGGCGTTGACACTTATAACATTTCTTAACAAATGCCTTAGCGTCTTGTTCCATCCGGGGCCAGTAATATCCTACCTTTACTAATTTTAACACTAACGAGTCCGCACGAGAGTAATTCCCATAGATTCCTTCGTGGACTTCTCTCATGACGTTATTGGCCTCGGAGGCTCCTAGACATCGGGCCAACGGGCGTTGGAAAGACTTTCTATACAATTGGCCTCTCCTGAAGAAGTAACGAGCTGCTTTGGTACGGAGTGCTGACGAGCTAAAAATACAACACAAAATTATGCTCGCTAATCGAATATAGTATAGAAAATATCGTATCCACAAGGATTGGATTTAAAAAGTATTTTCGTAGCTTCTAGTTTTAATTTCTATCCAAGAAGATCAACAATTTAGAGTTGTGTGAATTAAAACTAAAATTTACTAAAAGTCTAAACTATTGGCTAATGACAATCACAATAAGAGTAAGCAAGAAGATATGAAAGGGAGAAAATAGGGGTTGATCGGATAGGTGTAAGATACTTGTTTGTGAATTAACTCTAGTTACTTCACTTCTATGGTTTAAGTGAGTCTCTCGAATTCACTCTATTATGTTCAAACATTCAGTAGAAACTATTCTCTCGATTAAGTCTCAACCTTACGATATGAACTAAGTTAAGCTTGGTGAAGATATGCAAGAATTCGTAGTGGACTGAACCTTAGGAAAACCTCTTTCGACTATCCTCCTAACTAGGTCTAAACATTAATTCAACTAGCCTCTTTCGATTACTAACAAGAATCAATGAATTCAACCAATAAGATAATGCAAAACATCACAAATTATGCCTATTTCGATTACATAAATAAGTGAATATATATGCAATAATAAAAACACCCAAAATGCTTCAATACATAAAACTAGAATTAATATCCACAAACAATTCTCAAAACACAAAATCTATCAATTCCTATGGAAGAATTACTCCATAAATATGGAGAAATTCATCACAATTAAGTTTAAGTCAAAGGAAAACATAAAACATCCAAACCCTTGTCTTGAGTGAGGATGAATGGTGCTCTTGCTTCTCCCTCTTCTCCTTAGCTTCCTTAGGTCTAAATTATGTCAAAAGTCCTCAGGCCCAAACAAGTACACCTTCTCCTACACAAAATAGGACACTTTTCCGGAGTTGTACGTGCGCGGCCGTGCACCTGGAAGTGTGCTTGCATACTTGGCCGTGCACTTTTCACCCTATTCTGCCTCATATGCGCGCCCAATGCACGGCCGCACATGTGGGGTGGCATTTTGTTGGGAATTTGGGAAAACATAAAACATGAAAATTGTAGCCCTTTTAAATTGCTTTCCAAAGATTTATTGTGGATCCCAAACGGAGTTCCGAGAGAAAAGTAATGTGCATTTTACTGGACACTGCGCAATATGCCTGCTCGATTCTTCGTTTTGTTCCACTATCATTCGTTGATCCCCGAACACGATCCCGACTTAATCATTGGGCTTTTACTCAGATTTCAAAGCTCTCGACTAGCTTGAATTTATTCTATAACATCTACATAGATTGGAATCATCCTACAAGGTATAAAACACACACTTAGACAAAACACTAGCGATTAAAGCTCCAACTCAATTAAAGTACAGTAAATTAGAGTGCGATAAGAGACTAAAACATGAGATTATAGCCTAACATAAACACCCCACACTTAAACCATCGCTCGTCCTCGAGCAATCAAACTACACTTCTATAAGGCCCCGTAAATAAAATTAAAAAAAAATTGCAAAGTAAAAAAACTAATGTTTCATGGTGCCGGACTAGGTTTCGTGAATATTCTTGTATATTTATGAAGTCGAGAAAACCATGTCGATCATCTCAGGGTAGTTCTGCAAACCCTACATCAGCACCAGTTATATGCAAAGTTTTCAATGTGTGAATTTTGGCTTGAATCAGTCATATTCTTGGGTCATGTAGTCTCTAGTGAGGGAATTAAGGTTGATCCTCATAAAATTTCTGTCACGCCCCAAAACCGAGGAGCGCGACCAGCGCTCAATCGAGTGAACCCGATCGAGCAAGCCTGTTAGATTTCATTATACCCAAACTTATCCACGAATAGAGATAATACATATTTTTTTTAATTAAACGAAAATGTGTTCATGCATACAATAGCAATTCATTTTCAATAGTTTCATCATTTTAAAAGTTTCAAATGGACTAGTAATACAACCACAAAATAACATAGTTTGTCTTTTCCCAGCACCAATACATAACCCACACTATGTCTACGGAGAATCTATAGATAAAGAAGAGTATAATGATAATGCCGGCAACAAGGCCCCGGCTATACCTCAAACCGAATACACAAAGTACAAAAGATACATGACCCCGGGATGAAGTGGGGCTCACCAAGTCAGCTGGGAAGAAGGTGTACTGCTATCAGTGATCAATATCTCCTGCTGTGGAACCACCTGCATCCATTTAAAGATGCAACTCCCCCGGCAAAAGGGACGTTAGTACCGTCGAATAGCACTAGTATGTATAACTAAACGCCCTCTCAATAGAATGACAAATAATACAAACAAGATTATCATAATATCAATGAAAGCCTTAATCAACATCAAACCTCAATTTAGGATCAAGACAGTGTTAAAATTAATTTCCATATCTCACATTGGGAGATTTTTAGTATCGATATACCATTGTCCACAATACCATTATTCACAAAACCAGTACCGCCATACTCTTAGCACGGAGTCTGATCACGACATGATCAACTAGGCTATCTCATCAGAGACATCAACCACAATTTCTCTCAATATCAATACCATCGTCTTTAACACGGAGTCCGATCACGACCTGATCGGCTAGGCTATCCATTAGGAACATCGACCACAATCACAATTTCAATTATAATTTCCAGCACAATCACCACCATATGTGCGGTATGGTGTCCGATCACGACTCGACCGGCTAGGCTGTCTTATTTGAGACATCAACCTTTTTATATCAATTATCGCATTTCATATTACTTTCACATCTTTTCATTTCATTGGCACTAATGGCCATAATTATAAGATCATTCTTGGAACGTTGGCCATATTCAGTATTTCATGCTCACTTTATCAATTTCAAATATCATTATCTTCATCAACAAAAAATACAATTCAAATCAAGGTGTGTAGTACACATGTGAGCAATTTAGAGTCTAAGGCACATAGATATATTTCACAAAATTTGGCATAATAGCCTTCATTTGAACTTGACTAAAGTCGAAACATTATTAATGCACAACCCATATTTTAACACATCCTCAATTGGTAACATAACATGAATAAAGCATTTGGGATGCTTGTTGTACATATATCTTTCAACCCAATCTTACTCGGAATAGCCAGTTTCATAATGAATCACTCGGGACTTACATAATTTACATGAATATCGTGGGATTCAATTCTAAGAGAAAAGTTTAGCCAACATACCTCACTTGAGCTTCCTTACACTCTAAATGTTCCGGAATTCTTAGCAACTTCAATCTATTTTAGAAATATAACAAATTGAACCTAAATTAGGAAGATGATCATGGTTCTAGCTCACTTGAGCATTTTATCAAACACTAGGTGTGCATAAGGTTTCAAGGTCCTTATTATGAAGGATTCCATCATCCCACAACCCAATCTTTACCATTTTTAGCTCAACAATCTTCCTACACCCTTTGATAACACATACATGTAAAATAAACAGCCCTCATGCCCAGATATTATCTTGCTAATTATCCATTCCTACACAAAATTTGAAATTGAGAGTTAGGGTGTAGAATCTTACCTCTAGGATGAAGACCTAGTGAGTTTCCCTCCTTAATTTTCTAAAATTTGAGCAAGAATTGAAGAACAATTATTGAAGAACACCTTCTCACTCTAGGGCACTCTCTCTCACTCTAAAGTGTCAGATTATTTCTCAAAGATGGCCCAAAGAGTGTATTTAACGAAATAGGGTCGGGTTTTAAAAACCCAAAAATGGAGCTCCGGAACGGTTCTGCGGTCGCATATGCGACCGCATAGTGGTTATGCGGACCGCATATCCGTCCCATAATTGCTGACAAAATGATCAAACATCTGCTTGTGTATGCGATCACTATACGGTCCACATAACTGTTATGCGGTCGCATAGTCGACCGCATAGCTGCTGCCAGATTTTGCCCTCTCCTGCTCACTTCTGCGGCCATTATGCGGTCCGCAGAGTGATTATGCTGTCGCATAATGGACCGCATAAATGCACTTTTCCGCCAAAAAATTTCTTTTACTTTTGGATACATTGTTCAATCCAAAAAGTCCGAGCCGCGGTCCTCAACACGTAAGCCTAGTCTGGCACCATGAAACATTATTTTCTTTTCAAATTTTACCGGGCTTTACCCTTAAGTACTTCTAAATTTTTCAGGGTGTTATATTCTCCCCCGCTTAGGATCATTCGTCCTCGAATGAGGGTAAATATTCGTCATTAGCATCTTATGCAACTCTGTTTGTTTTATACCACAAACTAGTAGCCCCAAATTTTGACTAACTCCCTAAATTTTTAAAAAATTCGCCAGAGTTTCCTTTATAATTAGGCCTATCCACCTGTCAGAGAGCCCTAGAAACACATCCTAACAACATATACATATTCCAACGACATAACATAACACAAAACAACACTAACTGTGGCCTCATAAGCAATATATTTCCAGAAAGGAACACCCTTAACGCCAATTGTTCAAATGATTATAAATACATGGTCATTCAAACAAATAAGGATACGTTTTCTTCATTTCTTCCCCAGCCTCCCAAGTAGCCTCTTCAACCTGTTGGTTTCGCCAGAACACTTTCACGGAGATAATTTCTTTATTTCTCAATTTCCGGACTTGCCGATCAATAATAGAAACCAGAATCTCTTCGTAAGTCAATTTCTCATTTACCTCAATAGTCTCAATTGGAACAATGAGTGTCGGATCTCCAACTACTTTCTTCAGCATAGACACATGAAACACCGGGTGTACTAATGACATCTCAGGTGGTAGTTCAAGCTTGTATGCCACCTCACCGATCCTCTGAATGATTTTGTACGGTCCGACATACCTCAGGCTCAATTTTCTTTTCTTATCAAATCTCATTACACCCTTCATGGGGGAAACTTTCAAGAATACCCAATCATCTTCTTGGAACTTCAAATCTCTACGACGAACATCCGAATAGGATTTCTGGGTTAGTACCCGTGAACACTGGAGGATCCAACTGGAGAAACCTGTTCACCCTAGAACCAGTAGAATCCCCTGGCTGACTGGAAGAAGTGGGTGCAACATTTGACCTCTGGGTCTGGGAAGCCACTATTTGACCCAATATTTGTATGGCTCCCCTAAGATCAACATCAGAAACACCAGAATCGGAAGCTGGAACTGGAGGTGGAACTGGTATATCAGTTGGAGGAACTGTTGTACCTTCAGTATATGTAGGGACAGGTGCGGTCTGATCAGTTGTAGTAGAGTCAGGCAATGTAGTAACTGGAGGAATAACCTCACTCCTTGGGTGCTCACCCGCACCATCAATTATACAATCAACTGTCACTCTTGGGGTGACATTGGCTCTTTGGCCAGTTCTTCCCTTCTTCTTAGGTGCCATGTACTGAAAATTAGAGCAACTCAGGAGTTAAAGGAGGAACAATCTTACAACCAGCTTTATCGCACGATCAGGAACATGAAAGAAGTGTATTATTCCTAAATGCCCATGTAGCATCCTAATTATAGATGTGGTCGACAACACACCGATAATAAGGACTCTACTAGACACGGCTCCGAGACATCCTAGGACACATTAAAATCTTAGGCTCCGATACCAAGTTTGTCACGCCCCACAACCGAGGAAAGCGACCGGCGCTCAACCGAGTGAACCCGCCGAGCAAGCCTGTTAGATTTCATTCTACCCAAACTCATCCACGAATAGAGATAATACATATTTTCATTAATTAGATGAAAATGTGTTCATGTATACAATACCAATTCATTTCCAATAGTTTCATCATTTTAAAAGTCTCAAATGGACTACTAATACAACCACAAAATAACATAGTTTGTCTTTTCCCAGCACCAATACATAACCCACACTATGTCTACGGAGACTCTATAGATAAAGAAGAGTATAATGATAATGCCGGCAACAAGGCCCCGACTATAACTCAAACCGAATACACAAAGTACAAAATATACATGACCCCGGGATGAAGTGGGGCTCATCAAGTCAGCTGGGAAGAAGGCGTACTGCTATCACTGATCAATATCTCCTGCTGTGGAACCACCTGCATCCATTTAAAGATGCAGCACCCCCGGCAAAAGGGATGTTAGTACCGTCGAATAGCACTAGTATGTATAACTAAACACCCTCTCAATAGAATGACAAATAATACAAACAAGATTATCATAATATCAATGAAAGCCTTAATCAACATCAAACCTCAATTTAGGATCAAGACAGTGTTCAAATTAATTTCCATATCTCACATTGGGAGATTTTTAGTATCGATATACCATTGTCCACAATACCATTATTCACAATACCGGTACCACCGTACTCTTAGCACGGAGTCTGATCACGACATGATCAACTAGGCTATCTCATCAGAGACATCAATCACAATTTCTCTCAATATCAATACCATCGTCTTTAACACGGAGTCCGATCACGACCTGATCGGCTAGGCTATCCATTAGGAACATCGACCACAATCACAATTTCAATTATAATTTCCAGCACAATCACCACCATATGTGCGGCATGGTGTCCGATCACGACTCGACCGGCTAGGCTGTCTTATTTGAGACATCAACCTTTTTATATCAATTATCGCATTTCATATTACTTTCACATCTTTTCATTTCATTGGCACTAATGGCCATAATTATAAGATCATTCTTGGAACGTTGGCCATATTCAGTATTTCATGCTCACTTTATCAATTTCAAATATCATTATCTTCATCAACAAAAAATACAATTCAAATCAAGGTGTGTAGTACACATGTGAGCAATTTAGAGTCTAAGGCACATAGAGATATTTCACAAAAATTTTGAATAATAGCCTTTATTTGAACTTGACTTAAAGTCGAAACATTATTAATGCACAGCCCATATTTTAACACATCTTCAATTGGTAACATAACATGAATAAAGCATTTGGGATGCTTGTTGAACATATATCTTTCAACTCAATCTTACTCGGAATAGCCTGTTTCATAATGAATCACTCGGGACTTACATAATTTACATGAATATCGTGGGATTCAATTCTAAGAGAAGAGTTTAGCCAACATACCTCACTTGAGCTTCCTTACACTCTAAATGTTCTGGAATTCTTAGCAACTTCAATCTATTTTAGAAATATAACAAATTGAACCTAAATTAGGAAGATGATCATGGTTCTAGCTCACCAAGCATTTTATCAAACACTAGGTGTGCATAAGGTTTCAAGGTCCTTATTATGAAGGATTCCATCATCCCACAACCCAATCTTTACCATTTTTAGCTCAACAATCTTCCTACACCCTTTGATAACACATACATGTAAAATAAACAGTACTTATGCCCAGATATTATCTTGTTAATTATCCATTCCTACACAAAATTTGAAATTGAGAGTTAGGGTGTAGAATCTTACCTCTAGGATGAAGACCTAGTGAGTTTCCCTCCTTAATTTTCCAAAACTTGAGCAAGAATTGAAGAACAATTATTGAAGAACACCTTCTCACTCTAGGGCACTCTCTCTCACTCTAAAGTGTCAGATTATTGCTCAAAAATGGCCCAAAGAGTGTATTTAACGAAATAGGGTCGGATTTTAAAAACCCAAAAATGGAGCTCCGGAACGGTTCTGCGGTCGCATATGCGACCACATAGTGATTATGCGGACCGCATATCGGTCGCATAATTGCTGACAAAATGATCAAAAATCTGTCTGTGTATGCGGTCACTATGCGGTCCGCATACCTGTTATGCGGTCGCATTATGCACCATATAACAGTTATGCGGTTGCATAGTCGACCGCATAGCTGCTGCCAGATTTGGCCCTCTCCTGCACACTTCTGCGGCCATTATGCGGCCCGGAGAGTGATTATGCGGTTGCATAATGGACTACATAAATGCACTTTTTCGTCAAAAAATTTCCTCTACTCTCCGATACATTGTTCAACCCAAAAAGTCCGAGCCGCGGTCCTCAACACGTAAGCCTAGTCCGACACCATAAAATATTATTTTCTTTGCAAATTTTACCGGGCTTTACACTTAAGTACTTCGAAATTTTCCGGGATGTTACAATTTCAGCTGTGTAGAATTGGCCGAGGCCTACAACTCCAACAAAGATTCATAGTTTCTTAGGCTTAGCTGAATATTATAGAAAGTTTGTGGAGAGGTTTTCTACTCTTGCCGGCCATTAACTAAATTGATGCAGAAGGCAATTAAGTTCCAATGGTCAGATATTTGTGAAAAGAGTTTCCAAGAGTTGAAAGCAAGATTGACTATTGCATCGGTGTTGACTCTACCAGAGGGTATAGATGGGTTTGTGGTATATTGTGATGCTTCAAGAATTGGGCTTGGATGTGTATCAATGCAACATGGAAAGGTTATAGCTTATGCTTCTAGGCAACTCAAGAATCATGAAAAGAACTATCCAACACATGATTTAGAACTTGCCGCAGTGGTATTTGCATTGAAAATTTGGCGTCATTATTTATATGGGGTCCATGTGGATATATTCACGGACGATAAGAGCCTTCAATATATTTTCAATCAAAAGGAATTGAATCTGAGGCAGAGAAGATGGCTTGAGTTACTCAAGGACTACGACATTAATATTCTATATCATCCGGGAAAGGCCAATGTTGTGGTAGATGCTCTTAGCCGGAAATCCATGGGTAGTTTGGCTCACTTGGAGGCATATCAAAGGCCATTGGCCAAGGAATTTCACCGATTGTCTAGTTTGGGAATTCGTCTTGCGGACTCTAGTGAAGGAGGGGTAATTGTGCAAAATAGGGCTGAATCATTGCTTGTTGTGGAAGTCAAAGAGAAGCAATACAACGATCCATTGTCGGTGCAATTGAAAGAGGGGATTCATAAACATAAGACCATGGCCTTTTCTCTTGGCATGGATGATGGTACACTAAGGTACCAAGGGCGACTATGTGTTCCAAATGTGAATGGTCTCCGTGAAAGAATTATGACTGAAGCTCACACTTCTAGGTATTCCGTGCACCCAGATTCTACGAAAATGTATCATGATCTTAAGGAAGTCTATTGGTGGAATGATATGAAGAGGAATGTAGCGGAATTTGTGGCGAAGTGTACAAATTATCAGCAAGTGAAGGCCGAACACCAACGGCCCGGTGTGTTGGCACAGAACATAGAAATTCCAATGTGAAAGTGGAAAATGATTAATATGGACTTTGTGGTAGGATTACATCGTACTCCTCGTATGTTTGACTCGATTTGGGTGATTGTGGATCGACTCACGAAATCAGCACACTTCTTGCCGGTTAAGGCTACTGATACAGCAGAACAATATGCTGAGTTATATATCAAAGAAATAGTCAGGTTGCATGGCACCCCAGTTTCCATCATTTCTGATCGGGGATCACAATTCACTGCTAATTTTTGGAATAAAGTTCAGCAAGGTTTGGGTACTCAGGTGAATTTTAGTATAACCTTTCACCCACAGACTGACGGGCAGGCAGAGCGGGCAATTCAGACGCTTGAGGATATGTTGCGCGCTTGTGTTCTAGACTTCAAAGGTAGCTGGGATGATCATTTATCACTCATAGAATTTGCATACAACAATAGCTATCATGCTAGCATTCAGATGGCACCGTTCGAGGCTTTATATGGTAGGAGATGTAGATCTCCCGTTAGATGGTTCGAAATTGGGGAAGTATAGTTGATAGGGCCAGACCTCGTGCATCAGGCTATGGAAAAAGTTAAAATCATTAAGGAGCAGTTGAAGACTGCTCAGAGTCGTCATAAATCCTATTCGGATATTCGTCGTAGGGATTTGGAGTTCAAAGAAGGTGATTGGGTATTCGTAAAAGTTTTCCCCATGAAAGGCGTAATGCGATTCAGTAAGAAAGGAAAATTGAGTCTGAGGTATGTCGGACCGTACAGAATCATTCAGAGGATCGGTGAGGTGGCGTACAATCTTGAGCTACCACCTGAAATGTCATTAATGCACCTGGTGTTTTATGTGTCTATGTTAAAGAA
Organism: Nicotiana tabacum; assembly: GCF_000715075.1. NCBI lineage: Eukaryota > Viridiplantae > Streptophyta > Magnoliopsida > Solanales > Solanaceae > Nicotiana > Nicotiana tabacum. Next base: position 39,406,959 of record NC_134096.1, on the reverse strand, counting down.
AGTAGTTGGAGACCCGACACTCATTGTTCCGGTTGAGACTATTGAGGTAAATGAGAAATTGACTTACGAAGAGATTCTGATTTCTACTATTGATGGACAAGTCCGAAAATTGATAAATAAAGAAATTGCCTCCGTGAAAGTGTTATGGCAAAACCAACAGGTTGAATAGGCTACTAGGGAGGCCGAGGAAGAAATGAAGAAAAAGTATCCTTATTTATTTGAATAACCATGTAATTATGAGTTGTGCCTTATGAAAATGCTAAGAGATACTTTCTATGAATTATGTATCATTTGTACAATTGGCGTTAAGGGTATTCCTTCCTGGTAATATATTGCTTGTGAGGCCACAGTTGGTGTTATTTTGTATTATGCTACATCATTGGATTATGTATATGTTTTAAGGATGTGTTTCTGGGCTGTTTGACAGGTGGATAGGCCTAGTTACAAGGGAAACTCTGGCGAATGTTTTGGGAATTTAGGGAGTTATTCAAATTTAGGGCTGATGGTGTGTGGTGTGAAAATTGAGTTGAATGCGATACTAATAAGAGATTTTTTCCCTCATTCGAGGACGAATGATCATAAGTGGGGGAGAATGTAAGTCCCTGTAAAAAAAATGTTTTTGCAAAGGAAAAAAATTAATGTTTCATGGTGTCGGACTAGGCTTACATGTTTGAGGATTGTAGAACAAGCTCGCTGTGGCTCGGACTTTTTGGGTTGAACAATGCACTAGAAAGTAAAGGAAAAATTTTAGCAGCAAAATACGTTTCTGCGGTCCATTATGCGACCGCAGAATCACTCTACAGGCCGCATAATGGCCGCAGAAGTGAGGCAGGAGAGGGTCTGTTGGATGCCATTCTGCAGTCGACTATGCGACCGCAAAACTGTTCTGCGGTTCATTATGCGACCGCAGAACAGGTCAGCGGGCCGCATAGTGACCGCAGACACAGACATATTTTTTGTCGGTTCTGGACACCAATTATGCGATCGATATGCGGTCCGCATATCGATTATGTGATCGCATATGCAATCGCAGACCTTGTTCCGGAGCTCCATTTTTGGGTTTTTATAACCCGACCCTACTTCGTTAAATGCACGCTTTGGGCTATTTTTGAGCTAAAATCTGATATTTTAGTGCGAGAGAGAGTGCCCTAGAGTGAGAAGGTGTTCCTCAATAATTGTTCTTCAATTCTTGCTCAAATTTTGGAAGATTAAGAAGGGAAACTCACTAGGTCTTTATCCTAAAGGTAAGATTCTACACCCTAACCCTCAATTTCGAATTTTGTCTAGAAATGGGTAATTAGCAAGATAATATTTGGGTATGAGAGTTGTTTATTTTACATGCATGTGCTATCAAGGGGTGTAGGAAGATTGTTGAGCTAAAAATGGTAAAGATTGGGTTATGGGATGATGGAATCCTCCATAAAAGGACCTTGAAACCTTAATGCACATCTAGTGTTCGATAAAATGCTCAAATGAGCTAGAACAATGAGCATCTTCCTAATTTAGGTTCAATTTGTTATATTTCTATAATAGATTGGAGTTGCTAAGAATTCCGGAACATTCTAGAGTTTAAGGAAGCTCAATTGAGGTATGTTGGCTAAACTAGTCTCTTAGAATTGAATCCCACGATATTCATGTAAATTATGTAAGTCCCGAATGGTTCATTATAAAATTGACTATTCCGAGTAAGATTGGGTTGAGAGATTTATGTTCAACAAGTATCCCAAATGCTTTATTTATGTTATTTATCAATTGAGGATGTGTAAAAATATGGGTTGTGCATTAGATATGTTCGGCTTCAAGTCAAGTTCAAACGAAGGCTATTATGCCAAATTTTGTGAAGAATCTCTATGTGACATAGATCCTTAATTGCTCACATATGTACTACATGCCTTGATTTGAAATGTTATTGTTGTTGTTGATGACGTTGATGTTAGCAAGTGAAAAGGTGAGCATGAAACACTAAATATGGCCAACATGCCAAGAATGATTATATAATTATCGCCATTAGTGCCAATGAAATATAAAGATGTGAAAGAAGTATGAAATGCGATGATTGATATAAAAAGGTTGATTTCTCGAATAAGACAGCCTAGCCGATCAGGTCGTGATCGGACACCATGCCATACACATGGTGGTGATTGTGCTGAAAATTGTAATTGAAATGGTGATTGTGGTTGATGTCCCTAATGGATAGCCTAGCCGATCAGGTCGTGATCGGACTCCGTGATAAAGATGGTGGTATTACTATTGAGAGTAATTCTGGTTAATTTCTCTAATGAGATAGCCTAGCCAATCGGGCCGTGATCGGACTCCGTGCTGAGAGTACGGTGGTACTGGTATTGTGGATAATGGTATATCTATACTAAAACAAATCTCCCAATATGAGATATGAAAATTAATTTGAACACTGTCTTGATCCTAAATTGAGGTTTGATGTTGATTAAGGCTTTCATTGATATTATGATATTCTTGTTTGTATTATTTATTCTATTGAGAGGGTGTTTAGTTATACATACTAGTGCTATTCGACGGTACTAACGTCCCTTTTGATGGGGGCGCTGCATCTTTAAATGGATGCAGGTGGTTCCACAGCAGGAGATATTGATCAGTGATAGCAGTACACCTTCTTCCCAGTTGACTTGGTGAGCCCTACCTCATCCCGGGGTCATGCATCTTTTGTACTTTGTGTATTCTGTTTGAGGTATAGCCGGGGCCTTATTTCGGACATTATCATTGTACTCTTCTTTATCTATAGAGGCTCTGTAGACATAGTGTGGGTTGTGTATTGGTGGTGGGAAAGTCAAAATATATTATGTTGTAGTTGTATTACTTGTCCATTTGAGACTTTAAAAATGATGAAACTATTGGTAATGAATTGGTATTGTAGACATGAACACCTTTTTATCTAATTAATGAAAATATGTATTATCTCCATTCATGGATATAATACATATAGAAGGAAATCTAACAGGATTGCTCGGTCGGGTTCACTCGGTTGAGCGCCGGTCGCGCTCCTCAGTTTTGGGGCGTGACAACTTCATATCGACACGGCCTTTTTAAACAACTCTCATAACACATCATACCAAGAATATTTAAAATAGACTAAGCACAATAGTGTAACAATTTTACCTCAATAATTGACTCACAAACACCACGCATTATTCACAACTTACTCACTTACTCTAACATAGAGGTCAACTACATTACCTTTCTTTCCTGAATCAAGTGCCGTCACACAACAAAATAGAGTACTTCCACACACAATAAAAATTAAGAACAATTAGGAACTCAAGATAGAAAGAATTCACTCACTTTCGAAAAAATATTCATATGCCACAAAAGATGAACCATAGGCTTGCCCGTAGTGTAATACTTTACTAATTCAAGCTCATTCAGTCAAGGATCACATAGGACTTTAATTGGTTGTAATGTAGGTTGCGGGACGGGTAGGATATATTTAGATATAAGAGTGACTACACCTCCCTAAGCACTTTAATACATACAATGTCATTCAAAACCCCATACTTATGTCAAGCCAATACTCAACCTTCACATAAATATACATTAACTCCCAACTTCTTTAAGCACAAATATATCAAGAGTTACCACTTATCAAAGATCATTTTTCACAATCATACAACTACATAAATTTTTCTTTTTCTTTTTCAATTCAAGTGCCTCTTACTTTTTTAAAACAATGCACCTCCTTCCTTATTTCAATAGTTCCACTCAAAATCCAAACCAACCACCCCACACTTCAACTTTTACAAAGTTCATACAATTTCAAGCGCTTAAGAGAGGTAAATGGTTCAAATAAATGGTCAATTCAAACAAATGGGTAAGGCTTGTAATGTGATTGCCAAAGAAACAGGATTACAGGATCAACGGGGTTAACTACGATACATAACAAGTTGGTGGGTAAATTATGTAGCTGGCTCAACAAAGAAACGCCTATATCGCTTCCAAGACTGAACAAAACTACTATTTCGCTTTGCAAACACACAGGGCAATTTCTAGACATCAAATGCAATGCACATAATACACCAAACCTCACACGCACATGGCACATAACTCACTCAAGATTGGATCATCACAACACCCTAGTCAAAGCAGTTAAGCAAAGTTGAGACCATACGATTTAAGGCACTCATACAAGAGTCAAAAATGGAGCCTAAGCATCACAACCAAAGCACTCACTATTCTCAAGGCATGATCAAGTCAAGAGATATTTCTTCCATTTCAAATCATAGCACAAGGTTTTCCTACTTCTAAAACCAAAAACTAACTACACCTGGTTCAAACAAAATCCTTGGAAAAGAACCGCGGCACAAAGAAAAATCAAGAGGGAATTATTACACTAAATACAAAAGAAAATCTTTTTGCATTTTTCTTTCGACTTTAATCCCTCAAGAAACCCGTCGAATGATATCCATCGTCGGAAAAAGTCAAAAATTTTAAAAATTTTGATTTTTTTTTCAATTTTTGTTCTATTTCTATCTCTACTAACTACAACTAACAAAAAGAAAATTAATATACATGCATACATACATACAACATATCCCCCACCCCACACTTTAAGTTGTAGCATGTCCCCATGACACATAATTAAAAAGCATAAGGTAAAGAAGACTTCCCTGAATTTTCTTCTTTTCCTAGAACTTATTAACTCCACCTCTAATTTTGAATTCATTCCTCGTTTTCTCTCCTTGGAATTCATTATGGATCTTATTAAGCCCAATTCTTTTAAGGATACCTGCAAGAACCGTTATTTTCTTTCTTTCTTGTCCTCATCTTGAGCGGTGAATTGCTCGTTCATGATGATACTTAACTTGTTTTTACATTCTTTCACAGGATCAATCCATACATATTCCTATAAATCCCCAAAAATAAAATCCACATGATCAAGGTTAGAATAAGAAAACAAAGAAGAAAGATCAAGTGAATATTCTTCTGGTATGTCCAATACTATTTGTTTCTCATTCTCTTCTACCAAATGTTGCAAGTGTGGAAAGGTAGATTGGGGTTTGAACTCTTCTTTTGTTGCTTCACACTAAACCACAACCTTATTTTCAATCATCTCAATTGAATCAGAGTCATCTTGAACATTGAAAATCTCTCTCTGTGGATGCTCATCCTCTTGGGTAGGCTCATTCTCACAGGGTATCTCCTCCATATCTTCACCATCACAACGTAATGAGCTTTCTGATAGTGTACTTATTATTTGAATTTCTTGCATTGTTAGGTTGTTCATGGCTTCATCATCTTGTGTAAATCTCTCTACCGACTTATATATGAACTTATACACAAGCTCTTCCAAACTACCATTCTCCCCTTGAGATGGTTGTCTCACTTCGCTTCCACTCCAGTTATAATAAGGGTATTCATCCCAACCAGAGTCAAGATTGTGCCCATATAAATCCTCATACTTGTACGGACTAGAAACAGAGTGAGACTTTTCAAAATACAAACCATAGGAGGAATACATACCTTCTTGACAGTCAACCCATAGATGATTTTCACCGCATTTAAAACACATAATAGACCGCTGATAATATTCAGCTGCTAACTCTTCAACTGTTTTCTTAGGCTGGTTGCACTCTATCTTCACAACATTTAGAGTTCAATATCTATAGTATCTTCTCAAACTTATTAGGAACTACAAAACATATCTTGAAAATAATTTAACTAATAAAGAAAATAAAATAAAAAAGGAAAACGAAAAGAAAAGAAAACTAAAACCTAATTCCTGAATTAGCACTACAAACTATTTCAAACACTATTGATTGCCAGTCCCCGGCAATGGCGCCAAACTTTGACGAGCTAAAAACACAACACAAAATTATGCTCGCTAGTCGAATATAGTATAGAAAATATCGTATCCACAGGGATTGGATTTAAACAGTGTTTTCGTAGCTTCTAGTTTTAATTGCTATCCAAGATGATCAACAATTTAGAGTTGTGTGATTTAAAATTAAAATTTACTAAAAGTCTAAACTATTAGCTAATGACAATCGCAACAAGAGTAAGCAAGAAGATATTAAAGGGAGAAAATAGGGGTTGATTGGATAGGTGTAAGATACTTGTTTGGGAATTAACTCTAGTTACTTCACTTCTATGGTTCAAGTGGGTCTCTCAAATTTACTCCATTATGTTCACACAATCAGTAGAAACTTCTCTCTTGATTAAGTCTCAACCTTACGATATGAACTAAGTTAAGCTTAGTGAAGATATGCAAGAATTCGTAGTGGATTGATCCTTTCGATTATCCTCCTAACTAGGTCTAAACATTAATTCAACTAGCCTCTTTCGATTACTAACAAGAATCAATGAATTCAGCCAATAAGATAATGCAAAACATCATAAATTATGCCTCTTTCGATTACATAAATAAGTAAATATATATGCAACAATAAAAACACCCAAAACGCTTCAATACATAAAACTAGAGTTAATATCCATAAACAATTCTCAAAACACCAAATCCATCAACACCTAAGGAAGTATTACTCCATGGATATGGAGAAATTCATCACAATTAAGTTTAAGTCAAAGAAAACCATAAAACATCTAAACCCTTGACTTGAGTGTGGATGAATGGTGAAATCATTGTGCTCTTGCTTCTCCCTCTTCTCCTTAGCTTGCATAGGTCTAAATTATGTCAAAAGTCCTCAAAATACCATTTTTCCATGTATATATACCAAGTAGGGTCGGGTAAAAATAAATACTCCTTCTCCTATGTAAAATAGGACACTTTTTCGGAGTTGGACATGCGTGGCCGCACACCTGGAAGTGTGCCTGCGCACTTGGCCGCGCACTTTTCACCCTGTTCTGCCTCATATGCGCACGCCCAGTGCGTGGCCGCGTACTTGGGTGGCGTTCTGTTGAGAGTTTGGGAAAATGTAAAACATAAAAATTGCATCCCTTTTAAATAGCTTTCTAACGCTATAGTGTAGCCCAAACGGAGTTCCGAGTGAAAGGTTATGTGCATTTTACTGGACACTGTGCAATATGGCTACTCGATTATTCGTTTCCTTCCATTATCATCTGTTGATCCCCGAACACGATCCCGACTTAATAATTGGGCTTTTTCTCAAACTTCAAAGCTCTCGACTAGCTTGAATTCATTCCATAACATCTACATAGATCGAATCACTCCTACAAGGCATAAAATATACAATTAGTGCAAAATACTAGGTTTTAAAGTTCTAACTCAATTAAAGTGCAGTTAGAGTGCAATAAGAAACTAAAACATGAGATTATAACCTACCATCAAGTGCTCGGGATGCCTTTGGATCTTCCGAATGTTTTTCATACTCAAGATAGTCGATGATCTCATTTCTCCAGTTCCAGACCAAATTGGTCGCATTTACTTCATAATAACCATCCACATACAATACCGTATACATAAGCTGCACGACCGTACCGGAGTATGATCCTTTCATTTCAGTGGACGAGCCCAGATTGGCCATTACATCTGCTTCCGCGTTTTCTTCTCTCGGGATGTGGGTGATTGATTGCCCATTCCCTGAACTATGCGACCAAAGTCTGGACTTTCACTACATATTGTTGCATGCGTTCCTCTTTGGTGTCGAAGATCCCGTATACCTGATTTACTACTAGTTAGGAATCACATTTGAGTTCAATGACCTCGGAGTCGAGTCCCCGGGCCAGTTCAAGTCCTACAACTAAAGCCTCATATTCAGCTTCATTGTTAGTCAGGGAACAGTTCTTATGGCATGCCTTAGGGTTTCTCCCGAGGGGGTAATTACTACTACCCCAAGCCTGGATCCTTTCACATTGGAAGCTCCGTCCGTGAATAAGGTCCAGACTCCCGATGGTGTTTCCGACAACATCACTGCTTCCTTGGTGACCAAAGGCAGTAACTCGGGACTGAAATTGGCCACGAAGTCGGCCAAAACTTATGATTTGATCGCAGTCCTGAGTTTATACTCTATGTCAAATTCACTTATTTAAACTACACGTTTGGCCAGTCGACCTGTTAATTTAGGTTTATGAAGGATATTTCATAGGGGAAAGGTTATCACCACGGCTATCAGTTGAATTGAAAATAAGGTCTAAGCTTTCGAGCGGTGATTACGAGAGCTAAGGACAATTTTTCAAGGTGTGGGTAGCGAGTTTCCGCTCCCGTTAAAGTTTTACTAACATAATAAATAAGAGATTTCGTACCTTCGTCTTCACGGACTAAAATAGAACTTACCTTTACCTCTAAGACCGCTAAGTAAATTAGCAATTGTTCGCCTTCCTCCGTCTTAGATAGTAACGGAGGGTTCGATAAATACATTTTTAAATCTTTCAAAACCTGCTGGCATTCCGGAGTCCATTTGAAGTTGTTCTTCTTTCTCAGAAATGGGAAGAAGTGATAGGATTTTTTTGAAGACCGGAAAATGAACCTGCATTAAGTTGTCAGTCTTCCAGTCAACCTTTGAACCTCTTTCACATTTGACCGCTGGTCGGGGATGTCCTCAATGGCTTTTATTTTATCGGGATTGACCTCGATCCCCCTTTGTGACACCAGGAAACCCAAGAACTTACAGGAGCTAATTCCAGTCATCCGGGTTCATTTTGATTTGGTTGTACCCGGAATAGGCATCGAGGAAACTTATCAACTCGTGCCCGGTCGTCGCATCAATAATTTGATCAATGTTGGCAAAGGGAATGAGTCTTTTGTGCATGCCTTATTCAGATCCTTATAATCTACGCACATGCGAAATTTATTATTCTTTTTCGGAACTACTACTACATTAGCTAACCATTCGGGATACTTTACCTCCCGGATTGAACTCGATATCAAGCAATCGAGTTACCTCTTCTTTGAGAAACATGTTTCTGACCTCAGCAATAGGGCATTTCTTCTGCCTAACCGGAGTGATGTTAGGATCTTGGCTTAACTTGTGCATGGCTACCTCTGGCGGAATACCTGTTATATCCGCATGCGACTACACAAAATAGTCAACCTTAAATTTAAGAAATTCTATAAATCATAACCTAAGCTCGGGGTTTAATCCTGTCCCCAAGTGGAACTTCGTCTCTAAGAACTTTTTGAACAATGCAACTTGTTCGAGCTCTTCTAATGTGGATTTGGTTGCGTCCGTTTCTTCTGGTACCTAGAAATATCTTGGTACCTGATGGGATTCCGACCATTCCTCTCCCTTGTAGACTTCGTTTGGCTCGGGAGCAGGCGTCGACTCCTGTAATTGCTATGCCGCATGTTACTTCCCTTTACTAGTGGAAACCGAGATTGCGTTCATCTCCCTTGCCACCGATTGATCCTCTCTTATTTCTTTAATCCTCTCTGGGGTTGGGAATTTTAGAAGTTGATGGTATGTTGATGGCACAACCTTCATCTCGTGTAGCAATGGCCTTTCATGAATAATGTTATAGCCTATTTCGTTGTCTACTACTTCAAACAATGTCGTCTTTATGACCCCTTCAACATTTGCCGACAACAGGATCTCCCCTCGGGTTGTCACACATGCCAAGTTGAACCCAGCGAGGAGTTTTGTGGTCGGAATGATGCTTCTAATTAGCTTGGCTTGCTCTAGCACTGTCCATTGAATAATATTGGCTGAACATCATGGGTCCACCAAAACACGTTTAATTTTAAAATCTAAAACATTAAGAGAAATTACCAGGGAATCATTATGTGGTAGTAGGATTCCATCTCCGTCCTCCTCCGTAAAGGTGATATCATCGTTGGCGACTTCCCTGAGTCTCTTGCTATGGGTCACTGATACCTTTGCCTTTTTCACTGCCAAAAAAGTTACACCATTAATCTCGTTCCCCCCAAAAATCACGTTGATCGTTAGACGAGAAGGATCTTCTCCTGCTTTTGAGGATTCCGCGTTATCCCGATTGCGGCCATAGTTATTCTTAGCCCGGTCTCTTAAGAACTCTCTAAGGTGGCCGTTTTTCAATAGTGTCACCACCTCCACGCACAGACATATGTAGTCCTTAATCCGGTGGTCGTTAGTCCCATGATACTCACACCATAGATTAGGATCCCTCTTACTGGGGTTGGATCTTATCGGCCTCGGAAACTGTGCTTCCTTAATGTGCCTCATCGTCGATACTAGTTCTACTACATTGATATTGAAGTTATACTTAGACAATCTAGGGTAGGTGGAATCCTTGGAGCCCGATACATCTTTGTCCTGCAATGATTTGCTATTCCATCCACGATCAGATCTCCTATCGGTAGCAAACCTATCCGCTGATCAGAAATCTTTACCACGTCCTTCGGCCCTTTCGTAGGGCAAAAACTAATCTCTAGAAGACTATTAATCTGTGTCGAAATCATCCTTCAACTTTTTCTTGTTCTTCTCTTGGTCCCGACCCTTGATCAATGCCGGGAAACCGAGCTTGTCATCCTCTAATTTTATCTTCGATTCGTAGTGGTTGTGGACATCTGCCCATGTTGTTGCCTGGAACGCGAGCAAACTTTCTTTTAATTTTCGAAAAGCGTCAGAACTCTTCGGATTCAGCCCTTTAGTAAATGCCTCAGCTTCCCATTCGTCTAGCATGACCAGTAGCACCATCCTTTCCTTCTGAAATCTTGTCACGAACTCTCGCAGCAATTCGGACTCTCCTTGCACAATTCTGAATATGACGCCTTTCAGGCATGTACCTTCCTGGTCCCGGCATGGGCCTTGATAAAGGAATCCGCGAGCATCTTGAAGCAATCTATTGAGTGCTCGGGTAGAAGTGAATACCATGTTAGGGCCCTCTTTGTGAGGGTCTCCCCCGACTTCTTCAGCAAGACTTACTCAATCTCGTGCGGAGCTAAGTCGTTTCCTTTCACCGCTATTGTGTAGGTGGTAATGTGCTCCTGAAGATCTGAAGTCCCATCATATATCGGTACGTCTGGCATTTTGAACCTCTTCGGGATCAACTCTGGTACCGCACTTGGTTTGAACGGCAACTGGGTGTACTTCTTTGAGTCCGGTCCTTTCAACCCTAGTGGTGCGCCAGAGATTTGATCCATTAGGGCATTTATTTCCCTCATAAACCACATGAGTTTGGTTTTAAAGGGATCATTCCAGTTATTGTTACCAGATCCGCTTCTGTTCACCCCGGCCCCATCGAAGCCGACCACAACCCTCGGGGTGTTGTTATTAACTCTTTGTGTTGTTCGGCTTGAGGGAGCACCGAGAGGAACCATATCTTTTCCATTCGTGTTATTGGAAGCACCCAATAAAGCTTGATTCAACTCTATCATGACCTGATCTTGTCGCGAGAGATGGCCCATAATAGCCTTTTGTTGCTCCCTTAGGATTCTCAGCGTTTCCACAACGTGCTCGTCTTCAGCATCATCAGGAGTTGCCTCTCGAACGTGTCGTGGATATTGCCCGCCATGGACCGGCGTGTCTACGTCTTCCTCGTTACAGGTATCACTGATTGAATCTTCGTGTCGAGGCGTATTTCCTTGTGCCTCAACGTTTTGTGTAATGTTGACATCGTTATCTACCATTTGCTTACGATGTTTCGCTAAGAAACAAAGAATAAGTCATTTGAGTAATGTTTCCGATAAAATAATAAACATAGTTAGATTGTAAAGGCGTGGATTAATTTCTCATGACGATCGTCTGAGGTAAAGGAAAAAAAAAGATTCTAAAGGCAGGCAAAACGTCACGATCCAAGTTCATAGCATGTAATGTCCTCTTTGGCCCAACAAACCTTATGAATTTGTCTCTTGACCTTTTCTATTAACGAGCCCATAAGCACGCGTACCATATGAATTTGTGCTAGTTGTGACTTATAAAGTTCTTCACTTTTCTCTTTCATTCTGGTATTGGATTCACCTTAGGCAACATAAGCACCACTTCTTCAAACGCTTGTCAAATTAGACGCTTACTAATCTTGCTTGACCTTTTCTCGTTAGCCCGCCCATTATTATGGGCGTCACACAAAAGAGGGAAAGTAATTTCAAACAAGGAAGCTTCGATCTTGAGCTATGTTTTCAAGAAAAGAAAATTTAATTTGAACGGTCCACGTGAGAAATGCAAATAGACCTCCAAATAACAGATATGGGATGAGATCAAAGTACAATGGCAGGGAATCATTACCAAGCGTGTAAATCTTATATAAAGCTCAACTTGTAAGGAAAAGAACCAAAGAACAAAATCATTCTAGGTTTTTTTCTCTGATGATAGTTTGCATGCACTTAGACTAATTTCATCGGCTATCTACTAGATTCACCAACACAAATGTCGGATAACACTATCCATCAAAATTTAGACATATCAAATGAAATAAACAACCAAAAACATTCTAGTTTCTTATCCCCACCTTCTTCCAACCATTTGTCAACATTCGTATATATATTGTGTTATTTTGTTTTTGAAGAATCTAAATGATGCCTTTAATGGCGGAAAGAAAATAGTGCTATGTTCCTTTCATACTTTGAAGCATATATGTATTTTCGAAATTATGGTGGTTGTTGAATATTCACAAAAATAGTAGAGGGTTCGATGAAATGACAAATTCTAGAGACATTCCAATTGGTAGTATCATACTTCTTTCCTTAAATTATACTTTGTTTTAGTAACATAAAATAAATTTATGTTGTTCAGTGGATAAGATGGCTGCGCTCCAGCTCACTCAAGAATGGGACGGCAGTGGTCCGCCGGCAAGCTCGTTATGATCTTGGACGCAGTACATTGGAATCCTGAAGCACCACCACGAACGCTACCGCGCGTCCGCCTGCGGTGCGGTAAGGCACCACCCTGTTGTGCCAACAGCCAACTCCGGCGTCAATCATTTCCAGCTTTGATATGAAGGTATGGGGGAGATCAAAAGGGAGTATGTTAGTCAAATAGAGGGCTCTCACGGGGGTGTAGTCCACGACCTCACATCTTTACCTTTCACATTTGAATTTCTCCTAATTTGAATTCCTCTCCTATGTTCTCAAAAACGCTTCCCTTTTTACTTGAATTTTCAGCGGGAAGGCTTAGAAGTTCAGTTCATGAGACTGCAGTGCAGCGGAGTGGATTAGATATAATTTTGAAAAACAAATGTGAAGTAGGACATCAATCTAATCTCGCTAAATATACCGCTACGATGTTACTTGAGTTAGTTATGTCCAGCCACGAACTTCATGTTTTTGCCTCATGTTCAGTTCTGAAAATGAACTTGAGTTACTTATATTGTGTATCTATCAGCTGTGTATACCAATCTTGTTTGTACCTATTTGCCCATGTCAGTTTTACCTTGTATATATAGTTGTCTTATGACTTTGTTTAAAATCTTGTGGTGATTTCACTATTCCATTGATTATGAAACGAAGGTCTTTTGGTGGGAAAGTTAGTCCCAGTGGAGGAGAATTATTACAAACATGATGTAGTCAAATCACTATCAACTAGAATGTGATGTGGTGATTCCTTCTGTTTTCTATTGCAATAATAATATATTGAAGCTAGAGAAAATCCCAAAACATATTTATCATATTATACACGGCAAACATTTGTGGAACACCTTCAAAATGAAAAAAAGAAGAAGAGATTTTAAATGGCCCATGTGTTTGGATGAGTTTACGGGGCAACCTATATGTACGCTGGCACGCTGCCTTTTAAGGTGCAGTCACCTTTTTAAAAGTTTTGCATCCCTATCTAGTTAACTATTAACATGATCATTATTTTTGCACGTGTGAAGAAGTTATAACGACTTGACCAACTATTTTGTGTATTTGAGCCCTATTTTCCTTATTTGATGCTCCCCGTAAGTTGTTTGTTATTTTGTGACTTGCGGGGTAGTTTGTAATGACTGGCCGATCGTTTTGAGTATTGTAACCCTATTCCCCCATTTATTACTTATTCTATGTTCATTTGTGATTATGTGACTTGTCAGGGTGGTTGTTTTTGTTCTCGGGATGTTTCAGAATGAATTGGGATAGTTAGTCCCAAGATTGGACGCTTAAGTTGAAAGAGTTGACCGGATGTTGACTTATGAGTAAACAACTCCGGAATGGCGTTTTGATAGCTTCATATGGTGATTTCGGACTTAGTAGTATGTCCGGATATTAATTTGGAGGTCCGTAGATCGTTTTGGCTTGAATTGGCGAAAGTTGGAAAGTTGAAGGTTTGGAAAGTTGAGAAGTTTGACCGAGAGTTGACTTTATTAATACCGGGCTCGAATTTTGGTTCTGGAAGTTGAAATTGGCCTGTTGTGTAATTTATGACTTGTGTGAAAAATTTGAGGTCAATCGGAGTTGGTTGGTGTGTTTCGGCATTGGTTTTAGAAGTTGGAAGTTCAATAGTTTATTAGGCTTGAATTGGTGTGCAATTCGTAATTTTGATATTTTTTTGATGTGATTTGAGGCTTCGACTAAGTTCGTATGATATTTTAGGATGTGTTGGTATGTTTGAATTGGGTCCCGTGGGCCTCAAGTGAGATTCAGATTGAGTTTTTTCCTTTTAGGATTGCTGATCTGGTGTGTGGTGCTGTCTTTATCGCGTTCGCGTAGAGTTGTTCAGGGGAAGTAGGATTTATTTCTTCGTGTTCGCGAAGGAGGCCACACATTCGCGAAGGTCTAGCGGTTTGTGCATCGGGATCGCGAGAGGGGACTCGCGTTCGCGTAGAAGGATGAGGCCGGTTAGGCACCGGACATGCAAGCCTTCACGTTCACGGGAGACGGGTTGCGTTCGCGTAGTCATTGGTCCAGTGATTGTCACGTTCGCGAGGTAGGTTTTGCATTCGCGTAAGACGAATTTGGCAGCTGAGGATTTTTATGCTTCGCGAACGCGAGGCAATTTTCGCGTTCGCGAAGAAGGGCAACTAGGCAAACTATTTAAATTTCATAACGAGGGTTAAAGTATTATTTCATATTTTGGCTTGTGGAGCTCGGCTAGGGGCGATTTTTCTGAGGGATGTAAGCTATTTTTGATCATTTTTTTTCCAATAATATTGAATACCCATTGATTTCTACACCTTGGTTATGTGCTTTTAAGGTAAAATTTGGGGGAATTTGGAATAGGGATTGGAGAGTAAGAATTAGGGGTTTGGGGGTCGATTTGTGGTCAGAATTGGATGATTTTGGTATGGTTGGACTCGTTATTGAATGAGTTTTCGGATTTTATGAATTTTGTCGGGTTATGAGGCGTTGAATTGGGGTTGACTTTTTAAATTTGGTTAAAGAACTTAGCTTTATCGTATGGAATCGATTTCTATAGCTTGTATTGATTATATTAAGTTGTATGTGACTAGATTCGATTTGTGAGGCAAGGGCTTGTTGGAGCATTGAGTTGCGCACTTTGAGATAAGTAATACTTTTAAACTTGGTAGTAAGGATATGAATCCTTGGAATACGTGTTATATTGTTAGTATTAGGGTGACAGACATGTGGGTGTGCACCGTGGAAATTGTGACTTGGTTGATTCTGTGGTATTGTGTAGTTATCTAGTCTTGTTTCTATCTGTGAAATTTCTACATGTTAGAGTAATTAAGTTGTGATTCTTATTAGAAATCATATTTAGGCTATATGCTTATTCTGTTGGGACCCATTGAGGTCATTTATGCTGTTGAGTTGTTTTCTTAAGTTACAATTATGTACTCAGTCATATTTATTCATTTCCATATCATATCTCAGACTCTGTTATCATTTACTATTACATCATATTATCATTGTTCGGGCCGAATAGTATGAGATTTGTGAGCCCGTGAGACTAGAGATATTGATGACTAAGTTGGGGCCTCCTAAGATCCGGATTGTGAGTGATATTTATGGGATCGGATTGCACGCTGCAATAGGTCTTATCGTGTTATCTATTATTATTATGGGATCAGAATGCACGCCGCAGTAGGCCATATTGCCTTTATATTAGCGCTTGGGTAGGATCTGCCCCTCCAGAGTCTGACATACCAGTAGTGAGTGCAGGTACCGTACTATACTGAGTGATTGAGTGTGATGAGTGGGAGTTTGAGACAGATAGATTGAGTACTCTGAGATTGTAAGTACCTGCGATTATCACTGTGGTGCATTACATTTGACATGCATATTTGACATGTAGGCATAGAAATGTAACATTCCTCATGCTAGCTGTACTTGACATATTTATCATTGTTGGGCTTAAATTGTTGAACTTGAAAGCATGCCTATATTTTTGTATTGTGTACGAGCTGAATATGGAAGTTCTCTGAATCATTACTGTCATTATCTTGTTATATCTGTGTTGTTATTATTTGATTCGGACTGTATCTTTCTAAGCTCGTCACTACTTTCAACCCAAGGTTAGTACTGTTACTTATTGAGTAAATTGGGTCGGTTGTACTCATACTATACTCTGCACTTCGTGCGCAGATCTAGGTACATCTGTACGCGGTGATTGCTAGATCTGGTGTTAGTACTTGCTCGGAGACTTCGAGGTAGCTGCTATGACGCCCGCAGACCTTGACTCTCCTTCCTTTCATTTTTTTCAGTACTAGTCTATTTTCTCAGATAGTTGTATTAGAATTTTAGACTATATTGAAATTAGTAGCTCATGTACTCGGTGACACCAAGATTTTGGGATTTGTTGTAGTTGAGTTGCAGTTGTCTTTATCAGCTATTTATGAGACTTTCCCTTGTCGAACTAATTAAATCATGTTTTTAACTCAAATGCACAATTGTTATGTGATTGTCGGGTTGCCTAGTAATGTGTTAGGCGCCATCAAGACAGGTTGGGATTTGGCGTCGTGACAAGCTGGTATGAACACTAGGTTACTTAGGTCTCACGATTCATGAGTAGGTTTAGTAGAGTCTTGCGGATCGGTATGGAGACGTCTGTGCTTATCTTTGAGAGGCTACATAACCATTAGGAAACATCACTTTCTTGTATTCTTGTCGAGCGGATTTGTTGATTACGGAAACTAAACTTCTATTATTCTATTCTCTCACAGATGGTGAGGACACGTGCGACTGGAGCAGGCGGGCGACCACCAGTACCACTAGCCAGGGCTACGGTAAAAGCCGAGGTACAACTCGTACTGCAGCTAGAGCAACTCCTGTGGAGCCACCAGTTGCTCCAACTCAAGAGAAAATACTAGATGTGGTTGAGCCTGTGGGACCATCTCAGGCACCAGTTGTGCCCATTGTGATTCCAGGTCTTCAGGAGGCTTTGGCCCAGATAGTGCCTTGCTCAGGCGGTTTCAGTTCCGGCCGCGCCAGCCACTTCTCAGGCCGGGGGAGGTACTTAGACTCCCACCGCCCGTACTCCAGAGCAGGTGGTTCAGGGACTTCAGACACCAAGGTACTACCAGCCTAGCCGATTGTAGCTTTTCGGGCCCAGGTTGGTCCACCTATGAGTGATGAGGAACAGAAAAAGTTAGAGTGGTTTGGGAGGCTCATGCCTCCAGAGTTCAGTGGGGCTGAGTCAGAGGATGCTCAGTATTTCTTAGAGAGGAGCAAGGGGATCCTTCGCACATCGGGTATTTTGGAGACCAGTGGAGTCTCATTTACTACTTTTCAGTTGTCGGGAGCAGCCTTCAGATGATGGGAGGCCTATGAGTTGAGGAGGCAAGCCGGTGCTGGACCACTTACATGGCACGAGTTCTCAGTCCTCTTCTTAGAAAAGTTTGTTCCACATACTCGCTGAGAGGAGTTGCATAGGCAGTTTGAACAGCTACGCTAGGAGGGTATGTCAGTGATCCAGTATGAGATGAGAGTTTTAGAGTTGGCTCGTCACGCGATATGGTAGGTTCCCACAGAGAGGGAGAGGATTAGGAGGTCCATTGATGGCCTCAACTATGGACTGCACTTCGTCATGACTTGGGAGATTGCGTCTGGTGCGAGGTTTGATGAGGTGGTTGATATTGCTAGACTCCTAGAGCAGGTTCGTAATTAGGAGCTTGAGGACAATAGGCCTCGTGGTTCATGTTTTTTCAGCAATGCCTCATCTGGACGACAGTCCCACCACAATAGAGGTCGTCCTTATAGGCCCGCTCAGATGACCCGTTTGGCTCATTGAGGTGTTTCAGCTAGCCATGGTTCATACAGTGCTTGTCCGGGTTAGTCATCTCTTAGTGCCCTCCCAGCACAGAGTTCATCTCGTGCTCCATCAGTTTAGGGTTCATATGTACCAGGTCTTTCTAGTAGTTATTCTAGATCTCGGGGTCTGATTCAGTCCCTGTCGCCATCAACGGATCAGAGTTGCTTCGAGTGTGGAGAGTTTGTATGTGGAGGTATTGTCCCCGTCGTTTGGGAGGTCCAGTTCAGTATAGGGGTCAGGCTATGACTTCCGCACCAGTTACTTCACCACCTGCTCAGCCAGCTCGGGGTGGGGCTCAGGAAGCTAAAGATCGCCCTAGAGGGGGAGGTCGATCAAGTGGTGGTCCGGCTCGATGCTATGCTTTTCCCGCCAAGCTAGAGGCCGTTGCTTCAGACACAGTGATCACATGTATTGTTTCAGTGTTCCATAGGGATGCTTCAATATTATTTGACCCTGGTTCCACTTATTCATATGTATCATCGTATTTTGCTTGTTATTTGGATATGCCCCGTGATTCCTTAGTTACACCTGCTCATGTGTCTACGCTGGTGGGCGATTATATTATTGTGGAACGGGTATATCGGTCGTGTGTAGTGACCATTGGGGGATTGGAGATGAGATTTGATCTTTTACTTCTTAGTATGGTTGATTTCGACGTGATTCTAGCATATATTGGTTGTCACCATGTCATGCTATTCTGGATAGTCACGCTAATACCGTGACGCTGGCAATTTCTGGGATTGCCTAGGATTGATTGGAGAAGTTCTTTTGACTATGTTCCCAGTAGAGTGATTTCATATTTGAAGGCCCAACGGATGGTTGGGAAGGGGTGTTTGGCATATTTGGCATTTGTGAGGGATGTTGGTATTGATACTCCTACCATTGAT
This sequence comes from Nicotiana tabacum, assembly GCF_000715075.1. NCBI lineage: Eukaryota > Viridiplantae > Streptophyta > Magnoliopsida > Solanales > Solanaceae > Nicotiana > Nicotiana tabacum. The sequence goes on along the minus strand of NC_134096.1, from coordinate 39,388,091 downwards.
TCTGTTCCGGTTGTTTGAGACCTTCCGGATGTATTTCATGCAGACCTGTCGGGCATGTCACCCGACAGGGTCATTGATTTTGGTATCGACTTGGTTCCGGGCACTCAGCCCATTTTTATTCCTCCGTATTGTATGGCACCAACAGTGTTGAAGGAATTGAAAGAGCAGTTTCAAGAGCTTCTTGATAAGGGATTCATTAGGCCTAGTGTGTACCCTTGGAGTGCATCGATTCTGTTTATGAAAAAGAAGGATGGTACTATGCAGATGTGCATTGATTATAGGTAGTTGAACAAAGTTACAATTAAGAACAAGTATCCTTTGCAGCGCATTGATGACTTATTTGACTAGCTTTAGGGAGCTAGAGTGTTCTCTAAGATTGATTTGAGGTCTGGGTATTACCAGTTAAAGATTCGATATTCTGATAATCTAAAGACGGCATTCAGGACCCGTTATGGTCACTACGAGTTCCTGTGATGTCTTTTGGGCTGACCAATGCCTTAGTAACATTCATACATCTGATTAACAGTGTATTCTAGCCATATCTTGATTCATTTGTCATAGTATTTATTGATGATATCCTGGTGTACTCACGTAGCCAGGAGGAGCTTGCACATCATCTGAGGATTGTACTACAGACGTTGAGAGAGGAGAAGCTTTATGCTAAATTCTCCCAAGTGTGAGTTTTGGCTCGATTCTGTGGCATTCTTGGGGCACGTGGTGTCCAGTGAGGGGATCAAGGTAGATCTGAAGAAGATTGAGGAAGTTCAGAGTTGGTCCAGACTGTCTTTAGCTAGTGAGATTCAGAGTTTTCTTGGCTTGGTCGGATATTATAGCCGCTTCGTGGAGGGTTTCTCGTCTATTGATGCACCTTTGACTAGGTTGACCCTAAAGGGTGCCCCATTCAGGTGGTCGGATGAGTGGGAGGAGAGCTTTCAGAAGCTTAAGACTGCTTTGACCACAGCTTAGTTCTAGTTTTACCTTCATCATCGGGTTCATATATAGTGTATTATGATATTTCTCAGATTGGTATTGGGTGTGTCTTGATGCAAGAGGGTAGAGTGATTGTTTTGCTTCACGCCAGTTGAAGCCCCATGAGAAGAACTACCCTGTTCATGATTTAGAGTTGGCAACCATTGTCCATGCATTGAAGACTTGGAGTCATTATCTTTACGGCATGTCTTGTGAGGTATTTACAGTTCATCAGAGTCTATAGCACTTCTTCAAGCAAAATGATCTAAATTTGAGGCAGCAAAGATGGTTGTAGCTATTAAAAGACTATGATATTACCATTTTGTATCATCTTGAAAAACCAACGTGGTGGTCGATGCTTTGAGTAGAAAGGCTGTGAGTATGGGTACCCTTGCATTTATTCCAGTTGGTGAGAGACCGCTAGCATTAGATGTTCAGGTCTTGGCCAATCATTTTGTGAGATTAGATGTTTCGGAGCCTAGTCGGGTTCTAGCTTGGGTGGTTTCTCGGTCTTCCTTATTCGAGCGCATCAGAGAGCGTCAGTATGATGACCCTTATTTGCTTGTCCTTAAGGACACGGTACAACACGGTGATGCCAAGGAGGTTTCTATTGGAGATGATGGGGTGTTTTGGATGCAAGGTCGGATTTGTGTGCCCAATATGGATGGGTTACGTGAGTTGATTCTTGAGGAGGCCCACAATTCGCGATATTCCATTCATCCGGGTACAGCGAAGATGTATCAGGATTTGAGGTAGCACTATTGGTGGAGAATAATGAAGAAAGATATAGTGGAGTATGTGGCTCGGTTCTTGAAATGTCAGCGGGTGAACTACGAGCATCAGAGATCGGGGGTTTGCTTCGGAGGCTTGAGATTCCTGAGTGGAAATAGGAGCATATCACCATGGACTTCATTGTTGAACTCCTACGGACTTTAGGGAAATTTGATGCTATTTGGGTTATCATGGACCGTTTGACTAAGCCTGCATATTTCATTCCGGTAGTGACTACCTATTCTTCGGAGTGGTTGGTTGAGATCTATATCAGCAATATTGCTCATCTTCACGGTGTGTCGGTGTCCATTATTTTTAATTGGGGCACGCAGTTCACATTGCAGTTTTGGAGAGCAGTGTAGTGAGAGTTAGGCACACAAGTTGAGTTGAGTACAACATTCCACCCTCAGACGGACGGACAGTCCGAGCGCACCATTCAGATATTGGAGGATATGATACACGCTTGTGTTATAGATTTCGGGGGTTCTTGGGATAAGTTCCTACCGCTTGCAGAGTTTTCCTAACACAGCAACTACCAATTGAATATTCAGATAGCTCCTTATGAGGCCTTATATGGGAGGCGGTGTCGATCTCCAGTTGGGTGGTTTGAGTCGGCGGAGGCTAGGTTGTTAGGCACTGATTTAGTTCGTGATACCTTGGAGAAGGTGAAGGTTATCCAGGATTGGCTTCGCACGACACAGTCTAGAAAGAAGAGTTACGCCGATCGGAAGGTTCATGATGTTGCCTATATGGTGAGAGAGAAGGTATTGCTAAGATTTTCACCCATGAAGGGTGTGATGAGGTTCGGGAAGAAGGGCAAGTTGAGGCATCGGTATATTGGCCCTTTCGAGGTGCTTGAGAGGATTGGAGAGGTGGCCAACAAGCTTGCATTTCCACCTAGTCTATCGAGTGTTCACCCAATGTTTCATGTTTCCATGATCCGGAAGTATTATGGTGATCCGTCACATGTTTTGGACTTCAACACGGTTCAGTTAGATGGAGATTTGGCTTATGATGTGGAGTCGGTGGCTATTTTGGATCGGCAGGTTTGACAGTTGAGGTCAAAGAATATAGCTTCAGTGAAAGTATAGTGGAGAGTTAACCAGTCAAGGAGGATACATGGGAGATCGAGCGGGAGATGTGGAGTAGCTATCCACACCTATTTGAAACTCCAGGTATGATTCTAGACGCGTTCGAGGACGAACGTTTGATTAAGGGGGGAGAATGTAATGACCCGGCCGATCGTTTTGAGTATTGTAGCCCTATTCCCCTATTTATTGCTTATTCTATGTTCATTTGTGGTTATGTGACTTTTTAGGGTGGTTGGTTTGGTTCCGGAGTTGTTACGGAATAAATTGGGACACTTAGTCCCAAGGTTGGAAGCTTAAGTTTATAGATTTGATCGGATGTTGACTTATGAGTAAACGACTCCGAAATATAGTTTTGATGGTTCTGATAGCTTCGTATGGTGATTTTGGACTTAGAAGTATTCCTGGATATTAATTTGGAGGTTCGTAGGTCATTTTGGCTTGAATTGGCGAAAGTTGGAAAGTTGAGAAGTTTGATCTAGTGTTGACTTTGTCGATACCGAGCTCGGATTTTAGTTCCAGAAGTTGGAATAGGTCTGTTGTGTAATTTATGATTTGTGTGCAAAATTTGAAGTCAATCGGAGTTGGTTTGGTGTGTTTCGGCATTGGTTTTATAAGTTGGAAGTTCAATAGTTCATTAGGCTTGCAACTCCCTACTAACCCTAAATCATTTACACCAAAATAGTCGCCCTCCTTTCTCTTTTTGCTCTCTACTCTCTTAGTTGCCCTAACCCCATCAATCTCAAAACCTTGCACAAATCTGTGCAAGGTCAATAAATCAACTTCAAATCACCCCTTTTTCCTCCTGAATCCGCGAATCTAGCAGGTTCATTTCCCCTATCATCACTCAAATTCAAATCGCCTAAAATCCGAAACCCTAGCTAAAAATAAAACATCAAATCGTTCGATTTCTCTTATGCTCTATCAAATCAGAGCATGCATGGAGTTGTTTTAGAGTTTCATCATGAGGATTCGTTACCCAGAGGACAAACGCAGTGACCTCTGTGTTTTAGAGCCTTAGCCGATAGATTCTGATTCGTAAATCACCCAAGTAAAATCCTTTGATGATTTTCCCTTCTGTTTTCTCTGACTTTACTTGCTTTGCTTCCATCATCCGATATTCGTCATCTTCAACTCTCCGTTTCAAATTTGTTGGAACCCTAGTCATTGAATGACACTATAAATAGAGCCTTCAATGCTCTCACCTAACACGACTTAACACGAACACACAACAATATACACTAAGAATCACCTCACAATTGAAAACTTAGGTTTTAAACTGATTTCTCATTGGCTTTCTCTCTTTTCCGGCTCTGAATTCATTCATTGTTCGAGGTTTGAGACTTTTGGTTCCTAAGAGGCAAAAATAAAAGACTTAGTTTGGTTTCCTGCTCCGAGGAAGGTTAGTGTGTACTGACCCCTCTCTTTCTTTGACTGTTTGAGCTATAATCAACACTATATTGTATTTGTTGTTTATCTCTACTTAATGATGTATGCTAATTAGCTTATCATGCCTTAACATTGGATGTTATCTTCATTGTATGATCCAGTTGTTTTTCCTGATAATTTAAAATTATGTTAGTGTTAGTCGATTATCCCGTGAACTTAATAATGCTAAATGTTTCTCTAAGTTGAACAAATCTAGGCTTTTGCTGAATCTCTGTAGTGAATAAAAGGATTTAATAATTCTCCACATAGGTTTTATCAAAGTTATACTACTGCTATGATCCTGAGTCTCTTCTGGTGCCTTGCTAAAAGTTTTATGTCTACTGTCCTGATATTGTATTAGAAGTACCAATTGTTGATCCATGCTCAATCTGTCTACCTTAATAATATTGGCACTATTTTAGTTGTGTACACTTAGAGGTTCAACACAAGTCTGCTATCATGATTATCAGTTTAGTTGTTAGTTTCTTTGCTATTCAAGTGTGTCCTGTAATTCTATGTCTCTTTAAAGCAGTATAAAGGTCTCCTGTTAATTTTCACGTTCATGTGCCTGCTTAGCTATACTTATAGACTCTATTGGGTGAATGTCTTCTAAAAAGTAATTAAACTAAGTCTTAATGAGTTCTTGTGGTTAGTTTAAAGATTGTGATGACTCTATATGTATTCTGCCAGTTGTTACCATGTTTATTAGCCTAATTCAGACTATGTTCTTCACTGTCCTTTAGAGTTTGTTCAAGAGTTATATTTACTGCCTTATCATCTCTTGGATTAACTATGCTGTTAGCTTGTCTAAAAAATTTAACTTTATCATGATGCCTGTGTTGACACACCTGCCTGCATACCTGGGTTGATTGGTCTATCACTGGAACCACATCTGTCTAATACATGTCAAAGCTGCCTGTTTCTTATGGTTTAGACCTTTATAATGAACAAAATAATCTGATCCTAGATCACCTGCTCTTCTGCTGTATTCTATAACCTTGCAGTCCTTTAGGAAAAAATATTTGTATGTATTTAAATATCCCTTGTTCATGCCTTTGCTTCTAGTTCTCTGTTAATATACTCCTTGCTTGTCTTTCTTTCAAGAGACATTCAGGCTAGTACTCTCATGTTTCTCTCTTAGAACTGTATTATCACATAAAGAAGAACTTGAACCTTGTTAACAACATAGGATTGGGAACATAAGTTAACTATCATGACTACTAAACTTGAGGGAAACTTACTGATGTTTGTCTTGACTCTTAATAGCTTAGTGTGTGAATCTGAGATTTTGAACTTGAAATGGTGAGTGATCTTGTTATTAGCTTTGGATTAGGATTAAGATTGGCCTGCTACCTACATAAGTATCTCTGTTTATAGTCTTTAGAAATTCTAGATAAGGTTGCTAATCCATACATCTAATAGAAGAGAGGATTTAACTTGTGTGTGAACCTTTGATTGATCTGAATATAGTCTAATAGTTGTTGAAGTGATGTGAATTCAATTAAGAACTCCTGCAAACTTGAACCTCTCATTAGGATTAATAAGGTAGATATATATGTCTTTTCTACCCCTTGAATCACCTGACTTAGTATTGATATTCTAAACTAGTCTACTGGTGTTTTGCCTCTCCTTGTTTACATCTGTGGTTGGTTCCTTTGGGTATTCTTATGCAAATTTAAAGTATTGACAGTGTAGTACTCCTTTATTTGGATTGTGACCTCAAAAAATCAATAATGTAGTCTGGTATCTTATATTTATAATGGTGTTCTATATAACTTCTGTGGAAATCATATATACTTGAATCTGTGTACTACTAGTAACATTAGTTGTCACAGTGAATGCCTCATTGGCAATTAAACCTGTAGGGAAGAGTGAGTGTGAGCGGTTAATGGTATTTAGTAGTAGGATCTATTCTGTGGTTGAGATGCCCTCTCAGACACAAGTACTACTCGGGGTCCCCGAGACCCTTTTGCTAAACAAGTATAAATAATTAATTTCAAACAAATTAAATTAAATGAGTTGTGATAGAATTCTGATTATAAGGTTAAAATTCTGGATTCATCTCTGCATAAAGAAGTGAAAAACATAAAACTAAAGAGCAAATTGTTTGGACATTATGTCATATAGCTAAAATAATATTTGTAATAAACTACAAAATAATAGCATAAATATTTAAAAAATAGCCATTTAACACCCCCTCCCAACTTAGTTTTAACCCCAAACTTTTTATTATTACACTTTTCCCTATTTTCAACTATAAATACCCCTCATTCTTTCATTTTCTTACAAAATTTCAATCTATCATAATCTCTCTCTAATTTTATTCTATACTTGCTACTATTGCTTACTTTATTCCAAAAAATAGTAAAAAATTAATTTTAACCGGGAATTAACATTGATACCGGTGGTATTTTATATTATGAATTAAAAATAAGATCGGGAAGAATTGGCAAAAATAGAATTAACACTGTTACAAGGCATTGCTTTGAATATCTTTTTACAATATTTTTGTCTTTAAATTTGAATTAAAAAATTAAGTCACAATTCTATAATAAATTTACAAGGCATTGCCTTAGATATTTTTTTAACATCTTTTTCTCTCTAATTTCTATTTAATTTTTCAAAAAAATCACTGCTTAGCCGTTGGGACCGCGAGCCCGGCCCGTTTAGTCCGAAACTATGAGTTCGTGGGCCCGGTCCCGAGCCGGTTCCTACAAAAAGACCGTTTCACGCGAGACCATTTAGCCCATTTATTTAAGGACCGGGACCGCAACCTACGAGACCGGCCCGTTAGGCCTGTTTAAGGCCCGACCCAACTCACTTGTCACCTCTACTCTGAAGTTGCAGGGATCCAAAGGGAGTCCTTAAGATTGCACTTCCACCTAACCATGATAGCTTTCAATTGACCCATTCTCCACTTAGATTGGTCAGCATTTCCCTCCACTCTTCTTGCCCATGTGGGGAGACCCAATGTCTCATCCTCTCGTTGTGGCTACGGATCATGTTGTTGATGCCCAAAAAGTAGTCAATGGTGGCCTCTCACTGGAAATAATGTTCGGTAGCATAGATCTGAAGAATCAAGTTACAACCCTTAAAGAAATCATACCATCATGCACATGCATACAAAGCCCTCAGCATCTTAGCTAGAGCCATCAACACCAAAGTAGCTTGAAGGTTGCCACATAAAGGTTTCCAGAACCACGGGTAATAAGTTGATGTTGAACTAATCCCTTCTCTGCGGGAAGACCAATAATCCCAACAGTGCCAATGAGAAGGTGATTGGCTTGAGACTCTCCCACATTGCTTGGTCATACTGAAACTCTCCCGAATACCACTCATAGATTTTACGGTGTCCAAACCTGTCGAATAGCTGGTCGAGGCTCACTTATCCATCCTCGATATTTCTCAGACCCTGGCTGTTAGCCAAGCCTAAAGCATCCAAGAACCTGTAAGCGGACATAGTAACAGGTAGTATTAGCTTCCTTCCATTGAATGGCAGCTCTATGAAACTAGTAACTTCTTCCAATGTCGGTACTAACTCATAGCCGGCAAACTGGAATACCACCTTAGTAGGATCCCAAAACTCTATCAACATGCGAGTGAGCACCCTATCTGCTCGGATATTTTGCAAAGCTCTTAGTGCTCCTAGGTGTGTCCGAATCTCATCTTCGTGTTCCCTGCGAATGTTCTTCCACCACTGCTTCAACTTGTGTGGCTCTCCCATCAACATGTTAATCTCAGGGATGTTTTGGCTGATTTTTACTTACTGAAGTTGGTAAAAGAAAGGTGTTTAGTAAGTGTTTGCTTCGGATCTATAAGTGTCTTGTCAGGTTTGTTTGTCTTTCCACAGAAATCATGTCGTTGGGTGAATAACCTATAGACATTAGGATGACTTTCCTACTTATGTGTTGATGCCAAGGACCGATGCACCTAAGGTTTATGTAGTATGACCTATTCTTGCTAGAGTAGAGTGTTTCCTACTTTTGAGTTAGACTGAAGGCTGTGAGAAGTTATGTCAATTGACCTGACAAAGCCATTCTCTAAAACTAGAGAGTTTTGAAAAGAGGTTCGAAGGGTTGTAAAAGACAACTCTCGCGTGCTATTGTGTGTGATAGTGTATGGTCAAAACTCAATAGGAAGAAATGTGATGACAGTGTATATAAAGCAGTAACAGATAAGGGTGTAGCAACAATAAGTATGATAGTAAGCATAAAGAGCAAATAAAGCAGGTAAGCACGTAATTGCAAGTTAGCTACTATTAAAGCAGCGTACAAATAAGTCTAAATGTCAAATTTAGTCTAAGTCTACTAAGGTCAAAACCTAAGTGTGAAAATTTTGCAACAGAGTCGCCATGTTATTGCACCCTATTTTGCACTAGTCAAAACAAGATTCAACTTGTGGTTTCTCTGTTGTTGATGAATGTGAGTCACCACCTAATATTTAAAGGTATACTAAGGTACCTATTTAATTACTAAAGGTTATATTCTTTATTGGTCTACTAACCGGTGAGATCATGGGTAAGGGTTCTTGTTCTTGTACGGGGAAGATGTTAGGCACTCTCTAAAATCTACCTGAGGTAGCTCCTTAGGACTTAGACTAGATTTATAATTAATTATTTGTACTATGCCTTAACGAGTGTTTTAAGGGTAAAGCTTACCATATATTAGGACATGACTTCTACAAAAGAAAGTATGGTTTAAAGGAGATGGATTTAAAGGGAGGTTTTTTGAAAAATTAGTGTTCGTATATATATAAGCTTAAAAGAAAACTTTGAAAGATGGAAATATTTGTGTAAGTATGAAAAGAAAATCAAGTTAAAGCCTTTTGTGTTCTAAATCATGGAGGTTCGAGTAATTCCAACGTGGTAAAAAAGTGTTATGCAAATGAGTCTAAGGTGTACCTTGGTTTTGAAGTAGAAAACCGTTTGAAAACCTTTTTAGTGCAGCAGCACCTTAATATTTTTGAATTAGCTAATTCCTTTTGTAAGTTTAAACCGCGACAATTCTGATTTTTTTGAAAAGAGGCCCGGCTGCCTTTGTTAAGCCGTTGGACTTCAAAAATCTTTAAGAAAAGAGTTAGTAAAGCATGGCAAATTAATAACAGCTTATGATTGACGGATATGAAATTACTTGCTAACTAAGGCTTCTTTTTTAATCCTAAGTTCTTTAGGTTTTCCTAAGTCATTATATGAATTAAAAGATAAGGATAAATATTTGATCCAATATATATACTTGTCACATACATAATGAGAGATAACAAACAGGAAATAGCAACGAGCAATGACATAGTGTGACTAAAAGATGGTGAAACAGTAAAGTAAAGAGATGAAGGGAAAGAAGTGACTCTAGGGGGTTTGGCCCTCAAAAGGTAGGGCCCAGCAGGATCAAATGATGAGCGACGACAGACCCATGGACCACAGTAGAGTTAGACTTGGGCTTAAGTTCTTAAAGAACTCAGCATGCCCAAATTATTTGTACATGTCCAAAAGATAAAAGAGTAGGTCATTAGAATAATAGTATTGTATACATATCATATCCATATATAAAATTCTCAATCAAAGATTAAAACAATCACTAACAGTTTTAAATGCTTAAGGAAATTATACTAGCAAAAATTAAAAGAAGAGATTTCTAACAGTACCTAAATGCTAAGGGAATCATGCTAATGTGGAGGTTGTGTATAGTGAATGATTCACATTGTATACCTTTCGTTGCCATTAAACACCAAACGCAAAGAGAGTAATTAGTGTCAATGACTTAATTGCTAAGGAGAGAGTTCTTCTTAAGGCTGATGCCCCCTTTAAATCTCCCGACACTTCAAAGTTTCCAAGGGTCTCAAGGCCCAGGGCAATGCTTGTGCAAGGGAGAGCAGCCCAACCTAGAGTTAAACTCTACTCCCAAATACCTTTAACCACTAACGAATAACGACTAACTCTTCCCTATAGGTTTGAATGCCAATGAGTCCTTCTCAATGCAAACCAACCTCTAGGACATTTACTACCACATGAGCCTACTCTCCATAGCAGAATAACACAGAAATGGACACATAGAACAGTTTCTATACTTCAGCATTAAATAAGGGAAGCACACATATGAATAAGTTCTGAAAATCAGACTTCTAGGCACATGACAACAAGAATACTTATGCTATTATTGCTGAAAATTGGACAAACAGAAATCACAAATCTCATAGACAAATAAGGCACACAGTTTGGTATTATAACAGCTTTAGGATACATAGACTAATGCCTTAACATTGATCACAGATGAGCATGCACTTAGATTAATGATATTACTTGAATCAATAGAGATCATTAATACGGATTCAAACAATAACACAAGCAGGCTATTGCATTCAATCAAATAATAGTAGAAGGTTTCCCTTTACACCAAGTTCAATCCGGAATAACTAAGGAAAGAAAAGACTGAGTATAAGTTTAAAACAGTGTTCAAATGTGGAGTCATAGAGGATAAACAAAGTCCATAACAAACTCCTCACACAGAGAGATTTCAATCAAAATTATGACTTTTCAAGACATGATGAATCCCAAATATTGATGAATCAGATTGTAAGTATCATTAGGGATTAAGGATAGGGGAGATATCATACTTAACAAACTCAAATCAGTTACACAGGATTAGTTGAATAGTTAAACATGATGGAGTCATATTCAGAATACTAACAGGGCACAACTATAGTCATGATAGACTCTACTGATATTCAAGGAAAAATCTATCCCAATAGGGCTGTTCAAACTAGCAGTTAGATATGGATATAAAGCACTCATAATGAGGATTCAGAGGGTACTTAAGGATTAACTAACATTCATGAAAGTATTTTTTAACACTCTCAAGTCCCATAAGTCTTAACCTATTAAGGCAGGGTTAGCCTATGCATTCCATATATACCCCAGCTAAAACCATCTAATAATATCCCAAGCTCAGAATGACAGAATCTAAAGAACATGGCATGTTAAACATGGAGATTTCAATAACAACACTAAGTATAGCATGATAGAACTCAAAGGATATGGCATGATAAACAGAAAAGCCTAAGTAAGATAGCAAAACTTTAGAAGAGTGCTGCATGTTAAGCATGATGACCATAACATAACCTAAGTACAAAACTCAGAAGAACATATCATGATGAGTCATGAGGGCTTATAAAAAAACATCAAGTGGAGCAAAATGCAGTATACAACATGATGAGCATGAAAGTTATAGAGATTATGAAAGTTATAGAACAAAATTCAAAAGGCAATATAAAGATTATGAAAGTTGTAACAAGACATTAACAAAACTCAAAATGTAACATGAAAGTTATAACAGAATATTAGAGCAAGGTCTGAGGTTTTAGGCAAATGTGAGAAATCAGTAGGTTAAATAGCTCAAACATATAGGACATTCAATACGGAAAAGGAGGTCATTAAGGTTATACAACTACTTAGTTAATATTAAACAGACACAATAGTCTATCATAGGTCATCAACAAATCATAATGAACAAAATAAGTGACTAAAGGCTAAATAAACATTATAAACTAAGCAGTTAACCAAGAAAACAATAACATGTTTGTGATTTTGAATGAAACAACTAAGGGAGAGGATAGAGGTATACTGACCTGCTATTGAGCAGCAAACCAAACGAGTGTTCACGTTAGACATTTAGGAATCAAAGCTCAGCTTTTTTACCAGTGAAGAACTTAAAGCCAAAGAAAGAGAAAAAAACAGAGTTTGAGTGAGAACTCGAAAAGCCCAAGCGAAAATTTATTGTATCTTTAATTTTCAGAAAGAGTCAGGTGTATTAGCCATGTCTGTTGAAGATTGTTAGGTTGCTATTAGGTGAGAACATTAAAGCCCCTATTTATAGTGGCCATTGATCCATTAGGGTTTCATTGAATTCAAAATGGTAGCAGAGAGTGACGATGAATTGATGATGTGAGCATAGTCGGGTAATCGATGAGGTATGGGAGACAGCTAGTCAGAACCCTAATACCTAGAAGGTTATTGAATTTGACCTCTGGGTATTGAATATCAACATTGAAGCCAGCTAGCGTCCCAGACTCGCCTTGATTTGAAAAGACGGAGGAGGAGATCTGGCGAGTTGAAGTTTCACCATTTGGTATGACTTATTTAGTACTGTTCTATTTTCTCAGACACTTGTACTAGAGTTTTAGACTATGTTGACATTAGTAGTTAATGTACTCGGTGACACCAGGATTTTGGGATCGTTGTAGTTGAGTTGTAGCGATTTTTATCAGTTATTTATGAGACTTTACACTGTTAAACCTATTAAATCATGTTTTTAATTCAAATGCGTAGTTGTTTATCATTGTTGGCTTGCCTAGTAATGTGTTAAGCGCCATCATGACAGATTGGTATTTTGGGTCATGACACGTGGTCTAGATGTCAGAGTATTTTTATTGTGCTTATGATGGGATAAGGTTCAGTGTGGACTTCAGGGTTGGCAGATTTGGATATTCAACATTATTAAGTCTCATGGAGTTATGTCAAATCACTATATGTCTTGTGTATATGAAAGAGCGTGAAGGTCAGGCTGCCAACGTGTTTTCTTGTTGATGCAGTCGACAAGGGATTACATTGATATCCATAATGAAGATTTGGGGTTTAGAGGTTTCGGAATATATTTGAGTGGATCATGGGAGACTTCAAATGGAGTTATGGAAAGCTTCATATCCAGTTTGGAGGAGTTTTGTATCAGCTCGGATGATTTCTGTCAGTTCATTGTGATCATATGCTCTATGTTGGGCCAGATTTGCTTATTTAGTGCTAGGAGTCGCACAGATGTAGCACCGAAGATCTACTGGAACGATATGTTGTTCTTTTTGGGCTTGATTCATTTGAGAAGATATTGATAAGAAGCACGATCAGATTATGTTGGAATTTGCTCGGATATTATTGTGATCGGTTGTTTGAGTATCTCGACAAGATGGAACTAGCAGACATAATTTAACAGATCATACATATAGAATTTATTGGGATATGCGTACATCTCCGCATATTAATACAGTTACATGATTTGAGTTATGTGACGATGATAAATTCAGTATGGATTGATATGATTGGATCATATTGTACGTCACAATGATGTTATATTGATATAATTATTGGTACATGAGTTGTCCGTGCGAGTGATATTGGTGTGGGACACATGAATTTGTGTTGGACACATAGATTTGTGTCGGGCACATGTATTATGCCTAATTATGATGAGACACATGAATTTGTGTGGGGCACATGGATGTGTGTTGTTTTATGGTGGAAGTATGCCAGAATTTGGACACCGGGAAGTATCAAGTGCTAAAGATGAGTTTTGGGCCTATGAGCTGAGATTGATGAAGAAATCCTTTGTTGAGGTGTGCTAAAGATATTATCTATATGAAGACAGCATGAGATTGCCAAATGGAATATGCATGATGAGTATCTCAGTTACTTGATGGTTTTTTGAATGTTTTTTGGCACGTTCGAGGACAAACATTTGTTTAAGAGGGGGAGAATGTAACGACCCGACCGACCGTTTCGAGATATCGAACTTTATTTCCCTATTTGATGTTTCCCGCTGGTACATCAGAGGATACATGACTCGCAGGTAGGTGTGATTTGGTCCTAGAGATGCTCGAGAGTGATTTTGGACAGTTAGTTCTTATTATGAAGCCTCAAATTGGAAGAGTTGACTAATATTTAACTTTTGAAAAAACGACATTGGAATTAGGTTTTGATGGTTTCGGTGGGTTTGTATGATAGTTTTGCAGGTGGGCGTATGCCCGGGTTTGATTTTAGAAGTTCCTAGAAGGATTTGGCACAGTTTGCTGAAAGATGACAATTTAAAAAATGGGAGAGATGTTAAGTTTGACCAACAATTGGATTTACTGATATCGGGGCTCGATTGGGATTTCGGGGCAAGGAACAGGTTCGTATGGCTATTTTATACTTATCTGTGAAGTTTGGAAGTTATCCGAAGTGTCTAAGAGTGATTCGGACACTTGAGTTGCGCACTAGTTAAGTGTTAGAATTTGAGTTGACCACTGCCAAATAGTGGACTTAACAAGCTTGGATTCATGATTTGAAAGTTCCAACAGTCTTCTATGATGGTTTTGAACTTGTGTACAACTAGTAGTTGGATTTCGATGAGTTTTGGATAGGTTTGGGTCATGTTATGCTCGTATTTGATGTCTTGATGTCATTTCTTTAAGCATAAATAGTACCACATTAAGAAAATGAGCTATAAATTTTGTTTTCGATTAGACCATGAGATCCACATCGTGTTTACGAAACCATAGCAACAAGAATTGTCGAATTCCGAGGCCGTTTGAGAGAGTTATACCTATTTAGTATAAGAACTAATTGCTAGTGCTGGTGCACCGTGGGTGCGAAAAGGGATTCGCACATGTGACCCGGAAGGTGCCAAAATTAGGCCCGCTGGTGAAAAAAGTTGCAGGTGCGAGTTAAGGGAGCCGCATGTGCGGAGGCCCTAGGTGGTTAAAAACTAGACTTCGTTTCTTTCACCAAAAATGGATTTTCCGGAGTTCTAGAGCTCAGATTTGGGTGATTTTTGCGGTGTTCTTCTTGTTTTGACGTGGGTATTGTAGTTGTTTGAAGGTTATTTCTAAATGTAAAGCGGTATTTTAAGGTTAAAGCTATCCCAAAAAGAGGTACGTCTCTTGCCTAACCTTATAAGAGAAACTTTTCCCCATAATGCCTTATTGTACTCTTTGCTAAATAATTTGGGAGCGGTGTATATGCAGGGTGGCGAGCGTATATGCATGCACTAGGTTTTGAATATGTTCGGGTATTCTTGGGCCACTTTGATGACATTTTTGGATTATGTGATTTCTTTGCACGTATCATAGATAACTTTATGCTTGTGTAGCTACGTTTAATTATAATCAGAATTTCATGCCTAGGCTTATGACTCGTTGATATTGGCATGATAAATTAGTTTACTATGTTGAGGCGTAGTCATACACATGTTTATTTGATTATGTGACTACGTGGATAATCTTATTCCTGTTAGAAACATACCTAGGCTTTATTATTCATTGAACTGGGCATGATAAGCTATATTTGCGATGTAGAGCTACATGATTAGCCGTAGTCATATATTACATTCATGAACATATCCGCATATCCATTCTTTACATTTGGGCTCATCACACATACATTCTCCCACATACATATGGACATATGATGGATTATTGGTAGTCAATACGGATTTGGGAGGTAAGTGATGAGTGGTGATTTTACCATTTATTCTAGTTTCTTTTCTTTAGTTTTCGTGTCCTTTAATTATAAAATGAGGTGATCTATGGTGTGCAGTGCTAGATTTTTAGGTACAATGAACCTTGAAGAGAATTGAAGTGGAATTGAGCAAAACAAGACGGAAAGAAGTGCAAACTTTCTTCAGTGAAACTGCATCTGCGGGACCGCACCTGCGAGAAAAGGCCGCGTTTGCGGAATAAGAGAAATTGCACTAGAAGCGCACTTGCGACCACGAATTCGCTTATGCGGTTGATGTCCACATTTGCAAAGCCGCTTCTGCAGAGTAGACAATTCTCCACAAGTTTCACATCTGCGAATAAATGTCCGCTTTTGCGGAGGCGCACCTGCGATGAATGCTTCCGTAGGTGCGGTCAACGGGCTCCAGCTCTAGACAGACTTGGCAATTCACATACGCTCCATTCCAAACCCACAAATACACGGCCTAGCTCATTTGTAAAAGATCTTTGGCCACTCTCTACTCATCTTTAACATCTCTTGAGAGATAACACAAGTTTTGGAGCTAGGGTTCTTGCACACACACTTGGGTCTTGAAGATTTGAAACTTTTGGTTGAGAATTTCTTACCCATTTATGTTCATTTCTTCATTTTTTTGCTTTGTATTGAATATCTAAGTGTATAGTATTTTTTCCAACACTTGAATCTTGTTTATGGGAATATTCATATTTAAAGTGTGGATTAAATATCTTGTTGTGCTTATGTATTGAATGATTTTTATTTATTATGAAGTGAGTTATTGTTTCTTTAATTATTATTGTTCTTTAATGTTTCCAAAGGGATTATCTAATCCTAGGACTTGCCCATTCACTTCGAATTAATTTTGGGAAAGATAATTTGGGGTTCGGAAAGATTAATTAACAAGAACTTGAGACGTTAACCCTCACTTTATAGATTCTACCTAGGGATAGGATTGAACCACTTGTAGCTATATTCGGGTGTACTTAATCTCTTAATTGTTTTAGGGATAATTCAATTAGGAAGTCTTGTTAGTATTCAGAAGAAGCTAATATATAATTATTACCCGAGGGTAATTAACATAAACTCTCTCATATTTGTAAAATCGTAAAATATATTGGATCGTTACTTTAGTGTAATTCCCAATACATCCATGCTTCTAGCCATTGATCATTTTGCTTGCTTTCTAGGTTAGTTTATATTTTCGCATTTAGTTATAATATTTTCACAATCACCCTTTAAGTGTTTGGCTTAGCATAACAAGTGATAATTCTCTTACACGCCTAATTGTCTATATATTGTTCTCTGTGGGATTCAACCCCGACTCATAGTTAGGCAAATTATATTGCATGCAACCGTGTTCATTTACTTTTTAATAGTGGATTTGGACGTCATCAATAAGCATCATGGATACTATGAGCGAATATATGATACTTGATTGAGCCATAAAGCCATATTTACACGCTTGGATATGGATTCGTCCCTCTAGATTCAAGTGATCACTCATATTACTTCGGGTTGTGTAAGCATGGACACATGAACTTGTGCTTGGTATGTGACACATGGACTTGTGTCGGATACGTGGACTTGTGTTGGGTACATGGACTTGTACTAGGATATGGTGAAAGACATGGACTTGTGTTGGGTACTTAGACTTGTGCCGGGATATGACATGTGATATATAGACTTATGTCGGGCACTTGGACTAGTGCCGGGTTATGATAATATAAGAGACTTGTGACGAGATGCATAGTGTCCTAGGTACATGGATTTGTATCAAGTTGGGGCTCATGCATAATAGATATCATATTCATGCATATCGATTACATATGTTATCTGATACATCTTATACATGCATCAGAGCTATTGACATGAGATACACAGATTGTATCGAGGTACATAGATTTGTACCGATTTGTGAAAAGAGAATGGTTCTTGAGTATGCATAGACATCCTAGATTCGTGTAGGAGCATTCATATAGACGCCATTTAATGTATATCATCTCTATATGCAGATTTGTGGTTTTGGATTCACGCTATTTCATACATATCACCTCCCTTGTGTGGATTCAGCACATGAACACTTTGGGATCATGCTTATTATCTTTATGTGGTGTACCTTTTGATGGATATCCATTGTTCCTAGCTGTCTTTCTCTATTGTTGTATATGATTTGAACTATGCAAGTTTATATAAGTGAGTATAAGTTTTCGAATCCTCACTACTACTTCTTCGAGGTTAGACTTGATACTTACTGAGTACATGAGGTCGGTTGTACTAACACTATATTTCTGCACTTAATATGTAGATCCTGGACTTGGTACCAGCAGAGATCAGACGGGATTTCAGTAGCTGAGCATCAGGAGACTCGAGGTAGTGCTGCACGAGCGATCCCAGGCCCTTGAAGTCTTTCCTTCTTATTGGTACTATTATTTGATTTCAACAGTATTGTATTGATAGTTTAGACTTTGAGTTTTATGATTATTAGATGCTCATATACTAAGTGACACCGGGATTTGAGGGATGTTATTGTTAGAGATTCTTGTTTACGATATCATTTGTGTGAATTAAGAATTTCTTTGATTTTATTTATATTTCATAATTGTAATAAGATCCGAATTTGATTCTCTAAGTATTTTAATGTGTTTACTTTCCTAACAAGTAGAGTTAGGCGCCCTTACGGACTATGGTAGATTTTGGGGTGTGACACTTACTTTTCAGAATAAACTATATATACAACTGAAAACCTCTATAACAGAAAATGATAAGATTGTATGACTTGTAGCAGTTATTTGCTTTTGTGAAATTGCTTGTATTACTCAAACCTTCAGTTCAGATTCATATTAATGTGATCACATTTAGAAAAAGAGAAGTAGCTCACCTCCTCGAGCATGACTGCCACAGCTGCCTGGGTTAGCTACCGTAGATGCTAATCATTTGAGCTGGGATATAGGTCGATACTCCCTGTGCGTGTTCCTAGATGTTTACATACGTATGGCCAAATTCTTTGCTGGGATAGGTCGACATTCCCCTCTACGTGTTCCTATATGCTCACATACACAGGTCCATTATGCGTAAATCTTTTCTAAAAAATTATTTATTGAAGAATAACTCAGTTTTCAGTTTCTGTTTAGATATCAGTTTTTTACTCAGATTTTAGTTTCATATTAGATACAAATTCAGTTTTCAGCTTCAGCTTTCAATTATCAGTTTAAATTCAACTATTCCTCATAATCAATTTTAGCTTCAGATTATTCAGTTTTAATGCGAATTACCTACTCTACTTTTTATATTTTTATTATATTTATGTCCATGCTAATTTTGTCCCACACATGAGAGATTGTAAATTAGAGTTTTTGGGTATCATTGGAGGTACTTATCCCATTTGGACCTGCCACATCGTGTTGCAGGCGTTGAGTTTGTAGGTGACAAGGTATGTGACTATAGGATAGTTGGTGAGCTCCGTTGACTCTTTCCAACGATAGAAAATTCTCTTTCAGACCTCTAATTACTTTTAGACATATATTATTATTATTATTATTATTATTATTATTATTATTATTATTATCTCTAAATTACCCCATTGATTTATGTAATAGATATCAGTTAGAGACTTATGACTTGATAGTGAATTTTATCTACAGATACTTTTAATGTTGATTTTGTAATCAACTTTCATACTTTTATTATTTAGGGATCTTATTATTAATTATTTGAATATAACCTACAGTTCAGTACTTCAAGTAACCAGAACATGGTTCACTCAACGAGTTAGTATAGATTGGGTGCCAATTATGTCCTACCCAATTTAGGGACGTGACATATATATGATTTTATTTTTTTAACTTTGAAGTATGAAACGTTCTTGTTTAAATTGGCACAAAAATGAATGAAAAAAAGTGAACTATTTAAACATATGATTGATCCAAGACATACATCATACCACTCCAGCCTCCGTCCACTGATTGGCATGAAGCTTCAGATTGCAGAATATAAAAGAGATCATACATATTTTCAGATAAGATATGACTTCTTTGAAATTTAAACCCTACAGATTTAACATTTTAAATATACCTAATAGTCCTCTCCTTTCTCTCTCATTCCCATTCAATGAGCTCAAAAATATGGCCTCCCATTGCATCACTAGGTTACTTGTAAACTCTTGGCTAGTAGTGAGCAAAATCATATGCTTTAAAAAAGTGTGTTATTAAGCATTGGTGGAAAAAAGAGAGAAAAACAATAAATAAAACTACAGAAAATAATTAAATCTATGCAAATTCCAACTACACGGAGGAAAGAAAGCTGCACCATCAGGATACAGGGTAAGGCAAATAAATGAACATAATCGTAGAAGCTTATTACTAAGATCTATGAAAATATTGACAAAGAATAAATCTAAGAAGCATAGTGTGTACGGTCAAAACCGATTAAGTCAGTCGTACGGACTGGTCGAAGTGATAATACTTCGATCAAAGGGTATCTGCGTGACGACGGGTCGAGGTCCGAAGTAAGGGCATCGAGTTTCGAGCTCTAAGGCCAATCAACGACAAGCTCGGTATCATTATCGAGCTCATATCCAAATCGAACTACGAGGCAAAGCGGAGATTATCAAAGATGCATAGACCGACAAACACTCACCCCGAATATCGAGATTCCGAGTCAGAGTCGAGCTCGAACCAAGGTCGAGAGCTCGATCCAATACCGAGCTCGAGCCGGTATCGAGCTTACAGACAAGAGCCGTTGCAACCGCACTAGGGGAGAGAATCTTGGCAGGAATCGAGGAAAAGACAATTTATTATGGGTTCTCCACTATATATTTTTTATATAGATAAAGTAGGATCCCTCTATTATAAAGGAAAAATTCTTGTAAGCATAAGGGGCATTGTAAAAAAGGACAACTTCAGAGAGATTAACACTTTTGGGATCATTTACTTTGCCTTGTTTATCAATATCTTCTTTTTCTCTACCTTATATTTCATTCCATCTGTCAAAGAATATATATATTTCTATTTCACTCTGCAATTTGTACCAAGTTATATCACGTATCCTTAAAACCATATACAAATTTAACTCTGTCCAATTTGTATATGGAAAAATAGTTTGGCGCCTACCGTGGGGCTAAGGATAACAATGGTTATTTGATACGGATCTGCAAAAATACACCGTTGTGTTTTGCGCTTGTTTCCGAAAATATCTTGGATTTCGGATTAGCAACGACTAACTACCAGTCAAATGGCCACGCCGATCGACAACGAAGCCGGTCTTCAAGATGAGAATAATAACTTGACACCCAGCACCGAAAGACCACTTGTCGACGCTGTTGGAGGCTGAATTGAAGCACCGATTGATATCAATTCGCATGTGGCCATTGAGGCGAACCTACATTCAGAACCCGAAAATAGCATTCATGGAGACACTCGATCTGCAACTCGAGATACCCATAACGTCGAGGAAAACTGCGTCAACTTGCATATAATTTTCGAAATTTTGCAAGCTCAACAGGCAGCAATAGCTCAGTTGTAGAGCCAAACTCAACTACAAAGCAGGCCGGAGCCCAATCCATCTCGAAAAATCACCCACAGAACGGAGCCAGTCATAGTGAAGTCAAATGAGCAAGAATCAGGGACTACTCCCGAAATTACTAAATTGCTCGAGGAACTCACAAAGCGAGTTGAAGCCAACGATAAAAAAAGTAGAAACATATAACTCCAGGGTCGATCAGATCCCGGGAGCTCCACCAATGATAAAAGGGTTGGATTAAAAAAAAATCGTGCAAAAGCCTTTCCCCCCAAGCGCGGCTCCTAAACCTATCCCAAAGAAGTTCCGCATGCCCGATATTCCTAAATATAATAGAACGACTGATCCCAATGAACATGTTACCTCTTACACATGTGCCATCAAAGGGAACGATCTAGAGAACGGTGAGATCGAATCTGTATTATTGAAAAACTTTGGTGAAACCCTAACAAGGGGAGCAATGATATGGTATCATAATTTACCATCTAACTCTATCGATTATTTTGCTTTGCTTGCAGACTCTTTCGTAAAAGCACATGTCGGGGCCATAAAGGTCGAAACCAGGAAGTCGGACCTATTCAAGGTAAGACAAAAGGATAACGAGACACTAAGAGAATTCGTATCTCGTTTCCAAATGGAACGAATGGATCTACCTCCAGTCATAGACGATTGGGCTGTTCAAGCTTTCACTCAAGGACTAAACGAACGAAGCTCGATGGCTTCACGGTGGCTGAAGCACAACCTGATCGAGTATCCAGCTATTACTTGGGCCGATACGCATAATCGATATCAACCCAAGATAAGAATCAAAGACAATCAGTTGGATTTTGGGCCCATTATTAAAAGGGTTGCCAACCAAGAACAGAGATCGATCAAAAATCGATACCGACCCTATAATGGAAATCCTACGAGCTCGGTGTGATAAACGGCTAAAATGATACTACTGCTAAGGTACGACCCCCCTCCCCGTTCAATTATATTTCAAAACTAACCAATGCAGGTGTTCGACCAAAGACGAGGATTAATGAACTTGATCAGGAATAAAGATGGATTATTCAACACGAAGCCTTAGGTCTGAAAGCACGCGTTGCACTTTTTTTTCCCTTAGACCGGTTTTGTCCCAAATGGGTTTTTCTACAAGGTTTTTTAATGAGGCAGCCATTGATCGTGCTAACTCGGAACAATTCAACCGTATTCGAGGCCTCCTTACAATCAACCTCAAATATTGGGGGGCATACCATCGTCATCAAGCATATCAACGACAATTATCAAGTACGATGTAACAAAGTTACTTCGTTATTTCATGACAAACAGTGTCTCGACGGAAAACATTGTAAGAGACAAATGGTCAAAACGAACCATGCTCATGTAATTGGCCTGAGCCCTGACGCAAAACATGAACACATGTATAATGATTTGCAAAGAAAGCTCTCTTCTTTACCGATATCTTATATCCAAGATTTACTATGCAAACAGGATTGAGTCCGAGCAAGCACTCACTCGACCATTACGCCTACGGGCTACATTACTTCGAGTTCGAATCATTCACTCTACTACTAACCCTATGGGCTACTTTTATTTCGAGTTCGAACAAGCACTCACTCGATCATTACACCTACGGGCTATATTACTTCGAGTTCGAATTATTCACTCAACTACTAAGCCTACGGGCTACTTTCATTTCGAGTTCGAGCAAGCACTCACTCGATCATTATGCCTACGGGCTACATTACTTTGAGTTCGAATCATTCACTCGACTACTAAGCCTACAGGCTACTTTTATTTCGAGTTCGAGCAAGCACTCACTCGACCATTACGCCTACGGGCTACATTAATTCGAGTTCGAATCATTCACTCGACTACTAAGCCTATGGGCTACTTTTATTTCAAGTTCGAGCGAGCACTCACTCAACCATTATGCCTACGAGCTACATTACTTCGAGTAACATTACTCATCACTTCGAGTCCAAAGGAACACTTGACTATTTAAAGGCTGAAGGCTATTCGAGCGCGATAAAGCAAAGGGGACTACCCACAAGGCCCGAAGGCAACAGAGATTAAAATTCAAACTATCTATTTAGCTTAAAAGGATATTTTGCTTCAAAAGGAAGAAAGATTTATATTTACAAATTTTTGTACAAAGGCGGCAACTCTGCCAAAAGGAAGTTCTTTACACAAAAACCGAAAGTGGTATCAAAAGAACGCAGCAAATGACCTAAGGCCCTAAATGATTCAATCTTCATCAGAGACCATGTTCTCGGCATCTTCCTCATCTTCAGACTCCCTCGAGTCATCAGAGTTCTCCTCAGGAAAGGCCAACCTTCGAGCTGTGTTCTCCTCCGCCCTGGCGACTTCAATCTCGGCCCCAATATCGAAGCCCTGAGCTCTGACCTCTTCGAGAGCTTCTCTCTAAGCTTGCCATTTTGCATGTTAGACCATGCTCTTAGCTTTGGCTTGGTTAACCTCAACATCGATCCTGAACTGAGCCACTTTTGCATCGGCTCTTTTATTGGCCCTGATCACCTCAGATCTGGCCACTTCAAGTTCTTTAGCCAAATCTACTTTATCTGAAGTGGCCAAATCCAACCGATGCTGAAGCTCTTTCATCTTTTCGATCAGCCCCGAAGTATTTTCTTTCGCAGATCGAAGTTGGGCATCAGACAGCTCCAACTAAGCTTGAACGACTTCCTTTTTCGAGGCAAGGCTATCCATACACTTTTTCAATTCTTCTGCCTCAACCAGTAGCACATCTACCTGTGAGTTAAGCCGTCCAATCTGCTCGATCCTCTGCTGAACCCGCAGAATAGGATAGTTAGTGGTTATCTCTTTTTCATCTTCATTATCATGGAACATTCGGAATACCTACTCAGCCATCTCTTCATGCTCCTCCCGAGCTGCTGTCAAATCTGCTCGAAGTTTTTCACTAAGGAGCTTGTACAAGTCACTCTTCTCAGTGAGGCTCCGAACCTCGGCATCATGCTCCTCCCGGATTCGAAGAAAGGCCTCGTGCTGCAACACTGAAGCTTACAAACAGAAGGAGAAATATTAGAATTACCTACAATTCTAAGTATAAAAGAAGTGGCAAAAACGCCATCAGAGTTACCCGATTCAAAGCATGTTGGGCCTCGTTGAAGAGACAGGCGGCCCCCACCGTATTCATCACTGATTGATCTTCTTCGGTCACCAAGGACCGAAGGTAACTAGCAATCCCCACAGGGGAAGAAACAATTCGGGTATCCTCAGGTACGGAGAGCACTATCTTCCACCTTCGATCGGGATCGATACTCATGGATGGGAATCGGTCCACCAGTTTGTGAATCGATGAAGGCTCAGTAGAACCCGACCACGATGCTTTTTTGGGTACCGGCATTCCACCAAAACCGATAACCTCCTCCGAGGCACCTAACTCAAGCCCCTCTAGAAAATCGTGGATATCGGCCGACTCATGAATACCCTCATAGGATCGATCCTCCAATATGCTGGCCTCTCGAATCATGGCATCCAAAATCTGAGGGGATCCGGTAATGTCAACTATCCCGAACTCATCCCTTGAAATATCTTCTACTGCCCGAGAAGACCCACCCTCGGTATCCCTTTTAATCATCTTAGCTCGAGAAGGGATAATCTCGACTTCTTCTTTTTTGGGATTTTGGCTAGGGTTCCCTGATTTGCTTCCAACAAATTGGAAGACTATTGAATAACAACATTAGCCCGTACGTAGGCTAAATTCTCCTCTCCTTTTTCGGGCTCGTCCCTTGAATGGCGGGCCACTTCCGAAGATATAACACCAGAGCCCCCCTTCGACTTTTGAGATCTCTTAGCCCGTTTCTTCTTTTCCGAGCTCTGGGAGCCCGATACGCCTTTTCTATTCCTTTCAGGAACTTCTTCACCGCCAGATGGAGGCCTCATGACTACATCTTTCCCGAGTCCTACAAAGGGGGAAAATGGAGATTTACCATATAAACTGATAAAGAGACAAATTGATAAAAAGATTTACCATGACTGCGGTCCTCCCATCGTCCCTTTGAAAATTTGACCCAAGCTCGCTCAGAGTATGGTCTCTGCAACACCAGAACTTCGACCCGTTGTTTAAGATCCGGGATCGGTTCCAGCATCCGAGCTACGACTGTGATAAGAAAAGAAAAATGGATCAACAAAATGAAAGGCAATCACAAAATCAAAAAGAAACGTTCTCTCACGGCTCATATTCCATTTCTCGGGAAATGGTAAGTCATCGGCAGGGATCAGGTCCGAGGTTTTGATTCGAACAAAATGGCCCATCCAACCCCGATCCCGAGTCTCATCTATGGTCGAGAATGGCGCTTTGGTTTCTCGGCGAGCAAGCTTGATCAACCCTCCTCGATAAAGTCGGGGACTGTAGAGGCGCATAAGATGATCGAGGGTGAAGATACGCCCCTCGACTTTGCTCGAGAAAAATCGAAGAAGAATCACTATCCTCCAAAAGGAACGGTGGATCTGGCCAAGGGTCACATCGTACCTTTTACAGAAGGCAACGATGACAGGGTCTAGAGGGCCCAACGTGAAAGGATAAATATAAACACTTAAGAACCCTTCGACGTGGGTAGTAATTGATTCATCATGCAATGGGATTACTACGAGTTTATTATCCCAGTTGCATTCTTGTATGACTTTATCAAGAACTTTCTCGATAATTGAACATTAGTACCTCGACATCGGCTCACACCGACCCGGTATTGGAGAAGGCTTTTCAATTTTAAAATTAGCTACAGTCGAGCACCCTACCAGAACGAATTCCTCAGGGCGGGGATCTTCCACATCCTCGCCACCAGTAGGTATAAAGAAGCGGTCTCTTTTTATGGAACAGTTTTAGACGTTTTTTCCATTTAAAATTTCGTGAACAAAGAACGAGAGTATTTGGTGTTTTAAGAAAGAATTTGCAGTAAAACTCATAGATTTGCAGACAGAAAACTCAGAAAAGACGAAAGGGAACTTAGAAAATTTGGAAGATTGAAGACACAAAAGTGATAAATGGTAAAGGGAAGGGTTATTTATAGATTGAAGCAATGACGATTCAATATCAGCGGTGGCCGACCACCATCTGACACACAGTGAATGCCTTGGTAAAACTGAATCGATGGGACAACTATCACGTACGTCAAGACCGGGATCGATGCAGACGTCAGCATATATCTGATCGATCTGTTGGGAAATCATATCGTTTCTCGCCACATCCTTTTCCGAGAAATGATGGGACTATCTGTGTACGGTCAAAATCGATTAACTAAGTCGTGCAGACTGGTCGAGGTGATAATACTTCGATCAAAGGGTATCTGCGTGATGACGGGTCGAGGTCCGAAGTAAGGGCCTTGAACTCCGAGCTCTAAGACCAATCAACGACAAGCTCCGTATCATTATCAAGCTCATATCCAAATCGAACTACGAGGTAAAGCGGAGATTATCGAAGATGCATGGATCGACCAACACTCACCCCGAATATCGAGACTCCGAGTCAGAGTCGAGCTCGAACCAAGGCCGAAGGCTCGATCCAATACCGAGCTCGAGCCGGTATCGATCTCACAGACAAGAGCCATTGCAACCGCACTAGAGGAAAGAATCTTGGCAGGAATTGAGAAAAAGACAATTCATCATGGGTTCCCCACTATATATTTTTTATATAGATAAAGTAGGATCCCTCTAATATAAAGGGGGGAATTCTTGTAAGCATAAGGGGCATTGTAAAAAAAGACAACTTCACATATACACTTTTGAGCTCATTTACTTTGCCTTGTTCATCAACATTTCCTTTTTCTCTGCCTTATATTTCATTCCATCTGTCAAAGAATATATATATTTCTATTTCACTCTGCAATTTGTACCAAGTTATATCACGTATCCTTAGAACCATATACAAATTTAACTTTGTCCGATTTTTCGGATAAACACATATATATGTATGTGAAATATGTGCTCGAACTTTTGCTCCGGGAAGATTTAAGAAATGTATGGAATACCTTTTAGTATTTTTCAATATACCCAGAATTCACTGAAATATGAGTTGATGGTTTGTCTCGAGAGGCTAAATCTCTAGAATGTTATCCATTGATGCCTAGACCCTTGTTAGGGTCATTAAGGACGAAGATAGAGTATTAGGTATTGGTTCACACAAACTTAGTAGTTATTGCTTAGATTCTATTTTTGTATATTAAAAAAATTGTTAAATATATCAAATATTTAATTGTGAATCCAGTAATTAGGGTTATGTCACTTAGTGAAAAGCAACAACAAAAATGAGAATACCTTATTACCTAATTGCAAAAGTTGTTATTGAGACACACAATTTATTTAGCGCTTCTCATTTTTTTTAATATGAAGTACAATTCTAAATTCTTCTTTGGGAAAAATAATTTGGAGTGAAGTCATATAGCCTATTTGGATCCCTTGTACTTGTACTTGTGTATTCACTGGTCCTAAATTTATTCTATTCATTTTTAGCTAATTAAGAAACATAATTTTCATAATTTCTTCTTGTTTTGCATTTGCAGTAGCAAATGATAAGCCAAAATAAAGCACGTGAATGGATCTGTAGCTGGAAACCTTAGCGAAAAAGATGATGTAGTAAACCAATAAGCAGGAAACGGTGAATCAAACAAGAAGAGTGGCTCCGTAACTTCAATTTGGTGGAATTAAAGAGAAGAAACCATCGACATTCTCAATATTGTTCTCTCAAAACAGCGTGGTAAGCAATGGTATGCTCCTTAATTTTATTGCTACATCTATAATTGAAGGGAAGCCTATGGTTGTGTTGG
Organism: Nicotiana tabacum; assembly: GCF_000715075.1. Lineage (NCBI taxonomy): Eukaryota > Viridiplantae > Streptophyta > Magnoliopsida > Solanales > Solanaceae > Nicotiana > Nicotiana tabacum. Next base: position 39,360,279 of record NC_134096.1, on the reverse strand, counting down.
TGTCGGATGAAATTGAAAAACATACAAAAAAGTGGAGGAACGCTTTGGTGGTATATGTGGTGGGGGATACCCTTAATTTCGATTACATGAGTACTATGTAGCTTATAACTGGAGTTCTGTGGCTTTGCCAGATATTTACTTGCACGATGATGGACTTTATATAGTGAAATTCAAAAGTTGGCCAATGATATTGAAAGTTTAGACACCTGATTTTGATTTCCAGCAAGAGCTTTCCCGTACTATGCTTATATGGGTGAGATTTCCTATCTTACCTCTTAAATGTTGGGGGCCTAAAACACTGAGCAACTTTGCTAATCGATTGAGGAAGGCTCTCTTTGCAGATGAGTGTACAATAAAAAAGATCAGAGTATCATATGCTAGATTCTTGGTGGAGATGGATGTCACAAAGGAATTACCAAAGGAAAAATCACTCTGTTGGATTTGAACCTACGACATAGGGTTTTGGAAACCCACGTTCTACCGAACTGAACTAAGAGCGCTTATTGGCATGATGGACCCAATGAGGAGGATATTCACACAAGAAGTTGTGTATGAGTGAAAGTCTATATAATGCATGGGCATGAGTGCAAGGAGGAGAATAGAACAGAGGGACATAATAAACAAGCAAACCCAGGGCATGAATAGATTGGTAAACAGATGTAGAAAGTTGATCCTCCTCTACAAGTGCCCAACAAGGGGAGGTTAGACAAAAAAAAGGACAGCATGCAGCCTACTGAAAAGCGAAATGATACAGTAGCAAGTCAGAATACTAGTAGCACTCATGTCAACACAATGTCAGACAGGCTAAAAATGGTAATTTGCAGAAGTTAGGAAATGTGTCTTATGTAGCTTTGGTATAACATGGAGGATGACAAGAATTAACACAAAAGGTGGCTCTGATAAAAATAATGAATTCCTTCTCTCCTTTGTCTAGTGGAAATTTGAAGATACAGGAAGCAGATAGACCTCGAAAAAGGAGGAGGAAACAAGCCTTCTAATGCATTGGCTCATTTGGAAAGTGAGGGCCATCAATAAGCCCTTCAAACGGAGGGAAATGAGGAACTTTCTTATAAAGAATAAAATTAATTTTTCTAGAATATTGAAAACAAGAGTAAAGGAATGCAAAATAATCAATAGTATGGATAAGATAACTAAAGGGTAGAGTACAGTTCACAATTACTCTCAGGCGGAAAATGGTAGGATTTGGATTTTTTGGAAGGCTGCTGGAATAAATGTCATAGTTCAAGATATACATGACCAATATATCTAATGTCATAATTAAAGATAGAAGGTCTAATTTCAAATGCATAATACGAGTAGTGTATTGAAAGAATCTATCGAAGAAAAGAAGGGATTATGGGTTCCATTAACATGAAGTAGCGTTATAAGAAATTAGGCCTGGTGTATATGTGGAGATTTAAACACTTCACTTGGAACCAATGCGTACTTATCCGATCGGTCGTAACGAGCTTTAACCGTTCGGCGGTATGAAACCTTGAGTAGCTTCATATAATGAATTGTGGCTTGCGTATATGGTTGGTTCTGATGTAAGTTCGGGATTAATTCGGAAGAATTGACCAAGGTTTGACTTTTTGTTTAAATGACATCAAAATTGGTATTTGATGGTTTCATTATATTTGTATGATGATTTTGGACTTGGGCATATGTTCGGGTTTAAATTTGGATGGTCCTAGAAGGTTTGGCTCTATTTGTTGAAAGTTGTCAATTTGAAGAATTTGAGAGTTCATGGTTTGATCGGAAGTTGACTTTGGTGTTATCAGATTCCTATTATAGTTTTGAGACCTTGTATAGGTTCATTTAGTCGGTTGAAACTTGTGTGCAAAGTTTGGTTGTGATCCAAAATGTCTAAGTGTAATTTGGAAGAGTTCGGCGAAGTTGGAATGTTTGAAAGTTAAGAGAATGATTTTGATCTTCGATTCTTGGTTGTGATGTTATTTGCGGTGTTGACGGCCAATTTTGACCCTCCCTTTTAAAATTAATTTATTCACGCTTAATAATTTACAATAAACACTTTAAAAGTATTTTCTATTAATGAATATCTATTTTACAAATTAATTAAGTATTAGTTTCAAAATTAATCATGTAGTACTGATATTGTGTAATTACAAATGTATTTACTATAATAAAAAATAGCTTTTGTATATACATTACATAGGTTTTATAAATTGACAAAATTACTCCTTAATTTCCAGTGAATTAGGTTACTATGTTAATATTTTGAAATTAGTGCTATAATTCGAAATGTGTGTCATTTATAGATAATTAATTAAAATAATTAGCAACATATAGTAATTATAATTTTACCATATTTTTTTTATTTAAATTGTTAAGTTTATTTAAATTGATTTTAAAAGGGTTAAAAAACTAAAAGGCTACAATTGCAATTTCTTAACTAAATAAAAAATGGCTATTAGTGTAACGACCCGACCGGTCGTTTTGAGCTCTAGCGCGTCGTTTAGAGGTTTGAGGCCTTGAGTAGCTTCACTTCAGGTATTATGACTTGTACGTGTGGTCGGAATTTAATTTCGGGATGTTCAGAGTTGATTTGGAAAGAAAATTTTAATTTTAGAAACTTTAAGTTGGAAAAATCGACTAAGGTTTGACTTTTGAGTAAAAGAGCTCGGAATCGGGATTTAAAAGTTCCAATAGGTTCGTATGATGATTTCGAACTTAGGCGTATGTTCGGGTTGAGTACCGGACCACCCGGGAGCATTTCAACGCTTATTGTAGAAAGTTGGCATTTGGAAGGCTTTAGAATTTCCTAAGATTGGTTCGAGGTGGACTTTGGTGTTGTTGATGTCCGTTTGGGATTCCAAGCCTTGGAATAGGTTCGTATTGTGATTTATGACTTGTGCGCATAGTTTGGCGTCATTCCGGAATGTTTTGATATGAATCACACACGTTTGTCGAAGTTTGACAGTTTGAAAGTTTAAAGAAGGATTTCGATCGTCGATTCGTAGTTTTGATACTGTTTGGCATGATTTGAGGGCTCAACTAAGCCCGTGTCGTATTTGGGGATGTGTTGGTATGTTTGGACGGGGTCCCGAAGAGCCCGAGTGCAGATCGGATAGAAAACGGATCAAGTTTGGACTTGGGAAACTGCTAAGGTGCACCAGGTCTGGTGTGACCACACCTGCGAAGGATTTGGTCGCAGGTGCGAGACTGCAAAAGCGGCCAAGGGGTCGCAGAAGCGGTCCTGGGAGAGCTGGGCAATGGTTGCAGGCGCGAGAAGGATTTCCGCATCTGCGAGCCCGCAGATGCGGTGAATGCTCTGCAGAAGCGGACGAGGCTAGCTGGTAAAAGGGCCGCAGGTGCGGAGTTTGGGCGCGCAGATGCGCATCCGTAGAAGCGAAAAAGGCGTCGCAAAAGCGGGGGCTGGGCCTTTGGTGCTGGACCGCAGGAGCGGTGAGGGCTCCGCAGAAGCGAGACCGCATGAGCGTATTTTGTCCGCAAAAGCGGACTTGGCTGGGCTTAGTGTAAACCGCATCTGCGATGGGAATTTCCCTAGGTGCGGAGTCGCAGAAGCAGCTAATGGACTGCAGGTGCGAAGGTCGCTGGGCATTGAGGTATTTTAAATCCAAGACTTAGCCCATTTCTCTCACATTTTTATTTGGTTGGGCGATTTTTGGAGCTCTTGGAGGGAAGATTTTCATCATTTATGGTAAGGTAAGTTATTCCCACCTATTGTAAGTTAAATACATGGTTTTTATGTGAATTTGAACATGGAAATGAGTAAAAATTTGGGATTTTGGTATAAAACCTATTATATTTTTGAATTTTTATCATGAAATTGGTCATGGAATTGGAAATAAATCATATAATTGGTTCGTAATGTTATGGGTAAAGTTTATCTTCGAGAAATTTCGGAATTCGAGCACGTGGGCCCGAGGGTCGACTTTATTGTCCTTTAGAGCGGAGTTGGGGATTGTTATGAATTGATAATTATGGGTAATAGAGTATATATTTATGGATTTGCTCATTTATTTGACTAGTTTTGGAGAGACGGGCATCGGTTTGAGGTGTTTGAAAGTTGTTGGAGCCAGTCATGAAACTTCGGAGCGAGGTAAGTCTCTTGTCTAACCTTGTGAGGTGAAAACTACTCCTAGGTGATATTTATTGTTATTTGTAACTAGTTGTGGGTGCTACGTACGCACGAGATGACGAAAGTCCGTACGTAACTAAAGCATGTTTATGTCCGGTAGACTTAGGACTTTATCATGTAATTTTTTAATTATTTGAACTCGTTCTGCTGGCTTAATTAATTAAAGTTACAACTGAATTTGATTTAGAAATAAATATATGTATACTAGGCCGAGCCTTAACACTTTGAATTGTGGGCGAGTTATTTGAGAAACGGTAAAGATTATATTCATTTTGTGCTCATGTACTGTATTGTAAGCACGTGTCTGGTAATTCGATAACTTCCTTCCTTTCTTGTGGAGCGGGCCGAACGCCTCGGCATTATAATAGACGCATCTATGGTTCGTGCCGCTCGACCCTCAGCAGTGTACACATTATTCTAGACCGGGCAAGACGACCTTGGCCAAATCGTGCGTTATATCGCTAGTAGTCCGAATAGTCACGAGATAAACCTTCCATTGATGCCCGACATTTTTATGGTATTCCTTATTTATTTGATATTGACACTTGGCATTTTCTGTGTTGTTAAGGTAGAATACAAGATCGAGAAATTTATACTTTGAAGGAAATATTTGAAAGATTATGAAATTTACAGAATTACCCCACTATCGTTGTGCACTTCATATCTGTTATGAATTATTATATTATTTTATTCGACCTCTAGTAAGTGTCGATGTCGACCCCTCATCACAATTTCTCCGGGGTTAGTCTAGATACTTACTAGGTACGAGTTGATTTACGTATTCATGCTGCACTTCTACACTAAATGTGCAGGATCTGACATGTTCATTTGGTAATCATCTTGGCGCGTAGGCGCATCTGTAGAGGAGACTTTATGTGAGCAGCAATCCAGGCTACGCATCGCAGTCCACCAAGTCTCCATCGTACTATTTATTTTATCTTGTCTTATTTGCATTTTGGACAGATATTGTTTTATTATTGTACTCCTTAGAAATGCATGCACTTGTGACACCGGGTTTTGGGGTTATAGTAGTTGATGCTTAGGGTTTCGTACATTATTATCGCCTTTTATTTCTTTTATAAATTACAAATATTGTAGGTTCCCGTGATTTAGAAGTGTAAATCTCCTTTTCATATTAAAATTTTTGTTTTCGAAAGTATTAAGATGAGTAATCAAATTGGTAAATCACCGTTGGCTTGACCGGCGATGGCGTTAGGCGCCATCACGACCTATAGTGGATTTTGGGTCGTGACAGCTTGGTATCAGAGCTTTAGGTTCACTTGGGTCTCATGAGTCTTGAGAAAGTCTAGTAGAGTCTTGCGGGTCGGTACAGAGACGTTTGTACTTATCTTCGAGAGGATACAGGGCTGTTAGGAGCACTTCCCTTCTTGATTTCTTTATCGTGCGGTTTGATTCCATTGAGGCTTGTGCCTTTATTTCCTTCCTACTCAATCTTACGCGACGCGGGGCGCTTGTTGTCAATTGGGCATCGAGGAGTTGTATTCGTACTGCAGACGTGGTGCAAGATGTTTTTCCCTACATGTTCGGGCAGGCTATTATCGTCGCCTTGCGAAAGGAAATTCTTTTGTTCCAGCTCAGTATCTGTATTCCCTACGGTTTCCAAACTGTGCACGGATGGCTATGATGTCTATGCGTTGTTATCGCACAATGTTGGTGTGATGGTAGGGTGCTTGTTTATATGTCGAGGTAGTGAATGACTTGAAAGGAGGATTTCACAGTGCATGATTTAGAGGTTCAACATTCAATTCCAGCAAAGGAAATGCAATCGGACTATGGATGTCCAGGCCTTGGTTGATGATGTGACGAGACTTGGTATTTTCGAGCGTGGTGGAATTCTCATTTGTGATGTGATATCATCGTCCTTGTTGGAACGCATTAAGGTTCGCCGGTGTTATGGTCTTCTTCGATTTGCCTTCGGGGCAGAATGTTGGGAAAGTGGCACCTAAGAAGCGGTTGTCATAAATAGCGGAGTTTAGCGGTTTCAGAATCGAATTGTTGTTTCTAGTGTTGATGGCTCGAGAAAGATAATCTTTTAGGAGGTTTAGAGTTGGTAGCAATTCATTAGTTCCGGTGCTACAGGTATGGATGTAATTTGAGGCAACATTTGGGCAACGGAGTATGAGGAAGGACATGGCAGGAGGTGTCTCGCGGCGGTTGGATTACTAGTTGGCCAAGTATGAAAAGCGGAGATTGAGAAGTTGCTTAAGGGAGACGGTTTGACCGAAGTGGGAGTGACAGAGTAGAATATGGATTATGTGGTGGGATAGCCACGTACCTTGAGGAAGAGTAGAGCGATTTGGGAGGCATGGTGGAAAGTGACTAGGTCCACGGATTATAATTGGAATGGTGGCTACTGTGCAGAGAAAGATTGAATATGGCAGAAAGGAGTTTTCTTGAAACGAAAAGGGGTATGAAGATTTGATTATCGTTTCGGATGCAACATTACTTTACGTTTGGAAGGTATTGTTGAACTTTCAGTTGATGTCAATGGGGAAGGAACAAACTTATACAACTGGTGGACGAGCATGGGCCAAGGAGGGTTACTGAACTCGTGATAGTTATACCCGGTGCAGCGTCATTAGAAGATGTCGGCATGGAATACCACATGTGGGTTATCTCCTATGAATAGTTTAGCGGTTGCATGATTTTGATGAGGTTTCTACGAAGAGTTCCACTTACTACCCAACAGAAGGTCGAGTATGCGATCGTGGCCGATAATTCGAAATGTTTCATGAAAAGCTTAACAAAATACTTCGAGAAATTTGGCGGGTTAAAGGTGCGAGATCATGGTAATTGAGAAGGAGGAATAGTTGTGGGCTCTACATTATGTGATGGTAGCTTAAAGCTAAGTAGGGGAGCCCACAGTCTACGATTGGATCGTGTGGTTGTCTGCTTGTGCGATTCTTGTTATCGATGTGTAGGTGGATTATTTATGACTAAGAAAAGAAAACATAATGGGTAATTCGAGCAAGGAACTTGATGAATGTGTGCCTTCGCCTTATCGATTCAGGTGCAGGTTTTGGGAAGACTCAGAGTTTATGCTTCTTGTGGGTGTAATGTACAAGGAAAAGAATTCAGCTGGTTGCTTCTTTGAGAGGGTGTTCATGTGCTAGCAGAGCGTTAGAGTTTGGTTATATTCGGGACCAAGTCAGAGTGGGTGACTCTCAACAACGGTCCTAGTGGGTTCAAGAATTAAAGTGTAGTGCCTGAGGATTTCGGGTCCGTTGTGTGGTTAAGGACCGAGTTTTTGTAGTGGATTGCGAACGGAACTTGGAATGTTCTATGTTATCCTCGGGTATATGGTGCAGTATTGGGGTAAAGGATGAAATATCTTCGGATTCGCGAAAGGTCTTGCAGAATGGGTGTACCAGTTAGAGATGCTATTGTGCGCATAAGGAGAGTATGGCTCATGAGTATTTAGACGATGTGGCCTCATGATGCGGGTCACTCGGGATGGGTGCGGATTTAGTTCGTTACATTTTTTAATAGAGCTATTATTATTTCTAAGGCAAGTCGAGAGTAAAATGGATGAAGTTGGGTCGGTTAGTAATGGTTGAATCAGGATGATTGTGGCAATGATCAATTCCTTCAGCGTGTGAAGTTATACATATGGTTTGTGGTTGTACATGCGGGCTTGACAACCACCACAACTTGATTGATTAGGGAGGTATTTGATTCAAATGGCCTTGTAGTGTAAATGGATTCCGGAGGAGTCATGGCGGTTTAGATCAAGACTTGAGGTTTGTATTTTCTGCGGTTTGGGAATTCAGTTGCGTGTTGCATGGGTTCTTCGTAAATGAGCTAAATGAAAGGTTTCTAGCCAATGAAGTGTTTATTCTACTAGTAGTTTAGGGGTTATGATGAATTCATGTACTCTCGCGTAGCGGCATGATAGGTACAGTGAGCGGCATGGGAATTGAAGATGGAGGATCAAAGTTGCGATTCGGTGTGACAGAAATGTCACGAGCTCGGATGAGCAGGGAGGAATTCAGATGTTTAGAGTGAGCTGGCGCTATCTTAGTGTCGACAGAGAATGATGTTCTGTGGAATAGTCATTGTGTATTGATTTGCAGATTTTGATTTGCCTTACAAAATTAGTACAGTTGGTGGTATAGAGGTGCAAATTTTGCTACCTAGTGCGGAAGGTCGTGGGAGCGTGCCCCATGAGAAAATTTTATAAGTATGGCATATCAGTCATTTGATTGTGAAAAATTAAAACCAAGTATATTACCAAGTATGGTAATATCACAAATGTGAGAGTTTATGCCTGAGATGTGTTCTATTCCCTGGGCTGTGGACTGTTTGAGTTTGTTTCAGATTTGACGGTTGTTCTTATGTGTTATGAATAGAGCCAGTATGGATCTTTGGAAGGTTATTGGCCCAGTATGGTATGATTAGAATCGGTTTGAGGTCCACTGGTGGGTCTAATGTGAGTGTGTGCTCTATGTCAGGTCGGATGTGTCCGTTCATCATAGCATTGCTTACGGAGAAGGCATCGGGCATGGGATATTATTCACGTTGTAAGCTATTCCATGTAAATCTCTATTGTACCATGTGGGTTGTGAGACAACTTGATTATTTGCACATGTGTTGAGGCCCCGCGTAGCTTGTGGTGTTATGTGAGCAGGATGGCTCTCGAAATGAAGATCATATATCGCACCTTAGTTGTGCTTGGGTTTTGTAGCGTATGGCGCTATCCGTCTCCCCAGGATTTGTATTAGCACTTGGCGTGCTTGTGGTCGATATTCGGGAATTTCGTAGGTATAAGTGTTACGACTTGATGTGTGTTTTATTTTTTATTGTTATGTTCGGATAGGGTGGCACGCCACCACATGTATATTGTTTGGATCGGGTGGCACACCGCCATGAGCATGTTACGTGGATCGGGTTGCATGCTGCAACAGAGTCATGTTGGATCGGGTTGCACGCCGCAACAACGAGATACTGAGCATAGTTCCTTACACTTATTTTGTGTGCCTTGTTTTTCATCCTTAAGGTAGGTTCACAACATCTATTCGGCCGTTTTATTCGTTACGCAGGTTGGGTAGTCCTTTTCTAGAGTTCGTTTTTCCTTATGTATCACATTCGAGTTTGTAGCTTGTTGGCGCATTGTGGGCGTCATATAAGATTTTTGGTAGTGTCTGAGATGGCTTGTTGCCTGAGCAGCTTGGACTACGTGAGACAAGGTTATTGGACCCGGGATCAGTGCGATCAGATTTATGTGGGTTATATTAAAGAGCAAATGTGGTTATTCAGTTTAGAATGAGGTAATGGTTCTTGTGAAGAGGAGAGACTCTATGATTTGTTGATTCGACAGGTGGTTATTAGTTTCTACACATCTCTGTCGTCGTGGCAACATTTTGAGAGTTGGAACAGGAGTTCTATGTGTCGTGAAGTGTATTGCGGGCATCAGATTTGTGAAATTCCAGCTATTGCGGTCGGAGGATGTTATTCTGGGCAACCGACTTATGTGGTGTAGGGTATGATTTCAACATAGGTGCATGATCATGTTTTGGTACAATGTGTGGTGATTGATACGATGTTCGTGTGTTAGAATCAGTTCTTATAAAGAAATTCGGAAGTTGGAATTTGGTTCTAAAGCTTGCTAGCTAAGGTTATAAGAAGCATGTTCAGTCTGGATCGAGCTAATGTGCTCAACTGGGTAGTGGTGGCACGGGCAGGTGCACGAGGTGTTAAACAATTATTTGGACAACTCCGGAGCAGTTCTTGGCACATTCGAGGACGAACATATGTTTAAGTGGGGGGGAATGTAATGACCTGACCGGTCGTTTTGAGCTCTAGTGCATCGTTCAGCGGTTTGAGGCCTTAAGTAGCTTCACCTTAGGTATTATGACTTGTACTTGGGGTCAGAATTTAATTTCGGGAAGTTCGGAGTTGATTTAGAAAGAAAATTTTAATTTCGAAAGCTTTAAGTTGGAAACATTGACTAAGGTTTGACTTTTGAACAAAGGACATCGGAATCGGGATTTAAAGGTTCTAATAGGTTCGTAGGATGATTTCAAACTTGGGCGTGTGTTCGGGTTGAGTATCGGACCACCCGGGAGCATTTCAGCGCTTACCGTGGAAAGTTGGCATTTGGAAGGCTTTAGAATTTCCTAAGTTTGGTTCGAGGTGGACTTTGGTGTTGTCGATGTCCGTTTGGGATTCCAAGCCTTGGAATACATTTGTATTGTGATTTATGACTTGTGCGCAAAGTTTGGCATCATTTCAAAATGTTTTGATATGAATCGGATGCGTTCGTCGAAGTTTGAATGTTTAAAGAAGGATTTCAATCGTCGATTCGTAGTTTCAATGTTGTTTGGCATGATTTGAAGCCTCAACTAAGCCTGTGTCATGTTTTGGGATGTGTTGGTACGTTTGGACGGGCTCCCGGGTGCCCCAGGTGCGGATCGGATAAAAAATAGATCGAGTTTGGACTTGGGAAACTGCTGAGGTGCACCAGGTCTGGTGCTACCGCACCTGCGAAGGATTTGCTCGCAAGTGCGAGACCGTAAAAACGGCTAAGGGGTCGCAAAAATGGTCTTGGGAGAGCTAGGCAGTGGTCGCAGGTGCGAGAAGTATTTCCGCAGCTGCGATAAGGATTTCCGCATCTGTGAGCCCGCAGATGCGATGAATGCTCCGCAGAAGTGGAAGAGGCCAGCTGGGCGAAGGGCGAAGAGCGAAGGGCTGCACGTGTGGAGTTTGGGCCCGTAGATGCGCATCCGCAGAAGCGAAAGAAGCATAGCAGAAGCAGGGGCTGGGCCTTTGGTGCTGGACCGCATGAGAGGTGAGGGCTCCGCAGAAGCGAGACCGCATGAGCGGATTTTGTCCGCAGAAACGGACTTGTCTGGGCTTAGTGGAACTGCACCTGTGATGGGAAACTCCGTAGGTACGGAGCCGCAGAAGCGGCTAATGGACCGCATGTGCGAATGTCGCTGGGCAGTGAGATATTTTAAATCCGAGACTTAGCTCATTTCTCTCACATTTTCATTTGGTTGGGCAATTTTTGGAGCTCCTGGAGGGAAGATTTTCATCATCTATGGCAAGGTAAGTTATTCCCACCTATTGTAATTTAAATACATGGTTTATATGTGGATTTGAACATGGAAAGGAGTAGAAAATTGGGATTTTGATAGAAACCCTAGAAATTGGTATTTTTGGATTTTTACCATGAAATTGGTCATGAAATTGGAAATAAATCATATATTTGGGTTCGTAATGTTATGGGTAAAGTTTATCTTCGAGAAATTTCGAAATCCGGGCATGTGGGCCCGAGCCGGTCATGGAACTTCGGGGCAAGGTAAGTTTTCTGTCTAACCTTGTGAGGGGATAACTAGCCCCTAGATGATATTTATTGTTATGTGCAACTAGTTGTGGGTGCTACGTACGCACGAGGTGATGAGAGTCCGTACGTAGCTAAAGCATGTTTATGTCCGAGTAGACTTAGGAAAGAAATATATGTATACTAGGTGGAGCCTTAACACTTTGAGTTGTGGGCGAGTTATTTGAGATACGGTAACGATTATATTCATTTTGTGCTCATGTACTGCATTGTAAGCACGTGTCTTCTAATTCGGTAACTACCTTCCTTTCTCGTGGAGAGGGTCGAATGCCTCGGCACTATAATAGATGCATCTATAGTTCGTGTCGCTCGACTCTCGGCAGAATCGTGCGTTATATCGCTAGTAGTCCGAATAGTCACGAGATAAACCTTCCACTGATGCCCGGTATTTTATTGTATTCCTTATTTTTTTATATTGACACTTGGCATTTTCTGAGATGTTAAGGCAGAATACAAGATCAAGAAATTTATACTTTGAAAGACAAATTTGAAAGATTATGAAATTTACAGATTTACCCCACTATCGTTGTGCACTTCATATCTGTTATGAATTATTATATTATTTAATTGGACCTCTAGTAAGTGTCGATGCCGACCCCTCGTCACTACTTCTCCGGGGTTAGGCTAGATACTTATTGGGTACGCATTGATTTACGTACTCATGCTGCACTTCTGCACTAAATGTGCAGGATTTGATAGGTTCATTTGGTGATCATCTTGGAGCGTAGGTGCATCTGTTGAGGAGACTTTATGTGAGCTGCAATCCAGGCTACGCATCACAGTCAACCGAGTCTCCATCGTACTATTTATTTTCCCCTGTCTTATTTACATTCTGCACAGATGTTGTATTATTACTGTACTCTTTAGAAATGCTCATGCACTTGTGACACTGGGTTTTAAGGTTATACTAGTTGATGCATAGGGAAAATACATTATTATCGCCTTTCATTTCTTTTATAAATTACAAATGTTATACATTCCCGTAATTTAGAAGTGTAAATCTCCTTTTCTTATTAAAATTAAGATTTTTTAAGAAAGTAATAAGATGAGTAATCAAATTGGTAAATTACCGTTAGCTTGCCTAACGGCGGCGTTAAGCACCATCACGACATATAGTGGATTTTGGGTCGTGACAATTAGTTAAATTATTTTTAGCCCAAATACCAAGCCGAATTCGGATTTGACCTAGTGTCACGACCCCAAATCCCCTCAGTAGGATGTCATGACGGCACCTAGTTTCTAAGACTAGGTAAGCCTAACAAAACATGCGGAATAACAGAATAATAATTTAAATCTCAAAACATCAACAACTATTTGAAATGAAATCTGTAACTCAATATGTACATCTCCCAAAAACCGGTGTAAATACAAGTCACAAGCTCTAGATACAGTACTGAACACTTCTATACATGGTCTACAAAGATGTAAAGAAATAAGAAAAGGATATGATAGAAGGGGACTTTGAGGCCTGCAGACGCGGGCAGGTGTACCTTGAAGTCTCCAATAAGCAAGCCACGCAACGCGCTAACACCGAGGCTGATAGGATGTACTTGGATCTGCACAAAACATGTGCAGAAGCATAGCATTAGTACACCACAATGGTATCCGGTAAGTGCTAAGTCTAACCTCGGTATAGTAGTGAGGAGGTTAGGTCAAGGCCTTACTTGAGATAATAAGAAACAAACAGAAGATATAATGATATAATAAAAATGACAAAGAAATGAACAATAAAGAATTTACGGGAAGTAAGAACACGGAGTCAAGGAAAGCTAATACAACACGAATGGAAGACAAGAATTTTACATGTTAAGGCAACAACAACTAAACAATACAGCAAATAAGGAAGATCAACAGGGGCAGTGCTGAGGTACCGTCTCGTAGTCCCGAATCATAAAATAACTCACAATCTTTCCTTATATCACCGCGGGATCCTTCATATTTGGTTTTGAAAATCATTTTCCCAAAATAGCATCCGCGTTTTAACCCACCTTATCACACCGTATGGCTTCTAGTAGTTCCCCTACTAGCCACGCGTATCAAGCCCACCTTATCTCATTGCATGCGTTTCAATACCCAGACCTTATACCACCGCATTCGTATCAATAATGACAACGGCATGGCAGAAACCTCGTGCAAACAATAACAACCGCACGACAGAAACCTCGTGCAACAATAACAACCGCATGGCAGAAACCTTGTGCAACAATAAAAACAGCACGACAGAAACCTCGTGCCAACAACCAAACAATCACTGCAATAATAACACGAAAGCCAAAACACAACAACTAAATAAATGATATTTCACAACTTACACCTCGCCTCAAAAGAACCACGACCTTGCAATTCAACACCAAACTCAACAACAAGATATTTCAAGGATAGCAATTTCAAGTAATATATTCCACAGTTAAGTAATGAATACGGAAAACAAGAAAAATAAGTCATTCAACTAATCATGTGATAGAAGTTACGAATAGGAGATACGACAAGTAGACATGTGAAATTAGGCTAAACAAGATGACCACAACATGCTAAAGTAACTCAATTAAGGCATGAAAAGGAAACTACATAGCTAAAACCGGAATTCCAACATTTAGCTCGTGGCACATATCACAAATTATCGCCACAGTAACAAATCCTAAGGGGAATTTTCCCCACACAAGGTTAGACAAGTCACTTACCTCAAACCACGCTCAATCAATCAATTAGAAGGCCTTTCCCTCGTTTTTTCCAACTCCGAACGGCTCGAATCTAGCCAAAATAATTTCATTCTATACATATAACTATAGGAAACTAATTTAAATAATGAAATAATGATCTTAGCTAAGAATTGAAAAATCGCTCCAAAAAGTCGACCGGGGCCCACGCCTCAGAACCCGACCAAAATTACAAAAATTAAACACCCATTCAATATTGAGTTCAACCATACAAGAATTACACAAATCCGATACCAAAATCTCGCTCAAATCCCCAAAATTGGACCTAAGAACTTTCCTCCATTTCCCCCCAATTTTTCAACCCAAATCACTAATTAAATGATGAAATCAAAGACAAAAACATGGAATTTAACCAAAAAAAAGTAAGAATCACTTACCCCCAATCAGTCCCTTGAAAATATCTCCAAGAATGGCCTCCCACCGAGCTCCCAAAATCAATATGTGTTATGAACTCAAACCCTCGTTTTTGAGATTTAATATTCTACCCAAAAGTCCTCAATCGCGATCGCGGAAATACTTTCGCGATCATGGAGCACAACTCAACAGCCCAGAAATTTAACACTACGCGAATGCGGACATGTCCACGCAAATGCGGTGAACTACGTCCTCAACATACGCAATCGCGTCCCTCTTCACGCGATCGCGAAGAACATTGCGTGACCTCAGCTGCTGCTTCACTTCCTCTCCGCGAACGTGGCCTAGCCCACGCGTTCACGATGCACTGACTCCTCCAGCTTACGTGATCGCATAACATAACTGGTGATTGCATAGAACCAAATACCTCATCTGCCTAAATTAGCCTACACTATCGCAGACCTTCCCACGGGATCGCGTATAAGGAAACCAAACACAAATACCAGAAAACTTCAGCACATCTTTAAGTCCAAAAATTGATCCGTCAACCATTCGAAATTCACCCGAGGCCCCGGGGACCTCAACCAAATATACCAATAAGTCCTAAAGTATGATACGAACTTAGTCAAGGCCTTATATCACATCCAACATCATCAAAAACACGAATCGAAACCCCAACTAAAGCCTAATGAACTTATAAACTTTTAAGTTTTACATTCGATGTCGAACCCTATCAAATCAAGTCCGATTGACATTAAATTTTGCACACAAGTCATAAATAATATTATAGACATACTCCAACTTTTGGAATTAGAATCCGATCCTATATCAAAAAGTTCACTCCCGGACAAACATTCCAAAATCATCTAACTTTCCAAATTTTGCCAATTAACGCTGAAATGACCTACGGACTTAAATCAACATTCGGACACGCTCCAAAGACTAAAATCACCCCACAGAGCTATTGGAATCGCCAAAACTCCATTTCGGAGTCGTCTTCATACAATTCAAATTACAGTTAACTCCTACGACTTAAACTTTCAATTTAGGGACTATATATCCCATTTCAGTCTAAAACTCTCCCGAACTAGACACCAAGTATGAAAGTATTAGTCCCGATCCCCTAATTATTGCTCCCTCTATTTTATTTTTTTATGGTTATGTGACTTCGGTCGAGTCATTACACCCAGTCCAAATACCCCATCTCATTCCAAGTTGTCAATCCATGCCACTCCTTGCGAACCTATGAGATCTTGCTACGTCACTGTTCTTAATCACTCACAAAACAAACACACATGTATCTGAACCGTTGATCCATCCGATCAACGACTCCCATATAATCCTTGATTTTTCTTTGATTTTTAAAACAACCGCCCAAAGACCCCATCTCCACCATTCAAACCTCATAATCCAATGGCCATTAAAATTTTCCAAAAAATCTTAAATGCCCAAAATTCTAGGGTTGTTGATCACCAGATCCAACGGCCTATATCCTATCTCCGAAGCTTAACCTTACAGATGCCCCAATACCCCTAAAATCCAAAATCATTTGTCAGCTGCCCAGCCGCCCTTCTTTCCCCTTCCTATCTCTTTTCTCTCATCTTCCCTAGCTCCAATGCAAGGTCATGAAATTAACCTCAAATAATCTCATTTGTCCCCCATATCCACCATTCTCGCTGAATCATTGTCTGTTTCATCATCGTAATTCAAATCTCCCAAATCCAAACCCTAACCCTAGAGATAAATCTTCAAATCGCCCTTGACCTTTCAAATCCATAGCATACATGGTTGTTCATTTTGTTTCTGTACTCCTGATCTCGCCATTTTTTCCATTTTCACCATTCAATTTCAAAAGCCCTAATCGAAGAAGTCGGACCAAAAGATGAAACTTCAACTCGCTAGATTTTCTTTTGTCCTTTCAAATCGAAGCAAGAATGAGACGTTAGCTGGCTTCATCAATAATATTCGACACCTGGAGGTCAAATGCAATGACCTCTGGGTATTAGAGTTTTGACTGGTGGTTTCTTGTGCTTTAACATTCAGCCTCTCATATCTCTCTAATCAGGTAAACTCAAACATTGATTTCCCCTTTGTTCTCTCTGATTTTACCCGACTATGCTCACATCATCAATTCATTGTCACTCTCCACTATCTTAGTTTAAAATCTGAAACTCTAAGGCCTTAAATGGCACTATAAATAGGGCCTTTAATATTCTCATCTACAACAACCTAACACTAAACACACATACAGTCACGAACACTAAGCACACAAAGACACTAAGAACATTAGGGTTTTGTGTCTTAGCTTTCTTACTGTTTCCCCTCTCTTTTGTCTAGTTTTTTGCTGGTTCAAGATCAAATGTTCTGGTATCTTGAGCAATAAAAAGAATTGGTTTGGTCTGCTGCCCTTAAGAATGTCAGCATCTTTCTCTCCCTTTTTCTTTTGTTCATCTCTCTGAATGATTTAGATATGTCGAGTTAAGTTCTGTAGATTATAATTATGTTGTATGTGTTTGACATGTTTGATATTAATGCTTTGTTAGTTTGACAACCTTTTATGGTCAGCTTGTTCTGTTATGATTCTCTAAAGTGATAATCGATTAAGTCATTTATAATTATTAATCTTTGTTTTGAGTTTTCCTACGGTCTCCATGCCTGAATTCTTACATGTTTATATTCAATACAAACATATAGTTCTCAGTGACTTGCAGTAAACTCATCTTTGTCTTATTGCACTTCTGTAATTTTGTTAGTTTTGGAAGCTGCGTTTAATACGTGATAGTTGTGACTGAAATGAAACCTGGACTACGATGACTTATATCCCTTTGCCTTTTAACCTTGAGCCTAAAATTGAAGTGTTTATGCTTGTGTTTGTCCAACTATTTTACTGAGTTACTACTATAGTCTTTTACTTTGTTTTAGCTATCATTATTGTTAAACCAATCATGCCCATCTAAACTTCATGCCTTTCCCTTCACTGATGACTCTGTTGAGGCTTCATCTTGTTTCCCTGCACCTTATTTGCCTTATGGTTGATTTTATTGTTTGGTAACCTTAACTGATATACTCCTGAAAATTCAATGTGTCCATGTCACTTAAGTTGAAAGAATTTAAGTGATTAGATACTTTCCTTCTCTACATCTGTATCATCTAACTCTGAGGATGATATTTGGGCTATCACTATGACCTTTTCATGATCATACTCAGGTGTTATAGGAAACTATCTTATTTGCATCAAACTGTCTCCTTCTCCTAAACCCTTTTGTTGTATATATTCTGTTAAGGTTAAGCTATCTTCCCCTTAGTGTAAGTCATGATTTTGTTTGGATAAATTCAACTAATAATTGATGCATAACTAAGTTTGTTTGTCCCATAATCATGTTGAGATCTTCATATACATGTGCAATTCAAAACTTGTGCAGTACACCCCTGTCATTAATCTTTTGAGCCCCTGTTGATTTTGTAAAGTTTGCATGCATCTATATTTAACTTATCTTCCATGAAGAAAGGACTTAGACACTATGTTATAATCAAGTGACCCTTTAAGGAGTTGAAGCATGATCACTTCATACCTATGTGCTGAACTAGATTTATAAACGAGTTTGAACTTGTTTTGATGCAATGTTTTACATCCCCATTCTTTACCAATATGTTGATTTGGTTCTGTAATGTGTAAAGTTCCTCTACCTATATGAGATCACTACCTCATTTATTTTGTCTATGAATATTTGACTGAATGTTGCTAGCCTCCTTGCTTAACTCTGTAACACCATGTTCTACCTCGAGTTATGCTCAACCCTCCTCCTTATTGTTGACCTAAAGTAGAACTTGACTCTTAAATCTTATGAAGCCCATTTGTTGATATTATTTGAACACATTGACTTGCTAATACTGTTAGAATCATGACCCTTTTGAGACCTTAGGGGTGCCATGTTTGAACCTGTGAATTTGTAGTCATGATGAGAGCTTAATCCCATGACCTTGATAACCTCTCTGTAATGATGGCTGACTATGATTGTTGGTTTGAATCAGCCTTGATGTCTTTAAGGTGCCAAGTAATGTTATTAATACCTGTTTGAATATGTTAGGCCTCAACGATTTATTCCTGCAATGGTGTGATTGTGAAACCTCCTTTTTTATCTACGTGTATTCTGAACTCAGCCCCAATAGGTTTCCATGATATGTATTCCCTATTTAGTATTAAAAGTAGTATTCTCTTGTGTTATTTTCATTAAGAGAAAAGTATATATCTTGTGGTAGGTAATACCTTTGTACTTATGATCGAAATTACAATTACATGCTTACATGCCTTATCTGCTCTTTACAATTATCTGCTCACTTTGCTATATTGCTGCTACACCCTTGTTTGTTACTGCTTTATATACACTGTCATCACATCTCTTCAAATCGAGTCTTGGCCGTACACTATCACACACAATAGCACATGAGGGTTGTCTTTTACACCCCTCCGAACCTTCTTTTCAAAACTCTCTAGTTTCAGAGAATGGCTTTGTCAAATTAACTGACATAACTTCTCATAGTTCTTAGTCCAATTGAAAAGTAGGAAACACTATATTCTAGTAAAATAGGTATACTGCATAAACCCTAGGTGAGTTGGTCCCAGACACCAACACATAATTAGGAAAGCCACCTTGATGTCAACGGGTCATGTACCCAATGATATAATTTCTGTGGAAAGACAAACAAACATGACAAGAAACCTACGGATCCGAAGCAAACACTTACCCAAATATTTTTCTTATTAACCAGAACATCCCTGAAATTAGCATGGTAATGGGAGCACCACATAAGCTGAAACAGTGGTGGAAGAATATTCGCCGGAAACACGGAGACAAAGTTCGGACGCACCTAGGGGCATTAACTGCATTGATGAACATCCGAGGAGACATAGTACTCACTCGCTTGTTGATAGAATTTTGGGATCCAGCTAAAGTGGTATTCAAATTTGCCGACTGTGAGTTGATACCGACATTGGAGGAAGTCACAAGTTTTACGGAGCTACTGTTCAACGGAAGAGAGCCATTGCTGCCAGTTATTATGCTCGGTTACCAGTTCTTGGATGCTCTAGGTCTTACCAATAACAAAAGCCTCAGAAATATTGAGGACGGATTTGTCACGACCTAAACTGATGGGCCGCGACGGGCACCCGGTGCCTTACTCAACCGAGTACCAATGTTACATATCCTTCTTATCGTACTATCATTGGAAAATAGGCCAAACGGGCAGTCATGGGCTAACCAGAATAAACATAAGAGAATACTCAATATAAGACGACCCAATATGATATAAAAACTTATACATGTGACATACAGGCCTATAAGGCCAAAATGAGCACTCTTACACTGAACATAGGGCGACAAGGCCATACAATCTTTCATATACGTGACATATGTCTACAAGCCTCTAAGAATACATAATTGTCATAAAGGTCGAGATAGAAAACCGCCATACCAATCAATACATATCTTAATCATACTAACCAAATAGCAACTCTGGAGCAAATGGAGCGCACCAACACCTTCCGCTGAGCTGATAGCCTATTTGGAGGACTCTCGATCTGTCTATCGAGACCTGCGGGCATAAAACACAGTGTCCCTAGGAAAAAGTGACGTTAGTGCAAATAATGTACCGAGTATGTAAGGAATAAAAATTAGTAATTAATAGACATGAGAGAAACATGGAGTAAAAGACTCGACATGTAAGTCTGCATAGCTTTGTGAATCATTTAATACTTATAATGTCATGCATATGCATATAAATGTCATACCATGCATAGGTATATGCGTTCATAACATCATCCAGCCTCTGAGGGTATTCCATCATATCATCTCGGTCAATGTGGGCAAATCATCAACGTATACCAGCTGATCAGGTGGTGGTGCGTATATAACGCCGTAACCTTTTCCCATATCCCATATACATATAATATATGCGTATATAACGCCATCTGGTCATGGATCAATGTACATGTATAAATGCATAAGAATTGCATTAATAAGATTTCTCGGAATGTCATAAGATCAATATGCTTTTCGGATAAACTTTATCAATTACGTATTTTTCTGAGACCCATGAACAGAAGATATAATAATAATTCAGATGGGGAATCAAGAATATAAACACCCCTAGTACTTCTATGAATAGAGTCATTTATGAAAGTTGTGCGTTTACTCATTTCGTTTGTATCGTATTGATCATGCCAAAAGAAAGAAGGGATTGCCTTAACATACCTGGGCCGATTCTCATGACAATCCCTCTAACACACATCAATTGAGATAAAACATGTAACAGCGAGATAGAAATATAGAATAATCCGTATGATATTCTTGAGAAAGATTGCACCGTACTCTCTTAGAATCGCAAAATCCCATTGCTAATTTTCTAAGAAGTCTCGTAGTATATCCTTGGATAAATTCTTTTGCTGAAGGCTCGTTACTTGGAGATTGGATGTAAGCATCTCCATTTTATATTAAAGAAGCCTTTTGGTGAATTTGATCATAATCTTGCATGATCTTCGTAGCAAATTACATTTCTAACACTTTGAATGCGTTTGCTGAAGCATTAAGGAGTTTCATGTGAATTCTTATTTGAGACATCACCCGTTGCTTAGCAACATAAGTATCTTACTTAAAAGATGTATGAAAGTCTTCTTATCTATGAAGTTTGTGGCCCCCCACTTTTGGGGATGACTTTTGCCCAAAAATCCCCTAATTAAGCCACCTAGATACCTAATTTACCTAGTCACTATAAGGCTTGTATAGCAATCCGACTTGCTGCCACGTTTTGGGAGGTATCTCCATTAAGCTTATCCACCAATTTCTAGTTAATTAATTAGGTAATCTCTCATTACCCAATAATTAACTAATTACCCACATAATTAAGAATTATCTCAAATTACTTAAAATACTACTTACTTTTAGCATACTTTATACACCTTACTATCATGGTCATGTGGTACCTTATATGGCACTAGTTCATAAATACCGGGTATTATAGCTCGAACCGTAATTTATCCCAAAATGTCAAACTTCGACGAAATTCATTTTCTTCGATTTACTTACCCTCTCACCTTCACGAGTTTACTTATCACTTGTTTGAAATAGCATAATACTTATAATCTCCAAATAATCTTGTCCTTGAACTGATGTCAATTGTCTTATGACAAATTCAACGTACAATACTACAGGGTGTAACATCATCGTGATTTAATACTGCGAAGCGTAACATCATCATAATATAATACTGCAGAGCGTAACATCAATGTAATACTGCGGGGCATAACAGGATGGGTGAGCATCAACTACATGTTCGACATGTTTGGGCACCGTGAAAGCTATAAGTGGTATTCAGGGGAGTTCCAATGTGACCAGGCGATGCGAGAGAGTCTCAGGACTACTACTTTTTCAATGGCACTGTTTGGATTTTTGGTCTTCCCACAACGAAGGGGCCGTATAAACATCAACCTTTTATTAGTGGTCCTGGCAAACTTCCACGACAATCTTCAAGCTACTTTGGTGCCGATGGTTTTGGCCGAGATGCTGAGAGCCTTATCCACATGTGCACGAGGACACGTTTTATTACACCCCATATTTTCGTACGTGAAAGTATGTCGTAAGTTAATCGACGCAAGCTCGGGAATGAGATTACTTTGACGTTACAAATATTATGCTATTTCAAACAAGTAATAAGTAAATTCATGAAGGTGAGAGGGTAAGCTAATCGAAGAAAATAAATTTCGTCGAAGTTTGACATTTTGGGATAAAAATATGGCCCGAGCTAAAATACCCGGTATTTATGGACTAGTACCATACAAGGTACCTCATGGCCATGATAGTAAGGTGTATAAGGTGTGTTTAAAGTGAGTAGTATTATAAGTAATTTGAGATAATTCTTAATTATGTAGATAATCGGATAATTATTGATTTTAATGGGAGATTAGCAATTAATTAAGATGATTGGTGGTTAATTGTTGGGAATGGATAAGGCCCAATGTGGCAGCAAGGGACTATATGTCCATGAATCTTGATTTATCAAGATTAGCTGGCACATTTAAGAAGTATTTGGGCAAGACTAAGCCATAAGTGGGGCCCACACCCACTAATACAAAAGGCATCTCAAAAATCACATTATGGAGATGCTTATACGGATGGAGCTCTCAATTTTTGAAAGAAAACTCTTTACTTCATTAAGGTTTGAGGCATATCTTGCTAAGTAACGGATTTCTTTCAACAATTTTATACGAAGTTATACTGCGTAATAGTAATGGGATTTGCAATTCTAAGAGAGCACGGTACAATCTTTCTCAAGAATATCATACGGATTTTTTCGTACTCCGATCTTGCAGTTACGTGTTTTGTCGCAATTGACGTGTGTTAGAGGGGTTGTCAAGAGAATCGACTTAGGTATGTTAAGGTTATCGCTTCTTTCTTTTTGGCATGATCAATACGACACAAACGAAACGAGAAAATGCACAATTTCCATAAATGACTCTATTCCATGTGTCATATTATTCTATCATCTATTCATGGGTCTCAGAAAATACGTAAGTTGATAAAGTTTGTTTCATGATATTACTCAAAGGCATAATGGTCTTATGACATTCTAAGAGATTTTATTGACGTACTTCTCATGCATTGCATTCATGTACATTGATCCATGACCAGACGGTGTTATATACGCACCACCACCTGATCAGCTGGTATACGTTGATGATTTGCCCACAGTGGCCGAGATGATATGATGGGATGCCCTCAGAGGCTTGATGATGTTATGAACGCATATACCCATGCATGGTATGCCATTTATACGCATATGCATGACATTATAATATTAATGATTCACAGAGTTATTCAGATTTACATATTGAGTCTTTTACTCCATGTTTCTTTTATGTCTATTGTTTTTAACAGATTTTCATTCCTTACATACGCGGTACATTATTTGTACTGACGTCCCTTTTGCCTGGGGACGCTGCATTTCATGCCCGCAGGTCCTGATAGACAGGTTATGAACCCTCCAAGTAAGCTATCAGCTCAGCGAAAGGTGTTGGTGCGCTCCATTTGCTCTGGAGTTGCTTGTTTGGTTAGTATGGTTAGACGTGTATTGTTTGGTATGGCAGGGCTATGTCCCGACCTTCATGACAATTATGTATTCTTAGAGGCTTGTAGACAAATGTGATATACGTAAAAGATTGTATGGCCTTGTCGGCCTATGTTCAGTGTACAAGTGGTTATTTTGGTCTTATAGGCCCGTATGTCTTATGTATAAGTTGGTATTTCATGTTGTATTCTACTTATCTCACGGTAGCCTCTCCGGCTCAGTTATCCATGATAGTATGATACAAAAAGATACGTTATGTTGGTACTCGGTTGAATAAGACGCCGGGTGCCCGTCGCGGCCCATCAGTTTGGGTCATGATAGAAGTGATATTAGAGTAGTTCTGTCCTAGAGAGTCTACAAGCCGTGTCTAGTAGAGTATTGTTTATGGGTGTATTGTGCACCACACTTATAAGCAGGAGGCTACAGGGCATTTAGGACTGTCACTCTTTATTCTTACTCTAGATCGTGTGGTAGAGCTCAGTTGTAAGAACTCAATTTTCTAAACTCTATCTTATTGATAATACGATGATGCCTACATCCAGAAAGATAGTTGGTAAGAAATTGAATGTAGCTGTGGAAGAATTGAGTTAGAGGAACTCGATTTCGTCATTCTTATGATGGATAAATGTGAAGTTTTCAGCAGAACATGTGTGTACTTAGACATGTAAGATTCTTGATAAGGAGCCTTAAGATAATAATATCTACCCATAAGGTGAAAAGCAATGAGAGATTCAGAAGGTAGACACGAGTTTAAGCAAGGTGAAGAAGGTTACGAGGTACCCAGTTAATGAAGATTAATAGTATTTACAATTCAAGCAGAGAAATATAAGTATTTTGAGTTACCTTCAATTGTAACAGAGGTATGTACAATTAGTCACACCCATCTAAGATATGCCCTATGAGAGCTAACAGATATGGTTTCAAAGGAGGACGAGATATCAGGATCTGGCTGGGGTTAGAGTAACCAAAAATGATTGATGGATTGTTTGCGTTAGTTGAAATTTGCGAAGGATTGTGCACATTTGATAATAGATCTCCTTGTGAGACACCTAGATAGTGCACTCTAAAATAGTGCAGCTAAATATGAGTACTACAAAGATAGGCACTGGAAGCCTTGAAGGGATAAATATTACCTTAGTGTAGCTCCCGTCCCTAGTGGAGAAAGAATGTTAGGCAACCCAAAGAGCTAATGGATGGGGCAACGGGAGCTAAAAGCAAAAGAATGTCTTGTTCGAGTTTTCAGAATAAAGTGATAGACATAGATGTTAGTGGGAAATAAGAAGAGAGTCAATGAAGCATTATGAGTAAGATATGATACATGGATGACAACGGTAGATCAAAAAGATGACAGTAGTACAGAGTCTATAGTCAAGTGAAGGAAAAGACGAGAGGTGACAGGCCTTGAGACAACAAAAGAATATAGGCCATAAGAAAAGATTAGACCCTAGAGTAAAAAGAAATCAGCATGGACTGATGAACGAGATAAACTAAACATGAACTAGGTACTGAGTAATAGTTGGCATCATTAGAATTTCAGAGATTGCGTCCCGACGATAATAGAATGGACGACCGAAGAATACCCTTTAGAGGTCATTCAGGAAGACGCTTTGAGTAAAGTTAAGCTTAAGGGACTGTATGTGCCAGTTACACTAAGTGTCACCCTCGCGAGTAAGGAATTTCGTTATCCTTGGTACAGAAGGATTTCCAGAAGGTGAGTAAGGATCATCGATGATGTGGAAAGATGCCAAAGATGAAGAGGCGAAACATCTATACGAAGATCGTCGTAGCTCCAAATCTTAGTGCTCCCCTAAAGGGGGGCATATGGAGTGATGTGGCATGAAGTCAGAATTAAATGCTTCTAGTAATTATGGAACGGTAAAGGAAGAATGGGATAAAAATGAAAAAGGAACAAGACTGCACTTATTCAAATCCTACAGATATGCTACGATTCCAGAACATTATGCAAATATGATGTCAAGAAGAGAAAGTAAGGGTTTATGCACGAGATGTTATTGATAGAGCATGTGCGAGACATAAGTTAAGACAAAGGAAATAATCCAAGAAAGATTACATAGAATATTGATATGAGAATGGGCCAACGAGTATTTGGTTGTTGATTCAGGAAGTGCCTAGTTATGGCTAGATAGGAGGTTACAGACAAATCAACAGATTGTGCAAGATGAACATAGTGAACCCCAACATGGGGAATTCAGTCTCGCAGATAATGATATCGTGACCCTTGAGAAATATTCAGATAGGAGTTGGGGTAGTTAAAGGTATCGTATAAGTGTTACGGAAATAAAATAGAATGCCACTAGGAAGACAGTCAAAATATTAAGTTCAGAAACAACCCTACAAGCACATGAGTGTAAACTACAGAGAATTATAGGCGAGAAAGGACATCGAAAATTCCGTCGAGTATTCGGTGTAATAAGCTCGCAGCTTTATAAGAGTTAGAGGATCTTCCCTAAGTACTATAATGAAAGACTAGCTGAGGAAATAAGGAAGAAGGCTTCTCCTAAGCTCAGTGACCTAAAGAGGGAATGGTCTTATAACAACAGTCTCACAACGACATTGTATGTACTCCATACGAAAGTGGCACCTACCGTGGCTAATAAACGGAAAGTAAAATCAGAAGTGATATTCAAGATCATATGAGTGGTATGGAATTCCAACATGTGTGGGCACTAAGATAAACCAAGCATTCGTGCAATAAGTGGCAGAACGACCAGGAAAACCAATTGCTTGCATTTAAAGAAAGTTGAGAAGGAATGAAAGAAATTATTCGATCAATGATCCAGAAATAATTACATTATGAATGCACCTAAGATTTCAGGGTATTATGCAGTATATATATTGACAGTCCTACAGCTGTAGCAGACTCTGGTATAAGTTAAAAGAAAGAATTGAGCCCAGGGAATAGACAAAGGATTGAATTGTTAAAAGATTATATCATGGATATTCCATAACGTCCGTGAAAGGCTAAAGTAATAACTAACGCTATGAGCCGCATATCGGAAGATAACTTAAGCCTACATAAAGGTTGATCAGAGGGAAGAGGAAACTAAAGAGTTACATCAACTAAGTAAATCAGGAGTCTGATTATTGGACCCAGAAAATTTCAGGAATCGTGATTGAGAACATAGAAGAATCACCCTTAATATCAGAAGTACAAGAGAGATAGTACAACAACCATATTCTAAAACGGCTCTACGAGAAAGCCAGTTAGAAGAGTACCATCCTCATAAGAAGTCAGTATGAAGCTCCCACCGGATTGTGTGTGCACCAGAGATACAAGTATTATAATAGAGCTTCAAGTTATGGATATGGATTATACCTATGTGGAAGGGAGGTCATGAAGGAGATAGAAGATATGATGCGACATTTTAAGGCAAAGGTAAATAATATATGAAATACTCAAACGCAGAAGGTTGTGAACAGTTCATACTTCGGATAGAAGGCTTGAAGCGCGGGGATTCAGTATCCAGGAATGACAGCAGCGTCGTCAGTAGCATGTCTTCTAGCCTATCTTTTCTAGGTATCGTGAAGTCTAATTAAGAAAGTAAAAAGGAGTTAGAGACAATGTGATGTCTCGCTTGATGTTCCAGAATAACATAAGGAAATCTATAGTACAAGCAAGTTGAAGGAAAGTTGCAAGCTAAAGTATTATAAAGCGACAAGGTTTTAGGAAGACAAGAGTACGGATACGAAAGGGTGAGTGAGGAGGTGATGAGAATGGATAAGTCCTCGGGATTAAGCCCATGAAAACAAGAGAGCTGATAGTTTCTCTAAGTTGTAGAAAGCTCAGTATAGCCTGAATGAATCCAAAGGAGTCTAAGATTAGTAGCATTAGAAGAAATGGAATGCTGCCCTGGTAGTAGAATGAGGGTGTAATTGTGACAGATAAAGGATGACGTTTGGACCTTCGATTGAGTAATGATTTGAAGAGGATTTCATGAATTATACTAGATTAAAATACTCACGTAAGGTAAATCACATTGGGATGATATGAAATAGGGTTATGGTAGTACAGTATCGCCCCCAGGTGGGTCAGGAAAATCACTTCAAATGTTCCTCGATGCAACGTGAGCCCTAGTGAGTACGTAAGAAGTTCCAAGTTATCAGTGCTAAATTATAGATCAATATTGAGATGGATCAACAATGGATGGACACAAGTCACAAAGTATGAGATGAGATTAGGCCATCATTATTAAGATGAACAGTATTGAGAGAGCAGTAAAGGACTTGGATTTATACATATGGCATAAGCAACGAAAGTAACCTGGATTTTGGTAGCAGACCTCAATATGGATAAATCAAAGTAAGAATTATGGTATAGTATGAACTACCTAGGTGCAGTAAAGTCATACGGATGGATAAACGAAATAAGGTATAGCAATATTCGTAAGTTCAACAAAGTGCCGAACAAAGAACTTCAGTATACCTATTGATGCCCAGAGGGAGAACTTTTCAAGCTCTGTATATGTTTAAAAAGTAAGGCCTAGATATTGGCTAAAAGCTGGATGAAAAAGGGAGAGAAGAGTCGCATAAGCGCATTTGCAAGGTCAAAGTTGTTCAGGCTGCATGATGGAAGATAGCAACAATTATGAGATTGGAAGGATTCCGACCACAAGTCGTGGCGTGAGAAAGAGGCTTAAAGGGGGGAATACCCTGGCCTTTGGAATTATTCACAGAATAGTTGCCTAGATGGCAAGGAGAGTATTAAAGCATTCGGGAGGCATGAGTTATGAAAATGATAAGTACATCTGTCAACATTCGAGGACGAATCTTCCAAAGGGGAGAATGATGTTACACTCCATGTTTTCGTATGTGAAAGTATGTCGTAAGTTAATCGACGCAAGCTCAGGAATTAGATTATTTTGAGGTTACAAATATTATGCTATTTCAAACAAGTAATAAGTAAATTCGTGAAGGTGAGAGAGTAAGCAAATCGAAGAAAATGAATTTCGTCGAAGTTTGACATTTTGGGATAAACATATGGCCCGAGCTAAAATACTCGGTATTTATGGACTAGTACCATACAAGGTACCACATGGCCATTATAGTAAGGTATATAAGGTGTGTTTAAAGTGAGTAGTATAAGTAATTTGAGATAATTCTTTATTATATGGATAATCGGGTAATTATTAATTTTAATGGGAGATTAGCAATCAATTAAGATGATTTGGTGGTTAATTGTTGGGAATGGATAAGGCCCAACGTGGCAGCAAGGGACTATATGTCCATGACTCTTGATTTATCAAGATTAGGTGGCACATTTAAGAAGTATTTGGACAAGACTAAGCCATAAGTGGGGCCCACACCCACTAATACAAAAGGCATCTCAAAAATCACATTATGGAGATGCTTATAAGGATGGAGCTCTCCATTTTTGAAAGAAAACTCTTTACTTCATTAAGGTTTGAGGTAGATCTTGCTAAGTAACGGATTTCCTTCAACAATTTCATACGAAGTTATACTGCGTAATAGTAACGGGATTTGCAATTCTAAGAGAGCGCGGTACAATCTTTCTCAAGAATATCATACGGATTTTTCTCTACTCCGGTCTTGCCGTTACGTATTTTGTCGCAATTGACGTGTGTCAGACGGATTGTAAAGAGAATCGACTCAGGTATGTTAAGGCTATCCCTTCTTTCTTTTTGGCATGATCAATACGTTACAAACGAAACGAGCAAATGTACAATTTTCATAAATGACTCTATTCATAGAAATACTAGAGATGCTTATGTTCTTGATTCCCCGTGTGTCATATTATTCTATCATCTATTCATGGGTCTCAAAAAATACGTAAGTTGATAAAGTTTGTTTCAGGATATTACTCAAAGGCATAATGGCCTTATGACATTCCAAGAGATTTTATTGACGTACTTCTCATTGCAT
Source organism: Nicotiana tabacum (assembly GCF_000715075.1). NCBI lineage: Eukaryota > Viridiplantae > Streptophyta > Magnoliopsida > Solanales > Solanaceae > Nicotiana > Nicotiana tabacum. Next base: position 39,330,701 of record NC_134096.1, on the reverse strand, counting down.
TCATGTACATTGACCCATGACCATATGGCGTTATATACGCGTATATATGTATATTATATGTATATGTGATATGGGAAAAGGTTACGGTGTTATATACGCACCACCACCTTATCAGCTGGTATACGTTGATGATTTGCCCATAGTGGCCGAGATGATATGATGGGATGCCCTCAGAGGCTTGATGATATTATGAACGCTTATACCCATGCATGGTATGACATTTATACGCATATGCATGATATTATAATATTAATTATTCACAGAGTTATTCAGATTTACATGTTGAGTCTCTTACTCCATGTTTCTCTTATGTCTATTGTTTACGGATTTTCATTCCTTATATACGTGGTACATTATTTGTACTGACGTGCCTTTTGCCTTGGGACACTGTGTTTCATGCCCGCAGGTCCCGATAGACAGTTTATGAGCCCTCCAAGTAAGCTATCCGCTCAGCGAAAGGTGTTGGTGCGCTCCATTTGCTCTGGAGTTACTTGTTTGGTCAGTATTGTTTAGACATGTATTGTTTGGTATGGAGGGGCTATGTCCCTACTTTCATGACAATTATGTATTATTAGAGGCTTGTAGACAGATGTGATGTACGTAAAAGATTGTATGGCCTTGTCGGCCTATGTTCAGTGTACAAGTGGTTATTTTGGTCTTATAGGCCCGTATGTCTTATGTATAAGTTGGTATTTTATGTTGTATTCTACTTATATCACGGCAGCCTCTCCGACTCAGTTATGCATGATAGTATGATACGAAAAGATACATTATATTGGTACTCGATTAAGTAAGGCACCGGGTGCCCGTCGCGGCCCATCGATTTGGGTCGTGACATGATTTTTTCAAAGGATGCTACTTATTGCTTCAGATTTGGGCTACTGAACACTTCTTCCCGTGGGAGGCCACAGTCGATTACTTCGTGGGTGTCAGTAATATAATCCGCAGCCATAATGAAAGAATGAGACACTGGATCTCCTCACATGGGCAAGAAGAATGGAGGGAAACACTGACCAATCTGACAGGAGAATGGATCAATTGGAAACTGTCTTGGTTAGGTGGATGAGAAATTTTGAGAACTCTCCAAAAGTACTTCATCGAGTTGATTGTATTAGAAGGCATTTAACCATACTCACCTCTGCGGGTCCTCAGACAATTTGGCATGATCCAAAATGTGCCTCTGTGGACAAGGACGGCGCTGTACGAGGATGGCTGCAATGGCCAGATTCCAATTCATAGGATAAGGAAACTACAAGAAGTGTGGAATGACCTGGTAACAATGCCTATGGGTCAAACTTCATGGTGCACCCCCGAGTACTACGTCTAGATTAATGAAGAAGAAGAATTGGCCCGCCCGAGCAGAGAGGGTATAGCGTGGTTAGAGGATGAGGTGGTTGCTTTACAGATTTATCATGTAATCCTGCCACATTATCTTGTGACCATATCAATGCATCGTCAGGTGGTCATGGGATCCATTAACCATATGTTGCCACCAGCTGAAGAGGATGATTGGGTAGTAGAATGCATCCAGATAGAGTCAAGCACACAACCAGAAGAAGACTCAGAAGAGGAGTCTGAATTCAACGATGATGAGGAAGAGTTTGAGGAAGACCCGGAGGAGGATCCGGAAGAGGAACCAGAAAAAGAGAAGGGTGCAAGAAGTAACTCAGGGGATGGTTATTAGAATTGGTTGATTTCCCCTCCTTTCCCTACTTTGTATCTTTATCCCCAGTTCTCTCTTTTACTTTCCAAAACGGAAAATTATCTAAGCCCATGCAACTCTATGATGTAATCCTTGTTCCCGTTTGTATCAGTCTAATTATCAATGAAAACAAATTGCTTCGGATCTAAATGTGTCAAGTCTAAATGTCTGTCAAACGTCCGCGAATTAGGCCTACCTCCGGCAATGAGAGGTCCCTGTGAATTTTAGGAACACACTAGTTTGCAATGCATGGATTGCCTACTCTATGTGATTTTCTGCCCGTATAAAATGAAGAGACTGACTCTTGCTCTTTTTCTTTTCTTTCTTCTTGTTTTCTTTTGCTTTATTATTACCCCCCAAAAAAGAAAAGAAATTTGGTTTGCGTCGACTAAACTGGCAGAGCCACCATACAATCTAAGGTCTAAGGGAAAGATGTCAGCTGCAGAAGACCCAAATGAACATGCTCTGGTCATAGCCGACAACCTGGGGTGATCGGGGAAAAAGGACAGTACTAGGAATGATGAACACGTGGCCAGGATGGCCCAAGAAATGGAATCCTTAAGGGATGAGGTACATCATATCAGAGAATTGGCGCACTTGGTCGTGACAACACTTCCTTAACCACCCAGATTCCCTTCTTTGGATTCACTTCCAGATCATTTTCCTTCAACATCACGCCAAAACAACAACACTCCAACCTCAACCCCTACCACTCAAGATACCTCCAATAACTCCCGCTAACCCACCAAATCCCCCTATTCACACTCCCTACATATCACAATATCCTCAGACATCACAAAACCAGCATATTACCACTAATGCATCTACCCATCCTCGTGACGGAGTCACTTTCACCAACAACCAGCACATACCTGTGGCATATGCCGCTACTCACGAGTGGTACGTTCCCCCTGTATATGCCATTATCAAACCTATCTTTATAACACCCGTCATGATCAGGGTGTCATATGAGATCGGTCAGTATGCCGAGATGGAGAGAGAGGCCATACGTAAGGAAGAAGAGTCAGTATCTGAGCAGTTGTAAATGTTGTGAAGGCAAATGAAAAGTCTCCAAGTTGCCCGAAGAAGTGAAAGCTTAGACTATGAGGACATGTGTATTCACCCAGATGTGGATATGCCAGTAGGATACAACCCCCCAAAGTTTTATACCTTCGATGGGACGGGGGACCCTCACACACATTTAAGGGCTTATTGCTACAAGTTCGTCGGAATGGGGAGGAATGAGAAACTAAGGATGAAATCTTTATAAGGAGTCTGACGGGAGAAGCACTCACCTGGTATACCTGACAGGAACCGCGAAATTGGAGAACTTGGCAAGATATGGTGGAGGAATTCATGAATCGTTTTCGATTCAATACAGAGATCACTCCTAATCGGTTCGCGCTGGTGAACCTGCAGAAAAAACCATCTTAGTTGTTTCAAGAATATGCACGACGGTGGAGGATAGAGACTGCCAGGGCGCAACCACCGCTGGACGACAGTGAACTAACCAAGTACTTCATCCGAGCCAAAGAGGGAATATACTTTGAAAAGATGATGGGAATGATGGGTCAAAAGTTCCCAGAGCTAGTTAAGGTGGGAGATTTCTTAGAAGAGGGCATAAAATCTGTTAAGGTGCAATCTACGGCAACACTACAAGCGGCCAACAAGGCCATCCAGTCAGTATCAATCGGTAGCGAGAAGAAAATGAAAGATTAAGTCTCAGTAGTCGTCCCCTACTATCAAACTAACCCATCTCATGGAAGCACCTCGTACTTCCCAAACAACCACTCACCACCACCCACTTATGCTCTAGTCTATAATACCCAACCATACTACCACCCTCAACCACAATACAACCCTCCTCGAGCCAACAACATCCAAAACCCACAATGGCCATATGCTCATATCCAAATCACTACTTACCAAAACCGACCTGTGTATGCACCACGTCCTCGTCCCAACTTTGAAGAAAGGGGTCCCAGAACCTATACCCCGATTGCTGAGCCTTTGGCCTAATTGTTTGAAAGATTGAGAAGAGCAGGATTGATATTCCCAATCGAGGGAAGTGTTCCTGAACATCCCTCCAAATATTTTGATGCCACTATTCCAGTTTACCAAGGCACGATACTGAAGACTGTCTTAAGTTGAAAAATGAAATTAAAACACTGATCAAGAGCGGAGCCATCCAGTGCACTCCAGCAATGCCTAATGTGAACCGCAACCCATTGCCAAATCATCAAAACCAGGGAGCCAATATGATCACATTAGATGAAGAATATGACCTGAATAGAACTATTGTCACTATAGGGAATGCAGAAGCTGCAAGGATCCCTCCTCAAAAGGCTCCCATCATTACAGTACAACTAAAGCCTAAAGTGTCAGTTCAAACTTGTCACGCCCCAACCTCGGGAGGCGCGACCGGTGCTCAACCGAATGAACCCGACCGAGCAAGCCTGTTAGATACTTTCTACCCAACTCACCCATGATAAGAGAAGACATGTTTTTATTAGCTAGCCAGTAGAAGGACCATATGCATAGACATTACCAAACCATTTCATTTTGCTACTTGCTGTTAAGTTTCAAAAAGGCATACATTTTGTGATTTGGTGGAACAAAAATCTAAAATACAACATAATCTGTTTGACCTTTCTAGTACCCATGTACAACCTACATAGCATCTACGGAGCCTCTAAAGATACAAAAGAGAGTCAAGATGATGCCGGCAACAAAGCCCCGGCTATACATCAAAAGTGATTACAATATAAACGAAAGGTACAATACATGACCCCGGAATGAAATGGGGCTCACCGAGTCCGCTGAGAAGAGGATGCAGTATTATCTGTGATCAATACTGTCTTCTATGTAACCACCTGCATCCATTTAAAGATGCAGCGCCCCCGGCAAAAGGGACATTAGTACCATCGAATAGCACTAGTATGTAAAGCTAAACACCAACTCAATAGAATGAAAAATAATACAAGAGGAACAGTCAAGAATTTAATAAGGGCTTCAAATAATATTAAAACAACAAGTTAAGGATCATATACGTTTTCAAGTTAATTTCCATATTATTAGGTTGGGTGATCTTTAGTATCGATATTCCACAATTCACAATAGATTCGTATTCTTACACGGAGTCCGATCTCGACCTGATCGGCTAGGTCGTTCATTTGAGACATTACCACAATTTCATTATAATTTCCAGCACAGTACCACCATGTGTGCGGCATGGCGTCCGATCACGACCCGATCGGCTAGGCCATCTCATTTGAGACATTACCATAATTTTATCCATAATACCACCGTGTTCTTACACGGAGTCCGATCTCGGCCCGATTGGTTAGGCCATCTCATTTGAGATATTACCTTCTTCATTCAATCATCTCACATCGTACTTCTTAACAATTACAAAGTCATTCTTGGCACTTGGCCTTATTTCATAGTTCCAATTCCCATTTCCACGTTCAAATATCATTATCATTATCAATATCAATAGGGCTTCCCATTCAATACATTAATTCACATATGAGCAATTTAGGAAAACTTAGGCACATAGAGGCCTTTCACACAATTTGGCATAACAACCTTTATTTCGGTCTTGACATGAAGTTTTAACATTCCTAATACATATTCCACATTTTTTAACATATTCTCAAATGGCAAGATGACATGATGAATCATTTAGAATAAACATTGAACCCTTCAACATAACCACATTAGGAAGATGATCATGGTTTTAGCTCATTTGAGCATTTTATCAAACACTAGGTGTGCATTAGGGTTCTACGGCTCTTTTGTGGAAGATTCCATCATTTCTCAACCCACTCTCTACCATTTTTAGCTCACAATCTTCCCACATACTTCAAGAATACATGCATGCAAGATAACAACCCCCACCCCCCCCACACACCCAATAATTGCCTCTCTTATTACCCCATTTTTACAAAATTTCGAAATTGAGAGCTAGGACATAGGTTCTTACCTTTAGGGTGAAGACTTCCATTGTTAATCCTCAATGATTTAGCAATAATTGATAGGTAATGGTTAAAGATTGCTCCCCCACTCTAAGAACTCTCCCTCTCACTCTAAAATATCATAAATGTGCTCAAAATGGTCTATGAGGTATGTTTTAACGGAATTAGGTCGGGTTTAAAAACCCCAAAAATAAAGCTCTGAAACGGGTTTCTACGATCGCATATGCAACCGCATAATGGTTATGCCGTCTGTGAAATGACCGCGAAACTGGGTGCCAAAACTGGAAAAAAACTAACCTGGTTTGCGGTCACTATGCGGCCCGCAGACCTGTCCTGCGGTTGCATAATTCACCGCAGAATGATTCTGCGGTCGCATAGTGCACTACAGAACCTCCCTCAGAAAAATCCTAAGGAAGGATATGTGACAAGAATGCGGCCCGCGAAACGGTTATGCGGTCACATAATGGCTGCAAAATTGGGCATCAAAAATGCCCCAGAAATCTGCCTCACTCTGCGACCAGTCTGCGGTCCGCATAGTGGTTATGCGGCCGCAGAAATGTGTACTTCTACCCAATATTTTCCTTTAACGTCCCAACGCACTATTCAATCCAAAAAGTTCGAACCACGGCGAGCTTAATTTCTACTAATATAACCTCTATGCCTACTTTGGTATCACAGAAACCAGATTTTTAGGAAAATTTTTACGGGGACTTACAAAACTTATACGCAACAAAACCGTCCCACGAACCTATCAACAAAAGGGAAAAGCCAAAATGACAGACTTTGCCGCAGCCCATGGTATGACAAGGTCTGGGAGATGCTACGCCCCTGAAGAGGTCGATCAAGGAAATCCGGGGAGAAAACAAATTCCAAAGAGGAAACATAACAGACCCAGAAGTTGAAAAATTTTGGAAAAAGATGTCGAGTAAAGAGTATTATGTGGGAGCGCAGTTAAAGAAAACTCCAGCGCAAATATCCATCATGGATCTACTAATGAGCTCTGACAGCCATAAGGACGCTTTGTTGAAAGTACTAAGTGGGGTAAGTGTACTAAGTAACACCACCAACGAGGCATTAGCCGCGACAATTGGGAAAATGGTAGAAGCAAACATGATCACCGTTAGAAGAGACGAACTTCTTGTCGAAGGCGCAAGTCACAACAAGGATCTTCACATCACTGTCAAATGCGGGTACAAAGTGGTATCTCATGTATTGGTCGATGGAGGATCAGGAGTCAACATTTTCCAGCTCTCCACCCTATGGGACTTGGGAATTCATTTTAGGGAGGTCAAGGAAAGCCACATAAGGGTGAGGTCCTTTAACGGTTCGCAAAAGAATATTATTGGAGAAATTTATCTAGCCTTGCAAATCAGGTCGATCGACTTTCTAGTGCTATTTCAAGTGATGGACATCTCCTTTTCTTACAATTTTCTGCTAGGCAGGCCTTGGAAACATATTCCAGGGGTCGTGCCGCCTCTCTTGCACCAATGCATAAAATTCGAGTGGGGTTGACAAGAGATCATGGTCCACGACAAGTGGGGTCACTCCGCCTATTTGGAGTATGTTGTCCCATTCATTGAGGGGCAAGACGGAGTCGCCTTCCACGCTATAGAAATTATGCAGACTATTGAGAAGGATCTGAACATAATCTGGGAATACAATCGGCGTACAGATCCAAGATGGCCATGAGGGAGATGATGAAATAAGGATATAGACAAGGAACATGGTTGGGAGCCAAGTCAGATGGGATTATAGAGACAATTGAACACAATGGGCAGAAAGAAAGGACTGGCATAGGATATCAGCCTCCGAAAGGGAAAACTCACACCGTTAGCTCCGGGAAAAAGGTTTTTCTACCAGAGCATATTGCAAGTTCGGGACAGAGTTCAACACCTAAAGATGATATCATCGACGGGATGGGGAAGTTATTTGTGAACATGATTGAAGAATGTTGTGAAGGAACTGACATCAAGACACCGACTATCAGGGATGCCGAACTAGAGGAATAGCTGCAGAATTGGACAGCCAGTCCATCTTTGGTTCGCTGGCAGTCTTAGTAGTATGAAACTGTAAAAGTTTTCTTTTGAAAGAGCATGGTCAATTGAGGCATGTACCGTGTCTGTACCTTTTTGTCATTTACCACTTCTGAACGCTTAAGACGTTCCCCTTTTGATGAAATAAAAAGAATCTTTTCCTAAATATCGCAATTTTATGTTTACTGCTTTATTTATACCTAGCTTTCTTTTAAGTAATCAAACCAATAAAAAACCGCGTTCCATGATTATGACATGTAACGAAATCGTTGAGCGCAATGACTCAGATTACGAGGAATATGATGAGAGTATGATGCCAGACAATCTCTCGCAAGTGATAGAACAGGTGGACAGTCAGAAGAAGCCCAACCTCAAAGAAACAAAAGTAATCAATCTTGGAAGTGAAGAAGGCGTGAAAGAAACCAAACTCAGCATTCACCTAGAAACCAAGCAGAAGGAAAAAATGATTGAGCTCCTCCGATAGTATGTCGATGTTTTCGCATGGTCCTATGATGACATACTAGGATTAAGCACCGACATTGTCTCGCATCGACTCGCACTGACCCTACCAAACCGTCGGTCAAGCAGAAGCCCAGGAAGTTCAAACCTGATTTAAGTCTAAGGATAAAGGAAGAGGTGACCAAACAAATAGAAGCAAATGTAGTAAGGGTCACCAACTATCCAAGATAGTTGAAAAATATCGTCCCGGTGCCCAAAAAGAATGGAAAGATCAGAATATATGTGGATTACCGGGATCTTAACAAAACTAATCCAGAGGACGATTTCCCCTTGCCAAAAATCAACATTCTCATCGAAAAATTGTGCGAAGCATGAACTGAAGTCGTTTGTGGATTGTTTCGCTGGATACCACCAAATCTTAATGCATGCGAAAGATGCAGAGGAGACGGCTTTCATGATAACAACACGATAGGGGTCTAAGAATTACTAAAGAAAATCAAGAAACATGCGGAATCTAAAAGAAAATAAAGAAACAAAAAAAACAATGGAAAATTAAAGATAGATTGAATTCAAGAAGTCTATTCTTGAAGTTGAATCCTAACAACAATAATTAGCTAACAAAGAACTAATCGCCTTTGGTAGAGAATTAAAAACAAGAGATAGATTGTGAAACCCGACCCTTTAGAATAACAAGAACAACAATAAGCCTAAACTTATCACCTTTCTTGAATACCTAGAAGTGATCTAAGATTTTGAAAGAGTTTAATCTTACCACCTTAAGTTGAGTCTTGAAGGTTGAAGAATAAATCCAAGAGTAGCCACACACAAGAGTGCAAGAAAAATCTCACAACATTAGCACAATTCCCATTATCAATTATCATAGAACAAATTTTATCTTTAATCTCACACCGAGTATGGAATATGTTTTCCCTTTGTTCTTCATTAGAGTGACCCAAATTAATGTGCATAAGCCTCCTAACCACAAAATTCACCCCACTATCAATGTACTCCATCTCTTCTCCTTCTTCACTCTCTACAAAGTTTTCTTCTTGTTCTTCACTTGATTCACCTTTTTCACTCTCATATCCCCCATCCTCTTTGATTAGAATGTTTCTTCTACTTGGGCATTCATAAGCCTTATGCCCTCTCAGATTATTATAGACTATTATCAATAAAAATTGTGAGATTTTTCTTGCACTCTTGTGTGTGGCTACTCTTGGATTTATTCTTCAACCTTCAAGACTCAACTTAAGGTGGTAAGATAAAACTCTTTCAAAATCTTAGATCACTTCTAGGTATTCAAGAAAGGTGATAAGTTTAGGCTTATTGTTGTTCTTGTTATTCTAAAGGGTCGGGTTTCACAATCTATCTCTTGTTTTTAATTCTCTACCAAAGGCGATTAGTTCTTTGTTAGCTAATTATTGTTGTTAGGATTCAACTTCAAGAATAGACTTCTTGAATTCAAGAAACTCTTTCTTGAATTCAATCTATCTTTAATTTTCCGTTGTTTTTTTGTTTCTTTATTTTCCTTTAGCTTCCGCACGTTTCTTGATTTTCTTTAGTAATTCTTGGACCCCTATCATGTTGTTATCATTTCACCAAACCTTGGGGAGTCTATTGTTATAGGGTTATGCCGTTCGGTCTCAAGAACTCTGGTGCCGGTACATGAGGGCCATGGCGACCCTATTTCACGACATAATTCATAAGGAGATCGATGTATATGTGCATGATGTCATCATAAATTCTCGAAAGAGTTCAGAGCACTTGGACGACTTGAGGAAATGTTTTGAACGCCTGCGAAGGTACAGTTTGAAGTTGAATCCAACAAAGTACGTGTTCGGAGTCCTCGCTGGAAAACCATTGGGTTTTATTGTAAGCAGGAAAGGGATAGAACTAGACCCATCAAAAATCAAGGCCATCCAGGAATCACCACCACCAATGAGCAAGTAAGATGTCATGAGTTTCTTGGGAAGATTGAATTACATCAGTCGTTTCATAGCCCAATCCACGATAATCTACGAACCCATTTTTAAGCTGCTAAAGAAGGACGCTGCCATGAAATGGACGGAGGAGTGCCAGAAAGCCTTCGACAGAATCAAAGAGTATCTTTCAAACCCGCCAGTGTTGGTTCCCCCTAAAACAAGGAAACCATTTTTGTTCTATTTATCAGTCTTGGACAATGCCTTCGGCTGTGTGTTGGGGTAACATGACGAAACTAGAAGAAAGGAGCAGGCCATCCACTACTTAAGCAAGAAGTTAACACCATGCGAGGCAAAATATACTTTGATAGAACGCACTTGTTGCGCTCTAACTTGGATTGCTCAGAAGCTAAGGCATTACATGTCGGCATACACCACGCATTTGATATCTCGGCTCGACCCACTCAAGTACATTTTTCATAAGCCAATGCCTACCGGAAAGCTAACTAAATGGAAAATTCTCCTCAGCAAATTTGACATTATGTACATAACTCAAAAGGCTAATCAAAGGACAAGCTTTAGCCGACCTCCTCGCCGAGAATCCAGTAGATGGGGATTACGAACCACTTACCATGTATTTCCCCGATGAAGAAGTACTATTTGCCGGGGAAGATATTGTAGAATTATACCCTAGGTGGAGGATGTTTTTCGATAGAGCAACAAACTTCAAAGGAGTTGGGATTGGGGCAGTCCTGATTTCAGAATCTGGATAACACTATCCAGCATCAGCAAAGATAAGATTCCCTTGTACCAATAATATGGCTTAATACGAGGCATACATCCTTGGAATCAGAATGGCAGTCGACATGAACATCAAAGAACTTTTGGTCATATGAGATTCCGATTTGCTAATCCACCAAGTCCAAGAAGAATGGTCAACTAAAAATGTCAAGATACGGTCGTTCCTGCACTACGTGAAGGAGCTGTGCAAGAAGTTCACAAAGATTGAGTTCAAGCACGTCCTCAGAATTCAAAATGAGTTTACCGACGCCCTTGTGACCTTACCATCTATGATTCATCATCCAGACAAGAACTACATCGACCCCATCGAGATAAGAATCAAGGATCAACATACATGTTGCTTCTATGTGAATGAAGAACTAGATGGTAAACCTTGGTGTCACGACATCAAGAAGTTCTTTGTGACCCAGGAGTACCCAGAAAATGCTACTAATGGTCAAAAGCGAGCCCTCAGGAGGTTGGCAAACAATATTTTTCTTAACGGGGAAGTCCTGTACAGAAGGACCCCAGACTTAGGTTTGTTGAGATGTGTAGATGCCGCAAAAGCAACCATGCTGTTGGAAGAAATACATGCAGGGACGTGCATACCCCACATGAACGGGTTCACATTAGCCAAAAAGATTTTGAGAGTTGGATACTTTTGGATGACTATGGAAAGCGACAACATCCTCTATGTGCTGATGTGTCACCAGTGTCAGATCCACAAAGATTTCATTCGGGTTCCACCAAATGAGTTAAATGTAATGGGTTCACCCTGAACTTTCGCCGCCTGGGGCATGGACGTGATAGGACCATAGACCCTGCATCGTCAAACATACATCATTTTTTTTGGTAGCCATCAACTATTTCACCAAATGGGTTGATTCATCTACTTACAAGGCCGTCACAAAGAAGGCAGTGGCAGATTTTGTCCGAAACAACATCGTTTGCGGATTTGGGATACCAGAGTCTATCATCACTGACAATGTCACCAACCTTAATATCGACCTCATGAGGAAAATCTGGGAGAAGTTCAGAATCGTCCACTGCAATTCCACAGCTTACATACCACAAATGAATGGGGAAGTCGAGGTATCTAACAAGAATATCAAGAGGATTCTGCGAAAGATGATGGACAGTCACAGACAATGGCATGAGAAGTTACCTTTTGTTTTATATGGTTACCGGACTACTATGAGAACATCTACTGGGGCAACACCATACATGTTGGTATATGGCACCGAAGCAGTGACTCCCGCAGAAGTCGAAATACCATCCTTAAGAGTCATCCAAGAAGCAAAATTGGGCGATGCAGAGTGGATACACGTCAGGCAAGAATAGATCATGCTCATTGATAAGAAAAGAATGGATGCAGTATGTCATGGACAGTTATACCAGAACAGGATAGCTAGTGCATTTAACAAAAGAGTGAAGCTTCGCCAATTCATGTTGGGGAAGTTAGTTCTGAAGAAAATCTTTCCCCATCAAGAAGAAGCTAAAGGGAAGTTTGCACCGAATTGGCAAAGTCCTTACGTGGTCGATAGAGCATTGTTTGGTGGAGCTTTAATCTTAATAGAAATGGATGGAAGAGTCAGCACAAATCCTATCAACTCAGATGCAATCAAGAGATATTATGCCTGAAGACAGATAGAGTTAGGATTTTTTATGTAACAGAACTACGTTCAACCTGACTTCCCATGGAGGGATACATAGGCAAACCACGTAGGGTTTGGTTTCTCTCCCCCTTTCTCTTGTAATAAAAAAACCAAATGTTATTTTTGTATGTTGTTCAGGAACTACGTCGACTTGATTTCCTCAAAAAGGAATACGTAGGCAAACCTCATCGGATTCAGTCGTCTTTTGTAATTGAACTACGTTCTGGCCTTATTCCACTTGGATACGTAGGTTGTCTGAGTCAGACTCGGCCATTTTCATTTCTTAATCTCATCATTTTGCATATGTTGTAATTGAACTACATTCCAACCTGATTTTATTTTGGATATGAAGGCTGCCTGAGTCAGTCTCTGTTGTTTCATCACATTTCATCATTATCCCACGAACTACGTTCATACCTGATTCCATTTTGGATACATAGGCAAACTGAAAGGGTTGAGTCATAATGAAATGCCTTAATTAGGACACAGTCACAACAGCAAGTAGCCGTGTTGTTAGAGACACCATAGAAGATGGACATAAACAGGACAAAGTCCTCGAAGAGATTGGTTTGTGTGTGGAGAATCTTTCGTAACATGTCATAATATGTGACGATAGTGTTTGCCTTAAAAGAAACAAGTATTATCAAAATATTTTCTAAAATTATATATAAAGTAATCTTTTCCATCTACCGAACTTCGTGGCGCAATCATGTCAAAGGCGGGGGCAAATCATTATCACGATCGACGCTAACCAACTCCCCCCCTCCCCCCCACTAAGAAGTTTTCTTTGAGTGCAGGGTTAACAAGGAGTAAAGAATCGTTGGGACCACACTAGGGCAAATGACGGACCCTCCACTTGCCTAAGACTCCTCCTTATACTTAAAATTTTCGAGAACAACTAAGGCTAACTCTTGAACCCTTTGTATGTGCTTCAGAATCAGACATCTGACACAGGAATCTATAAATAGAAAACCGTCTGCTCAATCAATCGGAGCACCCTGTACAAATTGCACGACGGCTTCGCTCATCGATGTCGTGTAAATAGAAAACCATCGGCTCAACCAACCGGAGCACCCTGTACAAATCGCACGTCGGCTTCACCAATCGAAGTCCTGTATATAGCAAACCATCAGCTCAATCAATCGGAGCGCCTTGTATAAATAGAACGTCGGCTTCGCCAACTAGATCTTTGTATATAGAAAACTGCAAACTTCGCCAATGAAAAATAATTTGGAGCACCGCTCCGTCAATCACGGATACCGGAATAGACAATCGCAAACCTCGTTACCAATGTTCTACCAATTAATAGCTGCTACCTAGCTTTGCAATCAAAAGTATCTCTTAGGCATGCTTATATTCATTTCGCTATTATTTTGAATGTTTTAACGTTTAGTTTGTGCAGCTTTAGACATGATTTCGATCGCTCCCGAGCGGAGAATACTTTACATTTTATTTCTCAGTGCAAAGCTCTCCCAGCAAGCGGGGACACACTTTACCAATCAAGCTCTCCCAACAAGCGGAGACAATTTTCAAATTCTCCGACAACTGCAGAATGGTACCCAGCCCGGCTAACAAATCGATTCAGTATCAAGTATCCCATCATCCCAGTCCCAAATAACGGCTCACTGGTAGCCAAGCATCATCATTCTTGTATCATTTATATCGCATCTTAATATATTCTGCATTACAATATATTGGTATGCATATATTTCATTTTATTTTGCTGGGACAAACACCGCAACGTGGAACTATTTCTTAGCAGCAAACCAAACTACAAAGCTATGGAGACAACCAACCTATTAGTCGGCCCAAGATCCCAGCTCAAGATGACCAGCGAGCTTAAAATTCTGAATCATTCAAATTAGGCCGCAAAATTCAAGCTATCATGAGTGACCAATCTTTTGCCTCGCTGTATCATCACAATACGATACTCCGGCAATTCCTGCGAGTGTCACTTCCTCAAAATACATACTCCAGAACTACATGAGGCCTGATCCTCGTTAAGCCCAAGGTATGTAAGCAATTCAAAGCCAGAATTCGGCCCAATATTCCCAAACTTTCCTAGATTCTTCCTCAACTCATAATTTTCATGCCATTCTTGCAAATCATGCTTAAAGTCAGGACAAAATTGGCTTTGGTTCAATATCTTTACCCGAAAAGCTTTTCATCATCTCTAGTCAAAGAGGAGCAGCTGTTGACGGCCAATTTTGACCCTCTCTTTTAAAATTAATTTATTCACGCTTAACAATTTACAATAAATACTTTAAAAGTATTTTCTATTAATGAATATCTATTTTATAAATTAATTAAGTATTAGTTTCAAAATTAATCATGTAGTACTGATATTGTGTAATTACAAATGTATTTACTATTATAAAAATAACTTTTGTATATACATTACATAGGTTTTATAATCTGATCATCGGCTCCCATTTAATCCCTTTTTTCTTTAATTTTTAAAACAGCCGCCCAAAGACCCCATCTCCATCGTTCAAACTTCATAATCCAATGGCCATTAAAATTCTTTCTAAAATATCCTAAATGCCCAAAATTCTAGGGCCGTTGATCACCAGATCCAATGGCCCGTATACTATCTCCTAAGCTTAACTTTAGAGACGCCCCAATAACCCCAAAACCCTAAATCATTTGTCACCTACCCAGCCGCCCTTCCGTCCCCTTCCTATCTCTTTTCTCTCGTCTGCCCTAGCTCCATCAATCAATAGACCTTTGTGTAAGGCCGTGAACTTAACCTCAAATAATCTCATTTGTCCCCCATGTCCACGATTCTCGCTGAATCTTTGTCTGTTTCATCATCGTAATTCAAATCTCCCAAATCCAAACCCTAACCCCAGAGATGAAACTTCAAATCGCCCTTGACCTTTCAAATCCATGGCATGCATTGTTGTTCATTTTGTTCATGTACTACTGATCTAGTCATTCTTTCCATTTTCACCATTCAATTTCAAAATCCCTAATCGAAGATGTCAAACCAAAAGATAAAACTTTAACTCGCCAGATTTTCTTTCGTCCTTTCAAATCGAAGCAAGCATGAGACGTTTGCTGGCTTCATTATTAATATTCGACACCCAGAAGTCAAATGCAATGACCTCTGGGTATTAGGGTTCTGACTTGTGGTTTCTTGTGCTTCAACGTTCAGCCTCTCATATCTCTCCACTCAGGTAAACTCAAACACTGATTTCCCCTTTCTTCTATCTGATTTTATCCGACTAAGCTCACATCATCAACTCATCGTCTCTCTCCACTATCTTAATTAGAAATCTGAAACTCTAAGGTCTTAAATAGAACTATAAATAGGGCTTTTAATATTCTTATCTACAACGACCTAACACTGAACACACATACAGTCACAAACACTAAGCACACAAAGACACTAAGAACATTAGGGTTTCTCGTCTTAGCTTTCTTACTGTTTCCCCTCTATTTTGTTGAGTTCTTTTGCTGGTTCAAGCTCGAAGGTTCTGGGATCTTAGGCAACAAAAGAATTCGTTTGGTCTGTTGCCCTTAAGAATGTCATCATTTTTTCGTACACCCCATATTTTCGTACGTGAAAGTACGCCATAAGTAAATTGATATAAGCTCGGAAATGAGATGTTACATCCCGTATTTTTCGTACGTTAAAGTTTCGTCGTAAGTTAAGTAACATAAGTTCGGGAATGAGATTATTTTGGGATTATAAGTATTATATTATTTCAAACAAGTGATAAGTAAATTCGTGAAGGTGAGAGGGTAAGCGAACCAAAGAAAATGAATTTCGTCGAAATTTGACATTTTCGGGTAAAATACGGTCTAAGCTATAATACCCCGTATTTATGGACTAGTGCTATACAAGGTACCACATGACCATGATAGTAGTAAGGTGACAAAGTGTGTTAAAAGTGAGTGGTATTGTAAGTAATTTGATAATTCTTAATTATGTGGGTAATTGGTTAATTATTGGATTAGTGGGGAATTACCAAGTTAATTGGTAATTAATTAGAATTGGACAAGGTTGATGGATCTTACCACCAACGTGGCAGCCCAGGAAGTGGTTAAAAAGCCACTAAGTGACTCATATAATACATGGAAAGGTGTCACATTATAAGAGTACACAACAAGGTTTATATTCTCCTTAGCCTTTTGAACGTAAATAGCATATATGTATTCACTTTAGCATTCTTTAAGCCTTCTGAAAGTTATTTACACAAGTATATGCACTTTAGCATTCTTTAAGCCTTTTGAACGTGATTTACACAAGTATATGCACTTTAGCAATACAAGCTAATCTTTGCATATTCCCTAGTAACCAAGGATTAAAGATCAAGAATAGAATTAAATCTTTTAAGGAGTGGGCTGGCCGTGAGTTTCCATCTTCCTACAACTAGTTTGATTCATGTTTCATCAATATGAATTCATATGTTGCCTTAAAATCAAAATTGAATCTCTTATAGAAGAGTGGCAGATCGTGAGCTCTTTAAAGAGCAAAAAAAATCCGTACCAAGAATTGGTAACATTGGTTGATTGAATTTGTAAAGCGTAAATTGCAAATTCTACGAGAATCGGTTCAGGTATGTTAACGATATCCCTTCTTTTCTTTTGGCATGATCTATACGACACGAACGAAATGAGCAAATGCACAATTTCCATAAATGACTCTATTCATAGAAATATTTGAGGTGTCTATATTCTTGATTCCCTATGTGAATTATTATTATATCTTTTGTTCATGGGTCTCAGAAAAATACGTATTTGATAACATTTATCCGACAAGCATATTATTAGGACATTCTGAGAAAATCTTATTAATGTATTTCTTATGCATTTCATGCATTTATACATGTACATTGACCCATGACCAGATGGCGTTATATACGCGTATATATATGTAGTTATATGTATATGGGATATGGGAAAAGGTTACGTCGTTATATACGCACCACCACCTGATCAGTTGGTATATGTTGATGATTTGCCCATAGTGGCCGAAATAATATGATGGGATGCCCTCAGAGGCTTGATGATGTTATGAACACATATACCTATGCATGGTATGACATTTATACAGATCCGTACATATTCAGTACATTATTTGTACTTACATCTCTTTTGCCTATGGACGCTGCGTTTCATGCCCGCAGGTCTCGATAGGCAGGTCGAGAGTCCTCCAAGTAGGCGATAAGATCAACAGAAGATATTGGTGCACTCCATTTGCTCCGGAGTTGCTTGTTTGGTTAGTATGATTTAGATGTGTATGGTTTGGTATGGTCGGGCTCTGTCCCGATCTTTATGACAATTATGTACTCTTAGAGGCTTGTAGACATATCTCGTGTACGTGAAAGATTGTACGGCCTTGTCAGCCTATGTTTTGAGTTTATAAATGATCATGATGGCCTATTAGGCCCGTATGTCACGTGTATATGATGAAGTAATAAGAGAGATACGTTACGTTGGTACTCGGTTGAGTAAGGTACCGGGTGTCCGTTGCGACCCATTGGTTTGGGTCGTGACAAAAGTGGTATCAGAGCAGTTCTGTCCTAGAGAGTCTGCAAGCCGTGTCTAGTAGAGTCTTATTTATGGGTGTGTTGTACACCACACTTATAAGAAGGAGGCTACATGGCATTTAGGATTGTCACTCTTTCTTCTTGCTCTAGATCGTGTGGTAGAGCTTAGTTGTAAGAACTCAATTTCCTAAGCTCTATCTTATTCATAATATGATGATTCCTACATCCAAAAAGACGATTGGTAATATATATAGCTGTGGAAGAGTTGAGTCAGAGGAACTCGATTTTTTGTGATGCTTATGATGAGTAATTGTGAGGTCTTCAATAGATCATGTGTGTACTCAGATGGGTAAAACTTCTTGATAAGAATCCCTAAGGCAAAAATGTCTATCCACTCTTATGGTAAAAAGGAATAAGAGAATCGGAAGGTAGATACAAATTTTAGCAAGTAAAAGAAGCAAGATGAAAAAGGGTACGAGCTACCCAGCTAATGAAGATTATCGCAGGGGAATATAAGCCTTTTGAGTTACCTTCAATAATAACAGAGGTATGTACAATTGGCCACACCCATCTCAGTTATACCCTATTGGGGGCTAACAGGTGTAGTTTAAGAAAATGACGGGACATCAAGATCCGGCTGGGTTAGAGTAACCCAAAATGGTGAATGGATTGTTTGTGTTAGTTGACATTTCCGAAAGATATTACAAAGGTGTTGATAGATCTCCTTGTGAGGCACCCATGTGGTGCACTATAGAATATCACAAATAGATGTGAACACTAGCATGATCAAATTTGTTTTTTCAGAAGATAGGCACTGAAAGCCTGGAAGGGATAAATATTACCTTAGTGTGGCTCGTGTCCCTAGTAGAGCGAGAACGTTAAGCAACCTGAAGAGCCACTGGATAGAGCAAAGTGGAGCTAAGAACAAAAGAATGTCTTGTTAGAGTTTTTAGAATAAAGTGATAGACATAAATGTTAGCGGGAAATAAGTAAAGAGTTAATGAAGCATTATGAGTAAGATGTGATACATGGATGACAACGGTAGATCAAAAAAATGACAGTATTACAGAGTCTATAGTCAAGTAAAGGAAAGGACGAGAGGTGACAAGCCTTGAGACAACAAAATAGTATAGGCCATAAAGTCATATCCTCATTTTGAGAAATAAGTTTGTGACTCCCAGAGTAATACAAATCAGTATGGGCTGGTGAACAAGGTAAACTAAACATAAATTAAGGACTGGGTGATTTGATAATAATCGGTATCATGAGAATTTTAGATTTCGTTCCGGCGATAATAGAATGGACAACAGAACGGTTCATGAGAAATTCAGAGAATGGTCATTTAGGAAGACGTTTTCCTAAAGCAAGCAATATGAGCAAAGTTAAGCTTAATGGACTGTATGTGCCAGTTACACTAAGTGTCACCCTCGCGAGTAAGAAATTTTGTTATCCTTGGTGCAGAAGGATTACCGCAAGGCGGGTAAGGGTTATCGATGATAGGTAAGGACGCCAAAGATGAAGAGGTAAATCATCTATAGGTAGATCGTCGTAGCGCTAAATCTTAGTTGATAACGACAAGGTCGGGAATCCAAACTAGAGTAAGAATTAGAAAAGTAAATGCAGAAGCAATAACAATAAGGAATTGAACAACTAGAACTAAAGGGCAGAAAAAAAGGATATGGGAAAATTCAAGGAAAGAATTCCAAGAACTTCCGAGAACACAAGTTCTATAGCCTTGACAAGATCAAAGTAACAACGTCTTGATTTATTGAAGAAATCAAACGCCTTTACTTAAAAGCAAATCAAAACAATAGATTCGGATCTTGACCGCTTTATGAGTAACTTGAGACAACAATTAATAACTAGTATTAATCGCCTTCTAAGAATACCACAAAGAAATCAAAGATATCACAATAGAGAAGTAATCTTACTACCTTGAACTATGAACTAGTAGTAAAGGTTGAAAGATAAATCTCAAAGCACAAGTAACAAAGGTTCAAAAGAACTCTCAAAGTATGATATACTTAATCAATAATGAAGTGTCTCAATGAATGAGAAGAACTCCTTATTTATAGTAGTACTAAGGCATAAAAAGTCATTACAATTAGGTAGGGGGCTGCTAAGGGGTAACAAAGTCATCAAAATTAGGTAGGGTGGTTGCTAAGAAATAAGAAAAGTCATAAAATTAGGTAGGGGCAGCCAAATCCCTTTGGGGCAGATTTAGGCCTTAAAACTACTAGTTTGGGTCATTGGTTTGGACTCCAATTGGGCTCCATTTCAAACACCGCCATTTGGACCTCTTTTAAGCTCATTTTGGACTCTTCTGGGTGCCCTTTTGCTAGATTTCAAGGGCCGAGTTCGGGACTCAATCTTCCTCCTCTTGGACTTTAATTTGGGCTACCAAATAATTGTAAAACTTGTATAATTTATCTCCTTTGGTCTTGAGCTCGTCCTCCACAATTAAAAGCTTCTTTATTTGCACTTGAAGTCTAATGGCCTTATTTTGCAACCTTTTAGACATATTGTTAAAGGCTATCTTTGAGATTCCAAAGCTTCATCCTTGTCCTTGAATAGAGTTGAGCTTCCTAGGATGCTATCATTAGTACTCCCCTAAAGGGGGAAATATGGAGTGATGTGGCGTTAAGTCAAAATTAAGTGGTTCTAGTAACTATGGAATGGTAAAGGAAGAATGCGATAAAATGATAAAGGAATGAGATTGCACTTACCCAAATCCTACAAATATGCTACGATTCCAGAACATTATGCAAGCACGACGTCAATGAGGGGAAGTAAGGGTTCCTACCCGATATGTTATTGATAGATAAGGAGCATGTGCGAGACGTAAGTTAAGATAAAGGAAATGACCCATGAACGATTACGCAGAATATTGATATGAGAATGAGCCAATGAGTAGTTAGTAGTTGATTAAGGAAGAGCCTAGTTATGGCTAAACAAGAGGATACAGACAAATCAAGAGATTGTGTAAGACGCACATAGTGAACCCCAACATGAGGAATTCAATCTCAAAGATACGACATCGTGACCCTTGAGAATTATTCAGATAAGAGTTGGGGTAGTTAAAGGTTCCGTATGAATGTTATGGAAATAAAAGATAGTCTCACTAGGAAGACAGTCAAAATATCATTTAAGGAGAAACACTACAAGCACAAGGGCGTGGAAATAAGTAACTACGGATAATTATAGGCAAGGAAGAACATCAAAACTTCTGTCAAGTATACGATGTAATAAGCTTGCAGCTTCACAAGAGTCAGAAAGACTAGCTGAGGAAATAAGGAAGAAGGCTTCAACCTAAGCATAGTGACCTAAAGAGGAAATGGTCATGTAAAAAAAAACAGTCTCACTACAATATTGTATGCACTCTATGAGAAAGTGGCACCTACCATGGCTAAGGAACGGGAAGAAAAATCAAAAGTAATATTCGAGACCATGTGAGTTGCTCAAAAATTCCGACATGCGTGGGAACTAAGATTAGCTAAGTATACACGCAACAGAGGGGCAGAAAGACCAGGAAAAGTAATAGCTTACGTTTAAAGGAAGCTCAGAAGGAACAAAGGGGATTATGCACTTAAGACTTCAGAGTGATTTCCCTGCACCATATATGTTGACATTCATACAGCCATAGAAGAATCCGATATAAGTTAAAAGAAAGAATTGAGCCTAGGGCATAGACAAAGAATTGAATTATCAGAAGATTGTATCATGGATATTCCATAGCGCCCATGAAAGGCTAAAGTAATAACTGATACCGTGAGCCACAGATCAGAAGATAACTATAGCCTACATAAAGGCTGATCAGAAGGAAGAGGAAACTAAAAGGTTACAACAACGAGGTAAATAAGGAGTCTGATTAACGGACCCAAAAAATTATAGAAATTGTGATTGAGAACATTGTAGGATCATTCTTAATATCATAGGTACAAGAGAAAAAGTACAACAACCATGTTCTATAGCGGCCCTACGATAAAGCCAGTTGGAAAAGTACCAGCCTCATAAGAAGTCAGTACGAAGCTTCCACCGGATTGTGTATGCACCAGAGGTGCAAGTATTATAATAGAGCTTCAAGTTATGGATGTGAATTACACCTATATGGAAGGGAGGTCATGAAAGAGATAGAAGATATGATGTAAGATTTTAAGGTAGTAAGGTAAAGGTGAACAACATACGAAATACTCAAATGCAGAAGGTTGTGAATAGTCCATACTTGGATAAAAGGCTAGAAGCGTAGGGATTCACTATCCAGGAATGATAGCAGCATCGTCAGTGGCATATCTTCCAGCCTATGATTTCTAGGTACCGAGAGATCTAGCCAAGAGAGTAAAGAAGAGTTAGAGACGATGTGATGTCTCGCTTGATGTTCCAGAATAACATAAGGAAGTCTATGGTGCAAACAAGTTGAAGGAAGGTTGTGAGTAGTATAAATAGATATGTATAGGTCGTAAGCTAAAGTATAGTAAAATGACAAGGTTTTATGACAGAAATAAGGATAAGAAAGGGCAAGTGAGAAGGTGATGAGAAATGGATAAGTCCTCAGGATTAAGCCCATGAAAACAAGAAGAGCTGATGGTTTCTCTAAGTTATACAAAGCTCAGTATAGCCTGAATGAACTCAAGGAGGCTAAGGCTAATAGCATTTAGCAAAGGTGGAATGCTGCCCTGATAGTACAATGAGGGTGTAATTGTGATAGATAAAGGATGACGATTAGGACTTCATTGAGCAATGATTTGAAGAGAATTTCATGAATTGTACGGGATTAAAATACCCACGTAAGTGAATCACATTGGGATGACTATGATATGAAATATGGTTATGAAAGTATAGTATCGCCTCCAGGTGGATCAGGAAAATTACTTCAAATGTTCCACAATGCAGCGTAAGCCCTAGTGACAATGTTTTATGTAAGAAGTTTCAAGATATCAGTGGTAGATTATAGATCAATATTGAGGTAAATCGACAATGGATGGAAAGAAGTTACAAAATACGAAATGAGATATGGCAATATTCGTAAGTTCGACAATGTACCGACCAAAGAACTTCAATACACCTATAGATGCCCAGAGGGACATCTTATTAAGTTCTGTATATGTTCCCAAAGTGAAGCCTAAAGATTGGCTAAATTCTGAAGGAAAGAGTTGCATAAGCCTTCTGAAAGTGATTTACACAAATATAGGCAATTAAGCATTCTTTAAGCCTTTTGAACGAGATTTACACAAATATATGCACATTAGCAATACAAGCTAATCTTTGCTTATTCCTTAATAACCAAGGATTAAAGATCAAGAATGGAATTCAATCTTTTAAGGAGTGGGCTGGCCGTGAGCTTCCATCTTCCTACAACTAGTTTGATTCATGTTTCATCAATATGAATTCATATGTTGCCTTAAATATCCAAACTGAATCTCTTATAGAAGAGTGGCTGATCGTGAGCTCTTTAAATAGCAAAACAAATTCGTACCAAGAATTGGGAACGTTGGTTGATTGATTTTGTAAAGCGTAAATTGCAAATTCTACGAGAATCAGTTCATATATGTTAAGGATATCCCTTCTTTTCTTTTGGCATGATCTATACGACACGAACGAAACGAGCAAATGCATAATTTCCATAAATGACTCTATTCATAGAAATATTAGGGGTGTCTATATTCTTGATTCCTCATGTGAATTATTATTATATATTCTGTTCATGGGTCTCAGAAAAAAGCGTATTTGAAAAAATTTATCCGACAAGCATATTATTATGACATTGCGAGAAAATCTTATTAACGTATTTCTGTAAGGACCTGTAAAAATATTTAACCATAAACTCGAGGTTTCGTGGTGCCAAGTTAGATTCCTGCGTTATTATAGTAGAAATTCTTCGCGGCGAGCTTGCTCGCCGATGTTCGGACTTTTTGGATTGAACAGTACCCTACAGACTGAAAGGAAAATGTTTCACAGAAAAATGCATTTTTGCGGACCATTATGCCGCCGCATAATCACTCTGTGGACCGCATAATGGCCGTAGAGTGAAGCAGTAAGTTTGGCCAAATTGAAGTCAGTTTTGCGGTCGATTATGCCACCGCATAATCGATATGCGAACTGCATATCGGTCGCATAATTCCTCTTGGGTTTCTGCGGAGGGAGTTCTCCGGTGCACTATGCGACCGCAGAACAAGTATGCGGACAGCATATTGGTCACATACCTGAGCCAAAAGTTTAGGCCCCTGAGGGCCATTTCTGCAGTCACTTTGCGGACCGCATAACCATTATGCGGTCGTATATGCGACCACAGACCTGTGTCGGGGCACCATTTTTCTTAATTTAAAACCCGACCCCCATTTAGCCTATTTTGAAGCTCATTTTCTGATATCTCTAGTGTGAGAGAGAGAGGGTTCTAGAGGGAGGGCCTAATTCCTATCAATTAATCTTCAACCAACACTCAAAGCTTGGAAATATTCAAGTAGAGCACCAAACTCTTCATCCAAAAGGTAAGACTTCATCACCCCAGCTCTTAATTTCAAACATAGCTATAATGGGTTATTAATAAGATGGTTCATGGGTATGAGGGTTGTTCATCTTGCATGCATGTGATAAAGAGTGTGGGAAAAATAAAAAGTTAACTAGAACCATGAACGTTTTCTTAAATTTGGGTTCAATTTGTATATTGCAAAAAATAGATTGAGGTTGCTAAGGGT
Source organism: Nicotiana tabacum (assembly GCF_000715075.1). Classification (NCBI taxonomy): domain Eukaryota; kingdom Viridiplantae; phylum Streptophyta; class Magnoliopsida; order Solanales; family Solanaceae; genus Nicotiana; species Nicotiana tabacum. The sequence goes on along the minus strand of NC_134096.1, from coordinate 39,305,986 downwards.
TCCGGATAATTGTAGAGTCTAAAGAAGCGCAATTGAGGTATGTATGGTTAACTCTCTTCATCTTAGAATCGAACTCCTGGTGTCCGAATAATTGGTGTAAGGTCCAACTTGACTATACTAGAATTGTTTGCCTTAGTGTGTTTGATTGAAATATTCATGTTCCCTAATTATTTTAGATGGTTACCATGTCATCATGTTATTTGAGAACGTAATTATAATTTTCCAAGCTCCTTCCCTTATGTGTGAAATGCCTTTTGTGATGGTACTTATCGACATGAATGATGATGTTATTTGAACAAATAAAAAGGGAAAGACTTGAATTGTAAAATGTGCCTAAGTGCCAAGAACTACTTAATAATGAGGCTGTTTGTGTAATGTAATGAAGATGGGAAATAAATGTGAATTGAGTGGATAGTTGAAAGAGGTTATGTCTCAAGTGAGATGGCTTATCCGATCGGGCCGAGATCGGACGCCATGTTATACACATGGTGGCATTTGTATTGGAATTATTGAATTACATTGTAGATATGGATATGTCTCACTTGAGATGGCTTAGCTGGTTGGGCTGAGACCGGACTCCGTGTAAAAACACGATGGCATTGTGAGTTGTGGCTTTGGCACTAAAGAGTATTAATCTAAAAAGATAGAAAGATTGAATTGGAAACTATGTGATCCTTACTTGGTGTTTTCTTTGTATTCCTATGAAGTACTTATTGATTACTATGACTGCCTTCTCTTTGTTTCACTGTTCATTCTACTAAGATTGGTGTTTGCCTTACATACTAGTACTATTCGACAGTACTAACGTCCCTTTTGCCGGGGGCGCTACATCTTTGAATGGATGTAGGTGGTTCCATCGCTGATAGTGCCGATCACAGATAGTGGTGCTCTCTTTCTCTCCTCACAGCAGTCTTGGTGTGCCCTATTTCTCTCAGGTGTCATGCACTCCTTCTTTTGTATAAGTTTTCACATTTTAAGGTATAGCCGGGGCTTTGTTGCCGGCATTGTCATGTTGCTCTTTTGTATCCTTAGAGGCTCCGTAGACGTTTTTGTGGGTCATGTATGTATGTTGGGGTGGTCGTTAGATCAAGTTGTATTTTGGAAACTCAACTATGGCATAATGTATATAAGGAAAATGAACTAGCAACGTTTATATATTTATATAACTGATCTCTCCCCGGTTTTACAAATGGTGATGCGATCCCTTTTTGGGTTATGAATGAGTCGGATAGGAAAGGGTTAATAGGCTTGCTCGACCGGGTTCACTCGGTTGAGCGCCGGTCGCGCTCCCCGAGGTTGGGGCATGACAAACTTGGTATCAGAACCTAAGGTTTTAAAGTGTCCTAGGATGTTTCGAAGCCGTGTCTAGTAGAGCCCTTCTTATCAGTGTGATGTCGACCACATCTATAATTAGGGGGCTACTTTGACATTTAAGAATGATACCCTTCATTGTTGTTCTATATCGTGCCATAGAGCGGAACGTGAGGTTGTTTTCCCCTAACTCGTTCATTGTTCTAACTTTCAGTAAATGGCACCTAAAAAGAGAGCTAGAATTGGCCAAGAAGCCAATGCCACACTAGGAGTGGCTGTTGATCCCTTACTTGATAATGTGGGTGAGGATAATCCCCCTACTATCACACTACCTGATTCGTCTACTCCAGGACAGACTACCCCAATTCCTACACCCGCGGAGGATGCAACAATCCCTCCCGCCGATATACCTGTTCCACCTCTAGCCCCAGCTCCAGGTCCCAGTATTTCTGATGGGGATCTTAGGGGAGATATTCAGTTGCTGACTCAGTTAGTAGCTTCTCAGGCCCAGAGGTCAAATGTTACACCCACCTTATTTAGCTCACAAAAGGATTCTTCTCGTTCCAGGGTAAACAGGTTCCTTCAGTTAGACCCTCCAATATTCACAGGTACTGATCCCGGGGCAGACCCTCAGGATTTCATTGATGAGATGCATAAGACTCTCTGAGTTATGCATGCTACTGAAGTAGAAGAAGTAGATTTGGCCTCTTATCGTCTAAAAAGGGTGGCATAATTCTGGTTTGAAATGTGGGAAGATTCCCGTGAGGAGGGGAGCCCTTCGACGAGATGGAGTGAGTTCGCGGATGCCTTCATAGACCATTTCTTGCCTGCCGAGACTAAGGCAGACCGTTCTGTGGAGTTTGAGACCCTTAAAGAGGGTAGTATGAATGTGTGGGAGTATCACATGGAGTTCGTGCGCCTGTCGAAGTATGTTGTTCATATGATGCCGACTATGGAGGCAAGAGTGCGTCGATTTGTGCAGGGCCTTAGCCCTTTGGTTATTAATAAGGCTGCCACAGCTGCTCTAAATTCTGACATGAACTATGGAAGGATTGTGGCATTTTCCCAAGCTACGGAGGCTCAAAAGTTAAAGCTCAGGATGGAACGGGAAAGTAGTAGTAAGGCCCGATCAGCGGGCAACCTTGGGGATTCATTCAGAGGTGGGAGATCATCTTTTCGGGGAGGATCATCAGGGCCATCCCAGTCTTATGCTCAGTCTTCAGCTAGTGCCCCCGCCATTAGGGCACGGTCAGCAGCAGGGGAGTCCCTTTAGGCCCGGTGAGGGCAGCAGGGGGTCCCACCATCAGGGCTGATCAGGAGGGAGATTCCAGCAGCAGCAGAAGGCCCAATGCCCTAAGTGTGCAAGGATACATTCGGGAGTCTGCTACCTGGACATGCCAGTATGTTACGGATGCGAAATGAGAGGACATATTCAGAGGGAATGTCTTGCATCCCGTCAGGGTGCAGGCATGGGCACAGCTTAGTCATCCAGTTCTACAGCTGCCACATCTTCAGCACACCCTCTAGCTCGAGGCTCTTCAGCACTCGTAGGGTGTGGTACAGCTAGGGGTGGTACACAGAGTTTGGGAGGACCCATCCGATTCTATGCTATGAGTGGTCGATAGAGTGCGGAGGCTTCTCCGGATGTCGTCACAAGTATATTGACTGTTCAATCTCATGATGTGTATGCCCTTATTGATCCCGGATATTCTTTGTCCTATGTTACTCCTTATGTTGCTGCGAGCTTCGGGATAGAACCGAAACAACTTCATGAGCCGTTCTCTGTATCTACTCCGGTTGGCGAAGTCTATTATGGCCGCATGGGTTTATAGGGATTGTATTGTCACGGTGCGTGGTCGGGATACCATGGCCGATCTTATTGAACTAGGGATAATTGATTTTGATGTAATAATGGGAATGGATTGGCTTTATTCATGTTTTGCCAAACTCAATTGCCGAGCCTGAATCATGAGGCTTGAGTTTCCTAACGAGCCAGCTATTGAGTGGGAGGGGAATAATGTTATGCCAAAAGGTAGGTTTATTTCTTACCCTAAGTCCGCAAAGATGATCAGGAAGGGGTATATTAACCATTTAGTCCGAGTTACACACACCACTGCTGAGGTGCCTATCCTTGAATCTGTACCAATTGTGAATGAATTCCCCGATGTATTTCCGGATGAGCTCGTTCGAATTCCTCCAGACACCGAGCTTGATTTTGGGATTGATGTGATGCCGGGCATGCAACCTATATCCATTCCACCTTATAGAATGGCGCCGGCAGAATAAAAAGAGCTAAAGGAACAACTAAGGGATTTGCTAGAGAAAGGTTTTGTCCGACCGAGTGTGTCGCCTTGGGGAGCACCGGTTCTCTTTGTCAGGAAGAAAGATGGATCGTTGCGGATGTGTATTGATTACTGGCAACTTAACAAAGTCACAATAAAAAATAAATATCCATTGCCTAGAATAGATGATTTGCTTGATCAATTACAAGGTGCTAAGTTCTTCTCCAAAATTGATTTGCGGTCCGGGTACCATCAATTGAAGGTAATGGAGCAGGATATTCCGAAAATGGCTTTCAGAACCCGGTATGGGCACTTTGAATTTTTGGTAATGTCTTTCGGGCTAACAAATGCTCCAGCAACTTTCATGGATCTTATGAATCGAGTCTTCAGACCGTTTCTTGACTCTTTTGTGATAGTATTCATTGACGACATCCTTGTATATTCACGAAGTCGAGAGGATCACGCCGACCACCTCAGGGCAATTTTGCAGACTCTTCATCACCACCACTTGTATGCAAACTTCTCGAAATGTGAATTTTGGCTTGAATCTATTACATTCCTGGGTCATGTCGTCTTCGAAGAAGTAATTAAGGTTGATCCTCAAAAGATTGCAGTGGTGAAGGATTGGCCTAGACCTACTACTCCAACAGATATTCGCAGTTTCTTGGGATTGGCCGAGTATTATAGGAGGTTTGTGAAGGGGTTCTCCACTCTTGCCTCTCCATTGACTAAATTGACGCAGAAGGCGGTTAAGTTCCAGTGGTCCGATGCTTGTGAAAGGAGCTTCCAAGAATTGAAATTAAGATTGACTTCGGCGCCGGTATTGACCCTGCCAGAGGGCACCGAGGGATTTGTGGTGTATTGAGATGCTTCAAGGATCGGTCTTGGGTGTGTATTAATGCAACATAGTAAGGTTATAGCATACGCTTCAACTTAGGAATTATGAAAAGAACTATCCAACTCATGACTTCAAGCTTACGGCAGTGGTTTTTGCATTAAAATTTTGGTGTCATTATTTGTATGGAGTCCATGTAGATGTATTCACGGACCACAAGAGTCTTCAATACATTTTCAAACAGAAGGAATTGAACTTAAGGCAGAGGAGGTGGCTTGAGTTGCTCAAAGATTATGACATCGATATTTTGTATCATTCGAGGAAGGCTAATGTGGTGGCGGATGCTCTTAGTCGGAAATCTATGGGTAGTTTGGCTCACTTGGAGGCATGTCAAAGGCCCTTGGCCCTGGAGGGTCACTAGTTGACCAGTTTGGGAGTTCGTCTTGCGGACTCTAATGAAGGGGGAGTGATTATGCGGAATAGGGCAGAATCATCGCTTGCGACAGAGGTCAAGGAGAAGCAATACAGTGATCCAGTGTTGGTGCAGCTGAAGGATGGGATTCATAAACATAAGACTATTGTTTTTTCTCTTGGCATGGATGACGGTACATTACGGTACCAAGGACAACTATGTGTTCCAAATGTAGATGGTCTTCGGGAAAGAATCATGGCAGAAGCTCATACTTCTAGATATTCTGTGCACCCCGGTTCTACAAAAATGTATCATGACCTCAAGGAAGTTTACTGGTGGAATAACATAAAGAGGGGTGTGGCGAACTTTGTGGCAAAATGTTCAAACTGTCAACAAGTGAAGACCGAGCATCAAAGGCCAGGTGGGTTAGCTCAGAGTATAGAAATTCCAATGTGGAAATGGGAAATGATCAACATAGATTTTGTGGTAGGGTTACCACGCACTCTACGTAAGTTTGACTCAATTTGGGTGATCGTGGATCGACTCACGAAATCAGCACACTTTTTACCAGTTAAATCCACCGACACTGCGGAAAAATATGCTCAGTTGTATATCAAGGAAATAGTCAAGCTTCATGGCACTCCAGTTTCCATCATTTCCGATCGAGGGTCCCAATTCACCGCTAATTTCTGGAAGAAGTTTCAGCAAGGTTTGGGTACGCAGGTAAATCTTAGCACGACTTTCCATCCATAGACTGACGGGCAAGCAGAGCGGACTATTCATACGCTTGAGGACATGTTGCGTGCGTGTGTGCTTGACTTCAAGGGTAGATGGGATGATCATTTGCCACTCATAGAATTTGTTTATAACAACAACTTCCATGCCAGTATTCAGATGGTGCTGTTTGAGGCCTTGTATGGTAGAAGATGTAGATTGCTGATTGGGTGGTTTGAGGTTGGAGAAGCTGAACTAATAGGACCAGACCTTGTGCATCAGGCTATGGAAAAGGTTAAGATCATAAAAGAGCGGTTGAAAACTGCCTAGAGTCGTCAAAAATCTTACTCGGATGTTAGTCACAGAGACTTAGAGTTCAAAGAAGATGATTGGGTGTTCTTGAAGATATCTCCCATGAAGGGGATCATGCGGTTTGTAAAGAAAGGGAAATTAAGTCCGAGGTATATCGGCCCGTATAAAATTATTCAAAGGATAGGTCAGGTGGCGTACAAGCTTGAACTACCACCTGAGATGTCATTAGTACACCCGGTATTCCATGTGTCCATGTTGAAGAAGATAGTTGGAGATCCGTCCACTATTGTGCCGGTTGAGACCATTGAGGTTAGTGAAGAATTGTCAGATGAAGAAATTCCGGTTGCTATTCTTGATAGGCAGGTCCGGAAGTTGAGAAACAAAGAAATTGCATCCGTGAAGGTGTTATGGCGAAACAAACAAATCGAAGAAGCTACTTGGGAAGCCGAGAATGAAATGAAAGAAAAGTACCCTCATTTGTTTGAATAGCCATGTAATAGTTTATGAAGTTGTTTCCCCTAAAGTTTGTATCGCTTGTTTGGCTAATATAAAGACACTCCTTTGTAGTTATATGTCCCCCATGAGGCTTTAGTTGGTGTTATTTTGCATTCTGTTGTGTCATTTAAATTCTATATATGTTGCTAAGTGTGTTTCGGGGGCTCTCTGGTAGGTGGATAGGCCTAATTACAAAGAAAACTCTGGCGAAATTTTCAGAAAATTAGGAAGTTAGGCAAATTTGGGGCTGATGGTATATGGCATGACTGAACTGTGTTAAGTGAACCTTGATCCTCATTCGAGGATGAATGATCTTAAGTGGGGGAGGATGTAAGGACCCGTAAAAAAAATTAACCATAAACTCGGGGTTTCGTGGTGCCAAGTTAGATTCCTGCGCTATTATAGTAGAAATTCTTCATGGTTCGAACTTTTTGGATTGAACAGTACCCTACGGACTTAGAGGAAAATGTTTCGCAGAAAAACGCATTTTTGCGGCCCATTATGCGGCCGCATAATCACTCTGCGGACCGCATAATGGCCGCAGAGTGCAGCAGTAAGTTTGGCCAACTTGAGGTCAGTTTTGCGGTCGATTACGAGATTGGAAGAATTCCGACCACAGACCGTAGTGTGAGAAAGAGGCCTAAAAGGGGGAATGCCCTGGCCTTTGGATTTATTCAAAGAGCAGTTGCCTAAATGGCAAGGAGAACATTAAAGTATTCGGAAGATATAAGTTATGAAAATGATAAGTGCGCCAGTCAACATTCGAGAACGAATGTTCCAAAGAGGGGAATGATGTTGCACCCCATGCTTTCGTACGTGAAAGTACGCCATAAGTAAATTGATATAAGCTCGGAAATGAGATGTTACATCCCGCATTTTTCGTACGTTAAAGTTTCGTCGTAAGTTAAGCAACATAAGTTCGGGAATGAGATTATTTTGGGATTATAAGTATTATGTTATTTCAAACAAATGATAAGTAAATTCGTGAAGGTGAGAGGCTAAGCGAACCAAAGAAAATGAATTTCGTCGAAATTTGACATTTTGGGGTAAAATACGGTCTAAGCTATAATACCCCGTATTTATAGACTAGTGCCATACAAGGTACCACATGACCATGATAGTAAGGTTACAAAGTGTGTTAAAAGTGAGTGGTATTCTAAGTAATTTGATAATTCTTAATTATGTGGGTAATTGGTTAATTGTTGGATTAGTGGAGAATTACCAAGTTAATTGATAATTAATTAGAATTGGACAAGATTGATGGATCTTGCCACCAACGTGGAAGCCCAGGAAGTGGTTGAAAAACCACTAAGTGACTCATATAATACATGGAAAGGTGTCACATTATAAGAGTACACAACAAGATTTATATTCTCCTTAGCCTTTTGAACGTAAATAGCATATATGTATTCACTTTAGCATTCTTTAAGCCTTCTGAAAGTGATTTACACAAATATATGCACTTAAGCATTCTTTAATCCTTTTGAACGAGATTTACACAAATATATGCACTTTAGCAATACAAGCTAATCTTTGCTTATTCCTTAGTAACCAAGGATTAAAGATCAAGAATGAAATTCAATCTTTTAAAGAGTGGGCTGGCCGTGAGTTTCCAGCTTCCTACAACTAGTTTGATTCATGTTTCATCAATATGAATTCATATGTTGCCTTAAAAATCCAAACTGAATCTCTTATAGAAGAGTGGCTGATCGTGAGCTCTTTAAATAGCAAAACAAATCCGTACCAAGAATTGGTAACGTTGGTTGATTAATTTTGTAAAGCGTAAATTGCAAATTCTACGAGAATCGGTTCAGGTATGTTAAGGATATCCCTTCTTTTCTTTTGGCATGATCTATACGACACGAACGAAACGAGAAAATGCACAATTTCCATAAATGACTCTATTCATAGAAATATTAGGGGTGTCTATATTCTTGATTCCTCATGTGAATTATTACTATATCTTCTGTTCATGGGTCTCAGAAAAATACGTATTTGATAAAATTTATCCGACAAGCATATTATTATGACATTCCAAGAAAATATTATTAATGTATTTCTGTAAGGACCCGTAAAAATATTTAACCATAAACTCGAGGTTTCGCAGAAAAATGCATTTTTGCGGACCATTATGCGGCCGCATAATCACTCTGTGGACCGCATAATGGCCGCAGAGCGAAACAGTAAGTTTGGCCAACTTGAGGTCAGTTTTGCGGTCGATTATGCGACCGCATAATCGATATGCAGACCGTATATCGGTCGCATAATTCCTTTTGGGTTTCTGCGGAGGGAGTTCTGCGGTGCATTATGTGACCGCAGAACAAGTATGCGGACAGCATATTGGTCGCATACCTAAGCCGAAAGTTTAGGCCCTTGAGGGCCATTTCTGCGGTCACTTTGCGGACCGCATAACCATTATGCGGTCGCATATGCGACCACCGACCTGTGTCGGGGCACCATTTTTCTTAATTTAAAACCCGACCCCCATTCCGTTAAAACACCCATTTAGCCTATTTTGAAGCTCATTTCTGATATTTCTAGTGTGAGAGAGAGAGGGTTCTAGAGGGAGGGCCTAATTCCTATCAATTAATCTTCAACCATCACTCAAAGCTTGGAAATATTCAAGTAGAGCACCAAATTCTTCATCCAAAAGGTAAGACTTCATCACCCCAGCTCTTAATTTCAAACATAGCTATAATGGGGTATTAATAAGATGGTCCATGGGAATGAGGGTTGTTCATCTTGCATGCATGTGATAAAGAGTGTGGGAAAAATAAAAAGTGAACTAGAACCATGAACGTTTTCCTAATTTTGGGTTCAATTTGTATATTGCAAAAAATAGATTGAGCCTACTAAGGGTTCCGGATAATTGTAGAGTCTAAAGAAGTACAATTGATGTGTGTATGGCTAACTCTCTTCTTCATAAAATCGAACTCCTGGTGTCCGAATAATTGGTGTAAGTTCCAACTTGACTATACTAGAATTGTTTGCCTTAGTGTGTTTGATTGAAAGATTCATGTTCCCTAATTGTTTTAGATATTTTCCAAGCTCCTTCCCTTATGTGTGAAATGCCTTATGTGATGGTACTTATCGACATGAATGATGATGTTATTTGAACAAATAAAAAGGGAAAGACTTGAATTGTAAAATGCCCCTAAGTGTCAAGAACTACTTAATAAATGAGGTTGTTTGTGTCATGTAATGAAGATGGGAAAGAAATATGAATTGAGTGGATAGTTGGAAGAGGTTATGTCTCAAGTGAGATGGCTTATCCGATCGAGCCGAGATCGGACGCCATGCTGTACACATGGTGGCATTTGTATTGGAATTATTAAATTATATTGTGGATATGGATATGTCTCACTTGAGATAGCTTAGCCTGTCGGGCTGAGACCGGACTCCGTGTAAAAATACGGTGGCATTGTGAGTTGTGGCTTTGGCACTAAAGATTATTAATCTAAAAAGATGGAAAGATTGAATTGGAAACTATGTGATCCTTACTTGGTGTTTTCTTTGTATTCCTATGAAGTACTTATTGATTACTATGACTGCCTTCTCTTTGTTTCACTATTCATTCTACTAAGATTGGTGTTTGCCTTACATACTAGTACTATTCGACAGTACTAACATCCCTTTTGCCGGTAGCGCTACATCTTTGAATGGATGTAGGTGGTTTCATCACAGATAGTGCCGATTGCAGATAGTGGTGCTCTCTTTCTCTCCTCACATCAGTGTTTGGTGAGCCTTATTTCTCCCAGGGGTCATGTAGTCCTTCTTTTGTATAAGTTTTCACATTTTAAGGTATAGTCGGGGCCTTGTTGCCGGCATTGTCATGTTGCTCTTTTGTATCCTTAGAGGTTCCGTAGACGATTTTGTGGGTCATGTAATGTTGGGGTGGTCGTTGGATTGAGTTGTATTTTGGAAACTCAACTATGGCATAATGTATATAAGGAAAATGAACTAGCAACGTTTATATATTTATATAACTGATCTCTCCCCGATTTTACAAATGGTGATGTGATCCCTTTTTGGGTTATGAATGAGTCGGATAGGAAAGTTTTAATAGGCTTGCTCGACCGAGTTCACTCGGTTGAGCACCGGTCGCACTCCCCGAGGTTGGGGAACATAATTTCTTATGCATTTCATGCATTTATACATGTACATTAACCCATGGCCAGATGACGTTATATACGCGTATATATATGTACTTATATGTATATGGGATATGAAAAAAGGCTACGACGTTATATACGCACCACCACTTGATCAATTGGTATACGTTGATGATTTTCCCATAGTGGCCGAAATGATATGATGGGATGCCCTCAGAGGCTTGATGATGTTATGAACACATATCCCTATGCATGGTATGACATTTATACGCATATGCATGACATTATAAAAATAAAATGATTCACAGAGCTATGCAGGCGTACATGTCGAGTCTTTTACTCCATATTTCTCTCATGTCTATTATTTACTAATTTTCATTCCTTACTACTCGGTACATTATTCGTACAGACGTCCCTTTTTCCTGGGGACGCTGCGTTTCATGCCCGCAGGTCTCGATAGACAGGTCGAGAGTCCTCCAAGTAGGCGATCAGCTCAACAGAAGATATTGGTGCACTCCATTTTCTCCGGAGTTGCTTGTTTGGTCAGTATGATTTAGATGTGTATGGTTTGGTATGGCAGGGCTCTGTCTTGACCTTTATGACAATTATGTACTCTTAGAGGCTTGTAGATATATGTCGTGTACGTGAAAGATTGTACGGCCTTGTCGGCCTATGTTTTGAGTTTATAAATGATAATGTTGGCCTATTAGGCCCGTATGTCACGTGTATATGATAAAGTAATAAGAAAGATATGTTACGTTGGTACTCGGTTGAGTAAGGTACCGGGTGCCCGTCGCGGCCCATTGGTTTGGGTCGTGACATTTATGGTCAGCTTGTTTTGTTATGATTCTCTAAAGTGATAATCGATTAAGTCATTAATAATTGTTGATCTTTGTTCTGAGTTTTCCTACAGTCTCCATACCCGAAATCTTACATGGTTATGTTTAATACAAACTTCATAGTTCTTAGTGACTTGCAGTAAACTCATCTTTGTCTTATTGCACTTCTATAATTTTGTGAGTTTTGGAAGCTGAGTTTACTACCTGATAGTTATGACTGAAATGAAACCTGAACTAAGATGACTTGTATCCCCTTGCCTTTTAACCTTGAGCCTAAACTTGAAGTGTCTCTACTTGTGTTTGTCCAACTGCTTTACTAAGTTACTATTATAGTCTTTAACAATGTTTTAGCAATCATTATTGTTGAACCAATCATGCTCATCTAAATTTCATGCCTTTCCCTTCACTGATGATTCTGTTGAGGCTTCATCTTGTTTCCCTGCACCTTATTTGCCTTATGGTTGATTTCATTATTTGGTAACCTTAACTGATATACTCCTGAAAATTCAATGTGTCCATGTCACTTAAGTTGAAAGAATTTAAGTGATTCGATACTTTCCTTCTCTACATCTGTATCTACTAACTCTGAGGATGATATCTGGGCTATCACTATGACCTTTTCATGATCATACTCAATTGTTATAGAAAACTATCTTATTTGCATCAAACTGTCTCCTTCTCCTGAACCCTTTGGTTGTATATATTCTGTTAAGGTTAAGCTATCTTCCCCTTAGTGTAAGTCATGATTTTGTTTGGATACATTCAACTAATAATTGCTGCATGACTAAGTTTGTTTGTCCCATAAACATGTTGAGATCTTCATATACATACAACAACAACAACATACCCAGTAATATCCCACACCGTGGGGTCTGGTAAGGGTAGTGTGTACGCAGACCTTACCCCTACCTTGTGAGGATAAAGAGGTTGTTTCAAATAGACCCTCAGCTTAGGAAAGCATAAGCACCACATTAATGAAAATATAGACTAGAAGGGACAGTACCAAGAAGCCATATAAAAGCAGAATAAAAATAACCAGATAGTAAGGGGATCAACAATGTAAGAAACAACAGTTAGTTATAAAAACCTACTACTGATAGAAAGCGAGACTGCGTGCCAATATTACTGTTATGAACATTCTAGACTACCTACTTTACTATCCTAATCTTCAACCTCCATACCTTCCTATCAAGGGTCATGTACTCGGTCAGCTGAAGCTGCGCCATGTCTTGCCTAATCACCTCTCCCCACCTCTTCTTTGGCCTATCTCTACCTCTCTGTCGTTCCTCCAATTTCAACCTCTCATACCTTCTCACTGGGACGTCTGTGCTCCTCCTCCTCCTCACATGACCAAACCACCTAAGTCGTGTTTCCCGCATCTTGTTCTCAATAGGGGCCACATCCACCTTATCGCAAATAACCTCATTTATGATCCTATCTAACCTGGTGTGCCCGCACATCCATCTCAACATCCTCATATCTTCTACCTTTATCTTCTGGACATGAGCGATCTTAACTGGCCAACAGTCAGCCCCATACAACGTTGTTGGTCTGACTACCACTCTGTAGAACTTACCCTTAAGTTTTGGTGGCACCTTCTTGTTACACAAAACACCTGAAGCGAGTCTCCATTTCATCCATCCCACCCCAATACGATGTGTGACATCTTCATATATCTCCCCATCCCCCTGAATAATAGACCCAAGGTACTTAAAACTTCCTCTCATAGGGATGACCTGCGAGTCCAGCCTCACCTCGCATTCCCCTCCTTGAGTCTCGCCACTGAACTTACACTCCAAGTATTCCGTCTTGGTCCTGCTCAACTTGAAACCTTTAGATTCCTGGGTCTGCCTCCATACCTCTAATTGCGCATTCACACCATCTCACGTCTCGTCAATAAATACAATATCATCTACAAATAGCATGCACCACGACACCTCCCCTTGGATGTGGCACGTCAGTATATCCATCACCATAACAAAAAAGGGCTGAGTGCCGACCCCTGATGCAACCCCATCATCACTGAAAAATGGTCCAATTTCCCACCCACCGTCCTCACTCGGGTCTTTACTCCATCATACATGTCCTTAATCAACCTAACGTAGGCAAAAGGTACACCTCTAGCCTCCAAACATCTCCACAAAACCTCCCTCAAAACTTTATCATACGCTTTTTCCAAGTCGATGAACACCATATGCAAGTCCTTCTTTCTCTCCGTGTACTGCTTCATCAATCTCCTAACAAGGTGGATGGCTTCTGTAGTCGAACGCCCCGGTATAAACCCAAACTGGTTCTCAGAAATAGACACACTCCTCCTCACCCTTAGCTCTACCACTCTCTCCCACACTTTTATAGTATGGCTAAGAAGCTTGATACCCCGATAGTTATTGCAATTTTTGATATCACTCTTGTTCTTGTATACAGGAACCATCGTGATCCACCTCCACTCTTCGGGCATCTTCTTCATTCAAAAAGTGATATTAAATAACCTAGTGAGCTACTCCAAGCCTGCCTTGCCCGCACTCTTCAAAAACTCCACCGGGATTTCATCCGGCCAGGTCACTTTGCCCCTGCTCATCCTATGCATAGCCCCCTCAACTTCATCAACTCTAATCCGCCTATAATACCCAAAGTCACAACGACTCCCGGAGAGTTCCAAATCACCCAGGACAATGCTCATGTCTACTTCCTCATTCAAGAGACTATGGAAGTGGGTCTGCCATCTCCGATGGATAAGCCCCTCATCCAACAAAACTCTACCTTCTTCGTGCTTGATGCACTTCACTTGGTCCAAATCACGCGCCTTCTTTTCTTGTCCCTTGGCTAACCTGAACAACCTCTTATCCTCACGTCGGCCCTCGAGTTCCTCATACAAACGGCTAAAAACTTCAGTCTCGTCCGCCATAACTGCTAACTTTGCCTCTTTCTTAGCTAACTTATAATGCTCCCTATTCGCCCTCTTCTCCTTCTCGTCTACACTTTCCACTAGCTTTTGATACGCTGCTTTCTTGGTTTCTACTTTTCCTTGCACCTCTCCATTCCACCACCAGTCTCCCTTGTGACCACCAGAGTAACCCTTTGAGACCCCTAATAACTCTCCCGCGGCTTCCCTAATGCACTGCACAGTCGTGGTCCACATAGCGCTTGCGTCCCCACTACTCCTCCAAGCCCCCATAGTCAACAACTTGACCCCAAGCTCCTGCGCTTTAGCTTCCGTCAAGGCTCCCCACTTGATCCTATGTTGGATATACATCGCCCTCTTCCTCCTCTTCGTCGTGATCTCAAGGTCCATGACCAGGAGCCTATGGAGGGTCGAGAGGTTCTCACTCGGGATGACCTTGCAATCCGTGCAAAGACCTCTATCAGACTTCCTGTAGAGTAAATAATCAAACTGAGTCTCGGCCACCGAACTCCGAAAGGTGACCAAGTGCTCCCTCTTCTCCTGGAAACTCGAGTGTGCTATCACCAAATCAAATGCTCTAGCAAAGTCAAGCAAAGACGTTCCTCCTCCGTTTCTATTTCCAAAACCAAAGCCACCATGCACATCATCATACCCCCCAGACGTCGCTCCAATGTGGCCATTGAAATCTCCTCCTATGAAAAGCTTCTTGGTATGCAGGATACCACGCACCATCTCATCCAAATCCTCCCAGAAACGCCCCTTGACTTCCTTATCCAAGCCTGCTTGGGGTGCGTACGCACTGATTATATTCAAAGTAAAACCTTTAACAACTAGCTTAATAGTCATCAGCCTGTCATTCACCCTCATAACCGCCACCACTAGTTCACGGAGGTCCTTATCAACCAAGATACCTACCCCGTTCCTGCCCCCACCCTCCCAGAATACCAAAGTTTGAAACTGCCCATATCCCGCGCCTTATCTCCTACCCACCTAGTCTCCTATACACAAGCTATATTAATCTTCCTTTTCTCGAGAATCTTCGCTAACTTTACAGATTTTCCAGTCAAAGTTCCTACGTCCAAGACCCCACTCTCAGCCTAGTAGCTCCCTTAGCCCTCTTACCCCCCCTACCCTCCTTACCCCCTCCCCCGCGCTGGCGCCCCCGAGGACAAGACCTTACCTTACCATCATTCACCAAAGCCACTATAATTGACGAGTCACTACACAAGCACTATCCCTAAAACAAGCAAAAAAAATAAAATGAATTACTAAAAAATAATCTACCACTAAAGGTAGCAAAACGGGTGAAGAAATAAAATAAAGGAACTAACGGGAACTATAATCTACAACTAAAGGTCAGACAAACAGGTGAAGGAATAAAACAAGGGGACTAAAGGAATTATAATCTACAACTAAAGGATATAAAAATAGGTGAAGAAATACAATACAAGAGCTAAAGGGGGCTATAATCTACAACTAAAGATCCTAAGGATATATGAAATAAAGATTCAAAATAAAGATGTAAACAGGTAGATAACAATATAAACAAGTAGGCAAATCTATCACTAATGCAATCAAATTACCAATGCTAGAGCAAATACTAACTAAAGATTCAAGAACTAAATAGGCATGCAAGGCGATACAGTTACGCTAAAATATCAAACTGTTAAAATATCAAGATAGGAGAGGAACAACATAACCCGGATTGCAGCCAGAAAATGGCAGTCTTTTTTTATTATCTGATGTTGAACAAGAACCAAAGATAAAGGAAAATTTAGGTTTCCGTTATCTCCGAGATGATTTTGCCCAACTTCAAGTTACAGTGAGGGACTGAAGATGAAGTGGTTATCGGTGAGCAGCATGGGAGGGTTTTCTCAGAAATCAGAAGAACTTGGTAGTGGGTATTTGCAAGATTATGAACTCTTCTAAAACTTGAAATGGGGAAGGAGAAAGAAAGGAAGGACTAGCTATAATGAGTTCAAATGCTTTCCTTTCTCCATACCTCCTACTGACGAGCTTAAAACACAATACAAAATTATGCTTGCTAGTCGAATATAGTATAATATAATATCGTATCCACGGGGATTGGAGTTAAACAGTATTATCACAGTTTGTAGCTAGATTGCTATCCAAGATGATCAACAGTTGATAATTATGTGATTAAAACTATAATTAACTAAGAATCTAGAGCTAATTGACTATGACAATCGCAACAAAAGTAAGCAAGGAAGATATCAATGGAATAAAATAGGGGTTGATTGGATAGGTGCAAGATAATTGTCTGGGATTTAACTCTAGTTAATTCACTTCTAATGTTCAAGTGAGTCTCTCCAATTCACTCAATTATTAGTTCAAACATTTAGTAGAAACTCCTCTCTCGATTAAGTCTCAACCTCACAATATGAACCAATTTAAGCTTAGTGAAGATATGCAAGAGTTCGTATTGGATTGGTCATTAAGAGAACCTCTCTCGATTATCCTCCTAACTAGGTCTAAACATTAATTTAACTAGCCTCTTTTGATTACTAAGAAGAATTAATGAATTCAACCACCAAGATAATGCAAAGATATCACAAGTATGCCTCTCTCTATTACATGAACAAGTGAATATAGATGCAACAATTAAAATACTCAAAACGATTCAATGCACAAAAACTAGAGTTAATATCCATAAACAAATATCAATACACCAAATCCATAAATCCCTAAGGAGAATTACTCCATATCTATGGAGTAATTCATCACAAATATAAAGAAAAACATAAAGCGATCCAAACTCTTGTCTTGAGTGAGGATTGAAAGATGAATCCCTTATGCTTTCGCTTCTCCCCCTCCTTTTTAGCCTCCTTAGGTCTTATATGTGTCAAAAGTCCCTAAAACAATTTTTTTCCATGTATACCAAGTAGTGCCGGGCCCAGGTGAAAATACCTTCTCCTGCGCGAAATAGGAAAATACTATGTAGAATTTGCACAGGCTCGTGCATGGGGCGATGCGCCATGCGGGGCGTTAGTGGAAAAGTTTAGAAAGTTAAAATCTATCAGACAGCTGGATTTTGACATCTAGACGTGGTATTCGACCTACGAACGCGATTCCGGCTTAATCCCTTGGGATTTTACAAACTTCAAAGCTCCGAATAACTCAAATTAGTTCCATAACATTTACATAGCTAGGAATTCTCCTACAATGCATAAAATACACAATTAGTGTAGAAGACTAGCGATTAAAGCTCAAACTCAATTAAAGTGCAGTAAATTAGAGTGCAATAAGCGACTAAAATACGAGATTATAGCCTACCATCAACACCCCACACTTAAACCATTGCTCATCCTCGAGCAATCAAACTACACTTTATAAAGACACGACCTTTTTAAACAACTCTCCTAACTCATCATACCATGCACATTTAAAATAGGCTAAGCACAATAGTGTAACATTCTTGCCTCAAGATTTGACTCACAAGTACTACGCATTATTTATAACTCGTTCACTTACTCTAACACAGAGGTCAACGACATTACCTTTCCTTTATTAATCACGTGCCCTCACAACAAAAAAGAGTAGTTCCAAACACAATCGACATTAAGAACAATTGAGAACTCAAGATAGAAAGAAGTTACTCACTTTCAGAAACAACATTCATATGCC
The DNA here is from genome assembly GCF_000715075.1 of Nicotiana tabacum. NCBI lineage: Eukaryota > Viridiplantae > Streptophyta > Magnoliopsida > Solanales > Solanaceae > Nicotiana > Nicotiana tabacum. The sequence goes on along the minus strand of NC_134096.1, from coordinate 39,288,127 downwards.
ACAAACGATGAACCATAGGCTTGCCCGTAGTGTACTACTTAACTAATCGAGCTCATTCAGTCATGAATCATGTAGGACTTTAATAGATTGTAATGTAGGCTGCAGGATGGGTAGGGTACATTTAGATATAAGAGTGACTCCACCTCCATAAGAACTTTAATACATACATTTTATTGTTCAAAACCCCACACTTATGTCAAACCATAACTCCACCTTCACATCAATATACATTAACTCTCAACTTCTTTAAGAACAATTAAATCAAGATTTACCACTATCATGGAATATTTTGCACAATCATACAACATTTTGTTTTCTTTTTCAATTCAAGTGGCTCTTACTTTTTCAATACAATGCACATTTCTCCTTATTTCATTAGTTCCACTCAAAAGCCAAACCAAACCACCCCACACTTCAACTTTTACAACGTTCATAATAAATTTAAGTGCTCACGAGAGGTTAAAAGTTCAAAGAGATGATCAATTCAAAACAAATGGGTAAGGCTTGTAATGTTGTTGCCAAAGAAACAGGATTACAGGCTCAAAGGGGTTAACTAAAATACATATCAATCAGGTGGGTAAGAGCATATAACTTGTTCAACAAAGAAATGCCTAAATCACTTCCAAGACTAAACAACACTACTATTTCGCTTTGCAAACACACGGGGCAAGTTCTAGACATCAAATGCAATACACATAATACATAAAACCTCACACACACATGGCACCTAACTCACTCAAGATCAGACTATCAAGACACTCTAGTCAAAGCAGTCAAGCAAGGTTAAGATCATGCAGTTTAATGTACTTATGCAAGAGTCAAAAATTGAGCCTAAGCATCACAACTAAAGCACTCACTATTCTCAAGGCATAAGAAATTCAAGAGACATTGCTTCCATAGTGAATCATAACGCAAGATTTCTTACTATTCTACAAAACCAAAAACTAACTACACCCGGTTCAAACAAAACCCTGGGAAAGAACTGCGGCACAAAGAAAAATCAAGGGGGAATTATTACACTATCTAACAACATAATTTTTTTTTGTCTTTTTCTTTCGACTTTAAAACCTCAAGAAACCTGCCGAATGATATCTATCGTCGGGAAAATCGAAAATTTTAAAATCTTTATAGTTTTTTCATTTTTTCGATCTCTAACTACTAGCACAAAAACTACACAAACAAATATATATACAACATACAGCTATCCCCCACCCCACACTTTAAGTTGTAGCATGTCCCCATGACACATAGTTAAAAAACACAAGGTAGAGGAAACTTCTCTGCATCTCTAGTTAGGGCCTGAATTAAAGTCAGGCTCCATTCCACGCGCCCGAACCAATGTACACATCCATGCAGACAGCTTCTTCTTAGCCTTCTTGGGGTACACCCCACACTTTTCTTTCGCTACAGCCTTCTCTTTTGAACCCTTCACCTTCCACTCAACACTTGCATCTGGCTTCTGCTTTATCACCCCCGTCTCTACATTCATCTCGAACGTCACAGTTTCTCCACCCACTCTAAGCATGAGTTTTCTATCATGTATATCCAATATTGCTCTACCCGTTGCTAAGAATGATCTTCCTAAGATAAGGGGGCCTCTTTGTTCTCTTCCATCATCACCACTATGAAATCTACAGGAAATACAAACTTATCTACCCGAACTAAGACATCCTCCACTATCCCCTCGGGTATGATAGTTATATGGTCTACCAGCTGCAAAGATATTGTTGCACACCTTATCTCTCCAATCTCATTCTCCAGCTTCTTGTAAATAGACAAAGGCATTAAATTAATTGAGGCACCCGAATCACATAAAGACTTATCAAAATTAAGAGTACCTAACGAGCAAGGTATAGTAAAACTCCTTGGATCTCCACACTTTTGTGGGAGTTTGTTTTGCAAGATTGCACTGCAATGCTCTGTGAGCTTGACCAATGAGGACTCTTCTATCTTCTTATTCTTTGTCAGGATTTCCTTCAAGAACTTAGCATAAGCTGGCATTTGGGAGAGCACCTATGTGAATGGAAAATTTACATTAACTTGTTTCAACATATCCATAAATATCTCAAATTGCTTGTCAAACTTCTCTCTATAAAGCTTTTAGCGAAAAGGTAAAGCATGCATGTGCTTGCTCTCTTCATATTCATCCCTTCTTGAATTCTCTTACTTCTTCTCTTTCTCAGTTCCCTTCTTACCTTTCTTCTTCTTATGAACTTCATTTTTCAGCTGATCCCCACTTTATTTTTCAGGTACCACCTCTTTTTGGATAGGTGTGGGCTCTTTCACTATTTTTCCACTTCTCAGAGTTACAGCATTTACCGTTTCCTTGGGGTTTCTTTTAATATCAGCTGGCAAAGTACCTGGGATCCTTTCAGACAATATGGTGGCAATTTGTCCCACTTGTTTCTCCAAGTTTCGTAGCCATGTGCCAAGTTCTTTGATAGCTACACCATGAGCGTCTAGCCTATCATTTGTCTTGACAATAAAGGACTTCATCAGATCTTCTAGCCCAGGCTGATTGGATTGTTGAGGTTGAAACTGCTGCCTTGGCTGATTTTGGAAGCCTGGAGCTCCTTGTCCCTGGAATGTGTAGTTATTTTGTTGCCATGCATTTGCAGTACCCCCGAGTGAACTCCATGAAAAACTGGGGTGCTTCTGACCCATTGCATTGAAGTTGTAATTTCCCACAACATTTACTTCCTTAGTTGACGCTTGACACTCATGAGTAGGGTGTTCTCTTACACATATATCACAAGCTGTGTTATTCTCACTTTGTATTGAAGCTAAGGTCAACTTCCTTATCTCTTTCACCATGGCATCAAGCTGTACCTACACAGATGTGTTAGCATCAACCTGGTGAACACCATTCACCCTTCATCTTTCAGCACTTTCAAAGGGCCACTGATTTGCATCTTTAGATAATTCAGCGAGAATAGTGACTATCTCCTCTGGTGTCTTTTTCATCAAAGGGCCTCCAGATGCATTACTCAATGTTCTACGTGAGGTCGGTGTCAAACCATCCCAAAAATCCAGGAGTTGCATCCAGAGTTCAATTCAGCGTGTTGACACTTTCGAACTAATTCCTTGAACCTTTCCCATGCTTCAAACACTGTTTCAGTCTCTTTATGGCAAAAGTTATGGATCTCTCTTCTAAACTTGCTTGTCTTAGCTGAGCAGAAATATTTATCAAGAAATTTTCTGGTCATCTCCTCCCATGTTCTAATTGATCCCTGGGGCAAGCTTCTAAGCCACTGCTTTGCATCATCTTTCAGTGTAAAGGGGAATGCCCTTAAATACACTGCATCTTGTGACACACCATTATATTGAAAGGTGTTCATAATCTCCTCGAACTCTATCAGATGCGTGTTTGCATCTTCGTTCATCTTTCCTCTGAAGAAAGAACAGTTTGAAGCAATCCCTGCTTCAATTCGAAATTGTTTGCAACCACCGTCTAATACTTGATAATCCTTGATTGTAGACCGGTCTAGCGTAATCACCAAGTGGTCTCCCAGCTCCAGGAGCTATGTTTCCGAACTGGTCTGCACCCACGGGTCGATTCTGAGAAATTCTTCGAGCCCTCTCCTCTTTATAGGCAAGTTGTGCATTTCGAAGAGCATCTTCCTCTGCATCTCGTGCAACTTTTTCTCGTTGTTGGTTTGCCTCTCTTGCAGCCAAATCAACACTATCATCATCTCCGGCCAAAATTTCTTTGTTTGAGGATTGCCCAACCTTCTCTATATTCTCAGAGAGATTTCTTTCCTTCCTCAACTGTCGCGGTTGTTTCTCGATTTCTGGTTCGTATGGTAGCAATTCTTTCCCATAAGATCGAGTCATGCACCAATCTAACCAGTAACCTGCGCACAGTTAAAAAGCACCAACATAAAACGAGAAAACAAAATAAAAATAAAAATTCCTGAATTAGCACTACAAACTATTTCAAACACTATTGATTGCAAATCCCCGGCAACGACGCCAAAATTTAACGAGCTTAAAACACAACACAAAATTATGCTCGCTATTCGAATATAGTATAATATAATATCGTATCCACAGGGATTGGAGTTAATCAATATTATCATAGTTTGTAGCTAGATTTCTATCCAAGATCATCAACAATTGAGAATTATGTGATTAAAACTACAATTAACTAAGAATCTAGAGCTAATTGACTATGGACAATCGCAACAAAAGTAAGCAGGGAAGATATCAATGGGACAAAATATGGGTTGATTGTATAGGTGCAAGATAATTGTCTGGGATTTAACTCTAGTTAATTTACTTCTAATGTTCAAGTGAGTCTCTCGAATTCACTTAATTATTACTTCAAACGTTTAGTAGAAACTCCTCTCTCGATTAAGTCTCAACCTCACAATATGAACCAATTTAAGCTCAGTGAAGATATGCAAGGGTTCGTAGTGGATTGGTCTTTAGGAGAACCTCTCTCGATTATCCTCCTAACTAGGTATAAACATTAATTCAACTAGCCTCTTTCGATTACTAATAAGAATTAATGAATTCAACCAACAAGATAATGCAAAGATATCACAAGTATGCCTCTCTGGATTACATGAGCATGTGAATATAGATGCAACAATTAAAATACCCAAAATGATTCAATGCATAAAAACTAGAGTTAATATCCATAAACAAATATCAATAAACCAAATCCATCAATCCCTATAGAGAACTACTCCATAGATATGGAGTAATTCATCACAAATATAAAGAAAAACATAAACCGATCCAAACTCTTGTCTTGAGTGAGGATTGAATGATGAATCCCTTGTGATTTCGCTTCTCCCCCTCCTTCTTAGCCTCCTTAGGTCATAGATGTGTCAGAAGTCCCAAAAATTACGTTTTTCCATGTATATATACCAAGTAGGGTCGGGCCCAGACAAAAATATCTTCTTCCAAATACTCTGTAAAAATTGCACAGGCGCACTGCATGGGGCGACGCGCCACACGGGGCGTTAGTGTTAAAGTTCAAAGAGTTAAAATCTGTCAGGACGCCTGAAAATATACAGGCGCGGTGTGCCACGCGCCGCCCCACGTGCCGCTGGTATACACTTTTCTCAAAGTCCGACTTTTTTCTTCGATTATGAAATCCAGACGTACCCCTGAACGCGATCCCGACTTAATTCCTTGGACTTTTATTCAGACTTCAAAGCTCCAAATAACTCAAATTAGCTCCATAATATTTACATAGCTCGAAATTCTCCTACAGGGCATAAAATACATATTTAGTGGAGAACACTAGCGTTTAAAGCTAAAACTCAATTAAAGTACAGTAAATTAGAGTTCAATAAGAGACTAAAACATGAGATTATAACCTGCCATCACCTACCCTCTGAAGTTCCTGGATTGAGCTGGTCCAAAGTGTTTCCGGGAAAGCTAGGAACGCGCGTCAAACCTTTCGGCCCCGTGTTAACCATATAAAAGAGATGATTCATTCTATTCCCTCTGTTATATTTGACTAAGACTCAGAGGATATCCCAAAGTGGGCATTCGGGCTCATCCCTCCCTTCACAGTCGCAGTCCTCTTAGCCATAGGGTTTTCTTGCTCGCTCGTAACTCCTCTGTTGGCATTGGTTCATTTTCGGTATGACTACTGAGGATTTGATTCAATACAGCGGATGAGAAAAATCCAGTAAACTTAGACAAGATAGAAAGTAAGGAAGACAGAAAGTGGGTAGCGAGGAAGAAATACAATAGCCTGCTCACGATTCAACTTCCTATTCAAGTGAATCCTCTTGGAGCGAGCCAAGTCTGGGATCTTTCCCCATAGCTTTCGTTCTTTGTTCTTTATCGCCTGATCTTTCTTTTCATTGTTGAATCTCTCTTTGATTAATCAATGTGTGATATTCTGAATCCTCATTACTAATAGAATGCAAATGATCTCTGGATTGATCAGAAGATCCTTTCAGTTGGTTATAATCCGTTACTTGAACAAAACTAGATCTTGTGGAATCACATTGAATATTTGATGATATATTGCTAAAAAATCCAATCCTTGTTTACCAACCACACATTGTCTAACCAAATCCAATTCTCTCTCGATACGTTCCTCAAAAAATCTGATTCGAGCGGATTCTTCCCCCAACTAACGAAGAGATCTGGATGAATTTGCCACATATGAAATTCAGCACAGTTTTGCAAACAAATAGCCCACTTCTTTGTCGAGAAGAGATGGTAAAGATTCTCAATATCATTTGATTGAATAGTTGACCCATCCCCTTTTTGTTTGAAGAAACCCTCCACTACAATTGGTATTTTTTCACGAAAAGAATACGTGAGATAAGAAATCCAGTCTTTCACTAAGATTTTGAATAGCGGTCCTGAATTCAAGTTGATTCTATTTCTTCCTTAGAGAAAGAAGATCAAACAATTCCCAATCATGGTCCTTGCAGATCGGATCATCCATATAATATACAAAAATAAACTCCAGATATTTGAGATCTTTCTCTTTGAATCATTCTGAAGTAGAAGGGGGTAAGATCCTTGCCGAATCAAAGTTATTCATTTCATTCACTACCGGAGCCCCTACTATTAATATTCAAGACAAAAAGAGGATTGAATCGAATACGGAAAGGTCATGGGGCTAGAACCCATAGGCACTGGACTAAGATATGAAATGAAGGATGAGTTTCACTCGCTTCGGGCTCAAGATTAAATAGAAGAGTCCAATGAGTCCACTAGTCCATCAATGCAAATTCGATAGAAAGCTCAAGTGAGAAAGTCACAATCCATTGAATAAGATCGGCTCAAGGTGAGAGCTCAAAAAAGAAAGAAAAGTAGGTGCTTTTAAGGCAGTGTGGAGTATCTAGAACGGATGGGAGGTAATTCATCCTATATTGGGTGTCTTGCTAAAGCTTTGTGTTCGTTTCAGTGACCTGGAGTCTTTGTTTGGGAAATCTATCTCTATGAACATGAACTATGTAGGAGGATGGATTTGATGTAGGAGAAGAGTGGAATCTGGAGCAGGGTATCAGGTTCAGACGACCTCAAACTGGATAGAGCAGGATTGGTGGAACCTGTGGTCGTCTCAAAATAGAAAGAGGTGCAGACGTCCCAACATGAGGTGTTCCAAAAGGAACTTATGAGAAAAGAATAGGACTGGAAAAAAGGTCCACTCTTATAGAAGAGCTACAAAGGCGGATGCGGATTCAGTCCGAGCTAAGTTCATAGGTATTGCCTAAAAATATCAATTTTATAGGAAAATAGAGCATTGACCTAAACTAGACCTCTTCTAAGGCAAAAAGAAGGTCAACCTCACTTCAGGTAATTAAACCTTTCTTTCTCGACGATCAAAGAGTCAAAACTAGCTTTCGAGCTAACCAACCATGGAGCTACCAGCCAACAAGCAAAACGAGTTCTCATTCACGGATAACTAAGCTTTGACAAGGGAGAGGGGGACCAAACTATTAGGAGGAAGAAGCAAACGGAAGACAGGGTCACTTGTGAAAGAACTACCGAAGAGGACCATCACAATTGAGGCGGTGGATGACAGGCTAGCTCACCAAGAATATCGGGAGAGGTTGGGGAAGACTTGGCTGCGACAAGTCAGGGAGAGGTTAGGTCAAGGGATTTCAGACAAAAGTCCCATCAATCATAAGAAAAGGATGTTCCCAGAAAGAAGAAAATAAGGAAATTCAAAAGAATAGGCCTTGAAGGAAGGCATGAATGAGGGGAGACCGGTCTAATGGCTGCAAGATATGCTGCAAGGTTGAATCAGTCCACTAAGGGATGATCTTATACATGATTTCAGCGAAGTGTTCAAGTCAAGGACTTAGGCGATCAAAGAAAAGAAGACTTGAAAGAAAAGCCTTCTATCCCACAGCTAAGGAATCCATCTAATACAGAGAGAGCGTCATATAGAATAACTTTATCCTTTGGAAACCACCTATTCTTCTCATCGACTACCTTCACTAGGGTCAAGATTCATGGTTAGGGAAGGATCAGGTCTTTTTGAGAGCTTATTGACCCACAAAAATAAGCATTGTGACCGATTTCTTTAAGTCAGCTTCTTTTTCGTGCGTGATAGAGTGTGAGGTTCGAGAGCTGTACGAACAAATGCTTTATTCGATCACTTTTCGCTAGCCTTAGTGAGTGATGAGATAGCGTATGATCAGTGCGCTAAGTGAGCAGCAAGCATTTTCTACTTCAACAACTTCTACTTATAGCTTAGCAGCTTTGTCTTTCAAAATTTTCTTCTCTTTTCTTTTTTATTTTAGAAGATGACAAACGAACTGAAAACTGCGAATGCTTCTAATTAATTGAATCTTTTATTAGAATCCAATTTTCTTATATATATATATATATATAGAGAGAGAGTGATGTCTTTATCACAATTCGTCAAGTAAACCTGCGCCCAAAGTGCTTACGTAGCCGGTCACCATTTGGCTAAGATCCTTGATGACTGATTCATAAACCACTAACACTTTAAGTCTTATGTTAAATATTCGCATAGCGACTAAGGTCCTAACAACTTGATGTCAGACTGTTCAACATGAGGGTCATCTAACTCCTCTAACACAGATAACATAAAGAGTAGGATTAGATGCTTAACATAACTACTCGTATGCTTTCACGAAAGATAGAGGAGCGACTCCGGAGAGAAACATCTAACAACTCGACTAGAGCGGATCCCGAGACTTCACCCCTTCCTTTAAATTGTTGGGCACTACATTCTATAAAAAGAAAGTGAAAATGAAAGGTAAACAAAAGAGAAAACATGTCACGCCCCAAACCTGGGGAGGCGTGGCTGACACCCGGTACCGCACTAGCCCGAGCGAACAACTCTATAACACTTTTTTTTCTTTGTAACTATCACGGGCCAACATGGCCACAACTCGTAATGTATAACTATAAGTCGGCAACACGATATTAATAAACTATCGTTCCTAAAACATGAATACATATGGGCAGTCAAGGCCTCTCATATACTGTACAAAATGAACCTCTGTCTACAAAGCCCCTAAGATTATTCGACATCAGTACGAATAATGTACTAAGTATGGAAGGCAGAACTGAAACATATATAATAAATCAACATTAATTAAAGACATATAAGAATCAACCTGAATCTCTGAAGTGCCACCGTATATATATACTTATTATACTTACATATATACAATGCTTCTCTTTGAGACTATTATCCATATCGTATAATGCGTGACTGTCCAACTGATTAGTGGTAACTGCCCGACCGGCCGTAGCATGGTGGTAAATGCATAATTGCCAAACTGGTGATAAATAATAATACATAACTACCCAACTGGTGGTAACTCCCCGACCGGCCGCAGCTCGGTGGTAGATGTATAACTGCCCAACCGGCTGTAGCTCGGTAATAAAGGAATATGCAAGTCTGCCCAACCGGTGATATATAATGATACATAACTGCCTAACCGGCGGTAACTGCCCGACCGTCCGTAGCACGGTGGTAAATGAATATGCATGAAGATGCATGTATTACCATATTATAAACATTAACATCTCTATCATATACCTCAATAGGGACTAGATACATACTCAGACATGCTTGAATATCACTTTACCGGAATGAATAACTTAGACATCCTTAACTACTAAGAGTAGAACCACTTATGGAATAGCATTACGTTTACGTATCGTTACTTGAATCATGCCAAAAGAAAAGAAGGGATAGCCTTAACATACCTCAATTCACTCTTTTGATGACTACAACTAGTAAATCCTTTTCATGAACATATAACCTCGAATGCTTGGGATTAGGCTCAATTGATTGAATTATTGATAGTTGTATCCTCAAAGTAATGCCTAAATATTTCGTTCACCCCATATTCTAAACAAAAACTGTTTGGAAAATGCAAACCTTACACGCACATCTGCCACCCATACCTTGGTCCACATAACATACTTCTGAATGGATTACGAGAGATTTATTTCACCAGGCTGTGCACAAATGTATATGGTGCCTTCTAGGCTACTAAACTTTTAGAGGCTGAAAGATAGACTAGTTAAGCTCTTAAAACAGTGATGTAGCCAGATTTGAATTTATCCAATTCCTTATAAATATTTTGAATGGTGAGGATGCAAAAGCTAAAGTTCGAGATGGTAACTTAAGTCGGCACAATTATAAGTTCATAACTAAAGTAATTTTTACATCAAACTTCTCCCACACATCAAAGTCCCTTTTTGATCATGCCACCTATTTAATAAATGCATGAGTCACAAATTTGGCTAAGGAAAAATCTGTCACGTGATGTTCTTATCCAAAATATTTTAGATAATTACCAATTACCCGCATAATTAAGAATTGTCTTCAATTAATTAAAATACTACTCATTTCTAACACACTTTATGTACCCTAATATCATGGTCATGTGGTACCATATAAAATAAATACATACACTTATTATTTTATTAAAACATCCATGAAAAAAATACATATATTTTCTCAACTTATAATTTTCCTAATCTCATATAAAGAGTAAAAATTCTCGCACGCTTAATACTTAAAATAGTAAAAAGATAGTCTTCTTTTCTTGTGAGAAAATAATTTCTATCTTTAAAATAAAGAAAATCTCATAAACTTTCTCATATTAGGTATATAATTTATCATATCCGAAAATAGTAATAATGGTAACTACCCAAAATTATACATATAAAACTTTTACTAAAATACTTCACTTAAAGAAAATAACACACTAACATAATATCTAACGGTATCAAGGTTGTAAACTTACAGGGTCTCATAATAATAATGTCTTAAACCCTCTATAACCTCCTAATAGACATAATCCCTTCGAACTCATGTGGATTTACTACGGCACATCCTAATGCTAAGGTACGGGATGTAACATCCTCCCCCCTCTAGAAACATTCATCCTCTAATATTAACTCTTTGAGATTTTCAAAACTGTCACTAGGGTCCTCTATATACTAAACTAAAACCTAAACTATATCTGAAGTCTCGACTATTCACAACCTTTTGTTCTTGAGTATCTCATATTGTCTTCACCTTTAACTTACTTACCATTCAATCTCGCGTCGTATCTTCTCTCGCTTTCATAACCTCCCTTTAACATAAGTAGAAATTACATCTACGCCTTAAAGCTCTATTGTGATACCTGCACCTCTGGTGCATACAAAATCTAGCGAAAGTTTCATACTGACTTCGTACGACTCAGCTCTATGGAACGATTTGGAAACAAAAGAAGAGTAACATTTCCTAAATACCCTATAGCCTCTCAATTATAAATGTGGCACGCAACACATCCATAAGTGAGACTCTACTAGGTACGGCTTTGTAGACTCCCTAGGACTCGACTTGCTCTGATACCACTTTGTCACGCCCCAAACCTGGGGAGGCGTTGCTGGCACCTGGTGCCGCACTGGCCCGAGAGAACCACTCTGTAACTTTTATTTTTCTTTGTAACTATCATGGACCAGCATGGCCACAACTTGTAATGTATAACTATAAATGGAAACACGGTATCAATAAACTATCGTTCTTAAAATATGAATACATATGGGCCGTCAAGGCCTCTGACATACTGTACAAAATGAACCTCTGTCTACAAAGCCTCTAAGATTTTTTGACATCAAATGGGACAGGATACCGGCCTACCCATAATTCTTTAGCAAAACTCTAATACGATGACTCAAAGACTCGGCTGCACTCCGAATGAGGTGGAGTCTTAACAATCCCTTGCTGAAAGCCAATCTCATCTACTATGAGGGCTCGTCAAACTGATTATCTATACCTGCTGGATTGAATGCAGCGTCCCTAATAAAAGGACGTCAGTACGAATAATGTACTGAGTATGTAAGGCAGAACTGAAACATAATAATAAATCAACATTAATTAAAGACATATAAGAATCAACTTGAATCTCTGAAGTGCCGCCGTATATATATACTTATTATACTTACATATATACAATGCTTCTCTTTGAGACTATTATCCATATCGTATGATGCGTGAGTGCCCAACTGATAAGTGGTAACTGCCCGACCGGCCGTAGTTCGGTGGTAAATGCATAATTGCCAAACCGGTGGTAAATAATAATACATAACTACCCAACCGGTGGTAACTGCCCGACCGGCCGCCGCTCGGTGGTAGATGTATAACTGCCCAACCGGTCGTAGCTCGGTGGTAAATGAATATGCATGTCTTCCCAATATAAGGATAAATAACTGCCCAACCGGTGGTAACTGTCTGACCGTCCGTAGCACGGTGGTAAACGAATATGCATGAAGATGCATGTATGACCATATTATAAACATTAACATCTCTATCATATACCTCAATAAGGACTAGATACATACTCAGACATGCTTGAATATCACTTTACCGGAATGAATAACATAGACATCCTTAACTACTAAGAGTAGAACCACTTATGGAATAACATTACGTTTATGTATCGTTACTTGGATCATGCCAAAAGAAAAGAAGGGATAGGCTTTACATACCTCAATTCACTCTTTTGATGACTACGACTAGTCAATCCTTTTCATGAACATCTAACCTCGAATGCTTGGGATTAGGCTCAATTGATTGAATTACTGATAGTTGTATCCTCAAAGTAATGCCTAAATATTTCTTTCACCCCATATTCTAAACAAAAACTGTTTGGAAAATGCAAACCTTACACGCACATCAGCCACCCATACCCTGGTCCACATAACATACTTCTGAATGGATTACGAGAGATTTATTTCACCAGGCTGTGCACAAATGTATATGGTGCCTTCTAGGCTACTAAACTTTTAGAGGCTGAAAGATAGACTAGTTAAGCTCTTAAAACAGTGATGAGGCCAGATTTGAATTTATCCAATTCCTTATAAATATTTTGAATGGTGAGGATGCAAAAGCTATAGTTGGAGATGGTAACTTAAGTCGGCACAATTATAAATTCATAACTAAAGTAATTGTTACATCAAACTTCGCCCAGACATCAAAGACCCTTTTTGATCCTGCCACCTATTTAATAAATGCATGAGTCACAAATTTTGGTAAGGAAAAATCTGCCATGTGATGTTCTTACCCAAAATATTTTAGATAGTTACTAATTACCCGCATAATTAGGAATTATCTTGAATTACTTAAAATACTACTCATTTCTAACAAACTTTATGTACCCTAATATCATGGTCATGTGGTATCATATAAAATAAATACATACACTTATTATTTTTATTAAAATATCCATGAAAAAAATACATATATTTTCTCAACTTATAATTTTCCTAATCTCATATAAAGAGTAAAAATTCTCGTACGCTTAATTCTTAAAATGGTAAAAAGATAACCTTCTTTTCTTGTGAGAAAATAATTTCTATCTTTAAAATAAAGAAAATCTCATAAACTTTCTCATATTAGGTGTATAATTTATCATATCCGAAAATAGTAATAATGGTAACTACCCAAAATTATAATTATAAAACTTTTACTAAAAATACTTCACTTAAAAAAAATAACACACTAACATAATATCTAACGGTATCAAGGTTGTAAACTTACAGGGTCTCATAATAATAATGCCTTTAACCCTCTATAACCTCCTAATAGACATAATCCCTTTGAACTCATGTGGATTTACTACGGCATATCCTAATGCTAAGGTACGGGATGTAACATCCTCCTCCCCTCTAGAAACATTCGTCCTCGAATGTTAAGTCTTTGAGATTTTCAAAACTGTCACTAAGGTCTCCTCTATATACTAAACTAAAACCTAAACTATATCTGATGTCTCGACTCTTCACAACCTTTTGTTCTTGAGTATCTCATATTGTCTTCACCTTTAACTTACTTACCTTTCAATCTCGCGTCGTATCTTCTCTCGCTTTCATAACCTCCCTTTAACATAAGTAGAAATTACATCTACGCCTTAAAGCTCTATTGTGATACCTGCACCTCTGGTGCATACAAAAATCTAGCGAAAGCTTCATACTGACTTCGTACGACTCAGCTCTATGGAACGATTTGGAAACAAAAGAAGGGTAACATTTCCTAAATACCCTATAGCCTCTCAATTATAAATGTGGCGCGCAACACATCCATAAGTGAGACTCTACTAGGTACGGCTTTGTAGAATCCCTAAGACACGACCTACTCTGATACCACTTTGTCACGCTCCAAACCCGGGGAGGCGTGGCTGGCACCCGGTGCCGCACTGGCCCGAGAGAACCACTCTGTAACTTTTTTTTTTCTTTGTAACTATCATGGGCCAACATGGCCACAACTTGTAATGTATAACTATAAATGGGCAACATGGTATCAATAAACTATCGTTCTTAAAATATGAATACATATGGGCCGTCAAAGCCTCTGACATACTGTACAAAATGAACCTCTGTTTACAAAGCCTCTAAGATTATTTGACATCAAATGGGAGAGGATACCGGCCTATCCATAATTCTTTAGCAAAACTCTGATACGATGACTCAAAGACTCGGCTGCACTCTGAATGAAGTAGAGTCTTATCAATCCCTCCCTGAATGCCAATCTCGTCTACTATGAGAGCTCGTCAAACTGGTTATCTATACCTGCTGGATTGAATGCAATGTCCCTAATAAAAGGACGTCAGTACAAATAATGTACTAAGTATGTAAGGCAGAACTGAAACATAACAATAAATCAACATTAATTAAAGACATATAAGAATCAACCTGAATCTCTGAAGTGCCACCGTATATGCATACTTATTATAGTTACATATATACAATGCTTCTCTTTGAGACTATTATCCATATTGTATGATGCGTGACTGACCAACTGATATGTGATAACTGCCCGACCGGCCGTAGCTCGGTGGTAAATGCATAACTGCCAAACCGGTGGTAAATAATAATACATAACTACCCAACTGGTGGTAACTGCCCGACCGGCCGCAGCTCGATGGTAGATATATAACTGCCCAACCAGCCGTAGCTCGGTGGTAAATGAATATGCATGTCTGCCCAACCGGTGATTAATAATGATACATAACTGCCCAACCGGTGGTAACTGCCCGACCGTCCGTAGCATGGTGGTAAACGAATATGCATGAAGATGCATGTATTACCATATTATAAACATTAACATCTCTATCATATACCTCAATAGGGACTAGATACATACTCAGACATGCTTGAATATCACTTTACCGGAATGAATAACATAGACATCCTTAACTACTAAGAGTAGAACCACTTATGGAATAACATTACGTTTACGTATCGTTACTTGGATCATGCCAAAAGAAAAGAAGGGATAGGCTTAACATACCTCAATTCACTCTTTTGATGACTACGACTAGTCAATCGAACATCTAACCTCGAATGCTTGGGATTAGGCTCAATTGATTGAATTACTGATAGTTGTATCCTCAGAGTAATGCCTAAATATTTCGTTCACCCCATATTCTAAACAAAAATTGTTTAGAAAATGCAAACCTTACACGCTCATCTGCCACCCATACCCTGGTCCACATAACATACTTCTGAATTGATTACGAGAGATTTATTTCACCAGGTTGTGCACAAATATATATGGTGCCTTCTAGGCTACTAAACTTTTACTGACTGAAAGATAGACTAGTTAAGCTCTTAAAACAGTGATGTAGCCAGATTTGAATTTATCCAATTCCTTATAAATATTTTGAATGGTGAGGATGCAAAAGCTAAAGTTGGAGATGGTAACTTAAGTCGGCACAATTATAAGTTCATAACTAAAGTAATTTTTACATCAAACTTCTCCGAGACATCAAAGTCCCTTTTTGATCATGCCACCTATTTAATAAACGCATGAGTCACAAATTTTGCTAAGGAAAAATCTGCCACGTGATATTCTTATCCAAAATATTTTAGATAATTATCAATAACCCGCATAATTAAGAATTGTCTTAAATTACTTAAAATACTATTCATTTCTAACACACTTTATGTACCCTAATATCATGCTCATGTGGTACCATATAAAATAAATACATACACTTATTATTTTATTAAAACGTCCATGAAAAAAATACATATATTTTCTCAACTTATAATTTTCCTAATATCATATAAAGAGTAAAAATTCTCGTACGCTTAATTCTTAAAATGGTAAAAAGATAACCTTCTTTTCTTGTGAGAAAATAATTTCTATCTTTAAAATAAAGAAAATCTCATAAACTTTCTCATATTAGGTATATAATTTATCATATCCGAAAATAGTAATAATGGTAACTATCCAAAATTATACTTATAAAACTTTTACTAAAATACTTCACTTAAAGAAAATAACACACTAACATAATATAACGGTATTAAGGTTGTAAACTTACAGGGTCTTATATTAATAATGTCTTAAACCCTCTATAACCTCCTAATAGACATAATCCCTTTGAACTCATGTGGATTTACTACGGCATATCCTAATACTAATGTACGGGATGTAACATCCTTCTCCACTTTAGAAACATTCGTCCTCGAATGTTAACTCTTTGAGATTTTCAAAACTCTCACTAGGGTCTCCTCTGTATACTAAACTAAAACCTAAACTATATCTGAAGTCTCGACTATTCACAACCTTTTGTTCTTGAGTATTTCATATTGTCTTCACCTTTAACTTACTTACCTTTCATTCTCGCGTCGTATCTTCTCTCGCTTTCATAACCTCCCTTTAACATAAGTAGAAATTACATCTACGCCTTAAAGCTCTATTGTGATACCTGCACCTCTAGTGCATACAAAATCTAGCAAAAGCTTCATACTGACTTCGTACGACTCAGCTCTATGGAACGATTTGGAAACAAAAGAAGGGTAACATTTCTTAAATACTCTATAGCCTCTCAATTATAAATGTGGCGCGCAACACATCTATAAGTGAGACTCTACTAGGCACGGCTTTGTAGACTCCCTAAGACACGACCTGCTCTGATACCACTTTGTCACGCCCCAAACCTGGGGAGGCGTGGCTAGCACCCGGTGCCGCACTAGCCCGAGAGAATCACTCTGTAACTTTTTTTTCTTTGTAACTATCATGGGTCAACATGGCCACAACTTGTAATGTATAACTATAAGTGGGCAACACGGTATCAATAAACTATCGTTCTTAAAACATGAATACATATGGGCCGTCAAGGCCTCTGACATACTGTACAAAATGAACCTCTGTCTACAAAGCCTCTAAGATTATTTGACATCAAATGGGACAGGATATCGGCCTACCCATAATTCTTTAGCAAAACTCTGATACGATGACTCAAAGACTCGGCTGCACTCTGAATGAGGTGGAGTCTTACCAATCCCTCGCTGAATGCCAATCTCGTCTACTATGAGGGCTCGTCAAACTGATTATCTATACCTGCTGGAATGAATGCAGCGTTCCTAATTAAAGGATGTCAGTACGAATAATGTACTAAGTATGTAAGGCAGAACTGAAACATAACAATAAATCAACATTAATTAAAGACATATAAGAATGAACCTGAATCTCTGAAGTGCCGCCGTATATGCATACTTATTATACTTACATATATACAATGCTTCTCTTTGAGACTATTATCCATACCATATGATGCGTGACTACCCAACTGATCAGTGGTAACTGCCCGACCGGCCGTAACTCGGTGGTAAATGTATAGCTGCCAAACCGGTGGTAAATAATAATATATAACTACCCAACCGGTGGTAACTGCCCGACCGGCCGCAGCTCAGTGGTAGATGTATAACTGCCCAACCGGCCGTAGCTCGGTGGTAAATGAATATGCATGCCTGCCCAACCGGTGATAAATAATGATACAAAACTACCCAACCGGTGGTAACTACCCGACCGTCCGTAGCACGGTGGTAAACGAATATGCATGAAGATGCATGTATTACCATATTATAAACATTAACATCTCTATCATATACCTCAATGGGGACTAGATACATACTTAGACATGCTTGAATATCACTTTACCAGAATGAATAACATAGACATCCTTAACTGCTAAGAGTAGAACCACTTATGGAATAGCATTACGTTTACGTATCGTTACTTGGATCATGCCAAAAGAAAAGAAGGGATAGCCTGAACATACCTCAATTCCCTCTTTTGATGACTACGACTAGTAAATCCTTTTCATGAACATCTAACCTCGAATTCTTGGGATTAGGCTCAATTGATTGAATTACTGATAGTTGTATCCTCAAAGTAATGCCTAAATATTTCGTTCACCCCATATTCTAAACAAAAATTATTTGGTAAATGCAAACCTTACACGCACATCTGCCACCCAGACCCTGTTCCATATAACATATTTCTGAATTGATTACAAGAGATTTATTTCACCAGGTTGTGCACAAATGTATATGGTGCCTTCTAGGCTACTAAACTTTTAGTTGCTGAAAGATAGACTAGTTAAGCTCTTAAAACAGTGATGTAGCCAGATTTGAATTTATCCAATTCCTTATAAATATTTTGAATGGTGAGGATGCAAAAGCTAAAGTTGGAGATGGTAACTTAATTCGGCACAATTATAAGTTCATAACTAAAGTAATTTTTACATCAAACTTCTCCGAGACATCAAAGTCCCTTTTTGATCATGCCACCTATTTAATAAATGCATGAGTCACAAATTTTGCTAAGGAAAAATCTGCCACGTGATATTCTTATCCAAAATATTTTAGATAATTACCAATTACCCGCATAATTAAGAATTGTCTTAAATTACTTAAAATACTACTCATTTCTAACACACTTTATGTACCATAATATCATGGTCATGTGGTACCATATAAAATAAATACATACACTTATTATTTTATTAAAACGTCCATGAAAAAATACATATATTTTCTCAACTTATAATCTTCCTAATCTCATATAAAGAGTAAAAATTCTCGTACGCTTAATTCTTAAAATGGTAAAAAGATAACCTTCTTTTCTTGTGAGAAAATAATTTCTATCTTTAAAATAAAGAAAATCTCATAAACTTTCTCATATTAGGTGTATAATTTATCATATCCGAAAATAGTAATAATGGTAACTATCCAAAATTATACTTATAAAACTTTTACTAAAATACTTCACTTAAAGAAAATAACACACTAACATAATATCTAACGGTATCAAGATTGTAAACTTACAGGGTCTCATATTAATAATGTCTTAAACCCTCTATAACCTCCTAATAGACATAATCCCTTTGAACTCATGTGGATTTACTACGGCATATCCTAATACTAATGTACGGGATGTAACATCCTTCTCCCCTTTAGAAACATTCATCCTCGAATGTTAACTCTTTGAGATTTTCAAAACTGTCACTAGGGTCTCCTCTGTATACTAAACTAAAACCTAAACTATATCTGAAGTCTCGACTATTCACAACCTTTTGTTCTTGAGTATCTCATATTGTCTTCACCTTTAACTTACTTACCTTTCAATCTCGCGTCGTATCTTCTCTCGCTTTCATAACCTCCCTTTAACATAAGTAGAAATTACATCTACGCCTTAAAGCTCTATTGTGATACCTGCACCTCTGGTGCATACAAAATCTAGCGAAAGTTTCATACTGACTTCGTACGACTCAGCTCTATGGAACGATTTGGAAACAAAAGAAGAGTAACATTTCCTAAATACCCTATAGCCTCTCAATTATAAATGTGGCACGCAACACATCCATAAGTGAGACTCTACTAGGCACTGCTTTGTAGACTCCCTAGGACACGACCTGCTCTGATACCACTTTGTCACGACCCAAACCTGGGGAGGCGTGGCTAGCACCCGGTGCCGCACTAGCCCGAGAGAACCACTCTGTAACTTTTTTTTCTTTGTAACTATCATGGGCCAACATGGCCACAACTTGTAATGTATAACTATAAGTGGGCAACACGGTATCAATAAACTATCGTTCTTAAATCATGAATACATATGGGCCGTCAAGGCCTCTGATATACTGTACAAAATGAACCTCTGTCTACAAAGCCTCTAAGATTATTTGATATCAAATGGGACACTCTACCGGCCTACCCATAAGTCTTTAGCAAAACTCTGATACGATGACCTAAAGACTCGGCTGCACTCCGAATGAGGTGGAGTCTTACCAATCCTTCGCTGAATGCCTATCTCGTCTACTATGAGGGCTCGTCAAACTGATTATCCATACCTGCTGGAATGAATGCAGCGTCCCTAATAAAAGGACGTCAGTACGAATAATGTACTAAGTATGTAAGGCAGAACTGAAACATAACAATAAATCAATATTAATTAAAGACATATAAGAATGAACCTGAATCTCTGAAGTGTCGCCGTATATGCATACTTATTATACTTACATATATACAATGCTTCTCTTTGAGACTATTATCCATATCGTATTATGCGTGACTGCCCAACTGATCAGTGGTAAATGCATAACTGTCAAACCGGCGGTAAATAATAATACATCACTACCCAACCGGCTGCAGCTCAGTGGTAGATGTATAACTGCCCAACCGGCCGTAGCTCGGTGGTAAATGAATATGCATGCTGCCCAACCGGTGATAAATAATGATACATAACTGTCCAACCGGTGGTAACTGCCCGACCGTCCGTAGCACGGTGGTAAACGAATATGCATGAAGATGCATGTATTACCATATTATACACATTAACATCTCTATCATATACCTCAATGGGGACTAGATATATACTTAGACATGCTTGAATATCACTTTACCGGAATGAATAACATAGACATCCTTAACTGCTAAGAGTAGAACCACTTATGGAATAACATTACGTTTACGTATCGTTACTTGGATCATGCCAAAAGAAAAGAAGGGATAGCCTTCACATACCTCAATTCACTCTTTTGATGACTACGACTAGTAAATCCTTTTCATGAACATCTAACCTCGAATGCTTGGGATTAGGCTCAATTGATTGAATTACTGATAGTTTTATCCTCAAAGTAATGCCTAAATATTTCGTTCACCCCATATTCTAAACAAAAATTGTTTGGAAAATGCAAACCTTACACGCACATCTGCCACCCATACCCTGGTCCACATAACATACTTCTGAATTGATTACGAGAGATTTATTTCACCAGGTTGTGCACAAATGTATATGGTGCCTTCTAGGCTACTAAACTTTTAGAGGCTGAAAGATAGACTAGTTAAGCTCTTAATATAGTGATGTAGCCAGATTTGAATTTATCCAATTCCTTATAAATATTTTGAATGGTGAGGATGCAAAAGCTAAAGTTGGAGATGGTAACTTAAGTCGGCACAATTATAAGTTCATAACTAAAGTAATTTTTACATCAAACTTCTCCGAGACATCAAAGTCCCTTTTTGATCATGCCACCTATTTAATAAATGCATGAGTCACAAATTTTGCTAAGGAAAAATCTGCCACGTGATGTTCTTATCCAAAATATTTTAGATAATTATCAATTACCCGCATAATTTAGAATTATCTTAAATTACTTAAAATACTACTCATTTCTAACACACTTTATGTATCCTAATATCATGGTCATGTGGTACCATATAAAATAAATACATACACTTATTATTTTATTAAAATATCCATGAAAAAAATACATATATCTTCTCAACTTATAATTTTCCTAATCTCATATAAAGAGTAAAAATTCTCGTACGCTTAATTCTTAAAATGGTAAAATGATAACCTTCTTTTCTTGTGAGAAAATACTTTCTATCTTTAAAATAAAGAAAATCTCATAAACTTTCTCATATTAGGTGTATAATTTATCATATCCGAAAATAGTAATAATGGTAACTATCCAAAATTATACTTATAAAACTTTTACTAAAATACTTCACTTAAACAAAATAACACACAAACATAATATCTAACGGTATCAAGGTTGTAAACTTACAGGGTCTCATATTAATAATGTCTTAAACCCTCTATAACCTCCTAATAGACATAATCCCTTTGAACTCATGTGGATTTACTACGGCATATCCTAATGCTAAGGTACGGGATGTGCATTAGGAACCAATAGCAGATTCGATGACGCATAACCTATTGAGTCCAAATATATAATTAGTTTTTAAAACTGAGTCCAAATCAATACTCAGATTCCCAAATTACCCTTTCATAAAGTGTAGACAAAACCCTCAAATTTCTCTTCAAATTTCCATATTTTAAGTGTAGAAATCCATGGGGAATAAATATATAAAATCAAATATAAGTGAAAGTTCCTCGCATCCAATGTAGTAGTGAAATTGCTCTTCAAAATCTTCTTTTCTCGAAGTCTAGGGCTCAAAATATGAAAGAATAGTTAAAATTCCAAAAATGACAACTTATATACTCTGCCCAGTAGTACACATCGCAAACGCGACCTCAAACCCGTGTTTGCGAAGCACCAAAATGCAGCGCCTGAAATCCCTTCATCACGAATGCGACATGAACCACATGAGCGTGCTGACCAACCGACCAAACTTTCGCGAACTCGAGCTACCCATTGCGAATGCGAAGGCCTAGATCCTCCAGCGTGATACATTCTCTTTGCGAACGCGTCTGTTCTCTCTTACGAACTGCAACGACCCGACTTGTCATTTTGAGAATTAACGCCCCGTTCAACAGCTTAAGGTCCCGAAAAACTTCGTAATATGTATTATGACTTGCGTGTGTGGTCGAGTTTGGTTTTTAGAAGATTCAGAATTAAATTGAAAGAACAATTCTTGTTTTGAAGTTTAAATGAAAAGAGTTGATCGGAGTTTGACTTTTGAGCAAACGACTCCGAAATGAAGTTTTGATGATTCTAATAGCTTCATATGATGATTTCGGACTTAGGCGTATGTCCGGATTTGGATTTCGAAGTCCATAGGACAATTCGACGCATTTTGGCGAAAATTTGAAAAAAGGTTGAAGTTTTAAAATATTTATAAGTTTGGCTGAAGGTTGAATTGTTGATGACGGGGTCGAATTTTGATTCTGTAAATAGGAACAGTCAATTACATCATTTATGACTTGTGTGCAAAATATGAAGTCATTCCGGGTTGATTTAATATGTTTCGGTGGAAATTATAGAAGTTGGAAGATTTGAAAACTCATAATTTGATTCGAGGTATGATTCATAGTTTCGACGTTGTTTAATGTGGTTTGAGGCATCGACTAAGTTCTTATTATATTTTGGGACGTGTTGGTATATTTGGTTAAGATCCCGAGGGTCTCGGGTGGATTTCAGATGGTTAATAGATCGATTTTTGGACTTAAGGATTTGCTGGTGCAATCGCTTCTGTGGAAGCTTGATTGAAGAAGTGACCTCGCAGAAGCGACTGAGGGGAAGCTGGGCAGAGTCTGATGGAGCAGGCCATAGAAGCGACAACTTGTGCATAGAAGCGCATTCCAGCACGCAGAAGAGGAAGCTGGCAGCTTGTTGGTTTCTCGCAAAAGCAAAATTTCTTTCGCGCCTGTTACATCGCAGGTGCAGCGATAGTGCTCGCAGAAGCGGAGGCAGTGCAAAAGCGTGATTTTGCTCGCAGAAGTGAGCTTGTAGGCACGACAAATATGTCCGCAGAAGCAGAACTGGACATATTGTTAAGGGATCGAACTTGGTCATTTTTCTTATTTCGTTTTGGGATTTTTGGAGCTCGGTTCTTGGGCGATTTTGAGGATTTCTTCACGACTTCGACTTGGGTAAGTGCTCTATATCCGAAAGTGATTATATTTCATAAATCCATGATTATATTCATCATTTAATTCGAGTTTTAATGGATGAAATTGGGATTTTTGTAAAACTCTTCAAAAAATGAAAATTTAAGATTTGGAGGTCGGTTTGTTATCGGAATTTGGTAATTCTTGCATGGTTGGACTCGTTATCGAATAGGTGTTTGATTTTTATAATTTTGGTCGGGTTCCGAGATGCGATCCCAGGTCAACTTTTTGGAGTGATTTTTTAGTTCTTAACTAAGTTCATTAGTTCATTATTTAAATTAAATTTCTATAGTTATATTTTATAGTATGAAATTATTTTGGCTAGATTCGAGCCGTTCGGAGTTGAAAAATAGAGGGAAGGGCCTTCTAATTGATTGTTTGAGCATGGTTTGAGGTAAGTGTCTTGCTTAACTTTGTGTGGGGGAAACTACCCCTTAGGAATTGAGTCTTTGGTGCTAATTGTGTCATGTGAAGTTCATGCACGCGAGGCGATGAGTACGTGCTCGAGCTTATTTGTGGAAAGTTGACCTTTTAGGGCTCTTAGGTTCTTATGTTCATTAGATATGAAGTTGTTTTGTTATGTTAAGTTCCCCATTTACTAGTTTCACCTCTACATGTCTTAATTGGAATTAATTGCTTCATGTTCAACCCTTATTTCCTATTTGACTATTGTGTGCCTTAACTGAAATTGTTGCCTCTTCGATTGCCATGCTATCATTTCCTAATTGCTTATCCTTAATTGAAATTATTAGTATCTCTTCTGTAATTGTCGATCCTTATTTGAGGTTATGATTATCTTTTACGTTGCTTATCCTTAATTAAATTTGTTGCATCTTTTCGTAATTGCTCAACACTAAATGAAGTTTAGTTATCCTTTATCGTAGTTGCCTCATCATTATTTAGAATAATTTGTTACATAATATTTCTCCATGGTTGAGCCAGTCTTATTGATATTGGTACATGCGGCGTGACAAGGCGGGCTATATATGTGGGTTTGCATATGTGGCGAGATGATAGCAACCTAGGAAGCTCAACTCTATTCAAGGACAAGGATGAAGCTTTGGAATCTCAAAGATGGCCTTTAACAATATGTCAAGCTAAAGAGTTGCAAAATAAGGCCATTAGACTTCAAGTGCAATTAAAGAAGCTTTTAATTGTGGAGGACGAGCTCAAGACCAAAGGAGATAAATTATACAAATTTTACAATTATTTGGTGGCCCAAATTGAAGTCCAAGAGGAGGAAGATTGAGTCCCGAACTCGGCCCTTGAAATCTAGCGAAAGGGCACCTAGAAGAGCCCAAAATGAGCTTAAAAGAGGTCCAAATGGGGGTGTTTGAAATGGAGCCCAATTGGAGTCCAAACCAATGACCCAAACTAGTAGTTTTAAGGCCCAAATCTGCCCCAAAGGGATTTGGCCGCCCCTACCTAATTTTGTGACTTTTCTTATTTCTTAGCAACCACCCTACCTAATTTTGATGACTTTGTTACCCCTTAGCAGCCCCCTACCTAATTGTAATGACTTTTTATGCCTTAGTACTCCTATAAATAAGGAGTTCTTCTCATTCATTGAGACACTTCATTATTGATTAAGTATATCATACTTTGAGAGTTCTTTTGAACCTTTGTTACTTGTGCTTTGAGATTTATCTTTCAACCTTTACTAGTTCATAGTTCAAGGTAGTAAGATTAATTCTCTATTGTGATATCTTTGATTTCTTTGTAGTATTCTTAGAAGGCGATTAATACTAGTTATTAATTGTTGTCTCAAGTTACTCGTAAAGCGGTCAAGATCCGAATCTATTGTTTTGATTTGCTTTTAAGTAAAGGCGTTTGATTTCTTCAATAAATCAAGACGTTGTTGCTTTGATCTTGTCAAGGCTATAGAACTTGCGTTCTTGGAAGTTCTTGGAATTCTTTCCTTGAATTTTCCCATATCCTTTATTTTCTGCCCTTTAGTTCTAGTTGTTCAATTCCTTATTGTTATTGCTTCCGCATTTACTTTTCAAATTCTTACTCTAGTTTGGATTCCCGACCTTGTCGTTATCAAGTGGTATCAGAGCGGTTCTATCAAGGTTTCGTTCTTGATAATTCTGGGGATTTCTTGAATACTAAGAGCAAAAAAAAAAAAAAAGTTAAAAAGAAAAACAAAAAAAACGAAAATCAATTTAAAAACAAAATTGCTTGCTCTCTAGGAACTTTCTTTTGTATCTAATTTGTTTCCAAAAACAATCAAAGGAAACAAGAAGAGGGGATCCCAGATTTCAAAGATAAGACAAAAATTTAATTTTTCTTACTCTTTCTAATCTAAATATATAATCATTTCCTTTTTGTTCGTGTCTTGTTTCAACCGAGCCTAATAGTTCTAGGATTTGGTTCTTCTTTCATTTGTTCCCCAAAAATCTATATTTTACTACTAAGAACTTTATATGAGTTGGGTTTAACCATAAATCTACAAAGTATTTTGTTCAAAGGTTATTTCGTGAGGAAAAAAAAGGCAAGAGAGGTGAGAGCATTATAGGGGAAAAGCCAAATTTGAGAGATACATATTTCCCTTAATATATGTCAAGATGTCTCAAACAGGTAGTTACAGTGGAAGGAGGAAAGCTATGACTCAACAACTTAAAAAGTCGAACTTATAGTATACTGAATGGAAGGAAGACAATGGTAAAGTTATTTTTCAAACAAGAGCTAAAGTGATGTCTGCAATTTATGCCCTTAGAATTGACAAAGCATTTGGCTATAACTTAATTAGCACTTATATGGTTGAGAAATTGAACTTGCCTTGTGTTGAACATATTGAACCCTACATGTTGAAAGGGATAAAAGTAGATAAAAGAGTGTTCTTGTCATTCTCTATTGGAAGGTATGAGGATGTGATTTGGTGTGATGTCATTCCGATGAATAGTTTTCATATCTTATTGGGATGGCCATGGTATGTCTATAGAAGTGCTTCATATAGTATTGAAAAAAATAGATACTCTTTTGAGATTAATGGGAAGAAACTCATTCTTGGGCCTTTGACTCCCTCACAAATTTGTGAAGATGAAAAGATTGTTAAAGAGAATATGAAAAAATATGAGAGAGAAAAGAATGAGAGGAGTAAGGGAGTGCATGTTGACATTCCAAGAGAGGAAAAAGGAGAGGTTGTCTTGAGTGAAAAGAGTGGGATGTCAAGTGAAGTAAAGAGTGATATTGAAAGAAAAAAAAAGAGAAGGTAATGAGATGAACAAAGTCTATGAGGTAGAGAGAGAAAAGCAAGAGAGATTGAGTGAAAGCAAAGAAAAATTCTTTAGTGAGAGAAAAGAGGCTAAGGGTGAGGAAAACGTTAGTCTTGTGATAAAAGCCAAAGAGAGTGTAAGCAAGAAAAAAGTTTCTTTACTTCCTAACCCATTAACTCTTTCTTATTTTAGTTCTTGTGATTTTGTGCAATCACGTGTTGAAATACCTTTTGAAAGGGGTGGTGAGGCGCAGGAAATGGTGGCAAAAGATCCAATTGGATTCCAACATGAATTTGGCGATATCTATTCTTGTTGGATGGTGGAAAATAAAAGCTTGGTTAAATTCTTTGTTATTGAACCTTTTGACTATTTTCATTCTTATTTACAGTGTTATGACATGGAGTTTCCTAAAAGCATTGCTAAGTTGGAACCATTGCATAAAAGAATACAAGGTGATGATGTTCCATTGGTAAATAAGTCAAAGTATGGTATGTATAATTGGTTTATTTGCATTCTTGGTCTTTCTAGAACACCTAAGGTATTTTTGGAGGTAATGAATTATACTCTTATTTCTTATGTTGGTGACTTTATAATTTTTGTGGATGATGATATTTTAATGCACATCAAGTCATTAACTGTAATATCTAAGTTAAAGTGCAAGAGTAATTTGCTTCCTTTTGAAATTGTGTATGACATAGATGATTATGTATTCCAACTTGGTGGAAAGAGGCATGAAATTTATGAGAAGAGGCTTGTGAATGAGTTAATTATTTCTTCTTCTCTTATTCAAGTGGATAATGAGTTTTCATATGATAAATTGCCAGAATGTAATTTTTGTTGTGTGATGGGAGTCATTCTTCAAGTCATGTTCATTGTGAGTTTGTAAAAGTATTTGTTACTAGTAAAGATGATATGCATAATTGTTGTAACACTTGTGATCAAATACTCTTTCATGTAGAGGAATTCATGAGATTTGTAATTGTAGATAGTTGGCTATATCATGAAAGCATCTTCTTTGATACATGTGGTAGAGATACTTATATTAAATGGATGTGTGGTCAATCTTTTATAATTTCTTTGTCATGTATACCTATGGACTACCTTACCAACAAGATCGAATTGCAAGTTCCATTGCATAGCGCATCTACAAGAGGTTTTTATTGTATTGATCCAGGTAGGCATAAATTTTGTTGGGATGATGATATCCATATGCTTTATTTACACCTATTAGGATTAATTGGGTTAAATGGACACATTATCACTATCTTATTTTATTCCTACTAGTTTTTCAGATTAGTGGATGACATTTACAAGGGCGTGTTTTCTTTTTCTTGCAAGGTCGAAATTCGAGGACGAATTTTCTTCAAGAAGAGGGGAATGATAGCATCCTAGGAAGCTCAACTCTATTCAAGGACAAGGATGAAGCTTTGGAATCTCAAAGATGGCCTTTAACAATATGTCAAGCTAAAGAGTTGCAAAATAAGGCCATTAGACTTCAAGTGCAATTAAAGAAGCTTTTAATTATGGAGGACGGGCTCAAGACCAAAGGAGATAAATTATACAAGTTTTACAACTATTTGGTGGCCCAAATTGAAGTCCAAGAGGAGGAAGATTGAGTCCCGAACTCGGCCCTTGAAATCTAGCGAAAGGGCACCCAGAAGAGTCCAAAATGAGCTTAAAAGAGGTCCAAATGGGGGTGTTTGAAATGGAGCCCAATTGGAGTCCAAACCAATGACCCAAACTAGTAGTTTTAAGGCCCAAATCTGCCACAAAGGGATTTGGCCGCCCCCTACCTAATTTTGTGACTTTTCTTATTTCTTAGCAACCACCCTACCTAATTTTGATGACTTTGTTACCCCTTAGCAGCCCCCTACCTAATTGTAATGACTTTTTATGCCTTAGTACTCCTATAAATAAGGAGTTCTTCTCATTCATTGAGACACTTCATTATTGATTAAGTATATCATACTTTGAGAGTTCTTTTGAACCTTTGTTACTTGTGCTTTGAGATTTATCTTTCAACCTTTACTAGTTCATAGTTCAAGGTAGTAAGATTAATTCTCTATTGTGATATCTTTGATTTCTTTGTGGTATTCTTAGAAGGCGATTAATACTAGTTATTAATTGTTGTCTCAAGTTACTCGTAAAGCGGTCAAGATCCGAATCTATTGTTTTTTATTTGCTTTTTAAGTAAAGGCGTTTGATTTCTTCAATAGATCAAGACGTTGTTGCTTTGATCTTGTCAAGGCTATAGAACTTAAGTTCTTGGAAGTTCTTGGAATTCTTTCCTTGAATTTTCCCATATCCTTTATTTTCTGCCCTTTAGAGATAGTTGTTCAATTCCTTATTGTTATTTCTTCCGCATTTACTTTTCAAATTCTTACTCTAGTTTGGATTCCCGACCTTGTCGTTATCATTTTGTCTCTTCTGGATTACTCCTTTAAGCAGGCCTATTTGGGATTTGTGATCCAGGCACGAAATCAATTTGATGCTCAATGCCACGTAAAGGTGGCAATCCATTAGGAATATCTTCAGGAAAGACATCTTCAAAATCCTGCAAAAGAGAAGAAATACTACTTGGCAAAGAAGAAATTAGTAACTTAGAATTAATCAAAACTTCTTTGTAAGTAAGTAGTATTATGGGCAACCCCTCTTTTCTTGCATTTAAACACTCTTTGGCTTTTATATAAAAACTCTCTTTTTTTATTTCCTTAGCATCTTTCCTCTCACCAAGACTTTCTATTTTTTCATTCAAGCCCCTTTTTATCTCTTCTCTCAAATTGTTGCCCTCTCTCTCTTTCTCTCGGCCATCTCTCTTTTTTTCCAACTCTTGGCCTCCTTTCTTTTCTTTTTCCTCAAGCTCACTTTTTATCCCTCCCCTTGGTTTTCGCATTGTTTCCCTTAATCTCTTTTGATCTTCAAACACTTGAGAAGGAGATAAAGGTGCAAGAGTAAATTTCCTGCCATTTAGCTCAAGAGAATATCTATTCTTCCTTCCATCATGAAAAACATTCCTATCATACTGCCAAGGACGACCCAGTAAGATATGACAAGCTTGCATAGGGACTATGTCACAAAGAATATCATCCTCATATCTACCAACATTGAATGAAATCATGCATTGTTTGTTTACCTTTAGTTCACCACTATCGTTTAACCATTGGAGTCTATAGGGAGTAGGGTGTTTCATGCATGCAAGTCCCAATTTTTCCACAAAGTATGAACTCACCACATTAGCACAACTACCACTATCAATGATCATAGAACAAGTTTTCCCTTTTATCCCACACCTAGTATGGAATATATTCTCCCTTTGTTCTTCACTATTGCTTCCCAAATTGATAGTCATAATCCTCCTAACTACCCCAATCATGCCATCATTAGGTAGTTCTATATCATCATCATTACTCACATCTCCCTCTTCTTCTCCCTCACTTTTTTCACTCTCATATCCTCCATCTTCTCTAAGAATGATGTTTCTTCTACTTGGACATTCATGCATCATATGTCCCCTTCCTTTACATTTATGACATTGAATAGAGCTAGAAGGTGTAAAAGATTTAGGGTTAAAGGTTTTACCTCCCTCTTTGTTCTCAAATTTACCTTTATCCTTGTCTTCTTGAGGTCTAGAAGAACTCTTCATCTCTTGATTCGACCATGGCTTCTTGGAGATGGTGTTTGACCGACCTTTCCATGAGCTAGCTTGCTTTCTTTTATTTTGATTTTCTACCTTTACAGACAAATCAACTAACTCATCTATTGTTACATATTGTTGTAATTCTACTACATCAGTTATTTCCTTATTTAAACCATTTAAAAACCTAGCCATTGTAGCCTCTTCTTCCTCCATACAATTAGCTTGGATCATAGCCATATCCATAGCCTTAAAGTACTCATCCACAGACATGGACCCTTGCTTCAATGTTTGAAGGCGTTGTTGTAGCTCTCTTTGAAAGTGTGATGGTATGAATCTCTTTCTCATCACCCTCTTCATCTCAGCCCAAGTAGCAATTGGTGCTTGTCCTTCTTGCAATCTGTCCCTAGTAAGCTTTTTCCACCAAATAGCAGCATAGTCAGAAAACTCAACAATAGCAAGTTTAACCTTCTTACCCTCAGAGTAGTTGTGACAGTCAAATATAGCTTCAACCTTTCTCTCCCAATCAAGGTACAAGTCTGGATCCCTTGTTCCCTTGAAAGATGGCATCTTCATCTTTATACTGCTTATATTATCATCTTCTACTCTACCTCTTTGTCCCCTCCTATCTCTTCCCACCCTATCAAAATCGATATCATTAAAATCATCTATTGGGTTTTCTTGATTTACAATGGGAGCAAGGGGTACATTTCTCCTAGCTTGGGGCCTAACATTATTTTCCCTTCTAAGTTCAGCTATTGTATCATTTTGCTCAGCAATGGTGTCCCTCATCTCTTGGAGTTGCAAATTCCACCTTTCAAATTGTTGATGCATAGCTTGCAAGGTAAAATCATTTCTTGCTTTGATTTCGGCTTCTTGAAAAACCCTTTGTTCATCATCACTACCTGTATGTGACATCTTAAATAATTAAACTGTATCAAAAAAATTGAATTTTTCCTCAATTGTTCTCACACTCACTTTGCCTTTTTTTTTCCTCTCGAAATAACCTTTGAACGAAATACTTTGTAGATTTAGAGGTAAACCCAATTCGTATAAAGTTCTTAGTAGTAAAATATAGATTTTGGGGGAACAAATGAAAGAAGAACCAAATCCTAGAACTATTAGGATCGGTTGAAACAAGACACGAACAAAAAGGAAATGATTATATATTTAGATTAGAAAGAGTAAGAAAAATTGAATTTTTGTCTTATCTTTAAAATCTGGGATCCCCTCTTCTTGTTTCCTTTGATAGTTTTTGGAAACAAATTAGATACAAAAGAAAGTTCCTAGAGAGCAAGCAATTTTTTTTAAAAAAATTGATTTTCGTTTTTTTTTTTTTTTTTTACTTTTTTTTTCGCTCTTAGTATTCAAGAAATCCCCAGAATTATCAAGAACGAAACCTTGATAGAACCGCTCTGATACCACTTGATAACGACAAGGTCGGGAATCCAAACTAGAGTAAGAATTTGAAAAGTAAATGCGGAAGCAATAACAATAAGAAATTGAACAACTAGAACTAAAGGGCAGAAAATAAAGGATATGGGAAAATTCAAGGAAAGAATTTCAAGAACTTCCAAGAACGCAAGTTCTATAGCCTTGACAAGATCAAAGCAACAACGTCTTGATTTATTGAAGAAATCAAACGCCTTTACTTAAAAGCAAATCAAAACAATAGATTCGGATCTTGATCGCTTTACGAGTAACTTGAGACAATAATTAATAACTAGTATTAATAGCCTTCTAAGAATACCACAAAGAAATCAAAGATATCACAATAGAGAAGTAATCTTACTACCTTGAACTATGAACTAGTAAAGGTTGAAAGATAAATCTCAAAGCACAAGTAACAAAGGTTCAAAAGAACTCTCAAAGTATGATATACTTAATCAATAATGAAGTGTCTCAATGAATGAGAAGAACTCCTTATTTAAAGGAGTACTAAGGCACAAAAAGTCCTTACAATTAGGTAGGGTGGTTGCTAAGGCATAAAAAGTCATTACAATTAGGTAGGGTGATTGCTAAGGAGTAAGAAAATTCATTACAATTAGGTGGAGGGCGGCCAAATCCCTTTGTGGTAGATTTGGACCTTAAAACTACTAGTTTGGGCCATTGATTTGGACTCCAGTTGGGCTCCCTTTGAAGTACCCCCTTTTGGACCTCTTTTAAGCTCATTTTGAGCCTCTTTGGTGGACTTCAAGGGCTGATTTGGTGGCCCAATCTTCCTCCTCTTGGACTTCAATTTGGATTACCAAATAATTGTAAAACTTGGATAATTCATATACTTTGGGCTTGAGCTCTTCCTCTACGATTAAAAGCTTCTTTATTTGCCATTGAAGTCCAACAACCTTAGAGTGCAACTCTTTAGCTTGAGATCTTGTAAATGGCCTTGGAGCTTCCAAAACTCTATCCTTGTCCTTGATGCTATCCAATGAATCTTTACATCTTTTACCCATAGAATAAGTTCATCTAACTATTACCATTTACCAATAATTTATCCCACTACCCTGGGCGCTGGCGATGGAAAATAATTTTTCCTATCACGAGAATGGGCATAACTCTCTCCTACGATGCCCAAATTCGACGATTCTTTTTTATGTCTCTATAATTTCAATATGGATCTAATGCTTCAATCAAAACGGAATTTGTAGCTCATTTGATTAATGTGATATTACTTATACTCGAAGAAGTGGCGTCGTTGAAACACTTTTGATGTCCAAATAATGTGGTTCCACCCCATAGGTCTCCTTTGATACTCGAATACGTTATTCCCGAATACCATTGTCGCACTTTAAAATATTAAATTATTAGGAAATTTTAACGGGGTCTTACAAAAACTTAGGGTTTCTTACTGTTTTTTCCTTTGTCGTTTCTGAGTACTTTCGCTGCTTCGAGCTTGAACATTTGGGGTCTTAAGCAACTAAGAGAAATCCTTGTTTGGTCTACTTCCCTTGAAAAGGTTAGTACATCTCTAACTTATCTCTTTTAATCACTTTATTTGAACATTATGAATACACTTGTTGTCTTATGTGAACTATAGTCGTTTATGATGCTTATAACTAGTACAGAAATGCTATTTTCAGTTTATGATAAGTCATTTATGAGTCTAAACAGTCTGCATGATTAAGCTGTAATGTGCCTTTTATGATTGCTCATGTTTACCTAAACTTCATAGTCTTTCATTGGAGATTCTACTGTGATCTTTACCTCTACATATTGTTTCCCTGCATTCTGTTTGTCTTGTGGTTGAGTTTATTGTTTTATAATTTTGACTGAGATGAACCTGAAAAGTTCATAAGTTCATATCATTCACCATTTAACCGAAGCATGAAATAATCTTGGTGTTTAGATGCTTTTCTTCTCTATACCTGTATCTGTTAACTCTTAGGGCAACTCCTGGGCTATTACTATGATATTCTCATGATTATGTCTAATTATTGGTTGCATTTGTATGAAACAATCTTGTTAAGTAGAACTTTCCCTTTTACATGAATATCAATAACTTTGTTGTATGTATTTTGCTAAGATTAAGTCATTCCTTTTCATGAAAGGTAAGTCATAATCATGTTTGTTATAGTTGATTGATAATTGTTGTTAAGCTGAACAAAACTGTCTCATGTTTAGATAAAGCCTTCAGTTACATGTCTAAGTCAAAACATATTTGGTGCAATAATTTCTTGTCTTTAATCTCTTTTATGCTACTACTGACTTTGTGAAGCTTGTAGTTGTCATTAAGGTATCTTTCGTAAAGTAGGACATAGTCATTCTTGTTATAATTGAGTGATAAATGTTTTCAGCTGAGTATGATTACTTTTTATCTAGATACTAATTTAGGTTGCACACCCGAGTTAAACTTGTTTTGGTATAATACTTCATTTGTCTATAACTCCCTCCCGTCATGACATTATTGACTTGATTCCAAAAAATTTAATGCTCACAACCCACTTGAAGTGTCTATGTATAACTGACTGAATATTGCATGTATCCCTGTTTGGCTTCCTGATCCCATGCTTTGTTTTGAACTGTACTCAGTCCCCTCCTTACTGCTAATCTGAACTGAATCTGATCTTTAAACATTATGAGAAGTTCCTTATTGATACTGCCTTAACATAATAGTTTGTTTGAGGTTAATATTGTTATTGAATGTGATCTTGTTGTGCACCTTAGGAATCCCATGTTGAATCTATAACATATAGTCTTACTAAGAACCTTGATCATGATCTGATACTTCTGATTATACCTAAAAGGCTGCTTGGTGTGATTGTTTTGTTTAAACCCTTGTTAGTGCTTCGAGAATCCCAAGCAGTGTGGTCAGTCTATGCATGTACTAATAGCAATACTTAAGTTAATCAACTCATGATTAGTTTGCCAAGGCAAGAGCATCATGTATTTCTTGTGTTGCTCCGTATCTGAACTCTGTGTTCTTTACCTTCCCTTTGAATGTGTTTTTCCCAATTTTTAGACCTTTTGACAGTATGTTATAATGTTCCTGCCTCTCCCTTATATGTGCTCAAAATCTGATCTTTAGATTTACCTGATATGTGGACTGTTCATCTGGTGTTAGAAAATGTAGAATTGTTTATGTACCCTTATGTTATTCTATTAGAAGGGGAAGCATACTTCTGTGATAGGGAATATTATAGCATTTAGTTTACATTGAAAGGGCCTCATTGGTACTTAAACCCATAGGGAAAAATAAGTCATTAGTGGTTAGGGGTATTTGAGAGTGGAGTTTGACTCCAGGTTGGGCTGCTCTCCCCGGCACAAGCATTGCCCTGGACCTTGAGTCCTTTAGGAACTTTGAAGTGCCGGGGGATTCAAAGGGGGCATCGACCTTGAGTAGAATTTCCTCCTTAACAAAATTCATTGACACTTTTGGTTCTTTAGGGGTTTAATGTTTAATGACAACGAAAGATTTTCAATGTAAATTATTTGCCATTTATAACCACCACATTAGTATGATTTCTCATAGTAATTGAGTATCAATATTTTAATATATTCTTGTTGCAGTCGTTTGTTTATATATTTAATACATGGTTGAATATATGGAATATGTATCTAATGATTTTCTCCTTTCTTTTGGACATGTACATCCATTTGGGTCTGCTGAGTTCCTAAGGAACTCAGGCCCAATCCCAGCCTTGTTGCATTTTCCTGGAGAGTCCAAAATCAAATGTAGCCGCATCTCTTTACTGTTGAGCCTGCCTTTTGAGGCCCAATTACCAGAGTCCAGTCATCTTTCCCTCAACTCCTTTATTATTTGTCTACTGCTTCGCTAGTTAGTTCACTGCATTGTCGCATTTTGTTATGCCTTATTATTATTGTGCCTTATATGTATATAACGCTCATATATTAGATCACATACTTTATTTTATGCTTTAATGTCATACAAAACATAGGCAAGCCTTAAACAATATAGGATTCAAAAAAGAATTAGTTAGTAATTGATCCTCATTTCGCTAAATATAATTTGCTCATATCATTACTATGTTCCCGCTCACCTTCCTTTTTCTCAAAAGATTTTGAAGCCCAGAACTATGTAAAACCAGCATCCCCATTTTTAAAAAAGAAATCAGATCTGAATCGCAAGCTTTATCTTCAAAGAGGTAAATCGGAATTTTGCAAAAATAAAGAACTGGCGCCTTAAAGGATTTTCAACAAAATGATCTTTCTTCAAATCCTCAAATCAGGGTATATCTTGGGCTCACTATTTTACGAACATCTCTTAGAGTTAACATGAACACTCATTCCCCAAACCAAGTGTTTTCATAACTTTACCTCTTTTCACACGCTTTATAAATATAAACCATTTACATACACATTTCAAAACCCTTTCAATTATATC
This sequence comes from Nicotiana tabacum, assembly GCF_000715075.1. Taxonomy (NCBI): domain Eukaryota; kingdom Viridiplantae; phylum Streptophyta; class Magnoliopsida; order Solanales; family Solanaceae; genus Nicotiana; species Nicotiana tabacum. The sequence goes on along the minus strand of NC_134096.1, from coordinate 39,251,819 downwards.
CATTAACATATCTATAGACTCCTTTATAAATTCACATCCCTTTAAAGGTCTCACGCTCTTTTATTATACTCTCCCTTAGGTATACAGTAAGCCGTACTCTTTAGTATTACTTAAGGCATAGTATAAATAACTAATCCCTTAAAATTAGTCTAAGTCCTATGGAGCTACCTCAGGTAGATTTTAAGGGGTGCCAAACACCTTTCCCTTAGAAGAACAAGAACCCTTACCCATAATCTCACCGGTTAGCAGACTACTAATGAATATTACTTAGTAATTAAATAGGTACCCTAGTATACCTTTAAATATTAGGTGACGACTCTATTTTATCAACAACAGAGAAACCACAAGTTGAATCTTGTTTTGACTAGTGCAAAATAGGGTGCAACAACATGGCGACTCTGCTGGGGAATACACTTAGGTTCTAACCTTAGCAAACTTAGACTAATTTGGCATCCAAATTTATTTGTACATTTCTTCAATTGTAGATAAAATTGCAATTACGTGCTTACCTGCTTTGTGTGCTCTTTATGCTTATTGTTTCTACACCCTTGTCTGTTACTGCTTTATATACACCGTCATCATATTTTTCCTATCAAGTCTTGGCCGTACACTATCACACACAATGGCACACGAGGGTTGTCTTTTACACCCCTCCGAACCTTCTTTTCAAAACTCTCTAGTTTCAGAGAATGGCTTTGTCAGGACAACTGACATAACTTCTCGCAGCCTTCAGTCCAACTCAAAAGTAGGAAACACTCTACTCTAGTAAAATAGGTCATACTGCATAAACCTTAGGTGAGTCAGTCCTTGTTCTGGACTGATTCCATTTGGATACGTAGGTTGCCCAAGTCAGAGTCGGCCATTTTCATTCTTAATCTCATCATTTTGCATATGTTGTAATCAAACTACGCTTTGACTTGATTCCATTTGGATATGTAGGCTGCCTGAGTCAGGCTCGGTCATCTTCATCATGTTTCATAACCCACAAACTACGTTCAGACCTGATTCCATTGTGGATACGTAGGAAACCTGAAAGGGTTCGGTCATAACCTTAGGAAAAGCCTTATAATGCATTAGTTCAAATTAGGATGCAATCGCGACAACAAGTAGCTGCATTGTCAGAAGCATCACGGAAGATCGACATCAACAAGATAAAGTTTTCAAGAGGATACGCTCACGTGTGGAGAATCTTTCGTAATATGTCATAATCCGGAACGATGGCATTCGCCTTAAAACGAAGTATTTTTAACATATTTTCTAGAGACAATATATATATATATATATATATATATATATATAGTAATTTCGGAAATGATTTTAAAAACTTCGCAGCGCAATCATGTCCAAGGCTAGGGCAAACCAATACTGTGGTCGACACAAACCAACTCCCCCCCCCCCCACTAAGAATTTTTGAGTGCAAGGTCAACAGGGAGTAAAAAAGCACTAAGACCACACTGGGGCAAATGAAGGACCCGCCACTTGCCTAAGATTATTTCTCTTCCTTCTTTACTTGATTTTTTTGGTACAGCTAAAGCTAACCTTTGAATCCTTTCCAGGTACCTCGGAATCAGACAGTTGATATGGAAAAACTTGTACATAGCAAATCGCCTGCTCAAACAATCGAAGCACCTTGTACAAACGAGTCGTCGGCCTCACTAATTGAAGTCCTGTACATAGCAAACTGTCTGCTCAACTAATCGGAGCATTTTGTACAAACGGACCGTTGGCTTCACCAATTGAAGTCCTGTATATAGCAAACCGTCGGCTCAATCAATCGGAGTGCCCTATACAAATCGAACATCGGCTTCGCCAATCGGAGCCTTGTATATAGCAAACTGCAAACTTCGCCAACAAAGCAATTTGCATCGCTGCTCCATCACAACGGATGCAAGAATAGACAGTCGCAAACCTCGTTACCGATGTTCTGCCAATCGATGGCCGCAACTTAGCTTCACAATCAAGAGTATCTCTTGGGCATGCTTTTATTTCATTTGCTATTACTTTGAATGTTTTACCGTTTTTCTCATGCAGCTTCAGGCATGATTACGGCTTAATCAATCACTCTCAAGCGGAGATTACTTTGCATTTCAGTGCAAAGCTCTCCCGACAAGCGGAGATGCACTCTACAAAATCAACGCTCTCCCAACAAGTGGAGACATTTCTCAGTGCAAAGCTCTCCCAACAAGCGGAGACGCACTCTACAAATTAAGCTCTCCTAACAAGCGGATATAATTTTCAGATGCTCCGACAACTACGGAACGGTACACAGCCCGTCTAACAAATTGAGTCAAAATCAAGTATCTCATCATCCCAATCCCAAATAACGGCTTGCCGGCAGCCAGACATCATCATTCATGCATCATTTACATCGCATCTTAATATACTTTGCATTGCAATATATTGGTATGTATGTATTTCATTTGTTTTGCAGGAACAAACACCGTAGCGTGGAACCTTTCTAAGCAGCAAACCAAACTACAATGCTATGGGGATAGCAAACCCATTAGCGGGTCAAGGATCCAAGTTCAAGACAACCAGTGAAACTCAAAAATTTCAAATCCTTCAAATCAAGCCGCAAAATTCAAGCATAATAAGTGCCCAATCCTCTGTCACGCCGTATCGTCATAATACGATACTGGGGCATTTCCTGCGAGTGTCGCTTCCTCAAAATCTTCACTCCAGAACTACAAGAGGCCTGATCCTTGTTAAGCCCGAGGTATGTAAGCAATTCAAAGCCAAAATTCGGCCCCAATATCTTCAAAATTCTCCCCAAAATCTTCCCAAATTCTTCCTTAACTCAATCCTGCAATTCATAATCTTCATACCACTCCTGCAATACATGCCTAAAGTCGAGACAAAATTGGCTTTGGTTTAATTTCGTTGCCCGAAAACTCTTTCATCGTCTCCTGTCAAAGAGGGGCAGCTATTGACGGCCAATTTTGACCGTCCCTTTTAAAATTAATTTATTTATACTTAAAAATTTACAATAAACATTTTAAAAGTATTTTCTAGTAATAAATACATATTTTTACGAATTAATTAAGTATTAGTTTTAAAATTAATCGCATAGTATTAATATTATGTAATTACAAACATATTTAATATTTAAGATTATTAAAATAACTCTTATATATATATGTATATACATAGGTTCTATAATTAATTTAATGAATTACTCTTTAATTTCTAGTAAATTAGGTTACTTTGTTGGTATTTCAAAATTAGTGTTACAATTTAGAAAATAAAGTATTTTTATAAATAATTAATTATAATAATTAATAGTATATATAATAATTATAATTTTACCACATTTTATTAAAAATTGTTAAGTTTATTTAAATTAATTTAAAAAAAGGATTAAAAGACAAAAAGGCTACAATTGCAATTCGCAATCAAATGTAAAATGGATCTCATAAATTTTATTCTAGCCCAATCACCAAGCCCAAACGGAAATACCCAGTCCAAATACCCCATCTCCATTCCAATGTGACAATCCAGACCACTCTCTTTGCACCAATCACTGTGTGCCACATCACCCTCTCTCACTACTCACAAAACAAACACACTCGCATCTCAGTTGTTGGTCCATTTGATCAACGAATCACATTTAATCTTCGATTTTCTCATAATTTTAAACACCCGCCCCAGAGATCTAATCGCAACCATCTGATCAAAGTAATCCAACGGCCAATAATTTTTTCATTTTAATCATTTCTAAATTTCCAATTCCCAAAATGATTGGAGTCGTCGATCAACAGATCCAACGGCCCCCATTCCATCTCCCAACTTTAATTCGGAGACCAACCCTTATTCCCCCCAAAACCCTAATCATTCACTCAGAGACCAGTCATCCTTCCTTTCCTTTTCCTCTCTTTTCTCTCATCTCCATCAACCATCAATCTCCTAGAACCTTGCACAAAATTCGTACAAGGTCACTTGAAACCACTTTAAATCATCCCTTCTATCCCTACTACACCACGAATCCTGCTGATAATTTCCTTTTTCAATCATAAATTCAAGACCCCTAATCTGAAACCCTAAGCTCGAAAGGGAAATCATCTGATTTTCTCTCATGAGTCAAAGATCTAGCCTGAAACCACCCTTTGCCTTCTGAAATCCGCGAATCCAGCCGGCTATTTCCTATCTCATCATTCAAATTCAAAACACCCAAATCCTGAAACCCTAGACTGAAAAATGCAACTTCAAATCTATGAATTTCCTTCGTGTTCTGTCAAATCGGAGCATGCATGGAGTCGTTGTCAAAGTTCATCATGAGGATTCGATATCCAGAGGTCAAACTCAGTGACCTCTGAACATTAGGGTTTAACCATTGGTCCAAAGCTTCAACAGACGATGCTCAGGTAAACTCGACCCTGTTTTCCCCTCTATCTCTCAAATTTTTCACTCAATTTTGCAATCATCATCAATATTTCGTCACTTTTCACTCATGATTTTGAATCCATGGAAACCCTTGAGCCTTAACGGCACTATAAATAGGGCCTTTAATGTTCTCATCTAAAACAACCTAATGTCATCTACTACAACCTAGAATCACCAACTAGACTAAAGAACAACCATCTAAGAACAATTCTGAGATTCCAAAACCTAGGGTTTCTTACTGTTTTCCCCTTTTTCGTTTCCCAGTACTTTCACTGCTTCGAGCTCGAAGCTTTGGGGTCTTAAGAAACTAAGAGAAATCCTTGTTTGGTATGCTACCCTTGAAAAGGTCAATACATCTCTAACGTCTGTCTTTTAATCTCCTTATTTGAACATTATGAATACGCTTGTTGTCTTCTGTGAACTATAGTCGTTTATGATGCTTATAACTAGTATAAAAATGCTATTTTCAGTTTATGATAAGATGTTATCTGCTTATGATCACTTATCATGCCTCTAAGTCTTTAATTAATGTTGATCAAGCTATTATGTGACTCCTGCTGATTTTCATTTATGAGTCTAAACAGTCTGCATGATTAAGCTGTAATGTGCCTTTTATGATTGCTCATGTTTACCTAAACTTCATAGTCTTTCATTGGAGATTCTACTGTGATCTTTACCTCTACATATTGTTTCCCTACATTCTGTTTGTCTTGTGGTCGAGTTTATTGTTTTATAATTTTGACTGAGATGAACCTGAAAAGTTCATAAGTTCATATCATTCATCAATTAACCGAATCATGAAAGAATCTTGGTGTTTAGATGCTTTTCTTCTCTATACCTGTATCTGTTAACTCTTAGGGCAACTCCTGGGCTATTACTATGACATTCTCTTGATTATGTCTAATTATTGGTTGCATTTGTATGAAACAATCTTGTTAAGTAGAACTTTCCCTTTTACATGAATATCAATAACTTTGTTGTATGTATTTTGCTAAGATTAAGTCATTCCTTTTCATGAAAGGTAAGTCATAATCATGTTTGTTATAGTTGATTGATAATTGTTGTTAAGCTGAACAAAACTGTCTCATGTTTAGATAAAGCCTCCAGTTACATGTCTAAGTCAAAACCTATTTGGTGCAATACTTTCTTGTCTTTAATCTCTTTTATGCTACTGCTGACTTTGTGAAGCCTGTAGTTGTCATTAAGGTATCTTTCGTAAAGTAGGACATAGTCATTCTTGTTATAATTGAGTGATAAATATTTTCAGCTGAGTATGATTACTTTTTATCTAGATACTAATTTAGGCTGCACACCCGAGTTAAACTTATTTTGGTATAATACTTCCTTTGTCTATAACTCTCTCCTGTTATGACATTATTGACTTGATTCCAAAAAATTTAATGCTCACCCTGTCTGTATCACAACCCCACTTGAAGTGTGTGTCTATGTATAACTGACTGAATATTGCATGTATCCCTATTTGGCTTCCTGATCCCATGCTTTGTTTTGAACTGTATTCAGTCCCCTCCTTACTGCTAATCTGAACTGAATCTGATCTTTAAACATTATGAGAAGTTCCTTATTGATACTGCTTGAACATAATAGTTTGTCTGAGGTTAATATTTGTTATCGAATGTGATCCTGTTAAGCACCTTAGGACTCCCTGTTGAATCTATAACTTGTAGTCTTACTAAGAACCTTGATCATTATCTAATACTTCTGATTATACGTAAAGGGCTGTTTGGTGTGATTCTTTTGTTTAAATCCTTGTTAGTGCTTCGAGAATCCCAAGCAGTGTGGTCAGTCTATGCATGTGCTAATAGCAATACTTAAGTTAATCAACTCATGATTAATCAGGCAGGGCAAGAGCATCATACATTTCTTGTGTTGCTCCACATATGAACTCTGTGTTCTTTACATTCCCTTTGAATGTGTTTGTCACGACCCAAATTGATGGGCCATGACTAGTGCCCGAGTCCTGCCTGTCAAACACCCCTAAGCATGCGTCTAAGATATAAACATGTATTAAGGGTAGGTCATGAATAATATCTGTCAATAAATTGCTGAATTATATGAATAACATACGTGAGGGCAAATGTACAAAATACATATATAGATATACATGCGGAATACGGTAGGGCGAGCCGGTAAGTCTATTATAGACATATCATTTTTTATTCCGTCCCACCAATATATTTCCCTGATATCATGATACATCTTTGTTGCTCCTAGATGGACATAATAATGAGAATAGTGAATCTCTCCCATAACCTGCCGGCGCAGCCCTACAACATTAGGGACACATAATCATCCTCGATATCTGAGGACCCCATCTTTGTAATCTCAGATGGTGTCTTCTCCTTCTGAGGGATTGTATCCCTATAATGAGCTAACACAGGATCCTCGTACTGGCGTTCCTTCACTTCAGTTACTAAATAGGATGTTGTCGTGTCCTGAATAGTAATTCCAGTATCACCTGAGTTCAGTAATCGAACTCCAAGACTAGCTACCTGATGAATGTCATGGTCTATCCCACTCTTCTCTGGTTGTAAATATGACATGCTACTCATAGATCTACGGCTGAGGGCATCGGCTACTACATTCGCCTTCACTGGATGGTATAAAATATCAATGTCATAGTCTTTCAGTATCTCCAACCATCTTCTTTGGCGTAAATTCAATTCCTTTTGCTTGAAGATATATTGAAGGCTCTTATGATCCGTATAGATATTAACATGAATGCCATACAAGTAGTGCCTCCACATCTTTAGTGCATGAATCACCGCGGCTAATTCTAAATCGTGGGTCGGGTTATTCTTCTCGTGCTTTCTTAGATGTCTAGAAGTATAGGCTACAACCTTACCATGTTGCATCAGTATGTAACCCAATCTAACGCCCGAAGCATCACAATAGATAGTATAACCATCGGTTTCCCTCTGGGAGTGTTAGAAGTGGTGCTGAAGTTAATTTGTCCTTCAATGCTTGAAAACTCCACTCGCAAGCATCAGTCCATTAGAACTTAGCTCCCTTCTTAGTCAACTTTGTCAATGGTGCTGAAAGAGAAGAAAATCCCTCTACAAATCTCCTGTAATAACCAACCAAACCGAGGAAGCTACGAACCTCCGTAGGTGTCGTGGGTCTAGGCCAAGTCTTCACTGCCTCAATCTTTTGGGTATCAACCCGGATGCCCTTACCTTAAATAATATGTCCAAGGAAAGCTACAGAATTCACATTTAGAGAGTTTTGCGTACAACTTCTCTTTTTGTAGAACTCTGAGCACCGTACACAAATGATCTGCATGCTCAACTTCTGAACGGGAGTAGACCAATATATCATCGATAAATACAATCACAAACAGATCTAGAAAGGGTCTGAACACATGGTTTATCAAATCCATGAATACTGCTGGGGCATTGGTCAAATCGAATGACATAACACGAAACTCAAATGCGCATATCTGGTCCTGAATGTTGTCTTCAGAATATCTTTCTCCTTAACCCTTACCTGATGGTACCCGGACCTCAAGTCTATCTTCGAGAAACACTTGACACCTTGCAACTGATCAAATAAATCATCAATCCTCGGGAGCGGGTACTTATTCTTGATTGTCACCTTATTCAACTGTTTGTAATCAATACATATCCACAAGGAACCATCTTTCTTCCTCACAAATAACACAGGTGCTCCCCATGCTGATGTACTTGGTCTGATAAAGCCTTTTTCAAGCAAGTCCCTTAGTTGTTCCTTCAACTCTCTCAGTTCTGCGGGTGCCATTATATAGGGAGGAATAGATATTGGCTGAGTATCTGGTAATAGGTCAATATCAAACTCAATTTCTCGCTCTGGCGGAAGATCCGAAAGCTCATCAAGAAAAACATCGGGGAACTCATTAACCACAGGGATAGATTGAATGGTTGGTGACTCTACTTTCACATCCTGAACCTGGACTAAGTGATAAATATAGCCCTTTCTAATCATCTTTCTTGCCTTGAGATAGGAAATAAATCTACCTCTCGGTGATGCCATATTATCTTTCCATTCCAAAATAGGCTCCCTGGAAATTGGAATCGAGCCATCTTTGATCTACAATCAACGTTGGCATAATAAGAAGCCAACCAATCCATACCCATTATAACATCAAATTCTACCATATCTAACTCGATTAGGTCTGCTACTGTAGATCGACTATGAACTACTACTATACAATATTTATATACCCGCTTAGCTATCACTGGATCCCCAATAAGTGTGGACACCTCAAAAGGTTTAAACAACTCAGGTTTTATTCCAAACTTACTAGCCACCAACGGAGTAACATATGATAAGGTGGAACCTGGGTCAATCAATGCATATACATCATATGAGGAGACTGATAATATACCTGTAACAACATCAAGTGACGACTCATGATCCTGTCATCTTACTAATGCATATATGCAGTTCTAAGGACCGCTCGAGCTAGATGCTCCACCTCTGCCTCTACCACGACTGATTGGTGCTTGTGAACCTTTCCCGGGGGGCGTACTGATGATGACGAACCAGCTACAGATCCCGCTGGCTGAACTATGCTTGCATCACCTCTCGTCGGACAATCCCTCATAACGTGGCCTGGATAACCACAAGTATAACAAACACCCAACCCCAGACGATACTGCCCGGTATGCTGCTTACCACACTGAGCACATCGTGGCAAGGGCGGCCTCATCTGACTTGACTCGCCCCTATACTGAGAACTTGAGGCCCTGGAATTCTGACCAGGCCCTGAATATATGGAATGATCAAATCTCTTACCGGCAAACTGAGGGGGTGCGCTAGCCGATGGCTGGGTTGGATACCTCGGGTATTGTTGTCTCTGACCACCTCGAAACTCACCAAAAAGACTCGCAGATCTCGCTCTTTTACTCTGGCCCCTATCATGCTCACGATCGGCCCTCTGCTTCTATTTACGCTCCTCTATACCCTGAGCGTATGCCTGAATACGAGAAATATCCATGCCTGGCTGAAGTGAGACCGACATACAATTATTTAGCAGGTGCGGCTCCAACCCCATCACGAACCGGTGAACCCAATCCTCCATCTTAGATACAATAGTGGGAGCATACCTGGCTTCGGATCAAACTGAAGATTGTACTCCCAAACACTTATGTTACCATGCCGAAGGGTCAAGAACCTATCAACTCTAGCCCATCTAAGCTCTGGTGGTAGATAATGATGAAGAAAAGCCTCTGTAAACTCCTGCCATGTCGTTGGAGGGGCATCCTCACCTCTGGACAACTCCCAAGACTCGTACCAATTAACTGCAATATCTTGAAGTCTATAGGAAGCTGGCTCAACTAATTCAGTCGCAGTGGCCTTCATTATCCTCAAAGTCCTCTGCATCCTATCGATAAATACCTGAGGGTCCTCGTTTGGATCTTCTCCAGTGAATACCGGAGGGTCCAAATTAATGAAATCACGAACCCTCGCACTGACGGACCTATCTGCATGACCAATACCTACTTCTTGACGCCGAGCCTGTGTGGCTACTAATCGAGTTAATAGTTGAATAGCCTCTCTCATCTCCTGACTCGGTGCACCTGGTTGAGGAGCTGGATGTACAGGGGTAGGCGTTGGAGCTGGTGCCCCTTGGAGCTCCTCTGGAGAGGACAGGGTATATGAAGTCTGAGATGGAATCTCACTATGAGACTCTCCCCGAGCCATGGTAACTTATGGCGCTCGACTAGTAGTCTCATCCACCATGGACTTTCCCTTCTGGGTGGCTGTAGCCTTCTTCGACATCGCTAAAAGCATAACACATCGTTAGAAAAATGAATTGTTATATCGTACGATCTAAGATAAGAAGGGAGGATAACATCCTATATGTCTTGTAGCCTCCTGTCTATAAGTATGGTGCACAACATACCCATAAATAAGACTCTACCAGGCATGGTCTGTAGACAACCCTAGGACAGAACTGCTCTAATACCACTTTTGTCACGACCCAAACTGATGGGCCATGACGAGTGCCCGAGTCCTACCTGTCGAACACACCTAAGCATGCGTCTAAGATATAAACATGAATTAAGGGTAGGTCATGAATAATATCTATCAATAAACTGCTGAATCACGTGAATAACATACATGAGAAAAATATGTCCAAAAGACATATATACATATATATGCGGAATACGGTAGGGCGAGCCGACAAGGCTGCTATAGACAACTATATATCCAAAACTGGAAGCCGACAAGGCCACATACTATCCAGCTATACATGATTGTCTATAGACCTCTAATAGAGTGTACAACTGTATAAAGGACAGGACTAGGCCCCGTCGTACCCATATCTACATAGAAAAGTAGCGTACCAAAACTAATAACAACTCCGGATCAAGTGTGAGCACACCAACTCTCGTTGATTAAGGATCCTAAAAAGGGGGACCGTCAACTTGTCTACCTGCACCTGCGGGTAAGAAATGCAGCATCCCCAGGCAAAAGGGACGTCAGTGCAAATAATGTACCGAGTATGTAAGGCAAGAAAATCAGTCCATAAAAGACATAAATGAAACATGGAGTAAAGGAATCCACCTGTAAGTCTAAATAACTTTGTGAATCCTGAAATATTTATAAAGTCATGCATGTACGTATAAATATCGTATCATGCATAGGTATAGGTGTACATAACATCATCAAGCCTCTGAGGGCATCCCATCATATCATCTCGGCCACTGTGGGCAAAATTATTAACATATACTAGCTGATCAGGTGGTGGTGCGTATATAACGTCGTAACCTTTTCCCATATCCCATATCCCATATACATATAATATACGCGTATATAACGCCATCTGGTCATGGGTCAATGTACATGTATAAATGAATGAAATACATAAGAAATACGTTAATAAGATTTCTCGGAATGTCATAAGATCAATATGCCTTTTAGATAACTTTATCAGCTACATATTTTTCTGAGACCCATGAACAGAAAATATAATAATAAGACACATGGGGAATTCAAATACACAATTTCAAAAGGAAGCAAATTACTCTTGCACTTTAACTTAGATATTACAGTTAATGACTTGATGTGCATTAAAATATCATCATCCACAAAAATTATAAAGTCACCAACATAAGAAATAAGAGTATAATTCATTACCTCCAAAAATACCTTAGGTGTTCTAGAAAGACCAAGAATGCAAATAAACCAATTATACATACCATACTTTGACTTATTTACCAATGGAACATCATCACCTTGTATTCTTTTATGCAATGGTTCCAACTTAGCAATGCTTTTAGAAAACTCCATGTCATAACACTGTAAATAAGAATGAAAATAGTCAAAAGGTTCAATAACAAAGAATTTAACCAAGCTTTTATCTTCCACCATCCAACAAGAATAGATATCGCTAAATTCATGTTGGAATCCAATTGGATCTTTTGCCACCATCTCCTGCGCCTCACCACCCCTTTCAAAATGTATTTCAGCACGTGATTGCACAAAATCACAAGAACTAAAATAAGAAAGAGTTAATGGGTTAGGAAGTAAAGAAACTTTTTTCTTGCTTACACTCTCTTTGGCTTTTATCACAAGACTAACGTTTCCTCACCCTTAGCCTCTTTTCTCTCACTAAAGAGTTTTTATTTGCTTTCACTCAATCCCTCTTGCTTTTCTCTCTCTACCTCACAGACTTTGTTCATCTCATTACCTTGTCTCTTTTCTTTTCTTTCAATATCACTCTTTACTTCACTTGACATCCCACTCTTTTCACTCAAGACAACCTCTCCTTTTTCCTCTCTTGGAATGTCAACATGACTCCCTTACTCCTCTCATTCTTTTCTCTCTCATATTTTTTCATATTCTCTTTAACAATCTTTTCATCTTCACAAATTTGTGAGGGAGTCAAAGGCCCAAGAATGAGTTTCTTCCCATTAATCTCAAAAGAATATCTATTTTTTTCAATACTATATGAAGCACTTCTATAGACATACCATGGCCATCCCAACAAGATATAAAAATTATTCATCGGAATGACATCACACCAAATCACATCCTCATACCTTCCAATAGAGAATGGCAAGAACACTCTTTTATCTACTTTTACCCCTTTCAACATGTAGGGTTCAATATGTTCAACACAAGGCAAGTTCAATTTTTCAACCATATAAGTGCTAATTAAGTTATAGCCAAATGCTTTGTCAATTCTAAGGGCATAAATTGCAGACATCACTTTAGCTCTTGTTTGAAAAATAACTTTACCATTGTCTTCCTTCCATTCGGTATACTATAAGTTCGACTTTTCAAGTTGTTGAGTCATAGCTTTCCTCATTCCACTGTAACTACCTGTTTGAGACATCTTGACATAGATTAAGGAAAATATGTATCTCTCAAATTTGGCTTTTTCCCTATAATGCTCTCACCTCTCTTGCCTTTGTTTTCTCTCGAAATAACCTTTGAAAGAAATACATTGTACATTTATGGTTAAACCCAACTCATATAAAGTTCTTAGTAGTAAAATATAGATTTTTGGGGAACAAATGAAAGAAGAACCAAATCCTAGAACTATTAGGCTCAGTTGAAACAAGACACGAACAAAAAGGAATCGATTATATATGTAGATTAGAAAGAGTAAGAGAAATTAAATTTTGTCTTATCTTTACAATCTGGGATCCCTTCTTCTTGTTTCCTTTGATAGTTTTTGAAAACAAATTAGATACAAAAGAAAGTTCCTGAGAGCAAGCAATTTTTTTTTTTAAATTGATTTTCGTTTTTTTTTGTTTTTCTTTTTAACTTGTTTTTTTTTGTTTGCTCTTAGTATTCAAGAAATCCCCAGAATTATCAAGAACGAAACCTTAATTTCCGCTCTGATACCACTTGATAACGACAAGGTCGGGAATCCAAACTAGAGTAAGAATTTGAAAAGTAAATGCGGAAGCAATAACAATAAGGAATTGAGCAACTAGAACTAAATGGCAGAAAATAAAGGATATGGGAAAATTCAAGGAAAGAATTCCAAGAATGCAAGTTCTATAGCCTTGACAAGATCAAAGCAACAACGTCTTGATTTATTGAAGAAATCAAAGCCTTTACTTAAAAGCAAATCAAAATAATAGATTCGGATCTTGACCGCTTTACGAGTAACTTGAGACAACAATTAATAACTAGTATTAATCGCCTTCTAAGAATACCACAAAGGAATCAAAGATATCACAATAGAGAAGTAATCTTACTACCTTGAACTATGAACTAGTAAAGGTTGAAAGATAAATCTCAAAGCACAAGTAACAAAGGTTCAAAAGAACTCTCAAAGTATGATATACTTAATCAATAATGAAGTGTCTCAATGAATGAGAAGAACTCCTTATTTATAGGAGTACTAAGGCATAAAAAGTCATTACAATTAGGTAGGGGGCTGCTAAGGGGTAACAAAGTCATCAAAATTTGGTAGGGTGGTTGCTAAGAAATAAGAAAAGTCACAAAATTAGGTAGGGGGTGGCCAAATCCCTTTGGGGCAGATTTGGGCCCTAAAACTACTAGTTTTGGTCATTGGTTTGGACTCCAATTGGGCTCCATTTCAAACACCCCCATTTGGACCTCTTTTAAGCTCATTTTGGGCTCTTCTGGGTGCCCTTTAAAAGCTCGTCCTCCACAATTAAAAGCTTCTTTAATTGCACTTGAAGTCTAATGGCCTTATTTTGCAACTCTTTAGCTTGACATATTGTTAAAGGCCATCTTTGAGATTCCAAAGCTTCATCCTTGTCCTTGAATAGAGTTGAGCTTCCTAGGATGCTATCACTTGTGATCATTTCTACTCCATAAAATTGAATTATCATCGAATAATCCAACTAGATTATATGATTTTGAGGTGTAAATCGGAGATTGGAACTTAAAAATTTGGAAATAAGATTTGTAGATTTGAGGGTCGAGTTGAGCTCAGATTTTGGTAAAATTGGTATGGGTAGACTCGTGGTTGAATGGGCTTTCGGATTTTGTAACTTTTGTCGGGTACCGAGATGTGGGCCCCACAAGCAATTTTTGAGCTAAATTTTGGATTTTTATGAAAATTTAGTATTTTCTTATGGAATTAATTCCAATAAATTTTATTGACTGAAACGAATTATTTGTGACTAGATTCGAGGTATTCGGAGGCCGATTTGCGAGGCAAAGGCATAGCAGAGTAAAAAGTTTCACGTTTTGAGGTAAGTAACGAATGTAAATCTAGTCCTGAGGGTATGAAATCCCGGAGTTCGTATCATTCTACTATTTTGAAGTGACACACATGCTAGGTGACGGGCGTGTGGGCGAGCACTGTTGGGGATTTGTGACTTGGTCCGTCCCATAGCAACTGTAAAGTTGCATACTTTGTTGAAACCATATGATACTTATATGTTTTAGAAAGAATTTCTGTAAATTGGGTTGAATGCCATGTTTGGGCCTTGCGCCAAAGCTGTTTGGACCCTTAGGGGCTGTTTCTTACCATCCTCTCATTGTTTTCGATTGAAAATCTATACTCAGTCATGTTTATAATTGTTTACCGAATAACTCAGTTTTATGACTCTATTTTGATGCATATAAATGTTTTGGGCCGAATGCCCTGTTTTATTGAAATGCCCGAGAGGCTTGAGAGGTTTATGACTGAGTGAGGCCGAGGGCCTGATTTGTGAGGATGAGTGTGGATCGGGGCTGCCCGCCTGCAGCATATTTATGATTGAGTGAGGCCGAGGGCCTGATTTGTGAGGATGAGTGTGGAACGGGGCTGCCGGCCTGCATCATACTTTATTATTATCGCACGTGAGTTGTCCGTGCAGATTATAGCGCTTGGGCTGAAGGAGCCCCTCCGGAGTCTGTACACACCCCCAGTGAGCGCAGGTACCTACTGAGTGCGAGTGCCGAGTGCTGAGTGACTGGGAGGCATGAGCGATTGTGAGGTATGTCCAAGTGGCAATAGTGATTGTGAGGTATGCCTGAGGGGCTGTTTATGATTTCATCATTTTTGCTCACCTTTGCATTGAGCCTTTATTTGAAAAACTATTGGAAAAATGTCTTTAAATGATTTTTTTACTGGAACTGGGTTTAAACTAGATAATTTGATTCAAATCCTGATTTTTAAAAGCATGTGGTATTTTACTAAGATTTCCTAATATGAACGTTATATGCTTTATTGCTCGTCACTACTGCTCAGTCTTTATTTATTGTTGTTACTTACTGAGTTGGCGTACTCACGTTACTCCCTACACCTTGTGTGCAGATTCAGGTGTAGCTGGACATGGTAGCGGTTATTGAGTGTTTTGGTTGCAGATTTTCTTGAAGATAGCAAGGTAGCTGTTTGGCGATCGCAGCCCCTGCTCTTCTCCCTCTTATCTTCCTCTAGTTGTATTTAGCTATTTCCCAGGCTGAGTTAGCCTTGATATTGTTAGACAGATTGTAGTAGATGCTCATGACTAATGACACCTCGATGTCGGGCTTTTCTTTTCCGCACTTCTGTTTATCTTTAATTTGAACTCTTTAAATGGAGGTTTTACGTTAAATAACCTTGAAATTATCTTTGAAATGAAAATATCAGTTTGTTTTGGAAATGAGTCGGCTTGCCGAGCTCCACAATAGGCGCCATCATGACAGAGGTTAGTGTGGGTCGTGATAGATTGGTATCAGCGCCTAGGTTATATAGGTCTCACGAGTCATGAGCGGGTTTAGTAGAGTCTTGCGGATCGGTACGGAGACGTCTGTACTTATCTTCAGGAGGCTGTAGAACCTTTAGGAAACTCCACATTCTTGAATTCTTGTCGTGTGAATCTGTTGATTCTAGTAACTAAGCATTTGTTGTTTCATTCTCTCACAGATGGTGAGGACTCGTACTACCGGTCAGGAAGGCCAGGCACTAGTACCATCAGCCAGGGTCGCGAGAGGCCGAGGCCGCGGTAGAGGCCGTGGTAAGGGCAGAGGTGCAGCCCGTATAGCAGCTGGGGCAGTACCTGCAGATCCACCGGTTGTCCCAGATCAGGACCAGGTTCCAGTTGTTGATGCACCAGTTCAGGCACCACCTGTGCCTATTATGATTCCAGGCCTTCAGGAGGCCCTAGCTCAGATTCTGACAGCGTGTACTGGCCTTTCTCAGGCGGTCTCTATTTCGATGGCCGCAACCACTTCTCAGGCCAGGGGAGGCATCAGACTCCCGTCACTTGCACACCCGAGCAGGTTATTCAGGGACTTCAGACACAAGAGCTACCACCAGCCCAACCGGTTATTGTTGCTCAGGATTATGTGGTTCCTGCTATGCCTGAGGATGATCAGCGCAGGTTGGAGAGGTTTGGGAGACTTCAGCCACCACCTTTCGGTGGCACAGAGAGAGAGGATGCTCAAGACTTTTTGGACAAGTGTCAGAGGATACTCCGTACTGCTGGTATTTTGGAGACTTGTGGGGTCTCATTCACTACCTTTCAGTTTTCTGGGGCTACACTCATATGGTGGGAGACTTACGAGAGGCGTAGGCCTGTTAGCGCAGCACCCCTTACTTGGCAGCAGTTCTCCGTGGTCATTTTGGAGAAGTTTGTGCCTCGATCCCGCAGAGAGGAGCTGCGTAGCGACTCGGCCAGGTTGATATATATGTGACGCAGTATGAGATGCGGTTCTCCTAGTTGGCCCGTCATGCTATCTGGTTGGTTCCCACGGATAGAGAGAGGATCATGAGGTTTATTGATGGCCTCACTTATCAGCTACAGTTGCTCAAGACCAGGGAGTGGGTTTCGGGTGCTACCTTTGATGAGGTTGTCAACATTGCTCGGTAGATTGAGATGGTTCGCGGTAAAGAGAGGGTTGAGCGGGAGGCCAAGAGGCCTTGTGGTCAGGGTGGATTCAGTAGTGCTCCTTTTAGGGGTCAGTTCCAGCATGGTAGAGGTCGTCATTTCAGACAAGCTCAGTCAGCTCGGCCATTTCATCGGGGTGCATCATCTGGCCATGGTTCTCACAGTTCTCATCAGGGCCACTCATCACTTAGTGCCCTTCAAGTTCAGAGTTCGTCCCGTGCTCCACCTGTTCAGGGCTCTTCCATGCCAGGTTCTTCTACCAGTCATCCCGGTGCTAGGGGTTCCCTTCAGTTTCCACTGCCAGCACTAGGGAGTTGTTTTGAGTGTGGGGAGCTTGGGCATATATGGAGGCAGTGTCCTCGTCATCATGGAGGTCTATCTCAGCAGAGGAGTCAGCCTCTGACTACAGCACCAGCTACCTCACCAGCCGCCCGGTCAGCTCGGGTGGAGGTCAGTCAGCTAGGGGTCGCCCTAGAGGGGGAGGCAGATCAGGGGGTGGTCAGGCCCGTTTCTATGCTCTCCCTTCCAGACCAGATACTATTGCTTCGGATACTGTGATTACAGGTATTGTCTCAGTTTGCCACAGAGATGCCTCAGTATTATTTGACCCTGGTTCCATGTATTCATATGTTTCCTCGTATTTCACCCATTTTCTAGATATGCCCCGTGAGTCCTTAGTTTCATTTGTACATGTATCTACTCCTATGGGCGATACTATTATTATGGATCGCGTATATCGATCATGTGTGGTGACTATTGGGGTTCTGGAGACCCGAGTAGATCTATTGTTGCTCAGTATGGTTGACTTTGATGTGATATTGGGTATAGATTGGTTATCTCTATGACATGTTGTTCTAGATTGTCACGCTAAGAAAGTGACGTTGGCTATGCCGGGAATTTCGAGGGTTGAGTGGAGCGGTTCTGTAGATTATATACCAAGTAGGGTGATTTCATATTTGAAGGCTCAACGCATAGTTGACAAGGGTTGCCTATCTTATTTGGCTTTTGTGAGGGATGTTAGTGCAGAGACTCCTGTCATTTATTCTGTTCCGGTGGTACGTGATTTTCCGGATGTGTTTCCTGCAGACCTACTGGGCATGCCGCCTTACAGGGATATTGACTTTGGTATTGATTTGGTGCTGGGCACTCAGCCCATTTCTATTCCACCATATCGTATGGCACCGGCGGAGTTGAAGGAATTGAAAGAACAACTTCAGGAACTCCTTGATAAGGGGTTTATTCGGCCTAGTGTGTCACCTTGGGGTGCACTAGTTCTATTTGTGAAGAAGAAGGATGGTTCCATGAGAATGTGTATTGATTACAGGCAGTTGAACAAGGTCACAGTCAAGAATAAGTATCCTTTGCCTCGCATTGATGATTTATTCGACCAGCTTCAGGGAGCGAGGGTGTTCTCCAAGATTGATTTGAGGTCTGGTTATCACCAGTTGAAGATTCGGGATTCAGATATTCTTAAAACAGCTTTCAGGACCCGATATGGCCATTATGAGTTCTTGGTGATGTCTTTTGGGCTAACCAATGCCCCAGCAGCGTTCATGCATTTAATGAACAGTATATTCCAGCCCTATTTGGACTCATTCGTCGTTGTATTCATTGACGACATCCTGATGTACTCTCATAGCTAGGAGGAGCACGCTCAGCATTTGAGGGTTGTATTGCAGAGATTGAGTGAGGAGAAGCTTTATGCAAAGTTCTCCAAATGTGAGTTTTGGCTCAGTTCAGTAGCATTCTTGGGGCACGTGGTGTCCAGTGAGGGCATTCGGGTGGATCCGAAGAAGATAGAGGCAGTGCAGAGTTGGCCCAGACCATCCTCAGCCACGGAGATTGGGAGCTTTCTTGGTTTAGCGGGTTATTATCGTCACTTTGTGGAGGGATTTTCATTTATTGCATCTCCCTTGACCAAATTGACCCAAAAGGGTGCTTCATTCAGGTGGTCGGATGAGTGTGAGGAGAGCTTTCAGAAGCTCAAGACTGCTTTGACCACAACTCCAGTATTGGTTCTGCCATCAGCTTCAGGTTCTTACACCGTGTATTGTGATGCCTGGAGGATACGCATTGGTTGTGTTTTGATGCAGGAAGGTAGGGTGATCGCCTATGCCTCGCGCCAGTTGAAGACCCATGAGAAGAACTATCATGTCCATGATCTTGAGTTAGCAGCCATTGTTCATGCCTTGAAGATTTGGCATCATTATTTGTATGGGGTTCATTATGAGATCTATACTGATCACCGGAGTCTGCAGTATCTATTAAAGCAGAAGGATCTTCATTTGCGTCAGCGGAGATGGTTGGAGCTTCTTAAGGACTATGATATCACTATTTTGTACCATTCGGGGAAGGTGGCCGATGCTTTGAGTCGCCGGGCAGAGAGTTTGGGGAGTTTAGCATATCTTCCAGTAGTAGAGAGACCTTTGGCATTAGATGTTCAGACCTTAGCAGGCCAGCTTGTCAGATTGGATATTTCGGAGCCTAGTCAGGTATTGTCTTGTGTGGTCTCCAGGTCTTCTATTTATGACCGTATCAGGGAGCGTTAGTATGATGACCCTCACTTGCTCGTTCTTCAGGATAGGGTTCAGAGAGGTGATACTAGGGATGTGACTATTGGTGATGACGACGTGCTGAAAATGTAGGGCATGATATGTGTGCCTAATGTAGATGGGCTTCGAGAGTTGATTCTTGAGGAGGCCCACAGCTCGGGGTATTCCATCCATCCGAGTGCCGCGAAGATGTACCAGGATTTGAGGTAGCACTATTGGTGGAGGCGGATAAAGAAGGATATAGTTGGGTTTGTGGCTCGGTGTCTAAACTGTCAGCAGGTTAAGTATGAGCATCAGAGACCGGGTGGCTTGCTTCATAGGTTAGAGATCCCAGAGTGGAAGTGGGAGCGGATCACCATGTACTTTGTAGTTGGGCTCCCACAGACTTCGAGGAAGTTCGACGCTATTTGGGTTATTGTGGATCAGCTGACCAAGTCCGCGCACTTCATTCCAGTTGGTACTACTTACTCTTCAGAGCGGTTGGCTGAAATTTACATCCGAGAGATCGTTCGCCTGCATGGTGTCCCAGTTTCCATCATTTCAGATAGGGGTACTCAGTTCACATCGCAGTTTTGGAGGGTTGTGCAGCAAGAGTTGGGTACTTAGGTTGAGTTAAGCATAACTTTTCACCCTCAGACGGACGGGCAGTCCGAGCGCACTATTCAGATATTGGAGGACATGTTGCGTGCTTGTGTCATTAACTTTAGGGGTTCATGGGACCAGTTTCTGCCACTCGCGGAGTTTGCATATAACAACAGTTATTAGTCGAGTATTTAGATGGCTCCGTACGAGGCTTTGTATGGGAGGAGGTGTAGATCTCCGGTTGGATGGTTTGAGCCGGGTGAGGCTAGGCTCTTAGGTACAGACTTGGTCCAGGAAACATTAGATAAGGTGAAATTGATTCAGGAGCGGCTTCGCACGGCGCAGTCTAGGCAGAAGAGCTACGCGGATAGGAAGGTCCGTGATGTGTCTTTTATGGTTGGGGAGAAGGTTTTGCTGAAGGTATCACCCATGAAGGGTGTTATGAGGTTTGGGAAGAGGGGCAAGTTGAGCCCCCGGTTCATTGGGCCTTTTGAGGTGCTTCAGAGAATAGGGGAGGTGGCTTATAAGCTTGCCTTGCCACCCAGCTTGTCGAGTATGCATCCAGTGTTTTATGTTTCCATGCTCCGGAAGTATATTGGAGATCCGTCCCATGTTTTGGATTTCAGCACGGTTCAGTTGGAGAGTGATATGACTTATGATGTGGAGCCGGTGGCTATTTTGGATCGGCAGGTTCAAAGGTTGAGGTCAAAGGATATAGCTTCAGTGAAGGTGCAATAGAGAGGTCAGCCTGTGGAGGAGGCCACATGGGAGACTGAGCGGGAGATGCGGAGCAGATATCCACGCCTATTCGAGACTCCAGGTATGTTTCTAGACCTGTTCGAGGATGAACGGATGTTTAAGAGGGGGAGGATGTAACGACTCGGCCGGTCGTTTCGAGAGTTATAACCCCATTTTCCCAATTCCTACTTTGTTTTGTATTATTCGGCTATATTATGTTATATCAGATTAGTTGGTTCGAGTCCGGAAGGAACTCGGAGTGAAATGAGACACTTAGTCTCATAATTGAAAATTTTAAGTTAGAAAAGTGGACCGGATATGGACCTATGTGTAAATGACCTTGGATTTGAATTTTGATGATTCTAATAGCTATGTATGGTGATTTTGGGCTTAGGAGCGTGTCCGGAATATTATTTTATAGTCCGTAGAGGAATTAGGTTTGAAATGCCGAAAGTTTTATTTTTGAATAAGTTTGACCGGGGGTGACTTTTTGATATCGGGGTCGGAGTCCGATTCTGAAAATTGGAATACCTCTGTTATGTCATTTAGGACTTGTGTGAAAATTTGAGGTCAATCGGACGTGATTTGATATGTTCTGGAGTTGTTTGTAGAAATTAGAAATTTCAAAGTTCATTAGGCTTGAATTGGGGCGTAATTCATGGTTTTAGCATTGTTTGAGATGATTTGAGGATTCGACTAAGTTCGTATGATGCTTTAGGACTTGTTGGTATATTTGGTTGAGGTCCCGAGGGCCTCGGGTGAGTTTCGGATGGTTAACGGATCATAAATTGAACTACAACAGCTGCTGCAATTTCCTTCTGTTGGAAATTTCTTCTGCCAGATTCGAGCCCAGATCGAGCCTAGAGTCGAGGGCCATGATCGAAGCCATGATCGAGCCTAGAGTCGAGGGCCATGATCAAAGCCATGATCGAGCCCAGAGTCGAGGGACACGATCGAAGCCATGATCGAGCCCAGAGTCGAGGGCCACGATCGAAGCCATGATCGAGCCCAGGGTCGAGGGTCGCGGTCGAAGGCCGGGTCGAAGACATGATCGAAGGCCTAGGATCGAGAACCAGGATCGAGGTCCATGATCGAGGACCTCGATCGAAGGCCAAGATTGAGGAGAGGTAATTTTTGATATATTTTCAAGGAAAACTTGAGGTAAGTCCCTTGTGATCATTTCTACTCTACAATATTGAATTATCATCAAATAATCCGACTAGATTACATGATTTTGAGGTGTAAATCGTAGATTGGAACTTAGAAATTTGGAAATAAGATTTGTAGATTTGAGGGTCGAGTTGAGCTCAGATTTTGGTAAAATTGGTATGGGTAGACTCGTGGTTGAATGGGCTTTCGGATTTTGTAACTTTTGTCGGGTTCCGAGATGTGGGCCCCACAGGCAATTTTTGAGCTAAATTTCAGATTTTATGAAAAATTAGTATTTTCTTATGGAATTAATTCCAATAAATTTTATTGACTGAAACGAATTATTTGTGACTAGATTCGAGGCATTCGGAGGCCGATTTGCGAGGCAAAGGCATAGCAGAGTGAAAAGTTTCACGTTTTGAGGTAAGTAATGATTGTAAATCTAGTCCTCAGGGTATGAAACCCTGGATTTCGTATCATTCTACTATTTTGAAGTGATGGGCGTGTGGGCATGCACTGTTGGAGATTTGTGACTTGGTCCATCCCATAGCAACTGTAAAGTTGCATACTTTGTTGAAACCATATTATACTTATATGTTTTAGAAAGAATTTCTTTAAATTGGGTTGAATGCCATGTTTGGCCTTGCGCCAAAGCTATTTGGACCCTTAGGGGTTCTTTCTTACCATCCTCTCATTATTTTCGATTGAAAATCTATACTCAATCATGTTTATACTTGTTTACCGCATAACTCAATTTTATGACTCTATTTTGATGCATATAAATGATTTGGGCCGAATGCCCTGTTTTATTGAAATGCCCGAGAGGCTTGAGAGGTTTATGACTGAGTGAGGTCGAGGGCCGGATTTGTGAGGATGGGTGTGGATCGGGGCTGCCCGCCTGCAGCATATTTATGATTGAGTGAGGCCGAGGGCCTGATTTGTGAGGATGAGTGTGGATCGGGGCTGCCCGCCTGTAGCATACTTTATTATTTTGGCACGTGACTTGTCCGTGCAGATTATAGTTCTAGGGCTGAAGGAGCCCCTCCGAAGACTGTACACACCCCTAGTGAGCGCATGTACCTACTGAGTACGAGTGTCGAGTGCCGAGTGCTGAGTAACTGGGAGGCATGAGCGATTGTGAGGTATGCCCGAGTGGCAAGAGTGATTGTGAGGTATGCCCGAGTGGCACGAGTGACTGTGAGGTTTGCCCAAGGAGCTGTATATGAGTGATGTTTTGCCCAAGGGGCTGTTTATGATTTCATCATTTTTGCTCACCTTTGCATTGAGCCTTTGTTTGAAAAACTATTGGAAAAATGTCTTTAAATTATTTTTTTACTGGAACTGGATTTAAACTAGATAATTTGATTCAAATCCTGATTTTTAAGAGCATGTGGTATTTTACTAAGATTTCCTGATATGAACGTTATATGCTTTATTACTCGTCACTACTGCTCAGTCTTTATTTATTATTGTTACTTACTGAGTTGGCGTACTCACGTTACTCCCTGCACCTTGTGTGCAGATTCAGGTGTAGCTGGACACGGTAGTGGTTATTGAGTGTTCTGGTTGCAGATTTTCTTGGAGATAGCAAGGTAGCTATTTGGCGATCGCAGCCCCTGCTCTTCTCCCTCTTATCTTCCTCTAGTTGTATTTAGCTATTTTCCAGGCTGAGTTAGCCTTGATATTGTTAGGCAAATTGTAGTAGATGCTCATGACTAGTGACACTCCGATGTCGGGATTTTCTTTTTCGCACTTCTATTTTTCTTTAATTTGAACTCTTTAAATGGAGGTTTTATGTTAAATAACCTTAAAATTTTCTTTGAAATAAAAATATCGGTTTGTTTTGAAAATGAGTCGGCTTGCCTAGCTCCACAATAGTCTCCATCACGACAAAGGTTAGTTTGGGTCGTGACAGATATAGACCGTCGACAAGATTTCATATCACAATGCACCTATGCGTTTCATAAACCGTCCACAGTATTTCATATCACAATGGATTTCATAACACAATGTACTTATGCGTTACATAGACCGTCCACGGGATTTCATATCACAATACACCTATGCGTTTCATAGACCGTCCACAGGATTTCATATCACAATGTACCTATGCATTTCATAGAGTGTCCACAGGATTTCATATCACAATGTACCTATGCATTTCATAGACCGTCCATAGGGTTTCATAACACATTGGAAACAAAAGTACAAATACGTACATCTCATAACCTTTCACACCACATATCACCTAATCCGTACTTTTAACCACTTACAACATTATTATTTCATTGGCTCTCTTGGCCATACATATGATTCTTTATTCATGGCGTAATAGCCGTATTTCATATTCCACACTTTCATTTCTTCCCTTTCATAGATCATCATCATAATTAATTAACAAGTAGAGTATCCCGAAAATCACAACTTTAAGTTCATTAGTAATGAAGGCTTTAAACTTTCTTCCCAATAAATAGAGTAAAATGATTGGCAATCGAAGCACAAATTAAAATCATACAGAATTTCCACTCACGAATATGTAAGAACGCAAAACACATTGAAAATTACTTACAAAGCATAGCATTAGCTAAAACAGCCACATATGGGCATCACTTGAGTTCATAAACTTTTAGCCGATTATATTGTCGAAGTCAATTTTGGAATAGTTGAGTCAAAGCTCATTTCATAATCTTTCTCACATTATTTTATTTCATTGGCACCATTGGTCACAAGTATAACTTTCACTTTGGCACGTCGGCCACACTTTATATTCCCAATTTACTGATTTTACTTCCAACCATATTTATAGGTTATCAACAATAAGACATTTCCAATCAAGACTTTAGGTACACATATGAGCAATTAAGAGTCTCAAGAATATTGAGATTTTCTCACACAATTTGGCATACTAGCTTTCATTTGAAATATGATTCAAAGCCACAATATTTTAATACGCAACCCATACTTTGAAACTCACGGAAACATTATGGAATTCATTCCAAGAGAGAAAGTTTAGCCAACATACCTCAATTGAGCTTTCCTTAAATTACTACAACGTTCCGGAAATTCAAGCAATCCCAATCTCTTAGATGAAGAACTTGTGAGTTTTCCTTGTTAATCTTCCAAGATTTGAGCAAGACTTGATGAATAATTATCCTAGTGTTTTCTCTCTCTCTAAAACACTCTCCCTTCTCTCTAAAACATCAGAATATTTGCTCAAAAATGACCCTTTACGTGTATTTAACGAAGTAGGGTCGGGTTTTAAAATCCAAAAAATGGAACTCCGGAACGGTTCTGCGGTCGCATATGCGACCGCATAATGGATATGCGGACCACATATCGGTCGCACAATTGCTGACAAAAATGATCAAAAATCTGTCTGTGTATGCGGTCGCATAATGCACCGCATAACAGTTATGCGGTCGCAATATGCGACCGCATAGCTGCTTCCAAAATGGCCCTCTCCTACTCACTTATGCGGCCATTATGGGGACCGCAGAGTGATTATGCGGTCGCATAATGGACCGCATAAATGCACTTTTCTGCCAAAATTTTTCCTTTACTTTCTGGTGCATTGTTCAACCCAAAAAGTTCGAGCCTCCTCAAACACGTAAGCCTAGTCCGACACCATGAATCATTATTTTCTTTGTAAAAATTTATCGGACTTTACACTCAAGTACTTCGAAATTTTCTGGGGTGTTACATTATTGCCGGCACTATCATACAACTCTTATGTATCTATTAGAGGCTCCGTAGACATAGTGTGGGTTGTATATTGGTGTTGGGGAAGTCAAACTAGTTAAGTTGTTTTTGAATTACTTATTCTACTTCAGACTATGAAAAATGTGTGTGTAATTTGAGACTTTAAAATGAAGTAACTAATGGTACCGATTTGGTATTGTATACATGGTCTCCTTATCGTATAATTAACGAGAATATGAAATCTCTGTATTCATAAGTGATGTGGGTAGAAAGTATCTAACATGCTTGCTTGACCGGGTTCACTCGATTGAGCGCTGGTCGCGCTCCCCGAGATCGGGGCATGACAAATATGGAGACGTCTGTATTTATCTCCGAGAGGCTACTGGATGTTAGGAAACTTCTCTTTCTTGATTCTTTATCGTGCCACTTTATTTCACCTTGAATCTTATGTTTTCAGCTCCTTCCTATTCATTCATATGTGATGTTGAGTACTCATTATTAGTTGAACAACGACGATTGGTGATGATGTTGCTCCTGTGGTGTGCGATGTTTTCCTATGTTGAGGGCTAACTATTATCATTGTTTTGTGCAGGGGTTTCCCTCTATAGCCGCCTTAATAATGGTGTTGCCCATGGGTTCGGGGCCTTACACAGCGTATTACGATTTTTCAGATGTTAGTTTGGGCCGGTGTTAGTGCAGAGTGGTAGGGTGATTGCTTACATGTCACGGTAGTTGAAGCCCCGCGAGAAGAACTATCTGGTTATGATTTAGGATTTGGCATTTGTTCTGGTGAAGGGAAAGCATTTGGCTATGAAAGTTCAGACCTTCGCTTATAGATTTCTGAGATTAGATATCTCTAAGTTTAGTGGATTTCTTGCTTTTTTGTTTGCACAGTTGTCTTTGTTTGAGCGCATTAGAGCTTGTAAGTGTGATGATCTTCATTTGCTTGTCCTTAGGGATGCGGTGTTGCCAAGTGGATCTAAGAAGGTGGTCTTTGGTGATAACGGTGTATTGCAACTTCAGGGTCAGAATTGTGTTTCTAGTGTTGATGATTTGAGGGAGTTGATCCTTGAGGAGGCTCATAATATATTGTATTTTATGCATTTGAGTGCTACAAGGTGTGTCGTGATTTGGAACGGCATTATTTGTGGCGAAGGAGGATGAAGGACATAGTTAGACATGTCTCATGGTGTTTGAATCGTCAGTAGGCCAAGTACGAGTGTTAGAGACCGAGTGGTTTACTTCCGGAGATTGCTATACTAGAGGGGAAGTGGGAGCGTATCATTTTGGAATTTGGTGGTAGGGTTGCCACAGATTTTAAGGAAGTTTGATACCATTTGGAACATTGTGGATAATTGACTAAATCTATTCTAGTGATGACTTACATTTTGGAGAGTTTGAATTTTAGAAAAAAGGGTTGCTTGAGCTATAGAGGGGCTATGGATGCTTAATTATCATCTTGGTATGCAATACAGTCTAGAGTTTTGGATGTATTGATGGATCTTTAGGTTGTTCATTGATGGAATAAAATATATCCTTGCAGCCTGTGTATGACTGTAGACTTGGGAGAATCAATTGGTTACATAGTGATGGTGCGCATGGCAAGGTCATAGAAAGATTTGAGGCTACATAGGTGGGCTATCTCCTATGAGAAGGTTAAAGGTTGTACGATTTCTTATGAAGTCTCTACGAAGAGTTTTACCTTCTATCCAATGGAATGTATGTACTATGATATGCGTCGGGATCGCTTGAGGTAGATGGCACGATAGTCATGAGGTTGGGTGAGCATGTGGGTTGATAATTCAGGATATATTATGGTTAGTGCAACATGAGATTATGAGAAATTTAGCTGAGTAACAGTCAGAATCATGGCAGTTAAGGAGGAGCAGTCATTATGAGTTATTGGGTTGTGTGATTATGGCTTAAAGCCAAGTGGGGGAGTCTACCATTAGCGATTGGGTTACCTGGTCATATGTTGTTGTAGCCCCGGACTTCGGTGCACTTATAGATTAGTTATAGCTTGAAGAGAATGACTTTGAGATTGACTCGGGCAATAAACTTGCTGGAGGCGTGTTATATTTCACCTGGTTGTTATATGGAAGTTGTGGAATGGCTCAGGTTGGATAGTCCTTTATGGATGTAGTGTGTAAGGGAAAGGATTTGCTCGGTTGTTTCTTTTTGAAGTATTCATATGCTATCGGAGCACTAGTCGTTCGACATGATTGACTATGTATTCAGGACTGTGTTAGAGTGGGTGACTCATGATAATGGTTCTGGCTAGTTCAATATTCAAGATGTGGTATCTAAGGATTTTCGGATTTATTGTATGGCTAAAGAGTTGAGGTTGACATTGGATTATGAGAGAGGCTTGGGTTATTTCTGTATTGTTATCAGTTTTACAATGTGATGTTTGAGAGGCGAAAGAAATAACTTTGGATTCATAAAAGGTCTCTTTAGAGTAGGTATTTTGGCCTGAGGTACTATCGGGTGCATAAGGAGGAATAAAGTGGCTTATGGGTCTTAAGACAACGAGGTTTCATGCTGGAATCACTTGGGATCAATTATGATTAAGGTCACTAGAGCACCGGGAAAGAGAAATTATTATCTCGAAGGCAGGTCAAGGGTAACAGGAAGAGGTTGGGTCAGTACAGTTGTGACTTGGATCAACATGGTAATAGTAATGATCGCTTCCTTCGGTATAGTTGAGCCTTGCATGAGTTTTAGTGGCGATATTTTTTGGTTTGGTAGTTTGTGTCTTGGTTGATCTAAAGAGGTTCAGTTATGATAGATTGGATATGTGCAAATGGATTATGAAGAGTTTGTGTTGATTTTGACCTTGACTTGCGGTTGGTGTCTTCTACAGGAATGGGAAGTTTATTGTGTGTTGTGATTTTATCCTGAATTACGATAAGTGGAAGGTTTCTGGTCGACAGAGTGTGTATCATATTCGTGATTCAGAGTTGATAACGGGATTCTCGTATTTTCGCATAGTAGCATGATAAATGCGGTAAGCTGGGTGGAACTGAGATTTAATGGACAAGGATGCAGTTTAGTTTTGAAAAGAATGTCATGATTTTTAGACAACATGGGGGATTTCAGATATTTAAGAGAATTCTATCACTATCTTGTATCGCCTTAGTAGGGTATGCATTATGGAAGGCGCACCGTGTTTTGATTTGTGGTTGCTTGACTAGTACTACAGAGATCATGTCGATGGTAATCGTGGATGTACAAGTTTGCTACCGACGCGGGAGAGTTATGAAAGTGTTTCTCAAGAGGTGATTGTGCATGTGCGATGCATCAGTTTAAGAGGGATAGTGAGAGATCAAGTATGGAGATTCCGGTATGCTTGAGGTTTAGAGACTGGATGTTCTCAGAGGTAGACTATTCTTTTGGTTGCGGACTATGAAGATGTGTTAAGGGTTAGACCGCTGATTGTATATGTCATGGTTAGGGACATTGTGGACTTTTGGAAAGCTATTACCTATTTTGAAATGGTTGGGATCGGTTTGAGAGCCTATTGGCAACTCTACTGTGGATGTGTATTCTACACAGGATTGAATTTGTTTACTCGTTGCAGCTTTTGCTATGGATGTGTCATCAGGTAGAATGGATCATATTCTTGTCCTGGCCTTTTCTTGTGTTATTCCCTTATGCCATGATGGGTTGTGAGGCTACTTGACTATTTACACGCATATTGTGGTTCTGTTCAGGCCTTATGGCGTTATGTGAGTGAGATGACTCTTGAGATGTTGGTTTACTTATGGCACCTCAGTTATGCTTAACGTTTCTGTAGCGTGCTATGCTATTTGTCTCCCATAGTTATGTTTTATGCACCTTACATGCATGTTGTTTGCCACGCCTGTGTTTGGCATATATGAGAATTATGGCTCAATAGGTATCTCCATGTAGATTGATATGTTTGGATCGGGTTGCATGCTGCAACGATATGATAGTGGACTGGGTTGCACGCCTTAACTGTGTTATGTTTGGATATGATCCCTAGTGCGTACTCCGTGTGTTTTGTTGCTCCCTTATGGGATGGATTCATAGTATTGTGATTTTGTGATTATATTGGTCAGGCTTGTTGGACAATTCTCTCATTTGGTTCCCTTTCCATTATTGGTTACATTCGAGTTGTAGCTTGTTTGGTGCACGGAATGCGTCATATGTGGTTCCAAATGGCATTGGTGTGACATGTCGGTTGAACAACTTGTACAGGTTAAGACGATGTTATTGGATCTGGAATTAGTGCAACCAGATTTGGATAAGGAGTGTTTGGAAGAAGAATATCATTAGTCAGCTCAGAATTTGGCAACAGTTCTTGTCGGGCGAGAGAATTTCACCACTTGTTAATTTGATGGGTGGTTATTAGTTTCTACAGATTTCTTTCATCATTAACAGTGTTGAGAAGGTTTGGAACAAGGTTCTATTTGATATAAGGTAAATTACAGGTACCGAGTTTAGCAATAAGTAGCTATTATGGTAGGAAGATGTTGCTATGAGTATACGAGTTATGCGGGATATTGTGTGGTTAAATCTTGGGAGTACATTTATAGGTAATACAACTTGTCGAGATCGATATAGTATATATACAAGAAACAGATCTAAGATGGAGTTTCAGATGTTGGAATTTGGTTCTAAGGATTGTAAACTAAGGTTGAAGGAAGTCTTTAGTTGGAGTGTGTTAATCGACCTATAGAGATTCAAGTGACATGGGATCGCTTATGGTTGTGTGTATGATGAGCTTATGTAATTATTTGACGGCTTTGGAATGACTCTTGGCATGTTCAAGGCAACAACAACAACAATATACCCAGTATAATCTCACAAGTGGGGTCTAGGAAGGATAGTGTGTACGCAGATCTTACCCCTACCGTGTGAAGGTATAAAAGCTGATTTTGAGGACGAACGTATATTTAAGTGGGGGAGAACATGATGACCCAACTGGTCATTTTGAGCTTTAGCATCCCCTTCGACGGTTTTAGACCTTGAGTAGCTTCATATGATGTATTATGACTTGCGTGTATGGTTGGTTTCGATGTTTGAGAGGTTCAAAATTGATTCGTAAGAGTTGACCAAGGTTTGACTTTTGAGTAAACGACCTCAGAATCGAGATTTGATTGTTTCAATACGCTCATATGGTGATTTTTTGACTTGGCATGTGTTCGGGTTTGAATTTGGATGTTTCTAGAAGGTTTTGGCTCTATTTGCCGAAAGTTGGCAATTTGAAGAATTGGAGAGTTCATAAGGTTTGAGCGGAAGTTGAATTCGGTGCTATCAGATTCTTATTATGGTTTTGAGACCTTGTATAGGACTATTTAGTTGATTGAAACTTGTGTGCAAAGTTTGGTTGTAATCCGAAATATCTAAGTGTGATTCGAACGAGTTGAGCGAAGTTAGAATGTTTGACAGTTAAGAGAATGATTTTGATCTTCGATTCTTGGTTTTGATGCTATTTGCGGTGTTCGAGCCCTTGGATAAGTTTGGAATAGGTATATGGACTTGTTAGTATGGTTGGACTCAAGTGTGTTTCAAGGTAGTTCCGGACTATTTTCCTTTAATTTGCATAGATGATCTTCTGGTGCCCTGATGTGCTTCGTGTTTGCGGTCAGTGGTTCGCGGTCACATAGTGTGATTTTGGTAGCTGGAATCTTATGCTTCGTATTCGCCAGCAGGTAGTCGCATTCGCATATAGTTGAGGGCAGATGAATCGTGTTCGCGAGAGAGAGGGGACGTGTTCGTGAAGAGGAAGTAGCCGGCTGGAGGATCTAGGCCTTCGCATTCGCAATGGGTAGCTCGCGTTCGCGGAAGGCTGGTGGTTGGTCAGTGCGCTCACATGGTTCACGTTGCGTTCGCGATGAAGGTACTTTGGGCACTGGTTTGGTGCTTCGTGAACGTGGGTCTGAGGTCGCGTTCGCGATGTGTACTGTTTGGTAGAGTATATAAGTTGTCATTTTTGGGATTTTACTCATTCTTTTATATTTTGAGCCTTAGATTTTGAGAGGAGAAGATTTTGAACTGAAATTTCACTATTACATCGAATGTAAGGATTTTTCACTTAGATTGATTTTATATATTTATTCCCCATGGATTTCTACTCCTAAAACATGAAATTTTGAATTTTTGTCTACACTTTAAGATGGTATTTTGGGTATTTGAATACTGCTTTAGACTCGATTTTGGAAAATGATGATATATTTGGACTCGACAGGTTATGGTTCATCGGATTTTGGTATTGGTTTCGGATTTCGTGCATGTGGGCCCCGGTTGACTTTTGTTTACCTTTTGGAAATTCATCAAAGATCGAAACTTTATGGATTAGGATCGCTTCCTATAACATTGTTTGACTTTTTTGGATGATGTGGGGGCTTGGATTTGCGTGATTGGAGGGCTAGAACGAGGTTTTGACGCGATTTGAGATTGAAGCTAGCCTGGGAAGAGGTAAGTCTCTTGGCTAACCTTGTTAGGAGGGAAATACCCTAGGATTGACTTGATTGCTATGTGTTTAAGGTATTTGGGGTATCTCAAATAGTTTTGATCTTGTATTCAGACCTGTACTTATTTACTAGTTGCTCGTGTACTTGTGCCACCTAGTTCTTGGGGGTTATACTATTTTGGTCGTGTTCGGACCATGTTGTGACTGTATGAGATATTTTACTGATTTGAGATTATTTATTTTTTATTTATGATATAACTCTGTTAATTAAAGGAATCTGGACTATATTTTATTGATTGTGAGTTGGCTTGCTTAGCAAGTACGACTACGCTCCATCACAGCCTAAGATGAAATTTTGAGTTGTGACAAGGTGGACAACCTGTAACTGAACATGAAACTAGAGACTTATAACAAGTGATAGAGTCCCTTAATCTTTCAGATATGAAGGCATGAGGAAGAGTATAGACTTAGACTAACGGGCATGTGTGAAGCAAGATTGATAGAGCATTATGTAATATTCCATGGAATTTGAAATATAGGGTTCTTACTGCTCAATTAGGGAGAACAGTTTTTCAGATCATGCACTTATCCATATTGAATACATAACTGATTCTGGAAAATCTAGGAGACCTTATAGGTTTCTGATTGTTTTGACTGAAGATGAAAAGTTCTTGGAACTAATTAATACAGTATGGAAGCAAGTGATGCAAGGTACGTGTATGTGTAGAGTTTGGTAGAAATTAAAGATGTGTAAAGACCGATCAAAGTTTTACTGAACAGAGAGGTGGGTAGTATAGATAAAAGGTTGCAGGAAATTAGAGAAAAACTACAGGATATAGAAGCTCAAATAACTACAACAAGAGAAGATAGCTTGATGAACAAGGAGAAGGAACTACTAGCAGAACTAACTAATGGTCTGACATTCAGGAGAAGATATTGAGGTAGAAATCTAAGGCTCATTGGATGATGATCGGGGGTGGAAATAATAAATAATTCTTTGCTTGCATGAAAGCTAGAGCTAATGCTAATAATATCTCTATGATGAAGGATGCACAAGGGAGAACATTACTGAAGCATGATAAAATAGAGGAGGAAATTCTTAGATTCTACAAAGGTCTGTTGGGGTCTCTGCTAACATAATGCCATGTATTGACATATATATTATAAGGCAAGGTCCTAGCTTGACTAGAAGCGGATGTAGCATACTGGCTACGGGTTCAACTGAACCCATAACTTTCGACGCAAAGTAAAAATTTGTATATAAAAATTCATTAAAATTGCAAAAATAGTAGATATGAACCCATAACTTTAAAAATATAATGGGTTCAATGTTAAAAATCTTAAAATTGAACCCATAGGATTTAAATCTTGGATCTGCCTCTGATGCTTGACTATACAAAAACATCAGGACTTGTGTGATGAGGTTAATCAGATGGAGATAAAAAAAGGCTTTATTTTCAATTGATGATAACAAGGCAGTAGATATTGATGGTTTAAATTCTAATTTCTTCAAGAAAACATGGGAGGTTGTTAAAGATGATGTTTATAGGGCCATTCAGGAATTTTTCACAAGATTAAAATGCTTAAAGCTATGAACAATACAGTAGTCACTATGATACATAAGTCTTCACATCCATAAACTATTAAGGATTTCAGACCAATTGCATGTTTCTCAATAATGTACAAGATCATCTCAAAGATTATTTCATTAAGAATAAATAAGGTGATAGATAGTTTAGCGGAGAAGTGCAGTTTGCTTTTGTACCAAGGAGAAATTGCTGACAACATACTCCTTCGCCATGAACTAGTTAAGGGATATACAAGAAAGTATATATCACCCAGATGCATGATTAAGGTGGATCTACCGAAAGCGTATGGCTCGGTTGAATGGGTATTCATTGAATAAGTATTACATGAACTGGGATTTCCTAGTAAATGTTATAAATCTGTATTGCTGTAATAAACAATTAAACCATTAAACTGTCTAAAATATATAAACAAAACAGAAAGTTAGTAACAGTATTTAACGAAATAAATTCTGAAAAAACAGTATAGGAATAAATCGAGTCCACTGAATACACAGTGTGTCCTTAAAGAAATTATTCCCTTCAAGTACCCGAGGTGCTGGAATATATCCTTTCAGGATAAAACAATTTAACTCACCAGAGTGTTGGTACCAAAAATGCCGATGAACAGCGAGCCACTCGAAGGCTGTAAAACACACTGGAATTTTTCTGCAGAAGAAGATCAGAAAAATTCGTAAGAAAAGATTCTGGGATTCAAAGTATATTTATATAGTTGCTGGCACTGTTTCTGAAAAGGTTTGCAACCTTTCAGAAGCAGCCATGGCTGTTGGAACAGGCTATTTGAAATATTGCGGAAAAATGGATTTAAAATAATTCGGGAAAGAAAACGGCCCTGACCGGATCGGGTCGTGGGTCATGGGTTATTCCGGATTGAATTTTTCGTTAATTATTTAATTAATTAATTAAATAATTGAAAGGAATTTTGTACAAAAAGATTAATCAATCAATCGATCTTTGACCAAATCCAAATCCAAATCCGAAGCCAAAGCCGAAGCCGAGCCGAGCCGAGCGAGTGAGCGACGACGACGGTGCTAGGCTTGCCTTCTTCTTAACTCTTTAAGAGCTAGAAGAAGAGAAATTATATATATACCCATCAAAAGGCTTTTCTTCCTCCAATATGGGACAATGTCCCTTTGCCAAGGAGGGAAACTCAAATATTTTATTTTTCTTCCATTTCTCATTTACCCTCTTTAAGCTACACAAGCTTAAAATTCCAACAATCCCCCACATGAATGGGGAATGACTATAAAATAAAGGAATGCACAGACGCGTGTGTGTTTTACATGCAAGAATTAATTGCATCTGGATAAGTAGGTTTCCCTTTGAACTTTCCGTAGTGAACTTATATCAGATATACTCGGTCAATCGGTAGATTTGATATCTTTGAACCATCGAGCTTTGTTGTATACCTAGACAACATAAGTCACACAATCAATCCTTAACCATCTATGGTTCTCACGGTTGTGTTCGTTTCAGCCATGAACACCGCCTGGTTTCATGAGTGCTTAGAGAATGGGCCTTTACTTTCATTCCCCTTGAAGCGGCTTACACTTCACACTCACATAGGTGATTTCTAAACGTGTAATCCTATAGACACACTATCTGGTCATATCCTTCCAGACTTAGCAAATCATTAAAAAACCTTTAAGCTTTGTTGACTCATCAAAAAGCCTTAATACTTTACCTCGATTTCTGAACATTGTCTTCATCACGAGAATGGGTTGAGTTATTTGACAATGTTGAACCGTCATTCATTACTTTTTTTTATCTCTTTGAACCTGCTCGTGGGATCTCCAGTCTGCTAGGTAGAGTTACCGCCATGATGACTTGTCCTAGACCTTAATCTCATTCCCTTTGATGATCTTTTAACTGCCTCTCTAGATAGGCCTTTTGTAAGTGGATCCGACACGTTATTTCTTGACTTTACGTAGTCAATTGTGATAACACCACTAGAGAGTAGTTGTCTAACGGTATTGTATCTTCGTCGTGTATGACGAGATTTTCTGTTATACATAACGCTCCCTGCCCTGCCTATTGCCGCTTGACTATCACAATGTATACAAATAGGTGCCAAAGATTTGGGCCAAAATGGAATATCTTCCAAGAAATTCCGGAGCATTCAGCTTCTTCACCAACCTTATCTAAAGCTATAAATTCATATTCCATTGTAGAACAGGCGATGCACGTTTGTTTGGATGATTTCCAAGACACTGCTCCACCCCTAATTGTGAAAACATATCCACTTGTGGATTTAACTTCAGATGATCCAGTGATCCAATTTGCATCACTATATCCTTCGATCACGGATGGATATTTGTTATAATGCAAAGCGTAATTTTGGGTATGTTTGAGATACCCCAACACTCGTTTCATTGCCATCCAATGTATGTGATTGGGATTACTTGTAAATCGACTCAGTTTACTAATAGCACATGCTATATCTGGTCGCGTACAATCCATGATATACATCAAACTATCCAATACTCTTGCATAGTCCAGTTGTGAGTCACTTTCACTTTCATTCTTTTGAAGTGCATAACTCACGTGGAGTCTTGGCAATTTTGAAATCCAAATACTTGAACTTGTCAAGTACCTTTTCAATGTAGTGAGACTTTGATAATGCTAGACATTGTGGAGTCTTGTGAATTCTGATTACTAAGATCACATCAGCAACTCCTAAGTCTTTCATATCGAATTTGCTAGCCAACATGCGCTTAGTAGCATTTATATCTGCCATGTTTTTGCTCATTATCAACATGTCATCAACATATAAACAAACAATGACTTCATGATCTGGAGTGTTTTTAATATAAACACATTTGTCGCACTCGTTGATTTTAAACCCACTTGCCAACATTATTTGGTCAAAATTTGTATGCCATTGTTTGGGTGCTTGTTTAAGTCCATAAAGCGACTTAACAAGTTTGCACACTTTCTTTTCTTTACCAGTAACCAGAAAACCCTCAGCTTGTTCCATGTAAATCTCTTCCTCCAATTCTCCATTTAAGAAAGTTGTTTTAACATCCATTTGATGGATTTCAAGACCACACACGGCCGCTAGTGCCACTAACACCTTAACAGATGTTATCCTCATTACTGGTGAGTAAGTGTCAAAGTAATCAAGGCCTTCCTTTTGTCTATAACCTTTGACAACAAGTCTTGCCTTATATTTGTCAATAGTGCCATCAACTTTCACTTTCCGTTTAAAGATCCATTTCGAACCTAAAGGCTTATTTCCCGGAGGAAGATCAACCAATTCCCATGTATGGTTATCCAAAATTGATTTAATCTCACTATTGACTGCCTCTTTCCAAAGTGCTGAATCAGAAGATGACATAGTTGCTTTAAAAGTTTGAGGCTCATTTTCAAGCAAGAATGTCACAAAATCTGGTCCAAAGGAAGTAGATGTTCTTTGACGTTTGCTACGCCTTGGATCTTCTATACTTGGAGTATTTTCCTTTGGTTCTTCCCGAGGTCGTTTAGGTCTTTCACTTAACGACTCACATTCAGTTTTATACGGATAGATGCTTTCAAAGAATCCAGCATTATCTGATTCCATTACCGTATTAACGTGAATTTCAGGATTATCGAATTTATGAACCAAAAACCGACATGCTTTACTGTTTGTAGCATATCCAATGAAAACGCAATCTACAGTTTTTGGTTTGATTTTAATCCTTTTAGGTAAAGGAACTTATACCTTTGCTAGACACCCCCACACTTTGAAATATTTCAAGTTGGGTTTTCTTCCTTTCCATTTTTCATATGGAATAGATTGCGTTTTGCTGTGGGGTACTCTATTGAGTATTCAGTTAGCTGTAAGGATAGCTTTTCCCCACACACTCGACGGTAATCCAGAACTTATTAATAAAGAATTCATTATTTCCTTTAATGTCCAATTTTTCCTTTCCGCAATTTCATTGGATTGAGGTGTGTAAGGTCCAGTAGTTTGATGGATAATTCCATATTCCGAACATACTTCTGCAAACGGAGATTCATATTCTCCACCCCTATCACTTCTAATCATTTTGATTTTTTTATTCAATTGATTCTCCACTTCATTCTTGTATTGCTTAAATACTTCAATTGCTTCATCCTTACTATTAAGCAAATAAACATAACAATATCGAGTGCAATCGTCAATAAAAGTTATAAAATACTTTTTCCCACCTCGAGATGGTGTCGACTTCATATCACAAATGTGAGTATGAATTAAGTCTAAAGGATTTGAATTTCTTTCAATAGACTTATAAGGATGTTTTACAAACTTAGACTCAACATATATTTGACATTTTGATTTATTACACTCGAATTTAGGCAATACTTTTAAATTAATTAACTTTCGCAAGGTTTTGTAATTGACATGTCCTAAAAGAATATGCCATAAATCATATGACTCCAATAAATAAGAAGAAGCTGAAATTTTATTCATACTGTCAACAATCATTACATTTAGTTTGAAGAGGCCCTCTATGAGGTAGCTCTTTCCAACATACATTTTATTCTTACTTACAACAACTTTATCAGAAACAAATACACATTTGAATCCATTCTTAACAAGTAAAGAAGTAGAAACTAAATTCTTCCTAATAGTAGGAACATGAAGAACGTTGTTGAGCGTTAACACCTTGCCGGAAGTCATCTTCAGGAATATCTTCCCATAACCTTCAATCTTGGCTGTTGCAGTATTTCCCATGGAAAGCTCTTCTTCTGGACCAGCAGTAGAGTAAGTCGCAAATGCTTTCTTGACAGCATAAACATGTCGAGTGGCTCCAGAGTTAATCCACCACTCCTTCGGATTTCCAGCTAGGTTGCATTCCGAAAGCATTGCACACAGATCATCAATGTCATCATTCTTCTCCACTATGTTGGCATGTCCCTTCTTCTTATCCTTTTTCGGGAGACGACAATCAGGGGCTTTGTGACCGATTTTTCCACAATTGTAGTAGCTGCCCTTGAATTTCTTTTTGTTCGGCTCCTTAGTCTGTCCAGAAGACCTCTTTCTCTTCTTACTTTTTGGAGCAGTCTCCTCAACGATATTAGCTCCCATGATCGTTAAATTTCCATGAGACTTCTTCTCGGCTGTTTTGTTGTCTTCCTCAATCTTGAGACGAATCACAACGATCTTCCAACTTCATTTCTTTGCGCTTGTGCTTAAGATAATTCTTGAAATCTCTCTACGAAGGAGGCAATTTTTCAATCATTGCAGCCACTTGAAATGCTTCATTCACGACCATACCTTCAGCAATAAGGTCATGAAAAATAAGTTGAAGCTCCTGAACTTGGGTTCCAACAGTTTTGCTGTCTATTATTTATAGTCTAGAAACTTGACAACCACGGACTTCTTCAAGCATGCATCTTCAGTCTTGTACTTCTTCTCGAGTGCGTCCCATAATTCTTTCGAAGTATTCATTGCACTGTACACATTGTACAAGTCATCCTCTAAAGCGCTTAAGATATAGCCTTTGTAAAGAAAATCTGCCTGCTTCCACGCCTCAACAATCATGAATTTCTCGTTGTCCGGCATGTCCGCAGCAGGCACTGTAAGTTCTTCACTAGTGAATTTCTGCATACCAAGTGTGGTAAGCCAGAAGAACACCCTTTGCTGCCATACTTTGAAGTTGGCTCCAGAAAAATTCCCCGATTTCTCTGCCGGTGGAACAACAGTTCGACTTGACGAGGCTATCGTCGTTGCCGCAACATTCGCAGAAGAATTTCCGTTATCAATTGCCATTTCTCACTGTAAACAACAGAAGAGTTCAATTAATGGCAAAATCAGAACAGTAAACAATACTGTTATTAACAACAAACAGTACGTATAATAAATAAAAACGAAGTTTTTATATACTGTTTCACAGAAAACGATGAAGTTTTTATGTTCTTCAAATCGTTTTCTGAATTTCAATACTCTGATGAAGTTTTTATATCTTCAAATCAGAATAGTAAAATTCAGAAGGAGTAGAAAATCACACAGGTTTTAATCTCCACAAACATAATACAGAATATAATAAAGTAATTTCCTTAAGATTGTTATAAATCTGTATTGATGTAATAAACAATTAAATCATTAAACTTTCTAAAATATATAAACAAAACAGAAAGTTAGTAACAGTTGTTTAACGAAATAAATTCTGAAAAAACAGTATAGGAATAAATCGATTCCACTGAATACACAGTGTGTCCTTAAGAAAATTATTCCCCTCAAGTACCCGAGGTGCTGGTATATCCTCCCAGGATAGAACGATTTAACTCACCGGAGTATTGATACCAAAAACGCCGGTGAACAGCGAGCCACTCGAAGGCTGCAAAACACACATAGAATTTTTGTACTACTTATGGAGTACTTGAATAGATGCTTGAGAACACTAAAGCATGAGCCGAAATATAATTTTCATCCTAGATGCCAAAAATTAGGAATTACTCACATGTGGTTTGCTGATGATCTTCTCCTATTTGCCAGGGGAGATACTACATCAGTGAGATTGCCAAATGAGAAGTTTGAATTGTTCTTAGAAGCAGGCGTAAAGTTAACCTCAACAAGATGCAAGTATATTTTGGAGGAGTGGATAATGAGACAAAAGAGGAGATACTACAGTTGTTAGCTAGGGTATGAGACTGGGAGTTGCCTTTCAAATATTTAGGTATTCCTCTATCAATCAAGGCTTACAGTGGCTCAGTTCAAACCATTGGCGGACAAGAACAAGATTACTGCCAGAATAACAACATGGATGGCTAGAGGGCTATCATATGCATGAAAATTGCAGTTAATCAGGGCTGTACTATTTAGAATGCAAGCTTACTGGTCTCAACTTTTTTTCTTTTGCTGCCTCAAAAGGTCATCGAACTAATAGAAGCAATCTATAGAAGTTACCTATAGACGACATGAGAGGCAACCGTGACTAGAAGGGCTTTGGTGGCTTGAGACAAGGTCTATTTACCAAAAGGAACAGGAGGATTAAATATTATTAATATGAAGATATGGAATCAAGCTGCTATATAAGCAAACTACTGCGGGCTCTAAGTAAACAGAAGGAAAAACTTTGGATTACTTGGATCCATACCTACTATATAAAGAAGCAAGATGTGCTTACAATGGAGATTCCAAAGCAAGCTTCTTGGATGGTGAGGAAGAAAATAAACATGAGGACGCACTGGTTAGCACTAGCTAATAGTCCTCAGCTGATCAGACGTGGAAATTAAGTTCCACATCCAAGCAGCTTATAAGGCTTTAAGAGGAGAAGTTACAAATGTTCCTCGGAGGAATCATGTTTATCACAATGTTGTCTGTCCTAAAAGTGTATTCATCCTATGGATGACTTTACTTGAAAGACTAAGAACTCAAGACATGCTACTAAGATGGGGCATTAATGTTGATGGTGTATGTGTACAATGCAAGGCCTGTTCTGAAACTCAAGATCATATCTTGTTTGGCTGTAGATTTTCAAAGAGAATTTGGCAGTGTGTGTTGAACTGGCTGAAATGCAATAGAACGGTCATGAATTGGGAGCAGGAATGGAGATGGATACAAGGAAGAGCTAGAAGTAGAAAACCTCAAATGTGATACTTAATTAAGCCTGCTATTTATGACATATGGATAGAAAGAAATAACCGGATGTACCAGAGAAGAACTATAGGAAAGATGGATATGCTGCATGAATTGAAGAGAATATATGCACTAGAGTTAGACAAAATAGGAAACTATTTGAGTTTGTGAGCTCCTTGTGAGAATGGTTATAAATAACTCATAGGAGGAGATGATATATATGACAATTATGTCTTTGTTAGTTTTTTTACAAAAGTTTGCGTTGTTTGTACACTTACACTCGGTAATTAATAAAGTTTCTATAATTGACCCCAAAAGAAATTTCTTACTCAGTTTCTTTTTATAACAAAGATTGACTAGACATGCTAATTTGATTTGTGTATTATATTAGTTGTAGTGGAAGAAAGTTAAAAGTTTATTCAAATCAAAATTTAATTTAACAGTTAAATTAATTTAGTAAAGGTTAGTAAAAATTATATAAAATAGTATTATTAACGCAATAGGATGTTATATAAAACATCATACAAAATGTAGTAGGAGGACAAAAGTTGTGTTGATTGTATTTATTTTGTGTTTGGTTGAAAGTATTAACTTAAATAAGTAATTTTTTATATCAAATTTTTTATATAACTTATCAAATATAGAAGGTAAAATTAATTATCTAAGTTGTAATCCTGGAATATCCTGATCTTAATTAACCTAATAAAACGGAATGTGTTTTATACCTTTCCATATTTATTATCCAAGTTTTAAGAATTCAAATTCATAAAGTAAGTTTAAACTTTGATGTGATACTCTTTTATCAACTTGACGTTTTGATCATATTGCTTTTTATTTTTATTTTTATTATTATTATTATTGTTATTATTATTATTATTAAGTTTCACCGAAGGAGAAACAAACAAGAGTCATCCTTTGTCACCATAGATTCAAACCTTCTCTCCCTAAAATGTACTGTACTTTCTCTCTCTCCATATACAAGAAGATTATAATATACACTGTTCCTTTTGAATTCAACTTTATGTAGTTTCGAAGCAAAAAAGCAAATCCACTATAAAAAACCCCCAGCAAATTCAGATCACCGACGCTGAAAATCTAATCGGAAAACATCCAAATGGGGCAGCAGAAGGCGCTGATCTACGCATTTGTGGCACGTGGCAACGTATTATTGGCTGAATATACTGATTTCAGCGGCAACTTTAACTCCATAGCCTTTCAGTGCTTACAGAAACTTCCTGCTTCCAATAACAAGTTCACTTATAACTGTGATGGCCATACCTTCAATTACCTCGTCGATAATGGCTTCAGTGAGTCTCTTAAACATTTCTTTTATTGTAGAATATCAGTAGTTTCCATTGATCTTTGCTGTGAATTTAGTTTAAATTAAATGGATCGAAGAAAGTACTTGCTAGTCGCAGTTTTTGTTTTTAATTGAAATATCTGTTTTGCTGAGGATAGTCCGGGCCAGGGCCAGATCTATAGTTAAACTTACAGGTTCAACAAAACTAGTAGCATTAGTTCAAACTCTGTATCTGTATTAAAATTCACTTAATATGCATAATAATCTATCCAGTACCTAGTAAGCAAAAATTGTTGTGGTCTAGAACCCATAAATTTAAAATCCTGGATCCGCCTTTGAGAATAGTCTAGGGGCGCACAAGCCAGCCTTGACACCACCGTCATTAAAAAAAAAATTATTAGATTTGGCGGTTGATTCGTGTTTATGATCTTCTGATTGGAGATGTCAAGAGATTATTAAATTAATAAACGCATTTTGATTGTTGGGTTTAACTTAAGTTTAACTTCCAGTTTCTCTATGTGTTTATGTGGTGATAGATATAGAATCTCCTTGATTGTTTTCTTAAATGTTTATTTCGTGTTTAGGTGATATTTATTTAGAATATTAAAGAAGAAGTGGCTTGGGAGGCGGGCTTTTGTCTGTAAATTGTTTGCAGTCCACATGTTCCTCTTGTCTAAAAGTTGTATTTATAGTTTTATTAATATGAACTCGTTATTTTACTTTTGATGTCATTGTAAAGTTTTGTGATGAGTTGAGATCGTTAGATGAAATGATAGATTAAAGGAATAACGTTCTTGCTTCTTTTCTTTTCTCTCTATGGGTATTTTTCTGTTGGCTGAAAAATTCATAATCAAATTTCTATCGTGTATGCTATTAATTAGTTTGTTCATAACTAAGCTACACAAGTATGAGCAGATTCTAAACCCGCAATCACTGGAAACTCCTGTGTATCTCTTCCCATTATTCTCATACTTGTGACTGCCGCTTTGTACAAATACTTTATGGCATTTATATATTTGATATGAATTCATCTTAAGCACTTATTTGAAGTGCTCTTTTTGGTTCTTTATGATATTCTTTCTTTAGGTAAATGAATATCACGTGGAGATCCTTCTTTTTTCTCACTTTAAATATTCGCAGCCTTTTAGCAAAAATATAGTTGTCACACGACAACCGGTCGTGATGGAGCCTAAAGAACTTGCTAGGCAAGCCGAACATAACAGTAACGAATCATAATAAAAAAAAGACAAAAATGATACAAGTCTAGAGTCTCAATATAACATAACAACGCCAATATATGATAAATCCCCCAGAACTGGTAAATACAGAATCGTGA
The DNA here is from genome assembly GCF_000715075.1 of Nicotiana tabacum. Taxonomy (NCBI): domain Eukaryota; kingdom Viridiplantae; phylum Streptophyta; class Magnoliopsida; order Solanales; family Solanaceae; genus Nicotiana; species Nicotiana tabacum. The sequence continues at coordinate 39,207,727 of NC_134096.1, read as the reverse complement.
GCTCTAAAACGGGAATACAAGTCTGAAATGCCAATAACAATACTGTATGAATAAAAGACAACAATACCAAATGAAAAGAGACGCCAAGACTGTGGTCGAGATGCAGTTCTACCTCATATCTCCAAAGCTAATTCCGCAACAAGTCTCAGCTACTGATGGCTCGGCCCAACACCTGGATCAGTTTTCCTCAAATCGCGTGTACACCATCAAGAAGGCACATGTGAGGGTGACCCTAGGGGGATGGATCCATTTTCACACGCTGCACGCGTAGTCACGTGCAATAATCATAATCGCCAGTCGTGGCCATGCTTATTATCACAATCCGCCCGGCGTGGTCACATGATCAATATCACGGATCCGCCCGGCGTGGTCACATGCTCAATATCACAACCCGCCCGGCGTGGTCTTGGCTCAATAACACAATCCGCTCGGAGTGGTCACATGCTCAATAACACAATCCGCATAGCGTGGTCACGTGCTACTAGTCCAAGCCATATCACAAAGAAGGCAGGTATACAAGAATACATGTACATGATCAATGAACACCAATTTCATACTCCTGGACTGGTATAAGTGACATGCTAAAGTGTATGCATGTGCAAAGTGTGCGATCATAGCTCAAATCAAGTAATACATCACAAAAGTAGCAATTATCAGGTTCATTCAGGAGATTAACCTCTATGCGACCTCAAACATGGTACAATTAGTTCACAACGGGGGTACAAGTATAAGAACCATCATAGCATGAAGCTTAACAATCAATTCAAGGCATATCATAGCCTAAACACTACTCCGAGCATGAATAATTAATCCGGTGCACGCAAATGGGCTCAACCCCACACATGTGCGCCACCCATAGCACGTAGCTATCACAAATAACTCAGGCAACTAAAGCCTCAACCAAGTTTAGGTAAGATACTTACTTCAAGCAAGTCAAATCAATCCTCTAATAAGCCCTTCCCGTGTGAATCAACCCCCGGACGGTCCGAATCTAGCCAAAATAACTTAATATCATCAATAAAAGCCATAGAAAACGATTCCAAATGATAAAGCTAAGATCTTTAACCAAAATCAAAAAGTTAACCCAAAAAGTCAACCCCGGGCCCGCACCTCGGAACCCGACTAAACTCACAAATTCCGAACACCCATTCGATACGAGTCTAATTATATGTCTTTCATCCAAATCCGACCTCAAATCGACCCTCAAATGATCAATTTATACTTTAGGAAAGTTTTTATTAAAATCCCCAATTTCCTCACTGTAATTCACCAATTAAATGCTAAAATCAAGGTTGGAATCACGAATAATGAACAAATCCGAGTAAAAAACACTTACCCCAATCCAAATAGTGAAATATCCCCTCCAAAATCGTACAAATCCGAGCTCCACAACTCAAAATATGTTAAAAATGACTAAAACCCTCGAAAATAGAGTACTTATGGTCTGCCCAGGCATACCCTCCGCGATCGTGAAGCACAACCAACGATGTTAGGCCTACGCGAACGCGAGGCACCGGTCGCGAATGCGATGCACAACAGCCCTGAGCCTACACGAACGCGGTCCTCCTCCCGCGATCTCGAAGGCTAAAATGCCTGACGCCCCAACATGCCTCCCTTATACGCGAACGCGACACCAAACACGCGATCGCGAAGCCACAACCTTCCCAAGCTTCGCGAACGTGATCACCTCTTCGTGAACGCGAAGAACAAACTCATCTGCCATCAAAAGACCCTTCGCGAAGAAGGAAACCATAACTCAGAATCAGCAGTTCCAAAACATGAAGAAATGGTCCGAAACCCGTCTGAAACACAACCGAGGCCCCCGGGACCCCGTCCAATCACACCAACCAATCCCCAAAACATAACACGGATCTATTTGAGGCATCAAATCACACCAAACAACATCAAAACCACGAATCGCACCTCAATTAAAGTCTAAGGAACTAATCCAACTTCCAAATTCAAAACTTATGCCGAACAAGCCTAAACAACTCAGAATGACCTCAAATTTTGCATGCAAGTCCTAAATGACATAATGGACCTATTCCAACTCCCGGAACCAAAATCCGAACCCGATATCATCAAAGTTAACTCTCGGTCAAATCTATCAACGTTCCAAACCTTCAACTTTCCAACTTTCACCAAAAAACACTAAATCAACCTACGGACCCCCAAATCCACATCTGGACATCCGTCTAAGTCCAAAATCACCGTACGAAGCTATTGGAACCATCAAAACTCCATTCCGGAGTCGTCTACACAAAAGTCAAACTCTGGTCAACTCTTACAATTTAAGCCTCCAACCTTGGGACTAAGTGTACCAATTCACTCTAAAACCTCTCCGTAACCAAACCAACCATCCCGGCAAGTTACGTAACCACAAATACACATATGTAAAGCATCAAATGGGGGAAACGGGGCTGAAATACTCAAAACGACCGGCCGGGTCGTTACAATAGCTTCTATTCTCTTCCCTTAATTTAATGTCGCTAAGTTTATGTTCTATCACTCTTTCTCAAAGTTTTATCACATGGCTCATAAATTTAATACTGCAATAGTTCTCAATTTCGCATAACATTGAATATCTGCATTGCTCTTATAAGTTGAAGCAATGTACTCTTCACTCATTTGGCATCTCCGCTCCTTAGTATAACATTCAGTAGCTTGCTTAGCCATACCAACCTAACCAAGGCATTTCCAAACCTCTGTAGGAATCCAACGTTACCACAAGCATTTCTAATTCTTATGTTTTTCGTGGCATCCTTTACTTTGTTAAACTTAATTCTATGATTGTAGCATGTTATGAATGTTTGTAGATCTCTAAAGTTATCTTCGTTATTTTGATGAGCAGTTAATTGTAAAGTATCCATCTATGTTTGATCTACTCTCTTCTTTCAAAACTTTCTGGGAATCATTTTTATTATTCTTAACTTGGTTTAGGTATTACCTCTCTTCTCTCTCAAGCATATGTACCGGTCTTTCTCCTCTGTCTACATGCCTAACTTTTGATACACGCCGTTCAAGGCTTCACTTGGCCCTTGTTTATGGCCTGCTTAGCTCTTTATTTTCTTATGCTGTTTAAAGGCTTTTGGCAACTTTTTATGTCGTTCTCTTTTTTCTCTAGTAGCACCCTCTTATACCACCACCATGAAGCCTCCTTATCTCGCCTCCACGGTTCCTATAGTTGATGTCCTAAGCTTTTAGACACACCTAAAACTTCAAGTACTACTTTGTTAATGCAACTTATTATTTCCTTCCAAAAAGTTTTTTCTGCATTAGCTTGATAGCTTCTAAGTCCTATTCTCTGATAACTATATGCTATTTATGGTTTTTACCTTTTAGTTTAAACCACTGAATTGTTGGTTTAACCATTCTCTTTTTGGCTCAACTCTGTCATTCATTGAGGACCACTAGCCTATGTTGGAAGGTTAAATCTTCTCGGTGTCATGACCTTCCGTTCCTTATCTGTTGCCCAGTCAGTCTTTGTGCTAAAAATTGGATCAAGTGTGATTCCCTTTTCCAGAGTAGGTGTTAGCTAAAACGAAATTGTATGTTAAGGAAAACTCTACAGACTACAATAATCTTTCTTTCTTCATTCCTGGTACTATAACCATATCCAATGTATTTGATCGAGATCAACAGTACATCTGCCCAAATGTCTTTCGAAATTTCTCCCAACAAAGATTTGTTGTTCATTTTGGACCTTCTGGATCAAAGTATCTATACCTTTCAAAATTTTTAGTTTTAAATTTTCTTATCTCATCCTATTTGTGACGTATAGAGCCTATAGACATTAATGGTGTTGATTGTCTTCTTTCTTGCATTACTAGTCTTAATGAGAGAATTTTATCACCAATCCTCTTTACTTCAACAATTTTATCCTTATTCTAGATCTACTAGTACTATGTCTTGCCCGTTCTTGCTTTTATCTACTCCACATTACCACAATATATATATCTCATGTTGCCAGTATCTCTAGTTTTTCCCTTATTCACTATGTCTCTTGTAGATGGGCAATATCAACCCATGCTCTCTTTAAATTATCTGTTACTCCCTCTATTCTAGTTTATATGACCTTATTTTCTTTATAATCCGTCCAAAAAAGAATAACCTCTTACTAAATTTGGAAACAATATAACTTAAAAATTGGATTTTACTCTTAATGATAAGCTTTTATAGCCACACTAATGATATGACATGGTTAAGACCACAAGTTTTAAAAGTCTTATAACCACACTAATGTAATGACATTTTAAGGCCACAAGTTTAGAAAGTCTTCCTTTGTTTCTTAAACTCGCGCAAGTCAAATAGGTTCACATAAGTTGAAACGGAGCGAGTAATTCTATTGATTTTTCGATCAGTGAGCTCATGTTCTAATTATCTGTTTGAATTTGTCTCTCTTAGGCAAACTTCCTTACTGCTTACTCCCACATGCCAAATGATTGTGGGAACCCTTTCCGGCCTAGCATTACATCGAATAAGTAATTTACACCCATTCATTGTGTGAGAACCCTTTTTCTTTAACTCACTCTCATTCATGTAGTGTTATGATGAACTCCCTTGCTCATTTAAGGCTATACCTTGCTGCTGATGTTGCATGTGCGCACACAGACATCTCACAACAATTTCAATGTTTAGATAATTCATCATGTTAGACTATTTCTGTACTTGTTTTCAATTTTCCGCAATCTTTTTCTTTTATCTGGGTTTAATACTACTAACAAAATTAAAATGGATCGCGTTTCCTTTTCCCATTTAAATATGTTTCCGTCAAAATTATCTTGTTTTATGTTATTGGATGGAGTAAAAGATGAGTTGTGATTGTCAAGTTTCTTCAATTTTCCATTACCCTCCCAATACATCTAGTTCTACGTGATATCATTGGTTTCTTTTTCTATCATCCACATACTATTTCCTACCACTCTGAGATGATGTCAGAGGGAAATTCAGAAGGTGGTTGTATTTCCTGATTTTCAGACAAAGTTTACAATCTTAATTAGCTTCTTTTAGGCGGTGATGTGGAACTAATGAAGATTTGTTTACTTCTTAGCAAATGAAAAAAGGACTTTCAAAGTAAAAGAATTAAGTGTGCATTTGAGAGAAGGTTTCGAGATGCATCAAAATGACTTCTCACCTTTTCTCTTTTTCTTTTTGTGAATAAATAAGTTGCAAGAGAAGCATGACTTTCACCTTTTAATGTTCTGCTGATTGAACGTGGTTTATGTAATTTCAATTTTAAGAGCTACTGCATCTTGCTATTTCCCATTTGAAAGTTGGAACATATATTGCAAGAAGAATCTGAGTATTATTCTTTAGAGTTGCTTATTATTCTGCTTTTCTTTTTCACTTTTAAAGCATACCCTATGTCAGCAGCTAGCTGATTAGTGTGCTTACCTCTGTAAGTTTATGTTTCGTCTTACAGCATACTGTGTGGTTGCTGAAGAGTCTGTTGGAAGACAAGTTCCAATTGCCTTTCTGGAGCGTGTTAAGGATGACTTTGTGTCAAAATATGGTGGTGGGAAGGCTGCAACTGCTACTCCTAATAGCCTTAACAAGGAATTCGGGTATTTTGAATTTAAATATTTACTTTAGTGATATATAGTGACAGTTTCAGTTAGGTATGATATTTCTTTTTTTTTTTGCACAGACCTAAATTAAAGGAGCATATGCACTATTGCGCTGACCATCCTGAGGAGATAAGTAAACTAGCCAAGGTGAAAGCCCAGGTTTCGGAAGTTAAGGGTGTTATGATGGAAAACATTGAGAAGGTACGGGTGTCTTCTAATGCCTAGCTGAGATATTTACTGAAATAGAAGTCTGACATTGACTGCCAGTTCTTTTTGTTTTGTTATTCCTACTAATACAAAAAAATCATCCATGCAATCAATGGGACATTGTATTTGCTGAGGTTCCTTTTAGGTGTATACTTCTATGATGGAGTAAGAAACCTAATTTTTAGTTTTAACTGGATCAGCCTGAGAATACTTGCTTTTGAGCTGTATAGTGAACAAGAGGTGGACCTTTTAGCTCTACTGAAGCTTTTATGTACAGTTTTTCATTTTTATATTTACCTGACCTGCAAAAAATGGGGAGATAGGTTATAGGGAAGACCTTTTTCCCCCAAATTAACAGAGAGGGGAATAGAAAAAAATAATAATAGAGGAAAAGATATTAAAGATAAGGTTCGACATCTTCCCTTTCATCTGTTTGAATAGCTCTAACAACTCAATATATGGGGTATGATTAGTTACGTTGGATTGCACTTGGAAATAGTTTCTCTTGGCCAGTTTGTAAATTTCCTTGGTTTTGAGAGAGACGAGGAAGTCTTGTGACAATTAATGGTGCCTCTTAACATCATTTATCTATTATTTGTGTTGGGTGTCCAAATAAAGTCTCGTTGGAAGTTGACAAAAGAATTACATATAAGGTGTAGGATACTCTTGATCAATTGTATGGAATGTGTTTAAGTTTGATGATGAGATAAGAGACTTTGTCTTCTTAATACTTTACTAGATTCTTGAAAAAATTTCCTTGTTTCTTTGGCCAATTCAGCGCCCAGTGGTGTGGTGACCATTTAGATAAGGAACTGAGGAGAAAGTGCATCCAAAAGTGCGAACTAGTGGTTAAGCAAATGGTTGTAAACCATGTGGACGAGGGTTTAAATCCTAGCAAAGACAAAAAACACTAGGCGATTTTCTCCCATCTTTTTAAGCCTTGGTAGTGAGAGTTACTTGGTACCTAGGTTGGTGAAAGGTACCAAGTGTGAATTGTCGAAGTGCGCGTAAATGCCCGGAACGCCACCGTCATTAAAAAAGGAATTGAGGAGAAATCTCCGGCCTCATCTTCATTACTTTAACAATCAGACGTTTGGTTATTGAATACTGAGGAAGAAGCAAATTCAAAAGTCAAAATGATAAAAGTAGAAGCATGTGGAGGTCCGAGTACAAGAATCTTACATATAATCAGAAAAAAGAAAAGGCAAAGCATATCAAGGAGTTCTTTTTAAAGCTAAAAGATAAGATGAAACAAGAATAAAAAGATGGCGGCGATGAATCGTATATCTACTGTTGTTAAAGCTGATCTTAGTTTTGCATATGATGAAAATATTATTCCCTCTGTTCCAAAAAGGTTGGCACTATTTTCTATTAGTTCATTTCAAAAAGATTGACACATTCCTATATTTCGTTAATGGAAAGTTTTTATAGCCACACAAATGCTATGGCTTGTTTAAGACCATAAGTTTCAAAATTTTTATAACCACGCAAATGTTATGGCATATTTAAGACCACGAGTTTCAGAAATCTTCCTCCTTTTATTAAACTTTGTGCCAATTCAAATTAAGATAAACATTTAGAAGCGGAGGGAGTATTTATGTAGTTTGGTGTAAGCCAATCGGGTGGCAGATGCTGGTTCTTCGTACCATGTCACGACGAGGAAGAAATTCTTCTCACTTTATGCACCAAGTGATTTTGAAGTATTGACAATAGGTAATGTTGGTGTAATTAAGGCAATTGGCACGACAAATTTTGCTTTGAGACTAATAATAGTTCAAGGCTGGTTCTTAAAAATGTCAACCTTGCTCCAGACAGGAAAGCTTGACGTTGATGGTTGTAATATTTTATGTGGTGGTAGTAAAAATTCAACAAAGGTTTACTAGTTCTGATCTAAGGTAACAAATCGTCAAATCCCTACATGATGTAGGGTTCTTTTTGTAGTGGCTTGGTGAATGTTCTGGAGAGTGATGCATCGTGAGAATTATGACATAGAAGGTTAAGTTACATGAGCGAGAAGGGATGTCTGGCTAAGAAGAACTTGCTTTTAGGAGTGAAAACTAAAGAGATGTTACGCGGCGCCATCCTGATGTTCCTTGGAAGGGCGACGTAAGGCTAAGCAACCGATGTCAGTGCGGTTGCTATGCGCCAACTGAGGTCCTCGCCGTACGCTAGACTAGATTGTCAGTGCCGTACGGGAAAACCAATGTCGTGTTCAATTGAGCAGCGGAAAATGAGCAACTGATGATGAAAGCTGATGATTGTATTGATGATGATGATGAAAGCTATTACAAGATGCTATGCGGTGTCGGGGGGAGAGACACCAATACAGAGAATTGTTTGAATGCTTGAATGTTTGAATGCTTTGGTCCCCCTTAATAATGCTTAAAAAAAATAAATCAAAGTTACATGAGTTGACCTAAGAAAGCTGTAGAAGCACACTGAAAATGAATGAAGTAAAACTACTCTATAATTACAATGAAAAGGACTTAGTCTTCTATGGAAGCAAGTCCGATGGCAGCAACTTTGTCTGGAGCAGCAGGGTCTGCGCGCGCATTGCTGTGGGCGCGCGCGCGGCACTATTTGGATCTGCCAGCGGCGGGGCGCTGGTGCTTGGCATTGGGTCTGCGCGCGGGGCACAGTCTGGGTGTGCGGCGCTGATGGCAACATGATGATTGGTGCGCGCGGCATTGTCGGTGCGTGCGGCACTGATGGCATTGGCCAGCCGCTGGGCGCTGGCATTGATTATCGGTGGGGCGACAGAGGCGCTTGCTCGCTTGTCACTTGGCGCTGCCGAGACCACGGGGCCGACCGTGGCGCTAGGCGTTGGGAGGCTTGCCGGGACGCCACGGGACGCGTCCAAGGGGTCATGGGTCGATGATGGAAAGCAGCCCATGACATTCTCCCCCACCTGAGTTGGCGACGTCCTCGGAGCCTTACCTGCAGGATGATGATGATTGGTCAGGCTCTTGACGGCTGGGAGGTCTGTTCCCCTCGGTGCTGTGAGATGTCTTTCTGAATGATCTTCCATGCATTTCTGAACTGGCTCGAGGCGGATGACATGGAAGACTGGATGGATTTTCCACCAGGCTGGTGTGTTCAGCTGGTATGAGGATTTCCCGATGCGCCTTTCAATGGAGAAAGGCCCGATGAGGTTTGGCAATAGGCGAGGATCTTGGGTCCTCTTTGCAAACAAGTTCCGCCTCGGGGTTCTTACCATCACTTTGTCCCCTGCTTGATGTTGGGCAAAGTGAAGGTTTTGTTCGGCATGCCTCGTTGCCCTGTCTTGGGCCCTGATAAGATAGCTCCGCACTATCTTCAAAGTGTGTTCCCATTCTGTGGAGAAACTGGCAGCTCGATGAGATGATGGGATGATTGGTGCATTCACATTATGTGGGAGTAGCAGTTGCTGTCCGGTAACAATTTCAAAAGCGCTTTTGTTTGTATGGGCGCACTTTTGGGAATTGAAACACAGCTGAGCAGCATCCAGAAGCTTCACCCAATGAGTTTGTGACCCGGTAGCAAATTGGCGGAGATATTCCTCCAGCATGTCATTGAACCGGTCTGTTTGATCATGTGTTTGCTGATGATGATGATGGTTTGAGTTGTAACTCAATTTGGATCCGAGGCAACTGAAGAGTTGGGTCCAAAACTTGCTAGTGAAGCGTGGGTCGCAGTCACTGATGATGTTGTTGGGCATACCCCAATGTTTGACAACATGGGAGAAGAAGAGTCGAGCTATTGCTTCTGCCGACATGTTCTGTGGGGCTGCGATGAAGGTAGCATACTTGGAAAACAAATCCACTACCACCATGATGGTTGCATGATTTCCGACCTTGGGTAACCCTGTGATGAACTTCAGGGAAATGCTTTCCCAAGGTCTCTGTGGGACTGGTAGCGGCTCCAAGAGTCCCGCTTTTGCTGGGTGATCCGACTTGGCCTTTGGGAATGCTTGGCCAGTCTTCACACAATGAGGGGCGCCATGAGCTGTTGGGCCCCGATGATGTGATGCCTGTTTGATGATGTTGAGGGCAGCCGGAACTGTGGGTTCAGGTCTGTTGGTTCCCTCCTTAAACTGCATGGCCGTGATGTTTCCAGCGGCCATCTTCTTGGATATGCACGGTATGGTGTGGGGTTTGGCCCCGTTGTCTCCCATCATTAGGAGCATGTTTGGCATATGGTACCGGGATGGTGTTGGTCTGCCTGAGGAATTCCAATCCTACTATCAGTTCGAAGTCATCGATGATAGCTATGCGTAGGTCGAATATTCCCTTGTATGGGCCAAGCTGGATTGGCGCTTCTTTGGCTATTCCACTCACTTGCTGAGATGGAGAGTTGATAGCCTTGACACGACCCTTGCATTTTTGCACTGCTAGACCGAGGCGTTGCACCTGAGTTGAGGCCAGGTAGTTGTGGCTAGCACCCGTGTCTATCAATGCCCGAATAGGTCTGCCATTTACTTTCATGTCAACGAACATTAAGGTCCTCTTTTGTGATGTGGGAGGCCTCTCGTCCGCCTTTCCTTTCCCTTTCTTGTCGATTGGGAATGCCTTCTTCTTGGGGTTGCCAGTACTGGTTCCCGCCAAGGTATCATGAATGGAGCCGACAAATGCTTTGAAGGCACCTACTTGATCGGTGCCGTCTGGGTCGTCGGTGTCTGTATCGTCATCGTCAACAGTTTGTTGAGCATTGACTTGTATGTTGGGGCATTGATTGTTCCAATGTTCCCCGCCGCAATGACGGCATTCTGATGGGGGATTTCTCCCCTGATGGTTGTTGACTGATGCAATAGTGTTACTGCTTGAGGTAGGAGTCTTGGATTTGGATGCACCTCGATCTCCCCCGTTTCTGTTGGGGCCACCGTTGCTAGGTTGGCTCCCGTTGTATCCCCCTCGGACAGGCAGCTGGGGCCTATCCTTCTGAGTTTCCAACTGATAATCCCCAAGGCACTCAGCAGCTTGAATGGCCTTGGGTAGGGTATCTACCCGCTGTCTTTGCAGTTCCATACGAGCATGAGGTTTCAAACCTTCTATGAATGCGAACAGTTTGTCTTTGTCCCCCATATCCCGTATGTTTAGCATGAGTGCGGAAAATTCACGCACGTAGTCCCGCACCGACCTGGTGTGGCGGAGTTCACGCAACTTTCTTCGTGCATTGTATTCCACATTTTCGGGGAAGAACTGCAGGCGTATGGCGGCCTTCAGTTCTGCCCATGTCTGGAGAGTATCTTCACCGGCCCTGATGGCTTCGTATTTGACTCGCCACCAGAGTTTTGCATCGCCTTGAAGATACATGGCAGCAGTTGCTAGCTTTTTGGATTCTTCCAAATGTCTAACGGCATCGAAGTATTGTTCGATGTCGAAGATGAAGTTTTCCACTTCTTTAGCGTCCCGGGCTCCGTTGTATGGCTTGGGCTCCGGAATTTTGAGCTTTTATGGAATGGGGCCAATGTTCATGGCACCCCTGATGTGATTTTCGCCCCCTTTGAGCAGGCTTTGTAGTGCAGCATTGACAACATTGAGCTGGCCTGTCAAGTTGTCTATGGTTTGCTGCATGACTGTCAGTCTGTCTGCCTCTAGTTCCCGATGGGCTAAATCCTCGGCACGCTCCTGTTGGAGGTCCTCGAATTTGCCATGAATGTTGGTTGCCTCGACGGCAGCCGTTTGTCGGTCTTCCTCAGAGTCTTGACTGATGTTTGCAATGTCATTTTCGGCCTGCCGCATTCTGCGGTCCAGGTCGTCCAACCTTTGCACTAGGCTGGTTTTTAGATCAGGCAACGTATCCACGATGGGCCGTAATGCGTCAACCGTCTCTTCTAGGGTCGTGAGCCGATCCCCATGATTCACCATGGTCAGAAATGGTGATGATGATGCCAATGAGTTCCCTCGTCCGATGTCGAGCCTAGGCTCTGATACCAACTGTTACGCGGCGCCTTCCTGATGTTCTTTGGAAGGGCGACGTAAGGCTAAGCAACCGATGTCAGTGCGGTTGCTATGCGCCAACTGAGGTCCTCGCCGTACGCTAGACTAGATTGTCAGTGCCGTACGGGAAAACCAATGTCGTGTTCAATTGAGCAGCGGAAAATGAGCAACTGATGATGAAAGCTGATGATTGTATTGATGATGATGATGAAAGCTATTACAAGATGCTATGCGGTGTCGGGGGGGAGAGACACCAATACAGAGAATTGTTTGAATGCTTGAATGTTTGAATGCTTTGGTCCCCCTTAATAATGCTTAAAAAAATAAATCAAAGTTACATGAGTTGACCTAAGAAAGCTGTAGAAGCACACTGAAAATGAATGAAGTAAAACTACTCTATAATTACAATGAAAAGGACTTAGTCTTCTATGGAAGCAAGTCCGATGGCAGCAACTTTGTCTGGAGCAGCAGGGTCTGCGCGCGCATTGCTGTGGGCGCGCGCGCGGCACTATTTGGATCTGCCAGCGGCGGGGCGCTGGTGCTTGGCATTGGGTCTGCGCGCGGGGCACAGTCTGGGTGTGCGGCGCTGATGGCAACATGATGATTGGTGCGCGCGGCATTGTCGGTGCGCGCGGCACTGATGGCATTGGCCAGCCGCTGGGCGCTGGCATTGATTATCGGTGGGGCGACAGAGGCGCTTGCTCGCTTGTCACTTGGCGCTGCCGAGACCACGGGGCCGACCGTGGCGCTAGGCGTTGGGAGGCTTGCCGGGACGCCACGGGGCGCGTCCAAGGGGTCATGGGTCGATGATGGAAAGCAGCCCATGACAGAATTATGACATAGAAGGTTAAGTTACATGAGCGAGAAGGGATGTCTGGCTAAGAAGAACTTGCTTTTAGGAGTGAAAACTAAAGAGATGTGTTTATTGCTTAGCCGAGAAATGATCAATTTCTAACGTAGGACTTTGGTCATACACCAAAAATCTCACTTTTTAACTAAGTACTCCTGTCTAATTACCAACCAGGTATAATTATGGCCATCAAATTTTACATGCTTCTCCTTGTATTTTTCAAAACTATCGACGAAGATAGTAATCTGGCCCACAGATGGGCAAGAGCAGCAAATCGACCAGTTCCATGCAGTGACTCAAGTAGGCTTTTTCTTAGCTCTAAACAGGAAGTAACATGAGAGCTACTATCTTCCATCTCTATTCTTGTCTCGTCGAACCATCAGTTTTGATACCAATTTGGCGGGAATGCTTCACTTCTTAGTTATTGGCAGAACCCAAGTACTCTTTTTGGAATTCAGGAGACAACTGTTAGAGAACACCAAAACAATGCAGGACAAGGTTGCCGCGAATAAACACAGTCAAAATTTTATTAATCTATTTGAATCAAGATTCAAGAGGATGAATCAAATTCAAAACTGATACGAGCAGCAAATATAATTAACTACGAAATAAATTTTGAATAGGCAAAATAACCAATCAATAAATTTGGAAAGGCAAAATAACCAACCAATTAATTTGGAAAAGGCAAAATAACCAATCAATAGGAGAATTTTTTTTATGTGGAAACCTCTTCAAGCGAAGAATAAAAACCAACAGGACTTCTAGCCCATTAAAAACTCTACCACATTAGAAAGGAGTTATATAAGTCCTCCAAAATGGTCATACAATACCACCCTTCTTCTTCAGTAAAGCCGAGCCCAACTATTATATTGATTACGCCAAACATAGCTTTAGAGGCTCTTACTAGATAGGGCAGGAGAATATAAGTCATCAGTGTCAAACACTGAGAAGCAATAGCAAAACAAGTCAGGAACGAGAAAAAATACCTACAATTGAGCTATTGTTTGGCAACTCAAAATCTGCAACTACAGGCATCGAAAACGCCATCTCCACCATTCAAATCAAAGTACATGTTGTTAGTAAAAATTTCAGCTCGATTCAATGGTAAAATGAAGCTGGAAATCAGTTTCGAACTGGTCGTGCAAATATTTTGCAGCAAAGAGAAAACTATCTTTCTCCACTCTTTTACCTAAAGAACGATTGCTCTTCTTTTCAAATATCTCTCTTAAGATCAAACCTAAAATTAGGTCTTTTAAAAGTGATTTAAAACATACGTAGGTCATAAAGAAGATGTCTTTGTCCAAAACAATATTTTTATTAACATGGAAAGAAAAAGTTCAAAATTCATTATGTCAAGAGTATCTTTGGGTTGATTTGGCCGAGCAAATTGGTATTAGAAGAAGGTTGTAGAAATGTATTGCCATATATATGTTATAAAAACAGAGCTTATTGCTGTTGTTGAGGCTTGCAAAGAATTACTATTGATGAAGAGATTTTTTTGGGGAGCTAAGATTTGCCTAAGGGGAAGATGTATGCTCTATTGTGATAGTCGAAGTAAATTTATTCAAGGTGCAATTAATTTTGACAAGAACTTTACACTTCATTGTAGGCCTAAACATATTAATGTGAGATACCATTGGATTACAGATGTCGTGGATTTAAAATTGCTTGAATATTAGAAGATTCACACAGATGACAATGGTTTTGACATGTTGACTATGCCTCTGCCAAAAGTTAAGCTTGAAGCATGTGATTCGATCATTAAAATGGCGGTTCGTCCACATATTCGAGAGGGAAAAATTGTTGAGTTTTACCCTTCCTATGTGTCTAAAAGATTGTTTTGGATCTATGGACCATTAGTGTTTTAAATCGTAGGCCTAACTTTAGGTCTGTTCTTGAGAGATATTTGAAAAGATCAGCCGTTTTGAGAGGAGCACAGTCAAATAGTTTCTTCTCTTGCGGCAGAATTTTCATGCAATCAACTTGGTTGCAGTGTTGTGAAGAGCGTGAAGCGAGGAAAAGCGACAATTCCCATTTCGCTTAAAGCGAGAAGCGAAACGCTCGCTTTTTTTAAGTGAAGCGGAATTTTAAAAAAAATAAAAAATAAATAAATATACCATTTGAATATTAAAATATACCATTATGTTAAAAACTAGGCAGCATAAAAATAGTGAAAGAAGAACTGGGCAGCATTTCAACGAAGAGGAGAAGACTGAGAAAGAACCGAAGGAGAAAAAAAAATTCGCCAGCATTTCAATGCTATTTGGATGCTGAAACAGTGAAAGAAAAAGAAGAAGAAGAAGAAGATATCACATACCTGTTGCTGCTGGTCGTATGTTTAAAACAGAGGAGCGCTTGCTTCGGTCGCCTCGCTTCGCTGCAGCGTTTCTCGCTTTTTAGTGGGAAACGCACGCTTTTACCTACCTGAGTCGCTTCATATAGCAGAAGCGGTCATAGGGTCGCCTCACTTCGCTTCTCGCTTTAAGCGAGGAAGCGACCGCTTTTCACAACCCTGCTTGGTTGTAATTGCGTTTCTCGATTCATTCACCGTTGGATCAAGTAAAGAGTGTAGAAAAATAGTTTCTTCTCTTGCTGCAGAATTTCCATGCAATCAACTTGCTTGTAATTGCGTTTCTCGATTCATTCACTGTTGGATCAAGCTGACATATTCGATGGGAGTATCTTAGATCCAGTTGTTGATTTTTTCCCATTCTTCACTTGAGCGTATTTGCTAATTTTGAGCAGTCGATTGTGTTTGGAGGTCCGTTTTGTTATTGCTATTATTTCTTTTTGTTTGGCACTGATGTTGACCATCTTGGAGTATGATGTCGACCATCTTGGAGTATTTTGTAAGTCTTTATTGATATAGTGGAACTTTTCATGGACAGGAGATTTGTTGGTTTGTACTTTTCGATGTTATAAGTTTTATCACATATTTTTTGGTGTCCCGTGCGATTGGTTCTCGTGCGATAGGTTGTTGTACCTTTTCCATATTCATTTTGTTGTTCATTATACTTGCTGTTCACATGTTTGAGTTTTGCTTGTTCCTAAGGGCACCCTGGTGCACAAAGCATCTCACGCAGGAAAGGGCCGCACCCTAATGGGTGTGATGTAGACAAACTTACCCTAATACAAGCATTAGTGGCTGCTTTCACTGCTCAAACCCGTGACATATAGTTTTGCTTGTTCCTCTTGGTTCAAATAGATTGGGAAGACTTTGACTGAGTGTTTATTCTGTTGTGCCCTTTTCTTAGTATTGTTTTAGTGTTTTCTCTTCTTAGTAGACAAGTATCAAAGCCGAAGATTCGGTTGGACATGGAGATGACAAAGGGTAGAATTCTCCTATGCTGTTGCCCTTGAAGAGTAAAGAAACAAGTCCAACAAAGTGATTGCGTAGAAAGAGCCAGTTACTTGTTGTGTCCGTCTATGGACTAGTTGCCATTATCCATAGTCTGGAGACACACAAGGAGAAGCATGTTGGCCTTGGTAACGATAAATATACTGCGATGCTGTGTGTAGCATGCAATGAATGTTTAGGTAATCCCATGAATGTTGGTGATGGACCATATAGTACTTGGTTCCAGGGTGAATTGTTAGGTGTACCAATAAAATTTCACATTAGAAGTCGATAAGGAAAAAAAAGAAGTTACGTTGAATGTATTGGGATACTCTTAATGATGTGAGGCCTATTGTGAAAAACTTGGTGAACTTGGATCAAATCGGATAGCATCAATCCGTGTTAAGAGTGTCTTTGGAGCAGTTTAGCCCAACAAGTTGATGGTTGATGGTTAATGTTCATAAGATGTAGTCTAGTTAATCCCCTCCCCCTCCCCTCAGATAAATATTTATTTTGCTCCCTTTTTTGTCCCTCCCAGAAAAATTATACCCACATGCAATCTATATCATTTCTAAAGTTGCATATTTACGACAATTAAACTTTTATTCTACTATCTTTCCTTGATGTTTTCAACTGGTTACTATTTCTTCACACATCTCCATTATCTTCCGTATATCTCTTTCCAACCCGATTTAATAACCGACAATCATTTTTTATATAGCAAGATTGGATCAAGTTAAGTGGGATGGAGGAATAGTTTTTACTCCCTGGAAATCAGATACATTATTCTAATTGATGACCAGGATGTCAGAAAGCATGAGTTTGAGAGGTTCATTATATTTGAGTTAGAGATATGTCCAATGTACTTGCCTACCGAAAAACAAATGGAAGATTTCAAAGTAGTGGGAAGTTAAGTTATTTATGTCTATTGGAAAATCAACTTTTGATAAAACTGTTCTACTGGAAAATCAATTTTTTGATAAAACTGTTCTATTGGAATATATATTTGCCGTCACATAATGATATTACTCTACGTAGGATAGGTCAAACGGATAAGAGGAACTCTGCAGGTGGAAGAATATAATTCACGATACAATAAATAATACCATGTTAAGAATGACCGATCTCAACTACTATTCTTTCTCTTCTCAATCTTGATCTTCTTTTTTATGTATTTCATTCTCTCTGTTCAAGTTTATTCATGAGTCTATTCCCTCTGTTCTCAATGTTCCTTCTATGTGGTACGATTTTCTCACTATTCAAGGATGTTCACAACAGCTGATTCTCTACGTAATAATTGAAAAAAATATAGGTTCTTGATCGTGGAGAAAAGATAGAGCTGCTTGTCGATAAGACAGAGAACCTTCACCATCAGGTTTCCCAATCTCATTATTTTAATGTTTTATCTTTTTGTTCTTTGCTATTGATGTATTGGCATTTGTTTCTATGTTATCATTTTCTTTTTCTTCTTTGGGATCTGACTTGGGTTTAACATTACAATTTTTGGATATGCCAGTGTACTTTTGCAAAGTTTTCAGGCAGCACTACGAAAAATTAGATTCAAATAGTCAAATGAAACAGTTTCCTTGTCATGGAACCAACTTGAAACTTTGTTAAATGCTGTTAGTTGTTTTGTAGTTGAGGTTATTTCTTAGCTAAAGCTACTCTGATTTGGTTGCAAGTGGCTACAACTAGTACCAATATCTGACTTCTAGTTTCTGAGCCAGAGGCACAGGAGTGGAGCATGACTGTTTCTTCATCAAGTCTTTTCCCTTAAAACTAAGGTTGGGTTATCTGTATAGTCACCACAGTTACTAATTTAGGAACTTGATTGGTTTGGAAACAGGCACAGGATTTCCGGAATACGGGGACACAAATCAGAAGAAAAATGTGGCTGCAAAACATGAAGGTCAAACTCATAGTATTGGGTATTCTGATTGCTTTGATCCTCATCATAGTTCTCTCAGTTTGTCATGGGTTCAATTGTGGAAAGTGAGCATGTTTTTGTGTTCTAATGCTACATTTGTATGAGAGAAAGTTCATGGTATATTGGCATTGATGCATTTGATATAAATGTCTTTGAAAAGATACAATGTTTTATTCTGTATGTATATTAGATGGAAGAATCAACATTTGCATATAGATTGCATGTGCAAAAGGGACCCATTTTGGTCGTCCCTTCTTTTTAGCAGTCTTCATCGCTTTTTGCTAACTGATTATCATTAAAATTCTTTAACTGAACTTTCGAGCTTAATCGACTAGGTTTAAGCAAAGCTGTTATTTTTAGTTCGTGTATGAAATGTGCATTTTTACGTGAAGAAAAGCGATGCAATTTACTTGTATATTGCGTGAAGAAGAAAGAATGACTCTCATCCTCCGGAAACACATTGGGTCATTTGTTAACTAATGTCCTGCCATGGCTATTTAATACATATCACCCACTAAATGAATGAACGGATGAAGCAACCTTATATACTTATAGTAAGTTATGGACTCTCATCCTCTCTCTGAAAATTGTTTGGGGTCATTTATCCACCAGAAACATGTGGAAACTATGTGAAAAAGTTAAAAAGAAAAAAAGAGGAAGGATACTCTTCATACTCTTTCTCCTCCTCTCTCCCTAACTCCCTCCCTCTATCCTAAACTAAAATAAAGCTTTACTTCACGATGCTTTGGCTACGATTTCTCTCTATACAATGACAGTTTCGTGTACCGAATTAGTTATTTATCTTTTCAGTGATTTTTGCATTTTTAATCTTCACAATGTTATTAGCGTCTGCTAATAATATATATAAGCTATATTTGTAATGACCCTGACCGGTCGTTTTGAGCATTTGCACTTCGCTCGGTAGTTTGGGGGCATGAGTAGCTCCGTATGATGTATTATGACTGGTGTGTATCGTCGGTTTTGGTTTTCATGTGATTTAGAGTTTGATTTGGAAGAATGAATTTCATCGTTGAAGCTTTAAGTTGGAAGAATTGACCAAGTTTGAGTTTTGTGAATTTGACCCCGGAACGAAGTTTTGAGGGCTCCGTTAGGTCCGGATGATGATTCTGGACTTGGGCGTATGCCCAGATTTGCATTTGGATAGTTCTAGAAGGATTCGACACTAATTGACGAAAGTTAAAAATTTGAAGGTTTGCAAAATTCATAAGTTTGATCGGGAGTTGACTTTGATGAAATCGGGTTCAGATTGTGGTTTCGGAAATTGGAATAGTTTCGTTATGTCATTTGGGACTTGTGTGCAAAATTTGAGTTCATTCCGAGTTGATTTGATATGTTTCGGCGCGAGTTTTGGAAGTTGAAAGTCCATTTAAGTTTGATTTGAGGTGCGATTCGTCGTTTCGATGTTGTTATGTGTGATTTGAGGCCACGAGTAGGTCCGAGTGGCCCGGGTGAGTTTCGGACGAGATTCATACCATTTTCGTTTCATGTTGCATTGCTGAAGGTATGCTGGTTCTGGTGCTTCCGCATCTGCGGAAGAATTGACGTAGATGCGAGTCCGCAAATGCGGACAATTGGTCGCAGGAGCGCAAACAGGCTTGGCTGGAGATCATCGCAGATGCGGAGGAAGAGGCGCACCTGCGTGTGCGCAGAAGTGACGATTTGGAGCGCAGGTGCAGAAGCGGAATTTTTCTACCGCAGGTGCGAGGTGAGCTGGGTCTAGCTAATTTCGCAGAAGCGAAGAATTTTACCGCGGAAACGGGGGTCGCAGATGCGATAGTGTGACCGCATATGCGGAATTTCTGCGCAGAAGCTATAAAATTGAGATTTTTGGTTCTTTTATCATATTTTGAGATTTGAGGCTCGGAATGAAGCGATTTTTTAGGCGATTTTATCACAAAGATTGGGGTAAGTGTTTTGTACTTGGTTTTGATTATATTTCGTGATGCTATCTTCGTTTTTGGCAATTGGATTATGAATTGTAAAGAGATGGCTGGACTCGTAATTTAATGGGTTGTCGGATTTTATAAGTTTCGTTGAGTTCTGAGGTGCGGGCCCGGGTTAGACTTTTGGGTTGATTTTGGGCTTTTGATTAAAGATTCGATCTTTATCGATTGAGTTTGTTTCCTTTGGCGTTAATTGATGTATTTGAGTTGCTTTTGGCTAGTTTCGAGCCGTTCAGAGGTCGGTACATGCGAGATGGCATTTTTGGAGCATCGCTTGGCTTGCTCGGTATTGGATTTGGCTTGATCGAAGTAAATAACACTTCTAAACTTGGTGCTGAGGGTATGAAACCCCGAATTAAGTATTATGTGATTGATGTTGAGGTGACGTGCATGCCAGTGATGGGCGTGTGGGTGTGCACTGTGTAAATTATGATTTAGTCGATTCCATGAAATTGTGTGGCTATTTTATCTAAATATTTTTACTGTACTCTATGTGTTAGAGCACTTGAGCTGTAATTCATGCTAGAAATCATGTTTAGGCTATATGTTGGTACTATTGGGACCCACAATGGTCGTTCTTTGCTGATAAGTTATTTGCTTAATTGCAGTTATGTACTCAATCGTATTCATCATTACATATCATATCTCAGTCTCTGTTATTGTATATTGCCATATCTCATATCATTGATTTAGAATGCTTAGCATGAGTGTTGTGAGCCCGAGAGACTGGAGAGATTGATGACTGAGTGAGGCCGATGGCATGTTGTGAGTGATATTTATGGGATCGGACTGCACGCCGCAGCAAGCTTTATTGATTCATGCCAGGATTTGGCTTATTATAGCGGTGGGCTGGATCGGCCCCTCCGCAGTCTGCACACCTACAGTGAGCGCAATTGCTAGCAATCATTTTCATAGGGCTGGAGCTGCCCTGGTTTATTTGCATCTTTGGGCTGGATCTACCTTGGTTTATTTTATTTGCATGTGGGCTGGATATGCCCTGTACAGTACTGAGTGACTGAGTGTGCTGAGTATTGAGCATGATGAGTGAGAATACAAGACAGTGAGATGGAGTACTCTGAGAGGGTGAGTACATGAGTTCATCATTGAGATGCACTGCATTTGACATGCGTACTTGAGATAAATGCATAGAGATGCATTCCCTTCTGCTACCCGGCTTTGGTGACATTCATGATTTCACCTGTATATTGAGATGTAGGCATAGAAATGTATTTTTTTCATGCTATCTGAAAATGAAGCATCTTATTTATTGTTGAAAAGGTTTTGGGAAAAATCACAGTTTTCAAACTTATTCATATGCTTTTGGTGCTTTCGGTGGAAGATTTGAGATTTATTGTAATACTTAAAAATCATGCCTATCTTTCCGTAACTGTGAACGAGCTGAGCATCTTACTTCTGAGTTATTTTCATGTACCATTTTATTATTATTGCTATGTCTGTTACTGGTTATTCGAGTTGGACTCTGACCCTTGTCCCAGCTCGTCACTACTTTCAACCTAAGGTTAGATTTGTTACTTATTGAGTACATGGGGTCGGTTGTACTCATACTACACTTATATACCTTGTGTGCCGATATTGACTGCTGACGTTGCTGTGATCGACGGGAGCTGGCATTGAAGATGTACCTGCGTCCCGATTGTAGCTGCCTCTTGTTCATGGTAGCCTTAGATCTATAAAACTCTATTAATGTATTTTTTAAACAGATGATGTATTTACTTCATTTCAGCTTCGTAAACGCTATTCTTAGAAGCTCATGGGTTCTACAAGTCATGAGCAAGTATTGGATAACTTCCTATATTTCTCAAATCGTTTCATTGGTTGTGGCATAAATTCAACACCCTTTTCCCATCAATGACGATGCACCTCTGCATATTTCAACAAACCTCTCCGCCATCTGCTTGAATGACATCCGCACCATGGCAGTGACAGGTAATCCATGTGCAGAATTCAATAACCCGTTGAAAGACTCAGACACATTGGTAGTCAAAATTTCCCATCTTCTACCACCATCCTTATGCAAAGTCCACTTGTCAAGCTCATGTCGCCTCAATCAACAATAGGCTTTTGGGTCTTCCTGCCTAATCAATTTCATTCGCCTCCTGAATTTACACTCTTGGTGATCTGTTGCAGCCATCCACATTAAATCATGTAAGTCCTTGTTCGGATAAGCTCTCTGAAAGTTGGCCTTCAAGTGCTTAACACGGTAACGGTGGTAGGCATACGGTTCCTGCCATGCATGCAAATTCTATACAGAACTTAAAATACCGCTATGCCAATAAGATATTAGACAAATACCTGAATGCTGTCTGATAATGTGCTCCTTCAAGTGGTTCAAAAATAATGTCCACGTATCTTGGCTTTCATTGGTACAAATAGCAAATGATAGGGAAAATATACTTCCATAGCATCTACTGCAACTGCGATGTTATACTAGTGGACAAATATTATACACTCTATAATTTTGTACCTTATGGATGCTTCGATGTGTGGAATCAAGACAAGAAAAATCAAGTCAACATTCAAGTTAAAATGATTTCCACTGAATGTGTCCATTTCTTAAGTGTGGGTGCTAATGTATTTTCCCACAATCCACATATTTGTTTTCAACTTTCTCGCACGCAGCATCCATGTACAACCTTGAAATCATCTACGACAAATAACCTTGTATACTTCTGGAGATGACTCATGAACTACGATCTCACGACACTCTTTTATGCTGTATATTCGCACCACCCTGCTTAGGCGCGCTTTATCAACAAAAAGCATATTCTTTGACAGCACTGTTGCTCTTGATTCATCCCATATTGCTGTCCGAATTTCGTCAAGATCCCTTGTGAGGGTATCCACATCCGTCATACTTGGCAACTGATCAAGGTAGGGAATCTCCCTTGAATGAAGCGGCACATGGAACTCGTACACTCTCGGTCTAACGGGAGGTGAAGCATGCTCCCTCGTCAAATCAGGTTCATCATTCTCGTCCTCCTCCTCATCACCCTCGTTAGGGAAGGGTGTGCCATCTCTAGACTCATCAACATTGTTTTCATAATCACTGTCATCTTCCTGACTCTACGTATCTGCCAGATCCCGATTAAATATGTCGTCTTCGGGCAATTGAGTAAGTACATGACCTTCAAGTTGCTCGTTTTTACTGCACAACCAATAAAATAACGAGTTTCTCAAATTCATCCACACATTACATATAAACTTTATTACTTAACTTACAAATCATAATCTGTTGATATCCCATGATGCACATTATCCTGTTGCTGATGACTCCCGGATGGACCACCATGATCCAACACACCAAAATTAGGCATATTTCAACTGTCCGTTGGTTCATAACTTGTAAAATTCATATATGGCTGGTACCCCCTGTGAAATATATGAGTGGTAATACAAATACAATACATAAAAATAAATATCGTAACACAAAGAAAAATTGAAGTTTACCACTCGGCTTGTGGATTATGTAAACTTGGGGAGAAATTATGTCCTCGCTCCTCATTCGCATGTGGAGATAAGTTTAGATATGGCCAAAGGTTTTTACCCGGAACCTGTTCTGATAAAACTGCTCCAAAAAAATACCCGATGATTGAAGGATATCCCTATTTTGTGGAATCTTAATATTGCGAACGTCTTCAGCCTTGACGTATATTTTCAACATTTTTATCACAAGAAGTTCCCGGTGTTCATCCGGAGTCCTCAAAAAATCTGTTAGAGTTTCATCGTCTTCGATGCTAAACTCAGCATAACAAGCAACCCCTTGCGGAGTAACAAAATACGTATATCTTTCGGTTACTTTAATATTAACCGAAGGTTTCCTCACACACATTTTTTTTTACATAATAACGATACCAATCTATCGTACTGCATTGTAAGTGGCAACTTAACATGACACTGTGGAGAACAACTATAGCGTACTGAGTTATTCACAACCTCACCCCCCAATATAATGAAACCCTAATTTTTCGCTCTTCGGACAATATGACTAAATGCAAAATAAGTTATTAACGAACAAATATTTCGGAAGACCTGAAGGACCCTCAATTATTGGTGGGTCAGTAAAGTTCAGATAAATTATTGGTGGGGCAGGAACGTTCAAATATAGCGGATATATTCACCGCACGGTGAATAACCGCGTTATGTAAAATGATACTCAATTATTTTCATCTATTTTTGTCGTTTGAGTCCAAAAAGACCACACTTTGGTACCGGACTCGCCCCCGGCGGATGTATACACATTTATATAATATTTTATTGTCTACAACAGGTCAAAATTGACTCCTATTTCAT
Source organism: Nicotiana tabacum (assembly GCF_000715075.1). Lineage (NCBI taxonomy): Eukaryota > Viridiplantae > Streptophyta > Magnoliopsida > Solanales > Solanaceae > Nicotiana > Nicotiana tabacum. Next base: position 39,183,646 of record NC_134096.1, on the reverse strand, counting down.
TAAAGAAAATACAAACACAATATGGGGAAAATTTGACATTTAATGTACTCTCCTACGTTTTCCTTTCCATTTGAGGGGTTTTGTACTTGGAGAACTGTGAACGGTCAAAAGGGAAAGGGGCTTCAAGTCAATTTTAAAGAAGATTCTCTTGTAGTAGTCTGCGGATAATAAACGAGAACGACAGGCAAACTCTACCACATTATTTTTCAATTAAGATTATCAGACCAAAATGACTTTGTGTCTAGTTGAAAATACATCAACATCAAGTACAAATTAAGTTGTTGAATTGACTCAACAAAGAAACTCAATGGTTCAAGAGACGAGGCTATAATACGCACACATCTTAGTGTTGATTTAGATGCTGATGGGTATCGCAAAGACTTTCTTATCCTTTTCTTAATCGGTACCTGTAATGACAAATCAATCTTGCTACCGTTTAGTTCTCATTGGAAACTTTGGTCATGTCCAAAAATCAAACGGTTTTGTCAAATTTGGGATATGTTGAAAGTGAGTTAAAATACAAGTCTTCTCATTCGCATACATAGACAATTGAACTGACATTTAAAAAGAAATTATCAGATTGACATCTTCGGTTTAAAGAAAGAAATTATCAGATTCATATTCTCTTCTCTTTTTATATAGAAGATTGTACCGCACATATTGATTGAGGTTTTAACAAGATTTACTGTTGTTGATGGTAAGTAATAACATTAATCAAAGGTTCACACATATCTAGAGTTTGACATACGGTTCACGAGAACCCATTAACTTTTGCTCAGACTTTATTTATTAAAAAATTCACTAAATATATATAAATATTTGACCGTGAACTCAATTATTATTATAAATTTACTTGGAGCCAATATGGAAACTCATAAGCTTCAAATATGGAATCCGCCTCTGCACACATATTGAACGTGAATGAGAACGACATAAGAATGATTTAACCTAGTATGTATGTATGTATGTATGTATGTATGTATATATATATATTATTTACCCGTAAAACGGTACAGTTAAATTTATACATGGTTTCTAGACAAGTGAACTAATTTGATCCTGAAATAATACAATAATCGAAGAAATATTCAATACTTAGCCTTAGAATATACACTACTAAAAATCTGCTAAAAACCGACCAACAATTTCCGACCAACGTTGGTCGGTCAAAAAATGCGACCAAAAACCGTCCGGGTTGGACGAAAACTGGGGAAAAAAAATATTTACATTTTTTAAAACTAAATACCGACCAACGTTGGTCGGTAAATTGGTCAATGAATTGACCAAGCTGGTCAGACAAGAAAATTTTGGATTACCGACCAACGTTGGTCGGTAATCTGGATCCAATTTTTTAAATTTTAATAATTATTTTATTATTTAAAATATTTTATAATATTTAAGAATTTATATTTAAAATTACCGACCAACGTTGGTCGGTTAATGTAGGGGAAGCATTTACCGACCAACTTTGGTCGGTAATTTTTATTTTCTGCAAAATAACCGACCAAAGTTGGTCGGTTATTACGTCAACAATATTGATCAAACTTTCGAATTACTTTTATATTTACTATCTAAATAATATAAATGTAATTCGCTAACACTTTTGTAATACAAATAATTAATACACTAACATATACTATATATAACATGCTATTTGTAAATTGATTCATCGACTTATAACTTACTTAATTAGATGCATCGATGAATATTAAAAATAAAACGTTTGACCTATATCGACTAATAGTAAAAACAAAACGTCTCGACTTATATCGATTAATCTAGCTATGCTATGTATTATTAGTGATGAATGAATGAAAAATAAAAGAATTAATACTAAACATCTGTGACACACACACACACACACATATATATATATATATATATGGATCACAAATTAAATAAACGAAAGAAGATATTAGTATTAAGTAAACGAGTTAAATTAATAGGTCAAACATGGTCAAATTTTAACAAGCTATATATATATACACTAACATATACTATAACAAGCTATATATATAGTTAAAGTATTACAGTGAAGTGTGTTTGTATGTGTATATATATATATATAAGAACATATATATATATATATATATATATAAGAACATGAAGCGCTAGGACCACAGGGTCGGGTTCTTTTAGGGATAGACTTGGGAAGATACTAATTAGTATATATACTTTATCATCAAATATATCTATTTGTAAATTGATTCATCGACTTATAACTTACTTAGATGTATTGATGAATATTAATCGATGATTCATCAAAACGTCTCGACCTATATATCGATTAATCTATGTCATGCATTATTAGTGATGAACGAATGAAAAAAGAAGTTATTAGCATCAATTGCAATATAGTGTATGTGTGTGTGTGAGAAATTACTCACATACTTAATTATAACTTAGAAAATTTACTTAGATAGATGCTATTATAATTTATTAAAATTAAATAGTTAATATAATTATTTATAAAGATTATGCTTATAGTTTATAATTATTTATAATAATTGCATAGTTAAATAAAATAAATGCTTGTAGTTTTTAATATTTTTTTTATAATTTATAATATTTTACGAAAAAAACACAAAAAAAAAGAATTTATTTTTTTTTAATAAAAAAACCGACCAAAGTTGGTCGGTTTTTGGTCAAACGGTCAGCACTTAATGTACCGACCAAAATTACCGACCAACTTTGGTCGGTAATTCTAAAATTAGAGAACTCAAAAACGGGGGAAACCCCCATTTCTCTGAAAGGTTTCCTCTTCCCTCTTCCTCTTCCCTCTTCCCCTCTCTCCTTCTCCCAGCCCTCCCCCTCGCGTCCAGCCCTCCCCCTCGTCGTCGCCGCGCCGTCGCCGTCGCCGTCACCGCTGCCACTGCCACTGCCACCCCTCTCCTTCTCCATCTCCTAAAAATTCTAGGTTTGAATTACAACCCATTTATTTATTATTTCTAGGTTTTGTTAATTAGTTATGAATTAGTTTCAATTGATTAGTGTTTCAATTATTTGAACATTGCATTTTATTGAGGATTAGGGTTTAGGTCTTGTTTTAATTAGTTTTATTAACTAATTAGTTTTGTTAATTAATTTATAATTGTAGAATAAATTAATTTGTTGTTGTGAATCGAACTTTTAGGGTATGGGTTGAATTTCTTTAGTTTAGTTAGTTTATGTTTAAACTCATAGGATATGAATTGAAATTTTAGTTTTTTAGGATTTGTTCTTGTGAATTAAACTTTTAGGATATGAATTGAACTTTTAAGATATGAATTGGACCTTTTGGATATGAATTGAACTTTTAGGATATAAATTGATGTAATTAGAAAAACATAATTATCTTGAATTAACTAAAAAGGATATAATTAATTTATAATTATAGAATAAATTAATTTATTCTTGTTTTATTTGTATAGATGGAACATCGTACTTGGATGTACAATAGAAATTATCCTAATCGGCGGGGATTGCGGGAGGATTTTGTAGAAGGGGTTGATGACTTTATTAGACATGCAATGTCACTTCCACCATACCAAAGTGAAGGAGTAATTAGGTGCCCTTGTGTCAGGTGTGATTGTATGAAGTTTAAAAAATCGGAGGAAGTTAAGCTTCATCTTTATAGGAAGGGGTTTATAGAGAATTACTTTGTGTGGACTAATCATGGAGAGATCGATGGTAGCCGTGGGATATTTCATAACATGGTTGTTGGTGAAAGTAGTAGGTCGGTGGAGAATACAAATCTTGATTCTAGAATTCAGGATATGGTTGCAGATGCTTTTGGGGGTGAGCCCAATGAAAATGTTGAACAAACTCCTAATGATGACGCAAAACGTTTTTATGAACAGTTAGAGGAAGCTAGTCGTCCACTACGTGAAGGAAGTCCGCACTCTGAGCTGTCTGTTGCAGTTAGATTACTAAGTATCAAATCTAATTGGAATATTTCTCAAGCAGCCATGGACTGTTTCATTGACCTTATGAGTGAACTAGTTGACCCTAATATCAACTTACCTGGTGATTTCTATAAGGCGAAGAGATTGGTTTCTAAGTTAGGACTTTCGTCAATGAGAATTGATTGTTGTGAAGATGGTTGCATGTTATATTATAAAGATGATGCAACTTTAGACAGTTGTAAATTTTGCGAAAAGCCTCGTTTCAAGAGGCTTTCCAGCGGGAATATGGTCGTTGTCAAGGCAATGCATTATTTACCTCTTATACCTAGGTTAAAGAGGTTATATGCGTCGATGAGTTCTGCTCCTCATATGAGATGGCATTTTGAAAAATAGAAGACCACCTGGTGTTATGTGTCATCCTTCAGATGGAGAAGCTTGGAAGCACTTTGATAGGACATATCCAGATTTTGCTAGTGAACCAAGGAACATTCGGTTAGGTCTGTGTGCCGATGGATTTACGCCTTTTTCTATATCTGTGACACCATATTCATGTTGGCCTGTCTTTCTTACACCTTATAATCTACCACCTGAGTTGTGTATGACTAGTCCATATATATTCTTAAATTGTATTATCCCCGGTCCAAGTAATCCGAAAAGTTTGATTGATGTATATTTGCAACCTTTGATTGATGAGCTAAAACAATTGTGGTATGATGGTGTTGAAACATATGACATATCAACCAAGCAGAATTTTAATATGCGTGCTAATTTAATGTGGACTATTAATGATTTTCCTGCGTATGGAATGTTGTCTGGGTGGATGACTGTTGGGAAGCTAGCTTGTCCTTACTGCATGGAAAATAGTAAAGCGTTCACTTTGAAACATGGCCGAAAGCAATCATGGTTTGATTGTCACCGTCAATTCTTGCCTGATGATCATGAGTTTAGAAGGATGAAAAATGCATTCAAAAAGAATAAAGTGGAATATGATTCTCCACCTCCGATACTTTCAGGTGAGCAAATTTGGGAGAGGGTCCAGAACTTCAGTAAAGTTACTGAGGCTCCACTTCATAGATTCCCCGGATATGGTGTTAATCATAATTGGACGAAACAGAGTATATTTTTGGAGTTGCCTTATTGGAAGGATAATCTTCTTTGACACAACCTTGATGTCATGCATATTGAGAAGAATTATTTTGATAATTTGTTCAACACAGTGATGGATGTTAAAGGTAAGATAAAAGATAACCCGAAGGCTAGAATGGACTTACAAGAATATTGCAGGCGACCTGAATTATACTTGCAGACAGCAAACAATGGTAAGGTGTTCAATCCCAAAGCAAGTTACACATTCACTTTGGAGGAAAGACGACAAATTTGTGATTGGGTTACGAAATTGAAGATGCCTGAGGGTTATGCGTCGAATCTTGGAAAAAAGTAGATATGGAGGTAGGGAAGTTGAGCCATTTGAAAAGTCATGACTGCCATGTTTTCATGGAGACCTTAGTGCCTATTGCATTTTGTGGTTTGCCTGAAAGAATCTGGAAACCCATCACAGAGATTAGTTTGTTTTTCAAAGACTTGTGTTCTACCACATTAAGGGAAGAAAACCTACTTCGGATGGACCAGAACATCCCTGTAATTTCTAGTAAGATGGAAAAAATATTCCCATGTGGTTTCTTTGATGTGATGGAACACCTTCCAATACACCTTGTACACGAGGTACGACTTGGAGGGCCTGTTCAATGCAGATGGATGTATCCCTTTGAGAGGTAATATTATAAGTTTGATGTACTATTCTATTTTATTTGAATGTTATTGGCTAACATGAGATTATGTAGGACAATTGGCAAATGCAAACAATTTGTTAAGCAGAGGAATAAGATTGAAGGATCTATATGCGAAGCCTATCTTGCAAAGGAAACTGCACATTTTTGTTCTTATTATTTTGAGAGTAACGTACCATGTTCTAGGAATAGGCCCAATAGGCACACGGTCGAATGTGTGAATGATCCATTATATTCACCAATGTCCATATTCAATCAACCAGGCCGATGTTCTAAGGATGTTAGAAAGATAAGTTTGAGTGATATGGAGTACAAGTCAGCTACACTTCATGTGTTGCTAAATTGTCCCGAAGTTGTACCATTTCTCAAGTAAGTATTGATTTATTAGTTATCAAAATGTAAAATTTACTGTGACTACATATTGATGCAACTACTAAAAATATTTGATATGTCACAGTCACTTCGTGGGTCAATTTGGCTATGATGCTGTATATACGAGATTTGATACGTGGTTCAAATAGTTTGTAAGTGTGTATATATATATACATATGTAGTGAATGTATGAATGTATAAAAATTGATTCATAAGTTGTGCTAACTTATATATATATATATATATATATCTATGATGCTGTATATACGAGATTTGATACGTGGTTCAAACAGTTTGTAAGTGTATATATATATACATATGTAGTGAATGTATAAAAATTGATTCATAAGTTGTGCTAACTTATGACTTTTTTTAACTCTATGTAGGTAAATAATCCAAATAATGGTGTAAATCAATTTTTGAAAGATATATCTTGGGGACCTGGGCTTCAGGTCACAACAATGTCTAAGTACGTAGTGAATGGTTATAAGTTTCATACAGAGGATTGCTCTAAAAATAAAAATAGCAACAACAGCGGGGTGTGGGTTCTAGGTGGTGATGGCAATCAAGTTGGAGATATTGATTATTATGGTGTGGTCAAAGAAATATTACAACTAGAATATACAGGTTGGCCATATAAGAAATTGATACTCTTTAGATGCAAGTGGTTTGACCCAAATCCAACAAGAGGTACAAGAGTACACAACCAATACAACATAATTGAGGTTAATCATACGAGGGAGTATGATCGCTATGATCCTTTCATAATTGCACATAACGTTAGGCAAGTGTATTATGCTCATTATCCATTGCGGCGGAATAAGTCCGATTGGTGGGTTGTAATAAAAACTAAGCCTGTAGGTAGGGTGGAAGTCGAGAATGTGTTAGATGTTGCATATCAAAATGATATCTCCAATATTCACCAAATAGTGGACGATTAGTTAGAAAATGATTTGGAACATCCTGAACGCATATTGGAAGAAGTTGATATAAATGAAGTAACAATTATAGAAAATGAGGACGAAGAATCAACTGATGAAGCTCAAACAAGTGAGGACGAAGAATTCTCGGACGAGGAACAATACGTCGATGAGGATTAAAAAGTTGGTTTTTTAAAGCACTCTCATTTTATAGCTAGTTTCTTATATGTTTCAATCTAAATGTGTATTATATTATGCAGATGGCAGGCAAGGGTCAAGGTAACAATGACCCTACTAGTTCTCGGGGTCGAGAAAAGGGTAGGAAGGGAAAGAGGAGGGTAGAAAATAATACTCCCTCTTGTCCACCTTTTTCAGAGATGCCTATGTCTTATCCTCCACCACACGGCTATACTGAGCTGCCACAGCATCACGAGCCGTACACCTTCATTCAGACACCCAGTCTTCCATCACAGGGTCACAGGACTATACGTCCGACATACAGTCCAGCTGCCTCACAGCCATCTGCATCACATCCACATGGATCACATCCCTACATATCACAGCCACATGGATCGCATCCACCCATGTCACAGCCACTCGGGTCACAGCCACTCAGGTCACAGCCACTCGGGTCACAGCCATCGGTATCACATCCACTTGGGTCGCATCCAGCTATGTCGCAGTCACAGGGATCGCAACCATCTTCATCATCGACTCCATCTATTGCAGGCCTTTGCCTGGGAGGCATTAGCTCTGACCCGCCTACACCGTCTTCACATGCTTCGGATGGTGATGACGAGGTAGTGCATTATGATCGATATGGCAGGATCATCATAGTCCCTGAGGGTGATGGGTAAGTGTTATTCATTATTTTTGCGTCTATTGATTTGTAACATTTTTACTAAGATATTAATGTGTTTTTGTTGTTAAATTGCAGGTTCAGGCCGGGTAATAAAACTACGAGGATAATCACCAATGCCATCAGAAAGCTTTGTGATGGCCCTTATGCGACTTGGACTGATTGCCCATTCTCACTGAAGGAGCAAATTTTCAATCAATTTAAGGTATAAATGTTCTTTTAAACAGTTTAATAATTTATACTTATGATGTTTCCATCTAATATTTAACTTTTGAAATACAGAGCAAGTGTGTACGGGAAGACCGCTATAGCGCGGAAGTGGCTACAAATTTTCATCATAAAGCTCGCAAGAGATTGGCGGATGCTTTCTCGGATGCTAGAAAGAAGAACAAGAGGCCTGGCTGGTTACTTGAGAATTTGTGGAATGATTTGCAAAGGCAATGGCTTACCGCAGAGTTCTTAGAGAGGAGCGAAAAAGGAAAGAAAGCTCGTGCATCCGAGAATGGAGGCTCCTTGCACACTGGAGGTGCGATCAGCCTAGGGACAATAAAAAGAAGATTGGTACGTAATTGCTTAAATTATTTTACTTTTCTAAGTATATCTATTATGTTTATTAACTAAATTAATTTGTTTTCAGGAAAAGAAGTATGGACGTCCAATGAGTCATGATGAGCTATTCAAGGAGACACATGTTGTGAAGAAGAAGAAGAAAGAGGGGGATCAAGATAGGTGGGTCGAGGACCGGGCCTCGACTGCATATGTAAGCTTTCAATTTTATTTAAGTATTATAATTTACTTTTATAAACAACCTGAAATACTGATTTAATTTAAAATAATATAGGGTCGCTACCACAGTAACGTGGAGGAATTCATCCGTAGTCATCCAGCTGGTGAATTGGGTGAGCCAACCCAACCTTCGGACGAGGATGCTGAAAGAATATGGTTGGAGTCTGTTGGCGGTCCAAAATGGGGGAATGTATACGGGCTTCCTACTAAAAACTTCCATCGCTATAAGTGTGGAATGCGAGGAATAGGGACTTCCTCGCATGGCGAGCAACTTAATAGGGAGAGCCTCTCCGCTATGCGGGAGACAGTGACAAAGCTCACATCAGAGCTAGAAGCGGCCAAGGAAAGAGAAAGGCTTAGAGATGCTCAATTCCTTGGCATGCAAGCTCAGATCAGAACTCTCCTATCTAGTGGAGCTTTTCCGTTGCCCCGATCTCGTGAGTCATCTCCAGAGGGTCGACCTCCACGTGATCGTTCCTTCTGCCCTGCTCGTGATCGTTCCTCCCGTCCTCCCCGTGATCGTGCTTCCCGTCTTCCACAAGACCGTTCTCTATATCGTCTTGTAGATGAAAGTTCATCAGACGGTGTTGATGATGTTCTACAAAACACCCCTTGACTTTTATATACTTTGAACTAGACAAATAGAACCAGTTTTGAACTAGTTGTAATTAGTTTTAACTTGGTTTTGGATTTTTATGTTCAATTGAACTTTAATTTGTTAGTTTTAAAGTATTTATTGAATGTTTTGGTTGTTGTTGTTGTGTTGTTGTTGTTGTTGTTGTTGTTGTTGTTGTTGTTGTGTTTTTGTTTTTGTTGTTGTTGTTGTTATTGTTGTTGTGTTGTTGTTGTTGTTGTTGTTGTGTTGTTGTTGTTGTTGTGTTTTTGTTGTTGTTGTTGTGTTGTTGTATTGGTATGCTGTCAGGTGGTTTAGCTGCCAAAACAGGCATTTTATGCCAAAATTAATCCCAGAAAAACCGACCAACGTTGGTCGGTTTTTAATAAAAAAAAAATTATTCCAAAATACCGACCAAAGTAGGTCGGTTAATGAACGTTGAATTCCCAGAATTCAAGACTACCGTCCAACTTTGGTCGGTATTTTGCTTGCATTGTTGAGATTACCGACCATAGTTGGTCGGTAATGTTTAATTTTAATTAGTTTTAAAAAATATATATTTTCAATTACCGACCAAAGTTGGTCGGTTTTTTTTAATTTTAATAATTAATAAAAAAATATAATTTAGTTAAACCGTGGTCGGTAAAATTAAATTAATAAAATATGTTTCCGACCAAAGTTGGTCGGTAAGTAATTAAACTTGTCAGATGGTCGTTTTAATATACCGACCAAAGCTGGTCGGTAATTTCCGACCAACTTTGGTCGGTAAGCCGTTCCGACCATCAAAATACCGTCCACACCGTAAAGGTCGCGTTTTGGTCGGTAATTGTCGGTATTTTTGGTCGGTTTTTAGCGAATTTCTAGTAGTGATAGGTGAAATAGCAAAGATGGTGATTCCGTGAACATGATTTCCGGACACAACGATGATGAGATTAAAAAGCAATAAGTAAAATTGTATAAAATTTTGTATAGAATAGAGTGTAAGTTTAGCCAGAAAATTCGTGTGCAAACAATGGTAACTCAGCTCACTATTTATAGCTATGTCTAGGGGAAAAAGTCCTAGGATCGTGCCCTCCTTTAATGTCAATTATGAGGGTCATTGATGAAGATGTAATGGTGAACATAAATGCCAAATTCTCTGTAAAGGACCGTCGCTCTTAATGCTGAAGAATATTCCTTAGTAGAGTGGCTGTGTTCGGTCCTCAACCATCCCATCTTGGATTCCACGTGTCCTTATTTTAGTCAGTCACGTGTCATATCATATTTTATCCTATACAGATAGTCCCCCTGCTTTCTGGTAGCATAACTTTGTGTTACCGGAAAGTTGGTAGAAACACCTTTTTAGCGGGAATTACTATATTTCCCTCTGAAGGTCTCTGACGGTTGATTAGACGCACGTCTCTCCGTATTTAATGCCCCAACCACTTGTCATCCCATGATTCAACATGACTTTTGCCGATTATCGAGGTAATCATGGCCATCAATTTAGCCGCCAAAATTTTACTTATACACAATTTTCTTTTCCTTTGCGTTTCACAATTGCTTGAGCTTCTGATTTGCATCCTTGCTTTCCACCCTTTTTCTAATTTTCTTCAAACACAGAATCTTTTCCTTCTTCTTTTCCAATGGCTTCTTCCTCTAAACGTGCTGGTTCTATGAAAATCAAGAACAAAATCGTGGATTCCGTTCCTCTAACAGTGGGTTCCATCATCCCAAGAAGGCTTAGTACTTTGAAGTATTTTGAAGAGAAATTTCCTACTGCTAACCCTCGTACATGGGTTGTTAGCAGGTACTCTTCTTCCATTCATCCTTCCAATATTCTTGCTGTGAAGGAGGACTGCCGCTGCAATGAGTTGGAAATTATTGCTCCTGATCTAGCGGAGCGAGTGACCCTTCCCAAGGAAGGTTTTACATACTTTTTCATGTATCCCTTTACTTTGGGTGCGTTTTCTTTGAGCGGAGAGCTTGATTCCGTGATTGCAGAATTTTGCCTTCACTACCAGGTGTGTTTGGCACATGTAAGTCCTTCAGTGTGGAGGACAATCGCCTGCCTCCAACGTTTGTGCGAAGAAACTGGAGGGGAGCTAACCCTAGCTCATATGATGAATCTCTATTCCCCCAAAATCTTTCGCGGGGGAATGATAAACCTTTGCAAGCATGGCCACCATGCTTTGTTGTCTAGCATGGATGATGACAACGACCGTGGGTGGATGGAATGGTTTGTTGCAGTTGCCACCAACGATATCATTCTGACAACGGCTTTATCCTTTCCGGTTGCTTAGAACCGCACTCGTAAGTTCCTTGCATAGTATTCCTTTTACTATATATTCTTCTATGGCCGTATCTTCACCCTTCACATATTTTAGCAACTCGATGGATCCCACCAGTGGTGGAAGGTTTGAACCGGTGGGTTTAGAAGATCTTGAACGTCACAAAGCCCGAAACTCGTTCGTGGAAAGAACTGGCCCTTAAATATGGGTGGAAGGCCAAAAATCATGGTAACTTTAATTTACCTTGCTTCCATTTTTGTATATGAAGAACTTGGTTGAACCTTTCTGACTTGTTCACGGAATTAGGTCTATCTATAGGCTCTGTTGCTGTCCCCGAAGAGGACGTCCTGGCTGATCCTGCTGATACAGCGAGGCTACTTCAGGAAACGCTTACTCTAACAGGTATCTCCGGGCTTGTTTCAGGTGCAAATACTTCTTTACGGAGTCCCCAGCCGGAGGATAAACAGACAAAGAGAAGACGTTCCTCCGCGGCTAGGGAAAAGAACAAAAGGGCAAATATTGATGCCCCCGAATCATCTCCGGTGGCGATGATGAGTGGTCCTCCTTCCGGGCCGGTCATAGACACTGTGATGATTGATGATGATATAGAAGCTAGTGATGTGGGAGCTTCTTTACATAGAAGGCAACGATCCTCATCATCTTAACAGGATGCTCAACCTATTGAGATAGTTGTACCAACTGAAGACGACGTCTCAGCACTTTGGGGAGAATCCGATTTAGTAGAATATGCCAACTCCCGCTTCCGGGCCCCAATTGTTGTAATTGGTGCTGCGAGGTTGAGTACAGGGTCCTTGCCGTCTTTGGTTGGTGAGCATCAAACAACCGGCACTGCATTTGATGCAGCTGGCTCTCATTCTTCAACTCCATCAGCTTCATCTCCACCTTCACCAACACCAGCAACTGCTACATCACTTCCATCTTCGTCCACTCTTCCACCGGCAGTTGCTACATCACCTCCATCGGCCGCACCTAACCATGAAGAAGGCGTTCCTCTTCCACAGTCCCCAGTTCATGGGAATTTAGGGCAAAATTATGCTACCCCTTCTGAAGATCTGCAAAGGAGGAGGAACGTTACTCTTTCGGTCTCTACCGAATGCAACTTGCTATCCCTGCCGGTGGAGCTTGCTAACTATCTGACACCTTTGGCTTCAGAAAAGGACTGGGAAAAGATTCAGGCACTCTCGGGAGAGTTCTTTGAACAATGCCATGCACAACGCCGCAACGGTACATTCTTTTCTCCCTTCATTACTTCTTCTACTTTTGTATGGATGTATTCTAAGTTTTAATTCTTCTTGTCTTGTAGGCCAACTTCTTGCTTCTGAGGGCTTTCAAAGGTTGATTCGTGAAAAGGAAGAACTTACTTTTGAATAGAGTCATCTTTTGGTGGACGACAACAAACTGTTCTCCGCCTCTCAGAACTGGAAACCAAAGCTACTGAGGCCGTTGTTTTGGAGGCTTGTTTGCAGCAAAGCGAGCAAGAAGTTGTATCCCTTAGCCAAGAAGTTGGGCCGCTGAGGGTTAGATTTGATGAAGCCAAGGCCAAATGGGCTGAAGTCCAGGACGCCGTTCTTGCTGCAACCGAGCGCGAGGCTGCTGCTACCGAAAAAGTAACCAACTTAGAAGCAGCCTTGAACTCCAAAATTGAAGAGCATGTTGATGTGGGGGAGAAACACACCCAACTAGAAGAGAAGTACAGGATAACTATCAAGCATAACAAGCTCTTTAGTTCAACTGTTCACGACCTTGACGTCTGCTTCAAGTCCGCTAGATCTGCCCGGAAAAGCCTTTCTGCCGTGGTTTCCCAACTCAAAGAAGAACTTAAGCGTCGAGCGGCTTCCCTCGTTGTTGAAAAAACTTATTCCATGTATATCATGAGGAGAAAAACCTTGGAAGAGGCCAAAGCTGGTATCATTGACGTTGATGCCGAAATTGCTAAGGCCCGAGAGCTTGAGTTGGCTGCAAAAAATGGACTCCCGACGCAGTCTGATGCTCCAAGTTCTTCTGATTCCGGTTTCGAGTTTTCGAAAACTGAAGAAGGATTAGAAGGCGATGAGGCCGAAGACCAAATTGGGGAAAACATTGAGCCATCAGTGGAACCACCTACTTCTCCCGGGGATGCGGATACTTCTCTTCCTCCTGGTACCGGAGGCGCTGCAGTTTAGCTTTTCCTTTCTTTTCCCATTGTGTACTTTTGTCATTTTGGCACGTCCTTGTAAATAAAGACATATTTTTTTGCTCAAGTATCGTTTGAGTCTCACTTTTATTTAAATATTTATGCAAGTCTTTAAATTTTGCATTTACTTGAGCATTCTACACATGTTGTTCTGCTCGTGTTTTACTATGTGTAGTCTCGGATGCTTTTCCTTTGAAGCATTTTGGTTCCGAGTATTATCCCTTTTATGTGAGGGTTTCATTGCGCAAGTTTGCTTTTTGCGTCCTTTTCATATGCGGTTTCGGGTGTATGTTTCCCTGATGGCGTTTTAGATTCTGGGCATTGATTCTTCCGAAACCATCCTTTAAGTGAGAGTTTTAATAAGAGAGGGCCCTCTTATTTTTACGGTGCTCTTGAAGAGGACGTCTCCTGTTCATTACGGCACTAACATTTGAAGTACTTGTTTAACTTTCAAATGAAAAATTTAGCTCATCGTTTAGACAAGAAACAAGATAAAAGCAAAAGGATTTCATTTTATTCCTTCTATTTCAAAAAGTACATAAGCATCTTGACATATAGAAAAGAAATTGTTGTTACTTGTGGCTATCTTGTACAACTTGTTTCTACGGGGCTGGCTGCGCAATTCCTTGTCCTGATGATGCATTTTGTTTCCGGATTTCGTTCCTGGTTGACATGGCAATCATTGTTGCCTTCATCATATTGTTCCCCCTAGTGTTCGAATGCGAAGAATGCGAATTAGAACACTGGAAGTCTTGTATCTTCAGAGGTTCCACCAATGAATTGCTAAGTAATCCTTCACTCAGCAACATACCTTACTTCCCCTTAGGAATCTATGCTATCGAGTGAAAGAATACCTAACAGTCCTCTAGTGGTTTGTGCTCGTGAACGGTCGGGTAACCCCTGTTCGGTAGCAAACTTAACTTCCCAGTGGGAATTTTCTATCGAACCAAAGATTATCTAAGCGTCCCCGAGTGGAAGCTTGTCCGTTCGCCTTGCTATCAAAGGTCTTATTGCTGTTGTCTTCGTAGTATGCTTTCTGTTGCCGCCTCGTTAAAAACCTTGCCCGAAAAACCCAATTGGGACAAAAACTGAACGAAGGGAAAAAGAGTGCAACACGTACTTTCCGTTTGAGCGTTGTTCATCAGCAATAATATCTTTTGAGGTGTGCCACGTTCCAGTTATTGGGAAACTTGTCTCCATTCTGGTTCTCCAATTCGTATGAACCTTTACCAGTGACAGCCGAAATCCGGTAGGGACCTTCCCATATTGGACCTAGCTTACCCGCGTTGAGCTCCCATGTATTTTGGGTTATGTTCCTTAGAACCAAGTCTCCTGCTTTGAAAAAATGAAAGTTGGCTCTTCGATTGTAATATCGCTCCATCCTCTATTTTTGAGCTGCCATTCTTACATGCGCCAAGTCCCTGCGTCCTTCGTGCAGTTCCAGATTGATTAACATTGCTTTGTTATTTGATTCTTCATTTGTATGAGAATATCTCAAACTGGGTTCGCCCACTTCAACCGGGATTAGGGCTTCAGCACCGTACATGAGGAAAAAAGGAGTTTCTCATATACTTGATTTGGCAGTTGTTCAGTAGGCCCATGGAAAGGCAACTCTTCGGGCCATTTGCCTTTTGCCGTTTCCAACCTTTTCTTGAAGTTTTGAATGATCACTTTGTTTGTTGACTCCACTTGACCATTTGCGCTCAGATGATAAGGCGAAGATGTGATTCTCTTTATTTTCAAATCTTCGAGGAACTTTGTAACTTTTGCACCGATAAACTGTGGCCCATTGTCGCATGCTATCTCTTTTGGTATTCCAAACTTGCAAATTATATTTTCCCACAGGAAGTTGACCACTTCGCATTCTCCGATCTTTTGATAGGAACCTGCTTCCACCCATTTAGAAAAATAATCAGTTAAAATTAAAAGAAACCTTACCTTTTCGGGAGCCGGTGGGAGTGGTCCGACTATGTCCATCCCCCATTTTATGAACGGCCATAGGGACAAACTAGTATGTAAGGGTTCTACCGGTTGATGTACTAGTGATGTGTAGCGTTGGCACTTATCACATTTTCATAGGAAATCTTTGGTGTCTTTCTCCATGCGAGGCCAGTAATATCCTGCTCATACCAACTTCAGCACCAAACAATATGTGCCTGAGTGATTGTCGCATATCCCTTCGTGGATTTCTCTCATGACATAATTAGCTTCTGATGCTCCTAAGCACGGGGCCAACGGGCTTTGGAAAGATTTTCTATACAATTGGCCTTTCTTAAAGCTATAACGTGCAACTTTGGTGCGTAATGCCCGTGATGCTTTGGGATCGTCGGGCAACTTTCTCGGCTCGAGGTAGTTGATTATTTCTTTTCTCCAGTCCCAGACTAGACTAGCCGAATTTACCACATAATAACCATCCGTATCAAGGATTGAGCTCATCAATTATACCACCGTTTCAGACTCCGATCCCTTTATTTCGGTCAATGAACCTAAGTTTGCTATTGCATCCACTTTTGCATTATCCTCTCTCGGGATATGAGTGATTGATCACTCCCGAAATTGTGCTAGAAGGGCCCCGACCTTTACCACGTATTGTTGCATACGTTCGTCTTTGGTATCAAAGATCCCGTAGACCTGATTTACCACCAGTTATGAGTAACATTTGATTGTAATAACTTCGGAATAAAGTCCCCGGGCCAATTCGAGCCCTGCAATCAAAGCTTCATACTCTGCTTCATTTTTAGTTAAAGGTATCGTTCTAATGGCTTGACTTAAGGTTTCCCCCGAAGGCATGATTAAAACTATTTTGAGCCCGAAACCTTTTACGTTCGAGGCTCCGTCCGTAAATAAGGTCCAAACCCCTGATGTCGATTCCGACACCATTACTGCCTCCTTGGTTGCCATAGGTAGTAGTCCCGGACTAAAATCGACCATAAAGTCAGCCAAGACTTGTGACAAATTGCAGTACTCGGTTTATATTCTATGTCGAATCCACTAATTTTGACGGCCCATTTGTCCAATCTGCCCGAGAGCTCGGGTTTATGAAGGATGTTCCGCAAAGAGAAAGTAGTCACCACAGCAATTGGGTGGCATTGAAAATAGGGTGTCAGCTTCCGAGCGACGACTACGTGAGATAAGGCCAATTTTTCCAAATGTGGGCAGCGAGTTTCTGCTCCCGTTAAAATTTTACCAACGTAATAAATGGGAAATTGCGTACCTTCATCCTCGCGGACCAAAATTGCACTTACTGCAACTTCTAAAACTGCAAGATGGACTAGCAATGTTTCGCCTTCTTTTGGTTTCCTCAGAGCCCGCTGGCACTCTGGTGTCCGTTCAAAATTATTCTTCTTTTTGAGTAATGTGAAGAAGCTATGACATTTTTTTGACGACCGGGAAATGAACATGCTCAGGGCTGCTAATCTTCCTGTGAGTCTTTGGACTTCTTTTACGTTCGATAATTGATCTTGGATATCCTCTATGGCCTTGATTTTGTCGAGGTTTACCTCAATTCCCCTCTGCGAGACCAGAAATCCCAGAAACTTACCAGAACTGACACCGAACGCGCATTTCTCAGGATTAATTTTCATGTTATGCTTCCTCAAGATGTCGAATGTTTCTTGCGGATGCTTAAGATGGTCACCTTCATTCAAAGACTTAACGAGCATATCATATATATAAACCTCCATAGTGTTTCCTATTTATTTTTCAAACATTTTATTTACGAGCCGTTGATAAGTGGCTTTGGCGTTTTTCAACCCGAAGGGGATTACATTGTAGCAATCTTTACCGAAATTTGTTATAAACAAGTTTTTTCCTGATCTTCCGGGTTCATCTTGATTTGGTTGTACTCGGAATAAGCATCGAAGAAACTCATCAACTCGTGCCTGGCTGTGACATCAATTATTTGATCGATATTTGGCAGAGGAAACGAATCTTTCGGGCATGCCTTATTAAGATCTTTATAGTCTACACATATACGAAATTTATTGTTCTTCTTAGCAACTACTACTACATTGGTTAGCCAGTCTGGATATCTTACATCTCAGACCGAACTGATTTTAAGCAAGCGGGTTACCTCCTCTCTAATGAATTTATTTGTAGCCTCGGTAATAGGGCGTTTCTTCTGTCATACCGGTGGTACGTTGGGATCCAAACTCAGCTTGTGCACGGCTATTTCTGTCGGGATACTTGTCATATCCTCGCACGACTATGCAAAACAATCAGCGTTAATTTTAAGGAATTCAATAAAACCAGACATGAGCTAGGGGTGCAGTCCTGTCCCCAAGTGAAATTTTCTTTCTAAGAATTCTTCAAACAATGCCACTTGATCTAGTTCCTATGCCATGGATTTTGTTGCGTCCGTCTCTTCCGGAACATGGAAATATCTCGGCACCTGATATTGTTCTGACGACTCTGCCTCCGGAATAACCTCTTCTAACTCGGGAGTAGGCGCCGGTTCCTGTAATTGCTATGCCGTGCGCTCCTTCCCTTTGCTACTCGAAACTGAGATTACATTCATCTCCCTTGATGCCAGTTGGTCACCTTTTATCTGCTTGATTCCTTTGGGCGTTGGAAACTTCAGCAATTGGTGATACGTCGAAAGTACAACTTTCATTTTGTGTAACCATGGCCTTCCTAAGATGATGTTGTATCCATATCACCATCCACTACTTCGAAGAGAGTTGTTTTCATTACTCCTTTAGCGTTCGTGAGCATCAAGATCTCTCCTCGGGTCATCACGCTAGCAAGGTTGAATCTAGCGAGGAGTTTTGTTGTCGGAATAATGCTTTTGGTGAGTTTAGCTTGTTCCAATACTCTCCATTGTATGATATTAGCCGAACTTCCTGGATCCACTAGAAAACGCTTAATTTTAAAATCTAATACATTTAAAGAGATTACCAATGTGTCGTTGTGTGGTAACAACAATCTGTCTGCGTCTTCCTCCGTGAAAGTGATATCGTCCTCCCGGAGTCTTTTGTTGTGAGTTATCGATACTTTAGTCTTCTTTGCCTCTAAAAAGGTGACCCCATTAATATCGTTCCCCCCGAAGATCATGTTGAACGTCTGGCGTGGGGTTTCTTCTCCTGGTTTCGAAGATTCCGTGTTGTCTCTGTTGCGACCGTAATTGTTCTTAGCTCGATCACTCAAGAATTCTCGGAGATGACCATTATTCAATAGCATTTCCACCTCCTCCCGAAGATGTCGGCAGTCCCCTATCCGGTGACCGTTCATCCCGCGGTATTCACACCTCTTGAGAAACGTGCTTCTTTAATGTTCCTCATGGCTGACACTTGTTCCACTATGCTGACATTGAAGTTATACTCTGATAAACTGGGGTAAGAAAGATCTCGAGACCCCAACGTTTCTTTATCTTGAAGTGATCTATTGTTTCGAACACGACCAGTCCCTTTGTCAACGGTGAACTTGTTTGTTGCTCGGAAATTTCTACCACGGCCTTCGATACGGTCGTAGGGTAAAAACCGACCCCTCAAACTACCCCTATCCGCATCGTAGTCATCCTTTATTTGGTCGTTGATGTAGAACCGATTTGGTCATATTCGATCCTTATCTTTGACTCGTACCGGTTGTGAACATCTGCCCAGGTTGTTGCTTGAAACTCAAGCATGCTCTCCTTTAGCTTACGGGAAGTGTCTGAACTTCTTGGATTCAATCTTTTGGTGAATGCTTCAACTGTCCATTCATCCGGGACGACCGGGAGCAGCATTCTTTCTTTCTGGAATCGGGTAACAAACTCTCGTAATAATTCAGATTCTCCTTGTGCGATTCTGAATATGTCGGCCTTCCGGGCTTGCACCTTTCTGGCCCCGGCATGAGCTTTAATGAAAGAATCCGCGAGCATCTCAAATGAATCTATGAAATGCTCGGGCAGTAATGAATACCACGTTAGGGCTCCCTTCGTGAGAGTTTTGCCAAATTTCTGTAACAATCACAAATTTAATTTTGTGAGGAGCTAGATCATTTCCTCTCACCGCCGTTGTGTAGGTGGTAATATGTTCATGTGGGTCTAAAGTTCCATCATACTTTGGAATTTCAGGCATTTTGAAATGCTTCGACATTAATTCTGGTGCCGCACTTGGCTTGTACGGTAACTGAACATACTTCTTCGAGTTTGGGCCTTTCAATACTGGTGGTGCGCCCGGGTTTGATCCATGCAGGCATTTACTTCCCTCATGAACCGTAAAAGCTCATCTTTGAATGAATCGTTCTTATTATTAAGACCTGATCTGCTTCCACCAGCCCCGCCGGAGCCAACTTCACCCCTGTGAGTGGTGTTGTTGACTCTATGCGTTGTTTGGTCTGTGGGAACAACAAGAGAAATTGGATCTCCACTGTTTACATTATTCGAGGCCCCCGATAATGCCTGCTTCAATTCTGTCATAACTTGATCCTGCCATGTGAGATGGCCTAGAATGATTGCCTGTTGCTCTTGCAGGATCCTCACAACACTACATGATCCTTATCAGCATCATCGGGAATAGTCTCCCGAACCCGTCGAGGGTACCGTCTGTCATGCACCGGCATGGCATCATTCCCCTCATTGCGAGTGTCACCGATTGAGTCCTCGAAATGAGGCTGATCCCTTCGAATTTCAAGGTTATGTCCATCGTTAACAGTGTTATCTTCCATTTTATTGTGATTTTTTTCTAAGACAAAATAATCAAAACACGTTAGTAAAAAAGGCAAGGATCAATTTAATTGAACATCTGTCTAGGCCCCACGGTGGGCGCCAAACTGTTTACCCGTAAAACGGTACAGTTGAATTTATACGCGGTTTCTAGACAAGTGAATTATTTGATCCTGAAATAATACATTAATCGAAGAAATATACAATACTTAGCCTTAGAATGTAGGTGAAATAGCAAAGATGGTGATTCCATGAACACGATTTTCCGACACAGCGATGATGAGATTAAAAAGCAATAAGTAAAATTGTATAAAGCTTTGTATAGAATAGAGTGTAAGTTTAGCCAAAAAATTCGTGTGCTTTACAATGGTAACTCAGCTCACTATTTATAGCTATGTCTAGGGAAAAAGGTCCTAGGATCGTGTCATCCTTTAATGTCAATTATGAGGGTTATTGATGAAGATGTAACGGTGAACATAAATGCCAAATTCTCTATAACAGACCGTCGCTCTTAATGCTGCAGAATATTCCTTAGTAAATACTACCGGATGCAGAGCATTTAATAAACATTTATGAACGTTATCCTTTACGGTGACAAGAAGAGTGGTTGCGTTCGGTCCTCAGTGTCACGCCCCAAAATCGAGGAGCGCTACCAAAGCTCAATCGAGTGAACCTGGCCGAGCAAGCCTGTTAGATTCCTTCTACCCAAATTTATTCGTGAATAAAGAGGAGATTTACTCCGTTAATCAAATACTGAAGAGATTTCATTAACCGCTTCCATTTCATTCCCATTAACAACATCATTCAATATTTCCAAAATAGTACGAGTTTATAGATTTAATGAAAAACATGTTGCCAAATACTAACAGTTCTAATCCAATTCCCAACATCAGATACCACCCACATCCTGTCTACGGAGCCTCTAAGTATAACTGAAGAGTAATATGGAAATGCCGGCAATAAGGCCCCGGCTATACCTCAACTATAAAGTACATGAGAAACAAATGATACATGACCCGAAATGAAGTGGGGCTCCCCAAATCGGCTGAAAGGAGTGTACTGCTATCACTGATCAATACCACCTGCTGTAGAACCACCTACATCTATTAAAGATGCAGCGCCCCCGGCAAAAGGGACGTTAGTACTGTCGAATAACACTAGTATGTATAGATAGAAATCCTCTTTCAAAATAGAATGCCCATATGATCTATACGTGGAACACATAATATAATGTAATTGAAACAAGCTGTACAAACAAGGACAACAAAAGGGGCACCTATTGTCTGCATTAATAATGTATCTCATTAGACAGTCCTTAGTATTCACATATCATACTATACACTTATGCGTTTCATAGACCGTCCATAGTATTTATTCATACTGTACATCTATACCTCTTATACACAATGCACTTATGCGTTTTATAGACCGTCTACAGGATTTCATATCACAATGGATTTCATAATACAATGTACCTATGCGTTCATAGACCGTCCACAGGATTTCATATCGCAGTGTACCTATGCGTTCATAGACCGTCCATAGGGTTTCATAACACAATATACCTATGCGTTTTATAGACCGTCCATAGGGTTTCATAACACAATATACCTATGCGTTTCATAGACCGTCCATAGGGTTTCATAACACAATATACCTATGTGTTTCATAGACCGTCCATAGGGTTCCATAACACATTGAAAACAAAAGTACAAATACGTACATCTCATAACCTTTCACACCACATATCACCTAATCCGTACTTTCAACCACTTACAACATTATTATTTCATTGGTTCTCTTGACCATACATATGATTCTTTATTCATGGTGTAATGGACGTATTTTATATTCCACACTTTCATTTCTTCCCTTTCATAGATCATCATCATAATTATCAACAAGTAGAATATTCCGAAAATCACAACTTTAAATTCATTAGTAATGAAGGCTTTAAACACAATCGATTTCTTTCCAATAAATGGAGTAAAATGACTGGCAATCGAAGTACATGTTAAAATCATACACAATTTGCACTCACGAATATGTAAGAACGCAAAACACATTGAAAATTACTTACAAAGCATAGCATTAGCTAAAACAACCACATATGGGCATCACTTGAGTTCATAAACTTTTAGCCGATTATATTGTCGAAGTCAATTTTGGAATAGTTGAGTCAAAGCTCATTTCATAATCTTTCTCACATTATTTCATTTTATTGGTCACAAGTATAACTTTCACTATTGGCACGTTGGCCACACTTTATATTCCCAATTTACTGATTTCACTTCCAACCATCTTTATAAGTTATCAACAATAAGACTTTCCAAATCAAGGCTTTAGGTACACATATGAGCAATTAAGAGACTTAAGAATATTGAGATTTTCTCGCACAATTTGGCATACTAGCTTTCATTTGAAATACGATTCAAGCCACCACATTTTAATACGCAACCCATACTTTGAAACTCACGGAAACATTATGGAATTCAATTCCAAGAGAGAAAGTTTAGCCAACATACCTCAATTGAGATTTTCTTAAATTACTACAACGTTCCAGAAATTCTAGCAATCCCAATCTATTTTGAGACATAACAAAATTTAACAACAATTAGGAAAATATTCATGGTCTCAGCTCTATTGAGCATTTTATCAAATACTAGGTGTGCAAATTTAACCACAAGGTTCTTCTACAAGATTTCTTTCACTACACAACCCAATTCTTACTTATTTAAGCTCAACAATCTTCCCACAAATATTTTTGGTACATGCATGCATAGATAATACTCTCATACCCAAGAATTATACTCCTAATCAACCATCTTCTACCCAAATTCGAAACTGAAAACTAGGGTATGGAACCTTACCTCTTAGATAAAGAACTTTTGGGTTTTTCCTTGTTAATCTTCCAAGATTTGAGCAAGACTTGATGAATAATTAGCCTAGGGTTTTCTCTCTCTCTCTAAAACACTCTCCCTTCTCTCTAAAATATCAGAATATTTGCTCAAAAATGACCCTTTGCGTGTATTAATGGAGTAGGGTCGGATTTTAAAAAATCCAAAAATATAGCTCCGGCATATGAGACCGCATATGCGACCGCATATCGGTCGCATAATTGGTGTCCAAAATGACCAAAAATCTGTCTGAGTGTGCGGTCACTATGCGGTCCGCATAACTATTCTGCGGTCGCATAGTACACCGCATAGCAGTTATGCGGTCGCATAGTCGACCGCATAATTGCTTCCAACTGACCCATTTAACTGCCTCACTCTGCGGCCAATATGCGGTCCGCAGAGTGATAATGCGGTCGCATAATGGACCGCAGAAATATATTTTTTCTCCAAAAATTTTCCTTTACTTTCCCTTGCATTGTTTAACCCACAATACGTAATCCTAGTCCGGCACCATGAAACATTATTTTCTTAGCAAATTTTACCGGGCTTTACACTTAAGTTCATCAAATTTTTCTAGGGTGTTACACTCAGCCATCCCATCTTGGATTCCACATGTCCTCCTTTTAGTCAGCTACGTGTCATATCCTATTTTACCCTATACGGACACACACACATACACACACATATATATATATATATTACAAAAGTCAAGAAAAATTACATACCTTATTCTACACTAGCTACAAGAATCAAACTTTTAGGGATCAATTTTCCCGCCTAACCGTTTTTAAGGATTAGAATTAGACTAATTTTATGAACCATTTTCCTTTCGCTAATAGCCATTTTTTGTGCTTATTATTTTCACTTTGTAATTAGATCTTGTATTGGTAAAAAAATAAGCATGACATATGGATTAATGATATGGTGACAAGTGGCATTTATATCAAGTTAATAAAGAAGAATGATGAGACACGTTTAAAATACCCACGGGATTTACAAAAGAAGGAACCGTATCTGACAACTAGGAAAGAAGAAATATGCACGAGATGCATGGAGGCCATAAAAAGAGAAAGATTCATGAACAATTATGAATATGGAAAGAGAATCAACATTACCCGTGATTACGCGCGATCACCTATTACTGCCATAACTATTACGAGTAATTTTAGTAATAAGCAATTAATGCAGTTAATGGTAGTAACGGGCATGAATTAAGTGAGGGGAAATCGTTACATCTTTATATAAAGGTCCTTACCTTATTTTGTACGATCATCAGAATATTCACGAATATATGCAATCAATCTTTTACTTTATATCTCTATTTGATTGGAGATTTTGTCCACAATTCTTAGGAGGAAACAACATTCATCAATAAGATTTCTTTCCCTTGTTTATTGAATACTGAATTTCAATTGCTTTTTTACTCTCTTATTTTTTTCTCTTATTTTTGAAAAAGTGAAATAAACTTGGTTATTAGAAACTCACTTTTCTTTGATATTGACTTTGACCACAAAAACTATTTTTTGGTTAAACAAATTGGTTCCGTCACCGGGAATTTGATAAACTGTTCACTTTTTATATTTTTATCTTTAGCAACAAAGCATGTCAACTATTAATGAAATTGTTCAGGTGGATGATGGAGTCCAAGAAATACAACAAGGTGGAACTCCGCCACACTGTACGCCAACAACAACTCCACCACGCGCACGTGACAATTTACCTGAAAGGTCTACTGCTCATAATGATGGGCAACGATTTGTCGAGCAGACCAATGTGTAGGATAACTTGAGGAAATTGATTGCTCAACAAGTTGGTGAAGCTTTACGTGCATTTGCAAGCGGATTACCTAACGTTGCGCAGACTCCTCCACTAGTAAATATAACTCTGGAAAACCCTCGTTCAGGGCTTGATAATTTAGAAGTGGAGGAATATCAAATGATTCTGGAGACGGAGGGAAAGGTACACCAAATAATTCTAATTTACAAAGTTTGGTATTAACCTTGCAGAAACAGCTCAAGGAACAAAATGAATGGATAGAACATATACCTGGAGTGCCGTTGGTGATCAAAGGAGTGGATATTGACAAATATTTTTAACAATCCTGGAAGCCAAGTGCGACACCTTTGCCAATTCCCAAAACATTCAAGATGCATGATATCCCTAAATATGATGGGACTACTGACCCACGGGACCATGTTACCGCATTGACCACACGGGTTAGGGGAAATGATATAACCAAGCAGGAAATTGAATCAGTCTTAGTGAAAATATTTAGCGAAACCCTCACGAAAGGCGCACTAACGTGTTATTCACTTTTACCTGAAAATTCTATTAACTATTTTGCTGAGCTTGAAGATTTATTTATAAAAGCACAATCGGGACCTCAAAAGTAGAAAAGAGAATGGACGATATTTTCAAAGTAAAACAGGAAAGCATGAAATTGCTCAGGGAATTTGTAGATAGATTTCCGCGGGAGAGGATGATGCTACCACATGTACCTGATAACTGGGTAGCTATGACATTTACAAGTAATCTGAATGAGAAAAGTTCAGAAGCCACAAGAAGAGTGAAAGAAAGTCTTCGGGTGTTTCCCCTAACTACCTGGAATGACGTGTACAACAGGTACAGTACAAAGTTACGAATAGAAGAAGATATGATTTTCTAGTCAAAGGTAGAGGAAAGTTCTGGATCTAGACGTTCAGACACAGAAAGAAGGTCTGGTAAGAACATGTACGAGCCTTATATGGGACCCGCAGGACGAGATTCTTGATCAAAATAAGAACATGTACGGTTTGATCAAGATCGAGATAAAAGGAGACAAGTACTTCTTCTCGATTCAAAAACGGAACGGGACACAGCCAAAAATAGTGATCCAAGCTCTCGATCACAGATATGAGATTACAATTTCAATGTCAGTATGTTAGAGTTGGTAGCTGTTCTAAGAGAAATGGGTGACAAAGTACGATGGCCGAAAGAGATGAGGTCAAATCCCAACAAAAAGGAGCCAGGAATTTTGGTGTGAATTTCACAAATCATGGCCATATGACAGCGGATTGCAGACTCCTACAAGGAGAAGTTGAATATCCAGTGAAGCAAGGCTATCTCACTAATCTGTTCAGTGAAAAGGAAAGCATCCTACATGAAAAACAGGCAGGAATCGCCAAAACTCCCGTCACCAAAAAAGATGGTAAATGTTATAACCGGGGGTGAAGAAGTCAATGAGGTAACATACACGGTTGTAAAAAAGACATCCAAAGTCACTGTTACCCACGGGAAACGGGTTCGTCAGGTTTTGAAAGGGGACATCATAGTGTTCGACGATGAAGACGTGAACGATGCACTGGTAATATCTTTATTTATTCATGATACTAATGTTAAACGAATTTTTATTGACCCAGGTAGTTCAGTGAATTTTATACTACTGAGAGTAGTGAACAATATGCAAGCGAATGATCATATCATACCTAAGGCACAATCATTTTCTGGGTTCGATAATTTAAGTGTCATCATGAAAGGTGAAATCATATTAACAATGTTCGTAGAAGTTGTCGTCAAAGACACTAAATTCCAAGTGGTAGATGCAGACATGGCCTATAACATAATTCTAGGAAGGCCATGGATTCATGATATGGATGCGGTCCTATCAACGTTGCATCAGGTAATTAAATTCCCATCACAATGGGGAATTCGTCAAATCAGAGGAGATCAACAGGCAACGTGGGATATCAACTCCGTTGCAATTGGGAGTGGAACACTCGAGGATGAAGATACAAAATAGCAATTACAGAATTCAGTTGAGGATAATTTATTGCCCACCTCAACTGAAAGTCCAAAAAATAAAGCTGATATAGATTCAAGGTATGATATGATCCAAGAGCCAGAGGAAAATGAGAATATCAAAACAATCACGGAGGAGCTCGAAGCTATTATATTATTCGTCCACTGGCCTGACAAAAAAGTTTACATCAGAACAAAATTGAGCTTGGAAATGAAAGATAAGTCAATTAAATTTTTACATGCTAATGCTAATTGCTTTGCTTGGTCGCATTCAAACATGACAAGTATACCACCGAAAGTAATGACTCATAAGCTGAATGAGGACCTATTGCACCCACCTGTCAAACAAAAGAAAAGGAAGCAAGGAGAATTTAAAAATCAAGTAATCTAAGACGAGGTACAAAACCTTCTAAAAATTGGCTCAATACGAGAGGTAAAGTACCCTGAGTGGTTAGCTAATATTGTTGTAGTCCCAAAAAAGAATGAAAAGTGGCGAGTATGTGTAGATTATACCGATTTAAATAAAGCTCGCCCTAAATATTCATTTTCTTTGTCGCATATAGATCAACTAATTGATTCTACCGCAGGTCATAAACTTTTAAGTTTTTTAGACGCCTATTCTGGTTATAATCAAATAAAGATGGATCCTCTAGATGAGGAAAAAACTTCGTTTATTACAGACAGAGGGACTTACTGTTATAAAGTTATGTCGTTCGGCTTATAAAATGCTAGAGAAACGTACCAAAGAATGGTGACCAAAATATTTCAAGAGCAGTTGGAAAATATCATGAAGGTCTATATTGATGACATGTTGGTTAAATCAGCACTGGCATGTGACCATTTTTTCAGCACTTGAGTGAAACCTTCAAAATTATTCGCAAGTATAACATGAAGTTAAACCCGGAGAAGTGCACCTTTTGCGTCGCTTCATGTAAATCTTTAGGGTTTCTTGTTTCTAGAAGGGGCATCGAAGTGAATCCCGCTCAAATCAAAGCGATCGAGGAAATGGCCGATGTACTTGCAAAAAAAAGAGGTACAAAGGTTAACATGTAGAGTAGCAGCTTTAGGGAGATTTATATCCAAATCTTCAGAAAAATGCTTTAAATTCTTTTCAATATTGAAAGAGCAAAATCAATTTGAATGGACTAACGAATGTCAACAAACTTTAAAGGATTTGAAGTCGTACTTGTCAAAACTGCCCATGTTAGCAAAACCAAGGAATGAAGAAAGATTACTTGTTTACCTAGCTGTATCAGAAGTGGCAGTAAGCGTGGTGCTAGTGCGTGAAGACAAGGGTAAGCAATCTCTAATTTATTATGTTAGCAAATCCTTATTAGATGTCGAGATACAGTATCCTCATTTAGAGAAACTTGCATTAGCATTGATAATGGCATCAAGAAAGTTACGACCCTATTTTCAATATCATCCTATTTCTGTTATAACTGCTTTCCCGCTTAGGAATGTATTACACAAGCAAGAGTTATCAGGGAGGTTAGCTAAATGATCCATAGAGCTTAGTGAATATGACATTATCTATCTATCAGCCTAGAACTGCCATAAAATCTCAGATTTTAGCAGATTTTGTAGCAGATTTCAGTTCGAATCTAGTTCCTGAAGCCGAAAAAGAGGTACGAGTATTCATCGGGTCTAATCTGGGGACTTGAACCTTATATACCGATGGGTCCTCAAATGTCAAAGGAGCAGGTTTGGGAATTATTTTAATTTCACCTTCGGGAGAGATTATAAGACAAGCAATAAAGTGTTATCCAATTACTAATAATGAGGCAGAGTATGAAGCCGTGGTTGCAGGTTTGGAACTCGCGAGAGAGCTTGAGATTGAATAAATAAAAATCAAAAGTGACTCGCAGCTGGTAGTAAATCAAATGCAAGGAAATTACGTGGCAAGAGAGACGTGAATGCAACAATATCTTAAAAAGGTACGAGAGTTAATAAGGCAGTTTCTGACTTGAAAAGCTGTCCAAATAACCAGGAAAGAAAATGCAGAAGCCAATGCGTTAGCAGATTTGGGATCCGTGACTGATGTGTCAAGCGCATAAAATGCAATTGTGGTGCATTTGTTTCATTTAGCCCTTGATCAAATCAAAAATGAGGTAAATTTCAATAATTTAACTTGGGATTGGAGAAATAAATTTGTAACAAAGTGCGATAATTTCAACGTTATGCAAATAATATGCATCGACCGGCGGAGTTTCTCCATTCAATCATATCACTATGGCCATTTATGAAGTGGGGGATGAATATCGTATGTCCTTTACCTCAAGCACCTGGAAAAGTACAGTTTCTATTAATTTTAACCGATTATTTTTCAAAATGGGTAGAGGCAGGTGCCTTCAAACAGGTACGAGAAAAGGAAGTTATCGATTTCATTTGGGGAAGTATAATATGTCGGTTTGGAGTCCCAAAAGAAATCGTTTGCGATAATGGGTAGAAGTTTGTGGGTGCGAAAGTTACTGATTTTTTCAAAAGTTAGAAAATTAAATGAATTACTTCAGCACCTTATTATCCCGTAGCTAATGGACAAGCCGAGTCGACAAATAAAATTATTATCAATAATATAAAGAAGCGATTAGAAGAATCAAAAGGCAGGTGGTCTGAAGTACTACCTGGGATGCTACAGGATTACCGAACAACGACGAAAATAAGTATGGCAGAAACACCATTTTTGCTTGTTTATGGAACAAAGGCCTTAATTCCAGTGGAAATAAGAGAACCAAGTACGGGGTACACGTATGCAAATAAAGCATAAAATGAGGAAGAGTTTCGTACGAATTTAGATTTGACAGAAGAAAGAAGGGAGGAAACTTTAGTTCGGATGGCAGCATAAAAGTAGAGGATTGAACGATATTTCAACAGGAAGGCAAACCTGAGATATTTCAAGATTGGGGACTTTGTCGTAAAAAAGAAAGGTGTTTCAATCAACACACATGACAAATGTAGAGAAATTGAGTCTAAATTGGGAAGGCCCATATTGAGTTAAAGGTATTGCGGGAAAAAAAGAGCATATGAATTAGAGACTATGGACGACAAGGTGTTACCATCCCATTGGACTGCAGTTCACTTGAAGAAATATTACTTTTGAGAATGCGAGTGCCCACAATCAGGTATGCTAAAAGTTTATTTTTTTACTTTGTTCAATTAAGTTTTACTAACCATTTTAGATGATAGGCAGAAAGCTAGCCCATACCAGATGATGATATTAGACCCGAAAGACATGCAAAATACTTAATTATGCTCGGTCTAGGTTACAATAATTCTGATGGAAAGGGTTAAGCAGTCATCATCTAAAATGTTACCTTCGAGTCCCGTGTGTGTTTCCTTTTTCAGGGAAAGGACCAAAGAAAGGAGTTGATTCAGTGTTCAGGTTTTCATGCTTCAACGCTTAAACACTGGGGGGATTATGCATATGAATAAGTACGCAAAGGAATAAGACATACACCACTAAAATATAGTTAGCCAAAGGAAAAACCTTAAAGAAAATGTCAAAATTTTCAAGCTCGTAGAAGGAATGGGAAGTAAAGAGTTGAAGAACCCGCAAAAAACTCCCACAAGCTTTTAGGTTAAGGCCATAATTTTAGTCACAAAATAAACGTACTCGTACTTGTAGACCTGCTAAAAAGAAAGAAGTTATGAAAATATTGTACATAAATATTTGTTTGAAAGTTAAAAAACACTTCTTCAAATTACTTCATATTTATATCTTTACACCAATATGAATATGAGATGTCATCTCCATTAGTGTTGTTAATATAAAAGGGCCTTTATAAAAATTCCTGTGCATATTAAGACGCGATTTATTAAAAGCATTTCAGATGCAAGTAAAGGCTCAAAAACTTAAGAGCATAAAGCACAATAAGAAATATGCAACGAAACGATATTAGTATTAATATCCAAAAAACAGGGAAGGAAAAGTTTCCCAAAATCAAATTCAAGCAAAAGAAAAAAATATATTTCATAATCACCAACAAAAGAAAATTTCTAAAGTAAAGGATTAACAACTAAGGAGCATCATCAGTAGGGGTGGAAAGATCAACTTGAGAAGACGAAAGTTGGTAATCAGCTTGGTCAGCCATGAGACCGTCTTTATCATATTTGAAACTTTCATCCTCGGGTTTAGAAAAACTTTGGCGTTGCTGAGTATCTTCAATTACCTCTTTGGCGTTGGCAATCGCATCCTCGAGGTCAAAACTCTCTCGATTAGCCTCGATAAAAGTTTCTAGACGGGTGTTAAAAAAATTCCAACTAACATCAAGTGTTAGTTTGTCTTCAAGAGCTTCATAATCTTTCTCCAGTTGCTCTATCTCTGCCCTCAGGTCTTCTTTTTCAACTTTTGAATCTTCATAGGATGCCTTCAAAGGTTCAAGACTATCCTCGAGGAACTTAACTTTATCAACAGAAGGACGGAGAACTTCTTGAGCTTGAGCGAGCTTCTGAACTAGATCGCCAGTGTACACCTCCTTCTGATTTAAAAGTTCTTCTAAGCTCCTAATCTCCTCAATGGCCTTGGAGTGCTGCTCAACAAAGGAGGATTCCAGTCTATCTTTATCTTTTTCAACTTAATTGGAAGAAGCCTTCGAAACTACCAATTCGGCAGTTATAATTTTGAACTACTACTCCAAAGCCCCTTTTTCTTCAGCAAGGGCATCTTTCTCAAGTTGAAGGCTTTCGAATTGCTCCTTCCAATTATTAGCCTCTGTACGCAACTCTTCCACTTGATGCTCAGTCCAAGATATTCTTCTCATCAACTCCATGCCTGTTAAATTAATCTGCAAAAAAGCAAGGTAGAAAGGTTATAAACTTAGAAGGAAAAGAGGAAACATAAGAGAAGAGGAAGATACCTTAAGGGAAGAATGAATAACATCATTCATTAAAGTTAAAGAGCTGTGAGACTCGAGCTTTTTCCTCTCCAAGGGGCATATAAATGGTTTTAACCACACCACAACTTGGCTAGACTTCTTTAATAAATTTCCTTTATCGGGGACTTCAATCAACACCTGCTTCATGCCTCTTCACGGGGAGTAGGAATAGGTGCGGTGGTAAAAATAGCCGCATGTATGGTAGCAAAAAAAAAAAGAGGGTTAACAGCAGGAATGACGGGGGTCATTGGAAAGGTAGCAAGGGGTGGCTCTTAAAAAATAGGGCCAAAATCTTCTTTACCCTAAAATTCTTGAGTGAAGAGTGTATCAATATGACTTGAGGAGGGATTACCAGAATGGTCAATATCTTCATCTTCTGAGATGTCCAAATGGACACTCTCGGATTGATCAATAAGTTTGAAATGCATGGGACCTGAAGGTGGATCTTGAGGAACGATGGCTTCATCATCTAAAACCATACATCTCCTAACTCGTGGCTTCTTCACTAGAGAGCCATCTCTATTATATTCTTTTTCTTCTTCATCGAAGGCGTGGGTTTCACTGTTCTTCTTCTTTGAAGAGGACACACTCAAAATTTGTTCTTGGGTTGTGCTAACAGAAAGCCTAGCAGCCGGAGCAGAGGCGGGACGAATGCCACAGACATCAAAACTTAAGAGTAACGAAAAATGGTCATAATAAGAAAAGTTATAAAAAAGGGGGGAATACGGTAAGGTAAAATACTATGGGTTTTTACTTTCCCCCTAAATATTTTAGAAAGAAATTTTCACGATCTCTATTCCATAGGGGCAGCAACCAACATCTTTTCTTACCAATCACGAAAGTGGGGAAATTCAACAAAAACTTGCATGATTGCTGAGATGTACGGAAGAAATGAATGAGGAAATCGAAATTATAAAAGAAAAGAAAGTGATAGCAAGATATACTCGTGTGCAAAGTTCCTCTTCTTAGGGAAAAATATATTTTCATCTCCCACCAAATCACGAGTGGGAACAGTCACGAACTAGGCGTACCAGCCACAGTCACGATCATCTTCAGGGCTGACTAAAACTCTCTTGCTTCTCGCCACAAGAGAAAAGACACCTTCGTGAAATAGCTTTGAAGAATACAGATGGAGTAAGTGCTGAAAAGTAAAGGGGGGCTGAAACCAAGTTTGATAAATAATGAAGGCAAGCTACTGTCGTCGACACTATCGGGCCTATCTGACCAAGACACACATTGAAATAACGACAAAACTCAATGATCACTGGGTCAATAGGTGAGTTGAATACTAAGGTGAAAGAATAAATATAAACAAACGAATAACCTTCACGATAAAAGGTTATTCGTTCATCAACACTAGGAACTACCACAGGAAAATTAGATTTCTAATGGCATTCACGACGAACTAGAGGAAGAAGGTCATCGGTGATTAAAGTAGGGTAATGATCGGCAAGATTAAGTGTTGCAATGGAAGAAACTTGTTTTTTAATTCCTTACTGTCCGATTTAAAAGAGAAATCCCGAGGAATAATTTCAGAAACAACATGCTCCTGCAACGCTTCGTTTTGGTCCTTACTCCTAGAGGAGGATCTAGGGGTTGGTGGAGTTTTGGCTTTAGAAGAAGAAGGCTTTGAAATTTTCTTCTAGGAAGGAGTAGAGCTACGACTTGACAAAGAACCCAAGCTATGAAGTCTACCACCTCTCCTACTCCTAACTGAGGCAAAAGAAGGGGGAAGCTCATCCACAATGATTGTGTTACGCGGGTCTGAAGATGAAGAGGGGTTCGAAGAACGAAAAGTCATTTTTAATGGTGAAAGCACGAAGAAAGGAGAAAAATTGCAAAAGAAGTTTGGTTATGAATGCAAGATAGAAGAAGAAAATTTTGGGTGATAGGTAATGAGGTATTTATACGGGAGAACAGTCACTATGAACCATCATCATGGAACCGTCACTTCGAACTAACCATCCACAAAAAACCCTAAAAAGAAGCTATAAACTACAGAGCCAATCATAACAGGACACATAACCCGAGCATTAAATAGAAAGGACGTACGTCTCTTCGCTTCTGAAGAAAACATAATTATGTTGGGAAGAAGCAGCAAGACATTCCTGACATAAATAAACTTACCACTTTCCGAATATTCAGTTGAGAATATTCAGAAAGTGGGAGGACTATCTATATTGGTGGAAAAATATGCATGACACGTGGATTAATGATATGGTGACAAGTGGCATTTATATCAAGTTAATAAATAAGAATGATGAGGCACAGTTAAAATACCCACAAAATTTACATAAGAAGGAACAATATCTAACAACTAGGAAAGAAGAAATAGGCACGAGATGCATGGAGGCGATAAAAAAGGGAAGGTTCATGAACAATTACGAATATGGAAAGAGAATCAACATAATCCCTTATTACGCGCGATCACCTATTACTGCCATAACCGTTACGAGTAATTTTAGTAACAAGCAATTAATGGTAGTAACATGCAAGAATTAAGTGAGGAAAAACCGTTTCATCTTTGTATCCTTATATGAAGGTCCTTACTTTATTTTGTACGATCATCAGAATATTCACGAATATATGCAATCAGTCTTTTACTTTATATCTCTATTTGATTGGAGAATATTGTCCACAATTTTTGGGAGGAAACAACGTTCATCAATAAGATTTCTCTTTCTCTCGTTTATTGAATAATAAATTTCAATTGCTTTTTTACTCTCTTATTTTGTTCTTTTATTTTTGAAAAAGTGAAATAAACTTGGTTATTAGAAACCCGATTTTTTTTGCTATTGACTTTGATGACAAAAACTATTTTTGGTTAAACATATCTGTCATCAATTGATTGTTGAATTTCCATATAATGGTATCGAACAAATATTCCGATAAACATAATAATTTTTTACATATATAGTACTTTGCCCTCCTGAAGGAACTCATAAGGTAGTTGATGTAAAGATACATTGTATATAGAAACAAATTTTAATTAGTTTTTGAAAAGGTAAAGAGATGTCATAGATAAAATCGTTAATAACTGGGCTCGACTTGAGATATTTTATTTTGAATATGAATATTTACTTATATTTTCTTATCATTTCTCAAGGTATCTAAAATAAGGTAGTGCAGCCCATGTGTATTGATTGTTTTACCAGACTCACTAGGCGTGTGGACATAGATTTAGTTAAAACTTCAAAAAATAAATTTTTAAAGTTATGTTAAAAAATAATTTTTAGAAGTTGAAATTGTGTTTCGACAAGTGGCAGATTCAGGATTTTAAAGTTATAGATGCTAATCGATAAAAATTCCAAAAGAAGAGAAAAGGGGAGTTTAATTGTGGGTGCTCACTCAATATTTACGTATGTGTTTTTATAATTGCCTATGCAAATTTACTACATATGGTCAAAAGTAATGGATGGTTAAGCACCCATAAATGCCAACCTGGATCCGCCACTGGTTTCGACATGCATTTTAATTAAAAAAGTTAAAATTTTGTGAATGGAAAAAAAATACATTAAAAAACTCGCCAAAATCAAGTTTTTTGAACTTGAAATTTTTTCTACAATTTATTTTTAGAACTGATCAAATTTTATGAATAAACAATGTTTTCAATTTTGTTTTTTGAAAAAAAAGTAGAAAATATCTATATCCAAACGGAGCTTAGACTTTGACACATTGTCATGTCATCTATATAAGTTTTCCTCCAAACTTTGTTATCCAACTTTGTAGAGTTATGTATTGCACCTACATTTTCAACTTCATTTTACATCCTTTTTATTCTAAACCAGCTCTAACATACAACTTGGTGACTTTGTAGGAGTTAAATAAAATGGAGAAAAATAGTAGCACGTACGCTAAAGAATATTGGAGATGAATTGGCTAAAAGAATTTGTGAAGAGTCACGGTTCCCATCTCGAAAATTCTCTTTTTGTGTCAGTACGCAGCATCTGATTATAAAGAATATACGTGTATTTGTCTTCTTCTTTCATTTTCTTTTATTTCCCTTAAAAATCTTCAACATTTATATATGTCAAAAGGATATACGAACGAGAGTTGCTCTAGTGGTGAACACCCTTTACTTACAACCAAGAGATTGTGAGTTCGAGTCACCCCAAGAGCAAGGTGTGGAGTTCTTGAAGGAAGGGAGTCAAGTTTCTATCAGAAACTGGATTGTTGTGGTAAAAGAATTACTGATGAAAAGAACGAATGCTTTTACTTTTAGTGTGTTGCAATATTAAACTATCTGATATTTGAAGTGTTCCATTTTCAGCTTGTAGTATTTTAAGTTGGCACGGTTGTAGTCATGTGGAGGAAAATTCTTTATATTATATTTAGAAACTGTGGTTTCCTGGGTGACACGCTTAACAAAATGAATTATTTTATTTTATGAATATAATTACTTTATATTTATCAAACGATACAATATAACATAATACAATACGATACAATTACAAAACGATATGTAACAACCACTCAAACAAGCGGTAAGTTTCTTGTGTTTTATTTAAATGGTAAGAATTCAACTCAAAGGTATTCCAATTACACAGTTCTATTTTGTTTCTTCTCTTTATAGTTTTCCATGCCAACGTGTTAATCCTTCCAATGTCTCCTTCATGTATTTTTCTTTTTTTGGTTGAATTTCCTTTTGATTGTTGATTGACCTTTATTCTTTATCAGGAAAAGCAATCAACTTTAGGTGTATGCTTTGAGCCAAGGTGTAACTGTAATCTCTTTTGTTTAATTTAATTGGGTAGTAGTATAAACTTTAAGTGTATCAATAATAAACATGTCTTTTTTTTTTCTTTTTCTTGAAACCTTAAACATTTAGGAGGGTCAAATCTAATGTTTAAAGATACAGTAGAGTAGGCAAAATATAGTGGCAAACACATATGTCTTGGAACGATAAGATTGGTAATCCCATTGATGAAAAGTGTCTTTCATGTTATTCGTGGTATTCTGGAATATTGATTTAAGACCTTATTGTTCCTTTTGGAAAGTAGTGCTACCGATTCAAAGATTTAGTCCAAACCAAAAAGAACGAGTAGATTTTTTCATTTTGGGAATAATGCAGCAAAAATATGCTACCAACATGTCAAAGAGCAATATTAGTCAATATAAGTTAAAGATAACTCATTTTCAAGAGGATATATATTCTCTTTATAAGTCATAAGTCATGTGCTTGATCTTATTGAGATTCTCTACTTGTAATGACCCGTCCGTTCGTTTTGAGTATTGTAGCACCGATCCCTTAATTTATGCTTCCTCTATATTATATTGTGGTTACGTGACTCGCCGGGGTGTTTGATTTTGGTTTAGGATGAGTTTCAGAGTGAAATGGGACACATAGTCCCTAAGTTGGAAGTTTAAGTCGTAGAAGTTGATCGTAGTTTGACTTATATGAACATGACTCCGAAATGGAGTTTTGACGACTCCAATAGCTCCGTAGGGAGAGTTTGGACTTAGGAGCGAGTCTGAATATTGTTTTGGAGGTCCGTAGGTCGTTTCGGCGTAAATTGGCGAAAGTTGGAAGATTTTGGAAAGTTTGACCAGGAGTGGACTTTTTGATATCGGGGTCGGATTCCGATTTTGGAAGTTGGAATAGGTCTGTAATGTCAAATATGACTTGTGTGCAAAATTTAGTGTCAATCGGAGTTGTTTCGGTATGAATCAGCGTTGGTTTTGGAATTTGGAAGTTCATAGTTCATATGCTTGAATTCGGGTTGCGATTCATTGAATTTTGTTTGATGTGGTTTTTAGCCTCGAGTAGGTCCGTTAGGTGTTTTGGTACTGGTTGGTATGTGTGATTCGGATCGATATCGGATAATATTTGGACTTGTGCAATTTCTGAAAATTTCCAGCTTCTTGTGTCATCGCACCTGCGGAGGAAATGACCGTAGGTGCGGACTCGCATGTGCGTGTGAGGGAGCGCAGAAGTGGAGAAAGTAGCCTAGGTCTTGGCTCGCAGGTGCGGAAACGGTTCCGCAGAAGCGGCTTCGCTATTGCGATGAAAAGGATGGCGGGTACGTCCATAAGCACAGGTACGACGCGTGAGCCATAGGTGCGCATGCGCGGGTGCGTGCCTTTTTACCGCAGAAGCGGTTTCTTTGGGCTTAAGTGAAGTCCGCACCTGCAATGATTTTTCTGCAGGTGCGGAGCCGTAGATGTGGCAGTCTGGTCGAGGTGCGACGTAACTAGGCAGAAAAGGTGATTTTTTTAGGGTTTTGCCTCATTTTCATTTTGAGATTTTGAGAGCTCGGTTTGAGGCGAAATAGAGGAATTGTTGGGGTAAGGATTCTTGACTCGTTTTTGATTAATTCCCATGAATCTACTGTTAATTACATCTTTTAATTAGTATTTTGGAGTTTAAAATTGGGGAAAAAGTGTAGAAGTCCTTAGACTAAATTCTTGAGTTTTGAGAGGCGAAATGAGGTCAAATTAATTTTGGTCGGGTTCCGAGACGCGGGCCCGGGTCGACGTTTTGATGCGATTTTTCAATTCCTTGCTAAGATCATAATTTCATTATTTAAATTAGTTTCCTATAGTTATATTTATAGTATGAAATTGTTTTGGCTAGATTTGAGCCGTTCAGAGTTGGAAAATCGAGGGAAAGACCTTCTAGTTGATTGATTTAGCGTTGTTTGAGGTAAGTGACTTGTCTAACCTTGTGTGTGGGAAATTCCCTTAGAATTTTGTATTGTTATGATAATTGTGATATGTGGAGGCTATGTACGCAAGGTGACGAGTGCGTACACTGGCTAAATGTTGAAATTACAGTTTTAGCTACGTAGTTTCCTTTCCATGCTTTATTTGAGTTACTTTAGCAGGTTATAGTTATCATGTTTAGCCTAACTTCACATGTCTACTTGTCTTATCTCTTATTTGCAATTTGTACTACATGTTTAGTTGAATTACTTGCTTCTTTTAAATTTCGTATTCATTATTTAACTATGGAATTCTTTACTTGAAATTGCTATCCTTGAAATATCTTGATGTTGAGTTTGGTGTTGAGTTGCAAAGGCCGTGGTTTTTACTGAGGCAAGATATAAGTTGTGAAATGTCATTTTACTTAGTTTTTATGTTTGGCATTCGTGTTATTGTTGAGGTGATTGTTTGGTTGTTTGCACGAGGTTTCTGCCGTGCTGTTGTTATTGTTTGCACGAAGTTTCTGCCGTGCTGTTGTTGCTATTTGCACAAGGTTTCTGCCCTGCCATTTTTATTTTTGATACGCATGCGGTGGCATAAGGTATGGGTATTGAAATGCATGCGGTGAGATAAGGTGGGCTTGATACGCTTGGCTAGTAACTACTAGAAGCCATGCGGTGTGATAAGGTGGGCTAAAACGCGGGGTGCTATTTCGGGAAAAATGATTTTTAAAACTAAATCTAAAGGCCCCCGCGGTGATATAAGGAAAGATTGTGAGTTACTTTTATGATTTTAGACTACGAGACGGTACCTCCGGAGTGCCCCTGTTGATCTTTTCTCTATTTGTTGTATTTGTTTGGTTGTTGTTTCCTTAACATGTAAAATCCTTGTCTCCCTTTCGTGTTGTATTGATTGCCTTGATTCCGTGTTGTTAACTTTCCGTAAATTCTTTATTGTTTCACTTCCTTTGCCATTATCATTATATCATTATGTCTTCTGTCTTATTTCTTATTATCTCCAGTAGGGCCTGGACCTGACCTCGTCACTACTCTACCGAGGTTAGGCTTGGCACTTACTGGGTACCATTGTGGTGTACTCATACTATGCTCCTGCACATATTTTTGTGCAGATCCAAGTACATCCTATTATCCCCGGTATGAGCGCGCTGA
This sequence comes from Nicotiana tabacum, assembly GCF_000715075.1. NCBI lineage: Eukaryota > Viridiplantae > Streptophyta > Magnoliopsida > Solanales > Solanaceae > Nicotiana > Nicotiana tabacum. Next base: position 39,143,959 of record NC_134096.1, on the reverse strand, counting down.
GTTGCTTGCTTTTGGAGCCTTCAAGGTACACAAGCCTGCGTCCGCAGGCCTCGGAGCCCCTTTTACCCTATCCTTCCTTATTTCTTTTCATCTTTATAGACAGTGATGTATAGGATTGTTCAGTACTGTATCTAGAGCTTGTGACTTAAATCTCACCAGGTTTTGGGATTATGCGTATTGAGTTTTTGGTAGATTCTATTTAAGAAATTGTTGGGATGTTCAAGTTTTAATCTCTTATTTAATGTTTTCGCATATTGTTAGGCTTACCTAGTCTCAGAAATTAGGTGTCGTCATGATATCCTACGGAGAAAACTTGGGGTCGTGACAAGTTGGTATTTGAGCTCTAGATTCATATGTGTTATGAGTCACAAGCAAGTTTAATAGAGTCTCGCGGATCGGTACGGAGACGTATGTACTTATCTTCGGGAGGCTATGGAACTGATAGGAAAAATCTTCACTTCTTTGATTCCTTATCGTGCGAAATTGTTGACTTCGAAATTCTAAATTTCTGTATTCTATTCTCTCACAGATGGTGAGGACACGTACATGCGGATCTGATGACCAGGCTCCCGCACACCCTGCTAGAGCCACGAGAGGTCGGGGCCAGGAGTAGAGGCCGAGGACGTCTATGTGGTGTAGCTCCAGTTGGAGAGCAGGCACCCGAGATGCATGTTACCGCACCAGTACTCCAGGAGACTCTCGCCCAGGTTTTGAGCATGTTCAGCACTTTAGCTCAGGCAGGGTTGATCCCACTTGCTCCTACCACAACTCAGGCTGGGGGAGGAGCACAGACTCCTGCCGCCCGTAACCCAGAGCAGTGAGTCCAGGTTGACCAGGTCCTAGAGGTCATACCAATACATCCGGTCGCCCCAGTTCAGCCCGAGGTTAGGGCCGCAGTTTTTGAGGGGGAGCAGCTCAGGCTCGAGAGGTACAGGAAGTACCACCCTCCAACTACTGTTAGAGAGCAGGTCCATCGATTTATTGAGGGGCTCAACCCCGACATCATATTTAGCATGGCCCGAGAGTTAGAGATGGATATCGCATACCAGCAGGTAGTGGAGATCGCTAGGAGATTGGAGGGTATGTGGGCCTGGGAGAGAGAGGAGAGGAAGGCCAAGAGGCCTCGAGATTCTGGCACATATAGTGGTACCCGTGCCCCAGTTGCAGCTCGTCATGGTAGGGGTTATGTGAGTCGCCCGATTCATTCAGCACTTCTAGCCTCCAATGGTATTTCGGCCACTCCTAGGACTCAGACTCTCTATTATCCACCACTATTGTCTAGTGCACCTCTTCCACGGGGTGCTATTAGCGGTCAGTTCAGCCGATCAGGCCCGAGCCAGCCACAACAGCCACTTCATATGAGAGCTTGTTTTGAGTGTGGTGAGACTCGTCATACGGTAAGAGATTGCCCCAAACTCAGGAGGGGTACACCTCCAGTGACTACTCAGGCTCCGCGTATTCCACCAGGTCCTTAGGCTTTTTAGTCCATGGTCACCGCACCAGTTTCCACTCCACTTGCATAGCCATCTAGAGGTGGAGGTCGAACAGGTAGAGGTTGCCCTAGAGGGGGAGGCCAAGCCAGATATTATGCTCTTCCCGCTAGGACGGAGGCAATTGCATTCGACTCAGTCATCACATGTATTATTTCAATATGTCATAGAGATACATCAGTCTTATTTGATCCAGGCTCCACTTATTTCGATGTGTCATCTTATTTTGCTCCATATTTTGGTGTATCACGTGATTGTTTGAGTTCTCCTGTCTATGTGTCCACACATGTGGGAAATTCTATTGTTGTTGACCATGTGTATCAGTCGTGTTTAGTTGTTCTTGGTGGTTTTGAGACCAGAGTCGATCTATTGTTGCTCAGTATGGTAGATTTTGATATTATTTTGGTCATAGACTGGTTGTCTCCCTATCATTCTATTCTCGATTGTCACGCCAAGACCGTGACGCTGGCTATGCCAGGATTTCCACGAATATAGTGGAGAGGTGCTTTAGATTATGTTCCTAGCAGGGTTATCTCATTTCTAAAGGCTCATCGTATGGTTGAGAAGGGGTGTAATGCTTATCTATCTTTCGTGAGGGATGTCAGTGTTAATACTCCTACCGTGGATCCATCCGTATGACTTTACTGCATCTAGGTAGGTCATACTATACCATAACTCTTACTTCGATTTATTGTCACTGAGGTCTGCCACCAACTTCAGGTTACTCTCGTTGCTTATCCTATATGTATAAATCTAAGTCCTTTAACGCTTCTTCATTACTATTCATCTTAAGACTAGTGGCCTAATCTCATCTTGTACTTTGTAATTTTTATCCATCCATTGTTGATTCACCTCAATGTTGATCTACAATCTACTACTGATAACTTGAAACCTCTTACGTAATACATTGCCACTAAGGCTTACGTAGCATCGAGGAATATTTGAAGTGATTTTCCTTATCCACTTGGGGGCGATACTATACATCCATAACCGTATTTCATAGCATCCCAATGTGATTCACCTTACGTGGGTATTTTAATCCTGTACAATTCATGAAATCATTACTCAATCGAAGGCCCAAACGTCATCCTTCATCTATCACAATTACACCCTCATTCTACTACCAGGGCAGCATTCCATTTCTTCTAAATGCTACTAGTCTTAGACTCCTTTGAGTTCATTCAGGCTATACCGAGCTCTCTATAACTTAGAGAAACCATCAGCTCTCTTGTTTTCATGGGCTTAATACCGAGAACTTATCCATTCTCGTCACCTTCTCACTCGCCCTTTCTTATCCTTATTCCTGTCTTCCTAAAACCTTGTCACTTTACCATACTTTAGCTTGCGACCTACACATATCTTTTTATACTACTCGCAACCTTCCTTCAACTTACTTGCATCATAGATTTCCTTATGTAATCCTGAAACATCAAGCGAGACATCACATCATTTCTAACTCTTCTTTATTCTCTTAATTAGACTTCTCGATACCTAGAAACCATAGGTTGGAAGTAATGCCACTGACGACACCGCTACCATTCCTGGATACAGAATCCCAGCGCTTCTAACCTTCTATCTGTAGTATGGATTATTCGCAACCTTCTGCATTTGAGTATATTGTACATTGTTCACCTTTACCTTACTTACCTTAAAATATCGCATCACATCTTCTATCTCTTTCATGACCTCGCTTTAACATAGGTATAATTCACATCCACAACTTGAAGCTCTATTATAATACTTGCACCTCTGGTGCATACACAATCTGGTGGGAGCTTCATACTGACTTCTTATAAGGCTAGTACTCTTCTAAATGGCTTTATCGTAGAGCCATTATAGAATATGGCTGTTGTACTATCTCTCTTCTACCTCTGATATTAAGAGTGATTCTACTATGTTCTCAATCACGATTCCTGAAATTTTTCAGGTCCAATAATCAGACTCCTGATTTACTTAGTTGATTAAACTCTTTAGTTTCCTCTTCCTTCTGATCAATCTTCTTGTAGGCTTAAGCTATCTTCCGATCTGCGACTCCTGGTATTAGTTATTACTTTAGACTTTCATGGGCGTTATGGAATATCCATGATACAATCTTCTGACAATTCAATCCTTTGTTTATGCCCTAGGCCTAATTCTTTCTTTTAACTAATACCGGAGTCTTCTACGGCTGTATGAATGTCAATATATATGTTGCGTGGATAATACTCCGAAATTTTAAGTGCGTTCATAACGTAACTAACTCTTGATCATTGATTGAATAATTCCTTTCGTTCCATCTCGGCTTTCTTTAAACGTAAACAATTACTTTTCCTGGTCTTTCTGTCCCATTGTTGCGTGCATACTTAGCTTATCTTAGTCCCCATGTATGTCGAAATTTTGTGCAATTCATATGGTCTCGAATATTACTTTTGGTTTCATTTCCCACTCATTAGCCATGCTAGGTGCCACTTCCTTATGGAGTGCATACAATGTTGTTGTGAGACTGTTGTTACAAGACCATTTCCTTTTTAGGTCACTGTGCTTAGGTTGAAGTCTTCTTCCTTATTTCCTCAGCTAGTCTTTCGTTGTAGTACTGAGGGAGACCTTCTGGCTCTTGTAAAGTTACAAGCTTATCACATCATATACTTGACAGAATTTTTGATGTTCTTCCCCACCTATAATTATCCGTAGTTACTTATTTCCATGCCCTTGTGCTTGGGTTGCTTATGAACTAATATTTTGACTGTCTTCCCAGTGGCATTCTCTTTTATTTACCTTTAACTACCCCAACTCCTATATGAATATATCTCAAGGATCACAATGTCATAGCTTCGAGACTGAATTCCCCATGTTGGGGTTCACTATGTTCGTCTTGCACAATCTGTTGATTTGTCGGTGTCCTCTTGTTTAGCCATAACTAGGCTCTTCCTGGATTAACTACTAACTACTCGTTGTCCCATTATCATATCAATATTCCGCGTAATCTTCTTGGGTTATCTCTTTTATCTTAACTTACGTCTTGCACATGCTCTTTATCTATCAATAACATTTCGGGCAGGAACCCTTACTTCCTCTCCTTTACGTCATATTTGCATAGTGTTCTGGAATCGTAGCATATCTGTAGGATTTGAATAAGTGCAATCTCATCCCTTTCTCATTTTTTATCGCATTCTTCCTTTACCATTCCATAGTTACTAGAACTACTTAATTCTGATTTAATGTCACATCACTCCATATTCCCCCCTTTAGGGGAGTACTAAGATTTAGTGCTACGATGATCTACGTATAGATGTTTTACCTCTTCATCTTTGGCGTCTTTCCACATCATCAATGATCCTTACTCGCCTTGCGGTAATCCTTCTGTACCAAGGATAACGAAATTCCTTACTCGCGAGGGTGACACTTAGTGTAACTGGCACATACAGTCCCTTAAGCTTAACTTTGCTCACCTTGCTTGCTTTAGGGAAGCGTCTTCCTAAATGACCTTTGAAGGGTATTCTTCTATCGTCCATTATATTATCGCTGGGATGCAATCTCTAAAATTTTCATGATGCCGACTATTACTCAGTCCCTAGTTCATGTTTAGTTTATCTTGTTCATCAGTCCATGCTGATTTCTTATTACTCTGGGGTCTAACATTTCCTTTTGGTAGTCGCTTTGGAGTCACGAACTTATTTCTCGAAATGAGGATATGACTTTATGTCCTATACTCTTTTGTTGTCTCAAGGCCTATCACCTCTCGTCCTTTCCTTCACTTGACTATAGATTCTGTAATACTGTCATCTGTTTGATCTACCGTTGTTATCCATGTATCACAGCTTACTCATATTGCTTCATTAACTCTCTTCTTATTTCCTTGCTAATATTTCTATCTATCACTTTATTCTGAAAACTTTAACAAGACATTATTTTGCTTTTAGCTCCCCTTGCTCCATTTACTGGCTCTTCGGGTTGCCTAACATTCTTTCTCTAGTAGGGACGGGAGCCATACTAAGGTAATATTTATCCCTTCAAGGCTTTCAGTGCCTATCTTTGTAGTACTCATATCTAGTTGTACTATTTCAGAAGTGCACCGTCTGGTTGTCTCACAAGGAGATCTATTATCACATTTGCAATATCCTTCGGAAATGTTAGTTACCGCTAACAATCCATCCATCATTTTGGGTCACTCTAACCCCAGGTGGATCATGATATCCGTCCTTCTCTTATACTACTTCTGTTAGCCCCTATAGGGCATAACTGAGATTGGTGCGGCTGATTGTACATATATTTGTTATTGTTGAAGGTAACTCAGCAATACAATAACAATAACAACCCAGTATAATTCCACTAGTGGGGTCTGGGGAGGGTAGTGTGTACGCAGACCTTACCCCTATCCTGGGGTAAAGAGTCTGTTTCCGAAGATCTTCGGCTTCCTCCCTTCAAGAACTCCCCACGTTGCTCTTGAGGTGACTCGAACTCACAACCTCTTGGTTGGAAGTGGAGGGTGCTCACCACAAGAGCAACCCACTTTTGTCTATTGTTGAAGGTAACTCAAAAGGCTTATATTTCTCTGCTTGAATTGTAAATATTGATAACCTTCATTAACTAGGCGCCTCGTACCATTCCTCACCTTGCTTCTTTTACTTGTTAAAACTTGTATTTATCTTTTGAATCTCTCATTGCCTTTCACTATAGGGGTGGATAGATATCCTTGCCTTAAGGCTCCATATCAAGAGGCTTACACGTCTTAGTACACACATGATCTACTGAAGACCTTACATTTACTCATCATAAGCATCATAAAAAAATCGAGTTCCTCTGACTCAACTCTTCCATAGCCACATTCAATATCTTACCAAATGTCTTTCTGGATGTAGGCATCATCGTATTATGAATAAGATAGAGTTTAGAAAATTAAGTTCTTACAACTGAGCTCTACCACACGATCTAGAGTAAGAAGAAAGAGTGACAGTCCTAAATGCCATGTAGCCTCCTGCTTTTATAAGTGTGGTTCACAATACACCCATAAACAAGACTCTACTAGACACGGCTTGTAGACTCCCTAGGACAGAACTACTCTGATACCACTTTTGTCACGACCCAAACTGATGGGTCGCTACGGGCACCCGGTACCTTACTCAACCAAGTACCAACATAACGTATCTTTCTTATTACACCATTATAGGTAAGTGGGCCAGAAGGGGCGTCATGAGATAAACAGAGTAAACATAAGGGAATAACCGACATAGAATGACCCAACTGGATATAAAAACTCATACCTGTGACATACGGGACTATAAGGCAAATGTGATCCGTTATATACTTAAAACATAGGCTGACAAGGCCATAGCAGTATCCGTATACATGACATCTGTCTACAAGCCTCTAAGAGTACATAAATATCATAAAGGTCGGGACAGAGCCCTGCCATACCAATGAACACATGTCCTAATCATACTGACCAATAGCAACTCCGGAGCAAATGGAGCGCACCAACATCTTCCGCGGAGCTGATAGCCTTCTTGGAGGACTCGGCCTATCTATCGGGACATGCGGGCATGAAACGCAGCGTCCCCAGACAAAAGGGACGTCAGTACAAATAATGTACCGAGTATGTAAGGAATGAAAATCAGTAAATAACAGACATGAGAGAAACATGGAGTAAAAGACTCAACATGTAAGTCTGAACAACTCTGTGAATCATTGATATTTACAATGTCATGCACATGCATATCAATGTCATACCATGCTTAGGTATATGCGTTCATAATATCATCAAGCCTCTGAGGGCATCCCATCATATCATCTCGGCCACTGTGGGCAAATCATCAACGTATACCAGCTGATCAGGTGGTGGTGCGTATATAACACTGTAACCTTTTCCCATATCCAATATACATATAATATATGCGTATATAACGCCATCTGGTCATGGGTCAATGTACATGTATAAATGCATGAAATGCATAAGAAGTGTGTCAATAAGATTTCTCAAAATATCATAAGACCATTATACCTCTGATTAATATCATGAAATAAACTTTATCAACTACGTATTTTTCTGAGACCCATGAACAAAAGATATAATGATAATTCACATGGAAAATCAAGAACATAGGCATCCTTAGTAATTCTATGAATAGAGTCGTTTATGAAAGTTGTGCATTTTCTCGTTTCGTTTGTATCGTATGGATCATGCCAAAAAGAAATAAAGGATAGCTTTAACATACCTGAGCCGATTCTCTTGACAATCCCTCTAACACACGTCAATTGCGACAACACATAACGGCGGATCGAAGTAGGGAAAAATTCATTTGATGTTCTTGAGAAAAATTGCACCGTACTTCCTTAAAATTACAAAATCCCACATTGCTAAGATGCTAAGAAATCTTCGCTTGAATTTTGTTGAAGCAGTTTTCTTTGCCAAAGTAAATCCGTATGACATTCTTTCTTTAAATGAATGAAATGAATTAGAAGGTCCCTTTTTATAGTGGTGTGGGCCCCACTTATAAGGCTTACTTTAGCAACTTAAAATCTCTTAAAATTCCACCTTTCACATAAATTTAAGAGTCATTAAATTGTCTTTAACTTGCTGCCAAGTCTTAATAAAACCACGTGAAGGTTATCCCCTTAGAATTATCCAAACTCTTCACCTAAATAATTATTCAAAAAATCCAATTAACAAATTAATCTCCCACTTAAAAATCCATAATTACCCCAAATATCCACATAATTAAGAATTATCTCAAATTACTTAAAATGCTACTCACTTTTAACACACTTTATACACCTTGTGGTACCTTGTATGGCACTAGTCCATAAATACGGGGTATTATAGCTTAGACCGTATTTATCCCAAAATATCAAACTTCGATGAAACTCATTTTCGAGCTTTCATCAATTTACTTATGGCGTACGTTTACGTACGAAAATATGGGGTGTAACACGAAGACTATCTTTAGGACTCGGTTTGGTCATTACGAGTTCCTTGTGATGTATTTTGGGCTGACCAACACCCCAACAACATTCATGCACTTGATGAACAATGTATTCCGGCCCTATCTTGACCTATTCATCATTGTGTTTATTGATGACATTTTGGTGTACTCCCAGAGCCGGGAGGATCATGAGCAGCACTTGAGGGCCGTACTTCAGACCTTGAGAGAAAAGAAGTTATATGCAAAATTTTCAATGTGTGAATTATGGCTTGATTCAGTGGCATTTTTGCACCATGTAGTGTCGAGTGAGGGGATCAAGGTGGATCCAAAGAAGATTGAAGCAGTGCAGAGTTGGCCCAGACTGTCTTCAGCTATGAAGATTCGAAGTTTTCTTGGTTTGGCGGGGTATTACCGCCGATTTGTAGAGGGTTTCTCATTTATTGCAGCACCTATGACCAGACTAACCCAGAAGGGTGCTCCATTCAGGTGGACCGAGGAGGTGAGGAGAGCTTTCAAAAGCTCAAGGCAGTTTTGACCACAGCCCCAGTGTTGGTCTTGCCTTCGTGTTTGGGGTCTTATACTGTGTACTATAGGAGGCTCAGAGTTCGCGGTACTCCATCCATCAAGGTGCTGTGAAGATGTATCTGGACTTGAGACAACACTATTGGTGGAGACATATGAAGAAGGACATAATGAAATATGTAGCCCGGTGTTTAAACTATCAGCAGGTGAAGTATGAACATCGGCGGCCTGGTGGATTGCATCGGATGTTAGAGATCCCAGAGTGGAAATGGGAGCAGATTACTATGGATTTTGTTGTTGGGCTCACATGGACTCAGAGGAAGTTCGATGCAGTTTAGGTGATTGTGGATAGGCTGACCAAGTCAGCTCATTTTATTCCAGTGGTGACTACTTATTCTTTAGAGCAGCTGTCTCAGGTTTATATTTGTGAGATTGTCAAGCTTCATGGCGTACCAGTATCTATCATCTCTTACTGGGGTATGCAATTTACATCGTGGTTCTGTAGGTACATTCAGCATGAGTTAGGCACACGGCTGGATTTGAGTACAACATTTCACTCTAAGACAAACGGACAGTCCGAGCGCACTATTCAAGTATTGAAGGATATGCTTCATACGTGTGTGATGGAGTTTGGGGGTTCTTTGGATCAGTTCTTGCCGCTCGCGGAGTTTTCCTACAACAACCGTTGCCAATTAAGCATTTAGATTGCCGCATATGAGGCTTTGTATGGTAGGCAGTGCCGGTCTCCGGTGGATTAGTTTGAGCCGGGTGAGGCTAGGTTATTGGGTACATACTTGGTTCAGGATGCTTTGGAAAAGGTTAAATTGATTCAGGATCGACTTCGTACAACCCAATCTAGACAGAAGAGTTATGCAGATCTGAAGGTTTGCGACATTGCATTCATGATTGGGGAGTGGGTCTTGCTCCGGGTTTCGCCCATGAAGGGTGTTATGAGGTTCAGGAAGAAGGGCAAGCTGAGCCCTAGGTGTTACACCCCATGTTTTCGTACGTGAAAGTACGCCTTAAGTAAATTGAAGGAAGCTCGAAAATGAGATGTTACATCCCGCATTTCTGTATGTTAAAGTTTCGTCGTAAGTTAATCGACGTAAGTTTGGGAATGAGATTATTTTGAGATTTTAAGTATTATGCTACTTTGAACAAGTGAGAGTAAATTCATGAAGGTGAGAGGGTAAGCAAATCGAAGAAAATATCGAAATTTGACATTTTGAGATAAAATACGGTCCAAGCTACAATACCTGATATTTATGGACTAGTGCCATACAAGATACCACATGACCATGATAGTAAGATATATAAAATGTATTAAAAGTGAGTAGTATTTTAAGTAAGTTGAGATAATTCTTAATTATGTGGATATTTGGTTAATTATGGATTTTTAGGGGAAGATTAGCAATTAATTAAGATATTTTGGATAAGCTTGAACCCCAAACGTGGCCGCATGAGATAATCATCCAAATGACTCTTTAATTCACAAAATAAGGTGGCACATCTAAGGAGCTTGGTGGCTTAGTCATCACAAAGAATGTGGGGCCCACAACCCATAATCTTAAAAGCCTTTCTTACATTATGTAGTAAGATAGATTGGCTTGCTAAGTATTTCTCAAACAAGACATCATAATGAATCCTTTACAGATGTTTATGGCAACGTAATTCACTTCAAAAAAGTGATGAAAGATTTTGATCAAATTCATTTAAGAAAGATATCATACGGATGTGCTATGGCAAATTACTTCAACAAAATTCATACGAGACTACGTAATGTAATAGCAACGGAATTTGCAATTTTAAGAAAGTACGGTACAATTTTTCTCAATAACATCATACGGATTTTTCCCTACTTTGATCCACCGTTACGTGTTTTCGCAAAAGACATGTGTTAGAGGGATCACCAAGAGGATCGGTCCTGGTATGTTAAGGCTATCCCTTCTTTCTTTTTGGCATGATCAATACGATACAAACGAAACGAGCAAATGCACAAATTCCATAAATGACTCGATTTATAGAAATACCAGAGGTTCCTATGTTCTTGATTCCCCATATGTCTTATTATTCTATCGCCTGTTCATGGGTTTCAGAAAATACGTAAGTTGATAAAGTTTATTTCATGATATTAATCAGAGGCATAATGGTCTTATGGCATTCCGAGAAATTTTATTGACTTACTTCTCTTGCATTTATACATGTACATTGATCCATGACTAGAATGCGTTATATACACGTATATTATATGTATATGGGATATGGGAAAAGGTTATGGCGTTATATACGCACCACCACCTGATCAACTGGTATACGTTGATGATTTTGCCCACAGTGGCTGAGATGATATGATGGGATGCCCTTAGAGGCTTGATGATGTTATGAACGCATATACCTAAGCATGGTATGACATTTATACGCATATGCATGACATTGTAAATATCAATGATTCACAGAGTTTTTTAGATTTACATGTTGAGTCTTTTACTCCATGTCTATTATTTACTGATTTGCATTCCTTCCATACTTGGTACATTATTTGTACTGACGTCCTTTTTGCCTGGGGATGCTGCGTTTCATGCCCGCAGGTCCCGATAGATAGGCCGAGAGTCCTCCAAGTAAGCTATCAGCTCAACGGAAGATGTTGGTGCACTCTATTTACTCTGTAGTTGCTTGTTTGGTCAGTATGATTTAGACGTGCATTGTTTGGTATGGCGGGGCCCTGTCTCGACCTTTATGATAAGTATGTACTCTTAGAGGCTTGTAGACAGATATCATGTATACGAATACTTGTATGGCCTTGTCGGCCTATATTTTAAGTATATAATGGATCACATGCCGTATAGGCCCGCATGTCACAAGTATGAGTTTCTATATCAGGTTGGTTCATCCTATATGGAGTATTCCCTTATGTTTATTTTGGTTAGCCCATGACGGCCCGATTTGCTCATTTTCCAATGATAATACGATAAGAAAGATATGTTACGTTGGTACTCGGTTGAGTAAGGCACCGAGTGCCTATCGCGGTCCATCGGTTTGGGTCGTGACACTAGGTATATCGGACATTTTGAGATTCTTGATAGGGTTGGAAAGGTGGCCTACATACTTGCACTACCACCTAGTCTAGCTGTAGTTCATCTAGTGTTCCATGTTTCTATGCTCTGGAAGTATCACGGTGATCTGTCTCATGTGTTAGACTTCATCTCATTCTAGTTGGATAAGAAATTATCTTATGTTGAGGAGCCGGTGGCCATTTTGGACAAGTAGATTCGAAAGTTGAGGTCGAAGAACAGTGCTTCAGTAATGGTTCAGTGGAGGGGACAGCCAGTCGAGGAGGCGACTTGGGAGATCGAGCATGATATGCGTAGCCGTTATCCTCATCTTTTCACCACTTCAGGTATGTCTCTACACTCGTTCGAGGACGAATGTTTGTTTTAAGAGGGGGTTGATGTAACTACCCAGTCGGTCATTTTGAGTATTTTAGCCCCGATCCCTTAATTTATGCTTCCTCTATGTTATATTGTGGTTACCTGACTCGCCGGAGTGTTCGATTATGGTTTCGGGTGAATTTCGGAGTGAGATAGGACACATAGTCCTTAAGTTGGATGTTTAAGTCGTAGAAGTTGACCATAGTTTGACTTGTGTGATGATGACTCTGAAATGGAGTTTTGATGTTTAATAGCTCTATAGGGTGATTTTGGACTTAGGAGTGTGTCCGTATGTGAGCTCCGTTGGTCATTTCGGCGTAAATTGGCGAAAGTTGGAAAGTTGGAAGATTTAGGAAAGTTTGACCGGGAGTGGACTTTTTGATACGAGGTCGAATTCTGATTCTGGAAGTTGGAATAGGTCCGTAATGTAAAATATGACTTGTGTGCAAAATTTGATGTAAATCGAAGTTGTTTTGGTATGAATCGGCGTTGGTTTCAGAATTTGGAAGTTCATAGTTCATAGGCTTGAATTCGGGTTGCGATTCATTGAATTCTTGTTGTTTGATGTGGTTTTTGCACTCAGGTTTGCTTGGTGTTTTGGAACTGGTTGGTATATTCAGACAGGGTCCCGGGGCGTGTGTGATTCGGATCGATATCGGATCATTTTTGGACTTATTTAATTACTGAAAATTTCCAACTTCTGGTGTCATCGCACCTGTGGAGGAAATGACTGCAGGTGTAGACTCACGTGTGCGTGTGGGAGAGCGCACAAGCAGAGAAGGCAGCCTAGGTCTGGGCTCGCAGGTGCGGAAATAGTTCCATAGAAATGGCTTCGCTTCTGGGATAGAGAGGATCGCGGGTGCGTCCATAAGCGCAGGTGCGACGCATTAACCGCGGGTGCGTGCCTTTTTTTGCAGAAGCGGATTCTTTGGGCTTAAGTGAAGTCCGCACCTACGATGGCTTTTTCGCAGATGCGGCAGTGTGGTCGCATGTACGTCGTAACGGGGCAGTAAAATGGATTTTTCAAGGGTTTTGCTTCATTTTCATTTTGGAATTTTGAGAGCTCGGTTTGAGGAAAACTTTTAAGGGATTTTTAGAGGAATTGTTGGGGTAAGGATTTTTGACTCATTTTTAATTAATTTCTATGAATCTACTGTTAATTACATCTTTTAATTAGTGTTTTGGATCTTAAAATTGGGAAAAAAGTGTAGAAGTCCTTAGACTAAATTCTTGAGTTTTGAGAGACGAAATAAGGTCGGATTTGGATAATTCTTATATGGTTGGACTCGTTATCGAATGGGTGTTCGGATTTTATAGTTTTGGTCAGGTTCTGAGATGCGGGCCCGGGTCGACTTTTTGGGGCGATGTTTTGCTAAAATCATAATTTTATTATTTAAATTAGTTTCCTATAGTTATATTTATAGTATGAAATTGTTTTGGCTAGATTCGAGCCGTTCGGAATTGGAAAATCGAGGGAAGGCCTTCTAGTTGATTGATTTAGTGTGGTTTGAGGTAAGTGACTTGGCTAACCTTGTGTGGGGAAAATTCCCCTTAGGATTTGGTATTGTTGTGATAATTGTGATATGTGGAGTCCGTGTACGCAAGTTGACGAGTGCGGACACAGGCTAAATGTTGAAATTCTAGTTTTAGCTACGTAATTTCCTTTTCATGCCTTATTTTAGTTACTTTAGCAGGTTATAGTCATCATGTTTAGCCTAACTTCACATGTCTACTTGTCTTATCTCTTATTTGTAATTTGTACTACATGTTTAGTTGAATTACTTGCTTCTTCTAAATTCTGTATTCATTATTTAACTGTGGAATTCTTTACTTGAAATTATCCTTGAAATATCTTGCCGTTGAGTTTGGTGTTGAGTTACAAAGGTCGTGGTTTCTATTGAGGCAAGGTATGAGTTGTGAAATGTCATTTTACTTAGTTATTATGTTATGGCATTTGTGTTTTTGTTGAGGTGATTATTTGGTTGTTTGCACGAGGTTTCTACTGTGTTGTTGTTATTGTTTTCACGAGGTTTCTGTCATGTTGTTGTTGCTATTTGCATGAGGTTTCTTCCGTGCCGTTGTTATTATTGATACGCATGCGGTGGTATAAGGTCTGGGTGTTAAAACGCATGCGGTGAGATAAGATGAGTTTGATATGCATGAATAGTAGGGGAACTATGATAAACCATGCAGTGTGATAAGGTGGTCTAAAACACGGGGTGCTATTTCGGGAAAAATAATTTTTAAAACTAAATGTAAAGGCCCCCGTGGTGATATAAGAAAGATTGTGAGTTACTCTTATAATTTGGGACTACGAGGCGGTACATCGGGAGTGCCCCTGTTGATCTTTTCTCTATTTGCTGTATTTGTTTGGTTGTTGTCTCCTTAACATGTAAAATCCTTGTCTTCCTTTCGTGTTGTATTGATTGCCTTGATTCCGTTCTGTTAACTTTCCATAAATTCTTTATTGTTTCACTTCCTTTTTCATTATCACTATATCATTATGTCTTCTGTCTTATTTCTTATTATCTCTAGTAGAGTCTTGACCTGACCTCGTCACTACTCTACCGAGGTTAGGCTTGGCACTTACTGGTACCATTGTGGTGTGCTCATACTACGCTTCTGCACATATTTTTATGCAGATCCAGGTACATCTTATCAGCCCCGGTATTAGCGCGCTAAGTTGCTTTCTTTTGGATACTTCAAGGTACACATGCCTGCGTCTTCATGCCTCAGAGTCCCCTTCTACCTTGTCATTCCTTATTTCTTTTCATCTTTATAGACAATGATGTATAGGATTGTTCGGTATTGTATCTAGAGCTTGTGACCTATAACTCACTAGGGTTTGGGATTGTGCATATTGAGGTTTGGTAGATTCTATTTATGAAATTGTTGAGATGTTCAAGTTTTAATCTCTTATTTAATATTTCGGCATATTGTTAGCCTTACCTAGTCACGATATCCTATAGAGGGAACTTGGGATCGTGACACTTCTCCTTTTTTTCCTCCTTCTTCCTTTTATTTCTTTATCTTTTCATTTATTTTATTTGGCTCCCAATTTCAATTTAAATTGATATAAGTATTTTGATTTTCGAGCACATGTTTGTAGGTAAAAAAAAATAAATAGCTTCAAGTAGAGTTTTTTTCGAACTTATCAATAAGCTAGACTGATACTGTCACGATCCAATTTTACCTATAGGCCGTGATGGCGCCCAACGTCATCGCTAGGCAAGCCAACGGGGAACTAGCCATGTGTTTATTCCTTTTAACAATTTTGAAATAGTTGATTTTTATTTGTTAAGTAAGTAAGAGGTGAAAAATTTAATAAAATAAAGTGTAAACTAATATAAGAACAAGTGTAGGATCTGAGAAGTTGTGGCGAGGGGTCTACATCGACACTTATTATGGTCTAACAATAAAATACAGGAATGCTAAATAAACATAGAGTATGTGAAAAATAATATTAATGTAAGGCCTAGTTAAAATTTTCTAATGATTTAAGATTTTAAAGTGCGCCAACGGTGTTTGGGAATAACATGTTTGAGTATTAAAGGAGACCCATGGGATAGAACCATATTATTTTGAAATGAAAAAATATTTTTAAGGTGTGTTGGAACATACTAAGGAGTTTTGTGAATGACAAGAATTTGTGTGGAACAAATTGGATACATTAAATGGAAAGTATGTCTCAATTCGCACAAGATCCTACTTCAAATGTATTTTGCTACCAAACTATAACTACTTAGGAGGTGATCTACCTATTAAATTAAAACCCTTTGAGCCTAGTTTCTAACGCTTTAAACCGATCGTCATTTGGACACTCCTACAAGAAGTTGTAACAAAATTACCAAAGGCTGGAAGAATGTGATTCTGCGGTCAGATGTGCGACTGCAAAATCATTATGTGAACCGTAAAACTGATTCTGCGACCGCAAAATGGTCGTAGACTTGACCAGTGCATCCTAGTTCCGGGCATCGGTTTTTCAGTCCATTGTGCGACCCGCATACCCATTGTTCGGTCCATTGTGTGACTGCAGACCTGCGTTCGAAGGGTTAATTTTTCTATTTTCATAACCCGACCCCATTTTGATAAATAACATTTGGGGCTTATTTTGGGATGACTTTCTGAGGGTTTTAGAGAGAGGTAAGAGCACTTTAGAGAGAGAAGGAGGAAACCTAACATTCTAATCATCCAATCTTGCACCAATCTTCAAGAATCAAGGAAGCCAATCACAAGATTTCATCTAAGAGGTAAGGTTCCATACCCTAGTTTTAATTTCGAGTTTGGGGTAAAAGATGAATAACGTGGAGTATGGTTCTTGGGTGTAAGAATATTATGTACACATGTATGTACAACTAAGGTTTGTGGGAAGATTGTTGAACTCAAATGGGTAAAGATTGAGTTGAGGAGTTAAGGAAATCTTGTAGAAGAACCTTGTAGTTAAATTTGCACATCTAGTGTTTGATAAAATGCTCAAATGAGCTGAGACCGTGAATATCTTCCTAATTATGGTTCAATTTTGTTATGTCTCAAAATAGATTGGGATTGCTAGAATTTACGGAACGTTGTAGTAATTTAAGAAAAGCTCAAAGCGAGGTATGTTGGCTAAACTTCTTTCCTAGAATTGAATCCCATGATGTTCTTGTGAGTCCCGAGTTATTCTTTATAAATTAACTATTCTGAATAAGCTTTGTGTTGAAAGGTATATGTTCAAAATGTATTTCGGATGCTCTTATCATATGATGTTATCCTTCGGGAATGTGTTCAAAGCATGAGTTGGGTATAAAAATATTATGATTCCAGGTAGTGTTTCAAGTGAAGGCTATTATGCCAAATTGTGTAAGAAGTCTCAATGTGAATAAGACTCTTAATTGCTCATAGGTGTACTAAAAGTCGTGATTAGGGATTCCTTGTTGTCGATAATCTATATAGATACTTGAAAGTGAAAGTAGTGAGTTGGGGATATAAAGTGTGAATACCGTGCCAAGAATGAAAGTTATACTTGTGGCCAATAGCGACAACGATGTGAAATGATTTGTGAAATATTATGAAATAAGCCTTGATTCAACTATTCCAAATTAATTCCGAAAATAGAATTATCCAAAAGTTTATGTACCCAAGTCATGTTCAAATGTGGTTGTTCTAACTAATGCTATGCTTGGTAGGTATTTCCAATATGTTTTGAGTTCTTACATATTCATAAGTTGAAATTGTGTATTGCCCTTTTTGGGGAAAGGTATTTCAAGAGTATTCTATATGATGATGTTTATGATGATAATCCTTGAAAGTAAAGAAATAAAAGTGCGGAATATGATATACGACCATAATGCTATAAATAAAGAATAATATGTATGGCCAAGGGAGCCACTGAAATAATGATATTGTAAGTAGTTGAAAGTAATTATGAAGTGATATATGGTGTGAAAGGTTATGAGATGAACGTATGTGTACTTATGTTTCCAATGTGTTATAAGCTCCTACGTCCTCATGAGGAGAGGCTATGGTGTTCCTAAACATTTTAAATGTTCTTGATGTCCTATGATCACCCATGGCAAGTACAAGTAAATGATGGTATGAACATGAAATGTGCTCGTTTGCCAAAATGAGAATTATGAGGTGTTGTATGTCCATATGGTTTCAATCATAGTATGTATGCTACTAAAATAATTAATGTAAATGACTTCGACGTTAAGTCCCCCAGAGCCATGAACTTAGCTAATGGCCTCAAGATGTCAAGTGAGTGAATAATGAGATAGAAGGGAGATGTCCTTTATTAAGTGATGATGAACCTTAAGAAAAGGAATTGGGCCCATGTGCCATTGAAATTGACTTATTGATTTACCATGCATGTGCTAATGTAATGAGTTGTGTTTCTCCATGATGAGCATGAACATGAAGTATTCAAATGATATGAGAAATTACGACCTTAAATGTAATGACAACTATGTCGTTTTGAGTTCATATATGGTATTGTGATTGGGATTACACCTCCACCCACATACATTGGGGTGAGACGGCAAGGACGCTTTGTGTAGGGATTGTAGTATTGTGATACACCTCCACCCGCATATATTGGGTGAGGCGGCAGGACCGCTTTGTGTAGGGATTGTGGTATTATGATACACCTCCACCCACATATATTGGGCTGAGGCGGTAGGGCCTCTTTGTGTAGGAATTGTGGTATTGTGATACACCTCCACCCGCATATATTGGGGTAAGGCGGCAGGGTCTCTTTGTGTAGGGATTGTGGTATTGTGGTACACCTCCACCAGCATATATTGGGGTGAGGCGACAGGGCCGCTTTTTGTAGAGATTGTGGTATCGTGATACACCTCCACCCGCATATATTGGGGTGAGGCCGTAGGGCCGCTTTGTGTGAAAGTGGTTATAGAGGATCCCCGACTTAATATCTATAAATTTGAATGTGAGCTTTTAATAAATTTGCTTGACGTTAATGGCTATCTAAGCCCTTTTACTATTACCATGATTCATCATATTCATGTTGTATTTTCAAGCACTTGAATATGAGTATTTGTATTGTGTAAGTGAACATTGTGAACGGTCTACGAAACACACATGTGTATTATATAGGTGATACTACGAACGGTCTATGAGACGCATAGGTGTAAAATATTATATGTGAACACTAAGGACAGTCTATGAAATTTATATGTGTAAAATAAGGGAGGAAGGTGCCACTTCCATTGGCCTTGTCTGTACATGTTATTACAATTACATTATATTATGTATTCCACGTATAGTTCATATAACTCAGTTGATCCTAAAGGAAGTTTAGAATGATGCAAGTATAATAAGACTTGAAATGTGATCCTATGAGATGTTTCGTAGTTTCTTGATGTACTTTATTTGCCTTTTGTTTGAGTTACCGCATTTTCATATGTTGTTTTGACTGCCTTACATATGAGTACTATTCCACATATACTCACGTCCCTTTTGTCCGGGGCGCTACATCTTTTAATGGATGCAGGTATACTTCTACAGGATGATATGGATCTTTGATAGGGATTTTCTTCACTACTCAGCTTATGGTAAGCCCTCTACAGTTCTAGTGGGTGTTTGGGTCTAGTTCATTTTATATATTTAGGTATCTATTGTCATAGAAGTTTCATGTATATTGTGGGTCATGTAATTAAAGATTTGAGTTTTGTCATGCATTTAAGTTCACAGTATTTACAGCTATTTATAAAGCTGTGTAACCATAGCATTTTTCCACCGAAATTTCCCACGAAAAAATTGTTAGTGGCAATTCTCATCGAAATGCAATGGGAAAATTAAAATATCCGTTCCAGAAAAAATAAATAACATTTCCCATTGACTATCCGTGGGAAATTTTTGGCGTAAAAATGCGCGTATTTTAGTTCCCTCTGGTTCAGTGGGAAAATTTATTAAAAAATAATTATATAAAAATAAAAATAAATTCCCAGAGAAGATAGTGGGAACTTAAACAATAAATAAAAAAAAGTTTTAAAATATTCACACAGACTCAGTGTGTATAAATTTTTTTAAATTTTTTTTTTTTAATAATTATGGAAAATATTTCCCACAGAACTTTCACACGAAAGTAGTGGGAAACTTATTATTATTAACGTTTTATAACGTTTCTCTTAATATATTCATTCACATAAGGTTTTCACTTGGTCTATTTAGAAATGGGTTTTCCCTTAGGCCCCCTCTGTCGTCTCTCTTACTTCATGCACAGAGAGTTTTCATTCCATTCCCAGGTAAATCGACCTCTCTCTCTCTCTCTCACCCGATCGATCTCCTTTTTTCGTTTTTGATTTCCGCCAAAAAACTTCGAATTTTAGGGATTTTATACCGTTTCAAACCCTAGGTTTAAAAAATTAATGCATCCTAAAAATTAAAAAATTTAGGATTGAATGTTAGAGTTTGGTTTCTAGTAGTAATGCGTCAACGATATTTCTGGTGCTTCAACGAGATTCGGATTTCTAGTAGTAATGCATCAACGAGATTTACCATTTCGGTTAGCGATGCTATAATGATATTGGATTATGATTTGAAGTTTTTCAGTATTGCTGGATACATGTGCTTGTAACTATTGCTGGATACATTTACTTGCTCGTACAATTCTGCTTCGTCATCTTATTATATTGACATACCCGATGACCATAACATTGGGAGGTGCTCTAATAGCGAATCAATTTTTATTTGACCAATAAAATAGTACTCCCTCAAGTGTAAGTCATATGCGACGTTTGTAATGTAACCGCATTCAAAGGAAGCAATTAACGTACAAAGACTAAGGCTTATGCTAATTCTGTACATCTCCTTCTAATCTGTTCATATTTGATTGAAATGTCTTGAAAAGCAACTGAAATATTAAATATTTTCAACTTGCAAAGCTCCCCTTTCTTATCGTGGCATACTGTATTAAAAATGGTTTCCCCTCTTCTTATTGTTTTTATTTACTTTCCTCTTTGTTTTTTTCGATTTCAAGAATATATCACTGCTAATACTAAAGGAGAATGACCAATACTATTCATTGTCACATTCCTCAACGAGAATATGATTCTATCTCTACAAGAATTAGCATAAGATATGGAATCTCCAATTACTGTTCTTAAGCCATGTTTGGATATGAACTTTTTTTTGTTGATGTCCGCAAACGAGCAAAAGTTTTCAAAGTCAAAGTGAAGTCGAATTATGTCAGATTATTTTACATCCCTGCCACATTTACATCCCTATATGCAGGAAGAAAAAGACATAGATCAAACTATGGAGAAAAGTGGAGTTATGTCAGATTACTTTTTTGTGTTTGGTTTGTCATTGAAACAGAAGCCTTATGTCTTTATTGCTTGTGCAGTTGCCCTTAGTGAAAAGTGTATAAAGTAGGCTTTACTATCAAAATCCTGACCAAAATTCACACCATGTAAGTAACTAAATATGTTGAATTTCAACTCAAATATTTCAATAATAATAAGTAATGTGATACAATTATTAATAACTTCCTCAAGAATTACTTGTTCTGTGCATTAAATGTTGCTTAGTTATTTAAATACAGCATAACACTTATTCTCATGTTTACGTTAAAGCTTGAGAAATAAAGATACTTACTTGTATAATTTTCTTTAATAAAATTTACTTTTCTAATAATTGTAATATTTTTACAGAATAATTTCAATCAAATCTTGGAGGAGTTCATTCAAAGTCCGTCGATTGATGATCAAGGTAGGCCAATCCAACCAACCCAGGAGGAGCCCATGGACATGTGGATTAAAGCGGTTGGTGGCGTGCATAAGGGGAGAGTCTACGTCCTTGGATCAGAGTTTAGTCTCAGTCATCGTACTTCTGGATTGTGTAGTTCTTATTCTTCCTCACATTGCTCTTTTGATGTGGATGAGTTTGAGCAATTGAATAGGAAGGTGGCTATCACGCCCCAAACTCGGGGAGCACGACCGGCGCTCAACCGAGAGAACCCGGCCGAGCAAGCCTGTTAGACTTCCTTCTACCCAAACTCATCCATGAATAAAGAGGAGATGTACTCCATTAATAAAACACCGAAAAGATTTTATTAACAACTTCCTTTTTATTCCCATTAGCAGCTTCATTCATAATTTCCAAAATATTACAAGTTTATACAATTAATGAAAAACATGATTTCCAAATACCAACATTTCTAGTTCAATTCTCCAACACCAACCACATCCACAACCTGTCTACGGAGCCTCTAAATATAATAGAAGAGTAATATGGAAATACCGGCAACAAGGCCCCGGCTATATCTCAAAATACAGTACATGAGAAACAAAAGATACATGACCCCGAAATGAAGTGGGGCTCATCAAATTAGCTGAAAAGAGTGCACTGCTATAACTGATCAATGTCGCATGTTGTAGAACCACCTGCATCCATTAAAGATGTAGCGCCCTCGGCAAAAGGGGCGTTAGTACTGTCGAATAGCACTAGTATGTATAGCTAAAAGTCCTCTTTCAAAATAGAATGCCCATATAAAAAAAGGCAACACATAGAAACAGCAAGTCATAATCAACAATATCCAAATGTTCAATTAAAATATAATAATCTTCAAAATACGAACATCATATATAATTTTGGTTGGGAGATCATTAGCACCGATATACCACCGTCTTGGTTAGCACAGAGTCCGATCACACCCGATCGGCTAGGCCATCTCCTCACTGACAATGTGATTTGACAGGTGATGCGAAAGAAAGTTGTTACCAAGAGTAGTACCACCATGTGTGCAACATGGCGTCTGATCTCCACCCGATCAGCTAGGCTGCCTTCCCACATATGCCATGCAAGTTGACTTTTCCAATCCACAAAGGTTTTAGTTTCATCCCAATTGTGGGGAATAATATCACAATTTCCCAGAGGTTCCAATTTCATCCCAAATAAGGGGAATAATCTCAATCCACTCCTACACCGACACGTGTAGTTTCAGGTGTAGGCCTTATGACCCACCCTTCCTCGGTATTGCTAATGATGCTCCCAAAAATATTTTTGATTTGATTTGCAAACAGAATTATCATAAATACAATTGTACTCACCTCAACATCTTTCACATTATATAAATTCTCATTAGTATTTCCAGTCATTCAAAACGACAATATTTCCTTGGCACTTTAGGTCATTCAAAAGATTCTTTATTCCTGGCACGATTTCCGTATTTCATATTCCACACTTTCACCTCTTTCAATTTCAAAGATCACCATCAAATATCAACATATAGAAAATTTCAGAAATCATATATTTCCAATCCATTTGAAATGGGAATTTCAAACACAAATGGTTTATTCCCAAAGAATGAGGCATACCAAACAACAATAGAAACACACATGAAAAATCATAAACAGTCAATACACCATTTACTCTTACAACACTCTTCCCCAGAATTGACAATGTACAATTTCAACACATGAGTATATAGAACTCGAATCACACTAGATATATTTATAAAACAAAGCATTAGTTAAAGCAACCACTAATGGGCATGAATTGAGTACTTTGCTTTTAGGCAATTCTATCTTCGAAGTCATTTGTTTAAACAATTGAGTCGAGGCTCATTTCATATTCTTTATCGCATCTTCTCAAATCATTTGCACTACTAGCCACAATCATAACTTAAATTCTTGGCACATTGGTCACACTCTATATCCCCAATTAACTTATTTTACTTCCAACCATCTTTATAGATTATCAACAATAAGACATTTCCAAATCAAGACTTTAGGTACACATATGAGCAATTAAGAGTCTTAAGAATATTGAGATTTTCTCACAAAATTTGGCATACTAACTTTCATTGAAACACGACTCAAAGCCATAACTTTTTAATACGCATCCCATACTTTGAAACTTACAGAAATATTATGGAATTCAATTCCAAGAGAGAAAGTTTAGCCAACATACCTTGCTTTGAGCTTTCCTTAAATTACTATAATGTTCCGAAAATTCTAGCAATCCCAATTTATTTTGAGACATAACAAAATTGAACCATTATTAGGAAGATATTCACGATCTCAGCTCATTTGAGCATTTTATCAAACACTAGGTGTGTAAATCTAACTACAAGGTTCTTCTATAAGATTTCTTTCACTTCACAACCCAGTCTTTACTTATTTGAGCTCAACAATCTTCCCACAAACCTTATTAGTACAAGCATGTATAAATAATGCTCTTATACCCAAGAATCATACTCCAAATCAACCATCTTTTACCCAAATTCAAAATTGGAAATTAGGGTATGGAACCTTACCTCTTAGATGAAGATCTTGTGATTAGCTTCCTTGATGCTTCAAGATTAATGCAAGATTGGATGATTATAATGTTAGGTTCCCTCCTTATCTATCTAAAATGCTCTTACCTCTCTCTAAAACCCTCAGAAAAACACCCCAAAATAAGCCCCAAATCCTATTTATCAAAATGGTGTCGGGTTATGAAAAGAGAAAAATTAACCCTCCGAATTCAACTATGCCTTCGCACAATGGACCGCACAATTGGTGTGCGGGTCTCACAATGGTCGCACAATTCGGTGCCCAGAACTGGGCTGTTCTGGTCCATTCCGCGACCAGTTTGCGGTCGCATAATCATTTTGCGATCGCATAATGGTCGCAGAATTTCATTCTGGCAGCCTTTGATAATTTGGTCATAACGTCTTATGGGAATGTCCAAATGATAAACGGTTTAAAGAGTGGAAAATTTGACTCAAAGTGCTTTAATTTGATAGGTAATACACCATATAACTCTTCCTATCAAAATAGTTATGATCGTTTGAAGTTAGGTCTTGTGCGAACTCACTTGAAACTTTATTCCATCATAAATATTTCAACTTGACTTAGCCATGGGGCTCTTCTTAGACCATAAACCATTCTTAATGCACCTCATACATATATTATCATGATCAATTGATATCATTCATATAATTGTCTACATATAAAATAATATAATTAGCGCACATCGACTTTCTTAATAGCGCTTAAGTACTTCAAAATTTTCCAGGGTGTTACATTCTCCCCCACTTAAGAATATTCGTCCTCGAATGTTTTACAAGTCCCTTCTAAGAATAGATTTACCATCATTTTACCTCCAACCATTATACATAGGCACTTATAACTACATCGGTCGTATACATCCTTTCCAAAATTTCAACTTACTTATGGACCTTAAGATTTGGCTATCTTTATAAATTCTTAAAAATTTCGACACAGTTTCTCCTGTAACTGGGCATATCCACCTGTCAGAGAATCTCAAAAATCAATCCTAACAATATATCCATTACTCAACAACGCATCACAGTATATATCAACACCACCTATCTCAATATTAGGGCATTACATTAACAAAAGTGGTATCTTTACATGAAATGTACACATTTAAACCATAATACATAGAAGGTACGTTTTTGAACCACAACCATTTGGCTCTACGAACAAGTGAGAATATTTCATTTCCTCAACACTTTCGGCCTACGAGGTGATCTCCTAAACTCACAGAATTAGCCATAGCACTTGACGGAGGCAATCTTAACTTCCGGACTTATCTAACAAGGGTAGCAAATAGTTGCTCCTCATAATCCAATTATCTATTAACTTCACCTTATTAGACATAGACACATGAAACATCGGGTACACGAAGAACAATAATAGGGAAATATCATACTCATAGTTTGGCCTATTTCCTTTCAAAATTTCATAAGGCCTAATGTGACTACACATACCTTACCTTCCTTAACAATTCACCCAATATATTCATAGAGAAAATCTTGAGAATAACCCGTTCACTTTCTTCAACTCTAAATCACTACGCCGAATTTCCAAACTAAACCTTTGGCGACCTCCAACAATTACTCTAAGATATGCTAACTTTAATATTACCATAAAACTTCCTATCCAATATGTTTGTTCACTGGATGACACTTCTTCTTTGACATGTTTGACCCTTCAGCCCCCATAGGTTACTATAAATATGAACAATGAGGTTCGAGATTGGGCTAGAATTATTTTCAAGATTCCATCAATGTGCTGAGCAAAGCATCTCAGGAGGTTATATCCTAAGAGATATGAATGTTACTACCCATAGCGCTGACATGGTTAATCATTGTGATGACATCATTGATTCGACAAATGAGGCATAGAGTTGCCTAGTAGGCATTGATAATGTAGGGAAAATGTTCATGATTCTGAGATTTAAAAGAAATGAGTCATGAAAAGAACAACAATAATTGTTTCATTTCATATGTGCCTTGTTCGGCAATAGTAGGCCTCAAAGAGAAATAGTTAACCACATGACACCAGTCGTCTCCTGGAGTGTAGGAAAAATCTGTTTAACTCGGAATGAGAATATTCTAGCAACTGAATGTGATATGAGTTTCAAAATACATGAAGTTGCATTATGCTCGTAACATTAACTAGCACAAGGAATCTATGCCCCAAGCCCAAGAGGATGAAAAATAAGTTGAGCACTTGTGATATTATTATCATTCTAACAGCTTAACCCTTCGCAATAGTTGATCCTATATGAGAGGACTAGAGATACAACAAACTTGTCTTTCAAATCAATATGCTCATCATAAAGCTGTTTAACTTTCAACCACACACGAGTGAAATCATGTAGATAGGACATCTTAATGGTTGGATGAAATCATGTAATGGTTAGAGAGAATGTACACTTTGCTATGAGCTAGACATGTTCCTGCCATAATAATTCTCCAGCTACAATACCAGGCCACTTCATGGGTAACTACAATTCTAGGAACAAAGTGAGTTACACACTGGGACATGATCTAGGTGGATATGAAAGTCATACTGAGATGGGTGAACCAAAAAGATCTTCCTGTGACAAATTCACGAAAAGCTCAAATTCCCGAGAAACTTTATACAAACAAGTGACCATTTCAATTGACATGTACACATATAATAGGTGCTGAGATATGCCCTCATGATACTAGACAATGAAAAGGATTCATGATATTATTCACAAAGGAACAAAGTGATTGTTCAAACCATAGGAGTCACATACACCGGAGAGAAAAAGAGTGGCTCAAGAAGGATCTCAACACTAGGCCATTATACATTGGATTTGATACCACATAGGTGAACTTTATGATTGTGCATGCATAAGCACAAGTGAGCAGATGTTATCCATTTGAATCAAAACGTTCTGTAAGAAATTCATCAGGTATAGTCCCTTATTGAGAATTTAGGGAAGCAAGTAGGAAGTATTAATCCTAGAGTTATTACTCAATTCAAGGACATAATTATAGAGCTCAGTTCCACAAGAGGTCGTAAATAAGAGAATTTGTGATAGAGTGGATTCACGAATAATGTGTCTCGTTCAAAGAGTAGATACATGCAATGTTTTGTGATTCAACGTTTTGGTAAAGACCATATTTATGTAGGCCTCTTCAATATAGATGTACATATACAACAAGGAAAATAATGCGGTATTCATAATGATGTACTAAGGAGTGACTTACATGATGACTTTAGATTAACAGGGCAGTACCTTAATTAATGTCCCTCTACTCCACATCCAAAATATACATTAGTACCATAGTGACATACACCTAAATGACATCTCATACACTTCACACAACGAGGATTAGGCCCGTTAAACTGACTCACCCCACCGACCTAATATTTACCCTTTTTGCATAAGTCATAAGAATCCCTCTTATCTTTCCCCCAAACATTCACGGCGGGAGTAATAATCTCTGTAACAATTTGCTCTATGGATCTTTGGAATTCCCCAATCCTACCACCCCTAACACACTCCTGAGCATACTCACAACATGACGAAAAAATGTTCCCACCTGCATATCGGGCAGACATGGCTAGGTGTACCCAACCTAGGGCATTTGTTCTTCTTGTGCCCCCTCTTTCCACAACCATAAAATATTTCAAGAGTCTTTCAAAACATCCCCAAATGACGTTTCTTAGAAATCAAAAATTCCGGCTTATTGGTACAAACAACCCTCTTTCGTTTCTTAGGTGCTCTTACCACATGATCCGGTGGCACGATAACATTAATAGGGACAAGGACACTTCCCTTAGCAACTGGTTCTTTCAATACCTCCTCGCTGCCTCGAACCCGTGGGTTACTCATATGAAAAATAAGACATGACGAGGAATTTAGCTTCCTACCTTGAGCTCTATCGCACGAACTGGAGTATCAAAGAAGTGTGAAATTCCTAAATGTCCAAGTAGCCTCCTCATTATAGATATGGTCGACAACACACCGATAAGAAGGACTCTACTAGACACGGCTCCGAGACATCCTAGGACACTTTAAAACTTTAGGCTCTGATACCAAGTTTGTCACGCCCCAAACTCGAGGAGCGCGACCGGCGCTCAACCGAGAGAACCCGGCTGAGCAAACCTGTTTGATTTCCTTCTACCCAAACTCATTCATGAATAAAGAGGAGATGTACGCCACTAATAAAATACTGAAAAGATTTTATTAACAACTTCCTTTTTATTCCCATTAGCAGCTTCATTCATAATTTCCAAAATATTACGAGTTTATAGAATTAATGAAAAACATGATTTCCAAATACCAACATTTCTAGTTCAATTTCCCAACATCAACCACAACCCACAACCTGTCTACGGAGCCTCTAAATACAATAGAAGAGTAATATGGAAATGTCGGCAACAAGCCCCCGGCTATACCTCAAAACACAGTACATGAGAAACCACCTGTATCCATTAAAGATGCAGCGCCCCCCGCAAAAGGGACGTTAATACTGTCGAATGGCACTAGTATGTATAGCTAAAAGTCCTCTTTCAAAATAGAATGCCCATATAAGAAAAGGCAACACATAGAAACAGCAAGTCACAATCAACAATATCCAAATGTTCAGTTAAAACATAATAATTTTCAAAATACGAACTTCATATATAATTTTGGTTGGGAGATCATTAGCACCGATATACCACCGTCTTTGTTAGCACGGAGTCCGATCACGCTCGATCGGCTAGGCCATCTCCCCACGGACAATGTGGTTTGACAGGTGATGCGTAAGAAAGTTGTTACCAAGAGTAGTACCATCATGTGCGCAACATAGCGTCTGATCTCCACCCGATCAGCTAGGCCGCCTTCCCACATATGCCGTGCGGGTTGACTTTTTCAATCCACAAAAGTTTCAGTTTCATCCCAATTAAGGGGAATAATATCACAATTTCCTAGAGGTTCCAATTTCATACCAAATAAGGAGAATAATCCCAACCCACCCCTACACCGGCACGTGTAGTTTCAGGTGTAGGCCTTATGACCCACCCTTACTCGGTTATTGCTAATGATGCTCCCAAAAATATTTTTGATTTGATTTGCAAACGAAAATATCATAAAGACAATTGTACTCACCTCAACATCTTTCACATTGTATAAATTCTCATTAGTATTTCCAGTCATTCACAACGACAATATTTCCTTGGCTCATTAGGCCATTCACAAGATTCTTTATTCCTGGCACGATGGCCGTATTTCATATTCCACACTTTCACCTCTTTCAATTTCAAAGATCACCATCAAATATCAACATATAGAAAATTTCAGAAATCATATACTTCCAATCCATTTGAAATGGGAACTTCAAACACAAATGGTTTATTCCCAAAGAATGAGGCATACCAAACAACAATAGAAACACACATGAAAAATCATAAACAGTCAATACACCATTTACTCTTACAACACTCTTCCCCAGAATTGACAATGTACAATTTCAACACATGAGTATATAGAACTCGAATCACACTAGATATATTTATAAAGCAAAGCATTAGTTAAAGCAATCACTAATGGGTATGAATTGAGTACTTTGCTTTTAGGCAATTCTATCTTCGAAGTCATTTGTTTAAATAATTGAGTCGAGGCTCATTTCATATTCTTTATCACATCTTCTCAAATTATTTGCACTACTAGCCATAATCATAACTTAAATTCTTGGCACTTTGGCCACACTCTATATCCCCAATTAACTTATTTCACTTCCAACCATCTTTATAGATTATCAACAATAAGACATTTCCAAATCAAGACTTTAGGTACACATATGAGCAATTAAGAGTCTTAAGAATATTGAGATTTTCTCACATAATTTGGCATACTATCTTTTATTGAAATACGACTCAAAGCCATAACCTTTTAATACGCAGCCCATACTTTGAAACTTACGGAAATATTATGGAATTCAATTCCAAGAGAGAAAGTTTAGCCAACATACCTTGCTTTGAGCTTTCCTTAAATTACTATAATGTTCCGAAAATTCTAGCAATCCCAATTTATTTTGAGACATAACAAAATTGAACCATTATTAGGAAGATATTCATGATCTCAGCTCATTTGAGCATTTTATCAAACACTAGGTGTGTAAATCTAACTACAAGGTTCTTCTACAAGATTTCCTTGACTTCACAACCCAATATTTACTTATTTTTGCTCAACAATCTTCCCACAAACCTTATTAGTACAAGCATGTATAAACAATGCTCTTATACCCAAGAATCATACTCCAAATCAATCGTCGTTTACCCAAATTCAAAATTGGAAACTGTATGGAACCTTACCTCTCAGATGAAGATCTTGTGATTAGCTTCCTTGATGCTTGAAGATTAGTGCAAGATTGGATGATTATAATGTTAGGTTCCCCCCTTCTCTCTCTAAAATTCTCTTACCTCTCTCTAAAACTCTCAGAAAAACACCCCAAAATAAGCCCCAAAGCCTATTTATCAAAATGGGGTCGGGTTATGAAAAGAGAAAAATTAACCCTCTGAATTCAACTATGCAGTCTCACAATGGACCGTACAATTGGTGTGCGGGTCGCACAATGTTCGCAAAATTTGGTGCCCAGATTTGGGCTGTTATGGTCCATTCTGCAACCAGTTTGCGGTCGCATAACCACTTTGCGATCGCATAATGGTCGCAGAATTGCATTCTCGCAGCCTTTGGTAATTTGGTCATAACTTCTTGTAGGAATGTCCAAATGATGAACAGTTTGAAGCGTTGGAAACTAAACTCAAAGGGATTTAATTCTATAGGTAATACATCATATACCCCTTTCTATCAAGAGAGGTATGATTATTCGAAGTTAGGTCTTGTGCAAACTCACTTTAAACTTTATTCCATCATAAATATTTCAACTTGACTCAGCCATGGGTTTCTTCTTAGACCGTAAACCATTCTTAATGCACATCATATATATATTATCATGATCAATTGATATTATTCATATTATAGTCATTGTCTACACATAAAATAATATAATTAGCGCACATCGACTTTCTTAATAGCGCTTAAGTACTTCGAAATTTTTCGGGGTGTTACAGTGGTGAACATTACTGAGTTGTATATGCAAGAAAGGGCTGCAAAGGAGGAAGAGGCGAGGCGGAGGGAGGAAGAAGATAGGCGAAGAGAGGAAGAGGAAAGACGAAGGGAGGAAGAAATGAGGCGAAAGGACGAGATATTAAGACTTGTCACTAGTGATGTTGAAAGCCTCAAGTCTCAGATAAACTCCCTCTTAGCATCTGGTGCATTTCCTGTGCACCGTTCTCCAGCATCTGATGATAACTAAGGAGTAGTTTCTTTTATTAGCTTGTCTTGGATTGTACCTGGATGTTGAATGTTGGATTTTTTTAGTTTTTGTTCTACTTTCTGATTAGTTGGATATTGATTATGATATGGATTGATTAGTTGTTATTTATGAAATGAATTGGATTGCATATTGAATTAGGTATTTGAATGCTTAATTGTATTTAGTCTTGTATTGTTTGTTGTACTTTCTGCTTGGCAGGTGGTGTAGTTCTAAAAACAAATTTGGCCATGAAAATATTTTCCAGATTTCCCACGGATTTCCCACCGACTCCGTGGGAATTTTGTGCATATTTTTTTCTAGAATTTCAGCATTTCCCATTGATATTCGTAAGAATGTTCATGTGTTTATTTCCAGGTTATGAATATTTTCCACTACTTTGGTGAGTAAAAAAAATATATCTAAATTATTTTTAATAATTCCCACGGATTAGGTGGAAAACTTAGGAAAATTAAATTATTATATTTTCTTACTTTTCCCACGACGTTCGTGGAAAATTACACTAGTGACCCCACCAAGTTCTCGTCAAACCTTTAGTGGAGATCTCCCTGGGAATTACCCACGAATGTCCTGGGAAATTATTTTCCCACCAGCCATTTTCCCACTGAGCGTCTCTCCTAGGAATGTCGTGGGAATATTGAATTTTCACACAGATTTTCCACCGATTCTTCCGAGAAAAAAGTCTGTATTTCTAGTAGTGAGAAGGAAATTTGGGCAAAGGAGTTTGTTCTTCGCAAACGCGAGGGGAAGTTCGCGATCGCGAAGTTCTGCAAGTGTTGAATCGTGATCGCGTGGTGTTTGGTCGTGATCGCATGGAGTCTTCTGGGTGTGCTTCGCGATCGCAGGGAAAGTGTCGCAAATACGAAGAGCATTTCACTAGAAGGAGTATTTTAAGTCTTAATCGCAAATATGAAGGGCGTTTCACTAGTAGGGGTATTTTAAGTCTTAATTCTGAGATTTAGCTTATTTTCACCATTTTTGAGTTTTGGAGAACGGGAGGAGAAGATTTTGAAGAGAAACTTTAACTTAATCTTGAGAGTAAATAATTACTACTTAATTTTGATCATTTATCTTGATTTTTCATGGATTTCTACACCAAATTAAGAAATTATAAAGTAAAATTTGGGGGTTTTGTCTATAACTTAAGTGAGTTATTTTGAGGTTTTGGACTCGAATTTGAATACTAATCACATATTTAAACTCATGAGGTTATGGGTCAACAGGATCTAGTCCTAGACTCGGGTTTTGGCCATGTGAACCCGGACTGACTTTTGTTGGCTTTTTGAGATTTGAATAAAGATTGAAGCTTTATTAGTTGGAGTTAGTTTCTATGACTTTATTTAACCTTATTAAGTATTATTTGGCTAGATTCGGAGCATTTAGAGGCCACGAATAGAGTTAAAGGCGTGAATGAAGGCTAAAGCTTGTTCTGAAAGAGGTAAGTATCTTTTCTAATCTTAATTTGAGGGAAACCACCTTAGGATACGACCTTTCTTGCTAATTGTTATGTGTTGGGAAAACATATATGCGACGGGACGAGCGTGTATGCGAGTGCCATGGTTTATTCATGTTCAGAGTAGATTTTAGCTTTCTTTATGCCTTGTTTGGTTGTATGTTCTTCTAAACTTATTCTTTGTTTATTTGTATGACTACGTGAGCCTATTTATTCATGCTAGATATCATTTTATAACCTCCTTATTTGGAATGATGACATATTCTTGAGATATTGGTATACTTGATTCAATCATAGTAATATTTGATGATATGAGCACACATGCACATCTTATTTATTTTGTCCATGTACACTTTATTAGTTATTATATGAGCATATAGATTCATGCTCGGTGGTGAAGAACTTACTTCAGATTGTTATGATTATGGCACATTTGGACATTTTGAGTGGATTGATATTGATGTGGCACGAGGTTTCTATCGTGCGGTTATGATGATATTGATAACGTTATGGCACGAAGTTTTTATTGTGCAGCGTGTGAATACGGATTCATCCCCCTAGGGTCGCCCTACCATGTTTCTCTCTTGATGATGTACACGCGGTGTTTGTGAGACACTGATGAGTGTCAGGTTATGATGGTATTAGTTGATGAGTTAGACCTGAAGGTAGAAGCTTTGACCATTCAGGTGAATCCTTTATGCATATTATAAGCCTTTGGTACTTATCTTTTGACATGATACTTGATGCCTATGTGACATGCTTAGGACTTGATAGTCGAGATAGAACGATTCATGTTAAACTGCTATATCATGATGCATTTTCTATGATACTATATCTCTTTTCATTGCTTTGCTATGTATAAGCATGAAATGAACATGTATATTTGTTAGTATTATCATATGACTTGAACCTAGTCACTACTTCACCGAGGTAAAGTCTTGATACTTGTTCGGTACACGATATTTTTGTACTCTACTATACTTATGTATCTTTTATATAGATTCTGGCATTGGTTCGAGTGGACCACTCGAACCTCAGGATGGTGCCTAGTAGCTGACATATGAGACTCGAGATAGTGCTGCTTGATCGTCTGCAGACCCTTGAAGTCACCTTCTTCTATTATCATATTGTTATTTCATGTTTCAGATAGTATTTTGCACTTCTGTATTATGACTCAGTTGTATTTTTATCTTAGTATCTCATAACTTCGTACTACCGGGTTTTGGAAGTTATTGTGGCGTTTTTTCCTTTTTTGATGTTATTGTGAGGCTTTATTATACTTTATCTATATCATAATAGTGATTTATCCAATATTTAACTATGTTTTAGTTCTTTAAGATTGTTGACGTACCGAGCGGATTCGGTTCGGGGATATCAAAGTCCTAGTAGAATTTTGGATCATCATCATACCGAAAGATGCTTTATACCAAACACTAGTGGGAAATTTCCAATAAATAGTTATGAAAATTATTTTTTCTCCTACTGCATCAAATTTGTAGGAGCCTAAATGGTCCAGGGAAAATGATATGTTCCTTTGTCTAGCTTGGTATCTTATACCAATCAACAGAGTGAGATAATAATAGGACTTAATTATTCTTAGAGGTGTTTCTTCCATTGCAAGAAGGACAAACCTAACAATACGCAGATCACTACTTTTATAGTAGATAGACTACATTTACGAAGTACAATAAATGTTTTCAAGCAAGCTCACATTGGAAATGTACATATAATGTCATGTACCAATTGATATATGTGGTTATTTAATAAAGCATATAGCTTTTGGTAGGTTTGCCTGTTTTACAAACGTAACTTTTGTATACATTTTTATTTTACAATAGAAGAATGATTTTTCAATTCTTTGTGTGGCATAACGCATTCAACATCAAAAAGGTTTAAATGGCTTATGGATTCTTTGTCAGCTTTCACACAGGTAACAGGTGGTACAAATAGAAAGTCCTCTCCTCTGCCAATTATCTTGGTCAAGACATGATGCCTCGACAACATTTCACACAAAGCAGGGCATTTTGCTATGTTGTTTTTGTCCTCCGTGTCATCTTCTAAGGTCACTTGTTGTCCCAGCTACTATATAGATTTTGGAGAAGATTGTAGCAACTTTGGACACCTATACAACACCTATATCATAATCAGAGTTACTGGTGTGTAAACTCGATTAATTTTTCACTTTGTTGAATAATTGTATTAAAGATTTATTTGTCTGCAATCACCTTTGAGGTTGTTGTACAGAGCAAGATTGAGGTTGTGACCAATATGCATGGGTAAATCAGCATTGAGTCATTGACAGGCAGGCATCCAGATGGTTGGAAGAGGGCGCACCTAATTGATTACATAACATAAAATATTTCAAATTTAGTAATACAAAACAATAATAAGTAACAATCAAAATAAATAATATATTTAAAGTAGCAATAGGATAAAATACAATAGATAACAATCATCCAAACAGGTTGTGATGAAATACCTGTAAAATATCGGTAACTTGTTGTTTTGAAGCTGTTAAACTTTTATAATTTCTATGTAAAATGTACACTGTATACGGAAAAAAAACTAACGTATATAAATATATACTAAGTCAGCATCACCTCAAGTGCAACAGAACTTTATTATCAATAATTGCACTTGATAAATGATCAGGTGAAGCACTCTTGAGCTCTTTGATCTCCATTAAAGTGAAGTTCCAAGTATTTCTACCTACTACTCTGAACTACATTTCTGTACATGTAGCTTCTAAGAACATCAATGTAAGCTTCATTTTACATTTTATCACCCCGGAATCACTTGCATTTTTTCCATTTAATATGATAATATTAGAAAGTGACCATTTGTAAAAGCAATAGAAGCATTCATCATCACTTTGGTTATGATGGGGATGGCATTACCTTGACAAGGTAGATACACAACATGTAGAAACAGAGGGAAATATAAACTCTATAAACAGGACTTTGTACAAAAATGATCTGCTTGTTACTTGCCAATTTTATTTGAATGACCAGTTCCAGAAAGAAGAATCGAAGCGCAAAAAGTAGGTGGAAACTTTCAAAACTCAAATACTATTAATTAAAGCAGCTTGATGTAACATGAGAGCACATTTCTGAAAGGATACAGTACAACCACTTAGATATCATCAGGCCAATGCCGACCATGAAAAATCTTACCTTCACCCTTGCGATGCGGAGATTGGTTACCCTTTGGGTATTGTTGGCCGTCATTTTCTTCTTTCACAGTGTCGAACTCATAGTTGAATTTCTACAATTGAGTATTAGTTGAAATAACGGTATTCTAGAAAGTATATGTTATGATCAAATGGAAAAAATATATATATGGAAACTATTAACCAGTAAAGGAAATATTAACAAATCATTTGTTTGTTAACGATGTAATAGTCTGTGTCAGCACTTGAAAGTATGGCTCCCCTAAGAAGCCGTTCCATAATTTCTGAAATCAAAATGAAAGAAAGAGGGAGCCACTCAAGATTGACACTAACAAAATAGGCTTTATTCATCTTCGTTTTGTTTTAATGGCGTTTTTGGGCCAAAACTTTAGGAACTGGATTATTTGATCAATGGTCTCCTCTATGAAGCATATGTTTAGCATGCTTTTTATTTGGTTAAAGAGGTCCTTCCATTACCTTCAGCCAAGACTTTCAACAATGATAGCATATTAGGTAAACTGACCATTAAGTTGTGAGACAAACAGGCACTTTAGAGTTTTACCACTGAGATGTCAGGGAAATGAGAGAGAACATCAGTCACTTCAATTTTGTGAAGGTGGTATGAGTTGATCCAGTCCTTTAGCCTACCAAATTGTTGCTCATCTTCAGCTGGATCCTGAATATCATCTGAAAAACTACATAGCACATTAGAGGTATTCGGTACGTGGTGCAGTAGGACGTTGGCAGTATTTTTTATGAAAGTAAACAGTACCTTCATCATCCATATTACCATTAACCTGAGAATCTTGCTTCTCTGTGAAGAGATTATTTGGTATTTAAACTTATGTGATTCAGAAGTATTTAGGTAAGGAAATGTATAAATAAATTAGTCAAGTGTAGACATGTATTACCGATTAGCGCAACTATGCCTTGGTCATCATCATAGCGACTGAACTAAAATATATCATCATTTCACAGACTTAAGTCTGCGCAAACAAATTTAAGAACATACTAAATGCAGTCAAGTTTTATATATGATTGAGATTTGAAGATATAATGTTTCTACCTCACTATCAGAATCACTGTCATCACCTGGAAGAAATCAGCTCCCAAGCCCAAACTATTATCTTGATTGTTGTCATTCCTATCCTTACAGGGATCAAGCACGCTCTTAAGCTGTGCAGAAACCAAATAATGTGAATTCATGAGCAATTAGAAGTATAGTTGTAGATTTCTTCAATTTATAAATGTTATTTTTTAATAAAGTAAAAAGAGAAAAAGAAGTCATATAAAATAAATCAGAGAGTAATAATTAATCAGTGTACATTTATTCCATACTCAAGAAAATAACATAGTGGAGTCATATTCCCAACTACAGAAATACAACAAATTCGCAAACTCCTCTCTGTCGTTCTACAATATCGTCCTTCCTGAAATAACTGCCGCATACCTTCAGAGCTAATACAAAATACCTGCTACTAATATTGTCAGCCTCCATTTTCAAAGGACTTTTACTCCATGGATTAACAGCCTCCTCTTCAGTGCAGTTTCTAAAGAAAGCAGGCTCATAATCAACAGAGGCTGCAGAACCAACCATTCTGTTACCAACCTTCATTTGACACAAACAAGAATTAAAATCTATCAGCCGCAAAATCCTTACCATGTCCAATGTCCAAGACATGAAAGAAAAACAGCATAAAAGATTTGATACTGATGACGATTTTTCAAATGCCAAAAGGTTCAAGCACGAATATGGTGGAGAAAAAGCCTCTAAATCCCAATTTTCATCAGACGTTACAGCTGCAAGATACGACGCAAAAAGCAAAGTGAAAACAATCTTATCTTTTCAACAGAACCATAAAAATAAGCAATTGGGCTGTACCTTTTTCTAAAGAAATAACAAAAAATTAAACCATTTCTGAAGCTAAAAATAGGCTCTCTTGCCTCCAACACCAAAGTCAGCAAATTATTGGTTTGGCAGTGGTAGAGCCACGTTAAAGCATCAATAGCTAAAAAAGGATAATACAAAGTCCTAACAAATTAACTAACTGTTATCTCCTTCCAATTACGTAAAAGCAGAATCGTGGTCTTTATTATCAAAGCAGCTATCGAAAATAGGAAGCATATCAATATAAGGCAGTAATGGTAAGTTGATGCCCAGAAAGCGAAAAAATTTAAGTCTTTAGAAAGCAAAGATGAAAAGCGAAATTTATAGAGCATTGGTATGCTGAATATTAGTCTCAAGAACTTTTAAAGAATCTTGGTAAGAACTTATTCCAAGCTGATAATTAATCATTTCCATCCCCCTCTTCTTTTTTCTTCTCTTTGGGTTTATGTATATTCGGAAAGTTGGTTATCTTTATCACTACTTTTGTCAAGAAAACTGCTATATAAATGACAAAAGGAAATATGTCTTTTTTCTACACAAAAACTGATTAACGTGTGTATATATAATAACTTCTGAAAAAGATAAAAATTAAACACTAATCTATGAACAGAGACAGGTAATTTATTTGTTGTAATGATGATACTGCTCCATTTGAGATGTTATTAAATTGATTAACATAGGTTACAATCCAAAGAGAATAGAACATGATGCACTTTATAATACTGGTCAACAGAGAACAGTAAAACGAACTTGCTTCTTCAACAAACATGTCACCTTTAAATATAGTTTCTATATGCAAAATGACAATTCAAAATAATTATACAGCAAAATAAGAATCACCTTTCTATACAAAGAAAAATGAAACTCTTGCTTCTTCAAGCTGAGCCATTTGCATCTGATCGGTTTGAGTGTTAAGACTTGATTTTGCGACTTCGATAAATGATGCACATCACGCGAGTATTTGGGAGAATAAATTTATATTATGCACTATATATTTAAGGTAATAACTTATAGTTACATTCAAAAACCAAACAAAACAGCATAAATAAATCTTGGCAAGCAAGCTCATTGATCCAAGCAACCTGATTAGAAGCAATTCGAAAGCAGTGAATATATGAGGGAAAAAACATTGTTGTACAGCCTATTTGACAAATTTATGTATAGCAACAAATTATCTTTTATCATCAGATGTAGAAGTTGACAAAATACACTTTAACTGTGTGCATCAAATTTATTCTGGGAATTTCGAAGTGCATGTGCCATAAACAAGGTGGATGTTCCTGTGCTAAAAATGTATGTTCAACTCTGTTTAGTTCAGCAAACGCTACAAAATAACATGTTAAGGATTCACAAGAAAGCCTTTTGAATGATTTCATCATAAACTATGTTGTATGTAGAATGATCGTCATCACTATCTGGGTTTGGGGGTCGAATTAATAACTTGACACAATTGGAAGCTTTTGCTCTCGACAATGCAACATAAAGCTGACCATGTGAAAACATCGTAAATATATTCCAACAAAATCTAATATTTGACCGTGTGCTTTATTTATAGTCATAGCAAAACAGAGTCTTACTGGAAACTGTGTTCTTTTAAATTGTACAGGTAATTTTTCATCTTGTGATGACATCAATGGTATTCTCGGAATGAACACATGTGTACTTTTAAAGTCACCGCTTGCAATTTTTGCACTTATAACATGAGTTTTAAAATCACAACATGTCAATCTTGTGCCATTGCATAAACCTTCGCAAGGATTCAAATTTCGTAGTAATATAATTGGACAATTTTCTTTCAAAGTCAATCTGTAAGGAGGTAAACCGGCAGGATTTAAAGAATGCAAAAAATCTTCATACTGACTTTGATCATTCGATTCACATGTTTCATCAATTGCAACAAATGTTTTAGCTTCTTTTGGAAATTTGCCTATAAGCATATCATTTATTTCATTCACAAAATCATTTTTCGTCGTCAAAATAACACGAGAAGTCACAGAAGATGCATCACAGAAGAAATCATGCATATTAGGAAATGTTGTTTCAAATAACACATTCAAAGATTCCTCTTCAGTAGTACAAGGAACAATAAATGAATTTGAAATTTTAATTTTGTTTTCAGAAGTAAGAGGTTCTTTTCCGTTTCCTATTCTCATCAAATATTCACAATAGACAGGATCAGTTTTTGCACGCATGTTTTCTGATAGTAGCAATTTTTCAAGTCGGGGCCAAATCTCAGAATATAATAAACTTTCATGAATAAAATCTTCCTTTTTTCCGTTTCGAACCACTGGTAGAGTTTGTCTAAAATCACCACCAAAGACAACAACTTTACCACCAAAAAGCACATTAGTATTCAAAAGATCTTTCAAAAGTAAATCAAAAGTTTCAATCATTTTCTTTTTTGCCATCGATACTTCATCCCATACAATTAATTTTGTATCTCGAATCAAACAGGCAAGCGAACTTTGTTTGCTAATATTGCAACTAAAGTTTTCATCAATGTCAATGGAAATTTTAAAACGCGAATGAGCTGTACGGCCACCTGGAAGAATCGAGGCCGCAACTCCAGAGGTTGCTGTTGCTAGAGCAATAAATCCTTTAGATCGTACGGTAGCTAATAAGGCACGATATAAAAATGTTTTACCTGTTCCTCCTGGACCTCAACAAAAAAAGCTCCTGCTCTGTTCAAAGATATTCTGTCTATAATCACATTGTATGATATTTGTTGTTCATGGTTCAACTTTTGTTGCAATAATAGCTCTTCTTCAGTAACGGTTATGTTTCTTTCAAAGAATATTTCTTTGGCTTCTTTGGCAGCCTTTGAAGCGTTGAAATTTTCAGGGATAAGTTTATACTCATTAATGTTATGTCCCATTGAATGTAAAATGTCATTGAGACAGTCTAAAACTTTATATCGAATACTTTTTGTTTCAATGTCTGGTAAAGTTTTGAAGTTTTCAGACATAGAGTCCTCGAATTTCTCCCATAATTCTCTTGGATTAGCAGGATCATAATATACTAATAATGTAGCAAACAAGCATCTCAAGCTGCATGGCATTTGATAACCCTCGGCTTCTACCATACATTCAGCTAAATTATTGTCACAATGAAGTAATTCTCTCTTTTGAGCAGATTCTCTAAATGTATTGCAACATACTTCATTTACAGTTAGTAGGTCTTCATAGGATTTTGGTCCTCTTATATTCATTAATAATAATCTCAGATAATATCTTTCACCTTCCGTCGGATGACATGTTACAACACGTCCAATGACATTACCCTTTATTCGACGGGTCCACATTTTATACTGTACTGACCATACAAAATATTGTGGAAATTCTTTGTACAGTAGATTGAGCTTTATTGCATCTTTATTTGTTTTGTTCATAGTAAAAAATGTTGTTAACATTGTTTTTCTAATCAGAGGATTATTCATAATTGAGTTTATACTTGACGCACTCCTAAAAGAAACAAATTGTTGTCCTTCAAGATGTAACTGAAGATGATAAACAACTGGTGTCATTTC
This sequence comes from Nicotiana tabacum, assembly GCF_000715075.1. Lineage (NCBI taxonomy): Eukaryota > Viridiplantae > Streptophyta > Magnoliopsida > Solanales > Solanaceae > Nicotiana > Nicotiana tabacum. The sequence continues at coordinate 39,102,494 of NC_134096.1, read as the reverse complement.
ATTAATAGGGAAATCAAATAAACGCCATGTAGCTTCAGGTGGTGATACCCATCGAGCAGATTGGTATTCTTTTATTTCATCTACTTCAACATTTGCATCATTGTCATGTATGTGAAATGCGATTTTATCATGTCCTTTGCAGATGTATTTATAAATATATTTAACATCTTTAATATCTGAACAAATTTCAACATTTATATGATAGTTGAATTTCCCAAGTAAGAATGGATTATAAGGAACAACCCATGAGTTATCAAAATAGTGATCTTTGACTTTCACAAGTCCCGTGTTTCGCCTTTTATAAATTGGGTAAGAATTTTTTTCCTTTTGAAGTTTGATCAGCAAAGCTTCTTGGATATTTGAATTTGCAACAACCTTTTTTCTTTTGCATACATGAATTTGTAGGATTTAACTTGCCACAGGTCCATGTATCATATGTTGGAGAACAAGTTTATATAGGGTTTCTTCAGTGTTAGAATCAGGTAGCTCAGCACGAACAATATTATCATAAGATTCTGGAGTAAGTAGTTTGTATTCATTAGTAAGTATAATAAGGAAATGAGCATGCGGTAAACCACGCTTTTGGAATTCTATAGTATACATAAAAACTGCAACTTTTCCAAAGATATTTCTTTTTAATATATCTGTTTTTAGTTCTTCTATCTTTGCTCTAAAAACTCGACTAATTAAATCAGGCCTGTTTTGTGCTTCGTCAGTTAATAGCAAGTGCTCTTTTACCTCGGGCCAAGATGGATTACAAGTAATCGTTATGAACAGATCAGGTTTTCCAAATTGTTGTACTAAAGAAATAGCATCCATGTAACGCCGACGCATGTCCCTTGGTCCTCCTATAAAGCTAACAGGAAGGAATGTTTGCTTTCCTATATTTGAAGCGTCTCTTTCTCCAAGTCTTAAAACATCAATGAGTCCTTGTAGCATTTCGATTCTAAAGAGATCTGGGTTGAATGAAAAGAAGTCCAATCTTTGTGTTTCAAGTTTTATGTGTTCAGCTACTGAATATTGCTGAAATAATCTTCCAGAATACAAAGGTTCATTTGTTTCATCTTCTCTCATTTGGAACTTATAACAGTAATATTCACGAATAGAAATATTATCTCTTTTTCTTTTTCCTTTTTCAAGATTTTGAGCTTCCATGTGAAGGTATCCATCAACAGAACACATATTTCTAATACTTGGTAATTCTTCATGTTCACAATAGGCTCGACGTTTAGAAGTAACCTTTGGTTGTATAATTTTTTTAATGCCACAATGCCATCCACTTTGACCATATGGAAATAATAATGGATATTGTAAAAGGTCATAACATCCGTAATAGTAGTTCACTACTTGAGATCTGTTGCTATGAGTGTAGATTCGGATATGAGGTGCAAAACTGAGCTCAGTGATTTCTTTTTCAACCCATATTCCTGCAACTTCTGATGTAGTAGGAAGATTGTATACACGTTGATCTAAGCCTGAATCAGATTTAAGTGCAATATTGTAGTTCGATAGATTTGGAACATCTATTAGGGATTTTAAGAAAATAGAGTATGGATTAATTCTCAGAATATTCATTAGTTTTTTTACTATTGATTCATGAATTTTTTCTGAGCAAGCCATTCTGTTAGCCAATTCGTTATCGTTGTCGTAGAAGTATAGTTGTAGATTTCTTGCTATTCCACTCGGGGGGACTAAATCATTTATAAAATGGTACATCTTCCCTTGAACTCTAAATGTATAAATACCACGATTTCTTTTTGCTAATTCTCTGTCATAATTTACACCAAGTGATGTAAATGCAAACATATTATTGTATGTTCTAATATATGTTCGAAAATGTTTACATTCTTCGGTAGTTCCTAAATATAAATGTTGCAGTTCAGCAGGCATTTCATGTGAAACTAACTTGATCGAACCATTGTTACAGCAGAATCCAGGTGGTTCATATTCAATTCTTTTTGCACCACAAAATTTACAGTTAGGAACAGTCTTCAAGGCAACATAATCAGATTGTAATTGACCTACGTATGGACAACCCTTTTTTTGTGAGTTATAACCTGTATATTTAGGTATTATTAGTATAATATTTGCAATTAGGTAATATACAACACTATCATAATAAAAAATTGGTGCAAACCTTTTTTTCCAATCATTCTCGAGCTCATACTATTGTTTTCATTAGATGCACGTGACGTTGAGCCTAACGCCAAAAAGTAATAAATTAGCAATAAATAAAGATGTTATGTATCGTAGACATAAAAGTCAATGTTGGATCCTTGATATTTGCCTACTTCAAAGGAGTAGAAGGGATTAGTTCTATTATTTTGCTTGTCAAATGTAATTGGCGAAGCATCAACGTGAGGCTCGTTGGCTAATAGGCAAAACAACACACATATAGCATCATTTAATTATGCTCACATGGAAAGAGCGTGATGAGACACATCTACAAAGAGTAAAACAACAAAGGATGTGTTCTAACCTGTTGTTGAAACAGAAGAAGAGCTCCTCACAGGAACATTCTGTTGCTGAAACTCAGTTGCAGCTTCAGTAGCGGCATGAGAAGCAACATTGCCAGAAAAACTACTCGTTTTTTACTCGTCTTTTTGTTCATCGTTGTAGTAACAATGCCTCCTTTTTTTCTGCAGATATTAGTCTATATGTTTCATGTCGCCTAAGTTTCATCTCAACTTCCGATTTTGCCGAGCAAGCATGTTTGTTCTTTTGTTCAGAAGTCATTAGTCCTACAAAAGCACACAGGGAATAAGCAAAAATACCTTGCTGCAAAGGTGCCAGCACGAGCGAATAATGTCAGATTAATAAAAGAACTAACGAGGCTCAAATACCTTTGCCTTTTTTCATTTCTAAGTAATACGTAGAAGAAGAATTGTACCAGATGGTCAAAAATACAACTTTTTGTTCTTAAAATATGTATTAACCTAATGTTTTCTCAAAAACACAAAACAAATATGTATTCCTTACTTCTGAATAGAGGACTGAAACCAAATGATATGCTTCAGGTATTTTCCAGTGAAATACATAATAGACAAAATTGTATTAACTCTATGATTCACAAAACTTCCTAGGATGAGTAAAAACAACTTCACATGAAACATTTTTCTGAAGAAAGTAATTTGATATGAAACAACAAGAAAATATATGCATATCGTAGAGAAGCAAAAATGCAAGTATGTGCTGCAATGTACTTCAACTTCCATTCAATTCAACAACACAATTTAGAAGTATAGGAGTCTCTGATGATTGGTTACAACTCAGTCACAAATGCAGAATGTAAAAAATGGAAATCTTTCCTCACATATGCGTATAACATGTTAAATCAGGAAATATCTAAGTAACTCTGCTAAGATTAAGATTATTTGAAACAGAATATAAATACATGCATTGCATCCTGGCATAATTAATTGCAACTTTTCTTTTTGAGTCAGCTTTTGCATCTATGTATCGCCATTTGCAAAGTGCTAAACCCAAAGTTAATTTGTTTTACCTGAGGTAAAGGCAATTAGGTAGAGCCTATCATTCGGATGCTAAAATCGTCTAATTTATAAATTCAAAGTAAGAATAGTTAAAAATAACAATACGTGTATCTAAAAAGTGATAAATTTTGTCAAAGTTTGAACTCTTTGCAATTCCCTTTCTTCTTCACAGTTTGAACTCTCATCTCTCTGGTCAATTACTCTACTTTTTTGTGGTTCTATTTCTTTTTCACTTTTTAATGTGGAATTTATCTGTTTCCTCGCTAACTTCTCTTTTATTCTTTTCGATCCTGCGCATGTCGATGTTGTTTAACGGATTTCGGCCTTTTCCATTCATCATCCCTCAATGGTCATCTCTTTACTACTAATTCTCAAATAAGATACCCCTATTTTGCCTATGGATATTCTAAAAAATCTGTGCTACTCTGGCTCAGAGAAATAAAATCTATGAAACGAATTAATAAAAACAGAGAACAAATTAGAACCCTACCTCAGTTAAAAGATTGAATATCAAACGAAAACCCCAAAGATCTGATCTTTTTGCAGAAGAAGAACAAGTAGTGCATAAAGTGAAACCACTAAATCTGGAGAAGAAGAAACAGAAGCAGAGCAAAGCAAAGCAGCGGAGATAAAATTGAGATGTAACAAAATTGCAAGCGGTGCTTTCTACGTGGCAAATTAGGGTGAACTGTCAGCAGCACATGAAATGTCAAAAATGCCCCTATGATGAAGCAGACAACAGACCATGACATGCCTGCTTATCCTCTCTTATATATAATAGTAATGATGTTATAGGGAAATATAAGTGAACACGAACGGAAAGACAATTCATTTCAGAGGATATATTCTCTTTGTAAGCATGATCTTAGAGATTCTTTCCTTCCTTTCTTTTGTTCTCCCTTTTTCTTTTTCTTAATATTTAACTTATTTTACTCCCTATTTGATATATTTTGATTTAGTCATCATTTAAAATTCAATGGAGAAGCTCCAATAATTATCTGTCTTGCACATTTCTAGCTAGGAAGTCCTGAATTGTAATTGGAAAAAGAATTCCTAAAAAGATTTTTTCAATTATTTTGCTTAAGCATGTAGGGTAATCTTCAATAATTAAGTGAGGAAAAATAGCCAAAAGTAAGTGAACTAATAAAAAGATATTGGGAAGCTACAGTGGAGACCAAATTGTATTTATTTGTTCTTGGTGATTAATAAGACTTTTTTCTTCACCAAAAAAAGAAGAAGTTATAGTGCTTCCCCACAATGGCAAAAAGAACAAATGGTCCAGTATGAATCTGTCTCAATTGTTTCCAATTACAGAAACACTTCTTGCTAACAAAATTGACCTATTTATAGTACTTTTCTTTCTTTTTGGCCCTTTGTCTTAGAAGTCTTGGCATATTTATTTCACACGCTAAATTTTGATGGAAAGTTTGACAAGAAAGTTTGTTCTATATTTTTCTTAGATGATATAACTAATAAGCCAATGTAAATTTTTTAACTTGGTCAATGGGGAGTTTAGTAAGATTAGAAACTTCAAAATATGGGGTTTCTTTATAAATCAAAATTCTGAGTGGAGTTGTTTACAATTAGGATAAGTTGTAAGGGATGCATGTGAAATTGTTTTAGTAGAAAGAAAGGCAGAATACTAATAAATAAACGGATAGTACATTGCAAGCCCTTATAAGTAAAATGTTCTTGGCATAATATGCCAAAATATGTTGTCATGAAAGGTACTAACACACTAATTAGAACTTGCAATATTTTATAACAACTATTGTAATATTTTATGTCTGCATTTTATATATATGTTAATTACTTCATGATCTTCAAGTGGAAGATTGCCAACCTCACTATTAGCTAAGGTTGGATGCTTATTGCATGTGACGTTTTAACCAACCAAATACTTAAAAATAATTACTTTTAACTCAGGATAGAGCAATTAATTGAAAATGTTTTATTCTCATATGAGATGTGATTTGATCCCTTATTTTATTCTTGTTGGAATCATTTCACTTGGAAGATTCTCTTCTCTTTCCTAAATCTTGGTCTAAGTTGGGTGTTTATCAGATGATTTGTCATTCATGAATAAATAAATGACATTATATATACGCACATATTTTACTTTTGGTCATTGTAGGCTTTTAAGCTATCTATGTAATTAGATGGAGTTGAGACGTTTCGATTGGACAATCTTAAATTGGATGGGTCTTTTTACCTGTCTCGAATCTTAAAAAACATTAATCAGTCTTTGCCTAGTTATAAGAACTTATTGAGTAAAAAATAATCATCAAGTCCCTTTACCCACCCTATAAAATAATTTCCCCCCGCCCCAAACCAAGGAATAAAAAAATAAAAAATAGATGAATAAAAAGGAAGAAGGCAAGGCACCTAATGTTATTAATGTGTTTGACCAATTTTATTTGGTTTTCCGTCCTATGTTTGGTACCCATATTGAGGTTCGATTTAACTGGGATTCGCGTGAGAAGTCTCACAAGGTATAGTGCCCTCTAACAAAGGCGATGTCATACTTAGGGCTCAAACACAAAATATTTGTTAAGAATGAATAAGTGTTTATCACTTCACAACAATGTTGTTGGTGTATTTGACCAACTTAGTGACACTATAATTTGATTGTCAGCGTATATCGTATCTTCCCTTCAATAATTTTAGGTAGGTCAAATAAGCAAAAAGCCACTTGTTCAAAGATTTGAAATGAGAAGTATTCTTAAATTTTTCTTTCTTTTTCCCTAAGCTTTCAAAGTGAAGGGTCAATTACTCCAACAGAGAACCTTCATAGATAAACTAGGCTAAATTCTTGGATCTTAATAATTTATTCAAACACCAAACATAATGATATCTCCATAATGTTCTTGGATATCTTTTGACTGGTTTTGAATTGTGATCGAGATGTTGAACCTACTTGTATGTGTAAGCAATTACTATAAAAAAGAGAATACTTCTCTTTTTGTCAAAGAAACACAAAAATGAAAAAATGTATGTACAACATGAAACCATGTTGTCTTTACTGAAGATTCGCTCAAGGATTAGTCATTTGGAGAGATTTTATAAGAATACTTAGTTGGGAGAAGAAGGGATCGAAAACTAGAGAGGGATTCTTCTTCACTTTTGCTCACATTCAAAGAATAACCAACTGAAAAAAAAATTCATTCTAAACTTTGTGTTTAGGAAAAGAAAATAATGTTGAACTGCAGTAGAAAATACTACACTTTTCTAATTTATGTATGTATCATTATGTTTATGCTTATCGTGACATATTATTACTTTAACTCCAAATTTTTGGTAATTATAAGAATAAAATTACGTATTCAAAGGGTAGAAAGAATTGTTATAGTTAAAAAGGGGCAGTTGGCCTGCATTTATATTAATCGCATAATGCATATTTTGAGTGTATGCGAGGAGTTCTGATCTCAAGTTAACTAAGAAGTGTCCTCATCCTTTAAATTATTGGGGGTCTACAAAACAATATCAATGCTATATAACTCAAAATTTGCTGTCAAAAACCAAAACTACATTGAAACATCAATTACTTTGGTTGTATCAACGAAGTAGACGCCACGTTGAATGGCGGGTCACTACTAGAAAATGACTAAATTCTAACCGTCAAAATGGAAAATTGAGCTTTTCCGACTAAAAATGATCTGTCACAACCAGAAATCCAACGTTGGGATCATGATGGCGCATAACATCCACTTGCTAGGCAAACCGACGTGAAACAGATAAATTAACCGATTTTGAGAGTTAAAAACCAAATATTAACTATGATAACAATGTAAGTCTGAAGTAGAGTAAAATAATACCGAACTATGAAATCTAAACATATCCCAGAACCTAGAGTCACGAATACATGAGCATCTAGAGCGCTACAAATAAGGTCTGATCAAAATACAACTGTTTTGAAATTCAATAAAACAATAAAGATAGTTGGAAAGGGGACTTCAAGGCTGCGAACATTGTAAAGTTATACCTCAAGTCTCCGACTGAATCTGAGCAAAAAGCTATTGAGCGCGCTAGGACCAATACCAGTATCTGCACAAGAAGTGCAGAAGTGTAGTATGAGTACAACCGGCCCAATGTACTCCGTAAGTGTCGAGCCTAACCCCGACAAGATAGTGACGAGGCTATGACAATACACCTATGTAAATAAACCTGTACAAGTGTATATAAAGCAGCAATAATAACAGAGAATGATAACGTACAAATTTGGAGGGGACATGCGAAAAGAGAAAGATATAACAACTACCACGGGTATGAAATCGCGAAATAACCAAACAAATCACCAAAATTGGGAAAATCAGTCAAACCAAAGATATAAAAATGGCACGGCATCACCCTTCGTGCTTTTACTCTCGTCCTCACCATGCAATAATATGAATATAATGGCACGGCATCACCCTTCGTTCTTTTACTCTCTTCCTCACCATATAATAATGATAATATGAATTCGGCTAATAAACAATGCTGAGAATAAATTTAACTTCAAATATGGTGCCATGATATCAAACTTCGACTTCCAAAAATATTCAACAACTTCAAAATAAGTAATAATTACGACACGAATAATCAAAGAAGTAATAATTTAACCTAAGCATGGATATCATAATTAACAAAATAATAAAATACAAAGAAACAAGTTTCACCCGCATGCTTTAACCCAATGACAACGCATAAGTACTCGTTACCTCACATATACATTTTTCCCACACATAAAATACATAGCAAATAGACTAACAAGTCTTAATCCCTCAAGTCAATGTTAACCACGACACTTACCTTACTCCGCAACTAAATCAATGCTCAACCGCGGCTTTTCCTCCAGAATTAGCCTCCAAACCAATAAAATCTAACCAAATATAATTTAAATAATTTGCAATAAGCTTTAAAACTACCCACGTGTGGAAAAGATTCAGTCTTTAATATTTTTGGAAAAAGTCAACCACGGGCTTGCTTGGTCAAAACCTGAGATTCAGACCAAAATCCGATTATCCATTCACCCCCGATCCCGGTTATGTGATTAGTTTCGAAATTCAACTTTAATTTGAGGTCTAAATCTCAATTTTTTTAAATTCCCAATTTCTACCTAAATCCCTAGTTTCTACCATGAAAAAGCATAGATTAAAGGTTAAAATCAATGGGTGTTTATGAAAATGTAAGAAAAGGGGTTAGAATCTACTAACCTATGAAGTTGGGATGGAAAACCTCTTGAAAATCGCCTCGAGGCCGAGCTCAAACTTGAAAATGGTGGAAAATGGGATGATTCCCGATTTTGGGACCTTTTAATCACCGGGCGTCGGGCCTTTTTCGCGTTCGAAAAGGGCCTGACGCATTCGCGAAGAACATCGTCCCTAATGGTCTTCGTGTTCGCGAGATGTTGCATGCATTCGCGATGGCCTGTCCCCCCGGCCTTCGCGTTCGCGAGCCTGGGCTCGCATTCACGTATAACAACTCTTGCCTCCCCCATAATCTCACTTAATCCATCGCGTTCGCGAGTGAAGAGTCGCGTTCGCGAAGGGTAATCCCTCCGATACTTTGAGTTCGCGACCGCTTATCCGCGTTCGCGTAGAAGAAAACCACCACAGCCCCAAGTTCCCCTTCGTGGTCGCGAAGCACAAAACATTAGACATCAGCAACAACTGAACCAGCAGATCCTCTAAGTTCAAAATTAATCCGTTGCTTATCCGAAACTCACCCGAGCCCCTCGGGCTCCAAACCAAATATACACACAAGTGGATAATATCATACGAACTCACTCGTGCGATCAAAACACCAAACTAACAACTAGAATTACGAATCGGACATCAAAATGCATGAAATTTTCAAAGAAACTCAAGAACTTTCAAATTCACAACCGAGTGTCCGAATCATATCAAATCAACTCTGTTTTGCACCAAAATTTGCAGACAAGTCTTAAATAGTGAAATGAACCTATACTAAGTTTCAGAATAGAAATCTGAACCAGATAGCTATAAAGTCAATCTACAGTCAAACTTCAGAATTCTTTAAACCTTCAATTTAGTAGTTTTCAACAAATCACGTCAAAACAAGTTAAGGACTTCCGAATTCAATTTCAGGCATATGCCCAAGTCCAAAATCATGGTCCGGATCCATCAGGACCGTCAAAATACCGATCTAGGTCCGTTTACACAAAATATTGACCATAGTCAACCCAAATCATTTGTAACGCTAACATTCATATTTTCTTCAGTTTTTCACATAAAAATTCTTCGGAATAAGACACGGACTGTGCACGTAAATAGAGAAATACTAAACGGATATAATCGAGGTCTCAAAACACAGGAATAAAAGCTAAAACTCAAAATGACCTATCGGATCATCATATCTCCACCTCTAAAACAAACGTTCGTCCTCAAATGGAAATAGAAAGGTACATGGACTAGTGAAAAAGTGTGGGTATCTACTTCGCATGTCAGACTCGATCTCCCACATAGCTGCGTCGATCGACTGACCTTTCCACTACAATCTAACAGAAGGATAACTCTTAGACCTCAACTTTCAGATATGTCATGCTAGAATGGCCACTTGTTCCTCCTTGTATGTCAAATCCTTGTCCAATTGAACTGAGGTGAAATCTAATACATGGGACAGATCACCATGATACTTTCGGAGCATGGAGACATGGAACACCGGGTGTACTGATGATAAGCTAGGTGGTAATGCAAGCTTGTAGGCCACCTCACCAACTCCCTTAAGAATTTCGAAGGGTCCGATATACCTAGGGCTCAATTTGACCTTATTTCCGAACCTCATCACACCCTTCATGGGTGAAACCCAGGGCAAAACCCTCGATCCAACCATGAATGCAACATTACAAACTCTACGATCGGCATAACTTTTCTGCCTATACTGAGTTGTGCGAAGTTGATCCCGAATCATCTTGACATTTTCCAAGGCATCCTGAACCAAATCGGTACCCAACAACTGAGCCTCTCCCGGCTCAAACCAACCAACTGGAGAACGACACGGCCTCCTATATAATGCCTCATAGGGAGTCATCTGAATAAATGATTGGTAGTTATTGTTGTAGGCAAACTACGCAAGCGACAAGAACTGATCCCAAGAATCCTCGAAATCCGTAACACATGCGTGAAGGATATCCTGCAATATCTGAATGGTGCGCTCGGACTACCCGTCCGTATGAGGGTGAAATGTTGTACTCAACTCAACCTGTGTGACTAACTCACATTGTACGGCCCTCCAAAAGTGCGATGTGAACTGCGTACCCCGATCAGAAATGATGGACATTGGCACATCGTGAAGACGAACAATCTCGCGGATATAGATCTCAACCAACCACTCTGAAGAATAGGAAACTACTACTGGAATAAAATGTGCTAACTTGGTCAACCTGTCTACAATGACCCATACTGCGTCGAATTTCTTCAAAGTCCGTGGGAGTCCAACAACGAAATCCATAGTAATACGCTCCCACTTCCACTCGGGAATATTAAGTCTCTGAAGCAAACTGTTAGGCCTGTAATGCTTATACATTTACCTACTGACAATTCAAACACCGAGCCACATATGCAACTATATCTTTCTTCATTCTTCTCTACCAATAAAGCTGCCTCAAATCCTGATACATCTTGGAGGCACCCGGATGAATGGAATACCGCGAACTATGGGCCTCCTTAAGAATCAACTCACAAAGCCCATCCATATTGGGCACACAAATCTGACCCTGCATCTATAACACCCCATCATTTCCAACAGTAAATTGCTTGGCACCACCATGCCGCACTGTGTCCTTAAGGACAAGTAAATAGGGGTCGTCACACTGACGCTCTCTGATGCACTCATACAAAGAAGACCAAGCAACCGTGCAAGCTAGAATCCGTCTAGGCTCCGAAACATCTAACCTCACGAATTGATTGGCCAAGGCCTGAACATATGATGCTAGCGGTATCTCATCAACTGGAACATATGCAAGGCTATCCATACTCATAGTCTTTCTACTCAAGGCATCAGCCACCATATTGGCCTTCCCGGGATGATACAAGATGGTAATATCATAGTCTTTCAATAGCTCCAACCACCTCCGCTGCCTCAAGTTGAGATCATTTTGCTTGAACAAATACTGTAGACTCCGATGATCCATGAATACCTCACACGACACGCTATAGAGGTAATGCCTCTATATATTTAATGCTTGAACAATGGTTGTCAACTCTAAGTCGTGATTAGGGTAATTCTTCTCATGAACCTTCAATTGTCGCGACGCGTATACAATCACCCTGCCATCATGCATCAATACTTATGGAAGGCTATAATCTTATGTTTTAGTCACTTATCGCACTCTAATTTACTGCACTTTAATTGAGTTGGAGCTTTAATCGCTAGTGTTTTGCACTAATTGTGTGTTTTATGCCTTGTAGGAGTGATTTCGATCTATGTAGATGTTATGGAATGAATTCAAGTTATTCTGGAGCTTTGAAGTCTGAGTAAAATCCCAAGGATTAAGTTGGGATCGAGTTCGGGGATCAACGGAAGATAGTGGAATGAAACGAAGAATCGAGAAGGCATATTGCACAGTGTCGAGTAAAATGCACATAACTTTGTACTCATAATTTCGTTTGGGCTACACAATATATCATTGGAAAGCTACTTAAAAGGGCTACAACTTTCATGTTTTACGTGTTTCCAAATTCACAACTTATCACCCAGGTGCGCGACCAAGTGCGTGCTTGGGGCAGAACAATGTGCAAAATGCACGACCAAGTGCGCAAGCAGGTCTCCAGGTGCACGACCGTGCATGTCCTATCCGGGAAAAGTCCTATTTCTCTAAGAAAATGGTAGTTTTTTCCGAGATTTGTTTTGGGGCCGGATTAAATACCCCAAAATACCATTTTTGACATACGTTAGACCTAGGGAAGCTAAGGATCATTCTAGTCATAATAAGGGTATTCATCCCAACCAGAGTCAGAATTGTGCCCATATGAATCCTCATACCTGTATGGACTAGAAACAGAGTGGGAGTTTTTAAAATATGAACCATAGGAAGAATATCTACCTGCTTGACAATCAACACATAGATGATTTCCACCGCATTTAAAACATATAGCAGAGCGCTGACAATGTTCAGCTGCTAACTCTTCAACCGTTTTCTTAGGCTGGTTGTACTCCATCTTTACAACATTTAGAGTTCAGTATCAAGAATATGCTCTTCAAGATTTCTTCAACAGAAGAAATCTTGAAGAGAAGTTAACATAACAAAACTAAAAATAAACAAAATAAAAATTAAAAGTTAATTCCTGAATTAGCACTACAAAGTATTTTAAATACTATTGATTGCCAATCCTCGGCAACGACGCCAAAATTTGACGAGCGTAAAATATACACTTAAATTGTGCTCGCTAGTCAAAGATAGTATACTATAATATCGTATCCACAACGATTGGATTTAATTAGTATTCTCATAGTTTCTAGCTTGATTGCTATCCAGGAGGATCAACATTTGAGATTTATATGACTAAGAATTGAAATTAACTAAGAATCTAAAGCTATTGACTAGTGACTATCGAGACAAGGAATAAGCAATTGAGGTTATCAGTGGGAGAGGATAGGGTTTTGACGGAATAAGTGCAAGATAATTGTTCGGGATCTAACTCTAGATAATTCACTTCTAATGTTCAAGTGAGTCTCTCGAATTCACTTAATTATCAGTACAATTATTTAGTAGAAAACTCCTCTCTCGATTAAGTCGCAACCTCTCAATATGAAATCAATTTAAGCTCTGTGAAGATATGCAAGAATGCGTAATGGAATGGTCTTTAGGAGAACTTCTCTCGATTATCCTCCTAACTAGGTTTAATCAATAATTCAACTAGCCTCTTTCGATTATTTAGAAGAATCTATGAATTAAACCAACAATATAATGCAATGATATCACAAGTTGTGCCTCTTTCGATTACAGGAACAAATGAATATAGATGTAACAATTAAATCTTCCAAAAATGATTTAAATACATAAAAATAGAGTTATAATCCACAAACAATCATAAATACACAAAATCTATCAAAACCCAAAAGGATCTACTCCATAGACATGGAGAAGTACTTCACAAATGTAACTAAAGTATAGGAAAATATAAATTCAATCCAAACCCGGATCTTGAGTGAGGAAGGAATGATGAAATCCTTGTGCTTGTGTTCTTCCAACTCCTCCTTATCCTCCTTGGCCTCCTTAGGTCGAAATTGTATCAAAAGTCCATCTAAAATGGTGTTTTGGTGTATTTAAGTCGGCCCCAAAACAAACCCCGGACGAAACTATCTTTTTTTTTAGCAAAAATGGGAAGTCACTCTAACATTTTTGTGCTACCACGCCTCACCCCGCGCCGCCCCATGTGGCGCACTTGTGGGGAATTCTAGAACATTTCCAAAAATCATTTTCGGGCACATTTTGCAATACCGTGTCGTGCCTCGCGATGCCCCATGCAGCGCGCCAATGGAAAAAAGTAGAGGACTTGCATTTCCGCATAAACAAACTTCAATAGGAAAATCACTTTGTTGGACACGTTGGTCAAACGTCCTATTAGACCATGTCTTGGGGGAATTAAATTTCTAAATAGAATATGGTGACAAATTGTCCCCTTGTCTCCCATTTTGGCTACCATGCCATGATAGGCCATTTAAATGGCTTTAAGAATTTTTTCTCTATCTTTTACATGTGTATCTGGTCCTCCATATTCGAACACGATCCCGGTTTAATTCTTTGGGCTTCTACTAAGATTTTAAAGCTCTAAATTGTTTGATTTAGCTCCAAATTATCTTTTTAACTCAACATCATTTTCTGCAAGGCATAAAATGGATAATAAGTGAAAATCACTATCGTTTAAGATCAAACACACATAAAATGCAGTAATTAGAGTACAATACTATGGCTAAAACACAAGTTTCTATCCTACCATCAGCGGTGCTGGTCTTCGGTGGGTTGGTTTGAGCCGGGCGAGGCTAGGATATTGGGTACAGACTTGGTTCAGGATGCTTTGGAAAAGGTTAAATTGATTCAGGATCGACTTCGTATAGCCCAATCCAAACAGAAGAGTTAGGCATATCGGAAGGTTCGCGATGTTTCATTCATGGTCAGGGAGCGGGTCTTGCTCCGGGTTTCGCCCATGAAGGGTGTTATGTGGTTCGAGAAGAAGGGCAAGCTGAGCCCTAAGTATATCGGACCTTTTGATATTCCTTAGAGGATTAGAGAGGTGGCCTACAGACTTGCACTACCACCTAATCTAGTTGTAGTTCATCCATTGTTCCATATTTCTATGCTTTGGAAGTATCACGACGATCCGTTAATGTATTAGACTTCTGCTCAGTCCAGTTGGATAGGGATTTGTCTTATGTTGAGGAGCTAGTGGCCATTTTGGACAGGCAGGTTTGAAAGTTGAGGTCGAAGAACATTGCTTCAGTGAAGGTTTAGTGGAGGGTCCAGCCAGTCGATGAGGTGACTTGGGAGACCGAGAATGATATGCGTAGCCATTATCCTCATCTTTTCACCACTTCAGGTATGTCTCTACACTCGTTAGAGGATGAACGTTTGATTTAAGAGGGGGAGGATGTAATGACCCGGCTGGTTGTTTTGAGTATTTTAGCCCCGATACCCTAATTTATTCTCCGTCTATGTTATATTGTGGTTAAGTGACTTGTCGGGGTTCTTGGTATCCGATTCGGGAGAGTTTCAGAGTGATATGGGATACATAGTTCCTAAGTTGGAAGATTAAGTCGTAAGAGTTGACCGTAGTTTGACTTGTGTGAATATAACTCTAAAATGGAATTTTGACAGTTCCAATAGCTTCGTAGGGTGATTTTAGTCTTAGGAGCGTGTCCAGATATTGATTTGGAGGTCCGTAGGTCATTTCGGCATTAATTGGCGAAAGTTGGAAAGTTGGAAGATTTTGAAAAGTTTGACTAGGAGTGGACTTTTTGATATCGGGGTCGGATTTCAATTCCGGAAGTTGAAATAGGTCTGTAATGTCATATATGACTTGTGTTCAAAATGTGGTGTCAATCAGAGTTGTTTTGGTATGAATCGACGTTGGTTTCGAAATTCAGAAGTTCATAAGTTCTTAGGCGTGAATGGATGCGCGATTCGTGATTCTAGTATTGTTTGATGGATTTGACACTTCGAGCATGTTCGTATGATGTTTTAGAAATTTTTGGCATGTTTGTTTGAGGTCCCGGGGGCCTCGAGTGTAATTTGGACCATGTTCGACGCATTTCGAATCATTAATAGCTGAAGTTGCTGGTTTTCTCATGTCTGGTTTCCTTTAATTCGATCGTGAGGTTTCGTCCGCGATCGTGAAGGGATTTTTGTGGACTGTTGGTTTTTACTCTTTGCGTTTACAGAGAGAGGGTGGTGATCGTGGCAGTGGTGAAGCATGTGCTTCACGAATGCATAGAGCGGATCGCGTACAAGGAAGTAAGGCAGCAGGGTCACGCGAAGTTGTGCTTCGCGATTGCGTGAGAATGTCCGCGATCGCGTAGGTTTGTGTATCATTTATCTGCATTCGCATGGAGTCAACCGCGTTTGCGAAGGCCATTTTGGGGGCAGCCTTGTTTTCTTCTTCACGATCGTGAAGGATATTCCGCGATCGCGATGTGTAATTAACTAGGCAGTAGAACTTAAGTTTGAAATCGAGGATTTATGTCATATTTCACAATTTGGACTTAGAGAGATCGGTTTGAGGTGATATTTCGAGGGATTTTTGGGGTAAGAGTTCTTAACTCGATTTTGATTAAATTTCACTAATCTATCATTGATTTTATCATGTAATTAGGGATTTGGGTTGGAAAATTGGGGGAAAGTGATAAAACTTCTTAGGCTAAATTTTTGACTTTTGAAAGGCGAAATGAGGTCGGATTTGAATAATTCTTGCATAGTTGGACTCGATATTGAATGGGTATTCGGATTTAATGATTTTGGTCGTGTTCCGAGACACTGGCCCGGGTAGACTTTTTGGGGCGATTTTTCATTTCTTTGCTAAGATCATAATTTCATTATTTGAATTAGTTTCCTTTAGTTATATTTATAGTATAAAATTATTTTGGCTTGATTCGAGTCATTCGGAGTTGGAAAATTGAGGAAAAGGCCTTTTAGTTGATTGATTTAGCGTGGTTTGAGGTAAGTGACTTATCTAACTTTGTAGGGGGGGGGGGAATTCCCCTTAGGATTTGGTATGGTTGTGATAATTATGATATGTGGAGGTCGTGTACGCGAGGTGACAAATGCGTACACGGGCTAAATATTGAGATTCTGATTGTAGCTTCGTAGTTTCCTTTTCATGCTTTAATTGAGTTACTTTAGCATGTTATAGTCACTATGTTTAGTCTAACTTCACATGTCTACTTGTCTTATCTCTTATTGGCAACTTGTACTACATGTTTAGTTGAGTTACTTGCTTTCTTAATTCCGTAGTCATTATTTAACTGTGGGACTCTTTACTTGAAATTTCCTATCCTTGAAATATCTTGCTGTTGAGTTTGGTGTTGAGTTGCTAAGGTTGTGGTTTCTATTGAGGCAAAGTGTAAGTTGTGAAACATCATTTTTTTGAGTTGTTATGTTCTGGCATTTGTGTTATTGTTGAGATGATTGTTTGGTTGTTTGCACGAGGTTTATGTCGTGTTGTTGTTACTATGGTTTCTGTCATGCCGTTGTTTCTATTGATACGCATGCGGTGGTATAAGGTCTGGGTGTTGAATCGCATGCGGTGAGATAAGGTGGGCTTGATATGCGTGGCTAGTAAGGGAACTACTAGAAGCCATACGGTGTGATAAGGTGGGCTAAAACGCATGGTGATATAAGGAAAGACTGTGAGTTACTTTTATGATTTGGGACTACGAGGCGGTACCTCAGTAGGGGCCCTTGTTGATCTTTCTCTAGTTGTTGTATTTGTTTTGGTTGTTATTTCCTTAACATGTAAAATCCTTGTTTCCCTTTCGTATTGTATTAACTGTCTTGATTCTGTGGTGTTAACTTTCCGTAGATTCTTTATTGTTTCACTTCCTTATATTGTTTTCTTATTATCTCCAGTAGGGCCTTGACCTAACCTCATCACTACTCTACCGAGGTTAGGCTTGGAACTTACTGGGTACCGTTGTGGTATACTCATACTACGCTTCTGCATATGTTTTTGTGCAGATCCATGTACATCTTATCAGTCCCAGCACTAGCACGCTGAGCTTGCTATTGGAGACTTCAAGGTATACATGTCCGCATCCGCATTCCTCAGAGTCCCCTTCTATCATGTTCTTCTCTATTTCTTTATACTTTTATAGACAGTGATGTATAGGGTTGTCCAACACTATATCTAGAGCTTGTGACTTATATTTCACCAGGTCTTGGGGAGTTGTACGCATTGTGTTTATACATTCTATTTATGAAATTGTTGGAGTTTTGAGATTCTAAGTTTTATTTAATGTTTCCTCATATTGTTAGGATTACCTAGTCATAGAGACTATGTGCCGTCACAACATTCTACGGAGGGAATTTGGGGTCGTGACAAAGATGCAATAAATACCTGCCACCCGGTAGCATTCAATAGAGAATATTCCACAACATTTAGTACACTGCCTGTTACAAAGAATTTATTATTTATGCTCACCGTTATACATTCTTTAATAGCCCTCATAATTGCCATTAAAGAAGGGCATGATCCTAAGACCTTATTCCCTAGGAGCAGCTATAAATAGTGAGTTCTGTTATCATTGTAAAGGACACAAATTTTCTGGCAAACTTACGCTATAACCTATTCAAAGCTCAATACAATTTTATCTTCTTACTTTTTGATTTCATTATTGTTGTGCCCGGAAGCCTCGCTCCCAGAATTACTGTTTATGCTATTTCATATTCATATCAAGGCTAAGTATTACATATTTCTTCAATTTTTTTATTATTTCATTATTGAATTAATTCACTTGTCTAGAAAACCACGCATAAATTCAACTATACTGTTTTACGGGTAAACAGTTTGGCTCCCACCATGAGGCCTAGACATTCGTGTAATTATGTTGATCCTTGCCTCTTTTACTAACGTGTTTTCATTAATTGTCTTAGCAAGAGATCACAAAAATGGCAGATAATTGTGTTAACACGCACAATCTTGAGGCCCGAAGAGACTAGCCTCATCACGATGATTCAGTCAGTGACACCTGCAATGAGGGGAACGATGCTACATCGGTCCACGACAGGCGATACCTGTGAAATATTCGAGAGGTGACTCTCGATGATGCTGAAGAGGCGCATGTTATTGAAGCGGTAAGGGTCCTGCAAGAGAAACAAGCGGTTATTCTAGGTCATCTCACACGGCAGGATAAGGTTATGACGGAGTTAAAGAAGGTGTTGTCGGGGGATTCCAATAACGCGAATGGACGAGGTCCAGTTCCTCCCGATGCTCCCGCGAATCAAACAATGCAGAGGGTCGACAACAACACCCCGAGGGGCGAGGTTGGCTATGATGGGGTTGGGGGAAGTGGTTCCGGTCACAACAACGAGAGTGATCCCTTCAAAAGCGAGCTCATGCAGTTTATATGGGAAGTGAATGCCCGCATGGACCAAATCTCGGGTGCACCACCAGTGCTGAAAAGGCCGAACTCAAAGAAGTATACTTAGTTGCCGTACAAACCAAGCGCGGCACCAGAACTAATCCCGAAGCGGTTTAAAATGCCCGACGTGCCGAAGTATGGAACTTCAAACCCTCAGGAGCATATTACCACCTATACAATGGTGGTGAAGGGGAACGATTTTGCTCCCCACGATTTTTTTATTAAGGCCCATGCCGGGGCTAGAAAGGTACATGCCCGAAAGGCCGACATATTAAGAATTGCACAAGGAGAGTCTGAGTTGTTACGGGAATTCATCATCCGGTTCCAAAAGGAGAGGATGTTGCTCCCGGCTGTTCCAGATGAATAGGTGGCTGAAGCATTCACCAAGGGTCTGAATCTGAGAAGTTCTGATGCTTCCCGAAAATTGAAGAAAAGCTTGCTTGGGTTCCAAGAGACGACTTGGATGGATGTTTACAACTGGTACTAGTCTAAGATAAGGATTGAAGATGATCAGATTGGCTTCCCGGCGTCGGCAAAAGGTCGGGAGAAGAATAAAGAAAAATCAAAAGACGATTTCAACATAGATATACGGTCTTCGAGGGGGCCGGTTTTTGCCCTACGAACGGGCCGAAGGACGCGGCAGAGGTTTCTGATCGGCATACAGGTTCGTTACCGATAGAAAAACTGATTGCGGATGGAATAACAGATCATTACAAGACAAAGAAGCGTCAGGTACACGGGATCCTACTTACCCTTCGCTATCAGAATACAACTTCAATGTCTGTGTAGTAGAGTTGGTATCATCTATAAGGAACATTAAAGAAGCAAGGTTCTTGAAGCCGATGAGGTCCGATTCCAGCCAGAGGGATCCCAATTTGTGGCACGAATTCCACGGGACGAATGGCCACCGGACTGGGGACTGCCGACATCTGCATGAAGAGGTGGCGACACTGCTAAAAAATGGACATCTCAGAGAATTCTTAAGTTACCGGGCCAAGAACAACTACGGTCGCAACCGTGATAACGTGAAGAACTCGAAAATAGGAGAAGACCCTCCGCGCCAGACGATCAACATGATCTTCGGGGGGAACGAGATCAACGGGGTCACTTTCTCGGAAGCAAAAAAGATGAAGGTATCAATAACCTAGAGCAAGAGACTCCGGGGAGTCGTTGAAGACGACATCACTTTCACGGAGGAGGAGGCAGACGGATT
Source organism: Nicotiana tabacum (assembly GCF_000715075.1). Taxonomy (NCBI): domain Eukaryota; kingdom Viridiplantae; phylum Streptophyta; class Magnoliopsida; order Solanales; family Solanaceae; genus Nicotiana; species Nicotiana tabacum. Next base: position 39,082,217 of record NC_134096.1, on the reverse strand, counting down.
GTTGCTACCACAAAACGACGCTTTGGTAATTTGTTTAAATATACTAGATTTTAAAATCAAACGTATTCTCGTGGATCTAGGAAGTTCGACTAATATCATATAATAGAGGGTATTGGAGAAAGCCAAACTCACTGGAAGCATCATTATGGCTACAAAACTCCTCGCCGGATTCAACCTCGCAAGCATGACAACCCAGGGAGAGATCCTACTACCCACGAACGTCGAAGGTGTGATGAAGACGACTCTTTTCGAAGTTGTGGATGGTGATATGGGTTATAACATTATTCTGGGAAGACTATGGTTGCACGAGATGAGAGTTGTACCATCAACATATAATCAGTTGATGAAATTACGAACACCCGAAGGAATCAAATAGATAAAAGGCGACCCACCGGAGGCAAGGGAGATGAATGCGATTTCGGTCTCCAGTAGCAAAGGGAAGGAGCATGCGGCATAGCAATTATAGGAACCGACGCCTGCTCCCGAATCGAGTGAAGTTAGACAGGGGAGAGGCGTCGGAATCATATCAGGTACCGAGATATGTCCAAGTACCAGAAGAGACGGACGCAACAAAATCCACAACAGAAGAGCTCGAGCAAGTTGCAATGTTTGAAAAGTTCTTGGAGAGGAAATTTCACTTGGGGACAAGACTGTACCCCGAGCTCAGATCTAGATTTATTGGATTTCTTAAATATAATGCCGATTGTTTTGCGTGGTCGCATGCAGATATGACAGGTATCCCAATGCAAGTGGTCGTACATAAGCTAAGCTTGGATCCCGACAGCCCTCTGGTAAGATAAAAGAAATACCCTATTGCGGAGGCCAGGAATAAATTTGTCAAAGAAGAGGTAATTCACCTACTTGATATCGATTCGATCCGAGAGGTAAAGTATACAGACTGGCTAGCTAATGTAGTAGTAGTTCCTAAGAAGAACAATAAATTTTGCATTTGTGTAGATTATAAGGACTTGAATAAGGCGTGCCTAAAAGACTCGTTGTTAATAAGTTTCCTCGATGCTTATTCCGGGTACAACCAAATTAAGATGAACCCGAAGGATCAGGAAAAGACTTCGTTCATAACGAATTTCGGCACATATTGTTATAATGTGATTCCCTTCAGGCTAAAGAATGTCGGAACCACTTATCAACGACTCGTAAACAAGATATTTGAAAAACAAATAGGGAAGACTATGGAAGTTTATATAGACGATATGCTCGTTAAGTCTTTGAACGCAATTGATTATCTTAAGCATTTGCAAGAAATATTTGACATCTTAAGGAAGCAAAACATGAAGCTTAAACCTGAGAAGTGCGTGTTCGGGGTCAGCTCCGGCAAGTTCCTAGGATTTCTAGTATCATAATGGGGGATTGAGGTAAACCCCGATAAGATCAAAGCCATTGAAGACATCCAGGACCAGCTATCAAGCGTGAAAGAAGTTCAAAGGCTCACAGGGAGATTGGCCGCTTTGAGCAGGTTTATTTCCCGGTCATCAGAAATGCCACCGTTTCTTCGCATCGAATGGACCCCGGAATGCCAACAGGCTTTGAGAGATTTGAAAAGGTACTTGTCAAGCCCTCCGTTACTATCAAAACCGAAGGAAAGTGGAAAACTGTTAGCGTACCTCGTAGTCACGGAGGTAGCAGTAAGTGCCGTTTTAGTCCGTGAGGACGAAGGTACGCAATCTCCCATTTGTTATGTTAGTAGAATTTTAACGGGAGCAGAAACTTGCTACCCGTATTTGGAGAAGCTAGCCTTAGCTCTCGTAGTCGCCGCTCGGAAGCTGAGGCCTTACTTTCAATGTCACCCGATAGTTGTGGTGACCACCTTTCCCCTGCGGAACATCCTTCACAGACCCGAGCTCACAAATAGATTAACCAAATGGGTTGTCGAAATGAGTGAATTCGATATATAGTATAAACAAGGGACTGCGATTAAGTCAAAAGTTTTAACCGACTTTGTGGCCGATTTCAGTCCTGGATTGCTGCCTTTGGCAACCAAAGAAGCAGTGATGGTGTCAAAATCGACATCAGGAGTTTGGACCTTATTTACGGACGGAGATTCCAATGTAAAGGGGTCCGGGCTTGGCATAATATTAACTACGCCTTCGGGAGAAACCCTAAGGCAGTCCATAAGAACGGTCCCTTTCACTAACAACGAAGCACAGTATGAAGCTTTGATTGTAAGACTCGAACTGGCCCGGTGACTAGATTCTGAGGTCATAGAAATCAAATGCGACTCCCAGCGGGTGGTAAATTAGGTCTACAGGATCTTCGAAACCAAAGAGAAGCGCATGCAATAATACGTAGTGAAGGTCCAGGACCTGCTAGCTCGATTTAGGGAGTGGTCGATTACTCACATCCCGAGGGAAGAAATTGCAGAAGCAGATGCATTAGATAACCTTGGTTCATTAACGAAAATTAAGGGATCAGATTCCGGGATGGTAGTACAACTCATGCACTCGGTTCTGGACGCAGATATCTACTATAATATAAATACGACTAATATGGTCAGGGACTAGAGGAATGAGATCATCGATTATCTCAAACATGGGAAGTTTTCCGAAGACCCCAAAGCGTCACGGGTGTTGAGCGCCAAAGCAGCACGATATAGCTTCAAAGGAGGCCAACTGTATAGGAAATCTTTCCAAGTCCTGCTGGACCGATGCTTGGGAGCGTTCGAAGCTAATTATGTTATGCAAGAAGTCCACGAAGGGATATGTGGAAATCATTCGGGCGCAGATTCCTTAGTACTAAAACTAGTAAGGGTAGGATATTATTGGCCCCGAATGGAACAAGATGCCAAAGCTTTCGTGCAAAAATGTGATAAGTGCCAATGCTACGCACCACTGGTACATCAACCAGCAGAACCATTACATTTATTTCTATCTCCATGGCCGTTCATGAAGTGGGGAATGGATATCGTCGGACCACTACCGCCGGCCCCTGGTAAGGTAAGGTTTTTGTAAATTTTAACTGACTATTTTTCTAAGTGGGTTGAAGCAGGTCCTTATCAGAAGATCGGCGAACGTGAAGTGGTGGATTTCTTGTGGGAGAACATAATTTATAGATCGGGAATACCAAAAGAGATAGCCTGCGATAACGGACCACAATTTATAGGCGCAAAGATCATAAAGTTCCTTGAAGATTTGAAAATCAAGAGAATCACATCTTCAACCTATCACCCGAGCGCAAATGGTCAAGTGGAATCAACGAACAAAGTGATTATATAAAATATCAAGAAGAGGTTGGAAGTGGCTAAAGGTAAATGGCCTGAGGAACTGCCTGGAGTGCTATGGGTGTTGAACAACGGCCAAATCGAGAACAGGAGAAACTCCTTTTTCCCTTGTGTATGGAGCAGAAGCCTTAATCCCGGTGGAAGTATGAGAGCCTACCTTGAGATATTTCCATGCAAGTGAAGAGACGAACAACAAAGCGATGTTAGTTAACTTGGAGCTACTCGATGAGCGTAGGGAATTGGCACATATAAGAATGGCGGCTCAGAAGCAAATAATGGAAAGATATTATAATCAAAGAGTCAACGTCCGTTATTTCAAAGTGGGAGACTTCGTTCTGAGGAAAGTAACTCAAAACACCCGGGAACTCAACGCAGGGAAACTAGGTCCAGCCTGGAAAGGCCCCTATCGGGTTTTAACTGTCATCGAGAAAGGTTCATACGAGTTAGAGAATCAGAATGGAGAAAAGTTGATAACCAACTAGAATGTGGCACACCTCACAAGATATTATTGCTGACAAATATCACATGTACTGAAAGTATGTGCTGCACTCTTTTTCCCTTCATCTAATTTTTGTCCCACTTGGGTTTTTCTGGCAAGTTTTTTAACGAGGAAGCAACGGAAAGCATACTACGAAGAAAGTTTCAACACAAGCAATAAGACCTTTAATAGCAAGGCACACAAGCGAAAAATCACTCCGGGGGCGGTTAGATAACCTTTGGCTCGATAGCAAAATTCTCACCGGGAAAGTGAGTTTGCTATCAAGCAAAGGTTACCCGACCGTTCACAAGTGCAAACCACTAGAGGATTGTTAGATAGTCTTTTGCTCGATAGCATAAATTCCTAAGGGGAAGCGAAGTTTGTTACCGAGCTGAAGATTGTCTAGAAATTCATTAGTGGGGTCCTCGAAGGTGCAAAAATTCCATTATTTTAATTCGTATTCTTCGCATTCGAACACTGGGGGAATGATATGAGGATACGGCAACAATGACTGACACGTCGACGGGAACACAAAATCGGAAACATAGTTGTATGGCCAGCCCCGTAAAAATAAGTTGTACAAGTTAGCCACAAGAAATGGCAATTTCTTTTTAGCATAACGAATGCTTATGTACTTTTTGAAAAAGGAAGAAATAAAGTAAAGTCCTTTTATTTTCCATCTTGTTTCTTGTCTAACCGATGAATTGATTTTATCATTTGAAAGTTAAACAAGTACTTTAAATGTTTGTGCCGTAATAAACAAGAGACGTCTTCTTCAAGATCACCGTAAACATAAGAGGGACCTCTCTTATAAAAACCCTCGTGATAAAGGGTTGATTTCGGAAGAACTTGTGCCCCAAATCCAAATGCTTTCGTGGGTAAAATACACCTAAGGCCTTACATAATAAGAAGCAAATAGTAAAACTTGCGTAGAACACTTAAGCAAAAAAGAATGCAAAGATTAAAACTTGCATAAATGTTCAAATAAAAAAAATGACTCATGCAATACTTGAACAAAAGATGTATTTATTCACAATAAATGTGCCGAAGCGACACAGATACAAAAGTTGGAAAAAGAAAGGAAAAGCTAAACTGCTGCATCTCTGGAACCCGGAGGAAGAGAAGTGTCCGTGCCCTAGGGGAAGTGGGTAGATCCGTTGATGGCTCAACATCTTGGCCCTCATCAATTTGGCCTTCAACATCTTCGCCTTCCAGTTCCTCTTCAGTTCCCGAAGTTTCGGAACCGGAACCAGAAGAATCGGAAGCATCAGGCCCTGCCGAGAGACCCCTTTTAGCAGCTGACTCAAGATCACGGGCCTTAGCGATTTCGGCATCAAAGTCAATGATACCCGCTTTAGCCTCTTCCAAGGTTTTTCTCCTCATGTTACATAACATAAGTTTTCTCAACAACGAGGGGAGTCGCTCGACGCTTAAGTTCTTCTTTGAGTTGGATAACCTCGGCAAAAAGATTTTCCCGAGCAGATCTAATGGACTTGAGGCTAACGTCAATTTCGTGGACAGTAGAGCTAAAAATTCTATTATGCTCAATGGTCTTCTTGTACTTATCCTCTAATTGGGCATATTTCACCCCCGCAGCAGCAAGCTCTTCAGTTTTGGAGTTCAAGGCTGCCACTAGGTTGGTCAATCTCTCAGCAGAGGCAGCCTCGCCATTGGTTGCAGCAAGAACGGCACTATGGACTTCATCCCATTTGGCCTTGGCCTTGGCCTCATCAAATTGAATCCTCAGCGGGCCAATCTCTTGGCTAAGGGTTTCCACTTGTTGCTCGCTTTGCTGCAAACGAGTCTCTAACACAACGACCTCAGCAGCTTTGGCTTCCAATTCTAAGAGGCGAGTAGCAGTTTGCTCCCACTCGACCAAAAGTTGATTCCGTGCGGAGGTAAATTCTTCCTTTTCCCGAATCAACCTCTGGAGGCCCTCAAAAGCAAGAAAATTGGCCTACAAAACAAGAATGGCAAACTCAGGATATTTTCAGTCAAAAACAGAATAAATAACAAAAGAAGTGAAGAATGTAACACTGCGGCGTTGCGGATGGCATTGTTCAACAAGCACTCTCCCGAGAGAGCTTGTATATTTTCCCAATCTTTTTCTGAAGCCAAAGGCTTTAGATAGTTAGCAAGTTTCACCGGCCGGGATAATATATTGCATCCGGTGGAGACCGAGAGAATAACGCTCCTCCTCCTTTGCGCATCTTCTGAGGGGGCGTCATAATTTTGCCACAAATTGCCATGAACTGGGGACTAGGGGAGAAGAACACCCTTTTCTCTGACAGATGCGGCTGATGGAGATAATGTAGCAGCTGCTAGTGGAAGAGTTGGTGAAGGTGGAGATGATGTAGTAGTTGCTGGTGTTGGTGAAGATGGAGATGAAGTTGATGGTGTTGAAGGGTGAGAAGCAGCTACGACAAACACAGTGTTGGTTGCTCATCAATCGAAGACGGCAGGGACCCAGTACTCAGGCGCACAATACCTAGTGCAACGACTGGGATCCCGAAGTGGGAGTTGGCATTTTCCACCATTTCATACTCTCCCTAGAGCGCCGAGACATCATCCTCAGTTGGTGTAACTAACTCGACAGATTGAGCGGTCTGTTGAGTTGGGGAAGGTCATCGTCTTCTATGTAGAGAAGCTCCCTCCTAGCTAGCTTAATCATCACAGTATCTACGGCCGGCCCGGGCATATGTCTCATCACTACGACTTTCGGAAATAACTCGGGGGCAGTATTTTTTGCCCTCTTATTCTTTCCTCCGACCACGGAGGAACGCCTTCTTTTTGGTTGCTTGTTCTCCGACCGGGGACTCTGAGAAGAAGTACCTGCACTAGAAGCAGTCACGGAGACGCATGTTTGTGAAAAAGCTTTCTACAACAGCCTCGCCGCATCAGCAAGATCAGCCAAAACGTCCTCCTCGAGGACGACAACTGAGCCCTGGGGTAGATCTATATTCAATAGAAGAGAAGAATCAGATAACTTTCTCGTAAGAAAAGGTAAGGACATGATGAGTTAAACTTACCATGATTTTTCGCCTTCCACCCATATTTCAGGGATAGCTCTTTCCACGAGTAGGTTTCGGGCGTTGTAACGTCCAAATTTTTTTGAACCCATTGGTCCAAGCCCTCAACCCTAGGGGGAACCCATCGAGTCGTTGAGGCATGTAAAGGAAGAAAAGTTAATAATGACAAGGAAATGATCCTTAACAAGAGTAGAAGCAAACTGTATACTTATGAGTGCGGTTCCACAATTCCGGGAAGGAAGGAGCCGATGCCGGGATGATTTCACTAGTGGTAACTGAAATAAACTGTTCCATCCACCCACGATAGTTATCATCATCCATGCTGGATAGCAGTTCATGGTGGCCTCATTTGCTGAAGTTAATCATCCCCCGCAGAAGATCTTGGGGGAATAGAGGTTCATCACGTGAGCAAGGGATAGATCCCCCCCTTTCCTGGCTAATGCACCGAAGGCAAGCAATCGTCCTCTGTACGGAGGGACTTACCTGTGCCAAACACACTTGGTAGCGGAGGCAAAACTCCTCAATAACGGAGTCAAGCTCTCCACTCAGAGAAAATATCCCCAAAGTGAAGGGATACATATAGAAGTATGTAAAACCCTTCTTGGGTAAGGTTACCCACTCCGCCAGATCAGGAGCGATAATATCTAAATCCTGGCAACGACAATCTTCCTTCACAGTAGGAATGCTAGAAGGACAGATGGAAGAAGGATATCTGCTAATGGCCCATGTACGAGGGCTAATAGAAGGAAATTTCGCTTCGAAGTCTTTTGTTGTGATAAGACTTCTAGGGATGATGGTGCTCACTGTTGGAGGAGCAGCGTCATCGACTTTGTTTTTGTTCTTGGAGAAACTGATATTTTTTTAAGAAGAAGCCATTGTATGTTAAGGTAGAAGGAAAAGTTTTTCTCGTTTGAAGAGAGCTAAAGAAAGGTTGAAGAACATAATACAAGTTGAATAAAGAGAGTTTGAGAGAGATTGGAGAATTATGGAGTATGAATGAAGGAGGTTGATGCGTATAAGTAAAGGTTTAGGCGGCTAAATTCGTGGCCATGATTACCTCGATAACCAAAGACAAGTGTTCCATTTGTCACTGGAAAGAATGACGCTCATAACAACAACAACAACAACAACAACAACAACAACAACCCAGTAAAATTCCACTAATGGGGTCTGGGGAGGGTAGTGTGTACGTAGACCTTACCCCTACCCTAAAGGAATAGAGAGGTTGTTTCCGAAAGACCCTCGGCTCAAGAAAACAAAAAGATAAAAGGACAATAGGAGACAATATTAGTATCACCACAGCAATCATAGGAAAAATAGGAACACCATGAAATGCAAAAGAAAGATGCAAAAGCGATAACTAGTAAATAGGACATGCACTGAAAAGCGAAGTAGTAAAATACAACATTGTCACTAGCTATCTTAGACAAAAACCCTACATGGCTAGTCCCACAATGGTATGAAGTAAGTCAAGACTCAACTACATCCTAACCTACAACTCTAATACTCGACCTTCACATATTTCTATCAAGTGTCATGTCCTCGAAAATTTGGAGCCTCGCCATATCCTGTCTGATCACCTCTCCCCAATACTTCTTAGGCCGCCCTCTACCTCTTCTCATGCCCTCCACAACCAGCCGCTCACACCCCTGTACCGGAGCATCTGGGCTTCTCCTTTGAACATGTCTGAACCATCTAAGCCTCGCTTCCCGCATCTTGTCCTCAATGGGAGCCACGTGCACCTTCTCCCGAATAATATCATTCCTAATCTTATCTATCCTAGTGTGCCCGCACATCCACCTCAACATCCTCATTTCTGCTACTTTCATCTTCTGGATATGTGAGTTCTTAACGGGCCAACACCCAGCCCCATACAATATGGCCGGTCTAACCACCGCTTTATAGAACTTACCTTTGAGTATTTGTGGCACTCTCATGTCACACAGGACTCCAGATGCTAACCTCAACTTCATCCATCCTATCCCAATACGGTGTGTGACATCCTCATCGATCTCCCATCCCCCCTGGATAACCGAACCAAGGTACTTGAAGCTGCCTCTACTTTGGATAACCTGTGATTCAAGCCTCACATCAATGCCCACTTCCCCTGGCTCAGCGCAGAATTTACACTCCAGGTATTCTGTCTTCGTCCTGTGCAATTTGAAACCCTTCGACTAAAGAGCCTGTCTCCAAACCTCTAGCCTCTCGTTAATACCGGCTTGCGACTTATCAATCAGAACTATGTCATCGGCGAATAGCATGCACCATGGCACCTCCCCTTGAATATGGTGTGTTAACACATCGATCACCAAGGCGAATAAGAACGGACTGAACGCAGAACCTTGGTTTAACCCCATTACAATCAGAAAATGCTCAAAGTCGCCTCATACTGTCCTAACCCGAGTCTTAGCCCCATCATACATGTCCTTAATCGCCATAATATAGAGAACTGACACACCTTTTGGCTCCAGGCATCTCCAGAGAACTTCTCTAAGAACCTTGTCATACGCTTTCTCTAGGTCAATAAAGACCATGTGCAGATCATTCTTCCTATATCTGTACAGTTCCACCAACCTCCTAACAAGGTGTATAGCTTCTGTAGTCGAACGACCCGGCATGAACCCGAACTGGTTGTCGAATACAGACACTGTCATCCTCACCCTCACTTCAACCACCCTCTCCCACACTTTCATGGTATGACTCAGTAATTTGATACCCCTATAATTATTACAACTCTAGATATCACCTTTGTTCTTATATAATGGGACCACCGTACTCCACCTCCACTCATCCGGTATCCTCTTCTCCTTAAAAATAACATTAAACGACCTAGTTAACCACTCTAAACCTGCTCTCCCCACACACTTCCAAAATTCTACCTGAATCTTGTCTGGCCCGATCGTTCTGCCCCTACTCATCTTATGCATAGCTCCCACGACCTCATCAATCTCGATATGCCTGCAGTACCTAAAGTCACGGTGACTCTCGGAATGCTCCAATTTGCCTAGCACAATATCCCGATCCCCTTCTTCATTCAGAAGTTTATGAAAGTAAGTCTGCCATCTCCTCTTAATCTGGGCATCTTCCATTAATACTCTACCATCTTCGTCCTTGATGCATCTCACTTGGTCCAAATTCCGAGCCTTCCTCTCTCTCAACTCGGCCAGCTGGAATAACTTCTTCTCCCCGCCTTTTTTCCCCAGTTCCTCGTACATACGACCATAAGTTACAGTCTTAGCCTCTGTGACTGCCAGCTTAGCCTCCTTCCTAGTTGTCTTATACCTCTCCATGCATGCTCACCTCTCCTCCTCATTTGTGCTCCCCACTAACTTCAGGTACGCCGCTTTCTTAGCTTTCACTTTACCTTGAACTACTTCATTCCACCACCAGTCTCCTTTGTGCCCACTAGAGATGACGCTCATAAAGATGCAATAAATACCTGCCACCCGGTAGCATTCAATGGAGAATATTCTACATCATTTAGTACAATGCCCGTTACAAAAAATTTATCATTTATGCTCACTGTTACACACTCTTCAATGGCCCTCATAATTGCCATTAAATAAGGGCATGATTCTAAGACCTTGTTCCCTAAAAGCAGCTATAAATAGTGAGCTCTGTTATAAATGACACGAATTTTTTGGCAAACTTACGCTATAATCTATTTAAAGCTCTATACAATTTTATCTTGTTACTTTTTGATTTCATTATTATTGTGTCCGAAAACTTCGCTCACGGAATTACTGTTTCTGTTATTTCATCTTTATATCAAGGCTAAGTATTACATATTTCTTCAATTATTTTATTATTTCATGATCGAATTAATTCACTTATCTAGACACCACGTATAAATTCAACTGTACCATTTTACGGATAAACAATCTTGACAAAGATAAAAGCAAGAGAAATTAATGCATGTGAACAAGTATTAATTTGGTGGGTTTTTGTTGGTTTGGCTTATCCTTCTCCATTTATAGCAAACTATATTCTACTCCCTCCGTTCACTTTTACTTTTTCAGTAATATAAAAATATATTTTTATTTTTACTTATCACTTTGAGCATATCAAGATAAGACAATTTCTTTTTTCCTGTTATACCACAATATTAATTACTCATTTCAAATCATTTTCTTAAATCCATTAAAAATATGCATCAATTAATATGGATATCATGGTAAATTATACACTTCATTTATTAATTCTTAAAGGATGTGCAAAATCAAAAGTGCACAAATAAAAATGAACGAATAGGATAATATTTTGTAAAGTCCACACCAAATAAAGGTGGAGCATGAGAGCACGTAATATTTTGTTGTCATGCAAAGATGCAAAAGTTATCCGTACAAAGACAACACATAGTTAAGGAATAGGGACAACGAACCAAAACTGGGAAACCGCACATGAAACAGAAAATGGCGGGACCCATTTTGAAACTGGGTCCCACACATCAGCGTCCAGAGGAGTTGTCCATATCCGGTTGCCTCACACGTGGGACAAAAGTAGGTCCCATCTCATAAACAATAGAAGGGGGCATAATATCGGCTCAACCCAAAAAATTGATCGAACCAATAATTTCGATTTATATGGTTCGATTTTTCGGTCGATTTGCGATTTATATTTTTTAAAAGATTTGGTGTTCGATTCAGTTTTAGTATTTCGATTTTTTGGTTAACCGAAAAATCGAAATTCTTTTAAGTATGAGGCCTATAACCTGAGGGCTTATCTTAACTCTTAAGTCTAACATGTTAAATATGGGCCCAATCATTTATTAATTGTTAGTAAATGTTGAAGCCCAAACCCCAAAATACCATACTTTTTAAAAGTTCATCCAACCCCAAAGCCATGCTACCCAAAATTTAAATAACTACCATGATCATTGTTCAATAAATTACGTTATTTATTGGTTTTTCGATGATAACATAAATCTCTTTTGTTACTTTCAGTTAATGTGCAAATCATAACTGCTATTACTAAGAAAATATTGAATTGCAAATTCAACAATAAAAAAAATAATCATTACTACATATTCTTAGCAAATACAATAAGCATATATTCTTAGTGCATATTTTATTATTTTCTAGTTAAATTTTATGTTATAGTAGATTACAGAATGACAATTTGCTAAGCATGCATTGAGCCTCAGAAACTTTGTAAGAATTAATTCGAGGCTCATTTATTGCTTAAGAAAGAAGTCCAATTTGACAAACCTGAAATCGAAAAATCAAACCGAAATAACCGCACCTAATCGCAAGAAAATCAAATCGTACCGAAAATACTTTGGTTCGATTTTGGTTATTAAAATCGAAAATCGAAAAAATCGAACCGAACCGACATTCACCCCTAATAAACAAGGCTAAGGAGAAAAGTTACAAATAAAATTACATTAAAAGCCCTCACGTTCCTAACGACTCATCTCGAAAATCATCTACATTTTTGAAAAATTACTAAGAGCCCGTTTGGCCATATTTTTCTTTTTTTAGCTTTTTTCAAAAAAGATTTACTTTTTTTCGGAATTAATATTTATCATGAAAATTTTAAATTTCACTTGTAGTTGAATTAGAAATATTTCGAAAATTTAAAAAACTCCAAAAAGCTATTGTTTAAAAATTTCATTTCAAACCACACACAAAAAAATAAAAAAAACAGCTTCAAATTATAGTACTCATGTCCAAATACAACTCTAATTTTTAAATATCATTTTTATTTGAAAAATAATTTCACATTTTCTGGAATTTTATCATTCTTATGTCCAAACGCCCACTAAGTGTTTGTTTTAAATTTTATTATACATAGGGGGTTAGGGTTGGGCAAATGGCAAAAGAAAATTACAAGGCGAAAATTGAATCCTGATCAATAAGGTGGAAATCAGGTTACCAAACAATTCGGCTAACATCATTTAAAAAATCAAGTTACATATATTAGTTTTGCAAATAATTTAACTTGTTATTATATGTTATTTAAGTTTATTTTTTCATTACCAAATCGAGATTGCTACAACCAATTATAGCATGTTACATGTTAATTTAATCCGATCTATGTTATATTAAAAGCATGAAGACCATTAGTAAAATATCGTTCACTTTTTTTATTATTTAGATTTTAAGTTCACATTAGACAAAATAGTCATTTAATTATTTTTCTAATATTAAGACTTTAAAATTAAATCTTTTCTTATTTGAACTTTGTAGGAATACCTATATTTAGGCTTTACAATTCAATAAGATTGTTTGAACTTATATAAGATTGAATTATTTAACATAATTATAATTCATTCCATGTTATTTTTTTAATATTTAGGACCTTGCAAATTTGAAAACTACCCCTTGACGTGGCATTGAATTTTATAATAATTTGATTCCTAAAGAACATGTATTTTTAAAGACCTTGTATTACCTTTCAAGATAAATTTTGAAAAATATGCGTACAACTATGAAAGGTGTGCCAATTTCTTTTTAAAATTTAAAAAGTCTAAAAAGGGTTTATTAAGCCCCCGACTTATGAAAAAGGAGTAAAAATAAATTACATGTTGCTCCATCAAAATTAGACAGGTGACTTTTAGTTCATAAGTATGTTGCTTTTCCCCCCTTTTTCCTTATTTTTGATTTTTGTTTAATATATATAGATAAAAGTGATATCTCCTACTAATTATGAATGAATTTTTCGGGTTAATTTCTATTATCATAAGAGTGAACATTATTTTATTTAACTTCTTAAGAAATGAACTATTAAATTTTATGACACACAAAAATTAAATAGTTAATGTTACCAAACCATTACTTGGATATGATTATATAGAATAGAATATTGAATTCATGTTTATAATTTCTCAGAATTATAAGATACTCATATGCTTACTGTCATGTTTTATTAGAATATCAAAATCAAGTCAAAATTCTCTCAACACTATGCATTTTCTTAGCCTTTTCAATTACTTCTTTTAAATACTTTTGATTATATTCTGTAATATTTAATTACTTTATAAATTCATAAATATATGTTCTAATTAAGATGAAAATTCTATTTGACTTTCGCATTGGAAAATCTATTGAAGATTAGATGAGATAGTATTTCTATTTTGACTTAATTAACCTACAAACACAAAATAAAAAAATGAAGTATCGTTCGATTATTTTACTTTTTGAAAATGGACTTTTCATTTGATAAAACTATTGTTAAATACTTACAAATTTGGATGAGTTAATATTAAAAAAGAATCAACAAAAACAAATTCTTTAATGTTGAGGAAAAATATTTTGTCATTAAAATAAATAATTAGCAAAAATATTTAATTTGATTTTCTTTCCTTTAATGTATTTCCAGAACATGTTGGATTATTATGGAAAACTATGTGTCCAACAATCAAGAAGGACTTCAGTGTGAAATACAAAAGAAAGTTTTGATAATAGCAAAGGAACAAAGACAATATATGGCATATGCACAAAGAAACATTATCCGTACGGGGTCAGGATGCATTAGATAAAATAATGCATGCATTAGCTTTAATTTGTGTATTAATAATACCTTGTTTGATACACTTTTTGAACATATACATTAGTTATGCAAGTATTAGTTAGACACCTTATTTGGTATTATCATATGCATAACTAATGCATAAGAAACCATTGTATTAACAATGCAATGAGTTTTAATGCATGCATTAACTTAGTTAAAGATAAAATTGACCTTCAAAATTTATGTTTGATTAAAATATACTATTATATTAATGCAAGTTTGAAATAATCCAAGAAAGTGGGAAATAAAGTTATATCTCTAGTAAATAAATAAATAATTAGCATTTTATATAAATAAATATCCAGTTCTATACTACAATATAGGTAGACAAGTCAAATAATTTTTTTTTAAACCTTTCTCATATAAAAACATTCCTCAACATATATATTTTTTTAAAGATAAAGTGATGGACTGGTTATGAGGGTATTTTTGTAAACAAACAATTCTTTTAGAAATTGTGCAATGATAAGAGAAAAATATCATGCATAAGTTGAACTGGAATCTAATTTTTAGTACTAATATTTTTTCTTTCTTTGCAGGAAATAATTAAACTAATAAGAAAAAGGAACAATGAGAAGAAAAAGTTCACTTTTCAAATTTGCAAAGAAGAACTATAATGCTGAAAAATTAAAAGTAAAGTGGTGTATGCAACTTTACAAATGATGAAAGTATTTGTGCAAATGAAAAACTCCAAGTAAATGGCCTACTTGCCGATTTGGAGGATTAAATTTCAGCAAACTTTACAACTACAAGCACATGCAAGTTGCCAACTTGGAAAAATATATGTGAGAAATCAATGTACATAATATACTTTTTCATCTATAAATAGCGTTACATTGAGCTTTCTCATTACACAGAAAATTGAGAGGAGAGCTTCTTCTTTTCCTTGCTTCTTTCATTACTTTCTTTTCTTCTTTTAGCTATTACAGTGTCTTCATTTCTAGTTCCGAATAAATTATAATGTTAGAAATTACTCTAGCACCTATTTTTAATTAAATAGGGGGAATTATTCTCTTGAATATTTCTTTCTATTTTCTTACTTAATGGGAAAGAATATTTTCGTTGTGAGTACTAACTCCATTATGGAGTAACTTTTCTTGTGTTGGGAGAATGACGGATCTTAATATTTCTATATGATAGTAGATATTATCCCTCAATTTTATATGTTTGAGCTGAAGTTTTTTTTTTCATTTAAATTTTATCTGCTTTATAATTAGGTGTTATTTAATTTATTAACATCTATCTATTTCGTACTACATATTAACTTCTTACTAATTCTGTAATCGAAAGAGGCGGAAGAGTAATATAGTTAATTTTGGTATTGATAGATGTTAATTTTTATTTAGTGACATCTAACTCTTATATGTTAAAATTGATTCTACATTTATTTGTAATCGAAAGAGGCGAATATTGTAGTAATAAGTTATAACAAGTAGGGTAACCGAAAGGGACTTACTAAAAAGAGCAAGTTTTAGTTTAAGCATATTTTTTTGGCTCTTTAATATTACTATTTTGACGATTAATTTGTATAACCGAGAGGATTGCAATTAATTGTTCAACTTAAGTAATAATATATAAATGTAATCGTGAGAGGTACTTATACATTTGTGAGAAATATAAATTGAAGGATAATTTTATCTATTATATAATAGAAATATTAAGTGAAGTTATGATCCCAACATCTTTTTATTATATTTATGAAAAACAAAATATTTTCTATTGCTCTATTCATACATTTTTAGTTAGTTAATTCACAACTCAACTGTCACGACCCAAACCGATGGGCCATGACGAGTGCCCGAATCCTACCTGTCGAACACCCCTAAGCATGCGTCTAAGATATAAACATGAATTCAGGGTTGGTCATGAAAAACATCTATCAATAAATCGCTAAATTACGTGAATAACATACGTGAGGGAAACATGTCCAAAAGACATATATACATATACATGCAGAATACGGTAGGGCGAGCCGACAAGGCTGCATAATATCCAACTATACATGACTGTCTACTGACCTCTAATAGAGTGTACAACTGTATAAAAGACAGGACTGGGCCCCGTCGTACCAATATCTACATAAAAAAATAGCGTACCAAAACTAATAACAACTCCGGATCAAGTGGAGCACACCAAATCTCGTTGATCAAGGATCCTAAAAAGAGGGTCCGTCAGCCTGTCTACCTGTACCTGCGGGCATGAAACTCAGCGTCCCCAGGCAAAAGGGACGTCAGTACGAATAATGTGCCAAGTATGTAAGGCATGAAAATCAGTATACAAAAGACATAAAAGAAACATGAATTAATGGAATCCACCTGTAAGTCTAAATAACTTTGTGAGTCCTGAAATATTTATAAGTTCATGCATGTGCATATAAATATCGCATCATGCATAGGTATATGTGTACATAACATCATCAAGCCTCTGAGAGCATCCCGTCATATCATCTCGGCCTCTGTGGGCGAAATCATCAACATATACCAACTGATCAAGTGGTGGTGCATATATAATGTCGTAACCTTTTATCATATCCCATATACGTATAATATACGCGTATATAACGCCATCTGGTCATGGGTCAATGTACATGTATAAATAAATAAAATGCATAAGAAGTGAGTTAATAAGATTTCTCGGAATGTCAATAGATCAATATGTCTTCAGATAAACTTTATCAACTACGTATTCTTTCTGAGACCCATGAACTAAAGATATAATAAGACACATGGGAAATCAAGAACATAGGCACCCCTAGTGCTTCTATAAGTATAGGCATTTATGAAAGTTGTGCATTTACTCATTTCGTTTGTATCGTATGAATTATACCAAAAGGAAAGAAGGGATAACCTTAACATACCTGAGTCAATTCTCTTGAAAATCCCTCTAATACACGACAATCGCGAAAAAACATGTGACGGCAAGATCGATGTAGGAAAAAATCCGTATGATATTCTTGAGAAAGGTTATACCGGGCTCCCTTAGAATTGCAAATCCCGTTGTTATTGTGTAATATAATCTCGTATGAATTTGCTGAAACTTTCCTCCATTACATTGTAGATATAAGCATCTTCATTTTGTGAATTAGAGAGGTCTTTAATCCTAGTGGGTGTGGGCCCCACTTATGTGATGACTTAGCCACAAAATCCCCTAAATAAGCCACATAGTTACATAGAGCAACAATCATTGTTTGGTTTTTTATCCATATTTTACTTGTTGGCACGTTGGGGGGGGGGGTTCATTAAGCTTAACCACAAGTCCTAATCACCTTGTTAATCTCCTACTAAACTAATAATTAACTAATTATCCACATAATTAAGAATTATCTCAAATTACTTAAAATACTACTCACTTTTAATACACTTTATACACCTTACTATCATGGTCATGTGGTACCTTATATGGCACTAGTCCATAAATACCGAGTATTATAGCTTGGACCGTATTTTATCCCAAATTGACAAACTTCAACGAAACTCATTTTCTTTGATTCGTTAACCCTCTAACCTTCACGGCACTCACTTATCACTTGTTACAAATAACATAAATATTTATAATCTCAAAAATAATATCATTCCCAAGATTATGTCGATTAACTTACGACAAAACTTTAACGTACGAAATGCGAGATGTAACATCATTTCCCTCTTAGAAACATTCGTCCTCGAATGTTTAACTCTCCGGGATCTATATAAATTTTGGCAGAGTCGCCTTTGTAACAGTACTACTATCAACCCTTCCTGTAGAAAACTCAATAATTCAATGCCACATATTGCCACAATCATCAATCACGACAATGGCCTCACACGACCAATGAAAATAATTAACACAGAATCCATACTCGTACCTTAAGGCTGTGATGTCTCAGTCGGATCCTCTTCTGGAAGAGGAAACAAGTGAGGATACCTAGACTTCATGTCCACTTCAGCTTCCCAAGTCATTTCTTTGACATTTTTGTTTCTCCAAAGTACTTTCACCGAAGCTACTCTTTAGTCCTCAATCTCCGAACCTGTCTATCTAGTATAGCAATGGGAGTTTCCTCATATGATAGCTACTCTGTGACCCGAACATCGTCAACTGACACGACTTTGTAAGGATCTCCGACACATTTATGAAGCATAGACACATGAAAGACTGGATGTACGGACTCCAAGTCAGAATGCAAGTCTAACTCATATGCTACCTGGTCTACTTTGCGTATGATCTTATATGGTCTAATGTATCGAGGGCTATGTTTTCCTTTCTTACCGAACCTCATAACGCCTTTCATCGGTGATACCTTTAGGAATACCCAATCGTCAACCTGAAACTCTAAGTCTCGTCCTCAATTATCCGCATAAGACTTCTGACGGCTTTGAGCTGCTAATAGCCTTTCCTGTATAAACTTAATCTTCTCAATTGCCTGTTGTACCAACTCTAGTCCTACTAACTTAGTTTCCCCAACATTAAACCATCTTATACGCGACCTACACTTTCGTCCATAAAGAGCTTTGTATAGAGCCATCTGAATACTGGAATGATAACTATTATTATACGCGAACTCAATAAGCGGAAGATGATCATCCCAGCTACCCTTGAAGTCCATCACACAAGCCCGTAACATATTCTCAAGTGTCTGAATAGTATGCTCAGCCTGTCCGTCTGTCTGGGATGAAATCTTGTACTAAGACTTACCTGAGCACCTATATCCGAGATAATAGATATAGGGACACCATGAAGTCGTACTATCTCCTTAATGTAAAGCCTTGCATAATCCTCTGTGGAATATGTAGTCCTAACGGGCAGAAAATGGGCTGATTTTGTAAGTCTATCAACAATCACCCATATAGAATCGAACTTGTGTTGGGTACAAGGTAAGCCTACGATGAAATCCATATTAATTACTTCCCACTTCCAAGTCGGAATCTCCATAGCCTGCAATAATCCACCGGGTTTTTGATGCTCAATCTTAACCTGCTGACAATTAGGGCACTGAGCAATAAACTCCGCTATATCCTTTTTCATTCCGTCCCAACAATATATTTCCCTGATATCATGATACATTTTTGTTGATTTTGGATGGATATAATAACGAGAATAATGAGTTTCTCCCATAACCTGTCGGCGCAGCCCTGCAACATTAAGGACACATAATTGCCCTCGATATCCAAGGACTCCATCTCCTGTAATCTCAAATAGTGTCTTCTCCTTCTGAGGGGTTGTATCCCTATAATGAGCTAACACATGATCCTCGTACTGGCGTTTCTTCACTTCAGTTACTAAAATAGATGTTGTCGTTTCCTGATTAGTAACTCTGGTATCACTTAAGTCCAGTAATCGAACTTCAAGACTAGCTAGCTGATAAATCTCAGAGGCTATCCCCCTCTTCTCTAGCTATAAATATGATAGGCTACACATAGATCTACGGTTGAGGGCATCGACTACTACATTCACCTTCCCTGGATGGTATAAAATATCAACGTCATGGTCTTTCAGTAGCTCCAACCATCTCCTTTGACGTAAATTCAATTCCTTTTGCTTGAAGATATACTGAAGGCTCTTATGATCCGTATAGATATCAACATGAATGCCATACAAATAGTGTCTCCACATCTTTAGTGCATGAATCACCATAGCTAACTCTAGATTGTGGGTCGGGTAATTCTTCTTGTGCTTTCTTAGTTGTCTAGAAGCATAAGCTACAACCTTACCATGCTACATTAGTACACAACCCAATCCAACGCCCGAAGCGTCACAATAGATAGCATAACCATCGATCCCCTCTGGGAGCGTTAGAATCGGTGCTGAAGTTAATCTGTACTTCAATACCAGTAAACTCCATTCGCAAGCATCATTCCATTAAAACTTAGCTTCCTTCTGAGTCAACTTTGTCAATGGTGCTGAAAGAGAAGAAAATACCTCTACAAATCTCCTGTAATACCCTGCCAAACCGAGAAAGCTATGAACCTTCGTCGGTGTCGTAAGTCTAGGCCAAGTCTTTACTGCCTCAATCTTTTGTGTATCAACCCGGATACCTTCACCTGAAATAATATGCCTAAGGAAAGCTACAGAATTCACATTTAGAGAGTTTGGCGTAGAACTTCTCTTTTTGTAGAACTTTGAGCATAGTATGCAAATGATATGCATGCTCAGTCTCTGAACGAGAATAAAAAAATATATCATCGATAAATACAATCACGAACAGATCTAGAAAGGGTCTGAACACATGGTTCATCAAGTCCATGAATACTGCTGGTGCGTTAGTCAAACCGAATTACATAACACGAAACTCAAAGTGCCCATATCTGGTCCTGAATGCTGTCTTCGGAATATCTTTCTCCTTAACCCTTACCTGATGGTACCCGGACCTCAGGTCTATCTTCGAGAAACACTTGACACCTTGCAACTGATCAAATAAATCATCAATCTTCGGGAGTAGGTACTTATTCTTGATCGTCATATTATTCAACTGTCTATAATCAATACACATCCTCAAGGAACCATCTTTCTTCTTCACAAACAATACAGGTGCTCCCCACGGTGATGTACTAGGTCTAATAAAGCCTTTTTCAAGCAAGTCCCTTAGTTGTTCCTTCAACTCTCTCAGCTCTGCAGGTGCCATTCTATAAGGAGGAATAGATATTGGCTGAGTATCTGGTAATAGGTCAATAGCAAACTCAATTTCTCGCTCTGGCAGAAGACCCGAAAGCTCATCGGGAAAAACATCGGGAAACTCATTAATCACAAGGATAGATTGAATGGTTGGTGACTCTACTTTCACATCTTGAACCCAAACTAAGTGATACATATAGCCCTTTCTGATCATCTTCCTTGCGTTGAGATAGGAAATAAATCTACCTCTCGGCGATACCGTATTACCTTTCCATTCCAAAACAGGCTCCCCTGGGAATTGGAATCGGACCATCTTTGATCTACAATCAACATTGGCATAACAAGAAGCCAACCAATCCATACCCATTATAACATCAAATTCTACCATATCTAACTCGATTAGGTCTGCTATTGTAGATCGACTATGAACTACTACTATACAATCTTTATATACCCACCTAGCTATCACTGGATCCCCAACAGGTGTGGACAACACAAAAGGTTTAACCAACTCAGGTTCCAAACTTACTAGCAACCAATGGAGTAATATATGATAAGGTGGAAACGGGGTCAATCAATGCATATACATCATATGAGGAGATTGATAATATACCTGTAACAACATCAGGTGACGACTCCTGATCCTGTCGACCTGCTAATGCATAAATGCAGTTCTGAGGACCGCTCAAGCTAGATGCTCCACCTCTGCCTCTACCACGACCGATTGGTGCTTGTGAACCTTGCCTAGGGGGCATACTAATGATGACGAACCAACTACAGATCCCGCTGGCTGAACTATGCTTGTACCACCTCTCGTCGGATAATCTCTCGTAACGTGGCCTGGATAACCACAAGTATAACAAACACACAACCCCATACGGCACTGCCCAACATTCTGCTTACCACACTGAGCACATCGTGGCAAGGGCAGCCTCATCTAACTTGACTCACCCCTATACTGAGAACTTGAGGCTCTAATTCTGACTAGGCCCTTAATATGTGGAATGACCAAATCTCCTATCGAAAAATTGAGGGGGTGCGCTAGCCGATGGCTGGGCTGGATACCTTGGGTATTGTTGTCTCTGATCACCTCAAAATTCACTAGAAGGACGCGAAGAACTCGCTCTCTTACTCTGGCCCCTATCATGCTCACGATCGGTCCTCTGCTTCTGTTTACGCTCCTCTACACCCTGAGCGTATGCCTGAATACGAGAAATATCCATGCTTGGCTAAAGTGAGACTGACATATAGTCGTTAAGCAGCTGCGGCTCCAACCCCATCATGAACCAGTGAACCCGATCCTCCATCTTAGCTACAATAGTGGGAGCATATCTAGCCAGACAATCAAACTGAAGGTTGTACTCCCGAACACTCATATTACCCTGCCGAAGGGTCAAGAACCTGTCAACTCTGGCCCGTCTAAGCTCTGGTGGAAGATAATGATGAAGAAAAGCCTCTGTAAACTCATGCCATACCGCTAGAGGGGCATCCTCACCTCTGGACAACTCCCAAGACTCGTACCAATTAACTGCAACATCTTGAAGTCTATAGGAAGCTAGCTTAAGTGACTCAGTCGCAGTGGCCTTCATTAGCCTCAAAGTCCTTTGCATCCTATCGATAAATACCTGAGGGTCCTCGTTTGGATCTGCTACAGTGAATACCGGAGGGTCCAAATTAATGAAATCACGAACCCTCGCACTGATGGCCCTATCTGCATGACCAATACCTACTTCCTAACGCCGAGATTGTGCGACTTCTAATCAAGCCAATATCTGAATAGCATCTCTCATCTCCTGACCCAGTCCATATGGCTGAGGAGTTGGTTGTGCAGGGGCAGGCGCTGGAGCTGGTGCCCCTCAGAGCTCCTCTGGAGAGGGCATGGTATGAGAAGTTTGAGATAGAATCTCACTATGAGACTCTCCCTATAACGACCCGACCGGTCGTTTTGAGCATTTACGCTTCTTTCAACAATTTAAAGTCTTGAATAACTTCCTACGAGGTATTATGACTTGTGTGAATTGTCGGTTTTGGTTTTAAGATATTTCGGAGTTAGATTGGAAGAATAAATTTCATGTTGGAAGCTTAAATTGAAATAGTTGACCGGATATTGATTTATGTGTAAACAACCCCAAAAAGGAGTTTTGATGATTCTAATAGCTCTGTATGGTAATTTTGGACTTAGGAGCGTGTTCGGAAAATTGTTTGGAGGTCGGTAGAGGAATTGGGCTTGAAATGGCGAAAGTTGAATTTTTGGGAAGTTTGACCGGGGAGTTGACTTTTTGATATCGGAGTCGGAATTTAGTTCTGAAAATTTTCATAGATCCTTTATGTCATTTATGACTTGTGTGCAAAATTTGAAGTCAATCAGAATTGATTTGTTACGTTTTGACGCAAAATATAGAAATTGGAAGATTTAAAAACTCATAATTCGATTCGATGCGCGATTCGTAATTTCGGCGTTGTTTGGCATGGTTTTGAAGCCTCAACTAAGTTCTTATTGTGTTTTGGGACATATTGGTATATTGTTTTAAGGTCCCGAGGGCCTCGAGTGGATTTCGGAAGGTTAACGGAATGAATTTCGGACAAAAGGAACTGCTGGAATTTTTCTGCTGCAGAAGCTGTTTTTGCACAGCAACTGATGCAATCGAATATCTGACTTTGAAAGCTTATATCACAAAATTTATATGGAATCTGAAAAGTTTCAATACGAAAGTTGTAGCCCTTTGACTCTAGTTTCCAGAAAAGTAAACCATTTATCATTTGGACATTTATACAAAAAGTTATGGTCGACTGAATGAAGGATGGTAAAGTAGTTTCGCCAGAAATTTTTGTTTCGCCAGAAATTTCTAATGCATGGAGCCGACTTTGAAAGCTTATATCTCGAAATCTATAAGGGATCTAAAAATTATCAAAATAGGAAAGTTGTAGCCCTTTGATTCTAGTTTTTAGAAAGTTAAACTATTTATTATTTGGACAATTATACAGAAAGTTATGATTGACCGAAAGAAGGCTAGTAGCAGTTTATTTTTCCCGAAAATCAGGCAAAGTCGCATTTCACACATGCGACTTGCCTGGGCAGAATGCTTAAAAACGGGAGTTAGTCATTTTTACTCATTTTTGAGTTTTGAGTCTCGGATTTAGGCGATTTCAAAGGAATTTTTCACGACTTCAACTTGGGTAAGTGTCCTATATCCAAAAGTGATTATATTTCATAAATCCATAGTTATATTCATCATTTATTTCTGATTTAAATGGAAGAAATCAAGATTTTTGCAAAACTTTTCAAGAAAGAAAATTTTAGATTTGGAGGTCGAGTTGTTATCGAAATTTGATAAAATTAGTATGGGTAGACTCATAATTGAATGGGTTATCGGATTTTGTGAGTTTCGTCAGATTCCGAGACGTGGGTCCCACATGCAATTTTTGAGTTAAATTTCGGATTTTTATGGAAAATTTGCATTTTCTTATGGAATTAATTCTAATAAATTTTATTGACTGAATTGAATTATTTGTGGCTAGATTTGAGGCGTTTGGAGGGCAATTCATGAGGCAAAGGCTTAGCGGAATAGGAATTTCACGGTTTGAGGTATGTAACAGTTTTAAATCTTGCCTGAGGGTATGAAACCCTAGATTATTGTATTATGTGATTGTTTTGGAGGTGACGCACATGCTAGGTGATGGGCGTGTTGGCGTGCACCGTGAGAATTGGGACTTGGTCCATTCCGTGAAACTGGAATTTGAGATATTATACTATAGCACGTGAGTTGTCTGTGCAGAACGTGATTTGTCAGTGCGGATCCTTATATTATACTATAGCACGTGAGTTGTCCGTGCAGCATGTGAGTTGTCCATGCAGCACATGAGTTGTCCATGCGGATCCTTATATTATACTATAACATGTGAGTTGTCCGTGCGGATCAAGATATTTATACTATGGCACGTGAGTTGTCCGTGCAGCACGTGAGTTGTCAGTGCATATTATAGCGCTTGGGCTGTAGGAGCCCCTCCGGAGTCTGTAAACCCCCAGTGATCGCGCGTACCCATTGAGTTGAGGGCTGAGAGCCGAGTGGTTGAGCTGTTGTGACGAGTTGAGTAACTGTTCCCTGAGAGGTTGTACTTGCTTTTCATTTGTTGTTGCACTTAGTTGCTATCTATCATTGTTGTAAAATTATCTGAAAGATTTTATATCCGGATTACATGTACTTTGAACTGTATAAAACTGATTTGACTTAAACTGCTGGAATTGATAACATGTCTACTCTCTGCTGGAATTACTGAAAATGAACTGTAACTGTAGCTCTTCACTATCTTCAGTTCCTTATTTATTATTGTTACTTGCTGGGTTGGTTGTACTCATACTACACCATGCACTTCGTGTGCAGATTCAGGTGTTCCCGGACATAGCAGGTGTTGATTCTTTTGCACAGTTGATTTTTCGGAGATTCTGAGGTAGCTGTCGTGTTTCGCAGACCTTGCCTCTCCTTTCATATCTCCTTATTTACTGTATTTGGTCTCAGACTGTTATGGACCGTATTTTCCAATTTTGTATTCATATTAGATGCTCATATACTCAGTGACACCGGATTTTGGGAATGTTTGTATTGGTATTTGCGAGATTTGTGGATTATGTTTAAATATTATTATTTCAAACTTAAAAGAAATTGTGGTTTATTAAGATTGTCAGCTTGCCTAGTATCGAGATAGGTGCCATCACGACAGGTTAGAATTTTGGGTCGTGACAAGTTGGTATCAGAGCCTAGGTTACATAGGTCTCACAAGTCATGAGCAAGTCTAGTAGATTCTTGCAGATCGGTACATAGACGTCTGTACGTATCTTTGAGAGGATACAGGGTTGTTAGGGGCACTTCCCTTCTTGATTTCCTCATCGTGCGATTTGATTCTATTGAGGCTTGTGCCTTTATTTCCTTCATACTCAATCTTATGCGACGCGAAGAGCTTGTTATCAATTGTGAGTCAAGGAATTGTAGTGGTATTGCAAACGTGGTGCATGATGTTTTTCCTTGCGTGTTCCGGCAGGCTATTATCGTCGCCTTGCAGTAGAATGTTCTTTTATTCCAGCTCGGTATCTGTATTTACTATGATTTTGAGACTGTGCACAAGTTGCTACGATGGCTATGCATTGTTATCACACAATATTAGTGTAATGGTAAGGTGCTCGTTATGTGTTGAGGCAGTGAATGGCTCGAAGAGAGGATTTCTCAGTGCATGATTAAGGGGTTCAGCAATTAATTCCAGTGGAGGAAAGGCAATCGGACTATAGATGTCCAAGTTTGGTTGTTAAAGTAACAAGACTTGGTATTTGCGAGCATGGTCGAATTTTCATTGTGATGCAGTGTCGCCATCCTTGTTTGAACGCATTATGGTATGCCGGTGTTACAGTTTACTTGGATTTCGCCTTCGGGGCAGGGTGTTATGAAATGGTGCATGATGGGTGGTTGCCAGAGATAGTTGTGTGCAGCGGTTCAGAATCGAATGGGTATTTAATGTTGATGGCTCGAGAAAGATGATCTTCGAAGAGGCTTAGAGTCGGTAACAATTTATTGGTTCGGGTGCTACAGAGATGCATTTTGATTTGACGCAATAGTTGGGCAGCAAAGTATGAGGGAAAATATGACGAGAAGTGTTTCGTGGTGGTTGAAGTACTAGCAGGTCAAGTAGGAGAAGTAGAGGTTGAGAAGTTTCTTAAAGGAGATGGTTTAACCGAAGAGTGGCAGATTAACATATGAATTCTATGGTAGGGTAGTCGCGCCCCTTGAGAAAGTGTAGAACAGTTTGGAATCACGATAGAATGTGATTTGGCCTACGCACTTTATTTGGAGTGATGGTTACTGTACGAAGAAAGATTGAATATGGAAGAAAGGAGTTTGTTTGAAATGAAGAGGGATGTGAAGATACGATTATCGTTTCAGGCGCAATATGACTTGAGTTCGTAAGGTATTGTTGAACTTTCAGTTGATGTCAATAGGGAAAGTACAAACTTATACAAATGGTGGGCGAGCATGAGCTCAGGAGAATTTACTAATTACGTGGTTATTGCACCCAGTGCAGCGTCGTTGGAAGATGTCGGTAAGGAATTCCACATGTGGGTTATCTCTTGTGAGTAGTTAGCGGTTGCGTGATGTTGATGAAGCTTCTGCGAAGAATATTACTTGCTACCCGGTAAGAGGTCGAGTGTGTGACTGTGGTTGGTGATTCAAAATGTTCATGAAAAGCTTAACAAAAGTCTTCGAGAAGTCTGGTGGGTTAACGGTGCGAGATCATGGTAATTGAGAAGGAGAAATCCTTGCGGGTTCTAAGTTTATATAATTGCAGCTTAAAGCTAAGTGGGGGAGCCTGCTATTGACAATTTGATTTCATGGTTATGTGTTAAATTTTAGTTTTGGCTAGAAACATACTTGTGGATCAGTTATGACTTGCAGAGATGGAGATCGAGGATGACTCGAGTAAGGAAATTCCTGAATACGGGTTATATGACACTTTATAGAAATACGGAAATCATGGAATGATGAAATTGTTATTTTGAAGAACGTAGTGCGCACGAAGTATGAATTTGATTGGTGGTGTTAAGGCATGATTACTTCTTTGGGGGTTGTTGTGCTAATGGAGCTTGTGCCTTTCGGACCGTTTGGGCGGTGCAATTTAGATTTGAGCAAAGTGGGTGACGCCCGAGAAAATTCTAATGGATTTGAGAATTATATATAGCAATTGAGAATATTTTCGAATTTGTGTATGGATAAAATCTAAGATTTGCATTTGAAGGTGTCGGGACTTGCGGTAATTTTGTATGACTATGCATTCTATATTTCAGTATAAGAAAGGAATGAGGAACAATTTTAAATTCACATAAGGTATTTTCAGAGTGAGTGTTACAGTTGTGGTATTTATGGGGTAATTATGATGTTGTGAGACTTTACAGAAATTTTGGTGGCAATATTCTTGGGTTTGGTGACTTGCGTGGCTTGGTCGAGTTAGAGGGATTCAGTTCTGATAGCTTGGTTATGTGCAAATGGATTTCAAATTGTTCTTAATGGTTTCTACCATGGTTTGAACCAAATATATTCTACCGGTGTAGGGAACATGTTGTGTATTATGAATTCCTCCTGGAAGGAAGCAAGATGAAGGTTACTGAATGACCGGGTATGTAATTTGCTGGTTACCCAAAGTTGATAATGAGATTCTCGTGCTTGTCACATGATGACATGATAGATATGGTGTGTGGCGCGGAATTAGGATTTACATGTACAAGGTGGCAGTTCATTCTTGAAAAGAAGATCACGAATTTTGGACAGAATGGTCAATTTTAGATAATTAGATGAATGTTATAACTTCTCGGTAATCCCTGATAAGGGTGCGCATTTCAAAAGGCGCATTGTGTTTTGACTTACGGATGTTCATTGGTATTGCAGTACTCACCTAGTTAATAGACTGCTGATATTCAAATTATTGCTATGTGGCACAGAAGAATTATGAAAGTATTCCTTATGGGAAGATCGTGAATGGAAGATGTGTTAGTCATTTTAGTGCTGGAGTTGGGATCAGTTACGGTGATTCATGTGTTTGATGAATTTGGAGACTCGGAGTTCTCAGAAGTATATTATTTCGGGTTGCAGCCTATTTGAGGTGAGTATTTTATTTTAACTCAATGGAGGCACTAGTTGCGTTAATTATTTGTGATAGCTACGCGCTATAAATGTGCATATATGTGAGGTTTGAGCCAATGTGCGGGCATCGGGGCAAGTATTCATACTCGAAAGGATGCTTAGGCTATGATATGCCTAGAGTTGACTGTTAAGCGTAAAATTATAACATTTCTCGTGTTCGTACCTTTGTTGAGAACTATCTGGCTACATTTGAGGTTACAAATAAGCTAATTCCCCTGAATAAACAGGGTAGTTACTATTTCTGAGTTAACTTGCCGATTTGAAGTGTGATAGCAGACTTTGCACATGTTTACGCTATGGCGTGTTATTTATACCAGTTCAGGAGCATGAGAATCTTATTTCATTATCATATACATGTGTACTTGTTTAATTTCTCATGTATGATATGCCGGGACTGGAGGCTTGTGACCATGCCATGCGATTTATATTATTGGCACATGAGTTGTCCGTACCATGTGGGGGAATTCTATTTCTATGATAATTTATAAGATTTATTAATTTCCTTCCTCTACAATTGTTCATATGCGCCTTATCCTCTTCACAATATTTGAGGAGTTGGTTGTAACATTGCGGTTGTGGTGGTGCTTGTTGAATTTGCAATACGGTTCTCTTCCTTGAGACATCTCCCATATTTGGGTACACGGATTGCGCAGTTGTGGCTTAAGTTATATTGATGTGGTGTGTCTGTGGGATAGTTGTGTTTAATAATATAAGGTCATTGGACCTAGAATAGGTACTATCAGGTTTGATTACGGTATATTCGGAAGGATACTATTGAAAGTCGGCATAGAAAGTGATTATGGTTCTGGTTGGGGCGAGAGAGCTCCATGACTTGTTGCTCTGATAAGGGGTCATGAGATTTTTGCATGTTTCTTTTATTATCAGCAGTGTACGAAGGTTTTGGAATAAGGTTTGGCTTGATATGAGGTTTAATACTTGTACTTGGTTGGTTTGGAGTAATTACTGTGAACGGGAATGGTGCTGCGAGCATGTGAGTTGTGTAGTATGCAATGTGATTATATCTGGGGTTATGGCTATGGCTTGATACAACTTGTTCAGACTTATATGATGTGTGAGATTTAGATCTTGGAAAGAATTCTGGGTGTTAGAAATTAGGCTCCAAGTTTTGGGCTAAGGTTAAATTAATGATTTTCAGTTGTGTCAGGCCTATATAGAATAGGGCGACGTGGGATCACCCCCAGGTATGTGCATGGTAAGGAGGAACAGTGATTTAAAGGCTTAGGAACAACTCTTGGCACGTTCGAGGAGACCGGTCGTTACAATCTCCCCCACTTAAACATACGTTCGAGGACGAACGTATGTTTTTTAAGTGGGGGAGATTGTAATGACCCGAGCGGTCATTTTGAACATTTACGCCCCTTTCAACTATTTGAAGTCTTGAATAACTTCCTACGAGGTATTATGACTTGTGTGAATTATCAGTTTTGGTTTTAAGGTATTTCAGAGTTAGCTTGGAAGAATGAATTTCATGTTGGAAGCTTAAGTTGAAATAGTTGACCGGATATTGACTTATGTGTTAATGACCCCGAAATAGAGTTTTGATGATTCCAATAGCTCCGTATGGTAATTTTGGACTTAGGAGCGTGTCCGAAAAATGTTTTGGAGGTCGGTAGAGGAATTAGGCTTGAAATGGTGAAAGTTGAATTTTTGGGAAGTTTGCACGGGGAGTTGACTTTTTGATATTGAAGTCGAAATTCAATTATGAAAATTTTAATAGATCTGTTATGTCATTTATGACTTGTGTGCAAAATTTGAAGTCAATCGGAATTGATTTGTTACGTTTCGGCGCAAAATATAGAAGTTGGAAGATTTAAAAACTCATAATTCGATTCGATGCGCGATTCGTAATTTCGGCGTTGTTTGGCATGGTTTGAAGCCTCAACTAAGTTAGTATTATTTTGGGACATGTTGGTATATTTCTTTAAGGTCCTGAGGGTCTCAGGTAGATTTCGAAAGGTTAACGGAATAGTTTTCGGACAAAAGGAGCTGTTGGAATTTTTCTGCTGCAGAAGATGTTTTTGGACAGCAACTGGTGCAATCAAATATCTGACTTTGAAAGCTTATATCACGAAATCTATAAGGAATCTGAAAAGTTTCAAAACATAAAAGTTGTAGCCCTTTGACTTTAATTTCCATAAAAGTAAACCATTTATTATTTGGATATTTGTACAGAATGTTATGATCGACTGAATGAAGGATGGTAAAGTAGTTTTGCCAGAAATTTCTGTTTCCCTAGAAATTTCTGATGCGTGGAGCCGACTTTGGAAGCTTATATCTCGAAATCTATAAGGGATCTGAAAATTATCAAAATATGAAAGTTGTAGCCCTTTGATTCTAGTTTTGAGAAAGTTAAACCATTTATCATTTGGATAATTATACAGAAAGTTATTGTTGACCGAATGAAGGATAGTAGCAGTTTATATTTGCCCGAAAATCAGGTAAAGCCACATTTCACACATGCGACTTGCCTAGGCAGAATGCTTAAAAATGGGAGTTAGCCATTTTTACTCATTTTTGAGTTTTGAGTCTCGGATTTGGGCGATTTCAAAGGGATTTTTCACGACTTCAACTTGGGTAAGTGTCCTATATCCAAAAGTGATTATATTTCATAAATTCATGGTTATATTCATCATTTATTTCGGATTTAAACGGAAGAAATCAAGATTTTTGCAAAACTTTTCAAGAACGAAACTTTTAGATTTGGAGGTCGAGTTTTTATCGGAATTTGATAAAATTAGTATGGGTGGACTCATAATTGAATGAGTTGTCGGATTTTGTGAGTTTCATCATATTCCGAGACGTGGGCCCCATATGCGATTTTTGAGTTAAATTTTGGATTTTTATGGAAAATTTGCATTTTCTTATGGAATTAATTCTAATAAATTTTATTGACTGAATCAAATTATTTGTGGCTAGATTCGAGGCGTTTGGAGGTCAATTCACGAGGCAAAGGCTTAGCAGAATAAGAATTTCATGGTTTGAGGTAAGTAACAGTTTTAAATCTGGTCTTGAGGGTATGAAACCCCAAATTATTATATTATGTGAGTATTTTGGAGGTGATGCACATGTTAGGTGACGGGCGTGTGGGCATGCACTGTGGTAATTGGGACTTGGTCCATTCCGTGAAACTGGAAAGTTGAATAAACTTGTCGTTAGCTATGTGCCCTTTCTGTGCTATAAATATTTGACAGTGAAGCATGCTTAGGCTATGTGTTGGTGCTGTAAAGACCACAGAGGTCTTGTACATGTTGAATTATCTGCTAAATTGTTGTTTTGTACTCAGTTACAGTTTACTTGTTTATTTTATCTCAGTCTCTATTGTTCATTATTGATGCATCATATTATTGTTATTTGGGCTGAGTATCATGATTATTGAGAGCCCGAGAGACTGGAGAGATTTATGACTGAGTGAGGCCGAGAGCCTGATTGTGAGATATTATACTATAGCATGTGAGTTGCCCGTGCATCACGTGAGTTGTTCGTGCATCACGTGAGTTATCCATGTGAATCCTTATATTATACTATAGCACGTGAGTTGTCCGTGTAGAATGTGAGTTGTCCGTACGGATCCAGATAATTATACTATGACACGTGAGTTGTCCGTGCAGCACGTAAGTTGTCCGTGTAGATTAGAGCGCTTGGGATGTAGGAGCCCCTCCGGAGTCTGTTCACCTCCGATGAGTGCGAGTACCCATTGAGTATGAGTGGTGAGAGTTGAGAGCCGAGTGGTTGAGCTGTTGTTACGAGTTGAGTAACTCTTGCCCTAAGAGGTTGTACTTGCTTTTCATTTGTTGTTGCACTTAGTTGCTATCTGTCATTATTGTGAAATTCTCTGAAATATTTTATATCCAGATTACATGAACTTGAACTATATACAACTGATTTGACTTAAACTGCTGGAATTGATAGCATGCCTACTCTTTGCTGGAATTACTGAAAATGAATAGTAATTGTGTAGCTCATCACTATCTTCATTTACTTATTTATTATTGTTACTTGCTGAGTTGGTTGTACTCATACTACACCCTGCACTTCGTGTGCAGATCCAAGTATTCCCGGACATAGCGGGTGTTGATTCTTTCGCGCAGTTAATTTTTCGGAGATTCTGAGGTAGCTATCGTGTTTCGCAGACCTTTCCTCTCATTCCCTATCTCCTTATTTACTGTATTTGGTATCAGACTGTTATGGACCGTATTTTCCAAACTTGTATTCATATTAAATGCCCATGTACTCAGTGACACCGGGTTTTGGAAGTGTTTGTATCGGTATTTATGAGATTTATGGATTGTGTTTAAATATTATATTTTCAAACTTAAAAGAAATTGTGATTTATTGAGATTGTCGGCTTGCCTAGTATCGAGATAGGCGCCATCACGACAGGTTAGAATTTTGGGTCGTGACATGCACGAGCCCTGGTAACTCGTGGTGCTCGATTAGTAGTCTCATCAGCCATGGACTTGCCCTTCTGGGCGGTTGTAGCCTTCTTAGGCATTTCTAAAAACATAATATATCGTTAGGAAAATGAATCCTTATATCGCACGATCTAAGATAAGAAAGAAGGATAACATCCTATATGTCCTATAGCTTCTTGTTTATAAATGTGGTGCACAACACACTCATAAACAAGACTCTACTAGACATGGTCTGTAGACAACCCTAGGACAAAACTGCTTTAATACCACTTTTGTCATAACCCAAACCGATGTGCCATGACGAGTGCTCGAGTCCTACCCGTCAAACACCCCTAAGCATGCGTCTAAGATATAAACATGAATTAAGGGTAGGTTATGAATAACATCTGCCAATAAACCGCTGAATTACGTGAATAACATACGTGAGGGAAACATGTCCAAAAAATATATATACATATACATGCGGATACGGTAGGGCGAGCCGACAAGGCTGCATACTATCCAACTATACATGACTGTCTACAGACCTCTAATAGAGTGTACAACTGTATAAAGGATGGGACTGGGCCCCGTCGTACCCATATCTACATACAAAAATAGCGTACCAAAACTAATAACAGTTCCGGATTAGTTGGAGCACACCAACTCTCGTTGATCAAGGATCCTAAAAAGGGGAACCGTCAGACTGTCTACCTATGCCTACGGGCATGAAATGCAACGTCCCCAGGCAAAAGGGACGTCAGTATGAATAATGTACCGAGTATGTAAGGCATAAAAATCAGTACATAAAAGACATAAAAGAAACATGGAGTAAAGGAATCCACTTGTAAGTCTAAATAACTTTGTGAATCCTGGAATATTTTTAAGTTCATGCATGTGCGTATAAATGTCATATCATGCATAGGTATATGTGTACATAACATCATCAAGCCTCTGAGGGCATCCCGTCATATTATCTCAGCCTCTGTGGGCGAAATTGTCACGACCCAAACCGATGGGCCATGGCGAGTGCCCGAGTCCTACCTGTCGAACACCCCTAAGCATGCGTTTAAGATATAAACATGAATTAAGGGTAGGTCATGAATAATATCTATCAATAAACTGCTGAATTACGTGAATAACATACGTGAGGAAAAACGTCAAAAGAGATATATATATATATATATATATATATATATATATGCGAAATATGGTAGGGCGAGCCGGCAAGGCTACTATGGACAACTACATATCCAAGACTGGAAGCCGACAAGGCCACATACTACCCAATTGTACATAACTGTCTACAGACCTCTAATAGAGTGTACAACTCTATAAAGGATGGGACTAGGCCCCGTCATCTCCATATGTATACAAACACATCGTACCAAAACTCAAAGCAGCTCCGGATCAAATGGAGCACGCCAACTCTCGCTGATCTAGGATCCTAAGAAAGGGGACCGTCAGCCTGTCTACCTGCGCCTGCGGGCATGAAACGCATGCCCCGGGAAATAGGGACGTCAGTACGAATAATGTACTGAGTATGTAAGGCATGAAAATCAGTACATAAAGACATAGATGAAACATAGAGTAAAGAATTCCACTTGTAAGTCTAAATAACTTTGTGAATCCTGAAATATTTATAATGTCAAGCAATTGCGTATAAATGCCGTATCATGCATAGGTATAGGTGTACATAACATCATCAAGCCTCTGAGGGCATCCCGTCATATCATCTCGGCAACTGTGGGCAAAATCATCAACATATACCAGCTGATCAGGTGGTGGTGCGTATATAACGTTGTAACCTTTTTCCATATACCATATACATATAATATAAGCGTATATAACGCCATCTCGTCATGGGTCAATGTACATGTATAAATGAATGGAATTCATAAGAAATACGTTAATATGATTTCTCGGAATGTCATAAGATCAATATGCCTTCCGGATAAACTTTATCAAATACGTATTTTTCTGAGACCCATGAACAGAAGATATACTAATAATTCACATGGGAATCAAAAACATAGGCACCCTAGTACTTCTATGAATAGAGTCATTTATGAAAGTTGTGTGTTTCCTCGTTTCGTTTGTATCGTATGAATCATGCCAAAAAGAAAGAAGGGATAGCCTTAACATACCTGAGCCGATTCTCTTAACAATCCCTCTAACACACGTCTTTTGCGAGAAACACGTAACGGCGGATCGGAGTAGGAAAAAATCCATATGATATTCTTGAGAAAGATTGTACTGTGCCCTCTTAGAATTGAATCTCACGTTGCTGTAGCGTTATGAAATTTCATATGAATTCATTTGGGAATTCATCTGTTACGTAGCACATACACCCCCCTTAAAGATGTAGGAAGATGTCTTAAAATTTTAGGTTGTGGGCCCCACTTAGTTTTGATGATTTAGCCACATAATCCTCTAAGTGTGCCACCTTATTAAATGAACTTAAGAGTCACATTTATCTAAGGTCCTTGGCTACCACGTTGATGTTCCTTAGGCTTATCCAAAGATCTTAATTAATTAGCTAATCTCCCACTCAAATCGATAATTATCCAGTTATCCATATAATTAAGAATTATCCCAAATTACTTAAAATACTACTCACTTTTAACACACTTTATGCACCTTGCTATCACGGTCATGTGGTACCTTGTATGGCACTAGTCCATAAATATCGGGTATTATAGATCGGACCGTATTTTATCACAAATTGACAACCTTCAACGAAACTCATTTTCTTTGATTCGTTTACCCTTTAACCTTCACGGCACTTACTTATCGCCTATTATGAATAGCATAAATGCTTATAACCTCAAAAATAATCTCATCCCCGAGTCTACGTCGATTAACTTACGATGAAACTTTAGCATATGAAAATGCGAGATGTAACATCCTTCCCCTCGAATGTTTCACTCCCTGGGATCTATATAAATTTTGCCAAAGTCACCTTTGTAACAGTACTACTATCAACCCTTCCTGTAGAAAACTCAATAATTTGATGCCACATAGGACCACAATCATCAATAATGACAATGGCCTCACACGACCAATGATAATTACTAACACAAGAATCCATACATGTACCTTAAGGTTGTGATGTCTCAGTCGGATCATTCTTTGGAAGAGGAAACAAGTGAGGATATCTAGACTTCATGTCTTCTTCGGCTTCCCAAGTCATTTCTTCCACATTATTGTTTCTCCAAAGTTTTTTCACCGAAGCTACGTCTTTAGTCCTCAATCTCCAAACCTGTCTATCTAGTATAGAAATGAGAGTTTCCTCATATGATAGCTGCTCTGTGACCTGAACATCATCAACTGACACGACTCTAGAAGGATCTCTGATGTATTTATGAAGCATAGACACATAAAAGACAGGATGTACAGACTCCAAGTCAGAAGGCAAGTCTAACTCATATGCTACCTGGCCTACCTTGTGTATGATCCTATATGGTCCAATGTACCGAGGGCTAAGTTTTCCTTTCCTACCGAACCTCATAACGATTTTCATCGGTGATACTCCAAGTCTCATCGTCGATTATCCGCATAAGACTTCTGACGGCTTTGAGCTGTTAATAGCCTTCCCTGTATAAGATTAATCTTCTCAATTGCTTATTGTACCAACTCTGGTCCTACTAACTTAGTTTCCTCAACATCGATCCATCCTATAGGCGACCTACACTTCCATATGTAAAGAGCTTCGTATGGATCCATTTGAATACTGGAATGATAGCTATTATTATATGCGAACTCAATAAGCGGCAGATAATCATCCCAGCTACCCTTGAAGTCTATCACACAGGCCCCTAACAAATTCGCAAGTGTCTGAATAGTACGCTCAGTCTGTCTGGGGATGAAATGTCGCACTAAGACTTACCTGAGTCCCCAATCCTTTTTGGAAGGACTTACAGAAATTAGCTGTAAACTGAGCTCCTCTATCCGAGATAATAGATATAGGGACACCATAAAGTCATACTATCTCCTTAATGTAAATCCTTGCATAATCCTCTGCAAAATATGTAGTCCTAACGGGCAAGAAATGGGCTGATTTTGTAAGTCTATCAACAATCACCCATATAGAATTGAACTTACGCTGGGTACGAGGTAAGCCTATGATGAAATCCATATTGATTACTTCCCACTTCCAAGTCGGAATCTCTATAGCCTGCAATAATCCACCTAGTTTTTTATAATCAATTTTAACCTACTGACAGTTAGGGCACTGAGCAACAAACTCTGCTATATCATTTTTCAGTCCGTCCCATCAATATATTTCCCTGATATCATGATACATCTTTGTTGCTCCTGGATGGATAGAATAACGAGAATAGTGAGTTTCTCCCATAACCTGCCGACATAGCCCTGCAACATTAGGGACACATAATTCCTCGATATCTGAGGACCCCATCTTTTGTAATCTCAAATGGTGTCTTCTCCTTCTGAGGGGTTGTATCCCTATAATAAGCTAACACAGGATCCTCGTACTGGCGTTCCTTCACTTCAGTTACTAAAGAGGATGTTGTCGTGTCCTGAATAATAATTCCAGTATCACCTAAGTCCAGTAACCGAACTCCAAGACTAGCTAGCTGATGAATGTCATTAGCTATCCCACTTTTCTCTGGTTGTAAATATGACATGCTACCCATAGATCTATGGCTGAGGGCATTAACTACTACATTCGCCTTCCCTGGATGGTATAAAATATCAACGTCATAGTCTTTCAGTAGCTCCAACCATCTCCTTTGGCGTAAATTCAATTCCTTTTGCTTGAAGATATACTGAAGGCTCTTATGATCCGTATAGATATCAACATGAATGCCATACAAGTAGTTCCTCTACATCTTTAGTGCATGAATCACCACGGCTAACTCTAAATCGTGGGTCGGGTAATTCTTTTCGTGCTTTCTTAGTTGTCTAGAAGCATAAGTTACAACCTTACCATGCTGCATCAGTACACAACCCAATCCAATGCCCGAAGCATCACAATAGATAACATAACCATCGGTCCCCTCTAGGAGCGTTAGAACCGGTGTTGAAGTTAATCTATCCTTCAATGCCTGGAAACTCCGTTCACAAGCATCAGTCCATTGAAACTTAGCTCCCTTTTGATTCAACTTTGCTAATGGTACAAAAGGGAAGAAAATCCCTATACGAATCTCCTATAATAACCTGCCAAACTGAGGAAGCTACGAACCTCCGTCGGGGTCGTAGGTCTAGGCCAAGTCTTTACTGCCTCAATATTTTGTGTATCAACCCGGATACCTTCACCTGAAATAATATGCCCAAGAAAAGCTACAGAATTCAACCAGAATTCACATTTAGAGAATTTTGCATACAACTTCCCTTTTTGTAGAACTTTGAGCACAGTACGCAAATGATCTGCATGTTCAATCTCTGAATGAGAATACACCAATATATCATCGATAAATACAATCACGAACAGATCTAGAAAGGGTCTGAACATACAGTACATCAAGTCCATAAATACTGCTGGGGCATTGGTCAAACCGAATGACATAACTAGAAAATCAAAATGCCCATATCTGGTCCTGAATGTTGTCTTCGGAATATCTTTCTCCTTAACCCTTACCTGATGGTACCCGGACCTCAAGTCTATCTTTGAGAAACACTTGGCACCTTGTAACTGATCAAATAAATTATCAATCCTTGGGAGCGGGTACTTATTCTTGATCGTCACCTTATTCAACTGTCTATAATCAATACACATCCGCAAGGAACCATCTTTCTTCCTCACAAATAACACAGGTGCTCCTCACGGTGATGTACTAGGTCTGATAAAGCCTTTTTCAAGCAAGTCCCTTAGTTGTTCCTTCAACTCTATCAGTTCTACAGGTGCCATTCTATAGGGAGGAATAGATATTGGCTGAGTATCTGGTAATAGGTTAATAGCAAACTCAATTTCTCGCTCTGGCGGAAGACCCGGAAGCTCATCGGGAAACTCATTAACCACAGTGATAGATTAAATGGTTGGTGACTCTACTTTCACATCCTGAACCCGAACTAAGGGATAAATATGGCCCTTTCCGATCATCTTTCTTGCCTTGAGATAGAAAATAAATCTGCCTCTCGGCGATGCCGTATTACCTTTCCACTCTAAAACAGGCTCCCTTGGAAATTGGAATCGGGCCATCTTTGATCTACAATCAACGTTGGCATAACAAGAAGCCAACCAATCCATACCCATTATAATATCAAATTCTACTATATCTAACTCGATTAGGCCTGCTACTGTAGATCGACTATGAACTACTACTATACAACCTCTATATACCCGCCTAGCTATCACTGGATCCCCAATAGGTGTGGACACCTCGAAAGGTTTAACCAACTCAGGTTTTATTCCAAACTTACTAGTAACCAACAGAGTAACATATGATAAGGTGGAACTTGGGTCAATCAGTGCATATACATCAAATGAGGAGACTGATAATATACGTGTAACAATATCAGGTGACGACTCCTGATCCTGTCGACCTGCTAATGCATAAATGCGGTTCTGAGGACCGCTCGAGCTTGACACTCCACCTCTACCTTTGCCTCTACCACGACCGATTAGTGCTTGTGAACCTTGCCCAGGGTGGCATACTGATGATGAAAAACCAGTTATAGATCCCGCTAGCTGAACTATGCTTGCATCACCTCTCGTCGGACAATCCTTCATAACGTGGCCTGGATAACTACAAGTATAACAAACACCCAACATCATACGGCACTGCTCGGGATGCTGCTTACCACACTGAGCACATCATGGCAAGGGCGGCCTCATATGACTTGAATCACCCCTATACTGAGAACTTGAGGCCTTGGAATTCTGACTAGGCCCTGAATATGTGGGTCGATCAAATCTCCTACCAGCAAACTGAGGAGGGTACGGTAGCTGATGACTGGGCTGGATACCTCGGGTATTATTGTCTCTAACCACCTCGAAACTTACCAGAAGGACCCGAAGATCTCGCTCTCTTACTCTGGCCCATATCACGCTCACGATCGGCCCTCTACATCTATTTACGCTCCTCTACACCCTGAGCGTATGCCTGAATACGAGAAATATCCATGCCTGGCTGAAGTGAGACCGACATACAATCTTTTAGCAGGTGCGGCTCCAACCCCATCACGAACCGGTGAACATGATCCTCCATCTTAGATACAATAGTAGGATCATACCTGGCCAACGAATCAAACTGAAGATTGTACTCTCGAACACTCATGTTACCCTACCGAAGGGTTAAGAACCTATCAACTCTGGCACGTCTAAGCTCTGGTGGCAGATAATGACGAAGAAAAGCCTCTGTAAACTCCTGCCATACCGCTGGAGGGGCATCCTCACCTCTGGACAACTCCCAAGACTCATACCAATTAACTGCAACATCTTGAAGTCTATAGGAAGTTAGCTCAACTGACTCAGTCGCAGTGGCCTTCATTACCCTCAAAGTCCTCTGCATCCTATCAATAAATACCTGAGGGTCCTCATTTGGATCTGCTCCCGTGAATACCTGAGGGTCTAAATTAATGAAACCACAAACACTCGCACTGATTGCCTTATCTGCATGACCAATACCTACTTCCTGATGCCGAGCCTGTGCGGCTACTAATCGAGTTAATACCTGAATAGCCTCTCTTATCTCCTAACTCGATGCACCTGGCTGGGGAGCTAGACGTACAAGGGCGGGCGCTGGAGCTGGTGCCATTTTGAGCTTCTCTGGAGAGGGTGGGGTATGTGAAGTCTGAGATGGAATCTCACTATGAGACTCTCCCAGAGCCCTGGTAACTCGTGGCGCTTGACTAGTAGTCTCATCAGCCATGGACATGCCCTTCTAGGTGGCTATAGCCTTCTTAGGCATCGCTGAAAGCATAACACGTCGTTAGGAAAATGAATTCTTATATCGCAAAATCTAATATAAGAAGGGAAGATAACATCCTATATGTCATGTAGCCTCATGTCTATAAGTGTGGTGCACAGCACACCCACAAATAAGACTCTACTAGACACGGTCTGTAGACAACCCTAGGACAGAACCTGGCTCTGATACCACTTTTGTCACTACCCAAACGATGGGGCCATGGCGAGTGCCCGAGTCCTACCCGTCGAACACCCTAAATGCACGTTTAAGATATAAACATAAATTAAGGGAAGATCATGGATAATATCTGTCAATAAAATGCTGAATTACGTGAATAACATACATGACAAAAAACATGGCCAAAAGACATATATGCATATATGCATATATATATATATATATATATATATATATATATATATATATATATATATATATATATATATATATATATATATATATATACACACACACACACACACACACACACGCTGCTATGGATAACTACATATCCAAGACCGGAAGCCGACAAGGACACATACTATCCAACTGTACACAGCTGTCTACAGACCTCTAATAGAGTGTACAACTCTATAAAGGATGGGACTGGGCCCCGTCATACCCATATGTATACAAACATATCGTACCAAAACTCAAAGCAGCTCCGGATCAAATGGAGCACACCAACTCTCGTTGATCAAGGATCCTAAGAAGGGGGACCGTCAGCCTGTCTACCTGCGTCTGCGGGTATGAAACGCAGGCCCCGGGAAATAGGGGGTTCAGTACGAATAATGTACTAAGTATGTAAGGCATGAAAATCAGTACATAAAAGACATAGATGAAACATGGGGTAAAGAATTCTACCTGTAAGTCTAAATAACTTTGTGAATCCTGAAACATTTATAATATCATGCACGTGCGTGTAAATGCCGTATCATGCATAGGTATAGGTGTACATAACATCATCAAGCCTCTGAGGTCATCCCATATTATCATCTCGGCTATTGTGGGCAAAATCATCAACATATAACAGTTGGTCAGGTGGTGGTGCGTATATAATGCCGTAACCTTTTCCCATATCCCATATACATATAATATACGTGTATATAACGCCATCTGGTCATGGGTCAATGTACATATATAAATGAATAAAATGCATAAGAAATACGTTAATAAGATTTCTCGGAATATCATAAGATCAATATGCCTTTCGGATAAACTTTATCAAATATGTATTTTTCTGAGACCCATGAACAGAAGATATAATAATTCACATGGGGAATCAAGAACATAGGCACCCCTAGTACTTCTATGAATAGAGTCATTTATGAAAGCTGTGCGTTTGCTTGTTTCGTTTGTATCGTATGAATCATGTCAAAAAGAAAGAAGGGATAGCCTTAACATACCTGAGCCGATTCTCTTAACAATCCCTCTAACACACGTCTTTTGCGAAAAACACGTAACAGCGAATCGGAGTAGGAAAAAATCCGTATGATATTCTTGAGAAAGATTGTACCGTACTGTCTTAGAATTTAATCTTACACTGTTGTAGCGTTATGAAATTTCATATGAATTCATTTTGGAATTCCTCCGTTACTTAGCACATACACCCCCCTTAAAGATGTAGGAAGATGTCTCAAAATTTTAGGTTGTGGGCCCCATTTCTTTTTGATGAGTTAGACACATAATCCTCTAAGTGTGCCACCTTATTAAATGAACTTAAGAGTCACATTTATCTAAGGTCCTTGGCTGCCACGTTGATGTTTATTAGGCTTATCCAAAGATCTTAATTAATTAGCTAATCTCCTACTCAAATCAATAACTACCCAATTATCCAAATAATTAAGAATTATCTCAAATTACTTAAAATACTACTCATTTTTAACATACTTTATACACCTTGCTATCATGGTCATGTGATACCTTGTATGGCACTAGTCCATAAATAATAGGTATTATAGCTCGAACCATATTTTATCCCAAATTGACAACCTTCAATGAAACTCATTTTCTTTGATTCGTTTACCCTTTAGCCTTCACGGCACTTGCTTATCGGTTGTTATGAATAGCATAAATGCTTATAACCTCAAAAATAATCTCATCTCCGAGTCTACGTCGATTAACTTATGACGAAACTTTAGCGTACGAAAACGCGAGATGTAACAGAAATCATCAACATATGCCAACTGTTCAGGTGGTGGTGCATATATAATGTCGTAACCTTTTTCCATATCCCATATACGTATAATATATGTGTATATAATGCCATCTGGTCATGGGTCAATGTACATGTATAAATGAATGAAATGCATAAGAAGTGAGTTAATAAGATTTCTGTGAATATCATAAGATCAATATGTATTCGGATAAACTTTATCAACTACGTATCCTTTCTGAGACCCATGAACTAAAGATACAATAAGACACATGGGAAATCAAGAACATAGGCGCCCCTAGTGCTTCTATGAATAGAGGCATTTATGAAAGTTGTGCGTTTACTCATTTCGTTTGTATCGTATGAATCATGCCAAAAGAAAAGAAGGGATAGCCTTAACATACCTGAGCCGATTCTCTTAACAATCCCTCTAATACACGACAATCGCGACAAAACATATGACGGCAAGATCGAAGTAGAGAAAAAATTGTATGATATTCTTGAGAAAGGTTATACCGGGCTCCCTTAGAATTGCAAATCTCGTTGCTATTGTGTAATATAATCTCGTATGAATTTGCTGAAACTTTCCTCCATTACATTGTAGATATAAGCATCTTCATTTTGTGAATTAGAGAGGTCTTTAATCCTAGTGGATGTGGGGGCCACTTATGTGATGACTTAGCCACAAAATCCCTTAAATAAGCCACATAGTTACATAGACTAAGATTCATTGTTTGGTTTTTGATCCATATTTTACTTGTTTTCACGTTTGGGGGTATGTGGTCTCCATTAAGCTTATTCACAAGTCCTAATCACCTTGTTAATCTCATTAAACCAATAATTAACCAATTACCCACATAATTAAAAATTATTTCAAATTACTTAAAATACTATTCACTTTTAACATACTTTATACACCTTACTATCATGGTCATGTGGTATCTTGTATGACACTAGTCCATAAATATCGGGTATTATAGCTCGCACCGTATTTTATCTCAAATTGACAACCTTCAACGAAACTCATTTTCTTTGATTCGTTTACCCTCTAACCTTCACGGTACTTACTTATCGCCTGTTATAAATAGCATAAATACTTATAATCTTAAAAATAATATCATTCCCGAGCTTACGTCGATGAACTTACGACGAAATTTTAACGTACGAAATGCGGGATGCAACATCAACTCTTCCTGCTTTTCTCAAATAGTAATTAAAACAAGAAACGTTTGTATAATAGATAAACCAATCTCTGTGTGTTTGACATCTTTCTATACTATAATTTGACAGAGTACGAGTTTAGAGTTTATACACGCCAGACACTCGTCATGCAATGCTTTAATACATCAAATCAAACAATGAATAAGAAATATTCCAGCATAACTAATGCAAGTATAACTAATACCAACATTACTAATACACACTAATCAACATTTTTCTTGTACACTCTACCAAGCGGCCCTAAAGAACTATTCAGTGAAGTAATATTACAAATAACATCTGATGAACTTAATTTATCATTCATATGTGTAAGCTGGTATCAAATCACTTTGAATTGAACTAATATAAGTCATTAAAATTGGACCACAACTATTTGTCACATGTAAGTTATTTTGTATCATTTTGTCTTAATTTAACTTGTGAATTTTG
This sequence comes from Nicotiana tabacum, assembly GCF_000715075.1. NCBI lineage: Eukaryota > Viridiplantae > Streptophyta > Magnoliopsida > Solanales > Solanaceae > Nicotiana > Nicotiana tabacum. Next base: position 39,037,602 of record NC_134096.1, on the reverse strand, counting down.
GTAATAAAATTATAAAAGTGAAATAAGTATTACAATGAAGTTGATTGAGGATTTTTACAGCATCGAATTTCTTCCTTTATTGAGTAATTAGCCAAATAAAATCAATAGCTAAGTTTGTTTTGTAATGTCTTCACTTGGTGATCAAAGAAAGCTTAATTAACCAACATAAAGCTAAAGAAGATCAACAATCATCATTTTCAAAAACATATACCTTCTTTTTTAACTTTTATTTTATAATTCAAATGAATGTTAATATAAAATATACATAATTCTTTTAAAAAATGTGTACATATTGAGACGGAGAAAGTATGAAGTTAGACATAACTAAGTTATGAATTAAAATTCTAGACATAATAATATAAATATAGTATAATATTAATGTAGTTTTAGCAACTATAGGAGGCTATTTATTTTTTCTAGTTCATCAAATTAGATTTATTTTATTTAATTACTTTTCTTTCTCATTTTCGGTGTCACGATTTTCTTTTGATTTGTGTGAAAAAGAATAACGCTTTATTCTTTTTGGGAATCATTCAAGTTCAGGTATTTCCATTTTAATGTAACTGGTAGGGATCCGCTTGATGTAAAATTTAAACAAAATATATAAGAACGTGTGGGACTTTAATCATCATATTTAATCAATAATTTTGATATTTTAATCACTTTAACATAAATGGGACGGATGAGGTACCTGTTACTGTAGGTAATTTATCCTATTACTGTAAAAAATATTTTTTGCACCAGCTAAACTAAATACATTTTACACTCCTTTTTAAAAAAAAGGTTAAAATAAGGAAAAAGGCAAAACAATTACGAAGAAAAGGAAAAGGAAAATGCAGCACTATGGTCTACAGCTGACGTGGAGGTCAGGTATTGAGAAGAACAACGTGGCGGAGACCCAAAATGTCGGTTACTACATCGAATTCACTGCCACGTAATCACGTTATCCCCGCAGTTTCACATATACCAGAAAAACCTGCATTTCCGGAGAGGTCCCTACAAATTAGCTGACTGATGAATTTATCACTAATTAACTTCTACAGAAATTCCAAAACAGTATGGAGTGTGTTTAACCCGAAAATTGACTTTAGAGTTGCAATTAAATTTATATTATAAGGCAACTAGCAACCAGATTTATCCAAAGTACTTGAATGAAATATTGAGCAATAATGATAGTTTTTGTTATGAAAATAATTATAATGTGGATGTTCATTTATTACTCCGCTATAAATAATTTTCCTGAAGAAGATTATCCGTTTGGTACTTTATTGAAGTTTATCTACAAACAGTTGTGCAGGCAGGTTGCAAGCAACTCAATGAAATAATTTGCAGCAGCTTCTTATTAAACAGACAGGTTGATAATTTGCAGCAGCTTCTTATTAAACAGACAGGTTGCAAGCAGCTCACGCATACAACTTACAAGCAGCTCAAGAAAGCCTCGCAGCTGCTTCTTGAAAAGCCTCGCAGCTACTTTCTTTCTTCTATAAATAGAGAAGTTTTCAGTTCATTGTGTACAATAGTTTGAAGTTGAATAATATATCAATCTCTCTCTATACTTGTCTTCGGTTTCTTTACTTTACAGTCTTTATTTTATAACACGATATCAGCACGAGACTCTGCTATTTTGAGCACTTACTTCGAATTTAATTTCTATTTCAGTGTTCATCTCCGATGTAAGGCGACGTTCTTACGTCCGTGGTTAGATTTTGTTCATTCCTAGCATCATAAGGCAGATTATATCCTTGAGGTGGTGAGTTTTTCTTCTTTGCAGTAGTGGTGTAGATATCACTTACATCTCGAGTTGCCAAATTTACGTAATTTAATTTGAGCCTTTTGCTTATATTTTAATATCTTTATTATCGCTTGCTTGGTTATATGTTACGTATACAGTATCTATTTTGGTATTTGTTTTCATCCTTATTATCTTAATAAAGGATTACAAAGTTGATAACATTGTTAGATCCACTTAAACTCCACCAGAGTTTGCAAGAAATATACAACCACCAGAAGTGGTTACATTTCGTATATCTCATTCTAACTAAATTTTGTTAACCACCAGAAGTGGTATATGCCTATGACCACCAGAAGTGATAATTTAGGATTTCTATGGTTACAATTAAAGATAAGCTAGAGAAATATTTTTTATATTACATGCACGCCTCGATTTGCTTCTGAAGTAGTAAATATTTTAAAAGAGGTTGAAACATCACAATTTGATGTGATTAATGCGCGTTCAGATAATTATGTTCGGTTTCCTAAAGGATGAGAATTTTTGTAAATATTAATATATTCCCTGAAGTGAATGTGATAATATTAATAAAGCCGTAAATATTAATACGCTCTTGATGTAAATATATTACAATTCACCTTCAAAAGAGTTAATATGATTGAGAGAATATATACTCAATATTTCGTATTTTAAATTTGCTCCTGAAGAAGTAATACAATTGAAATTTCCTCCTGAAGTAGGGAAACATTTTGAAGCTGTGCCTTTCTGTGCTTAAACAAAATAATGAGCTATTCAAAGTTATTTTGAAGCACGTGTTCATTCCTTGGAGTGAATGAAGAAATACCACAACTCACCTCCTAAAGAGGTAGAATGATAGAGGATGTAAATATTATTTTTATAGCATAAAGATCACTGCCACACGTACATGTTGTGCGTAAAACATCTTAGATAATTTTATTAAGTATTATTCTAAGGCAAAAGCATTCTTGTAGAATGCTTTCTACTACAACCACATTGATATATTATGGTTAGTTGTTATTAACTATCCCAAAGAAAATAACAACTCATGTATATTTTCTGAAGGATGTAATGACTATGTGGTTGCCGCTTTGATATAAAATATTCAGATGTTAATGGCGTTTCTCCATGAAGGAGATATTTATCACAAAGTTGGTGGTAAAAAAATTGAAATTCTTGATTTCTGACATTTATAAATTTAGAATTGTCTTTATATTATTTATTTGATTATGATTTTCTCTTATGATACCAGAAGTGTCTGAGCAATATTTGATAGTACAAAATGTATCAAAAACTCTTGAAGAACTAATTGTTTGTCTAGAAGACACGTGACACCAGTAGTGTCCGAATAATATTAGATTGTGGATAATAAATGAAGGCTCTCGAAGAGCTTATATACAAATATGTCATTCATATTATATGATTATGGTCAAAACATATGTTGTAGTAAACCCGAAATTTACTAATACAAATGACTATCATATTGAGACTACAAATGACTGGAAGATTGAAAATTTTCATGTTTTCACAATCATATGGGGTAAAATAATATGTATGTGAGAAATTACCTGCCTTATTCTTCAATTTGTACTACATCATATATCATAGTAAATCAGAAGTTTGCTAATGCAAAAGTAGTCACAGTAAACTAGAAGTTTTACTGAGGCAAAAGTAGCTACTGTAAACCAGAAATTTACTGATATAAAAGTAGCCACAGTAAATCAGAAGTTTACTTATGCAAAAATTTATGCCATAGTAAACCTGAAGTTTACTTAGAGATAGCACATGCCATGATAAATTTGAAGTTTTCATTTGCCATTTTTAATGAGCTATTTGAGAATTCAGATAAGCATATACTGAAGAACTAGAAGATTCTTCAAGAATTCTCTTGTGTTGCTTGTTCTCATAATAAATTGATTATACCAGCTAAAGTTGGGACTAAAACCCCTGAATTCTGAAATATATAAAAGGTGAATATGAGCCTATTCACCTATCATGTGAACCACTTATAGATGCATATATGAGATGGTTACATGTGTGTTTATTGTCAACCTGCAGTTTGGCATTTGAAATTGCCTTTCTCAATTAAGAGCATAATTTTCAGATTATGAAATCAAGATAGTTCATCTTGACGATGTTGGTTTATATCCAAGCTAGTTTAGCATTGAATGCCTCCTATTAATGGCTAAACTATTGCTTATGAGAACAAAGTCTCATGTGTTGGTCTAAGATTTTCTAAATTGCATACAGTAGCACTTGTATGCATCAGACAAACAAAATATGATAAGTCATCCCCTCACAATTGGTTTAGGATCAAAAACCAAATATTTTTACCATCTAATATCTTTTGATGTGTGGTATATGATTAATTTCTCTACCACAATGCAAAAAGATAGGTTTTCCAAAGAAGATTGGGGATATGAGTTAGTTTTTTTAATATTTGGGGGATGGAATAAACAGTTGAAAAATATGCTATATAAATCGATTTATCATTAATATGATCCTCACTTAGAACATAATTCAAATCAAATGCCAGAAGCATTTGCTGATCTAAAATTAAATATCATATTTCAGTTGCAAATGCTCCAATTAAAATTAAAGTCCATGAAGGATAAAGTTTACTGAACGCATGAAGCGTAGTAAACCGATCGGTTCCAAAGGTAACAATCCTTGAAAAGGGATTGGAGCAAATGATCAGAATGATCATAATGAGGAGGAAATGAGATCTAGAAGAGCCCACGACATAACATTTCATGAAACTCCAGAAGAAGTTCAGGTACCTAAAAATAAAAAAAGTGATGAGATCTCAACAAGTTGTGCCACTTGCGAACCGATACAAAATGATCGTCGACGATATATTTGATACAATATAGTGTACAATACTATAAAAGATTGTGAGGATCAGACATGTAGTCTAGACACCTGAAGATGTCATGCCATTTAGATGCAAGTCATAACCTATATGACTCATTTGATCAAATTTATATAAAGACCCCTGAAGGATTTAAAATGCTTGAAGCATATAATTCAAAGTCTCAAAAAATGTACTCAATCAGATTACAAAAATCTTTGTATGATTTAAAACAATCAGGGTGCATGTGGTATAATCACCTCACTAAATTGATAAATGAAGGTTATATAAATGATGGTATTTGTCCATGCGTTTTTACAAAGAAAACAACATCAAAGTTTGTTATACTTGTTGTTTATGTTAATAACATAAATCTCATAGGAACTCCAGAAGAGATCCAAAGGGAAAAACTTTGTCTTAGTCTGCAAATTGAATATTTAGCAGACGGGATATTTATCCATCAATCTGTTTATACAGAAAAGGCCTTAAAATGTTTTTACATGGACAAAGCGCACCCATTTAGTACACCAAATGGGTGTTCGATCACTTGAAGTGAATAAGGATTTGTTCTGACCTCCGGAAGAGGAGGAAGAACTCCTTGGTCCTAAAAACTCTATCTATATACAATTTGTGCACTTATGTATCTTGCTAATGCTAACAAAGGTGGTGCATATCATATTGGTTATGCAGATGTAGGTTATTTATTCGATCCCCATAAAGCTCGATCTCAAATAGGGTATGTATTTACATGTGAAGGTAAGGTCATATCATGGCTCTTCACAAAGCAATCTATTGTTGCTACTTCTTTAAATCATGCTGAGATAATAGTTATTCATGAAGCAAGTAGGGAATGCGTATGGTTGAGATCAGTGATTCATTTTATTCGAAAAAAATGTGGGTTGGAATGTGATAAAAAAAAATCCACAATATTATACGAAAATAATGCTGCATGCATAGCCCAATTAAAGGGGGTATTTATAAAAGGAGATAGAACGAAGCACATTTCACCAAAATTATTCTACACACACGATCTTTAGAAAAATGGTAACATCGATATGCAACAACTCCGTTCAAGTGACAATCCAGCAGATTTGTCCACTAAATCTTTGCCAACTTCATCTTTTGAGAGATGGTATACAAGATTGGAATGCGGAGACTCAAATATTTGGAACAAGGTTTTCATCAGGGGGAGTGAAATATGCGTTGTACTCTTTTTTCCTTACTAAAGTTTTTTCCATGGGATTTTTCTTGTAAGGTTTTTAACAAGGCAGCTAGAATTGTGTATTACTAAATATGTGTACTCTTTTACCTTCTCTGGGATTTTTTCCACTGGGCTTTTCCTAGTAAGATTTTAACGAGGCAAAATATCTTTTAATGAACATCCAAGGGGGAGTGTTATGAAAATAATTATAATGTGGATGTCCATTTATTACTCCACTGAAGAAGATTATCTGTTTGGTACTCAATTGAAATTTATCTACAAGCAGCTGATGCAGGCAGGTTGCAAACAACTCAATGAAATGATTTGCAGCAGCTTCTTATTAAACAGGCAGGTTGCAAGCAGCTCACACAGACAACTTACAAGCAGCTTAAGAAAAGCCTCGCAGCTGCTTTCTGAAAAGCCTCGCAGCTATTTCCTTTCTTCTATAAATAGAAGAGTTTTCAGTTCATTATGTACAACAGTTTGAAGTTGAATAATATATCAATCTCTCTCTATACTTATCTTTGATTTCTTTACTTTACAGTCTTTATTTTATAATAGTGTGGACAGATTAAAGAACATAATAGAGAGACTCTTATTGAATAGAGTGTCGGTTCTTAATGTATTTACATAAGATCACAATACCGTTCTTCAAGGATATGTATGAGGCGGTAATGTGAAATAGTAATCTGTAGAGTATCGTGTGTTGCCTAGAATGAGTGTGTTTTACAAGTGCATAAAGTAAAGTATTTATAATTTATTTGGGACATAATTCGGATCTCAAGCCTACACGTTTGTGTACGTCGCCAATAGGTGGCAAGATTCTCGCTAGTTATAATTGTGATGGCGTAACGAACAGAAACCGTAATCTCGGAAAGTTTACGGGTATCTCGAAGTTTTGGCATCGAGGGTGACAAATTTGTTTCGGATATGTAAATGTGCTTGGTGAATTTCCATTTGATCATACTCATTCCGGATCCAAATGAATGATCCTGGTCAGGGTTCTTCAACTCTTCCGGCTTTAATTTTTGTGCTTCCAACTAACAAACCATTCTCGTGCGTTATACGTGTCGCTGCACAGATAAACCACATATCGTGAGCAAAATTTATCAATATAGATAGTTCCCCTACTTGTTGGGTAGTTCTCGAGAAATGCTCGAAAAATAAAAAATATTCAGCAGGAGAAAATTTCGACTGAAATCTTTTCTTGATGAAAAAGAAATCTCATCCGATATTCGTATCCCGAATTTAAACTGACGTGATATCGATATGTGATTAAGACAATGCATGCAACCTTTATTTAATGTTCGGGATATGTGGAGAGCTTCAACTTGTTCTGTCATTCAAAGGGGTTCCCAAGATTATAATGGCAGACTTTGTGATTGACATCCTTTTTATGTTTGATGGCTCTGAAAAGGCAGTTCCCGCTTTTATATATATGAAATTCCTTTCTTTCTTCGCTTTTCAATTACTTTGAGCAAATCTTCTGCAACTTTCATAACCTCCATTGAATTCTTCGTCGACCCTATAGTCTCTTTTTTCTCCACCATTATGGATTCTCAAGGTACTAACATAACAATGATCGAAACTCCCATTCCATTGAGTCATATGAGTATCATCAAGGAACCTTCAGAAGAAACAACCTCACTATCTCCCAAGAAAAGGAAGAAAACTTAGAACCTGACAACATGCAAAAAGGCAAAGCATGAGACTGAACCCTTTGTTTTTGACATTCTACTAAAATAGTTGGACTTTTGAGGTGGATAAAAGACCATGAAACAAAACAACAATACAGTCTCAGAATTGAAATTCTCATGTGGAAATTGTTTTTATTCCTTTGATGGTGGAAGGAACTCCTAGGATTTGTTCAATATATTCAGTTTTGTTCCTTGAATTGTTATTGCATGGTTAGAATCAAATTTGTAAATCGGAGTTTTCAGTTGTACTTGAGCCTCCAGTTTCGGCGTTACTTGGAACCCCCAGTTTTCATATTCCTTAATCTGGAGTTGGGGGTTTTCATGTCGAGATGCACTCTCGGGGGTGGGGTTGGTGTTGCGGCTATTGCGCCACTAGTCATAACCCTTAATGCCTCCCTAATATGGGCGTTCAACTACTGTTATTGAGTCATAAATTTTCACCATCTCCTCTAATCCAATTCGTTCGTCGCCCTTGCTAGTAGATCGAGATGGGAAAATTTCTCTTGAACGGGATGGTGAGGTTCCGGGAGTTAGATCATTTGGAGTTCGTGTCCCTCTATTTTGATCTACTAGCTGGTTATTGACTGTAGACACAGTGTTTTCCTTAAAATAAGTAATCAACAAGTGACAATAATACAAAATTGAGAAGAATTGGTGAAACTTTAGATCAAATGCTCAATTGCTAGAGCACCATACTGTTTAACCCGAAAACTAACTTTAGAAAAAATAATTAAATTTATATTATAAGGCCAATAGCAACCATATTTATCCAAAGTACTTGAATAAAATATTAAGCAATAATAATAGTATGAACATAATTAAATAGCATAATAATAGAGATTCTTATTGAGTAGAGTGTTAGCTCTCAATTGTCGGCAATCTTCCGTTCTGTGGCCGTGAGTGCCGTGATACTTACACATTAGGTTGGCATCCCTTTGGGCTGGTCAGACTGTAGAGGTCGAGGCTATTTGGTGTCTTTGATATGTCTGATGGCAGATACGATGGCAGCATCATCGACGTTAAAGTTGTACTCCGATAACATTGGTGCTTCCTTAGGCCCGATGGGCCTGTCAAAATTGCTTTTGCTCATAAGTCCCCGATTATTTTGACCTCAATCGCTTAGCCTTTCACTTCTCACTGGTTTTCATCCAGACCCATTGCCTCTTTGGTCCCCATTGTATGGTTGATACCGATCCCTATTTGATCTCGGTTCACGATCAATGTCTCTCTTGGGTTTGTCGATAGTTCTGGCGGGGTAAACGGACCTAGAAGGGCCCCCAAACTGATCATCTTCGACCCTAATTTTTTATTGATACCAGTTATGTATGTCGACCCAAGTTACAACCGGATACTCTACTAGATTTTGCTTCAACTGTTGTGAAGTCAATGAGCTTAGAGCATTGAGTCCTTAGGTGAAGGCCTGAACGGCCCAATCGTCTGCGACCGGAGGCAAGTCCATTCGTTCTATTTGAAATCGGGACACGACTTCCCTGAGCATCTCATTATCCCTTTGTTTCACTTTGAAAAGGTCTGACTTCCTGGTCTCGACCTTGATGGCCCTGGCGTGTGCTTTCACGAATGAGTCTGTAAGCATAGCAAATGAGTCAATAGAATTATGGAGTAAGTTGTGATACCATATCATAGCTCCCTTCGACAAAGTTTTCCCGAATGTTTCCAGTAGGACGGACTCGATCTCATCATCCTCCAAGTCATTCCCTTTGATGCCGCATGTGGAGGAGGTCACATACTCATTTGGGTCAGTTGGTCTGTTGTACTTAGAAATTTCGGGCATGCGAAACTTCTTTGGAATTGGCTTCGGAGCCACGCTCGGAGGGAAAGGTTTCTAAACAAACTTCTTGGAATCCATACCCTTCAATATCGGTGGTGCTCCTGGAATTTGGTCAAACCTGAAATTGTAGGTTTCCACCCTTTTGTCATTGGCCTCAATTTTCTTTTCTCCCGATTCTACCTGTTTTGTCAGTTCCTCAAGAATTTTTATGATCTCGGAGTTAGTCTCGGGTTCAGCTTCACTCGGCCTCTCCGTAATTAGTTCATTTCTGCGAGTGATTTCCCGGGACGACTCGGGTTCAATTCTCCTGGGGGCGCGACTTTGGTTCTACAACTGGGCTATCGCTGCCTGTTGGGCCTGTATCATTTCGAAGATCACTCCAGTTGATCTCACCTCCTTCACCGTCGTGTGTATTTTGGGTTGTCGATCAGACTCCCTCGCAGACGTGATGGTAGGCTATAATCCTGTGTTTTTGTCGCTTATTGCACTCTAATTCACTGCACTTTACTTATATTGAGCTTTAATTAGTAGTGTTTTACATTTATTGTGTGTTTTATACCGTGTAGGAGTGATTCCGAGTTATTTAGATATTGCGGAGCAAATTCGAGTTATTTGGAGCTTTGAAGTATGAGTAGAAGCCAAAAGGATTTAACCGGGATCGCGTTCGGGGGTCAAGGACCACGTCCGGATGACAAAAATTGGAGAAACAAACTTACTCGAAGAAAAATATACAGCTGCACCTCATGGGGCGGGGCGGCAGTGCATATTATGTCCAGAAATGAAATTGTGAAAAGTACTGGAATTGTCCACAAGCGCGTCGCATGGTGCGGCGCGACATACGATGCGATAGCACAAAAATGTTAGAGTAACTTCTCAATTCCGCTAAAAAAGGTAATTTCGTCCGGGGTTTATTAGGGGTGGCTTAAAAACACAAAAAAAAACACCATTTTTGGGTTTTGACAGATTTTTGACCTAAGGAGGCTAAGAAGGAGTTGGAAGAACACAAGCACAAGGATTTCATCATTTCTTCCTTACTAATGATCCGGGTTTGGACTGAATCTATGTTTTTCTATACTTTAATTACATTTATGAAGAACTTCTCCATGTCTATGGAGTAGATCCTTTTGGGGTTTTGATGGATTTGGTGTATTGATGATTGTTTGTGGACTATAACTCTATTTTTATGTATTTCAATTATTTTTGGAAAATTTAATTGTTACATCTATATTCACTTGTTTTTGTAATCGAAAGAGGCATAACTTGTGATATCTTTGCATTATATTGTTAGTTGAGTTCATAGATTCTTCTAAGTAATCCAAAGAGGCTAGTTGAATCATTGATTAAACCTAGTTAGGACGATAATTGAGAGATGTTCTCCTAAAGATCAATCCATTACTCATTCTTGCATATCTTCACAAAGCTTAAATTGGTTCATATTATGAGGTTGAGACTTAATCGAGAGAGAAGTTTCTACTAAACAATTGTACTGATAATTAAGTGAATTCGAGAGACTCACTTGAACATTAGAAGTGAATTATCTAGAGTTAGATCCCGAACAATTATCTTGCACCTATCCTATCAACCTTTTTTTTCTCCCATTGATAACTTTCTTGCTTACCTTTGTTGCGATTGTCATTAGTCAATAGCTTTAGGTTCTTAGTTAATTGTAGTTAGAAATCATATAAATCTCCATTGTTGATCCTCCTGGATAGCAATCAAGTTAGAAACTACGATAACACTGTTTAAATCCAATCTTTGTGGACACGATATTATATTATACTATATTCGACTAGCGAGCATATTTAAGTGTGTGTTTTGCGCTCGTCGGGGCGTTGTTCTCAAGATCGGTAGGCAGATTCGCATTGGTGGCCACATGTGAGTTAGCATCGATCGGGTCTGCGACCGGAACTCCGCTTGGATCGACATGGGGCACCTTGTTACTGGGTACCATATTGTTGTTCTCGCCGTGGTGACCGAACTTAACATCCACATTTAGAGGTGCAGATTGGGAGTTCGACATTTTGAATTTTGACCTGAAATTGAAGACACTTCAAAGAACAAGTGTAAAATAGGGTGCGTTATGGAAATTTGTAACAAATTGCCACTATTATCTAAAGTCCCGCGGTGGGCGCCAAATTGTTTACCCTAAAAAATGGATAACAATTAAATTTATAAGTAATTTTAAGGATACGTGGATTAATTAGATACAAATGATACATTGTGTTAGATTAAACAAATAAAGATATAGTAAATTCAAACCATAAGAGGAGAATGATTCCAGCCTTGATGAAATATCCATCCTCGATCGGATTCTCAATGGCTAGCACTGATGAACGAGAATAAGAGCTATGAATGACAGTGAAAATAATAGTATATTGTTTTGGGATGCGCGTTACAATGTGTTCAATGAACAATCCGACTCTCATTTATATAATAGGGGAGTTATACCCTAAGTACAATTTTATAAAAGGTAAAAATCTCTCGTTTAACTGATTACTGGATTCCCGTTGGTACGTGCCTAGATCTGTGATGTGATACCCGGTTGGTCGCGAATATTACGGCCTTCCGTTAATCGTGTTCGATTGCCCAATAATGCTCTCCGAAGTCTCTTGGGATTTGGACCGATCCCGAGGTCATTGCCTCGATATACTTGAGGGCGGGCGTCGTGCCCCCGGTGCCTGACTCGATGAGTCCCCTACCTCCATTCTGGTTCCTTACCATCGCGTCCTTTACTCGATTTATTTTATCAAGAATCAGGCCGGCTTAGGGTTCGGCTTCACCCGTCTACAGATCAACTATTTGGATTCTCCATACTCTTGGATTATAACTGCGGTGGACAAGTTAGAATTATAACTACATCAACTATTTGGATTCTCCGTGCTCTTTTTTTAATATTGATGGATCTAGTCCTTGACAACGAGTATTAACTAAATCTACAATTTTCCTATATATAGTATTAGGCATCTAATATTGAATATATCGATTAATTTGAATTTACTCCAAATAAATTTATAGGAGCAGTAAAGCGTTGTTTATAAAAGCAATTCATTTTTTCAATTCAAACCTGAATTTCTTATAAGGACGGAAGGATCGAATTATCCACTCCACCTTTAACTCTCTCTCTATATATAGGATTTAAAAAAAATATGATTAGGGAATATTTATATTAACGGATCGCACTTGTTTGATAATAAGGTACGATTGTTGTTTTTTCCCACCAATTGTCGTTGTTGTTAATTGTGTGGAAGAAGAAATTACATAGGTTCACACATGAAATTTATTAATTGGACACAAGTGTATGGATGCAGGGAAGTCATAGGTAGATCGAGAAGTAGAACGCAGAATGCGCTCGATGCACAAAAGTGGATCTATTCAATTAATTATCACTACATCTGGAATGATTCGCCTAATTCTACTTTTCCCATAATCTGATTTAAATAATAAAAAAACTCGATGTCATTAATTTATTAAAAAAGTTGAGTGATCTATTGAATGGTTGTTGCAAACGCAGGCAATCCCTTTAGTTTTACTAATTTCAAAAGCATTTCGTATCGGTATTCGCGCTACATCTATGACTTTTCTCTCTCTAGGTTTCTTTGACTTTATCCTCTCTCTGTCCAAAAACCAAACGCTTAAATAAAGGCAAAAGGCCATTCTTGCTTCTCTAGTCGCCAACTCCATTTGCATGCTATCTCTTCCCTTTTCCTTTCTCTCCACATTCTCCCCATATATCTCTTCTCTAAAGAACAATTTGAAACCAAAACGAAAGGTAAAGAATCAGAGATCAAAGAGGTTTTTCATGGATGTTGAAGCAAGACATCTCAATCTTTTTCCTCTTCAGCAACAGCAAATCATCTCAAATAGGTATAATACCCAGATGGGGGTTTCAGAGAAAATTGCAGAGAATTTGGTAAATTCTAATCTGGGGACTGGATTTACATATAATACCCAGATGGGTACCGGTTTACCTCTTGCGATGCCAATGTCAGAAAACTTGTTGCCCATTCATCAAACTTTTGTTTGCGATTCTGTTCAGCCGAAGACATCGATGAACACTGACAGTGGCCTTACCTTTAATCTGCCGACAACTGATGTCGCTCCGAGGAAACGTTCAAGAGATTCACTCAATCATCAGTTCGCTACATGTAGTACTGCTTTTGCTACCGGCCCTCAAAAACAATCATTTGTCGGTGATGACGTTTTGCCGCTCGTTCAACAGTATCAGTTGGATATCAACTCCATTATTTCTCATCATGTAAGTTTTTCTTAAAATATATCACAATTTGAAAAAAGGGGCTCTTTTTTTATCATTTCTTATGTGCTGATGTGGTTTATTTATTTATTTACAGACCAAAAAGATAAGATTGGAACTAGAAGAACAACAGAAACAGCAAGCGAGAATGCTGGTCTCAACGATTGGTGAAAGGGTGATGAAAAAAATGAATGAAAAAGATGAACAAATACAGAGAATGGGGAAGATTAATTTGGTTTTACAAGAAAGAGTGAAGAGTCTTCACGTTGAAAATCAACTGTGGAGGGACTTAGCACAAACGAACGAAGCCACAGCCAATTCGTTACGTAACAACTTGGAACAAGTCCTGGCACACGTTAGCGACGAGCGCCTCTCCGCTGGAACAGGGGTCGCCGCCGCCGCAGGTGTGATGGAGGAAGACGTCGAGTCGTGCTGCGGTAGCAGCGACCACGGGGAGGAAAAAGAGGAGGAGGAGGAGGAAGTGCGCACGTTAGCGGGGGAGGCGCAGGGTAAGGGGGAGGGTAAAAGTAAAAGTAACAGAATGTGCAGGAGGTGTGGAGAGATGGAATCCTGTGTGTTGCTGTTACCGTGCAGGCATCTGTGCCTCTGCACAGTTTGTGGATCCAGTTTACAGCAAACTTGCCCTGTGTGTAATTCTAATATGAATGCCACCGTGCATGTTAACATGTCGTCTTGATCTATGCACACACGAAAATTTTCAACAATGAAGAAAAAAAGATAGAGAAAAATAGAGTTGCAGATTTTGTTGATTTTGTTGAGGTTTTGTTTTTAAGATGAAATATTCTTAAAATGAAAGATGAATGGGAAATGGAGGGAAAATGAAATTTTGAGTAAAATTTTAAGTTTCCCCTTCTTGACAATGAGACATTGTCCCATATTGAAAGAGGAAGACATTTTTGGTGGGTATATATATAATTGCTCTTCTTGTAGCTCTTAAAGAGTTAAAAAAAAAGCAAGCCTCGCGCCGTCGTCGCTCGGCTTTGGATTTGGATTTGGTCAATTGATTGATTAATTTTTTGGACCAAATTTATTTGTTAATAGTAAATATTAACGTAAGATTATCCGCATTTGTAACGGATATTTTCCAATCCGGTGTATTGACCATTTGACAGCCGCCTAATTCTCTTCTTTGGATTTGGATTTGGATTTGGTCAATTGATTGATTAATTTTTTGGACCAAATTTATTTTTTAATAGTAAATATTAACGTAAGATTATCTGCATTTGTAACGGATATTTTTTAATCCGTGTATTGACCATTTGGCAGCCGCCTAATGCTCTTCCCACCATGAAGTGCTTGCTCCACAAACATGAAGTGCTTGATCCACAAACATGTAATGCTTGCTCCACCATGAAGGGTGGACGTTTGGTCTTCTTCAACATTTTACTGCTATATATATGTGCAGCAGATGTTGAAGAAAGACACTCAACACACAACATACAATTCGCTCAACAAATTGGTTATACATTGCACTCCTTCTCAGCATTTCCATACGATCTTCTGAGTATATACTCCTTCGTTTTGCATTGTTTTTAACTTCAAACAAAGCAACTGTAAGTGTGATTTGCCACCGAACTTTGTGTTCGCTGAAACACTGGGGTTTGAAGTACCGCTACACCAGTGTGTTATTCGTTCTATCCTGGGAGGAAATAATCCATTACCTTGGGTACTAGGAGGGGATTAAATTCCTTAAGGAAACACTGTGAATTCAGTGAGCTCGAATTTATTATTGTTTCATAACGTTAACTTATATTTTGCAAAATTATTATTTACAAATACAGCAATATTGGCGGGAATAACAGATCTTACAAGTGTCAGGCTTACTGTAAATTCCCTTTGGATACTAGTAAACGAATTGTTCATTCTTTGATCTCCACACACCCTTTTTATTTTATCGCTTTAATTATGTGGTATTCGAAATTTAATGTATTAAAAGTCTACTGATTTGGAAATACGGAATTTACTATGTTGGAAGTTTTACTGATATAAGAGTCGCCGAATAGATTCACAAAAACAAAATATTACGTTTCAGTCTCTATCAAATTGAGTTGCCTATATTAATCCTTAATCAAGTTGAGTTGTCTATATAATCTATTGAAAAAGCTATCAACTAAGAGGTTCTTATTCTTTCTTATTACCAATTTAAGTTGAAAAATCATAATTTCATAAAAATATCAGAGTTTGTACGTAGCACAACTTTTGTGAGGCAGCAGAACATGAGAATGGATTAGCTTTAGAGATACTTTTTTTCCTTTGATTTCACTTCCATAGACGTTGGACATTTTAATCAATCTCTGAATAAAGTTTGGATGCATGCCCAACTTTTGCAAAGAAAACCTACTTTTGAAATGGGTCGTAGCACATCTTTGGGAAAAATGTGGTCCTCTTGAATTAGGTACTTTGCACTGCCCTGCGCTAAGGGCATATTGACCTTAATGACTCTTTTACAATGTCATATGACTTTTCTTGCTCATTTATGGTGGTGATTTAAAGAGACATTTTTTTTGTGGGGGGCAGTGGGATGGGATTGGGAATTGAGATTTTGCAGCACACATGTTAGAGTGGTACTGATTTATTTATTTGCTTGGGTGAGATGTCCAAGATGCTGAAAAGAGAAGGATTGCAGTATACTTATTCACTATTTTATAAATATATTTTCACTTTTAATTGTCTTAATGCCCGTAGGCGTGTAAAATTTACGGAATTAAATAAATTAATTTGTATTATATTTTAAATTCAAAATATATTAGTCCAAATAAATTTATTGGGCTAATATAATTGGATTAAGTATATAAGTCCGATATAGATGGACTTAATAATTCAGTCCAAGATCATTGGGCTACAAGTGATGAGCCCACTTCATTAAGCCCAATATGCCATCTTCCTAGAGGCCCAGTTTAGTGTCAGTGTCAAATGACGTGGCACGCCAAGTCAAACGGAAAAGTCCAAATAAATTTATTGGGCTAATATAATTGGATTAAGTATATAAGTCCGATATAGATGGACTTAATAATTCAGTCCAAGTTCATTAGGTTACAAGTGATGAGTTCACTTCATTAAGCCCAAGATTCCATCTTCTTAAAAGCCTAGTTAGGTGTCACGTGTCAAATGACGTGGCACGCCAAGTCAAACGAAAAAGTCAATAGGATCATGCTACTTATCAAAATGACAAGGCATGCCAAGTCAAATTAAGAGGCCAATGAAATCACGGCACATGTGCAAGTGACATATTCTGGCCAATCAAATACGTCATTGTCACACATCAATTTGATTGGTCGGAAAGAGTTTGTTCTTATCATAACTCTTTCCTCCCACAACTATAAATAGGGGTTTTCATAACCCAGAAAAAATACGAGAAGTTATAACAAGAAGCAAGAGAGAACTCGGGGATCAAACGCCGTATATTTCTCTACAAGTTTCAAGCTTCAAGCAATCAAGTTCAAACTCAAGAACGAAGAACAAATCAAGATTCAAGAAGTATGAGTTTAAATCAAAGTTCGTGCTAGTTGAATTCAAGATCATCGTTCGCGACAATAAACTACATATTCAAGATCAAGCTCAAAGGCCATTGGATTTATTTACTATTGGAAATAAGAATTAGAGGATTCATAGAGATTGTACACTCATATTATTTGAAATCAAATAGTACGATTGTTGCAATATATTTTTATCTAGATTATTTTCTTGACGCAAATTTATTGTCTACAAAATTTGGCACGCCCAGTGGGACAATCTCTACCTCTCATCTCAACTTTTTAATCACCAAAGTTCAAGAACATCGAAATGGCTTCAAAGAAGATTAACTCTAAATCACATCATTTGAGGTTGCTAATTCCAAGTTCTACACTAAAATAGAAAACATTCTCGATGTTACCTTTGGAAGATTTGGGCCAGTTACATGGAGTAAAGCAAACTCTTTAGGACAACAAACACTCCAAATGTTGTCCGCGTCATCACAAAGAGAAAGATCCTCAACAAGCACGGCCCAAAATTGGGACGACATCGCCAGAAGGATTGAAAAAGTTCTCCCCCAACTTAGTTTATCTAAGTCCAAGAAACCTTTCATGAAAGCCGATGATGATGACTTGAGCGCTGGATCTACTCTAGTCTCCATTAATGCGACCTCTAAGTTCTATCCCAATAATGATTTATACCATTCTTCATTCTCTACGGTGATCATGCAAGTCATGGTTATTGAAGCTTCTACCGTAGAAGAACAACTTGCAAATTTGACGAAAACAGTTGAAGGCTTGTCAAAGAGCGTGAAGATCAAGATGCTAAACTTTCCAAGTTAACAAATAAATTAGATAGTATCGTAGAAGGAGAATCCAGACAAACACCTTTAAATCTTCAAAGGTCACAAAAAAAAGGAGACTCTTTCGAAAAGCAAGCAACGACAACCAAGGAGATCCAAATCTCCATTAAAGGACTGATTCCCGTTGAAAGATTAAAGGATTTCATCATGGAGGCTATCAAAGATAAGCTTGAGTCGTCATCCAAATTATCTCTCACATATTCAAAGTCGTATACGCAAAGAATTGATAACTTGAAGATTCATGTTGGTTATCAACCTCCTAAGTTGCAATAATTCGACGGCAAGGGAAATCCGAGACAACATGTAGCGCATTTTGTTGGAACTTGAAACAATGCTGGAACGTACGAAGATTATCTTGTCAAACAGTTTGTTCGTTCTCTCAAAGGTAATGCATTCGATTGGTACATAGATCTTGAACCTGGTTCTATTGATAGTTGGGAGCAGCTGGAGCAAGAGTTTCTCAATCATTTCTATAGCACAAGGCGTATCGTAAGCATGATAGAACTTACAAACACTCATCAAGGAAAGGATGAGCCAGTTATTGACTTCACCATACGCTGGAAGAGCTTAAGCCTCAACTACAAAGATTGCCTTAGCAAAACTTTTGGCATCGAAATGTGCATTCAAGGCATGCATTGGAGTCTTCGTTATATCTTACAAGGCATAAAGCCCAAAACATTTGAAGGACTAGCAACTCGTGCACATGATATGGAATTGAGTATGACTATAAGTGGAGATCAAAGGTTTCCTGACTTTGAGCCTCAAGCAGACGATGCTGAGAATGGGGGCAAGTATTCATCCGAAGATGAAACTGAATAGTTCATACAAGTTGTAATGCTCCTCAACAAACGAGCCTAAACTACAAGTCGTAACGCTCCTTAACGTACGAGCCTAAACTGCAAATTATACTGCTCCTCAATGCACAAGTCTAAACTGAAAGTGATAATGCTTCTTGGTACATGAGTCTATATTGTATGTCATGAAGCTCTCCAAATTTGAACTAATCTTTAAGACATAAAGCTCTTCAAATTCGAGCAAAGTCTTCAAGTTGTAAAGCTCTTCAAAGTTGAGCAAAGTGTTCAAGTCGAAAACTCTTCAAATTAGAGCTGAGACTCAAGTCGGACGCTCTTCAAAGTCAAGAAAAGACTTCAAGTCGCAAAGCTTTTCAAATTCGAGCCAAAGTTCAAGTTACAAAGCTCTTCAAAATTGAGCAAGTCTTTAAGTTGTGAAGAATTTCGAAACATAAGCTAAGTCTTCAAATTATTATGCTCCTAGTTGCACGAGCCTAAACTGTATGGCATGGAGCTCTTCAAATTTGAGCAAAATCTTCAAGTTGCAACGCTTCTCAAAATACGAGCTTAAATTACAAGTCGATACGCTTCTTAATGCAAGAGCATAAACTGTATGTTACTCCTAGCCCGAAAGAGTATAAACTGTGTACTACCCAAAAAAAAAAGTCCGCTAGGTTAAAAATCTTGAAAGAGGCGGCCAAGGCAAAAGTTAGGACACTTAAAAAACTCACCCATTCTGAACTACTGTATGACTTGATCCTCTTCACCTAGGTACGTAGGCAACTTAGAGTTTCATTTTAAGTTTAGTCGCATAAGTTCAAAAGATACATAGTGCCCCAATCATTGTTCGAATGAAGTATGATGGAATGTAGTCCATTCAATCAACACTTGAAAATTGAGCTGAGATACCATTGTTCTGTTAAACTTTTGATCCTATTTGATTTAAAGGGGGAAAGCCTCTATGGTAAATTGGTATCTTCGATGGAATGATTATAGTATTTTAGGAGGTTACTAAGTATTTGCATTGAAGCCCGAAGATTCACGATGTCTTCATGTTCGCCAAATCTTTAAGTCTAGTCGGTCTTCAAGTTCGCCGCTCTTCAAGTTGAAATATTTAAGCCCTCCAAGTCTTCAAGTCTGTCAGTCTTCAAGTAGAAGTCCTCAAATTCGCTGGTCTTCAAGTTGAAATATTCAAGCACTCCAAATTTTTAAGTTGAAGTATTCAAGCCTTCCAAGTCTTCAAGTTGAAGTATTCAAGCCCTCCAAGTCTTCAAGTTGAAGTGTTCACGTCTGCTAATTTTTCAAGTTGAAGTTTAAAAGTCCACCGCTCTTCAAGATAAAGCATCAAAGTCTGCCAAGTCTTTAAGTCAGTCAAATCTTCAAGTTTGTCAGTCTCCAATTTGAAGTCTGCAAAGTCTGCCAAGTCTTCAAAGTTTGCCAAGCGTTCAAGTTGAAGTCGACAAGTCCACCAATCCTTCGGATTGAAGCTTTATAATTTTTCAATCTTAAGGTGGACGTTTATGTCCCTTTGCACCTTAAGTTAGCCTCTTTGCGGGTTTCCACTTAAAAGGAACTATAATTTTTCAATCTTAAGGTGGACGCTTAAGTCCTTTTGCACCTTAATTTGTCCTCTTCGCGAGTTTGTGCTTAAAAAGAACTATAATTTTCCAATCTTAAGGTGGACGTTTAAGTCCCTTTGCACCTTAAGTTGGCCTCTTCATGGGTTTGTCCTTAAAAGTGATAGCATCCTAGGAAGCTCAACTTTATTCAAGGACAAGGATGAAGCTTTAGAATCTCAAAGAGGGCCTTTAACAAAATCTCAAGTTAAAAGGTTGCAAATCAAGGTCCTTGGACTTTAGGAGCGAATAAATAAATTGTTAGTTGGGAGGAAGAGCTCAAGGATAAAGGATATGAGTTGTCTAGGTGTTATAATTATTTTATGGTTCAAATTCATGTCCAAGAACAGGTGGATTAGATCCCAAGAGACATCCTGTGAAGAAGGTCCAAATAAGGCCATTGTTGGACCTATTTGGCACCTAAAATGTGTCCAAATTTACAGCCCAATAAGTCCTACATGAAGCCATTTTTTTTATAACATAAAAAGAAATTGCTTGCTGCCTAAGAAAGGTTCAATAGGCGTGATAGAAGTTGGGTACAAGTTGGTGCCAAGTTGCTTGCAAGTTGCCTTCAAGATTTTCAAGATTTTCAAGATCCTATCTGTGATGACCTAAAATGTCATCTTTAAATTTAATAATTAATTCTGTATTCTAAGACCTCGAAAAATACTATTTATCATTACTCGACTTGCGTGTGCAGTCCGTAAAACTTTTTCGGAAAATTTAAGGTGAAAAATGAATTAAAATGTGAATTAGAGCTTTAAAACTCAATTGAGTTGACTTTGGTTAACATTTTGAGCAAACAAACTCGGATCAGTATTTTGATAATTTTGGTAGGTTCGTATCGTGATTTGGGACTTAGGCGTATGCCCGAAATCAAATTCCGAGGTCCCTAGCCAGGGATATGGAATTTTGATGAAAAATTAAAAGTTTAAGTTCAAATAGTGACCGAATGTCAAATTATGTGCAAACAACCCCGGAATAAAATTTTGATAATTCCAACAGCTCCGTATGGTGATTTTGGACTTAGGAGCGTGATCGAAATTTTATTTGGAAGTCCGTAGTAGAATTAGGCTTGAAATGCCGAAAGTTGAATTTTTGGGAAGTTTGACCGAGGTGTTGACTTTTTGATATCGAGGTCTAAATCCGATTCTGAAAATTTTCATAGCTCAGTTATGTCATTTATGACTTGTGTGCAAAATTTGAAGTCATTCCGAATTGATTTGATGTGTTTCGACACAAGGTATAGAATTTGAAAGTTCAAAGTTCATTGATTTTGATTTGAGGTGCGATTCGTCGTTTTGATGTTGTTTGATGTAGTTTGAAGCCTCGACTAAGTTCGTATGGTATTTTGGGATATGTTGGAATAATTGGTTAAGGTCCCGAGGGTCTCGGGTGGATTTCGGAAGGTTAACGGAATGGATTTCGGACAAAAAGGAACTGCTGGAATTTTCTGCTGCAGAAGCTGTTTTTGGACAGCAACCGGTGCAATCGCAGAGCTGACTTTGGAAGCTTATATCTCGTAATTCATAAGGAATCAGAAAATGTGCAAAACATAAGAGTTGTAGTCGTATGATTATAGGTTCCAGAAAGTTAAACTATGCATTATTTGGACATTTGTACAGAAAGTTATGACGGATTGAATGAAGGCTGGTAGAGCAGTTTCGCCAGAAATTCTGATGCATGCAGCCGACTTTGGGAGCTTATATCTCGCAATGCATAAGGAATCAGAATAATTACAAAACACGAAAGTTGTAGTCGGTGGATTCTAGTTTCCGAAAAGTTAAACCATTTATTATTTAAATATTTGTACATAAAGTTATGATCAATTGAAGTAAGACTGGTAGAGCTGTTTCTGGTAGACTTTTTGTGACGAAAAATGGGCTTTTAGTGACGGATTGGTAGAAACTTAAGGACCAAAACTGCTCATTTCATTCATTTCGTTTTGGATTTTTGGAGCACGATTTTTGGGCGATTTTAACGGAAAAACATTGGGGTAAGTGTTCCTTATCCTATATTGATTATATTTCATGATTTCATACTCATTTACATCATGAATCCGTGAATTTATGGAAGAAAAATCAAGATTTTTGCAAAATCTTCCAAAAACAAAAATTTAAGATTTGGAGGTCGAGTTTTTATCGGATTTTGGTAAAATTGGTATGGGTGGACTCGTAATTGAATGGGTTGGATTTTATAAGTTTCGCCGGATTCCGAGATGTGGGCCCCACGGGCAAAATTTGAGCTAATTTCGGATTTTTAATGAAAATATAATATTTGCTTATGAAATTGATTACTATAATTTTTGTTGACTGTATCGAATTAATTATGACTAGATACGAGTCGATCGGAGTCAGAAAATCGAGGAAAAAGCATAATACTTGATTAAATTGGAGCAAGTCGAGGTAAGTGAGTTGTCTAACCTTGTGTGGGGGAAATTTCCCCTAGAATTGGTATTGATGTGATTATTGAAATGTGTTGAAAGTCGTGTGCACGAGGTGACGAGAGTGTACACGGGTTAATTTGCAAAAGATTATATTTTTAAATTGTGTAGATCACTGTTGCGCATTTATTTAATTATTTTATCTTGTTATATTCTTCATCATTGATGTGAGATATATACTTCAAATTTGTTTGATCTTTTCTTACTAATTGTTTTACCTGTTTAGTTGAAACTTGGTTTCTTTTATTCTGTGCATTATTTGAAGGTTGATTTTCTTTAAATTAAATATTATTAATATGAAGTATTTGACATTTTTAAACTTGATATTGAAGCAACGTAGTAAAGATTTTGAAATATTATTTTCCTAAATTATTTACTCCTGAATATTTGTATACTCATTGTGAGGGAGACGTGAGCTCTTTATTGTGGAAGAATATTATTGATGAATTGTTTTGACATGAGCTGTGAGCTCTTTATTGTAGAAAACTATTATTGATGATTTATTTTGGCATGAGCCGTGAGCTCTTTATTGTGGCAAACTATTATTGATGATTTATTTTGGCATGAGCCGTGAGCTCTTTATTGTGGAAAAATATTGTTGTTGAATTATTTTGGCAAGTTAAATTATTTGAGCACTTGAGGTGCAAATTGTGATATATTGTGATATTGATACGCATGCGGTGGTATAAGGTCTGGGTGTTGAAACGCATGCGGTGAGATAAGGGTGGCTTGATACGCGTGGCTAGTAGGGGAACTACTAGAAGTCATGCGGTGTGATAAGGGTGGCTAAAACGCGGGATGCTATTTCGGGAAAATATTTTCTTTAAATAAATTGTGAAGGCTCCCGCGGTGATATAAGGAAATGAGATATTGTGAATTTATTTATGATTTGGGATTACGAGGCGGTACCTCGGGAGTGCCCTTGTTGATATTGATTTATGGCCGTAGTTGCCTTTGATTATTATTGTGATTTTCATAAAGTTGAAGGAAATTCTGTTTTGATTTCCACGAGATATTATTTGCAATTATTTGGTGTCATTAAATGTGACATACTATTTGATTCATTTTCAATGTCATTTTATTTTACTACATTGATAAACATTTTACCATGCCATTATTATATTCCAGTAGGGCCTCACCTGACCTCGTCACTACTCTACCGAGGTTAGGCTTGGCACTTACTGGGTACCGCTGTGGTGTACTCATACTACGCTTCTGCACATCTTTTTGTGCAGATCCAGGTACATTTTACCAGCCTAGACGTCATTGAGTTACCTGTGCACGGAGACTTCGAGGTATATCTGCCAGCGTCCGCAGACTCCGGAGTCCCCTTCTATCATTTTATGTTGCTTCCTTATATTTTATCTAGACCTTGACATATAGAGACATTAAGAATAAATTCTTAGAAGCTTGTGACTTATTTCTACCGGGTTTTGGGAGTTGAAATTGTTTGAATTGTAGTTTATTTATTTCAGATATTTATTATTATTCCGCATTGATAGGCTTACCTAGTCTTAGAGACTAGGTGCCATCACGACATCCTACAGAGGGAATTTGGGGTCGTGACACTATCCAAGATTGGTTTGGGACTTTTAAGATTCTATTCTAGATTGGTTTTAACTTATTTCCATATATTTTGGTACTAGATTTATTGCTTTCCTAGGTAGTTAAGGTTATGTTTTCCTTTTCCTAAGATTGTCAGAGTTACTTTTCAAGATTGAATTGGTTTTTATTTCCTAGTGTTTTTCCTTTTTCTAAGGTAGTTGGACTTGTTGTCCAAAGTAATTTAGGACTTTATTTTCTTATTATTTTAGGTAGAATTTCGAGACCCTATCCCTATATAAAGGGGTGTCTTCTTTGTTTTTAGGGGGAGATTATTATAGACTATTATCAATAAAAATTGTGAGATTTTTCTTGCAATCTTGTGTGTGGCTACTCTTAGATTTATTCTTCAACCTTCAAGACTCAACTTAAGGTGGTAAGATTAAACCCTATTCGAAATCTTATATCACTTCTAGGTATTCAAGAAAGGTAATAAGTTTAGGCTTATTGTTGTTCTTGTTATTCTAAAGGGTCGGGTTTCATAATCTATCTCTTGTTTTTAATTCTCTACCAAAGGCGGTTAGTTTTTCGTTAGCTAATTGTTGTTGTTAGGATTCAACTTCAAGAATAGACTTCTTGAATTCAAGAAACTATTTCTTGTATTCAATCTATCTTTAATTTCTATCTTCTTTTTTATTTCTTTACCTTCTTTTAGTTTCCACACATTTTTTGATTTTTTTATTTTCTTTAATAGTTCTTGGAGCCCTATTGTGTTGTTATAAAAAAGGATCTGTAATTTTCTAATCTTAAGGTGGTGGACATTTAAGTCCCGTTGCACCTTAAGTCGGTCTTATTGCGAGCTGATCCTTCTATATGTTGTTGAGAATTAGCCCTTCTATATGTTGTCTTGGATTTGTCCTTCTGTATGCCGTATGAACCTGTACACCATGAGAGTAATCTCTCCGATATTCGGACATAGATGAATATCTATCTCTTCACATCTTGAGAGTAATCTCTCCGATATTCGAGTGGAGATGAGTGTCCATACCTTCACACCCTAAGATCACTTTCTTCATGCTTGAATCAGTCCGTTAAATAAGAACATATCTTTCTCGTTTGACCTAAAAAAAAGAAGAAGAAGAAAACCAACAAAGGAAGAAAAGCAAAAGAAAAGAAGAAATTACTTTACATCAATGCTTCCAAGTCATATAAAGTAGATCTAAAGTAGCTTGCAAAGGCTGAAATTGGTGATAATAGAATGATGCATATGATATTTATAGATGTCAGAAGGTGATGTTAAAAAGTAAAGTGGCGATGTGGGATAGCTGCTCTAATCAGACTCCAGAAAGGATTCAAATTATAAGAGTTATTCTCCTGATCGGAAAGGATTTCCACGAGGCGGTGAGTATTTCCTGCTTACGAGCAGATTTGCAAAAAGGTCTTGGAGTTATAATAAAATAAGGAAAATATCTTAGTAGGTGTATTAGTATTGGCATGCAAGACAAATCCAATTCCTTTGATGATTGCAACTTACTTACGTGGACGAACTGGACTATATCGCGAACTGCCTTGTTCTTAGGCAATCAAGTTGATGTCCCTACAAATTTAATATTGATCTACGTGAAAAGGAAGCATTTTACTTTGTTGAAAACTTAGAGATATTATATTTTAGAATCTAATTTTGTGTTTTGAGATCTCAAAAATCTCATTTTTAGTTTTTTTCGATTTGCGTGTATAGTCCGGGTGTTCTTCCGGAAGGCTTATATGTTAAAAACTGATAAAAATAAGAATTTTGCCTTAAAAATTTATTTAAGTTGACTTCGATTAATGTTTTGAGCAAACGGACCCGAATCCGTATTTTGATGGTCCCGGTTGGTCCGTATCGTAATTTGAGACCTGAGCGTATACCCAAAATTGAATTCGGAGGTCCCTAGCTCGAGTTATTGATTTTTGTTGAAAATTAAAAGTTTGAAAGATTTATGATAATTAAGAATCGACTAATGTTTGGATTTATTGATACCGGATCCGTATTTTGGTTCTGGAGCCCGGTACAAGTCCATTATAATATTTATGACTTGTCTGTCGAATTTGGTGAGAAACAGAGCTGATTTGATGTGATTCAGATGTTCGGTTGTGAAAAAAGAAGTTTTAAAGTTTTCTTGATAATTTCATTTGATTTGGTGTCCGATTCATGGTTCTAGGCGTTATTTTGATCGCACGAGCGAGTTCATATGGGGTTTTTGGACTTGTGTGCATAATTTGTTTGGAGCCCCGAGGGCTCGGGCGAGTTTCGGATAGGCTACGAGTGTTTTGAAACTTAGAAAAATCTGGATTTTTTTTGGCTTCAGCTGTTATCTGGTGTTTTCTTCTTCGCGTTCGCGAAAGTACTCTCGCGAACACGAAGAATAAACTGGGGCAGGGTGATTTTCTTAATCGCGAACGCGGTAGCTGGGTCGCGAACGCGAAACAATGGAGGCCTTACCCTTTGCGAACGCGACCAGCTCATCGTGAACGTGTAGCTTTAGGGACTTGGGGGAGGAGTCCGTCATTCTTCTACGCGAACGCGAGCATTGGCTCGCGAACACGAAGGCCAGGGGAAGCAGCCTCGCGAACTCGAAAGTCACTCGGGCTGCTGCTCATCACGAACGCGGTAGCTGGGTCGCGAATGCGAAACAATGAGGGCCTTACCCTTCGCGAACGCGACCAGCTCATCGCGAATGCGTAGCTTTTGAGACTTGGGGGAGGGGTCAGTCATTCTTCTACACGAACGCGAGCATTGGCTCGCGGACGCGAAGGCCAGGGGGAAGCAGGCTTCACGAACGCGAAGGAAGACTCGCGAACGCGAAAGCTACTCGGGCCGCTGCTATTGGCGAACGCGGCAGGCCCTTGGCGAACACGAAGAAGGCCTGACGCCCAGACCTTAAAACAGAACCAAAACGGGATTTTACCCATTTTTCATAAACTCTCCATTAGAGCTCGGCCTAGGTGCGGTTTTGAAGAGAAAACTCAACATCAATTCATATGTTTGTACTCTTTAACTCATTTTCTTCCATTTCTAACATCACCCATTAAATTCCTAGCCCTAATCTTTATTCTTTCATGGTAGAAAACTAGGTATTTAGGAAGAATTGGGTATTTTGTGCAAATTGAGGATTTAGACCTCAATTTGGGGTCGGATTTCAAAACTAATTATATAATCGGGCTCGGGGGTGAATGGATAAATAGATTTTGGTTCGAACCTCGGATTTTGATCAAGTGGGACCGGGGTCAATTTTTGACTTTTTGGAGAAAAGTTTGGGAAATCTAAATTTATGCTAGCAATAATTGATATTATTGAGTCATTTGTGGATAGATACGAGTGGTTTGGAGGTAGATTCTAGAGGAAAAGTTGTGATTGAGCATTGAGTGGCCTTTGGAGCGAGGTAAGTGTTGTGTCTAATCTTGACTTGAGGGAATTAGTAACCCTCAGAGTATTTGCTATGTGAATTTCATGTGAGTGGCGTACATGTGAGGTGACGAGTGCTTATGGGCCGCCGAATTATCTGTTGTTCCCTGTTTCCCCGTTCTTCTTATATTATCTCTTTCCCTGTCTTATTTGTTATACGCTCTAAATGTGTTTATATGCCAAATTGCTATTTGTAGTCATTGTTTTCTCCTGTTCATAATATTAGTTCTTTTCATGGTTTCATAATCTCCTACTGTTTTCTCAATTTAGTTTATCTGTATCTTGTAATTGTAAATTCTGGATTGGTCTCGCTGTGTAGTATTACTTATTCGGATTATCATATTGTACAAGGTTTCCTATTTGTTCAGTTTGGTGTCTTGGAATTGTAATAGGGTTTTTCTATGATTTGAATTGTGAATTTGTACTATACGGTGGGATCGAGTTGCACGCCGCAACATGTGGTATAAGGGTGGATTGACATGGTGAAATAAGGGTGAATTATGATAGTGATATTGACATATGGTGTGATCAGGTTGCATGCCGCAACATATGTATATGTTATTTATTGTTGTTGATATCGTTATGGTAAAATAAGGGAGGAATTTGTGTTGTCTGGTGGGATCGGGTTGCGCGCTGCAACAACTTATATGTTTTCATTTCTTGAGCTGTGTTGGTTTTATTTTGGTATTTGTATATGAATTATTAAAGATTGGTGATTCTGGACGACACTGGTTTATTCTTGAGGCCGTGGTTATTATTTTCAGTTGACAGTTTAATTTTGTTCAGTATTCACATTTTCTGTCATTATTATACACTGCGTTCAGGTTGTAGAGTAGGTGACCCGCCTTAGCCTCGTCACTATTTCGTCGAGGTTAGGCTCGGCACTTACCAGTACATGGGGTCGGTTATACTGATACTATACTCTACACACTGTGCAGATTTTGGAGACTGTCCCAGCGGCGGCTACTAGAGAGCTCAGATTGGACAGCTTGCAGAGATGTTGCTCAGCGCCCGCAGTTCCTGAAGTCTCCGTCTTTATTTTTATTTAGCTGTATATTTTTATTCAGACAACTTTGTATTTATTTCAGACCCTTGTATGTATTACTCTAGAAACTCCTGCACTTGTGACATCGGGTTAGGGATTTGTAGCAGATATTTTTACGATTTTAGCTTCCGCATTTATATTTGGATTATTGCAGTCACATCAGTTCTTCTTCATTAATTAAATTTAAATTGTTAAAAAGGATAAATTATTCTAACGTTGGCTTGTTTAACAAGTGAAATGTTAGGTGCTATTACGATCTCGACGGTGAAAATTTTGGATCGTGACATAACTAAAGCATCAATTGTCTTATTACTGCATGTGAGTGGAAAAATGAATTCCTCACTACAATTTCAAATGCAAAGGAAAAGTTCACTTGCAAACCTTTTGAAATCAATAAGCACAGTTGGTCAATTCATTTAAATTGAGTTATCTAAGATTTGACGTACTACTTTCAAAATAATAACAAAAAAAAGAAGCTATTACTCTTTCCCTTAATTTGACAGAATGAGCCATTTTAAGCTACAAGTTGAAAGAGGTATGCATGAATTAATCCGGCTAAGCGCTTGTAAGAAGGAAGATACTAATTGTTCCCATAAGTACTTAAGTCTAGTCTTGAAAGCTTTTACCTTCACATGTATTGAAGTAGGGACATTTGTAGGCGCGTAAAATTTATGGAATTAAATTCATAAATTAATTTGGATTATATTTTAAATTAAAGATATATTAGTCCAAATAAATTTATTGGGCTAATATAATTGGATTAAGTATATAAGTCCGATATAGATGGACTTAATAATTCAGTCCAAGTTCATTGGGTTGAAGGAAGCAACAACATATGTATGGATGTATGTGTAGACATAAAATTCGTAAAATTAAATTCATAACTTAATTTGGACTATATTTTAAATTTAAGATATATTAGTCCAAATAAATTTATTGGGCTAATATAATTGGATTAATTATATAAGTCCGATATAGATGGACTTAATAAATTAGTCCAAGTTCATTGGGCTACAAGCGATGGGCCCACTTCATTAAGCCCAAGATTCTATCTTCCTAGAGGCCAATTTTATGCCACGTGTCAAATGACATGGCACGTCAAGTCAAACGGAAAAGTCAATAGGATCATGTCACGTATCAAAATGACAAGGCATGTCAAGTCAAATTAAGAGGCCAATGAAATCGCGCCACATGTGCAAGTGACATATTCTGGCCAATCAAATACTGCCTTGTCACACTTCAATTTGATTGGTCGAAAAGAGTTTGTTCTTATCATAATTCTTCCCTCCCACAACTATAAATATGGGTCTTCATTACCCAAAAAAAATATCAGAAGTTATAACAAGAAGTAAGAGAAAGCTCGTGGATCAAACGCCGCAAATTTCTCTACAAGTTTCAAGCTTCAAGCTCAAGAACGAAGAACAAATCAAGATTCAAGGAGTACGAGTTCAAATCAAAGTTCGTGCTAGTTGAATTCAAGATCATCGTTCGCGACAACAAACTACATATTCAAGATCAAACTCAAAGGCCCTTGGATTTATTTACTATTGGAAATAAGAATCAGAGGATTCATAGAGATTGTACACTCATATTATTTGAAATTAAATACTACGATTGTTGTAATATTTTTCGATCTCGATTATTTTCTCGATGCAAATTTATTGTCTACAATACCCACAATATTAATTACTCATTTCAAATAATTTTCTCAAATTCATTAAAAATAATATCAATTAATATAGGTATCATGATAAATTATGTCATTCATTCAATATTTCTTAAGGGATGTACAAAATTCATAATGAACAAGTAAAATTGAACGGAGGGAGTATTAAATTTGGT
This sequence comes from Nicotiana tabacum, assembly GCF_000715075.1. NCBI lineage: Eukaryota > Viridiplantae > Streptophyta > Magnoliopsida > Solanales > Solanaceae > Nicotiana > Nicotiana tabacum. The sequence goes on along the minus strand of NC_134096.1, from coordinate 39,007,005 downwards.
ATTTGGTTATTAGCAATTCAAGACAATGTGGCTCCAAAACCAAGCAATTCCCTTACTTTGCAGGCAGATGTAATGATTTGTAAAAGAACAAGTTGAAAAGTAGTATTCATTTCTTGTTTTGATAATCATGCCCAAGCTATCTCTATTAGATCTATAAGTAATACTCCCTCCCTTCCCTTTTACTTGCCTACTTTTGCACCCCTTTAAAAAAAATATAAACGAAGGATGTATTTTATAATTTTATTCGTAATAATAATAGTATTTTTAAAAGTCTTAAAAAATGATTTGAACAATAGGTAGTTAATGATAAGGGTAAAAAAAAAAAAAATTATTTTTTTCTTGATTCCGTATAATGGATGAAAATATATATTTAGCATAATAGACAAATAAAAATGAACGAAGGAAATAATACTAATTAGGTTTTCCCTTCCTCACTTTCCAATCGAGATATTCAGACCAATTTGTTGTCTCTCTTCATCAAATATTTGCTTGGTCGTCGAAGTATAACTATGTTTACCAAAATTTAGGTAAGTAAAAAGTAAGCCCATAATTCCTCAGTCCCAATTTAGGTGGCATCGCTTGAATTTTGAAAGTCAAACAAATTTTTCTTTGATATTGATTTTTTTAATTTTATATTTTTTAAATATTTTAAATTGTTAATTATGGTGACTTATAGTAATTTTTAAATATATAAATTTTATTTCAAAAATCTTAAAAATTCTTTGTTCGAATTCACAATCAAGTTTAAAGGTTCTTTTTATCTCATTTATAATTTAAACTCCCTTCTTTTTATCTGATTGTCATCCACTTAATTCCCCATAGTCTAAAAGGATTGCAAAGTAAGTGGTTGATACTTGAAAGGTATATTTGAGAAGCAATGTTTATTTTGAGGACCACTCAACATGAAAATGGAAATGAGCAGGAAAAGCTTTTTGAGTGTATGCCATATAAGATGACTGTTTCTCAGTTAACATGACAATGGGATTGATTGTGACTTTGTGTATCAGGAAAAGTTATACTTAATAGCAGTGGTCACACTCACCTCACTGCTCATTAGACAGATTCAATGAGCCATCAATGCGACCTTTTGTTTCCCTTCTTGGAATCTTCCATTATGAAGGCACAATCTTTTAGGTGTTGTAAAGACAAAACTTATTTGTCAGTGGAAAATTATACTACTACTTTATTTTCTGAATTGGAGGGTTGTATATTTCTTGCTAGTGTCCTCAACAATGATGGCTATCACTAACACCCCATCTTTGTTGATGGTACCATAGACATCTTCCAAGAATTTGACCTTATTCTTTGCTTTTGATAATGTTGTCTTTCACTTTCTGGATTTGTTCCAGATTTTCAATTCCAAAATCATCCCTTTCCATCTTCGTGGAAAACCACTCTCCCTTTAATTTTATCTGAAAAGGATTCTCTCATTCAAATTTTATGTGTTTTTAAAATGAAAGAATCATTAACTTCACTGATTGTCAAAATCATTAACTTACTACTCTTTTCCAGTCCTCTTTACAGTATTTTATAGGTGACAGAAAAAAAGAAAAAAAAGATAATCAATGCCGCCCATTCCTTTTCTTATTTTTATTGTCTTTACATTTCTTTACTTTAGCTGTTTTTTTTCCTTACAATACTACTAGTTGAAATGCTTTTTTGACATTAAACACTTCGGCTATTTTGAAACTCCATATATAGAAGTTTATTATTTCCCGTTCATTTTATGTAAGGATATTTTATTGACTAAAATATTAAAAAATTGAAACTTTATGATCTCAATAAATCATAAATATTTATATAATTATAAAATCAATTCATATTGACAAAATTACTAAATTATTTATAAATATATAAAAATATGTCACTAAGGTGAGCGTGTTTGCATGTCATATCCATGTGCCAAGTGGCGCCCAAGAATCTGGCACTTTAGATTCAGAAAAATATATAAAAATAGAAAAACCTTTCTGTTTTTCAAAGATAGAAAAAATTAGAAATTACTCCGCCATCCGTTTACTTTGACATGATATGTATACTAAAAATAGATTTTTATTTTTATTTGTCATTTTACGCATATTAAGATAATATAGTATTTTTTTCATATTATACCCATAGTATTTATTACTCATTTTAAATTATTTTCTTAAATTCAATAAAATATACATCAATTAATATGGATATCGTGATAAATTATATATTTTATTTATTATTTTTTAAGGGACGTAAAAAGTCAAAACGTATCAAATAAAAGTGAACGGATGAAATAGTATATACTATCAGGAAAAAGGAAATTAAATAAAAAAACAGTTGATGAGGGGGTGGGGTCAGGCGTCAGTTAGGCCTACCACGTGTGAAGAGAGAGAGAGAGAGAGGCGCATAATAGCAGAGAAAGAAGATCCTATTGTCGTGGTCCAGAAGACAGTCCAAAGATAAGGCAATGTTGTTTGTGTCGAGTAGAGGTGGGAGGGGGGGCCGTACACTGTAACACCACGCGTACTTTTAGAAACATTGGAAAGTGACTCCTTAAAAATCTCTGGTAGATACTGTAACGTCGAAAGAGACATATGATTATGGCGTACGTTAGTGGGGGTTGTTTCCTCTATTTTTTTGTCAGAGCGTGAAGATCGGTTTTGGTTTTCACAATTTTCACACCCTTCCTCTCCTCTCCTCTCCTTCAATTTGGCAGTCAATGCTGGGTCTTGGACTCTGCTTTAGTTACTGCAAATTTCTTTCTTTTGTGAATTCGGGGTTGTTTTATTGTGGTACATCTGTTATTTATTGGCCGTGCTATATGGGAGCAATTATTTTAATAGTATAAAATTTAACTTAAAATAATATTTCATTAATTTTGATTTATATAAACCTATTTAACCGATGAGTTTCTTTAAACTTGTGATTTTAGATATGACATAATATTTGTGTGTATATAAGACTTTTGAAACTTGTTTTCTTAAGTATATATATAATTTGTGTAGCTGCGAAAACTTTTTATTAAAAGTAATATTTGAATCCTAAAGTTAAGAGTTTTCTTATTAGTAATTGGTTTATTCTTTTTGAAACTAACTAAAAAGAAAATACAAAGTTCATATAAATTGAAACGGAAGGAGTATAATGTTTGTTTGATAGAAAAAATGACCCCTCGCATATTTAAACCGATATTTGATTGGCAACATTAAATAATATCAATATTAAGTTATGTAATTTTTATGCAAATAAAACATAAAACAAGAATAAAGCAAGGATCAGAAATTTAAAGACAAAAAAACATCTTTTTAAATTGAGTAATCCATATATAATAAATTCTTCAATATAATCAATATAGTATAATATCCCCATAACCTGTAAGTAAATCAAACCAACCCTAACTGCTTTATTCTTTGTCAATTTGCTCTAATAATTACCTTTCAAGACGAGAGTAACATCGGTTCTTGTTTCACATGAAAAAGAGAGGGAGGAAATGTAAAAAAAAGATCTCTTTTTCTATTTTATTATTATTTTTTATTTCTAGTACTAAACAAATAAATTACAACATGGGTGAATGGAAGAAATAGGATACTTTGGTGTTACTATTAATTTTTGGCTCCGAAAAGAAAAGTTGCAGAAGCGAGAACTGAATAGCAACAGATAAAAGACGAAGGAGAAGATAAACGTCGAAGATGAAGGATTTCAATTCTAGGTTCTATAAATTGAAGTTGGTTGTTGCTGAAAATTGATGGGTGTTATTTCTTGATATTTAGATTGTTGTTTTAACACTGATTTCAACGAATTTTATTGAAGAAACAAAATTTCACCATTATTGGAATTAAAGCTTTTGAAGAACAGAAAATTAAGTTTTATGAGTTATTAAAGTTTGATCCAAAATGCCATTCAGATTTGCTGGGTTTGTGATTCGGAATCTATGGTTGAAATTTTAGTACATTTTGTGAAGAATTGAGGAACCTAGAGTGAGATTTGTTAGCAAAAATGTGATGAACATTGTTGCTCTATTTGTCGAATATTATTGGTCCACAAGTTATGCCGGGCAAAGATAATGCTTTACATTATATAACTTATGGGCTTTGCGACTTTTGCCTCATAGACAAAATATAACTCAGAGATTTTAAAGCCACAATTTATTTCGCATGAGCAACACTTTACATTACCTTATTGTTCTAACTTGTGAGATAGTCCGCAACACCTGCCTTATAGGCAAAACTTAGATTAGAGATTTTGAAGCCACAACTTAATTTATGAGATATTTTATAACTCTTGCCTTATAGGTAAAACTTAGCTCACGGACTATAAAATCACAATTTATGTCCCATGTGCACAGATTATACTATTTTCTTGTGTTTAATTGGGGTGGATATTAGTCGGTTCGGTTCGGCGTATCTGTTGTCGGTGTATAAATATACTAAACCGATAACCGAATCGATAAGATATCGATTATCAGGTATCGTTTAGTCGGGTATCGATCCTTATCGGTTCGGTTATCGATTTACCCAATAATAGTAAAAAAACATCCAAAAATTTCATGTTTTTATTATATATAGAAATCGTGATCATACTGTTAAAAGAAAGAAACTGAATTTTTGCTCTTAAGAAAAGAGGGATTAAATTTCAACTTTAGAAAAGAGAATTTTCTTGCATTTGAAAATCCCAATGAATGATCTCAATTTTTAAAGTTATAACTTAGTAGGAGTAATTAAGGAATAAAACATACAACAATCTAATCTTACTAACTATCTCACTAGGGTGAGGGCATAAATCAGAGAAAAATAAGAAAATCCTAATCTTGTATATGCTAAGGAATCAATACAACAAAATAAACAAAAGAAAAACTAAAGATTTGAACAATTAATTCTTTAAAGTTTAAAACTAAAAATAATAACTGAAGAATTAAGATGAGAAATTCAGATAAGTTCAAAACTTATTCTAAGGATTAAGGTTTGAGGACGTAGAGTAACTGCCGAGAGAATTGAGAGAATAAAAGAATGAAGTCATAAGGTGGCTTTATATACTTAGTGGGTAAAATTATAAGTTTGATAAAGCTTATTGGGCTTTCGGTTAAACCTGTAACGACCCGGCCGGTCGTTTTGAGTATTTTAGCCCTGATCTCCTAATTTATGCTTCTTTTGTGTTATTGTAGTTACATGACTCGCTGGGGTGTTTGATTTTGGTTTCAGGAGAGTTTCAGAGTGATATGGGACACATAATCCCTAAGTTGGAAGTTTAAGTCGTAGGAGTTGAGCGTAGGTTGACTTGTATAAAAACGACTCTGGAATGAAGTTTTGATGGTTCCAATAGCTCCGTAGGGTGATTTTGGTCTTAGGCGGATGTTGATTTGGTGGTATGTAGGTCGTTTCAGCATAAATTGGCAACCATTGAAAAGTTGCTCTAATATCAACTTGTCATGATCCAAACTCCCACCGGAGCGGTGACGACGCCTAACACTACTTGCTAGGCAAGCCAACAATTTAACAATAATAATAAACTCGAATAACAAAACTTAATAATCTCAACGACGGTAATATCATAAAATATCCGAGAAAATAAACAATAACACAACTACAACCATCCCAAGGATTTGGTATCAACGAGTACATGATCACTACAGAATCACAAAATACATAGTAAAATCCACAATACACACTGTCTAACGATAGAAAGTGGTAACAGAAATAAACAAAGAGAACTTTAAGGTCTGCGAACGATATAGCAGCTACCTCGTAGTCTCCACAAGCTGGTACCGGTGCGAACTCTAGCAATCACCACGCACGGAAGTACCTGGATCTGCACATAAAGTGATGAGTGTAATATGAGTACAACTGACCCCATGTACTCAACAAGTAACAAACTTAATATCGGGCTAAAAGCAATGATGAGCTTAAGAGAAAATCAGTATCCAACACCAATAATCAATAACAACACATGATATAAAGATCACAACGAAAGTGACTAACTTAAAAGATATCATGTTCAGCTCGTTCACAATTACAGAAAATTAGACATGCTTTATAAGTAAAACAATCAAAGCCCAATCTTTTACCGAAATCACTAAAATATGAGTTTATCAAGGAAACTATAATTTTTTAACTTTTCAACAACAAATAAGACGTTTTATTTATCATATGGCATGAGAAAAATACATCTATATGCCTACCTGTCAAATATACATGTCAAGTCAATAACATCACATCGAAGTCATCGGTATACTCACACTCAGCACACTCACGGTGCCTGGCACAAGTGCAACTCACCATAACACGCACAACCACACTTAGCACTGTACGGGTGCCTGGCACAAATGCCCCTCACCAAAGCACATATATAATATTGTGCCTCACTGTAATCTCAGACTCCGGAGGGGCGGATCTTTACCCAAGCGCTAATCATCAATCAATATAACTGTTGTGGCTTGCAACTCAATCCAATATACCTCACAACACGGCTCTATGGCCCACATCAATCATCAACCGCTCAAGTCTCAATGGCTTACATCTCATAGGACTCACCTCAAACAATATCACATATAGAAGGCGACAACAACATGTGATATGGCATATAAGTAATGTACAAAGACTGAGATATAACATGTGGATGAAGAATTATGTCCGAGAATATAACTACTATTAAGGCAAACAGCTTGAACAACAAGAATTGCCATATCATGTCTCAAACAAATAAACACATAGCCTAGAAATAATTTCTAACATGAATCAGAACTCAATTAATTACATGAGTAGAGAAAACATAGATATAACGAGGCATGAAAGCATACAAGTCTTATAATAACTTAAAGTCTACCTGAATCATAAATACCCCGATGTACGCACACACGCCCATCACCTAGCACATGCGTCACCCCCAAAATATTTCGAGTATCATAGTCCATAGGGATAATTACCCTCAAACCAAGTTTAGATATGTTACTTATCTCAAAGCGTGTGAATCAATATTCCAAAAAGTACTTCCCATGCGACTCGGTCTTCGAGCGACTCAAATCTAGTCAAAGCAACTCAATATCATCAATAAAAGCCATAAAAACAAGCCCAAACAGTAAAGCTGTGATCTTGAATCAATTATGCAAAATCAACCTAAAAATTCAAACTCCGGACACGTATTCTGGAACCCAACAAAACTCACAAATTCCGAATGCCCATTTGGATACGAGTCCAAATGTATGTGTTTCATCCAATTCCAACCTAAAATTGACCTTCAAATCATCTATTTTTACTCTCCAATATCATAGTAAAAGAATTCCCAAATTTTACCTTTAATTAATATAAATTAGGTATAATAATTCATGTGTAATTAATATCTAACACCAAAATCAAGTAAAGATCACTACCCCTTCAATTGTAATGAAAAGCCCTCCAAAAATCGCCTTTAGTCGAGCTCCACAACTTCAAATAATGAAAAATGATCAAACCCTTCAAAATATAAAGTCTGCCTAGCGATTCCTTATTTACGGTCCAAATCATTTCACATGCGGTACCTCATCTACGAAAATTCCATCGCAAATGCGGAAGTCACTACTCCACTCGACCAACCGCTTCTACGAACACCAAGCCACATTTGCGGCACCGCTTCTGCGGGAGTCCTTGCGCTTTTGCGCCAACACATCTGCAATCCATTTTATGCATCTGTGGGCTCAGCCTACCCAGCAAGCACCGTATTTACGGCCACCCTGACCATTTCTGAGGTCTCGCATGTACGGCCCAGCCATCGCAGATGCGAAAGAACTAGAACTTAAAAATTCTTTAAAAATGCCAACATAGTCCAAAATGGTCCGAAATCAATTCGAAACACACCTTAGGCCCCCGGGACCCCGGCCAACCACATCGATCAATCCCAAAACTTAATAGACCTACTCGAGGCCTCAAATCACATAAAAAATATCAATACTATGATTCACACTTCAATTCAAGCTTACGAAACTAATGAACTTTCAACATCCAAAACTCACACCGAATCACATTAAATCATCGGAATGACCTCCAATTTTGCATACAAGTCCCAAATGACACAATAGACCTATTTCAACTCCCAAAACTTTAATTCGAACCTAATATCAACAAAGTCAACTCCCCTATGAACCTTCCAAACTATCAACTTTTCAACTTTCACCAAATAGAACCAAATCAACATACGGAACTCCAAATTCAGATCCGAACAAACACCTAAGTCTAAAGTCACCATACGAATCTATTGAAACCATCAAAATACCATTTCGAAGTTGTCTATGCAAAAGTCAAACTCCGCTCAATTATTACAACTTAAGCATCCAACATTGAGACTAAGTGTCCCAATTTAACCTAAAACATTTTCGAAACTAGACCAACCGACCCTGCAAGTCACATAATCACAAATGCACGTGTGTAAAGCATCAACTAGGAGAAACCAAACTAAAATACTCAAAACGACCGGTCGAGTCGTTTCAGCCTCGCAGCGCCTAGCCATTTTTTCAGCCTTTTCATTTTTCTTCACTTTGTGTACGTCAATTTGATCTTTGACCCCAGACTCGATTCCGGTTAAATGTTTTAGACTTCTACTGAGACTTAGAATCTACAAAGTGTCTATTTTTAGCTCCAAAATGTATCTTAGCTCGGAATATCAACCTACATGAAAAAATATAATGAGTATAAATTCTTCACATTTCAACTCAAATAAAACTAAAGTACAGTCAACAATAGGTAAAAATATATCCAAAAACTCGTATCTCTAGCTTACCATCAATACCTTACACTTAGATCATTGATCGTCCTCAAGAAATACAAACTACACTTCAAATAAAGATGGTTTTTTCATGAAATTTTCCAAACTTATGCCAAAAATATTTAAATTAGATAAAGCACCATACCGTAACATCCGAGCCTCAAGACTCTACTCAAAAGTAATAATTTTTTAGAATTCACTCATTTACTCTAATAAAGAAGCCAAAGACATCACATTTTATTTTGCAAGTAACGTGTCCCTCATAACTACAACAGAGTAGTCCCACATACATAAGATTCAAGAACAATTAGGGAGTCAGAATAAAATGCTTAGGCTTGCCCGTGGTGTAATTACCTACTAATTTAAACCCACTCAATCAAAGATAAGCGGGACTTATTTTATCGTAATGTAAGTTGCAGGGCGGATATAATACAATTTGAATAATAGTGACTATACATCCCTAAGCACTTCAATACATGCTACTTTACCAATTCAAAGCACTCTTAAACGAGCAACACTTCTCCAACCTTCAGATCAAAATAACGCCAAGTTTTATTTTATTAGTATAACTAAAGTAAGAGTTATCACTAGCAAAGAATAGTATTTTTTCTTTTAATCTTTAAAACACCAATCTTTTTTTTTCTAATTTCCGTTATTTTCTTTTTTCACATGCTTTTTTTCCCTTTCAATTCCGTATAGGTGACTCTCACAATTCTTTTACAATCATGCACCTTTTTCTTTTTTATTAGTTCTACTCAAAACCCAACAAAAATTTCACTTAGCTTTTACAAGCTCATAACAATTTCAAGTGCTTAAAAAGGTAAACAGTTCGAAAAGGCTAATTCAAACAAGGGGTAGGATTGTAGTATGGTTGCAAAGAAATAAGATTACATGCTCAATATGGCTAAATAGATACACAATATTGTTGGTATTATTTATAATGCAAAGTCAAAGATTTCTTTTTGAAAATCTATTTACCACCAATAGCCATGGGTCTTTTTATTTTACAAGTGTCCTATCAATTTCCAAGTGGTTTCTTGCATGAAACCTTAAAGTCAAGTGTTGAAGGGCTTTGACAAGTGGCTATGCAAATCTACCATATGTCTTCATGCATAGAAGATTAGGTACACTTGTTAATATAGAAGCCAAGTGGATTAATATATTAGGACAAGTGTTAAAAGGGTCTCCACACTTCTCATACATGCAACCTCCCTAATTACCTATAAATAGGTTGTGGATTAACCATCATAACCAACTTAATTCTTAACCAAGAATTCATCTTGCTAATCATTACTTTATTCCTACAACATTTTTAATTTCTGTAACAGCTACAGATTAATTCCTTCATCTGTAACTGTCCAATAGCTTTGCCTATAAAAAGGCAGTCTTCTTTGTGAATTATCCAACACAGAAAATACCTTCATCTTCTCTTCTGTTTGGGCAACTGTTTTGGGTAAATTCTAAACTTCCAGCCATGAGTGCACAAGGTGCTGTGGAACCTTGAGGAGCGATCAGTCTTAACGATTTGCACCCAGTCAGACCGAAATTGCTTTCAAGGCAGTGGCTTGCCATGACACAGTATTTTTGATAAGTTTTTCTTCTTTCCTTCTTGTTCTTAGTCAATATTATCTACTCATTTTTCTTACAATTTGAAAGTAATTTCGCATATAATATTGACTAATGGCCGCCACTTTGAACAAAACACTTCCTGATCTCTCAAAGCTTGAGCCTTTAGATGGAAACAATATAAGCGCTGGTCCCAGAAACTTTTAATTTTCTTTGAATAATTAGAAGTTGATTATATTTTGTTTAACGGTCCTCCTGCCGATATTGTTGTTGAAAGTTTTAATACTGCTAATACTGTTGTTGCTGATGATGATGCTAAGAAGAAATTTGAAAAGGATAATAAAACAATGAGAGGGAATATGCTTAACCATATGACTAACCTTCTCTTTAATTTGTTTATAAATTATAAATCTGCTAAAGTCATATGGGACAGTTTGTAGAAGAAATATGGAGCAGATGACGCGGGGAAAAAGAAGTATGTGGTTGGAAAGTGGATTAAGTTTCAGGTGGTTGATGATAAGCCAGTCATGGAGCAGGTTCACGAGTATGAGAACTTGACTGCTGATGTTTTAAACGAAGGCATGGAAATATGTGAGATTCTCCAGGCTAATGTTCTTCTTTAAAAGTTTCCACCTTCCTGGAGTGATTACAAGAATCAACTGAAACACAAGAAGAAAAACTTAACTCTTCAAGAACTGATCAGTCACATGAGGACTGAGGAAGCAAACCGTCTCAAAGATGAGGAGTCTGAACGGCTTAAGGATAAGATAAAATCTCTCTCTTAATTCTTCTAAAGCTAACCTTGTGGAATCTTATAGTACTTTTGTGAAAGACAGTTTTAATGAAAAACAGAAGAAAGGCCAGAAGAAAGGATATGTGAAGAAGCAAAATTACTTCAATAAGCCAGAGGGCCATATTCAAAAGTCTAAAGGACCTTGCTATCATCAAAGAGGTAAGGTTCTAACCCCTAATCTTCAATTTCGAGTTTGGGTAATGATGAGTAATTAAGAGTATGATTCTTGGGTATAATAGTATTATTTATAAGTATCAATAAGGTTTATGGAAAGAGTGTTGAGTTCAAATGGGTAAAGATTGGGTTGAAAATGGTAGAAATCTTCAAAGACTTCAATTGAAGATTTGAGGGTCGAGTTGATATCGAAATTTGGTAAAATTTGTATGGTTGGACTCGTGGTTAGATGGGCGTTAATATTTTGTAACTTTTGTCGGGTTTCGAGACGTGGGCTCCACAGGCCATTTTGGGTGTAATTTCGGATTTTTGTGGAGAAAATTAATATCTCCTTATGGAATTAATTACAATAATTGGTATTGACTGAATCAAATTAATTGTGGCTAGATTCAAGGTGTTTGGAGGCCAATTCATGAGGCAAAGACATAGCGGAGTAAAGAATTACACGGTTTGAGATAAGTAACTCTTCTAATCTTGGAGTTGAGAGTATGAACCCTGAATATATGTATTTCGTAAATTGTTGGGAGGTGATGCACATGCTAGGTGACGGGCGTGTGGGCGTGCACTATAGAAATTATGAGATAATTGTTTATGTGGAATTTTGTAGTTAAATAATCTTGGCATTTTCTATGCGGTTTTATGAGTTAAAGAAATTGAGCTGAAAAGTATATTAAAAATCATGTTGAGGCTATGTGCCAGTATTATTGGGACCCACATAGGTCATATTGCTGTGAATTATTAGTTATGTTGAAAATTTATACTCAGTCATATTTATTTCATTGCATATCATATCTCAGTCTCTGTTGTTATTTATTGATACATCATATCATCATATTTGGGCTATTCTCATGACAATGTGAGCCCATGAGAGAGAGACTGGAGAGATTGATGACTGAGGGAGGCCGATGGCCTGATTGTGAGGATATTTTTGGGATCGGGTTGCACGCTGCAGCATGCCATGTTGTCTTTATATATATTATTACTATTATATAGATCGGGGCTGCTTGCCTGCGCCAGGCCTTATTGGCTTATTATGGCACGCAAGTTGTCCGTGCAGCATGCAAGTTGTCCGTGCTTATAGCGCTTGGGCTGTAGGAGCCCCTCATGAGTCTGTACGTACCCCCAGTGAGCGCAATCGACTATAAACAGGGATCAGGCTGCACGCTGCATCACGTATTGTATATCGCTGAGTGATTGAGTGTGCTGAGCACAATGAAAGAGAATGCGAGACATCGAGATTGAGTACTCTAAGAGTGTGAGTACATGAGTACAATCTCTGAGATACATTGCCTTGATATGCACACATGACATATATGCATAGAGATGTGTTTTCCTCATGCTGTACGGTATCACATTATTTATGATTTCTCACACATGTTGACAGATGGGCATAGTGATGCATTTTGTTTTACAATGGTTATCTGAAAAGAAAAGGAGATATTTTATTTATTATTGAAAGTATTTTGGAAAAATTTCTGTTTTCAAACTTATTCACATTTTTGGTAACTTTGGCAAAAGATTTGGATTTTCACTAATGTACTTGAAAGGAAGAACTATTATTGCTGAAATCATGAGGAGACTGAGAATTTTATCTCTGAGTTACTTCTGGTATTATTTGCTTTATGTCGTTATTAACTGTTGTGGATTAGTGGATTTGGACCCTACCTTGGTAGAAGCTCGTCACTACTTTCAACCTAAGGATAGGTTTGTTATTTACTCAGTACATGGGGTCAGTTGTACTGATACTACACTTCTGTACATTGCGTGCAGATGTTGACTCCTGATGTTGCTGTTCTCGATGGTTGCGGGATTTGAAGATATACATGCATTCCTGTTGTAGCTGCCTCTTGTTCCTGGTAACCTTAAATTTATAAAAACTCTGTTTTTGTACTATTCAAACATGCTATGTATTTATTTCATTTTCACTTTATATACTCTATTCTTAGAACCTCGTGATTTGTACTACCAGTTCTTGGGGGATGTATAAGATTAAGATCTTTATTCACTTAAATTGATTTAATAATTGTTATTGGAATTAGATTATTGAAAGTTGGCTTACCTAGCGGGTTGGGTTAGGAGCCATCACGACTAGTTGGATTTTGGGTCGTGACATGTATTAAAAGTGATTCTGCAATGTTCTCACTCATGATGTCTAAAAGTTTCTGGGTCCAATAATCAGACTCCTGATTTGCTTCGTTGATGTAACTCTTTTGTTTCCTCTTCCTTCTGATCAGCCTTTATATTGGCTTAAGCTATCTTCCGATCTGCGTCTCTATGTATTAGTTATTACTTTAGCCTTTCATAGACTCTATGGAATATCTGTGATACCATCATCTAACAATTCAATCCCTTGTCTATGACCTGGACTCAATTCTTTCTTTTAACTTATACCAGAGTCTTCTACAGTTGTATGATTGTCAACATATATGTTGCATGGATAATGCTCTGAATTCTTAAGTGCGTTCATAACGTAACTAACTCTGGATCGTTGATCGAATAATTCCTTTCGTTCTTTCTCACCTTTCTTTAAACGTAAGCTATTACTTTTCCTGGTCTTTCTGTCCCCTTGTCGCGTGCATACTTAGCTCCTCTTAGTTCCCACGCATGCCGAAAATATTTGTGCAATTCGTATGGTCTTGAATATTACTTTCGATTTTTACTCCCTGTTCATTAGCCACAGTAGGTGCCACTTTCTTTTGGAGTGCATACAATTTTGTAGTGAGACTGTTTTCACATGGCCATTTCTCCTTCAAGTTACCAAGTTTAGATTGAAACCTTTTTCCATATTTTCTCAGCTAGTCTTTCATTGTAGTATTTAGGGAGGACCCTCTGACTCTTGTAAAGTTCCAAGCTTATCACATCGTATACTCGACAGAATATTTGATGTTCTTCCTTGCCTATAACTATCCTTAATTACTTACCTCCACGTCCTTGTCCTTGTAGGGTTGCTTCTGAACTGAAGTTTTGACTGTCTTCCCAGTGGCATTCTCTTTTATTTTCGTAACACTCATACGGTACCTTTAACTACCCCAACTCCTATCTGAATATTTCTCAAGGATCACGATATCATTATCTGCGAGACTGGATTCACTATGTTTATCTTGCACGATCTGTTGATTGTCTGTATCCTCTTGTCTAGCCATAACTAGGCTCTTCCTGAATCAACTACTAACTACTCGTTGGCCTATTCTCATATCAATATTCCGCGTAATCTTTCTTGGGTTATTTCTTTTGTCTTAACTTGCGTCTCGCACAGGCTCCTTCTCTATTAATAATTTCTGGGGCAGGAACACTTACTTTGTCTCCTTGACGCCGTGTTTGCATAATGTTCTAGAATTATAGAATATCTGTAGGATTTGGATAAGTGCAATCTCATTCCTTTCTCATTTTTTAATCGCATTCTTCCTTTAATATTCCATAGTTACTAGAACCACTTAATTCTGACTTAATGCCACATCACTCTATATTCCCCCTTTAGGGGAGTACTTAAGATCTAGCGCTACGATGATCTACCTATAAATGTTTTACCTCTTTATCTTTGGCGTCTTTTCACATTATTGATGAACCTTACTCGCGAGGATGACACTTAGTGTAACTGGTACATACAGCCCATTAAGCTTAAGTTTTCTCATATTGCTTGCTTTAGGGAAGCGTCTTCCTAAATGACCATTCTCTGAATTTTTCATGAATCTTCTTCTGTTGTCCATTCTATTATCGCCGGAACGAAATCTGAAATTCTCATGACGTCGACCATTATCAAATCACCCAGTCCCTACTTCAAGTTTTGTTTATCTTGTTCACCAGCCCATACTGATTTCTATTACCCTGGAGTTTAACTTTTCCTTCTGGTAATCATGTTATAGTAACGAACTTACTCCTTGAAATGAGGATATGACTTTACGGCATGTACTCTTTTGTCGTCTCAAGGCCTGTAACCTCTCATCTTTTCCTTCCCTTGACTATAGACTCTGTAATACTGTCATTCATTGTTTTTCTACCGTTGTCATCCATGTATCACCTCTTACTCATAATGCTTCATTATCTCTCTTCTTATTTCCCTGCTAATATTTCTGTCTATCACTTTATTCTGAAAACTTTCACAAGACATTCTTTTGCTTTTAGCTCCCCTTGCTCCATCCACTGGTTCTTCGGGTTCCCTAACATTCTCTCTCTACTACGGACGGGAGCCACACTAAGGTAATAGTTGTCCCTTCCAGGCTTCTAGTGCCTATCTTTGTAGTACTCGTATCTAGCTGTACTATTTTAGAGTGCTCCATCTGGGTGCCTCACAAGGAGATCTATTAGCACAATTGCAATATCCTTCGGAAATGTCAGCTAACGCTAACAATCCATCCACCATTTTGGGTTACCCTAACCCCAGCTAGATTCTGATATCCTGCCTTCTCTTATACTACTTATATTAGCCCCTATAGGGCATAAATGATATAGGTGTGGCTAATTGTACATACCTCTGTTATTGTTGAAGGTAACTCAAAAGGCTTATATTCCTCTGCGATAATCTTCATTAGCTGGGTAGCTCGTACCCTTTTTCATTTTGCTTTTTTTACTTGCTGAAACTTATGTCTACCTTCCGATTCTCTTATTCCTTTTTACCGTAAGAGTGGATAGACATTCTTGCCTTAGGGATCCTTATCAAGAAGCTTACACATCTTAGTACACACGCTGAATACCTCATATTTATCCTCTGAGTCAATTCTTCCACGGCTATATCTCTTAAAAACCGTCTTTCTCGATGTAGGCATCGTCGTATTATGAATAAGATAGAGTTTAAGAAATTGAGTTCTTACAACTGGGCTCTACCACACGATCTAGAGTAAGAAGAAAGAGTGACAGTTCTAAATACACTATAGCCTCCTGCTTATAAGTGTGGTGCACAACACTTCTAAATACACTATAGCCTCCTGCTTATAAGTGTGGTGCACAACACACCCATAAATAAGACTCTACTAGACATGACTTGTAGACTCCCTAGGATAGAACTGCTCTAATACCACTTTTGTCACGACCAAACCGATCGGCCGCGACCGGCACCCGGTGCCTTACTCAATCGAGTACCAACGTAATGTATCTTTTCGTATCATGCTATCATAGATAAATGAGCCGAAGAGGCTATCATGAGATATGTAGAATAAATATGAGAGAATACTCAACTTAGAATGACCCAACCTGATATAGAAACTTACATACGTGGCATACGTGCCTATAAGTCCAACGTGATCATTTATGAACTCAAAACATAGGCCGACAAGACCATACAATCTTTCACGTACATGATATATGTCTACAAGCCTCTAAGAGTACATAAACGTCATAAGGCCGGGACAGGGCCCCGACATACCAATCAATACGTGTCCAATGCATACTGACCAAATAGGCAACTCCAGAGCAAATGGAGCGCACCAACATCTTTTGCTGAGATGATAGCTTACTTGGAGGGCTCTCAACCTGTCTATCGGGACCTACGGGCATGAAATGTAGTGTCCCCAGGAAAAAGGGACGTCAGTACAAATAATGTACCGAATATGTAAGGAATGAAAATCAGTAAATAAAAGACATAGAGAAATATAGAGTAAAAGACTCAACATGTAAGTCTGAATAGCTCTGTGAATTATTTCATATTTATCATGTCATGCGTATGCGTATAAATGTCATGCCATGCATAGGTATATGCGTTCATAACATCATCAAGCCTCTAAAGGCATCCTATCATATCATCTCGGCCACTGTGAGCAAATTATCAACATATACCAGCTGATCAGGTGGTGGTGCGTATATAACGCCATAACCTTTCCCACATCCCATATACATATAATATACTTATATATACGCGTATATAATGCCATCTGGTTGTTGGTCAATGTAAATGAATGCAATGCATGAGAAGTACGTAAATAAAATCTCTCGGAACGTCACACGACCATTAGGCCTCTGATTAATATCATGAAATAAACTTTATCAACTTAAGTATTTTCTTAGACCCATGAACAAATGATAGAATAATAACATACATGGGGAATCAAGAATATAGACACCCCTAGTATTTCTATGAATAGAGTCATTTATGAAAGTTGCGCGTATTTTGCTCGTTTCATTTGTATCATTTGGATCATGCCAAAAAGAAAGAAGGGATAGCCTTAACATCGATTCTCTTGACAATCCCTCTAACACACGTTAATTGCGACAAAACACGTGACGGCGAGATCGAAATATGAAACAATCTGTATGATATTCTTGAGAAAGATTGCATCGTACTCCCTTATAATTGCCAAATCTCACATTCTGATATATGACTCTCACGTTCTTAAGAATGGATATGTGACTCTCACGTTCTTAAGAATGAATATGTGACTCTCATATTCTTAAGACTTATAATGGACTCTCATATTCTTAAGACTTACAATGGCTCTCCTTTATTAAATGGGAATGTGACTCACGTTCTTAAGACTTGCCAAATCTCACATCTCTAATCTTGCCACATAATATAATTACTTAAGAGTCACAATTCTTGGGGTGGCTTGCTGCCACGTGGGGGAGGGTCTAATCTTATCCAATTCTTTAATTAATCACCCAATAATTTCTTAATTAACTAGGTAATCTCCCATTACCCAATAATTAATCAATTACCCACATAATTAAGAATTATCTTAACTTACTTAAAATACTTCTCACTTTTAACATACCTTATACACCTTACTATAATAGCCATGTAGTACCTTGTATGGTACTAGTCCATAAATACCAGGTATTATAGCTCGGACCATATTTTTTTCTCAAAATGTCAACCTTCGACGAAATTCATTTTCTTTGATTTTCTTACCCTCTCACCTTCACGAATTTACTCATCACTTGTTTGAAATAACATAATGCTTATAATCGAAAAATAATCTCATTCCCGAACTTACATCGATTAACTTACGACGAAACTTTAACATACGAAAATACGGGATGTAACACATCATCCCCATTGCATGGAATGTAGGAGATGTCATTCGGGGTATGTCACTAAGGTACTAATGTATGTTATGGATGTGGATTCGAGGGGCATCAATTAAGGTACTGCTCTGACAATCTAAAAGCACCAAGTAAGTCACTACTTATTACATCATTATGAACATCGCATAATTTTCCTTGTTGTATATGTACATCCATATTGAAGAGCCTCCATAATCATTGGTCTTAACAAGATGTTGAATCATAAAACATTGCATGTACTTACTTTCTGAACGAGACACATTATTCATAAAGGCTCTTTATCAAAATTCTCTTACTTTCAATCTCTAGTGGAACTAAGCTCTACAATTATTTCCTTGGATTGAGTTATAACTCTAGGCTAATATTTCCCACTTGCTTTCCTAAATTCTCAACAAGGGACTATACCTGATGAATTTCTTATAGAACCTTTTGATTCAAATAGATAACATATGCTCACTTGTGCTTATGCATGCACCGTCATAAAGTTTACCTATGTGGTATCAAATCTAATGTAAAGCAGTATAGTGTTGAGATCCTTCTTGAGCCACTCTTTCTCTCTTCGATGTACGTGGCTCCTATGGTTTGAACAGTCACTCTACTTCTTTGTGAATATTATCATGAAACCTTTTCACTGTCTAGTAGCATGAGAGAATATCTTAGCACCTATCATATGTGTACATGTCAATTGAAAGGGATCACTTGTCCGCATAAAGTTCCTCTGAAACTTGGAATCCTCACAAATTCATCGCATAAATATCTATTGTTCGCCCATTTCAGTATGACTTTCATGTTCACCTAGATCATGCCTCAGTGAGTAACCCACTTTGTTCCTGGTATTGTAGTTGCCCATGAAGTGGCCTGGTATTACAGCGTGAGAGTTATTATGGTAGAAACATGTCTAACTCATAGCAAAGTGTTCATTCTCTTTAACCAAAACATGGTTTCATCCTAATGTTAATATGTCCTAGCTACATGGTTTCAGTCGTGTGTGGTTGAAAGTTAATATCCTTACCGCGACCTTTCCCTTCCAACTTTAGGTGGATGTTTAAAAATTCTAGCACATATCATGAGCATATTCATTTGAAAGACAAGTTTCTCGTATCTCTAGTCCTCTCATATAGGATCAACTATCGGGAAAGGGTTCAACATCTGTTTCAACCTAGTGAGCTTGTGGCATAGATTCCTTCGGTCAAATACTATTAAGAGCGTAATAGAACTTCATGTATTTCGAAACCCCATTATTTCTCTTTGTATTAAATCTATGGGGGTTGAAGTTTCAAATATGCCCAAAAAAAAGCATCATTCAATGATCAAACGTATTGGGTAGAAAACTATATGGTCATATTCATGCTAGCACATCTTAGAATAATTGTTGAAGGGCCTCCAAAGAATTGAGTGTTTGGCGTAGGGATTTAGAGTTGAAGAAAGTGAACAGGTTGTTCTCAAGATTTTCTCCATGAATATATTGGATGAATTGTTAAGGAAGGTAAAGAAGGTGTAGTTCACATTAGGCCTTATGGAACCCTAAAGGAAATAGGCCAAACTATGAGTGTGATGTTTTCCCATCATTGTCCTCCATGTACCCAGTGTTTCATGTGTCTATGTCTAAGAATGTAGTTGGAAATCCTTTGTCAGTCATGCCGGTGGAAGCTATTGAAGGTAAAGTTAATGAGTAATTGACTTATGAGAGGTACTTAATTGTCATCCTTGTTAGACAAGTCCGGGAGTTGAGATTGCCTTCGTCAAGTGCTATGGCATAGTCTATGAGTCGAGAAGGTCACCTTGAAGGCCGAAAGTGTTGTGGAAAGAAAATATTTTCACTTGTTTGTATAGCAAATTGTTGTGATTTGAAAGGTACTTTCTATGTGTTATGATTTTAAAAAAATGTGTAGTTCATATCCAGATACCACTTCTTTTAATGTATTGCCCTTAGTATTGAGATTAGTGTTGTTGATATATATTGTGATGCTTTGATGATTTATGGATGTATTGTTAGGGTGGTTTGGTAATTCTTTAGCAGGTGGATAGACCCAATTACAGGGGAAACTCTGCCGAAATTTCTGAGAAATTTGGGAGTTAGTCAAAATTTGGGAGCTTGAGTTGTGTGAGAAAAGAGATAAGTTATGTTAAGTGTTTGGGGTGGACTCTTCTTCTCAATCGAGGACGAATGATCCTAAGCGGGGGACAATGTAAGGCCCCGTAAAATTTTGCCAAGGAATTTAAGGTTTCATGGTGCCGAGGTAGGCTAATGGGTTTGAGGATTGTAGAAAATGAGCCACGGTACGAACCTTTTGGGTTAAAGAATGCACTGAAGTGTTGATGGGAATTTTTGGCAGAAGAAGGCGATTTTGCGGTCAATTTCACGACCGCAGAACTGTTTCGCGGACCGCATAAGCATCGCAAAGTAGAACAGAAAATGAGAAAATTTTGAAAAATAATTCTGCTGGCCGGATAAAAATTCTGCTGCCCACATATCCATTCTGCTGGCCACATAACGATTCTGCTACCACATAATTGCACCACATAATTGACTTCGGGGGTCATTTTTGGAAATTCTCTTATCTGACCCAATTTTGATATAAGGCCTTAGGGGGTCATTTTGAAGGCAAAAATCTGATATTTTTAGAGAGAAGTGAGAGTGTTCTAGAGAGAGAGGAGGAAATCCTAGGCTAATTATTCATTAATCCTTGCTCAAGACTTGGATAATTCACAAAGAAAACTCACAAGGTCTTCATCTAAGAGGTAAGGTTCTAACCCTAGTCTTCAATTTCGAGTTTGGGCAGAAGATGGGAGATTGGGAATGTGATTCTTGGTTATGAAAATTGTTATTTATGCATGCATGTAAATATAAGGATGGTGGAAATGTAATTGAGCTAATATGAGTTAACTCTTGGTAATGAATGGGTTATGGAGTGAAGAAAATCTTGTAGAAGAACCTTGTGGTCAAATTTACATACCTAGCATTTGATAAAATGCCCAAATGAGCTGAAACCATGAATATCTTTCTAATTTGTGTTCAATATTCTGTTATGTCTCAAAATAGATTGGGATTGCTAGGATTTCTGGAACATTGTAGTAACTTAAGGAAAGCTCACGCAAGGTATTTTGGCTAAACTACTCTCTTAGAATTGAATTTCATGATGTTCTCGTAAGTTTCAAGTATGGTTGGTTCAAGTTTCTTATTCCCATGTTTCGAGTTGTTCTCAATAAATTTGATTGTCCCGAGTAAGCAAAATGTCAAGAATTATGCATTCAAAATGTGTTCTGAATGTTCCTATCACATTATGTTATCCTTCGGGAATATGTTCAAGAATGATATGTGTATTAAAATATTATGGCTTTGACTCGTGTTTCAAATGAAAGTCCATTATGCTTAACTTGGAAAGAATAATCCATGCGTCTAAAACTCCTATTGCTCATATGTGTACTTAAGGCCTTGATTTCGAATGCTCATATTGTTGATAATCTATAAAGATGCTTGAAAGTGAAAGAAGTGAGTTGGAGATATAAAGTGTGGCCACCGTACCAAGAATGAAAGTTATACTTGTGGCCAATGGTGCCAATGGAATGAAATGAAATGATGTGAGAAAGGTTAAGAAATGAGCCTTGATTCAACTGTTCCAAATTGACTTAGAAAATAGATTTACCTAAAAGCTTATGTACTCAAGTCGTGCCCAAATGTGGTTGTTTCCACTAACGCTATGCTTTGCAAGTATTTCCAATGTGTTTTGCGATCTTATATATTCATGAGTTAAAATTGTGTATTGCCCTTTTGGGGAAAAGTATTTCAAGAATAAATGATGTGTTACTCGTTTACGATTTTAACTTGCGCTTCGATTGCCAATCATTTTACTCCACTTCTTGGAAAGAAATCTATTATGTTTAAAGCTTTCGTTACTAATGAAACTAAAGTTGTGATTTTCGGAATATTCTATATGTTGATATTTATGATGATGATCAATGAAAGGGAAGATATGAATGTGTGGAATATGAAATACGACCATTGTGCCATGAAAGAAGAATCATATGTATGGCCAAGAGAGCCAATAAAATAATGATGTTGTAAATGGTTGAAAGTACCAATGAGTCTATAAATTGTGTGAAAGGATATGAGGTAAATGCAACTGTTTTACTGTTTTCCTTGCATGTAAATCAAAAATGTTTTTGGGAGTATCGTTAGTCACATAGGAATGGTAGGTTGAAATAACGTAACCCCAAAACTACACGTGTCGGTGTAGGAGTGCATTGTGATTATTCCCCTTATTTGGGATGAGATTGATGTGATGAGAATATTCCCCTTAATTGGGATGAGATGATTGCTAGTAAAGGGTGATGTCGATCCACACGACATTGTGGTGAGATGGCCTAGCCGATCATATCGTGATCGGGACGCCATGCAGCATACATGGTGGTGATTGTGATTGTGAATACACCTCCACTCGCATATATTGGGGTGAGGCGGCAGGGCCGCTTTGTGTAGGGATTGTGATTGTGAATACACTTCTACCCGCACACATTGGGGTGAGGCGGCAGGGTTGCTTTGTGTAGATAATGAGGTATTGAAATTACACCTCCACCCGCACACATTGCCGCTTTGTGTTGAAGTTGTTACAAGGGATCTCCCAACAAAAAATCATGTTACTATCGTGTTTTGAAAATTATTATGTTTTAACTTGGCCTTTGGATATTATTCGTTGTTGTTGTTGTTGTTGCTTCTATGGTTTTCCCCTTCGTTATATTGGCATTCTATTCTGGAGGAGGATATTTAGCTTTACATACTAGTACTATTCCATATGTACCAACGTCCCTTTTTGTCGGGGGCACTGCATCTTCAATAGATGCAGGTGGTTCGTTAGCGGACGGTTTTGATCCTTGTTAATAGTTACTCTCTGTTTAGTAGATTTTGGTGAGCCCAACTATGTTCCGGGCTTCATGTCATTTGACGTTGTACTTTACGTTTTGAGGTATAGCCGTGGCCTTGTCGTCGGTATTCCATACTACTCTTCTGTTGTACTTAGAGGCTCCGTAGGCAGGTTGCGGGTAGTGTTTGATATTGGGTAATGAGCTAGAAGTGTTGGTATTTGGAAAACATGTTTTTCCTTGTAATTATGAACTTGTAATATTTCGAAAATTGTAAAATGAATTTCCTTGAGTAATGAAAAAGAATGTGGAGCACTTGACTCCTCTCATGTATAATTCTGGCGATTGATTCTTATATTGTTACTGGGCAAGGTTAGGTAGAAGTCATCTAGCAGGCTTGCTTGACCAGGGTATCTCGGTTGAGCGCCGGTCACGCTCCTCGAGGTCAGGATGTGACAGAGGTAGAGCTGCATCTCGACCGCAGTCTTGGCTTCTCTTTTCTTTTGTACTATTATTTTTCGTTCAGACAATATTTTTAGTTGTATTTCAGACTTGTATTTCTATTTTTAAAGCTCATGATTCCGTATTTACTAGTTCTGGAGAATTTATTATGTCATGTTGATGGCTTTTGACTTGTTTTATTTTTATCATTTCTGTCGTTATGATTCGTTATTATTACGTTTGGCTAGTCTAGCAAGTGTGTTAGGTACCATCACGACCGATTGGTGATTTCTGGGTCGTGACAGTTCATCATTAATGAAACTAACTCAGAAATGTTAAGTTTGAGTGGTTTGAAGCATGTAAGAATAGTTTTCAAGAACTCAAGAAAGGTTGACCACAACTCTGACCTTGAATTTGCCTACGCCTACGGGTAGATTTGGGATCTATTGTGATGCCTCTAGAGTGGGATTATAGTGTGTACTTATGCAAGATGATAAGGTTGTTACATATGCTTCCAAGCACCTGAAGAATCACGAGAAGAATTTTACAACTTATTACCTTGAATAGGCAACACTGATTTTTACATTAAAAATATGGTTTCACTATCTGTGTGGAGTGCAATGTGATATTTGTTGATACTCAATTTTTCCCTCATGTTTGTCATGTATTTTATATATTATACATATTTGCAGAATATTTTCTTGCACTACTATTCTATGATATATTTTAAATATCAATCTTTTATACTTTTATCAAATTATTACCATGGAAGTTTTATACAAATAATTTTATTTTATTTTATAAGCATTTTAAAATTGATTCTAGCATTCTAATTGGTAAATATTTATTAATTATTCCCTTAAAATTATTTCTGAGTGATGAATTGTCCAAATTTATTATCTACATTTTCATGCATATTTTATAGTATTTCACATCATTTTTTACAATTATATTTGTATTTTTACACTATTTACATATTATATGCAATAATAGTCAAGTGTTATAAATAATTATATTTATTACGCTATTTAGGCCAAAATGGCATTTTTGTACTTTTACAATTATAATCTATTATTTTAAAAGTTTTAAATTCAAAAACAATATTTTTAAAATCATTTTATAACCATTTTTATTTATTTATAATTAATTTCCGTGTATTTTTAAATTTTGGCCCAACGTGAGGTGAAAATTGGATTTAAAATAACCCAAAACACCAGGCACACTCTTTTGGCACATTTGAAGCCCAAACCAAATGACCCATACCCATTAACCCGCCTATGACCCGTATCCTCCCATCTCCATCATTAAAATCACAACCATTGATCTCTCAAGATCAATGGCTCGCAACAAACCTCTTTCTTGTCGCCTAGATGCCCTCAAATCCTCTCATCTCTGGAAACCTAACCCTAGTCGCCTCACCTAAAATCCTAGACTAAACCCGGAATAATATGGAGATATTGCATATTTTCTTTCCTTTTCTGTGTTCACATTGATTCTGTCCTGTTTTCTTGATATTATTCGTTTGGTACTGAGTTATTTAAGGAAGCCAATATTCGGGAGGTTAGTTTGACTCCAATTCTGGATAGTTACCATGTTCTCGACTTGATACACTCAAAAATGAGGTTGTATGGGTTCGATTCAACAAAGTTCCTAGTTGTTTTTGACCTCTTGTCAAATTAGGGTTTGCCCAATTTGGAATGGGTTTGCATGCGATTATTTCCTTAATATGTGGTTTCATTAATGTTTTTCTTTTCATAATCTGGGTAAATAGAATATTATATAAATCCCTCCCAATTCCCCTACGACAAACTTTAATCACTCTCTTACTCGCACTTGTTATATTCTTTGTTCTGACTTTTTGAGACTATTGTGTTCGCTTGGTTCTTCGCCAGCTGAAATTCAAGGCCACTGTGATATTTCTTAACAACCTTCTATAGTGCAAGCACTGCTCGGAGCCCTTTTGAGGCTCTTGTGAACTCTGAAGCACCGAGGACTTGGGGTTTTCACTGTCCTCCTTCACTTGGAGCTACTGAGCCACTGCTGAAATTCTAAGTTTCTCACTCTTTTGTTTGTTTATCTTTACAACTCTTTAGTGCACTCGATCCTTAATTGTTGCTTCTCTACTTGTTTATGTTATGTATATTCTGTGTGCCAATATTGTCTAAACTCCTATCAAGATAGACGAGCATGACTTAGATTATCCTGCTATTTGTGAACTCCAATATTATACTATTACGTATGTTTACTACAATTTCATCGTCAAAATATTGTCTTCAAGATATTGGCCTATCAATATTGAATTCTCTCAAATCTATTGATTCTGGAGTGATCTTTGTCACATGTAGATGTACTCACCATATGTAGCTGACGTGCAGAAATTTCCTAACTTCTGGGAAATTAAGTGAATATGCTAATTGACTTGTTATCCTCATTGAACTACATTCACAAATAGTTTGCCCTGAATTTCCATGCAAATATTCCCTGTAGGAACTTCTGTTTGGCTACATGATTAGTTTCGACCATGTTTTACCTTAGATTTTCATGTTAAGTCTTCCATGTATGCATTGTTATTTGTTATCTACCCAAAACTAGCTTTTGGGAATACTTTGTTTTAGGATTTCTTGTTAAAACTTTCCTGTGAGAATCTCTCTCAGAATCAGTTCTTGACCATGTTTTGCCTTAGACTTTCCTTCTAAGTCTTCCATATATGAACTTCTATTTAGTTATCTTATCATGATTAGTTCTGGACCATGCTTTGCTTTGAATTTGTATGTTAGACCCTCCTTATAGGAACCTCTGTTTGGCTGTATTCTTCAAGATTAATACCTGATCATGATGGGTGTACTTGAATGAATTCAAGTAGGCGTATGTCTTCCTTTAAGTACATGTGTTTCTGTGTACCTTTAAGTATTACACTCAGGGTATATCTATATGCCTTTAACCTTAGTTTATAAGGTGGACATACTCGAATTGTCCTTATTTTGTCTATGTGCTCTTATATTTCCTAAACCTCACACCTAGGATGCCCTTTGGGAAATCTTGTTTCTTCAGTAATCTGTGAACACCAGGGATTGATTTTGTGTACATCTCTTGCCTGAGTTGGCCCGACAATATATTTGGCCGCTTACATTGTGGATATCTTGTTGGGATAATGGGGCATGTTTTGTGATTTAGACCTAATTTGGGTATTGAGTTCAAACACGCTTTGTCCGTATGCTCTTATGCACATGGAGTTTGGATATGTTGGCTCCGTGTGAAGTTCAAGCCTTATGAAGGCCCAAATGTGTCACTGGGTTACTTTGTATTTGTAATTGAGCCTGCAAATTATTCTATTTGGTATGTAATAACTTATAAAAATAAATGATGGGGAAAATAGTTAAAGGGGGTGGGTGGGTGTCATGCCCCGACCTCGGGGAGTGTGACCAGCGCTTAGCCAAGATATTCCAGTCAAGCAAGCCTACTTGATGCCTTCTACCCAACCTTACTCATGAATAGTTTTAGAATCAATGACAAGAGATAGACGTAAGAGGCTAAAATCTAAAGTACCAAGTTCCATTACCTATGGAGGATTTCATTAATATTTACCCAAAGATTACTAGTTTATGTTATAAAGTGGAACATCCGACAACTACAACATTTATAGGCTACTTCCCAAATCAAAACACAACCCGCACTATGTGTACGAAGCTTCTAAATGGAACAAAAGAGAATTATGAAAGTGATGGTGACAAGGCATCAGCTATACCTCAAAACACTATGTACAAGGATCAAAAGACACATGGCCCCGAGATGAAGTGGGGCTCACCAAGTCAGTTGAGAAGAGGGGGCACTACTAGCAATGATCGATGCCGCCTGTTGTGGAACCACCTGTATCCATTAAAGATGCAGTGTCCCCGGCAAAAGGGACGTTAGTATACATTGAATAGTACTAGTATGTAAAACTAAACACTCTCTCATGGAATAGAGTATAAAAACAACAAACCCAGTAGTTTTCTGCTAGTGGGGTCTGGGGAATGTAATATGTATGCAACCTAACCCCTACCCCTGGAAGGGCAGAGAGGCTGTTTCCGATAGACCCTCGGCTAGAGAACGATCGAAAAATAAAAGGTGATTGAAACAAGTAGGAATAACAGCAAGATGAAATAAGATTGAATCAAAGAATGCAGTCAAATTCTATTTAGTAATAGCCATCTATGGATAAAAGATAACATACCAACACTAGTGCTAGCGATCTGAGTAAGACAAAGAGAAACACTCGACTACCTACGAACCTTCTACCCTAATCTTTGACCTTCATACCCTCCTGTCTAGGGCATATCCTCAGTCAGCTCCAGCTACGCCATGTCTCGCCTAATAACCTCTCCCCAAGACTTCTTAGGCCTACCTCTACCCCTCCTGCTACTCACAGAGGCTAAACGCTCGCACCTTCTAACTGGGGCTTCTATACTTCTCCTCTTAACATGCCCGAACCATCTTAACCTCGCCTCACACATCTTATTCTCCACAAGGTTAACCACTCCCACATTTTCCCGAATAACTTCATTCCTAATCTTATCCAACCGGGTATTCTCACACATCCACCTCAACATCCTCATCTCAGCTACTTTTAGCTTCTGGATATGAGAGTTCTTGACCGGCCAACACTCTGCTCTATACAACATAGTCGGTCTAACTACAACCTTGTAGAACTTACCTTTAAGTCTCAACGGCACATTCTTATCACATAAGACACCGGAAGCAAGCCTCCACTTCATCCATCCTGCTCCGATATGATGCGTGACATCTTCATCAATCTTCCCGTTACCTTATATTATAGATCCAAGATACTTGAAACTACCTATCTTGGGAATGACTTGCGTATCAAGCCTCACCTACATATCCCCTTCCTGGATACCGTTGCTGAACTTGCACTCCAAGTATTCTATCTTGGTCCTGCTCAACTTGAAACCCTTAGACTCTAGGGACTGCCTCCAAACATCCAGCCTCTCGTTAACACCACTCCGCGTCTCATCAATTAAAACTATATCATCAGCACCTCACCTTAAATGTGTCTCGTCAATGTGTCCATCACCAAGGAAAATAGGAATGGACTAAGAGCTGATCCCTGGTGCAACCCCATCATAAATTGAAAGTGTTTCGAGTCTCCTCTCGCTGTCCTAACTCGAGTCTAGGCTTCATCATATATGTCCTTAACCACCCTAATGTAGGCTACCGGGACCCCTTTAGCCTCCAAGCATCGCTAGAGCACCTCTCTTGGGATTTTGTCATATGCTTTCTCTAGGTCAATGAACACCATGTGCAAGTCCTTCTTCATCTCCCTATACCGTTCCACCAATCTCCTCACAATGTGAATGGCTTCCATAGTCGAACACCCCGGCATGAAACCGATCTGGTTCTCAGAAATGGACACACTAGTCCTCACCCTCACTTCAACCACCCTCTCCCAAACTTTCATAGTATGGCTTAGCAGCTTAATCCCCCTAAAATTATTGGAACTTTGGATATCACCCTTGTTTTTATACAGAAGAATCATTGTACTCCACCTCCAATCATCGAACATCTTCTTCGTCCTAAAAATGACATTGAACAACCTAGTGAGCCACTCCAAACCTGCCCTACTCGCATTCTTCCAAAATTCCACAGGTATTTTATCTGGCCCGGTAGCTCTACCCATGTGCATCTTACGCATAGCCCCATCGACCTCCTCTATTCATATGTGCCTACAATACCCGAAATCCTAGTGCATCTCGGAGTGCTCCAAGTTGCCCAACACAATGTCCCTATCACCCTCTTCATTCAAGAGTGTATGGAAATATGTCTGTCATCTTCTTCTAATCTGAGCCTCTTCCATCGAAACTCTACCTTCCTTGTCTTTGATACACTTAACTTGATCCAGATCACGGGCCTTCCTCTCTCTCACCTTGGATAACCTGTATAGCTTCTTTTCCCCGCCTTTGGCCCCATGCTCTTCATACAAATGCCCAGTCTCAGCCACAGTAACCGCTAACTTCGCCTCCTTCTTATCCCTCCTATACCCCTCCATGTTCATCCTCTTGGCCTCCTCATCCATGCTCTCTATAAGAGTCAAGTACGCCGCTTGCTTGGCTTTCACTTTCTCTTGTACCTCCTCACTCGACCACACACAAAAGGAGAGAAACATAAAATCAATGAGAAACCCAAATAATATTTAAAACGCCAAGTTAAAAATGAAGTAAATCTTCAAGTAAATATCAATATTTTAAGTTAGGAGATCTTTAGTACCGATATACCACCATGCATATGGCATGGAGTCCAATCTCCGCCCGATCGGCTAAGTTGTCTCACCCCAAAGTACGAGGATTGACATAGAAACACAACAACACCATGTACACGACGTGACATCCGATCTCTACCCGATCGGTTAAGCCGTATCGCCACAATGTCGTGTGGGTCGACATGGTCTTTGATAGCTATCAAATCATCCCAATTAAGGGGAAACAATCTCAATATAATATAACGGGAAATTATCCCTGAATCAATCCCTACACCGGCACGTGTAGTTTAAGGCGTAGGGCATCTATAACCCAGCCTTCCTTGGTTACCTAACGATAGTCCCAAAGACATTTATATATAAAAGAATCACATTCGTATCATTGCCCTTTGATACTTGCTTTCATTTCACTGGCACTCTTGGCCACAAATGTAAATCATCATTCTTGGCATAATGGCCACATATTATAATTCACACTTGCATTCTTTCATTTGACATGAATTATAATGTCATGACCCAAGCCGATGGGCCGCGACGGGCACCCGGTACCTTACTCAACCGATTACCAACTTAAAGTATATTTCCTATTACATCATCATATACACGTGACATACGGGCCTAATAGGCCAACAAAATCATTTATAAACTCAAAACATAGGCCGACAAGGCCGTACAATCTTTCACGTACATGACATATGTCTACAAGCCTCTAAGAGTACATAAATATCATAAAGGTCAGAATAGAGTCCCGCCATATCAAACAATACATGTCTAAATCATACTAACCAAACAAGCAACTCCGAAGCAATTGGAGCGCACCAAAATCTTCCGCTGAGCTGATCGCCTACTTAGAGGACTCTCGACCTGTCTATCGAGACCTGCGGGCATGAAACGCAGTGTCCCCAGGAAAAAGGGACGTTAATACAAATAATGTACCGAGTATGTAAGGAATGAAAATAAAAAAATAATAGACATGAGAGAAACATGGAGTAAAAGACTAGACATGTACGTTTGCATAGCTCTGTGAATCATTTCATTTTTATAATGTCATGCATATGCATATAAATATCATACCATGCATTGGTATATGCGTTCATAACATCATCAAGCCTCTGAGGGCATCCCATTATATTATTTCGGCAACTGTGGGAAAATCATCAACGTATACCAGTCGATCAGGTGGTGATGCGTATATAACGCCATAACCTTTTTCCATATCCCATATACATATAATATACATATATACGTGTATATAACGCCATCTGGTCATGGGTCAATGTATATGTATAAATGCATGAAATGCATAAGAAACACGTTAATAATATTTTCACGGAATGTCATAAAAATAATATGCCTTAAGAAATACGTTAATAAGATTTTCTCGTAATGTCATAAAAATAATATGCTTGTCGGATAAATTTTATCAAATATGTATTTTTTTTAGACCCATGAACAGATGATAAAATAATATGACACGTGGGGAATCAAGAACTTAAGCATCTCTAATATTTCTATGAATAGAGTCATGTATGGAAATTGTACATTTTCTCGTTTCGTTTGTGTCATATGGATCATGCCAAAAGAAATAAGGGATAGCCTTAACATACCTGAACCGATTCTCTTAGAATTTAGAATTCGCACTTTAAAGAATCAACAACCAACGTTATCTAATTTTGGTATGGAATTGTTTTGCTCTTTGAAGAACTCACGACCAACCACTTTCTATAAGAGATTCCATTGATTTGTAACGTACACATGAATGGCATCTCACGTTTAGAAAGAACTCACGTTTGTAATAATAGATTGATTTGTACACATAATTGTTTTGAAATAAGAGATTCCATTGATTTGTAATGTACACATAAATGACATCTCACGTTTAGAAAGAACTCACGTTCGTAATAAGAGATTGATCTGTAAGAACTCACGTTAAGCCTTTAGAAACTCACAATAAGATAACATCTTTTGTCTTACTAATTGTAAAAAGTCTTTAGTGGGTGTGGCCCACTTAGTTGATGTGTAAGCCACTTAATCCTCTAAATTTGCCACCTATGTAAGACTTAATAGTCACCTTAAGAGTGATAGGGGATGCTGCCACGTTTTTGTGGAGTTAAGCCATCAAAATCATTAATTATCCAAAGATTTTAATTAATCTCCCACTAAAAATCATTAATTACCCAATTATCCACATAATTAAGAATTAGCTCAACTTACTTAAAATACTACTCACTTTTAACTTACCTTGTACACCTTACTGTCATGGTCATGTAGTACCTTGTATGATACTAGTCCATAAATACCGGGTATTATAGCTCGGATCGTATTTTATCCCAAATTGTCAATTTTTGACGAAATTCATTTTCTTCGATTCGCTTATCCTTTCACCGTCATGAATTTACTTATCACTTACTTGAAATAGCATAATACTTATAACCTCAAAAATAATCTCATCCTCGAGCTTATGTTGATTAACTTATGACAAAACTTTAACGTTCGAAAATTTAGGATGTAACATCTCATTTTCGAGCTTATATCAATTTACTTATAGCGTACTTCCACGTACTAAAACATGGGGTGTAACATCATTCCCCCCTTTGGAACATTCGTCCTCGAATGTTAACTGATGCACTTATCATTCTCATAACCCATAGCTCTTGCGTATACTTTAATACTCTTCTTGCCATTTAGGCAACTGTTCTGTGAATGAATCCCAAAGGCCATGGCATTCCCCCCTTTAAGCCTCTTTCTTACACCACGACTTGTAGTCGGAATCCTTCTAATCTCGTAACTGTTGCTACGTTCTATCATGCAGCCTTTATGACTCTAACTTTGTATGTGCGCCTATGCGACTCTTCTCTTTTCTTTCCTCCAGCTTTTAGCCAATTTCTAGGCTTCACTTTGTGAAAATATACAAAATTATGTCAAGTTGTCCCTCTGGGCATCATTAGCTTTACTACATCTAAGTAGGCCATACTATAACATAATCCTTACTTCGATTTATCGTTGAGGAAGTATGCTATCAAATTCCAGCTTACTCTTGTTGCTTATCCCATATGTATAAATCTAAGTCCTTTAATGCTTCCTGGTTACTGTTCATCTTAAGAAAGACGACCTAATCTCAGCTCATACTTTGTGACTTTTGTCCATCCATTATGATTTGCCTCAATATTGATCTACAATATACCACTGATAACTTTAAACTTCTTACGTAAAACATTGCCACTAGGGCTTACGTTGCATCGAGGAATATTTGAAGTTATTTCCATCATATTTCATAGTATCTCGATGTGATTCACCTTATGGGGGTATTCTGATCTCGTGCCGTCCGCGAAATCTTTTCTCATTCTCCTTTTTTTTCCCTTCAAATCATTATTCAATCGAAGGCCCGAACGTTATCTTTTATCTGTCACAATTACACCTTCATTTCACTACCAGGGTAGCATTCCATCTCTTCTAAATGCAACTAGTCTTAGACTCCTTTGAGTTCATTCAGGCTGAACTTTCTATAACTTAGAGAAACCATCAGCTCTTTTGTCTTTATGGGCTTAATCCTGATAACTTATCCATTCCCGTAACCTTCTCACTTGCCATTCCTTATTCTTACTCATGTCTTTCCAAAACCTTGTCGCTCTACCATACTTTAGTTTGCAACCTACACATATTCATTTATACTACTCGCAACCTTTCTTCAACTTGTTTGTACCATAGATTCCCTTGCGTTATTATGGAACATCAAGCGATACATCACATTGTTTCTAACTCTTCTTTACTCTCGTAACTGGACCTCTCGATACCTAGAAATAGAACTTTTATCAATAACGACGCCGCTATCATTCCTGGATACTGAATCCCCACGCTTCTAGCTTTCTATATACAGTACGGACTATTCCCAACCTTCTACATTTAAGTATCTCGTACGTTGTTCACTTTTACCTTACTTACCTTAAAATATCGCATCACGTCTTCTATCTCTTTCATGACCTCCCTTTCACATAGGTATACTTGCACCTTTGGTGCACACACAATCTGGTGGGAGCTTCATACTGACTTCTTATAAGGCTGGTACTTTTCTTACTGGCTTTATCGTAGAGCCGTTATAGAATATGGTTAATGTACTATCTCTCTTGTATTTAAGAGTGATCCTGCAATGTTCTCAATCACGAGTGCTAAAATTTTCTTGGTTCAATAATCAGACTCCTGATTTACTGAGTTGATGTAACTCTTTAGTTTCCTCTTCCTTCTGATCAGCCTTCATGTAGGCTTAAACTATCTTCCGATATGCTGCTCCTGGGATTATTTATTACTTTATCCTTTCATGGGCACTATGGACTATCCATGACACAATCTTCTAACAATTCCATCCTTTGTCTATGCCCTGGGCTCAATTCTTTCTTTTACTTATACCGGAGTCTTCTACCGCTGTATGATTGTCACGTATGTGCTGCATGGATAATACTCTGAAATCTTACGTGCATTCATAACGTAACCCACTCTGGATCACTGATCGAATAATTTATTTCGTTCCTCCTCCACTTTCTTTAAATGTAAGCAATTACTTTTCCTGGTTGTTTTGCCACTTGTTGCATGTATACTTGGCTTATCTTAGTTCCCACGCATGCCAAAATTTTCGTGCAACTCATATGATCTCGAATATTACTTTTGATTTTTTTCTGCCCGTTCCTTAGACACGGTAGGTACCACTTCCTTTTGGAGAGCATACAATGTTGTTGTGAGACTTTTCTTACAAGACAATTTCCTCCTTAGGTTACTGAGCTTAGGTTGAAGCCTTCTTCCTTACTTCCTCAACTAGTCTTTCATTGTAGTATTTAGGGAGGATCCTCTAACTCTTGTAAAGCTGTGAGCTTATTACATTGTATACTTGACGGACCTTTTGATGTCCTTCCTTTCCTATAATTATCCGTAGTTACTTACTTCCACCCCCTGATGCTTGTAGGGTTGCTTCTGAACTTGATATTTTGATTGACTTCCCAGTGTCACTCTCTTTTATCTCCGTAACACTCATATGGTACCTTTAACTACCCCAACTCCTATCTAAATATTTCTCAATGATCACGATGTCATAACTCCGATGCTGAATTCACTATATTGGGTTTTACTATGTTTATCTTACACAATCTGCTGACTCATCTGTAACCTCCTGTTTAGCCATAACCAGGCTCTTCCTGATCAATTACTAACTACTCGTTGGCCCATTATCATCTCAATATTCCGCATAATCTTTCTTGGGTTATTTCCTTTGCCTTAACTTACGTCTCGTATGGGCTCCTTATTTATTAATAACATCTCGGGCAGGAACCCTTACTTCCTCTCCTTGACGTTGTGCTTGCACAATATTTTGGAATCGTAGCATATCTGTAGGATTTGGATAAGTGCCATCTCATTCCTCTTTTATTTTTATTGCATTCTTCCTTTACCATTCCATAGTCACTAGAACCACTTAATTCCGATTTAATGCCACATCACTCCATATTCTGAACCCTTTAAGGGAGTACTAAGAGCTGAAGCCACGAGGATCTACCTATAGATATTTTACCTCTTCATCTTTGGCGTCGTTTTACAATATCAATGACCCTTACTCGCCTTGCGGCAATCTTCTGTACCAAGGATAACAAATTCCCTTACTCGCAATGGTGACACTTAGTGTAACTGGCACATACAATCCCTTAAGCTTAACTTTGCTCATATTGCTTGCTTTAGGGAAGCGTCTTCCTGAATGACCATTTTCTGAATTTCTCATGAATCGTCTTCTTTTGTCCATTCTATTATCGTCGGAACGCAAATCTGAAATTCTCATGATGCTGACTATTATCAAGTCACTCAGTCCCTAATTCATGTTTAGTTTATCGTGTTCACCAGCCCATACTAATTTCTATTATTCTGGGGTCTAACTTTTCCTTCCGGTAGTTGCATTGGAGTCACGAACTTATTTTTCGAAGTGAGGATATGACTTTATGGCCTATACTCTTTTATTGTCTCAAGGCCTGTCACCTCTCGTCTTTCCCTTCACTTGACTATAGACTATGTAATACTATCATTTTTGTGATCTACTGTTGTCATCCATGTACCACATTTTACTCATACTGCTCCATTAACTCTCTTCTTATTTTCCTTCTAACATTTCTGTCTCACTTTATTCTAAAAACTCGAAAAAAATATTCTTTTTCTTTTAGCCCCTCTTGCTCCATCCATTGGCTCCTCAAATTTCCTAACATTCTCTTTCTACCAGGGATGGGAGCCACACTAAGGTAATATTTATCTCTTCCAGGCTTCCAGTGCTTATCTTTGTAGTACTCATATCTAGCTGTACTATTTTAGGGTGCACCATCGAAATGTCTCACAAGGAGATCCATTACCACGCTTGCTCTATCCTTCGAAAACGTCAACTAACTCTACCAATCCATCCACTATTTTGGGTTACTCTATCCCCAGCCAGATCCTGATAACTCGTCCTTCTCTTAAACTATGTCTGTTAGCTCCCATAGGGCATAACTGAGATCGATGTGGCCGATTGTACATACATCTGTCATTGTTGAAGGTAACTCAAAATGCTTATAACTCCCTTCCTGAATGGTAAATAATGATAATCTTTATTATCTGGATACCTCGTACCCTTTTTCATCTTGCTTCTTTTACTTCTTGAAACTGGTATTTATCTTCTAAATCTCTCATTGTCTTTCACCATAAAAGGTGGATAAATAGTCTTGCCTTGAGGTTCCTTATCAAGAAGCTTACCTATCTTAATATACACATGATTTGCTAAATACCTCATATTTATCCATCATAAGCATGATGCAAAAATTGAGTTCCTTTGACTCAA
Source organism: Nicotiana tabacum (assembly GCF_000715075.1). Lineage (NCBI taxonomy): Eukaryota > Viridiplantae > Streptophyta > Magnoliopsida > Solanales > Solanaceae > Nicotiana > Nicotiana tabacum. The sequence goes on along the minus strand of NC_134096.1, from coordinate 38,970,393 downwards.
CTCTTCCACAGCTATATCTCTTACAAAACGTCTTTCTGAATGTAGGCATCGTTGTATTACAAACAAAATAGAAGTTCAGAATTTGAGTTCTTACAACTAAGCTCTACCACACGATCAAGAGTAAAAAGAAAGAGTGACAATCCTAAATGCCCTGTAGCCTCCTACTTATAAGTATGGTGCACGACACACCTATAAACAAGACTCTACTAGACACGTCTTGTAGACTCCATAGGACAGAACTGCTCTGATACCACGTTTGTCACGACCCACGCCGATGGGCCACGACGGGCACCCGGTACCTTACTCAGCCGATTACCAACGTAACGTATATTTCGTATTACATCATCATATACACGTGACATACGGGCCTAATAGGCCAACATCATCATTCATAAAATCAAAACATAGGCCGAAAAGGCCGTACAATCTTTCACGTACATGATATATGTATACAAGCCTCTAAGAGTACATAAATATTATAAAGGTTGGGACAGGGCCCTACCATACTAATTAGTACATGTCCTAATCATACTGACCACATAACCAACTTCGGAACAAATGAAGTGCACCAACATCTTCCGCTGAGCTGATCGCCTACTTGGAGGACTCTCGACCTGTCTATCGATACCTGCGGGCATGAAACGCAGTGTCCCCAGGCAAAAGGGACGTCAGTACAAATAATGTACCGAGTATGTAAGGAATGAAAATCAGTAAATAATAGACATGAGAGAAACATGGAGTAAAAGACTCGACATGTACGTCTGCATAACTCTGTGAATCATTTCATTTTTATAATGTCATGCATTTGCGTATAAATGTCATACCATGCATTGGTATATACGTTCATAACATCATCAAGCCTCTGAGGGCATCCCATCATATCATTTCGGCCACTGTGGGCAAATCATCAACGTATACCAGCTGACCTGCGTATATAACGCCATAATCTTTTCCCATATCCCATATACATATAATATACATATATACACGTATATAACGCCATCTGGTCATGGGTCAATGTATATGTATAAATGCATAAGAAATATGTTAATAATATTTTCTCGGAATGTCATAAAAATAATATGCCTTAAGAAATACGTTAATAAGATTTTCTTGGAATGTCATAAAAATAATATGCATGTTAGATAAATTTTATCAAGTACGTATTTTTCTGAGACCCATGAACAGATGATAAAATAATATGACACGTGGGGAATCAAGAACATAAGCATCTCTAATATTTCTATGAATAGAGTCATGTATGGAAATTGTGCATTTTGTCATTTTGTTTGTGTCATATGGATCATGCCAAAAGAAATAAGGGATAGCCTTAACATACCTGAACCGATTCTCTTAGAATTTGCAATTCACGCTTTAAAGAATCAACAACCAATGTTATCTAATTTTGGTATGGACTTATTTTGCTCTTTGAAGAACTCATGACCAGCCACTTTCTATAAGAGATTCCATTGATTTGTAACGTACACATGAATGGCTTCTCACATTTAGAAAGAACTCACGTTCGTAATAAGAGATTGATTTGTACACATAATTGATTTGAAATAAGAGATTCCATTGATTTGTAATGTACACACAAATGTCAACTCACATTTAGAAAGAACTCACGTTCGTAATAAGAGATTGATTTGTAAGAACTCACATTTAGAAACTCACAATAAGATAGCATCTTTTGTCTTACTAATTGTAAAAAGTCTTTAGTGGGTGTGGCCCACTTAGTTGATGTGTAAGCCACTTAATCCTCTAAATTTGCCACCTATGTAAGACTTAATAGTCACTTTAAGAGTGACAGGGGATGCTGCCACGTTTTTGTGGAGTTAAGCCATCAAAATCATTAATTATTCAAAGATTTTAATTAATCTCCCACTAAAAATTATTAATTACCCAATTATCCACATAATTAAGAATTATCTCAACTTACTTAAAATACTACTCACTTTTAACTTACCTTGTATACTTTACTATCATGGTCATGTAGTACCTTATATGGCACTAGTCCATAAATACCGGGTATTATAACTCAGATCGTATTTTATCCCAAATTGTCAATTTTTGACGAAACTCATTTTTCTCGATTCGCTTATCCTCTCACCGTCATGAATTTACTTATCACTTGCTTGAAATAACATAATACTTATAACCTCAAAAATAATCTCATCCTTGAGCTTACGTCGATTAACTTACGACGAAACTTTAATGTCCAAATATTTGGGATATAACATCTCATTTTCGAGCTTATATCAATTTACTTATAGCGTACTTTCACGTACTAAAATATGGGGTGTAACTTATAAATTATTTTAAGACTCTTATAAGTCATCAGGAAAACCATAGCTTCAGTTCATGAATACATGAGGGATTAGGTCATAGTGGTTATATTTACAAATTAGAGCATAGTGATTTCAATGGAACGATGGATTGAGTTCATATTTGTTTGATGATTAGATCATACTTGGACTATTTCCCAAGGAAGAGCATGATATAGATATAGAGCATTTGAGACATGATTAGTGTAATTTGACATTCGATAATTCAATCATTTGTGATGATTTAGCACAATAAGGATGAGAGCTTGGTCAAATCGCGCTTAGAATTCATTAGGAACTCACAGAACCCGATTCTAGAAGAAGAGTTTAGCAAACATACCTCGTTTGAGCTTTAGTTAAGGTTACTACAATGTTCCAATACTCCTAGAAATCTCAATCTATAGGAAGATGATAAAATTGAATCATAATTAGGAAGATTCTCATGATGTAAGTCTCTTGAGAATTTCGTCAAATTCCTACTATGCAAAAATCGATTACAAGTCTCTATAATGGTAGTCCCTCTATTACATCCCGTACTTTTATACGTTGGATTTGTCATAAGATAATTGACATAAGTTCAAGAACAAGATTATTTTTGAGCTTATAAATATGCTATTTATAACAAGTGATAAGTAAAGTCGTAAACGTGAGAGGGTAAACGAGTTGAAGAAATTGCGGTTGGTCGAAGTTTGATATTTTGGGATAAAATACGGTCCAAGACATAATACCTTATATTTATAGACTAGTAATATACCACATGACCATGATAGTAAGGTATATGAAGTATATTAGTATTAAGTGGATTGAGATCAAGGAATTAATTATGTGTATAATTGAATAAATGGGAAATTATAGTTGAAGACAAATTAAATTGAATTATTGAATAATTGGTATAGTGGATAACATTCCACATGTCACATGGTGGCAGCGACATTAGTGACTAATCTACACCCATAAGTGGTGGTGGCCCTATTAAACTCAATGTCTCAAGAGAGAAGCTAAGGAGGACATGTGTAAATAGAAAAAGGTTACAATTATGTCTCTTATTTCACTTGATTTGAGAATGAAATTGAAGAATAGATAGGTTCAACATGGTGTAGAAGCAAGGAACGTTAATTTGAGATGATTTTCAGCAACATGAGCTCAAAATTTCATGAAAGCAAAGTGTAATCTTTCTCAAAGACAATATACGGGTTTTGCGCACTGCCTCCATCTCGTTGTTCCATTTTGGCGCGTTGGTTAATTCCGTCTTTCTTCGATGTGAAGTAAGGTAGAATATGAGTATTTCATGGCAAATAAGGTAAGAATTTTCCTCTCCTTGGTATATTTAAATTCGTCTAGGTCATGGCTAAATTGTGAGACAAGAATTATGGAATTAATAACGGAAGATCGTATTTTGACGTTGTTGTTGTATTGACTATTCGGTAATTTTTAAAGTTTTATTGTGGCTGGAAATTATTGGAGTAACTTGAGTATACAGTTGGCATAGTCATTGATATGTGTTTTGAAGGAAACAAAAGATTAGAGAAGTGTGGTTGATAATCGTAGCCGATCTTTTTGCTCGTTGTATCATTATTTGGGTTGTAAAACTTGTTATAGGAATTGCTAGTTAAGTTGTTGTATTACCCTGCCTATGGAAGGCTTGAGGTAATGATAAGAACATGGGAAATACTATCCATTTTGTTGTAGGGGAAATACTATCCATGCGATTAAGAGAATTGTTCATATGGTTGATAATAGTATTATTCTTGTTATCGTATAGATTGTGAAGCGGATTCGAGTTGAGCTCTTCAGCTAGTTGGTTAAGACCAAGTATGTTAAGGCTATCCCTTTTTTTCTTTTGGCATTATTCATATGATACAAACAAAACGAGCAAACGCGCAACTTTCACAAATGACACTATTCTTAGAAGTACTGGGGGTTCCTATGTTCTTGATTCCCTATGTGTCATATTATTCTATCAACTGTTCATGGGTCTCAGAAAATACGTAAGTTCATAAAAGTTTATTTCATGATATTAATCAAAGGCACAATGATCTTATGACATTCCAAGAGATCTTATTGACTTGCTTCATTATGCATGCATTCATTTATACATGTACATTGACCCATGACCAGATGGCGTTATATACGCATATATTATATGTATATGGGGTATGGGGAAAGGTTATGACGTTATATACGCACCACCACCTGATCAGCTGGTATACATTGATGATTTCGCCCACAGTGGTCGAGATCATATAATGGGATGCCCTCAGAGGCTTGATGATATTATGTACACATATACCTATGCATTATAAGACATTTATACGCATATGCATGACATTATAAATATTAAATGATTCACAGAGATATTCAGACTTACATGTTAAGTCTTTTACTCCATGTTCCTCTCATGTCTTTTATTTACTGATTTTCATTCCTTACATACTCGGTACATTATTTGTACTGACGTCCCTTTTGCCTTGAGATGCTGCGTTTCATGCCCGCAGGTCCTGATATAGAGGTTGGCAGTCCTCCTAGTATACTATCAGCTCAACGGAAGGTGTTGGTGCACTCCACTATCTCTGGACTTGCCTATTTGGTCAGTATGCTTTTAACATGTATTGATCGGTATGGCGGGGCCCTGTCCCGACCTTTATGATGTTTATGTACTCTTAGAGGCTTGTAGACATATGCCATATATATGGATACTTGTATGGCCTTGTCGGGCAATGTTTTGAGTTTATAAATGATCATGTCGGCCATATAGGCCCGTATGTCACATGTATAAGTTTCTAAATCATGTTGGGCCATCCTATGTCGAGTATTCCCTCGTATTTTATTCTAGTTATCTCATGACAACCTTTCCTGCTCATTTACTTATGATAATATGATACAAAAGATACGTTACGTTGCTATTCGGTTGAGTAAGGCAATGGGTGCCCGTCACGGCCCATTGGTTTGGGTCGTGACAAAAGTACTATCAGAGCAGCTCTGTCATAGGGAGTCTAAAAGCCGTGTCTAGAAGAGTCTTGTTTATGGGTGTGTTATGCACCACACTTATAAGCAGGAGGCTACAGGGCATTTAGGACTGTCACTCTTTCTTCTTACTCTAGATTGTGTGGTAGAGCTCAGTTGTAAGAATTTAAACTCCTGACTTCTATTTTATTCGTAATACAACGATATCTACATCCAGAAAGACATTTGGTAAGAGATGTTATTGTGGAAGAGTTGAGTCAGAGGAACTCAATTTTGCATAATGCTTATGATGAGTAAATATGAGGTCTTCAGCAGATCATGTGTGTACTAAGATGTGTAAGCTTCTTGATAAGGATCCCTAAGGCATGAATATCTATCCATCCATATGGAAAAAAGCTATAAGAGAGTCTGAAGGTAGATACAAGTTTCAACAAGTAAAAGAAGCAAGGTGAAGAAGGGTACGAGGTTCTCAGTTAGTGAAGATTACTAGTATTTACAATTATGGCAGAGAAATATAAGCTTTATGAGTTACCTTCAACAGTAATAGAGGTATGTACAATTGGCCACCCTCATCTTAGTTATGCCCTATTGGAGCTAACATATATTGTTTAAGAGAAGGATGGGATATCATGATCCAGTTGGGGTTAAAGTAACCCAAAATGGTGGATGAATTGTTTGCGTTAGTTGATATTTCCGAAGGATATTGCAAATGTGCTAATAGATCTCCTTGTGAGATACCTAGATGGTGCACTCTAGGATAGTATAACTCAGATATAAATACTAGAATGTTCGGAAAATTCAAAAAATAGGCAGGGGAAATCCTAGAAGGCATAAATATTTACCTTAGTATGGCTCCCGTCCCCAGTAAATAGAGAATGCTAGGTGTCCTGAAGAGCTAGTGAGATGAAGCAAGGGGAGTTAAAAGTGAAAGAATGTTTTGTTGAAGTTTTCAGAATAAAGTGATAGACAGAAATATTAGCAGGAGAATAAGAAGAGAGTAAATGAAGTATTATGAGTAAGCTGTGATATTTGGGTGATAAAGGTAAATCAAAATATGACACGATGACAAAGTCTATAGTCAAGTTAAGGAAAGACAAAAGGAGACATGCCTTGAAATAATAAAAGAGTATAAGCCATAAAGTCATATCCTCATTTCAAGAAATAAGTTAGTGATTCCAACGTGATTACCAGAAGGAAAAGTTAGACCTCGGAGTAATAGAAATTAGTATGGGCTGGAGAACAAGATAAACTGAACATGAATTAGGGACCGAATGATTTGATAATAGTCAGCGTCATGAGAATTTCAGAGATCGCGTTTCGGTGATAATAATATGGACAACAGAAGAGTAACTTTAAAGGTCATTCAGGAAGAGGCTTCCCTAAAGCGAGTACTGTGAGCAAAGTTAAGCTTAAGGGACTAAGTGTGCCAGTTACACTAGGTGTCACCCTCATACGTAAGAAATTCAGTTATCCCTGGTATAGAAACGGTTACCACAAGGCTAGTAAGAGTCCATGAAGATGTGAAAAGATGCCAAAGATGAAGAGGTAACTCTGGAATAGTAAAGGAAGAATATGGTAGAATGGCGAAAGGAATGAGATTGCATTTATTCAGATCCTACAAATATGAAACGACTCCAGAACATTATGCAAGCATGATGTCGGGGAGAGGCAGTAAGGGTTCCGCACCAAACGATATTGATAAATAAGTAGGAATGAGCACTTGATACATAAGGAGCCAAGAAGAGAGGTAAGTTAAGACAAAGGACATAACCCAGGAGGGGTTACGCAGAATATAGAAATGAAAATGGACAAACGAGTAGTCTGTAGTGGATTTAGGAAGAGCCTAGTTATGGATAGACAAGAGGTCATAGACAAATCAGCAGATCATGCAAGAAAAACGTAGTGAACCCCAACATAGTGAATTAAGTCTCGCAGATATGACATCATGATACTTGAGAAATATTCAAATAGGAGTTGGGTAGTTAAAGGTACCGTGTAGGTGCTACGGAAATAAAAGAAAGTTCCACTGGGGAAGTAGTCAAAATTTAAGTTCAGAAGCAACCCTACAAGTACAAAAATGTAGAGGTAAGTAACTAAGGATAATTATAGGCGAGGAAGAACATCAAAAATTCCGTCGAGTATACGATGTAATAATCCTGCACCTTTAGAAGAGTCAGAGGAGTAAGGCCCCGTAAAAGAAATTTCTAATGATTTAAGTTTTTAAAAGTGCGCCAACGGTATTTGGGAATAACGTATTTGAGTATTAAAGGAGACTTATGGGATAGAGATACATCATGATGAATTGATAATGTATGTTGAAGGTGTGTTGGAACATACTAAGGAGTTTTGGAAATGGCTAGAACTTGTGCGGAATAAGTTGGACACATTAAATGGAAAGGATGTTTCAATTGGCACAAGACCAAACTTCAAATGAATATAACTCCCTCACTATAATGACTTAGGTGGTGATATACCTATCAAATTAAAGCCCTTTGAATATAGTTTCCAACGCATCAAACCATTCATCATTTAGATATGTATGCAGACAGTTATGTCCATTTTACTAGACTTGTGTCATATGCATGCCCAGATGCGCGGCCGCGCATATTTGAGAGTTTCTGCCTCAGGTGCGCGGCCGCGCATGTAGGAACCCATTAAATACCCCCAAGACCGGGTAAAGAGAGATATAAGTCATTTCTTTGAGCTAGGGCTTGTATATCAAGGGGAATCCGCCCAACACCTCCCTCCCATGAACCAAGGTAATTTTTTGGAATAATTTTGAGTTGATTACTACTCTTAAACACTTGTATTAACAAGGATTAATCTTGAAGATCCATAGATTTCCATTTAAATTTCCAAATTGGTCAAGAATACTACAAGTTGGGATTTTCATGAGTCTCACTACAAGAGGTATGTCTACCATCTCTAAGTAATCTCTGGGGATTATTTATGTATGGAATATGTGCTATAACTTAGGGTGTGGTGATTGGAAGCCATAAGTTCCCAATTTAAATACATAAACATTGTAGAGACTGAAAGGTGATTATTTGATATAATTTTGTTGGTTGGGTGTGGATGGATGGTCATGTATATGATGTTGGAAGTTAAGAATTGTTTAAGAATAATGGTGGGATACATTTATACACATATGCATGACATTGTAAATATTAATGATTTACAGAGTTGTTCAGACTTACATGTTGAGTCTTTTACTCCATGTTTCTCTCATGTCTATTATTTACTGATTTTCATTCCTTACATACTCGGTATATTATTTGTACTAACGTCCCTTTTGCCTGGGAACGCTGTATTTCATAACCGCAGGTCCCGATAGACAGGTAGAGAGTCCTCCAAATAGGTTATCAGCTCAGCGGAAGATGTTGGTGCGCTCCATTTGCTTCGTAGTTGCTTGTTTGGTCAGTATGATTTGGACGTGTATTGATTGGTATGGAGGGGCTATGTCCCAACATTTATAATAAATATGTATTCTTATAGGCTTGTAGAAAGATGTCATGTACGTGGATACCTATATGGCCTTGTCGGCCTATGTTTTAAGTATATAATGGATCACATTGGCGTTATAGGCACGTATGTCACAGGTATGAGTTTCTATATTAGGTGGTCGTTCTACGTCGGGTATTCTCTCAGGTTTACTCTATTTATCTCATGATGCCCCTTCTGGCCCACTTACCTATGATGATGTAATAAGAAAGATACGTTACATTAGTACTCGGTTGAGTAAGGTACCGGGTGCCCGTCACGGCCCATCGGTTTGGGTCGTGACACCCTGTTTCACCATTAAATATGACTTCACATTTGGCTAACCTTTGAGCATTCTCTCCAAGTATTTCCATAGCCATGGGTGATATATCACCTACCCATTTTCCAGAAAACTCTCTCATGCTATTCATCCTCTCCATACACTTGATTCTAATTTCCTCTAACATAGTAATGATAGATTTGTGTCTAGTTGCCAATATCCAACTATTGAATATCTCACACATATTGTTCTCCACTACATCACACTTACTACCTTTTGCATATCAGACATGACTATCAGCCCTTCTCCTTCAGATTTTGTCAAGTTCAGATCATGCTTGAGATATCTGATAAACCAAGACCATGTATCCTTTGATTCCTTTTCAACTACTGCCCAAGCCACAGGGTACATTTGATTATTTCCATCCTTGGAAATGTAGGAAAGTAGTTCACCTTTACATGTTCCCTTTAGAAATGCACCATTAAAGCTAATTATGTTTCCGCACCCTTCTAACTATCCAGTTTCTAATGCTTCAAGACAGACATAAATGCCCATAAACACCTCCTTGCTAGGTTCTTCATTCTTAGATGTCCTTATCACTATAGTAGTTCCAGGATTAGTAGACTTTAGCATTTCTGCATAATCATGAAGCCTAGAAAATTCTTTCTTGTAATCACTCATATTCTCCTTCATAACTATCATTTTTGCTTTTCTACAGGAAGTTTTACTCACATACAGACCAAATACTTTCCTAATTAAGGCTTGAATTTGATGAAGCTTAATTTGAGGCTCACTAATTATTCTGTCTTTGAAGTTCTTTTCAATCCATGGTGGTTTACACTTCTTGTTCCTTGTCTTCTTGAAGCATTTGTGGACAGGGTAGTATGTAATCACCCTAAAATTTCTGGTGCTACCTTCCATGCTGCCAAGAATATGCCATGGACAACCTTTCTTTGTGCAGTTTGCCCTAACCCTTTCCCTCTCATTAGGTTTCAACTTAAGGTTCACACCTTTTTTAATAGAATAGGCCTGCAATGCCTCCCTAAACTGTACAACATTCTCAAAAACTGTTGGGAGGTGACATATCAGCCCTAGCATTTAACCCACTGTCATGCCCATGTGTTTGTATAGTGGGGTCTAGTTCAGTTATGTCCTCAATAAGAATAGGATTACTAATTTTATGGATAATGCAAACATCAATAAATTCACCACTTTTTAATGTATTAAGAAACTGTTACACATCAGCATCTTTTTTAAAATGTAATAACCACCCCTTTTGTTAACTTTGCATCCAAACAAATCAAATTCTAAAAATCATAAGTCCCTAGCAAACTTGTAAAACAACATAATATGCAGCTCATCAACATCAACTGTAGCAAATTGAGGATAAGGTAGTCCATTTACATACCTTAGGTCAGGGTCCGATACAAAATTACCACTGTGGTGGATTTGTAGGTTAACTAGGCTTGAGGCCATTTTCTTCTCATACCTGCAAAGTAACAAAAACTAACAGTGTTACTAATGACTATTTGTTGTCAAAAGTTGTACTTTTATACAACTCCATAAACAAATCAACAAAAAGACAGATTTTTAAATAAAAAAGCTTCCAAGATTTCTTTTTCGTCCCCACAATACCCTATAATATTCAAAAATACTCGGGTGGACTACTAACAAGAAGGAAACCCAACAAACTTCACAAAAAATGCATAAACCTAAGATATAATTCTGCTTTGACAAAACAAAAACAAAAAACTAAACGGAATAACCAAATATGCCATTACATGCATGACACTACATTAAAAAAGGTTTTCACTCCAACACGTAACGAAACACAGCAAAAGCCCCATATATTGAGGAAAAATAAACAGCAATTATGACCTAACCCAGCCTTCCCCTAAAAACACTAAACAGAGCAAAAGCCCCATATATTGAGGGAAATGAAGATCAATAAATACAAAATATGAAGAACAAGTGAAGAAACTTACCTCACAAACTTCGATATCAATTGCGATGATGAAAATCCTGGCAACGATGACGGAGAAGAGAGGAGAGACTCACTGGTGTTCGATACTTTCTAAGCCATAACTACGCGGGTAAAATGAGGGAAAAATTTGGGTTTGGGGGGTAAATAATCCTTTCCCGTTTTATTTTCCTATGTGGCCATAATAAGTGACTTGGAGCCTACGTGGTCTAATTTAATTGACGTGGCGTCCAACGTGTAGACGTTTGTATTACATACACTGGCAACCTCTTGTCATAGGCGTTTATTATTCACGATTTGAATGAGTGTAAGTGTTCAATTGGCAAAATTCTAAGTTTGGGGACCGACATGATAAAGTGGAACAAGTACAGGAGTCATTTAGGCCATTCTGCCCTATTATTTTAAAAGTTTTAATTTCAAAAATAGGATTTTTTTTAATCATTTTATATCCATTTTTATTTATTTGTAATTAATTTTTGTGTATTTTAAAATCTTGGCCCAAAGTGAGGTGAAAATTAGATTTAAAATAGCCCAAAATACCAGACCCACTCTTTTGGCACATCTGAAGCCCAAACCAAATGACCCATACCCGTTGACCTGCCTATGACCCGTATCCGCCCATCTCCATCATTATAATTACAGCCATTGATCTTGAGAGATCAACGACTCACAATAGACCACTTTATTCCCTATTTTCTCCACCTAGCCACCCTCAAATCCTCTCATCTCTGGAAACCTAACCCTAACCGCCTAGGCTAAACCCAGAATAATATGGAGGTCTTCCATATTTCCTTCCCTTTTTTTGTGTTCATAGTGATTCTTTCTAGTTTTCTTGACATTATTCATTTTGTACTGAGTTATTTAAGGAAGCCAATATTTGGGAGGTTCGTTTGGTAGACACTCAAAAACGAGGTTGTATGGGTTCGATTCAATGGAGTTCTTGGATATTTTTGACCTGGGTTTGACATGAGGGGTTTATATAATGTTAGATTCTTCTTTATTCTGTGGTTTAATTGACGTTTTTCCTTTCTTGACCTAGGTAAATCGAACATTATATAAACCCCTCCATAATTCCCCTAAGACAGACTTTAATCACTCTCTCTTACTCGCACTTGTTCGATTGATTCTTGGACGGGTGAAAGCCAAGGCCACTGTGATATTGCTAAACAATCTCCTCCGGTGTAAGAACTGCTCGAAGCCCTTTTGAGGCTCTTGTAAACTCTGAAGCACCGAGGACTTGGGGTTTTCACTGTCCTCCTTCAATTAGTGCTACTGAGCCACTGCTGAAATTCTAAGTTTCTCACTCTTTTGTTTGTTTATCTTTGCAACTGGTTAGTGCAATTGACTCATACAGCCTTAATTGTTGTTTCTCTACGTGTTTATGTTATGTATATTCTGTGTGCCAATATTGTCTAAATTCCTATCAAGATAGACGAGCATGACTTAGGTTATCATGTTATTTGTGAACTCCAATATTATACTATTGTGTATGTTTACTATTATTTCATTGTCAAAATATTGTCTAGAGGATCTTGGCCTATTAATATTGAGTTCTCTCAAATCTATTGATTCTGGAGTGATCTTTGTCACATGTAGATGTACTCACCATATGTAGCTAACCTGCAGAAATTCCCTAACTTCTGGGAAATTAAGTGAATATGCTAATTGACTTGTTATCCTGATTGAACTGCATTCACAAATTGTTTGCCCTGAATTTCCATTCTAATATTCCCAGTACGGACTTTTGTTTGGCCATAGGATCAGTTTCGACCATGTTTTACATTAGATTTTCATGTTAAGTCCTCTATGTATGAATTGCTATTTATTATCTACCCAGAACTAGCTTTTGACCATACTTTTACCAGCCTAACCTCGGTTGAGTAGTGATGAGGTCAGGTCAATGCCTTACTGGTATATAATAAATAAGCAAGAGAGTATAACAATATAGTAAGAGACTGGAATTTAAACAAGGAAAATATAGCAAAGTAGCAACGCAGAAGACAGGGATAAACAGCAGAGGATCTCCCGACATACCGTCTCATAGTCAAAAAATAAAAGTGCAAGGAGATCTCCAAAGGTACAGCCTCGTAGTCGCAAAAGTAAATATGCAGAAAGAACTCCCAAGGAACCGCCTCGTAGTCTCAAAAGTAAATATGCAGGGAGGGATCTCCCGGGATACCGTCCCGTAGTCCCAAAGTAAATATGCAACTCAAACAAGTGAATATAACAGTTACATCAAGAAACCTATAATTTAGACTAAGTACAAGTCAAGAAAGAAGCGGGATTTACTAAACATGCTACATAGAGTTTAAATAGGCAATTAGGACATGTAGACATGCTATTCTAGGTTAACAGGATAACTACACATGCTAGTATGCTCAGATAAGATGAAAACAGGCTATTACTCGGTAAAAATTAGATTTTTCCCCAAATAGACCGTGTACGCACTCGTCACCTCGCATACACGGCGCTCACATATCCTAACAATACCAAATCCTAAGGGGATTTCCCCCATACTAGGTTAGGCAAGCCACTCACCTCGAACCAAGCTCAATCAACCGGTAATAATGCCTTTTCCACGAATATCCGGCTCCGAATGGCCCAAATCTAGCCAAAATCAATTACATACCATAAATACAACTTTAAGAAATCAATCTAATTAATAAAATCAAAGCTAAAGCAAGAAATTAGAAAATCGCCCCAAAACGTTTCCCCGGGCCCACGTCTCGGAATTGGGTAAAAGTCACAAAATATGAACACCCATTCACTCATGAGTTCACTTATACCAAAATTACTCAAATCCGATACCAAAAACTCGATTAAAATCCCAAAATTCGGCCTAAGAACTTTTCTCAACATTTCCCCAAATATTCAATCCCAAATCCGAAATTAAATGGAGAAGAAAACTATAGATTAATGGAATACAACCAAAAATGAGTTAGGAATCATTACCCCAAAGATTCCTCTGAAAATCACTCGAAGAATTGCCAAATCCCGAGCTCTCAAGTTCAAAAATGAAGAATGAAATCAAACCCTCGCACTTAGCCCTTTTTCTGCCAGAGATCTCGCTTCTGCGGGCCTTCAACCGCTCCTGCGGTACCTCTCCTGCGGAAATACCATCGCAGGTGCGAAAATCACTTAAGGGGAATTGGGTCCGCATCTGCGAACAAGGGCCGCATCTGCGGGCCCGCACCTGCGCTCCTCTTCCGCTTCTGCGTGTCCACTTCTGCGGATCTATCACCGCACCTGTAGACCCATCTTGACAGGGCCAAAGCCGCTTCTGCGGCTCCGTGGCCTCTTCTGCGGTGCCGCACTTGTGGCCCAAAGTGCGCAAGTGCGATTACACCTGGTGCAAAAGCTTCAGCAGTTGCATAAGTCCCAAACTCAATTCGTTAAGCATTTGAAACATACCTGAGGCCCTCGAGACCTCAACCAAACATACCAACCAGTCCTAAAACACCATACGGACTTAGTCGAGCCCTCAAACCACATCAAACAACGCTAAAATCATAGATCATCCTCAGATTCAAACTTAAAGAACTTGAAACTTCCAAATTCGACAACCGATGCCGATTCAAACTTAAAGAAGGACTATGTACCAGGTTTAATTTAAGCAAAATGTTTTACCCACAGAAAGACGGACATGTCGAGCGAACGATTCAGACCTTGAAGGATATGTTACGAGCTTGTGTGTTATATTTTAAGGGGAATGGAGATGATCATTTACATTTGATAAAGTTTGTATATAACAATAGTTATTAGACAATTATTCATATGGTTCCATTTTAGGTCCTATATGGGAGACATTGTCATTTACCAGTAGAGTTATTTGAAACTAATGAGACACAATTCATAAGAGCAGAAATAATTTAAGATGTATTGAAGAAGGTGAAGATTATTCTAGAATGATTCAAAACAGCCCAGAGCCTCTAGAAGTCTTGCTTAAATGTAAGGCATCGTGACCTCGAGCTTAAAGAAGGTGATTTTATGTATTTGAAATTCTCAGCATGAAGGGCATCATGCTTTTTAGTAGAAAAGGAAAACTTATCCCCCGATATATTGGATCTTATTGGATTCTTGAAAGGGTTAGGCTCGTGGCATATCAACTAGCTCTACCACCAGAGTTGTCATCCATGCATCAAGTATTTCATTATCAATATTGAAGCCATTTTCATGACCCTAGTCAAGTCATCAATAGATAAGCGATTGAAGTTGATGATACACTGTCCTACGAGGAGGTTCCTATAGCGATAGTGGATAGATAAATTTGTAAGCTTCAAAATAAAGATACTGGTTCGGTAATAATTATATGGAGTAACCATTCAACTGAAAAAGCTACTTGGGAATCCGAGTGAGACATGAGGATAAAATAATCATACATATTTGAGTATTCAGGTACAGTCAAGCTTCAATACCGTATCTTGTTGCTCTAAGTGATATTCATGCTTACATATTTTATGAATGAGCAGAGTGCTCATAAAGTTGTGTCCTACTCCTCAATCCTAGGAATGACCAAAATCCGACATTCGAGGATGAATGTCATATAAGGGGATGAGAATGTAAGGCATTGTAGTATTCTATAACTAATTTGGAAAGCTGTAAAGGTGTGTAGTATCAAAAGTTTATATTTCAAAGGTTGTAGAGATGTTTAATAGAGGGAGAAAGTAGTTTAGCATAAATTAAAATTGTTTAAGGGATAAAATTAACTTTAGTGGCACATACCTTAACTTTAAACGATTATATCTCATAATTTATAATAAATTGAGCTACGAGCCACATGCCAAATTAAATCTCTTTACGTCTAGTTTTCAAAATTTTAAACCGTTTATCATTTCGACATTCCCACAAGAAGTTATAACCTTTTTACTAAATGATAGCAGAACGGCAAATTGAGTAGAGGCCAAATGTGCCGAAAATTCCAAATTATTTCACATGATTTTCCCAAACGTGACGATTTCCAATAAGAGAAAAAGGAGTGATCTAAAGGTCAAGCTCAACCATGTCACATGGATCCCCCAACAATGTCACATGGATTTTTCAACAGGGGCAGATCTAGGAATTAAAGTGTATGGGTTCCTACCACAACTTCAAGTCAATATATCACAATAACCGAACTAAGGAACAAGTATCAATATTCAACGTATATTTACAAAATAACAAAATTTATTTTTGAAAAAATAAACTCTCGAAGTTGACAAGGCCCTTTTTCAATGTAATGTCTTCTCACTCGATCACGTAGATTATGAGGATATTCTGAGATTTGTTTTCTTTTACCAGGATCAGGTTCAAGAACATATTATCTTTGTTTGACAATTGGGAAGAATTGACATTATTATTAACCACTGGACATGAAGGAGAGCTTAGTGAAGGAGAGCTAGAAGTAGAACCTGAAGAGGTTTGCGGCTTGAATAATCCCTTGATCATCTTGATTCTTACTAAAATATCCTACAAACCATAAGAAACAAATTAAATATTGTATAAGAGGAAAATAATTAAAAAGGAGGAGGAGGAGGGAGATCGAAATACATGTTGCAATGGAGTGGCAGTAAGTGAAGAAGTTAAAACCATCACAAAATTTTTAACTTTGAGTGGCAGCCTAAAGATTAAAACCAGCGCATTGAAGGACTGCAAAATTTTAAAACACTAACTTTTCTTTGAAAATTTGAATTGGGATTTGGGTGAAAGTAAAGTTAAGGCTTTAAAGCTGTAACTCACACGGAAAAGTAATGCATGCTGATGAGATTCGATCTTACATAGTGGGTTACAGAAAAATCAATTTGGGTTCCACAACTTACCATTGAACCAGCTAAACATTGTGTAACTGGGTTCCCATATAAATTTTATTATACATTTAATAGATTCCGTAATACAAATACAGAGTCTAGGCAAAAACTACTGGGTTCCCGAGAACCTATACCTATAGTTGTAGATCCGCCCCTGTTCCCTAACCATGTCACACGGGTTTCAAACCGTGTCACACGGTTGCCCCAACCTATAAAGGCCCAAGAACGGGAGTTTCCTATTTTAAACATCTTAAAGTGTTAGATATTGTTCTATTCAAAGAGATACTGACCCAGATCATTCCCCAACGCCCAAGTTGAGTTTTTAACATGAAGTTGGATTATTACTTTTCAACAGAGATTCTAATAAGACTTTATCTTGAAATTATTAGATCATGTTCAAGAACTCAAAAGGTGAAGAATCAAAATTTCTTCGAGAAGGTAATTCCCGTTAATTATATTATTAAAGTTAGAATTTTTATGACATATTATGACTGTAGAATGCATGGCTGATGGAGTTTAAGGATATGAGTAATCACAAGCTGAAAATGGCTAAATAAGACGTTGATGGAGGAATTGGGTTGAATGGTTTGTGGTTAAAGGGTTTGACGGGTTAAATTGTAGATTTCGAAGAGTTGACTACGCGAGGTTGGTTACTTGAGATTTGTTTCTTAAGTCAAGGGCTAGATTAGACTGCACATATTATTATTTGTTTCACTTTTCAATAAACTACATATAATTGTGAACTCTTATGACATAAAATAATGCAGTTACTTGCTTATATGAATTTTTTTGCTTTTGTGCAATTACTTGTATTACTCAAACCTTCAATTTAGATTTAGATTAATGTGATCATATTCGAAAGAGAAAAGTACCCAACCTCCACGAACATGAATAACACAATGGCCAGGCTACCTCATGCTTGCAGGTGCTAATGCGTTCAGATGGGTTCAACTTGATTGGGTGCACTCGATGACCTTGTTATGGGTTGAGTGGAGTGAACACAATTAGAGGTCCCAAAGAAGCTAGTAGACCTCGTGTGCATTCCTAGGGCCATTACGTGTAAATCTTTTTTTTTCTTCAAAAAAGTAACTCTTTAAAAATACAACTCGACTCTCAGCCTTAATTTCATATATCAGCTTCACATTTAATTTTCTGTTTCAGGTTTCATTTATCAACTTTAAATTTAGTGTTTCAGAATCACTTTTCGTTTACAGATTATTTAATGTGTATTTTGTAGATTACCTGCTCTATTTGCTGCATTTTATGTATTTTAATATAATTCGGGTTAGTCTTGTCTCGACTTAGGAGGTTATGAATGAGACTTTATGGATATCTTTTAGTGGTACTTATCTCGTTTAGGCATGCCACGTCTTGTGACAGGCGTTGAGTTTTCAAGTGACGAGACTCGTGGCGAGGAGTGGATTTAGTTGATCCAGTTAGTGAGTCGTTGATTCTTTTCAGCGGTGTTGATGCATGCCCTTTTAGATATTTAGTTGTCGTTGCTTTCACTTCTTGAAATTGATGTTTAGTTTAGACATTTAGCTAGTCAGCTTAGGATTCACTCAATGAGTTAGTACAGGTTGGTTGTCAATCACGTCCCACTTCAGTCTCGGGTGTAACAAACCACCAAACTAATGGTTGTTATTATTTTGCATTTACTTAGTTATAATAGGGTCCGTTCAAGGGGTTAGGTAGATTGAGTGCCATCACGTCCACCCATGTTCCGGGACGTGACAACTTGAGAGCAAAATCATAGAAGAAAGGTATCTATTTTTACCTAATTATTTGTTTCTTCCACAAACTATTATTATTCATTTTGTTCAAAAGAATGGTAATATAAATTAAATATGATAGCCAATGTGTATAATTATTATTGTGACTCTATAGCAATTCCTTTATTTTTTCAAAAGTAGTTCATAACTTTTATCGTTGTAATTTTTACAAAAAAATGAGTTAACGATATATGAATGCTCGCCGATCACATTGCTCCAGGTAAATTATCTTAGGGAAATATTATATAAATTGAAGCTAAACTATAAATTCTGTATTTTCTATATTTTTCATTGGAATATATTTCTAACACGGCTGAGACTGACAGTACGTGTTAACATGACTAGTTGTGATAAAAGAAATTAAGTCCAAGCACTATCCTAATGTTGTAACCGACAAAAAGGGACAACCAAATGTCATAGTCAACTTACTTATATAATTCGTATAACTATGTGAACACGGTTCAATTAAATTGTAAAAAAAACAATATACTCCATTATCCTTACGAGCCTAGTACAAAAGGCCATAGATAAAATCTTGAATTGAATATTAGTGCATCTACTGTTTGTGAATAAGTTGGAAGTCATCATGTGATTTGTTAAATATCTTTTTGAAAAAGCAGCCAACAGCATCTGGATTTCATCGTTGTTAGATTACTGTCAACGTATGACCACAAGAATTGGTCCTATTATTGTCAAGCAATTTTGGAGAATAAAATTATGCCAGATAAGGTATATTACATATAGAGTGCTAAATCATGGGCAGTGGTTGTTTGAGGTATGCCCCCTTTGGAGCTTTTTTTTTTTTTTGGGTTGGGGGGGGGGGGCGGGGGGTGGCGCATAAAATAATTGTTTTGCTTATCTTCTTGCTTATAACCAAGAAAGTTTGAAATATAGTACTAATGCTAATCAACTTTTTTCGGAGTGCTTGTACTGGTAAGTAATTTATATGTTATTTATCACCAACTCCTAAGTTGTTCTCTTGCAATGAAAGCCAAAATCATAATGTTTTAATAAAGGGAACGTTCGTAGATGAAGGAAAAACTAAGTTACGTGTTTAATCTATTATTCAAATCAGAGACGGATGGTTCTGAATTTGTCACCAAATTAATTTAAAGTTATGGGTTATGAATTTGACTCTAAATTCATAGGTCGTTTTAGTTAGTAATTTCGCAATGAAATATTTATATATATTTAATAAAATTTGTAATATAACTACATATTCTAAGCAAAAATTTCTTGAATTCAACCAACCGTAACCTAATATTGTTGCTCTTTAAATATGGGTTCCAACTATTTCCTGTTATTTTTGCGTCGTTTTGTTTGATAGAGCATTTCATGACTCAAATGCATCATACAAAAAATATAGATTTAATTTGTTGATTGTTGAGTAACCATCTTAAAGTTTAGTTTTTTCTTTTAATTAGAGGTTGATCTGGAAATTTGGTGCCCAAAAAAAGGAATAATCAGCCATCGCAATCGTTGATTGCAAGTTAGTATTTTTGGTTAAAAATTAAAAGTCAATAATTTTTACTATTAATGAGGAAATAATAATTTTAGTTGTCACATCAGAATAAATAAAATAGATATTTGCTTTTCTTGGTATAATGGATGACCGCACAAAGTTGTAGTTTTCTCTTCTTCCACACACGTCTTTTAGGTACAACATGAATGATTCATGTATGTTAACATTCAAAGAAACCTTCACTAAACATCATTATTACTTTTTAAAAAGCATCCAAAGTTAGATTAACATTTTTTAATACAGATGTAATGGGGTATAGGTAATAGGGAGTGTTGGACGGCCTAATTTAATTGATTAAACATGCGATTGCATGAGCGCAGTCAATTTCATATATCAAATGAGACAAATTTAAAATGGTCAAAACTTTAATCGTATAAGATTATAATTTTCATTATTATAAGGGTAAATGCAATATAAGAGTGAGTTGATCTAGTGGTGAGCACCCTCACTTTCAACTAAGAAGTTTTGAGTTCGAGTCACTCCAAGAGTAAGGTGGGTAGTTCTTGAAGGAAGGGAGCCGAGGGTCTATCGGAAACAGTCTCTTTATCCTAGGGTAGGGGAAGGTCTATCGGAAACAGTCTCTTTACCCTAGGGTAGGGGTAAGGTCTGCGTACACACTACCCTCCTCAGACCCCACTAGTAAAATTATTCTGGGTTATTGTTGTTGTTATAAGGCTAAATGCATTCAGATCACACATATTAACAATTAAAATTAAAATCAAAATCGATAGACGTAATATTAATTATGAATTACGTGCTAAATAATCAATATGTATGATTGAAGCTAACTTTCTTTTTATTATTAAAATTTTTTAAGTGGTCCCTTGAATACAAACAAACAAAAAAAAAAGTTCTTTTGTAGCACCCAAGGGTATGACGCAATTAATAAAATGGGTAAAAAATCATAGAAGACCAGGACTTAAATATCATTAGAGAAAAATGTTAGGTGATATTTTTCTACTATCTAAACTTTTTATGTTAGAGTTACACAATGCTGATGTTGACGGAAGATAATTAGTACTCGATAGGTTATTAAATGTGCACCAAGATTATTATAATTAAATCAAATAGAAGTTGTTTAGTGAAATTTAAGTGAATTGCGAATAGTAGGTAGCTCAACTTCAATCTCTGATTAGAGTTAGCTAAATCATGCTTATCTCGTTTTCCTTTTCAAACAAAACTTTGTCAAGGTTATCCATAATGCCTACAAAATGTTGATGATAATGATGTAGGCTACAACGATAAGTTGGAAGCATTTATTTTGCCTTTACGTTTTACATTGTTGGTACATATGTCATGAAAATGACATTTGAGAAATGGTTGTTTAGTGATCAATTTCATGCATTCAACTTCTGGTTCATACTTTCAATTTCATTGCTCATCATTTCTTTACTCTCGAACCACCCATGTCATAAAAATAATAATATTAAGAAAGGGGAAAATGATTAATATAACTTGGAAAAGATATTTTAATACAAAGTGTTCTTATTTTCTACCATAGAAGTTGTTTGAGCGTTTATAGACATAAAATTTGAATATTAACTAACTTTAACCTCTGAAAAAACTTGAGTACATATCTCCAAATTAGAGAGAAATAAATATGTGAGTGATTATCTTTAAATTTCGTTAACGTAATCAATGAGTCACTTGTGTGAAAAAAGAAATCGATTTATGCAATCAAAGGTTGTCAATCAATTATATCGATCGAAAACATTCGCTATGTTTATCTTTCAAACAATATCATGTGTTAATTTAATATATGGAGTACTTATCTTAATTAATTTTGGTCAAGGAAAAGTACAATTTTGGGAATACGATCATCATTATATTACCGCCTTATTTTCTGGTCAATGTGTGGCATCCAATGCGATGGCCATTTCCCTTGGACTGAATAATAATTACCTTATACCTTCATGTTAGTTGTGTCTTGAATTTTATGAATTCTAGTTAAATTATATTATTTTAGTATTTTTAGGAAACTCATAATGTCGGTAGGTTTGAGAAATCAATTGTTTTAATAGATTTGAAAAAGAAAAACATATTGTTCTTGTAGGATTTGAAAAACTATTCTTTTATAGGTTTAGGATTACTTAGTATATATATATATATATATATATATATATATATATATATATATATATATATATGGGAAAATGGTTACCGTGCTATTGTAGGTAGGGTTCTCCATACTGTGCTATTCTTTTCAATCATAGTGGAAAACTCTCTTTACTTCTTCCCTCAGGACTAGGTTTAGACGAGCCTCGTTAAATCTTTATATTATTTTTTCTTCTATATTTATTTTGTGTGTAATTATGTGCTAGGTAATCCACGATCTCAGCAATAATTGATATCAAAATCAGGAGGGCTTCTACACGCAATCTAAGATTAAGATGTCTTCGTCATTGTCAATAAATTACGAATTAGAGAAATTCGATGGGAGATCTAATTTTATTCTATGGAAGATTAGGATGAAATCATCCCTAGGTCACAAAGGTTATGGAAGGTAATTGGTGAGAATTTTTCTGAAGAGATGTACGACTTAGAGAAGGCAACCTGAAGGAGAGGACTTTGAGTGCGATCTTCATGAGCGTTACAAATAGTGTTCTTTGAAAAATTGCTAAAGAAACTTCTACAACAATTGTATGAAAGAATCTAGAAGATCTGTATTCTAAGAAATTGCTAGTAAATCGCCTCTACTTAAAAAAAAGATTGCATTATCTCCGTATGAACGAAGATACACCTGTTAAAACTCACCTTGATGAGTTTAATTCAATTATAATGGACTTGAAGAACATAGATATCAAAATTGAGAGTGGGGATTAGGCCTTGATTGCATTATATTCTTTATCACCATTTTACGATACTTTTACTGATACGTCAGTATTTTACTTAATGATATTAGTAATGCACTAAAATCCAAAGAGTTAAAAAAAAGCTTTTCAGAAAGCAGAACTGAGGGTGAAGGTCTTGTGAGCAGAGAAAAAATACAATAAAAAGACTTTAATAGGAAAAAGTCTAATGCGAGATCGAAGTCACAGAAAAGAAGTAGAGCTGATATGAGAGGTGAAGCAGGTCACTATAGGAGATATTATCTAAAGCTAAAAGGGAAAAGAGGGAAGTAGAAAGTATATAATACTGCAAATATTATTGACACATATAGATTTGCTTTGCAACTTAAAATCGAATGAACGGACTGTCTACTTGAGAGAAGATAATTCATTATTGGTAGAAGGGATAGGTAACATTAAATTGAGAATGTTCGATGGAATTATCATAAACATCGAATGTTGGCGTGTTTCTCAAATGAAGAGGAATTTAATGTCTCTTTTGACTTTGGATTATCAAGGGTTTAAGTTCGACTTGATCATATGAGTGATAAGGGATTATTTTTGCTGAGCAAATAGAATTTGCTGGATAGGTACAAAAGTCAAGCTTTGAATATTTTTTAGCATTGTGTATTTGGTAAGGAGACAAGGGTGAAATTCATCAAGAACGCAAAGCACAAGATGTTACACCTCATGTTTCGTACGTGAAAATACGTCATAAGTAAATTGATGGAAACTCAAAAATGAGATGTTACATCCCGCATTTTCATATGTTAAAATTTCGTCGTAAGTTAATCTACTTAAGTTCGGGAATGAGATTATTTTGATATTATAAGCATTATGCTATTTCAAACAAGTGATGAGTAAATTCGTAAAGATGAGAAGATAAGCATATCAAAGAAAATGAATTTCGTCAAAATTTGATATTTTGAGATAAAATACGGTCCAAGCTACAATACCCCGTATTTATGGACTAGTGTCATACAATGTACCACATGAACATGATAGTAAGATGTATGATGTAATGACTCGGCCGGTCATTTAGAACGTATTAACCCCGATCCTCTATTTACTGCATTCCCCGTATCTGTTTCTGCTTATGTGACTTGCCGGGAGGTCTTATTTTAGTTTTGGAGTATTTTGGGACACTTAGTTCCTAAAACGGAAGCTTAAGTCTTAGGATTGTTACCGTAGTCAAAATAGTATGAAGACGACCGCAGAATGGAATTTTGTTGGTTCCGTTAGCTCCGTTGGGTGATTTTGGTATTAGGAGCGTATTCAGACTGTGAATTTGAGGTCTGTAGCTAATTTATGCTTGAAATGGCGAAAGTCGAGTTTTTAGAAAGTTTGACAGGGGGGTGGGCTTTTTGATATCGGGGTCGAATTCCGATTCCATAAGTTAGAGTAGGTCCGTAATGTTGAATATGACTTGTGTGCAAATTTTGAGGTCAATCAGACGTGGTTTGGTAGGTTTTGACATCGTTTGTGGAATTCAGAAGTTTAGAAGTTCTTAGGGTTGAATCCGGGCGTAATTTGGTGTTTTGATATTGATTTGAGTGATCCGAAGGTTCGACTAAGTTTGTATGAGGTTATAGGATATGTTAGTATGTTTGGTTGTGGTCCGGAGGGCCTCAGAGTGATTCCAGGTGGTTAACGGAAAGATTTGAGTTGATGAAATGCAGCTGAAGCTGCTGGTTCTGGTGTCTTCCACACCTGCGGAGTGGGAGCGGCAGGTGCGAGCCCGCAAGAGCGACTGAGGAGTCGCAGATGCGGCCATAGGGGAGCTGGGTAGGAACCGCAGGTGCGAATGTATTCCCGTACCTGCGTGAGTCGCAGATGCGGGCAGGCGGGTGTAGGTGCGAGTTTTGACTGCAGAAGCGAGAGAGTTTCTGCACCTGCGTAAGGCGCAGATGCGACCTTGAGGCCGCAAGAGCGAAGTGAGGATTTTAAGTGAAATCCGCACCTGCGATGGAATTTTCGCAGTTGCGGCGTCGCAGAAGCGATCACTGGACCGCAGGTGCGGTATTGCTGGGCAGAAAAGCACTAGCTCGAGGTTTTGTCTTTCATTTTCAATTTTGGACTTGAGAAACTCGGGAGAGAGGCGATTTTTCGAAGGTTTTCAAGGAGCAATATTGGGGTAAGTGATTCTAACCCATGATGGTATAAATTTCGTGAATCCATGGCTTTATTCATCATCTAATTAGGGATTTGAGCTAGAAATTTTGGGAGTTTAGGGCTTGAGTATTTGAGAGGGAATTGTGGGGATTTAGATGACCAAATGGTGTCGGATTTTGATAAATTTGGGATGGTTAGACTCGTGAGTGAATGAGCTTTCGGGTTTTGTGACTTCTGTAGGATTTCGAGGCATGGGCCCGGGGGTCGGGTCGAGCCTATTTCGGATTTTGGCTTATAATTTTATATTTTTATTGTAGAATTGATTCCTTTAGCCTATATTAATTATACCCTACTGCTTGTGGCTAGATTTGGGGCGTTTGGAGACTGATTCGAGGGGCAAAGGCATTTCGGAGTAGGATTTGCTTGGTTTGAGGTAAGTAACGCTTTCAAACTTGGTTCTGAGGGTTCAAAAACCCGAACTATGTGCTATACGATTGGTATTAAGGTGACGCACATGCCAAGTGACGAGCGTGCACCATGCGAATTGTGGCCTGGTTGATTCCATGGCACTCTATAGTGACTCTATTTTGTTGATATCCATATTTCCATCTTGTAATTGTAACACCCCGAAAAATTTTGAATTATTTAAGTGTACATCCCCGTAAAAATTCGCAAATGAATTCAAGGTTTCGTGGTGCCGGAGTAGGTATACGTGTTTAAGGATTTTAGAAGCTCGCCGCAGCTCGGACTTTTAGGGTTGAACAATGCACCGGAAAGTAAAAGAAAATTTTTGGCAGAAAAGCGCGTTTATGTGGTCCATTATGCGACCGCATAATCACTCTGCGGGCCGCATAATGGCCGTAGAAGTGAGGTAGGAGAGGGTTAATCTGGGAGCAATTATGCGGTCCACTATGCGACCACATAACTGTTCTACGGTGCATTATGCGACCGCATAACAGTTATGCGGACCGCATAGTGATCGCAGACTCAGACATATTTTTTGGTCATTTTGGACACCAATTATGCGACCAATATGCGGTCTGCATAACCATTATGCGGTCGTATATTCGACCGCAGAACCTGTTCCGGAGATCCATTTTTTGGATTTTAAAACCGACCCTACTTCGTTAAATACACGCAAAGGGGCATTTTTGAGCAAAAGTTCTAATGTTTTAGAGAGAAGGGAGAGTGTTTTAGAGAGAGAGAAAACCCTAGACTAATTATTCATCAAGTCTTGCTCAAATCTTGGAAGATTAACAAGGAAAACCCACAAGTTCTTCATCTAAGAGGTAAGGTTCCATACCCTAGTTTTTAATTTCAAATTTGGGTAGAAGATGCTTGATTAGGAGTATGATTCTTGGGTATGAGAGTATTATCTATACATGCATGTACTAAAAAGATTTGTGAAAAGACTGTTGAGCTTAAATAAGTAAGGATTGGGTTGTGTAGTGAAGGAAATCTTGTAGAAGAACCTTGTGGTTAAATTTGCACACCTAGTGTTTGATAAAATGCTCAAAAGAGCTGAGACCATGAATATCTTCCTAATTATTGTTAAAAAAATTTATGTCTCAAAATAGATTGGGATTGCTAGAATTTCCGAAACGTTGTAGTAATTTAAAGAAAGCTCAATTGAGGTATGTTGGCTAAACTTTCTCTCTTGGAATTGAATTTCATAATGTTCTCGTGAGTTTCAAAGTATGGGTTGCGTATTAAAATGTTGTGGCTTTGAATCATATTTCAAATGAAAGCTAGTATGCCAAATTGTGTGAGAAAATCTCAATATTCTTAAGACTCTTAATTGCTCATATGTGCACCTAAAGTTTTGATTGGGAATGTCTTATTGTTGATAACCTATAAAGAAGGTTGGAAGTGAAATCAGTGAATTGGGGATATAAAGTGTGGCCAATGTGCCAATAGTGAAAGTTATACTTGTGACCAATTGTGCCAATGAAATGAAATAATGTGAGAAAGATTATGAAATGAGCTTTGACTCAACTATTCCAAAATTGACTTCGACAATATAATCGGCTAAAAGTTTATGAACTCAAGTGATGCCCATATGTGGCTGTTTTAGCTAATGTTATGCTTTGTAAGTAATTTTCAATGTATTTTGCATTCTTAAATATTTGTGAGTGGAAATTGTGTATGATTTTAATTTGTGCTTGATTGCCAATCATTTTACTCCATTTATTGGAAAGAAATCGATTGTGTTTAAAGCCTTTATTACTAATGAACTTAAAGTTGTGATTTCCGAAATATTCTACTTGTTGATAATTATGATGATGATCTATGAAAGGGAAGAAATGAAAGTGTGGAATATGGAATACGGCTATTACGCCATGAATAAAGAATTATATATATGGCCAAGAGAGCCAATGAAATAATAATGTTGTAAGTGATTGAAAGTACGAATTAGGTGATATGTGGCGTGAAAGGTTATGAGATGTACGTATTTGTACTTTTGTTTCCAATGTGTTATGAAACCATATGGATGGTCTATGAAACACATAGGTGCATTGTGATATGAAATCCTATGGACGGTCTATGAAACGCATAGGTACATTGTGTTATAAAATCCTGTGGACAGTTTATGAATGCATAGGTACATTGTGATATGAAATCCTGTGGACGGTCTATGAAACGCATAGGTACATTGTGTTATGAAATCCTGTGGACGGTCTATGAAACGCATAGGTGCATTGTGATATGAAATCCTATGGACGGTCTATGAACGCATAGGTACATTATGTTATAAAATCCATTGTGATATGAAATCCTATGGACGGTCTATGAAACACATAGGTGCATTGTGATATGAAATTTTGTGGACGGTCTATGAACGCATAGGTACATTGTGTTATGAAACGCATAAGTGTATAATATGATATGTGAACACTAAGGACGGTCTAATGAGACACATTATAGGTGCCCTTTTGTTGTCCTTGTTTGTACAGGTTGTTTCAATTACATTATATTATGTGCTCCACGTATAGATCATATGGGCATTCTATTTTGAAAGAGGATTTCTAGCTATACATACTAGTGCTATTCGACAGTACTAACGTCCCTTTTGCCGGGGGCGCTGCATCTTTAATGGATGCAGGTGGTTCTACAGCAGGTGGCATTGATCAGTGATAGCAGTACACTCTTTTCAGCTGATTTGGTGAGCCCCACTTCATTTCGGGGTCATGTATCTTTTGTTTCTCATGTACTTTGTGGTTGAGGTATAGCCGGGGCCTTGTTGCCGGCATTTCCATATTACTCTTCAGTTGTACTTAGAGGCTCCGTAGACAGGTTGTGGGTGGTATTTGATGTTGGGAATTGGATTAGAACTGTTGGTATTTGGCAACATGTTTTTTATTAAATCTATAAACTCGTACTATTTTGGAAATATTGAATGATGTTGTTAATGGGAATGAAATGGAAGCTGTTAATGAAATCTCTTCAGTATTTTTATTAATGGAGTACATCTCCTATTTATTCACGGATGAATTTGGGTAGAATAAAATATAACAGGCTTGATCAGTCCGGTTCAATCAGTTGAGCACCGGTCGCGCTCCTAGATTTTGGGGTGTGACAGTAATAAAGTAATTGAGCAGTCAATCATGCTAGATATCATGTTTAAGCTTTATGACGGTACTATTGGGACCCCTAGTGGTCGTTTCTTGTTGTCATCTCACTGAATTCATTGATATTATGTACCCAGTCACGTTCATGCATTTCATATTATATCTCCGTCTCAATTGTTATTTATTGATACATCATATCATTGTTTCGGGCTAGTTTTCATGATATTGTGATCCCATGAGTGAGACTGGAGAGATTGATGACTAAGTGAGGCTGGGAGCCTGATTATGAGTGAAAGTTATGGGATCGGGCTGCACACTGCAGTGGTTATATTGATTTATATGATAGCGCTTGGGCTGTAGGAGCCACTCCGGAGTCTATAACACACCCCCAGTGAGCGCGGTTGACATTAGTGAGGGGTGGATTTTCCCTGGACATGGATCTTGTCCGAAGTACTTGATACCTGGAGATGGATCTTCTCTACAGGTCTGGATTGGCCTTCCTCGATACTGGGGACTTATAGACAGTGATGTATGTGTTCTGGGATGGATCTTCCCTGGGCCGTATTGGCCATATACAGTACCGAGTGGTTGAGCATTCGAGATTGTGAGCACATGAGGCTGACAGCATGGTGCATCACATACAACATGTGCATTGGCATGTAGAGATAGCAGAGTTATATTCTTTACACTTTTCAGATCTGCTTCATTTTACTGTTTGAGTTCCCTATTTAATTTGAAAGCATGCCTACGCTTCTGTTCAGTTATTTCTATTTTATTTGTACCGATTAGTTCGTCAGTACCTTTCAGTCCAAAATTTGGACTTGTTGCTTAGTGAGTTGGATGTACGCACGTTACTGCTTGCACCTCGTGTGTAGATCCAGGCATATTTTATCTCGACGGCGGTTGCTGCTTGCGGCTTCAGAGTTCGGAGACTACCAAGGTAACGGCGTTTGCAAGCCTTGACTCTTCTCCTCTATCACCAGTTGTATTTTTAGTTTATTTCTCTAGACATTGTAGTGGACTGTATTCTAATTTAGACGCTCATGTACTCTGTGATACACG
This sequence comes from Nicotiana tabacum, assembly GCF_000715075.1. Classification (NCBI taxonomy): domain Eukaryota; kingdom Viridiplantae; phylum Streptophyta; class Magnoliopsida; order Solanales; family Solanaceae; genus Nicotiana; species Nicotiana tabacum. The sequence continues at coordinate 38,940,716 of NC_134096.1, read as the reverse complement.
AGTTTTAGGATGGATTGTAACGTATTTTGGATATTTCTGTTTTCAAAAAGGCTTTTCTAAATTATTAAATTGCTTCCGCCTTTATGTTCAAAGATTTTTTTGTATCTGGATGTTGAGTTGTGGCTTGCCTAGTTCCACGATAGGTGCCATCACGACGGGGTAGGTTTTGGGTCGTGACAAGTTGGTATTCTGCCTAGGTTACATAAGTCTCACGAGTCATGAGCGGGTTTAGTAGAGTCTTACGGATCGGTACAGAGACGTCCGTACTTATCTTTCAGAGGCTGCTGAACCCTTAGGAAACTCCACATTCTTGAATTCTTGTCGTGTGAATCTGTTGATTCTAGTAACTAAACATCTGTTGTTTCATTCTCTCACAGATGGTGAGGACTCGTACTACCGGGCATGATGGACAGCCACCAGTACCACCAGCCAGGGCCATGAGAGGCCGAGGGCACGGTAGAGGCCGCGGTAGGGGCAGAGGTGAAACCCGCACAACAGCTGGGGCAGTACCCGTAGATCTACCAAATGCCCCAGATCAGGACCAGATTCCAGTTGTTGATGCACCAGCTCAGGCACCACCTGTGCCTATTGTGATTCCAGGCCTTCAGGAGGCCTTAGTTCAGATTCTGAGCGCGTGTACTAGTATTGCTCAGGCGATCTCTGTTTCGGCCGCATAAGCCACTTCTCAGGCCGGGGAGGTGCTCAGACTCCCACTGCCCGCACACCAGAGCAGGTGGTACAGGGATTCCAGACACCGGGGGCATCACCAGCCCAACCGGTTGTAGCTGCTCAGGACTATGTGGTTCCTGCTATGCCTGAGGATGAGCAACGTAGATTGGAGAGGTTTGGGAGACTCCATCCTCCATCTTTCAATGGTGCAGAGGGAGAGAATGCACATGGTTTCTTGGACAGGTGTCAGAGGATACTCCGTACAGCAGGAATTCTGGAGACCAGTGGGGTCTCATTCCCTACTTTCCAGTTCTCCGGGGCTGCCTTCAGTTGGTAGGAGGCTTACGAGAGGCGTAGGCCGGTCAGCGCAACATTCCTTACTTGGCAGCAGTTCTCGGTTATCTTTCTGGAGAAGTTAGTGCCTCAGTCCCGCAGAGAGGAGTTGCGCAGGCAGTTTGAACAGCTTCATCAAGGTATTATGTCTGTGATGCAGTATGAGATGCGATTCTCGGAGTTGGCCCGTCATGCTATCTAGTTGGTTCCCACAAATAGGGAGAGGATCAGGAGGTTTATAGATGGCCTCACTTATCAGCTGCGATTGCTTATAACCAGAGAGAGTGTCTGGTGCTACCTTTGATGAGGTTGTCGATAGTGCTCGGCAAATTGAGATGATTCGCAGTCAGGAGCGGGTCGAGAGGGAGGCCAAAAGTCCTCATGGACAGGGGGGATTTAGTGGTGCTCCTTCTGGGGGGTCAGTTACACCACAGTAGAGGTCGTCATTTCAGGCATGCTCAGACGGCTTGCCCAGTGCACCGAGGTGCATTATCCGGTCATGGGCTCTATGGTTATCAGTAGGGCCAGACATCATTCGGTGCGCTACCAGCTCAGAGTTCGTCTCATCCACCATCAGCTCAGGGTTCATCTGTGTCAGGACTTTCTAGCAGTTATTTCGGTGCTCGGGGTTCCCTTCAGTCCCCACCGCCATTTGCAGAGAGAGGTTGCTTTGTGTGCAGAGATTTGGGTCATATCATCCCCGCCTTTCGGGAGGTTCATTTCAGCAGGGGAGTCAGCCTTCTACTTCGGCACCAGTTACTTCACCACCCGCCCAGCTATATCGGGGTGGAGCTCAGTCAGCTAGGGGTTGCCCTAGAGGGGGAGGCGGATCAGGTGGCGGTCAAGCCCATTTCTATGCATTCGCTGCCAAACCAGATGTCATTGCGTCGGATGCTGTTATTACATGTATTGTCTTAATTTTCCATAGAGATGCCTCTGTATTATTTGACCCTCGTCCCACTTATTCATATGTGTCCTCATATTTTGCTCATTATCTGGATATGCCCTGTGAGTCTCTAGTTTTACCTATTCATATGTCTACGCTGGTGGGTGATACTGTCATTGAGGACCATGTGTATCGGTCATGTGTGGTGACTATTGGGAGTCTGGAGACTAGAGTAGATCTCTTATTGCTTAGTATGGACAATTTAGAGGTTATCTTGGGTATGGTGAGTTATCAGATGTTTTGTTATATGGATTTGAGTCAAGTGGGGGAGTCTTCTATCTGTGATTCGATTGCACGATTTTGTAAGGTATTAGTTTTTGGGCTGAGATATACTTGTTGATTGGTTATGACTTGCAGAGTTTGATATCGAGGATGACTTGAGTAAGAAAATTTCTTGAATGCGGGTTATATTGCACTTTATGAAAAATCATGAAATGATTAAACTGTTATTTTTAAGGATGTAGTGTGCACGGAGTGTGAATTTGATCGGTGGTGTTAAGGTAGGGTTACCCCTTCGAGCGTTGCTGTGCTAATAAGGAACGTGTCTTTCAGCCCGTTTGGGCGGTGCAATTTAGAATTTGAAATTTACATTTAATGGTGCCGAGATTTGCGGTAATTTTGTATGATTATAGATTCTATATTTTAGTATAAAAAGGTGAGAAGAATAATTTTAAATTCGCATAAGGTATTTTCAGAGTGAGCGTTACAGTTGAGGTATTTATGGAGGTACTTAAGAAGAGTACAATGGCTTACGAGTCTTATGGTGGTGTGGTGTTATGTTAAGGTGTCTTGTAGTGAGCTTTGGGTAAGGATCATGGAGTTCTGACAAGGAGAAGTATCAAATTGAGGATAATTCAGAAGAAACTCGAAGTAAATAGGACAACTGGGTAGTAGGCTAGACCAGTATAGTGATGGCATGATAGATGTGGTGTGTTGTGCATGATTAAGATTTACATGTACAAGGTGACAGTTCATTCTTGAAGTCAAGTTCACGAATTCTGGATAGAATGGTCAGTGTTGTATATTTAGATGAATGTTATAGTTTCTCGGTAATCCCTGAGAGGGGTATGCATTTGATAGGGACATTGTGTTTTAATTAACGGATGTTCATAGGTATTGCGATACACTTCTGGTTGATTGACTGTTGATATTCACTTTTGCTATGCGGCACGGAAGAATTTTAGGAGTATTCCTCATGGATGATCATGAATGAGAGATGTGTTAGACATTCTAGCGATGGAGTTGGGATCAGATATAGGATTCATGTGTTATATAGATTTGGAGATTGGGAGTTCTCAAGAGCAGGTTATTCCCATGGTTGTGGACTGTAAAGCCATAGCTGAAGCTAGCTAGACGATAGTATGTGTTATGATTCAGTCATTATGGGCTTTCGGAGGGTTATTTATCCATGTGAGGGTGATCAGAGTTGATTTGGGGGAACATTGGTAGGCCCAATTAGGATGTGTATTCTACACCGAGTCGGATTGGTTGGCTCCATACTGCTATTGTTGAGGGATGGACCATTCAGTTGTTGTTGAGCTTATTCGTGTTTTGATATGTTCGGTGAGTTACTCTTCTATGCTACGAGGGGTTGTGATTCGTTAGTTGTATGCACCCATGGTGCAGTTCTATTGGGGGCCTTATAGCAGCAATTTCGTTAGATGGGTATTTGGGTGATGCATGAATGGTTGCACGTTGGTTACATTCTTTCGAGTTTGTGTGGCGTTGTGTCATTTGCTTCTCCAGGGTTATGGTAATGCACTTTGACTACTTGATGTCGGATTGCCTGTGGTTATTGATTTTGAGCATGGTAGCTGAGGTATTTCATGTGGATCAGTGTTTGGAGGGGGTCGCGCATTGCGGCAGAGTTATGTTGAGATATGATCCTTGTGATAGATTCGTGTGTTATGGTTCTACGGTGTGTGATGTGTTTTTAGCATTGCGTTTGGGTGGTAACCGTCGAGCTTACAAGACAATTCTCTTGTTTGAGTCATCTTCGTGATTGAGTACATTTGGAATGTTGCTTATTGGTGCACGGGTTGTGGCTTTAGATAGTATTGGTGTGGCATATCAGTAGAGTAGCTGGTATTTGATAAGATGAAATCGTCGGATCTAGGATGGGTGCTATCATATTTGATTGTGGCATATTTGCAAGGATAATATCGAAAGTATGCTTAGGAATTTGCTATGGTTCTTGTCGAAGGAGAGGGAGCTCCACGACTGGTAGATCTGATGAATGGTTATGAGTCTCTGCGTGTTTCTTTCATCATCGGTGGTGTACGGAGGTTTTAGAATGGAGTCTTGTTTGATATGAGGTTTATTACTGGCATGGGGTTGTTTCGAGCAGCTACGGTGATTAGAAATCATTGCTTCGAGCATTCGATCTATGTGGTATTTGAGTTTCGAGTATTTGAGTTATGGTTACGACTTTTGGTACAGCTTGTTCAGATTTATACAGTGGCGGGGTTCCGACTTTATAAGAAATTCCGGATGTTGGAAATTGGATTCTAAGGCTTGTGAGCTAGGTTGGATTTTGGAAATTTTAGTTATGTGGTGTTATCAAATCTATATAGGATAGGGTGACGTGGGATCACCCCCGGGTTTGTGCGTGGTAAGATGGAATAGTGATTTGGTGGCTTGGAAACAACTTTTGGCACGTTCGAGGACGAACATATGTTTAAGTGGGGGAGGATGTAACGACCCAACCGGTTGTTTCGAGTGTTTTAGCCCTGATCCCCTATTTATTGCATTCCCCGTATCTGTTTCTGCTTATGTGACTTGCCGGGAGGTCTTATTTTGGTTTCGAGGTATTTTGGGACACTTAGTCCCTAAAACGGAAGCTTAAGTGTTAGGATTGTTACCATAGTCGAAATGGTGTGAAGACGATTGCAGAATGGAGTTCTGTCGGCTCCATTAGCTCCGTTGGGTGATTTTGGTGTTAGGAGCGTGTCCGGACTGTGAATTTGAGGTATGTAGCTAATTTAGGCTTGAAATGGCGAAAGTCGAGTTTTTAGGAAGTTTGACAGGGGGGTTGACTTTTTGATATCGGGGTCGGATTCCGATTCCATAAGTTGGAGTAGGTCCGTAATGTTGAATATGACTTGTGTGCAAATTTTGAGGTTAATCGGACGTGGTTTGGTAGGTTTCGACATCGTTTGTGGAATTCGGAAGTTTAGAAGTTCTTAGGCTTGAATCCGGGCGTAATTTGGTGTTTTGATGTTGATTTGAGTGATCCGAAGGTTCGACTAAGTTTGTATGAGGTTATAGGATATGTTGGTATGTTTGGTTGTGGTCCCGAGGGCCTCAGGGTGTTTCCGGGTGGTTAACGGAAGGATTTGAGTTGATGAAATGCAGCTGAAGCTGCTGGTTCTGGTGTCTTCCGTACCTGCGGAGTGGGAGCCGCAGGTGTGAGCCCGCATGAGCGACTGAGGAGCCGCAGATGCGACCATGGTGGACCTAGGCAGGAACCGCATGTGCCAAGGTATTGTCGCACCTGCGTGAATCGCAGATGCGGGCAGGTAGGTGCATGTGCGAGTTTTGACCGCATAAGCAAGAGAGTTTCCGCATTTCAGTGAATTTCGAGATTTTGGCTTATAAATTTGTATTTTTATTGAGGAATTGATTCCTTTAGCCTATATTAATTATACCCTACTTCTTGTGGCTAGATTCGGGGCGTTTGGAGACTGATTCGAGAGGCAAAGGCATTTCAGAGTAGGATTTGCTCGGTTTGAGGTAAGTAATGCTTTCAAACTTGGTTCTGAGGGTATGAAACCCCGAACTATGTGCTATACGATTGGTATTAAGGTGACACACATGCCAATTGACGGGCGTGCGAGCGTACACCGTGAGAATTTTGGCCTGGTTGATTCCATGGCACTGTATTGTAACTCTATTTTATTGATATCCGTGTTTTTATCTTGTGATAAAGTAATTGAGTTGTCAATCATGCTAGATATGATGTTTAGGCTTTATGCCAGTATTGTTGGGACCCCTAGTGGTCGTTTCTTGCTGTCATCTCTCTGAATTAATTGATATTATGTACTCAGTCATGTTCATGCATTTCATATCATATCTCCGCCTCAATTGTTATTTATTGATACATCATATCATTGTTTCGCGCTAGTTTTCATGATATTGTGAGCCCATGAGTGAGACTGGAGATATTGATGATTGAGTGAGTCTGAGAGCCTGATTATGAGTGACAGTTATGGGATTGGGCTGCACGCCGCAACGGTTATACTGATTTTTATGATAGCGATTGTGCTGTAGGAGCCCCTCCGGAGTCTGTAACACACCCCTAGTGAATGCAGTTAACATTATTGAGGGATGGATCTTACCTGGACATGGATCTTGTCCGAGGTACTTGATACCTGGAGATGGATCTTCTCCACAGGGCTGGATTGGCCTTCCTCGGTACTGGGTGACTTTATAGACAGCGATGTATGTGTTTTGGGATGGATCTTCCTTGGGCCGTATGGGCCATATACAGTACCGAGTGGTTGAGCATTCGAGAGTGTAAGCACATGAGGCTGACAACATGGTGCATCACATACATCATGTGCATTGGCATGTAGAGATAGCAAAGTTATATTCTTTACACTATTCGCATCTGCTTCACTTTACTGTTTGAGTTGCCTATTTAATTTGAAAGCATGCCTGCGTTTCTGTTCAGTTATTTCTATTTTATCTGTACCAGTTGAGTTTGTCACTACCTTTCAGTCCAAAGTTTGGATTATTACTTACTGAGTTGGATGTACTCACGTTACTCCTTGCACCTTGTGTGCAGATCCAGGCATTTTTGGTCATGGCAGCGGTTGCTTTTTGCGGCTTTAGAGTTCAGAGACTACCAAGGTAGCTGCACGACATTCCGAGGCCTTGACTCTTCTCCTCTATCACCAGTTGTATTTTCAGTTTATTTCTCTAGACACTGTAATGGACTGTATTCTAATTTAGACGCTCATGTACTCTGTGACACCCGGGTTTTGGGATGAATTGTATCGTATTTTTGATATTACTATTTTTAAAGCAAATATACTACTAGGTTATTCCCCTAATAGCTATTATATATAATAAATCCCAAACTTTGTAAAACTTACAAAATATTTAAGTAACCTACAAACAAACAATACACAAAAGAACTGCAATGGCTATTGCCACCAAATACAATGTAGCAGTAGCGTAATGAAAGATGGAAAAAACAAGGCTAGTAATTTGAGACATCCAAATGCTACCAACGACTGTGAATTTACACACCAGTTGCCAACAATTTGTTGTAGCACCTACAAAGCTCTCACCAGACGCCATTTGTTGCAATCCAAGGAGTAGGTATGTTTAAATCCAGTAGTTGTAAAGTAGAGCATTTTGGACATTGTGATCTTGGGGGTTGAAAATTCCAACATCATTGTTGATACATTGAGCATGAATTTAAGATGAAAGCATAATAAAGACAGAGCTGCCTGCTTCAAAAAGGCTTTCCTAAATTATTAAATTATTTCCACCTTTATGTTCAAAGATTTTTATGTGTTGGGATGTTGAGTTGTGTCTTGCCTAGTTCCACGATAGACGCCATCACGACAGGGTAGGTTTTGGGTCGTGACATATAAAGTGTGTTAAAAGTGAGTAGTATTTTAAGTAATTTGAGATAATTCTTAATTATGTAGATAATTGGGTAATTACTGGTTAATGGGAGATTAACTAGTTAATTAAGAATTAATGGATGATTAATTAAGGATTTGGATAAGCCTTAACGTGGTAGCCAACTTATGACTCTTAAAGTCCATGTTATATGGTGGAAAATGAAGAAAGATTGGTGGCCTAGTCATCCTAGTGGGGCCCACACCTAAAGGTTAGAGATAACCTTTCTAATTCACCAAAAATAAATTGCTCTCATCTACTAAGTTAAGAGGGAAAGCTTCAGCAAGGTTAATGAATTGCAATAGCAATGTAGTTGTTTCAAAACATTTCATACGAAGACCATTTTGAGAAATTTCATTACATCATTGTTGGAGAAGCTAACCATTTTAAGAAAATCTCATCAACATTGTACATGAGGGCCATGCTAACGGATGGAGTTTCATAGCTCATTTGAAGTTTCATAACACAATATAGCGTGAGATTTTGCGATTCTAAGGGAGTACAGTGCAATCTTTCTCAAAGAATATCATACGGATTTACCTTTACTTCGATCTGTCGTTACGTGTTTTTGCAATTGACGTGTGTTAGAAGAATTGTCAAGAGAATCGGCTTAGGTATGTTAAGGCTATCTCTTCTTTCTTTTGGCATGATCCAAATAATACAAATGAAACAAGCAAAATACGTAACTTTCATAGATGATTCTATTCATAGAAGTACTAGGGGTGTCTATATTCTTGATTCCCCATGTGTCTTATTATTCTATCATCTGCTCATGGGTCTCAGAAAATACGTAAGTTGATAAGTTTATTTTATGATATTAATCAAAAGCATAATGGTCCTAAGACGTTCCGAGAGATTTTATTGATGTATTTCATATGTATTTCATTCATTTATACATGTACATTGACCCATGACCAGATGGAGTTATATACACGCATATTATATGTATATGGAATATGGGAAAAGGTTGCGGCGTTATATACGCACCACCACCCGATCAGCTGGTATACGTTGATGACTTGCCCACAGTGGCCGAGATGATATGATGGGATACCCTCAGAGGCTTGATGATGTTATGTACGCATATACTTATGCATGGTATGATATTTATATGCATATACATGACATTTTAAATATTAATGATTTACATAATTGTTCAGGCTTACATGTTGAGTCTTTTACTCCATGTTTCTCTCATGTCTATTGTTTACTGATTTTCATTCCTTACATACTCGGTACATTATTTGTACTAACGTTCCTTTTGTTTGGGGACACTGCGTTTCGTGCCCACAAGTCCCGATAGACAGGTCGAGAGTCCTCCAAGTAGGCTATCAGTTCAGCAAAAGATGTTGGTGTGCTCCATTTGCTCCGGAGTTTCTTGTTTGGTGAGTATAATTTAGACGTGTATTGTTTGGTATAGTGGGGCCCTGTCCCAACCTTTATGATAAGTATGTACTCTTAGAGGCTTGTAGACAGATGTCATGTATACAGATACTTGTATGGCCTTGTCGGCCTATATTTTAAGTATATAATGGATCACATTGGCCTTATAGGCCCGTATGTCACAGGTATGAGTTTCTATATCAGGTTGGGTCATTCTATGTTGGGTATTCCCTCATGTTTACTTTGTTTATCTCATGACGCCTCTTCTGGCCCACTTACCTATGATGATGTAATAAGAAATATACGTTACATTGGTACTCAGTTGAGTAAGGTACCGGGTGCCCGTCGCGGCCCATCGGTTTGGGTCGTGACAAAAGTTGTATCTGAGCAGTTCCGTCCTAGGAAGTCTACAAGCCGTGTCTAGTAGAGTCTTGTTTATGGGTGTGCTGTGCACCACACCTATAAGCAGGAGGCTACAGGGCATTTAGGACCGTCACTCTTTCTTCTTACTCTAGATTGTGTGGTAGAGCTCACTTGTAAGAACTCAATTTCCTAAACTCTATATTATTCATAATATGACGATGCCTACATCCAGAAAGACAGTTGGTAAGAGATTGAATGTGGCTGTGGAAGAGTTGAGTCAGAGGAACTCGATTTTTGCATCATGCTTATGATGGATAAATGTGAGGTCTTCATCAGAACATGTATGTACTAAGATGTGTAAGCTTCTTGTTAAGGAGCCATAAGGTATAAATATCTTCTATTCACCCCTATGGTGAAAGGCAATAAGAGATTCAGAAGATAGATACAAGTTTGAACAAGTAAAAGAAGCAAGATAAAGAAGGGTACGAGGCGCCCAGTTAATAAATATTATCAGTTTTTACAATTCAGGCAGAGGAATATAATCCTTTTGAGTTACCTTCAACAATAACAGAGGTATGTACAATTGGCCACACCTATCTCATTTATGCCCTATGGGGGCTAACAGAAGTAGTATAAGAGGAGTACGGATATCAGGATCCGGCTGGGGTTAGAGTGACCCAAAATGGTGGATGGATTGTTTGCGTTAGCTGACATTTCCGAAGGATATTGCAAATGTGCTAATAGATCCCCTTGTGAGACACCCAGATGGTACACTCTAAAATAGTACAGCCAGATATGAGTACTATAAAGATAGGCACTGGAAGCCTGTTAGGAATAAATATTACCTTAGTATGGCCCCCGTCCTAAGTAGAGAAAGAATGTTAGGCAACCCGAAGAGCCAGTAGATGGAGCAAGTGGAGCTAAAAGCAAAAGAATGTCTTGTTCAAGTTTTCAGAATAAAGTGATAGACATAAAGTCATATCCTCATTTAGAGAAATAAGTTCGTGACTCCAATGCGACTACCAAAAGGAAAAGTTAGACCCTAGAGTAATAGATTTCAATATGGGCTGGTGGACAAGATAAACTAAACATGAATTTGGGACTAACTAATTTGATAATAGTCGGCATCATGAGAATTTCAGATTACGTTCCGGCGATAAGAGAATGGATGACAGAAGAATAACCCATAAAGGTCATTCAGGAAGACGCTTCTCTAAAGCAAGCAATGGGAGCAAAGTTAAGCTTAAAGGACTATATGTGCCCGTTATACTAAGTGTCACCCTTGCGAGCAAGAAAGTTTGTTATCCTTGATACAGAAGGGGTATCGCGAGGCGAGTAAGGGTCATTGATTATGTGAAAAGACGCCAAAGATGAAGCGGTAAAACATCTATAGGTAGATCGTCGTAGCTCCAACTCTCAATACTCCCCTAAAGGGAGAATTTGGAGTGATGTGGTGTTAAGTCAGAATTAAGTGGTTCTAGTAATTATGGAATGGTAAGGGAAGCATGCGATAAAAATGAATAAGGGATGAGATTGCACTTATTCAAAGCCTATAGATATGCTACGATTCCAGAACATTATGCAAACATGACGTCAAGGAAAGGAATTAAGGGTCCCTGCCTGAGATGTTATTGATAGATAAGGAGCCAGTGCGATACGTAAGTTAAGACAAAGGAAATAACCCAAGATATATTACGCAAAATATTGATATAAGAATGGGCCAACGAGTAGATAGTAGTTGATTTAGGAAGAACCTAGTTATGGCTAGACGAGAGGTTATAGACAGATCAGTAGATCATGCAAAATGAATATAGTAAAACTCAATATAGTGAATTCAGCCTCGCAGTTATGACATTGTAATACTTGACAAATATTCAGGTAGGAGTTGGGGTAGTTAAAGGTACGGTATGAGTATTACGGAAATAAAAGAGAGTACCACTGGGAAGACAGTTAAAATATCAGCTCATAAGCAACCCTACAAGCACAATGGTGTGGAAGTAAGTAACTATGGATAAATATAAGCAAGTAAGGACATCAAATATTCTATCGGGTATACGACGTAATAAGCTCGCACCTTAACAAAAGTCAGAGGGTCTTCCCCAAGTACTACAACGAAAGACTAGCTGAGAAAATAAGGAAGAGAGCTTCAACCACAATAACCTAAAGAGGAAATGGTCTTGTAACAATAGTCTCACAACAATATTGTATGCACTTCATAAGAAAGTGGCACCCATCATGGCTAATGAACTAGAAGAAGAAAAAAATGTGATATTCAAGATCATATGGGTTGTATGGAATATCAATATGTGTGGGCACTAAGGTAAGCTAAGTATGCACGCAACAAGGGGGAAGAACGATCAGGAAAAGTAATTGCTTACATTTAAAGAAAGCTGAGAAGGAACGAAAGGAATTATTCGATCAATGATCCAAAGTTAGTTACGTTATGAATGTACTTAAGATTTCGGATTATTATCCATGCAGCATATATGTTGACAATTATACAGCCGTAGAAGACTCCGGTATAAGTTAAAAGAAAGAATTGAGTCCAGGTCTTAGACAAAGGATTGAATTGTTAAAAGATTGTATCATGGATATTCCATAGCGCCCCTGAAAGGATAAAGTAATAGCTAATACCAGAAGCTGCAGATCGGAAGATAGCTTAAGCCTACATAAAAGCTGATCAGAAGGAAGAGGAAACTAAAGAGTTATATCAACAAAGTAAATTAGGAGTCTGATTATTGGATCCGGAAAATTACAGGAATCGCGATTGAGAACATAGTAGAATCACTCTTAATATCAGAGGTACGAGAGAGATAGTACAATAGCCATATTCTATAACGGCTCTATGATAAAGTCAGTTGGGAGAGTACCAGCCTCATAAGAAGTCAGTATGAAGCTCCCACCAGATTGTGTATGCATCAGAAGTGCAAGTATTATAATAGAGCTTCAAGTTGTGAGTGTGAATCATACCTATGTGGAAGGGAGGTTATGAAAATAATAGAAGATGTGATGCGAGATTTTAAGATAAGTAAGGTAATGGTGAACAACGTACGAGATACTCAAGTGCAGAAGATTGTGAATAGTCCATACTCCGGATAGAAGGCTAGAAGCGCGGGGATTCAATACCCAAGAATGATAGCGGCGTTGTTAGTAGCATGTCTTCCAGCCTATGGTTTCTAGGTATCGAGAAGCCTGATTAAGAGAGTAAAGAAGAGTTAGAGATGATGTGATGTCTTGCTTGATGTTCCAGAATGACATAAGGAAATCTATGATGCAACCAAGTTGAAAGGTTGCGAGTAAGATAAATAGATATGTGTAGGTCGCAAGCTATTGTATGGTAAAGCGACAAGGTTCTAGAAGACAGGAGTAAGGATAAGAAATGGCGAGTCAGAAGGTGACGAGAATAGATAAGTCCTCAGGATTAAGCCCATGAAAACAAGAGAGCTAATGGTTTCTCTAAGTTATAGAAAACTCAGTATAGCCTTAATAAACTCAAAGGAGTCTAAGACTTAGTAGCATTTAGAAGAGATGAAATGCAGCCCTGGTAGTAAAATGAAGGTGTAATTGTGATAAATGAAAGATGACGTTTAGGCCTTCGATTGAGTAGTAATTTCATGAATTGTACAAGAATAAAATACCCACGTAAGGTAAATCACATTGGGATGCTATGAAATACGATTATGGAAGTAGAGTATCGTATCGCCCCCAAGTGGATCAGGAAAATCACTTCAAATGTTCCACGATGCAACGTGAGACCTAGTGATTAAGTAAGAGGTTTCAAGTTATCAGTGGTTGATTGTAGATTAATATTGGGGTGAATCAACAATGAATGGACAAAAGTCATAAAGTATAAGATGAGATTAGGCCGTCATTCTTAAGATGAATAGTAATGAGGAAGTATTAAAGGACTTAGATTTATACATATGGGATAAGTAACGAAAGTAACCTGGAGTTTGGTAGCAGACCTCAGTAACGATAAATCGAAGTAAGAGTTATGGTATAGTATGATTCACCTAGATGCAATAAAGTCATGCAGATAGATAATCTGTCCTATGAAATAAGATATAGCAATATTCGTAAGTTCGACAAAGTACCGAGTGAAGAACTTCAATATACCTACAGATGCCCAAAGGGACATCTTGTCAAGCTTTGTATATGTTTACAAGCTAAGGCCTAGAGATTGGCTATAAACTGGAGGAAAAAGCTGGAGGGAAGAGTCGCATAGGCGCACATATAAGGAAAAAGTGGTACAGGTTGCATGATAGAAGGTAGCAACAGTTACGAGATTGGAAGGATTCCGACTACAAGTCATGGTATGAGAAAGAGGCCTAAAGGAGGGAATGCCCTGGCCTTTGGATTTATTCATAAAACAGTTGCCTAGATGGGAAGGAGAGAATACTAAAGTATTCGGAAGACATAGGTTATGAAAATGATAAGTGCATCAGTCAACATTCGAGGATGAATGTTCCAAAGGGGGGAATGATGTTACGCCCCGTAGTATTACGTCGATGTTACATTTCACATTTCCATACGTTAAAGCCTCGTCGTAAGTTAATCGACGTAAGTTCGGGAATGAGATTATTTTGGGATTATAAGGATTATGCTATTTCAAACAAGTGATAAGTAAATTCGCGAAGGAGAGAGGGTAAGCAAATCGAAGAAAATGAGTTTCGTCGAAGTTTGGCAATTTGGGATAAAATACGGTCGAAGCTATAACACCTCGTATTTATGGACTTGTGCCATACAAGGTACCACATGACCATGATAGTGAGGTGTATAAGGTGTGCTAAAAAGTAGCAATATTTTAAGTAATTTAAGATAATTCTTAATTGTGTGGATAACTGGGTATTATGGATTTATAGTGGGAGATTAACTAAGTAATTAAGCTAATTAAGTAATTTTGGATATGCTTAATAAGCCAAAAATGTGGTAGCAATTGGAACAAAGATCAAAGACACAAAATGTGACTCTTTAAAGTGCATAAGATAGGTGTCACAATTAAAGGATGAGGTGGCGTAGTCTTGTTAAATGTAAAAGATCTCTCAAAATAGCAAATTGAGATGCTTATGGAAAAAGCTACAAGAAGTGGTTTCCTTCAGCAAAATTTATATGAGTTATATTACTCAATACTATAGCAACTCATTCAAAAAAAAAGTTAGAAACGTGGATTTTGCTACAAAAACCATACGAGACTACGTAATGTTATGGTAACGAGATTTTTGCGATTCTAAGGGAGTACAGTGCAATCTTTCTCAAAGAATATCATACGGATTTACCTTTACTTCGATCTGTCGTTACGTGTTTTTGCAATTGACGTGTGTTAGAGGGATTGTCAAGAGAATCGGCTTAGGTATGTTAAGGCTATCCCTTCTTTCTTTTGGCATGATCCAAATAATACAAATGAAACGAGCAAAATACGTAACTTTCATAGATGATTCTATTCATAGAAGTACTAGGGTTGTCTATATTCTTGATTCCCCATGTGTCTTATTATTCTATCATCTGCTCATGGGTATCAGAAAATACGTAAGCTGATAAGTTTATTTTATGATATTAATCAAAGGCATAATGGTCCTATGACGTTCCGAGAGATTTTATTGACATATTTCATATGCATTTCATTCATTTATATATGTACATTGACCCATGAACAAATGACGTTATATACGCGTATATTATATGTATATAGGATATGGGAAAAGGTTACGGCGTTATATATGCACCACCATCTGATCAGTTGGTATACGTTGATGATTTGCCCACAGTGGCCGAGATGATATGATGGGATGCCCTCAGAGGCTTGATGATGTTATGAACGCATATACTTATGCATGGTATGATATTTATACGCATATACATGACATTATAAATATTAATGATTTACATAATTGTTCAGGCTTACATGTTGAGTCTTTTACTCCATGTTTCTCTCATGTCTATTGTTTACTGATTTTCATTCCTTACATACTCGGTACATTATTTGTACTAACGTTCCTTTTGTTTGGGGACACTGCGTTTCGTGCCCGCAAGTCCCGATAGACAGGTCGAGAGTCCTCCAAGTAGGCTATCAGTTCAGCAAAAGATGTTGGTGTGCTCCATTTGCTCCGGAGTTTCTTGTTTGGTGAGTATAATTTAGACGTGTATTGTTTGGTATAGTGGGGCCCTGTCCCAGCCTTTATGGTAAGTATGTACTCTTAGAGTCTTGTAGCAAAAATATCATGTATACGGATACTTGTATGGCCTTGGCGGCCTATAATTTAAGTATATAATAGATCACATTGGCCTTATAGGCCCGAATGTCACAGGTATGAGTTTCTATATTAGGTTGGGTCGTTCTATGTTAGGTATTCCCTCATGTTTACTCTGGTTATCTCATGACGCCCCTTCTGGCCCACTTACATATGATGATGTAATAAGAAAGATACGTTACATTAGTACTCGATTGAGTAACGTACCGGGTGCCTGTCGCGGCCCATCGGTTTGGGTCATGACAGGGACGGTATCCCGGGAGATCCCTCTACATATTTACTTTTGGGACTACGAGACGGTATCTCGGGACATCCCCTATCGCTTAATTTCGTGCACTGATATATTACTTCATTGTGTTTTCCTTTGTTGAGCTTTAGTCTCTTATTATACTACTCACTCTCCTATTTTTTTTATATTATTATATAGCATTGGGCTTGACCTGACCTCATCACTACTCGACCGAGGTTAGGTTCGACACTTACTGGGTACCGCTGTAGTGTACTCACGCCTTTTCTTGCACATGTTTTTCATGTGCAGATCTAGGTTCCTTTTACTAGCCTCGTCCTTAGTTGCAGTCACTGCTATTTTCGGAGAACATCAAGGTATATCTTCCCGCGCCCGCAAATCCTCGGAGTCCCCCTCTATCCCCATATATTAACTCTTCTCTTATTTCTATAGCCACTGATGTATAGAACAGTTAGAACTTCGTAGAAACTTGTGACTTACGGTGTTCCGGGTCTTGGGAGTGTTTTGTATATTTCGAGAGATGATTATTGTATATGCTGAGCGGGACCTCAATTGCTTATTAAAAATATCTGTTACTGGTAGTTGTTAATTTTTATGTTTTTTTCATTTCTTTTCTGCAAGTGTTAGGCTTACCTAGTCGTAGAGACAATGTGCCGTCATGACGATTAACATAGGGAGAGTTTGGGTCATGACAAGTTGGTATCAGAGCTCTAGGTTCGTTGGTGTCATGAGTCACAAGCCGATTTATTAGAGTCTCGCGGATCATTATGGAGACGTCTGTACTTATCTTCGGGAAGCTCTGGAATTATTAGGAACAATCATACTTCTTTTGATTCCTTGTCGTGCGAGATATTGGCACCAAATTCTAAAAATTCTCTATTTTATTCTTTCTTACAGATGGTGAAGATCCGTACCGGAGGATCAGATGACCAGGCACTCGTACCCAGCTAGAGCGGCTATAGGCCGGGGCTGGGGTAGAGTACGGCCACGCGGTGCAGTCAGAGCACCTGTGACAGAGGAGCCCCTAGCAGTACCAGCTAGAGGGCAGGCACCTGAGATTTTTATTGCTACACTATCCCTTCAGGAGACTCTATCCCAGTTCATGAGCATATTCCGCACCTTAGCTCAGGATGGATTGATTCCATTAGCTCCCACCACATCTCAGGCCGGGGGAGGGGCACAGACTCCAGCAGCCCGTACTCCTGAACAGAGGGTCCAGGTTGATTAGGCCCTAGAGTTCATTCTTATGCTGCCGGTAGCTCCGGTTTAGCATGAGACTAGGACAGCCACTTCTGAGATGGAACAGCTCAGACTGGAGAGGTACAAAAAGTACCTCCCACCTACCTTCAGCGGATTGGCTACAAATGATGCTCAGGGTTTTCTGGAGAAGTATCATCGTATTCTCCGTACTATGGGTGTAGCGGAGACGAGTGAGGTTTCTTTTATCAATTTCCAGCTTAGAGGAGCAACCTATCAGTGGTGGCGTGCTTATTAGTGGAGTAGTCCGGATGAGGCAGCTTCACTTACATGGACTTAGTTCTCGGACATGTTTTTGAGAGAGTGTGTCCCTCAATGCCTCAGGGACTCATGGCGCGCAGAGTTTGAGCAGTTGCGCTAGGGTGCTATGACTGTGTCAGATTATGCAGTCCGCTTCAGTGATTTGGCCTGACATGCACCGGCCTTGGTTGCCACAGTTCGAGAGAGGGTTCGTCATTTTATTGAGGGACTCCACCCCAGTATCAGGATTACTATGGTCAGGGAGATGGAGATGGATATTCCTTACAAGCAGGTTGTGAGTATTGCTAGGAGTTTGGAGGGCATGCTTGCCCAGGATCGAGAGGAGAGAGAGGCCAAGAGGTCTCGAGAGACTGGTTCTTATTTTGGAGCTCGTTCCCCAGCAGCTCGCCATGGTAGGGGTTATGTGGGTCGCCCCATTCATTCAGCTCTTCCAGCCGTTAGTGGTGTTCCAACCCCTTCTAGCCCAGGAGCCTTATTATGCACTGCCAGTATCTAGTGTGCCTCCTGCTCAGGGTACTTTTGGCGGGCAGTCCAGCAGACCTGGCCCGAGTCAGTCACAGCAGCCATGCCCTCCGAGGGGTTGTTTTGAGTGTGGCGACACCCGCCATATGGTGAGAGATTTCCCCAAACTTAGGAGGGTTGCACCTCCACAGACTTATGAGCCACCATGTTATCTACCGGGTTCTCAGGCTATGATTCCAGCACCAGCTACCGCCCCACCCGCTCAGCCAGCTCGAGATGGAGGTCGGGGAGGTTGAGGTCGCCCTAGAGGGGGAGGCCAGGACAGGTATTATGCTCTTCCGTCTCGTACAATGGCAGTTTCTTCCGTCTCGTACAATGGCAGTTTGACCCAGGCTCTACGTATTCAGATGTGTCCTCTTATTTTTCCCCATATTTGGGCGTATCTCGGGATTCTTTGAGTTCCCCTGTTTATGTATCTACTCATGTGAGAGATTCTCTTATTGTGGACCGCGTATATTGGTCGTGTTTGATTGCTCTTAGTGGTTTTGAGACCAGAGCTGATTTATTATTACTCAACATGGTAGACTTTGATGTTATGTTAGGCATGGACTGGTTGTCTCCCCATTATGCTATTCTTGATTGTCACACTAAGACCGTGACGCTGGCTATGCCAAGTTTACCGTGACTAGAGTGGAGAGGTACCTTAGAGTATACTCCCAGCCGAGTTATTTCATTTCTTAGAGCTCAACGAATGGTTGAGAAGGGGCGTGATGCGTATCTAGCTTATGTGAGAGATGTCAGTATTGATACCCATACAGCTGAGTCAGTTCCAATAGTGAGGGACTATCTAAATGTGTTTCCAGTTGATCTTTCGGGCATGCCGCCCGACTGAGATATTGAATTTGGCATTGATTTGTTGCCAGGCACTCAGCCCATCTCTATTCCTCCATATCGTATGGCTCCTTCTGAATTGAACGAGTTGAAGGAGCAGTTACAGGAGTTGCTTGATAAGGGCTCCATTCAGCCCAGTGTGTCACCTTGGGGTGCTCCTATCTTGTTTGTGAAGAAAAAAGATGGTTCTATGTGTATGTGCATTGATTATCGCTAGTTGAACAAAGTTACGATGAAGAACATGTATCCATTGCCTCGTATTGATGACTTATTTAATCCGTTACAGGGTGCCAGAGTGTTCTCCAAGATTGACTTAGGTTCAGGCTATCATCAGTTAAAGATTCGGGAGCCAGATATCCCGAAGACTGCCTTCAGAACTAGGTATGGTCACTATGAGTTTCTTGTTATGTCTTTTGGGCTGACCAATGCCCCAACAACCTTTATGCACTTGATGCACAGTGTGTTCCAGCCTTATCTTGACTCCTTCGTCATTGTGTTTATTAAAGACATTCTGGTATACTCCCAGACTCGGGAGGATCATGAGCAGCACCTAAGGACTGTGCTTCAGACCTTGAGGGAAAAGAAGTTATATGTAAAATTTTCTAAGTGTGAGTTTTGGCTAGACTCAGTGGCATTCTTGGGCCATGTAGTATCGAGTGATGGGATCAAGGTGGATCCGAAGAAGGTGGAAGTAGTGCAGAGTTGACCTAGACCGTCATCGGCTATGGAGATCCGTAGTTTTCATGGTTTGGCAGGGTATTACCGTCGGTTTGTAGAGGGATTCTCATCTATTACCGTCGGAGTGTGAGGAGAGCTTCCAGAAGCTCAAGGCGACTTTAACTACAACCCCAGTATATAGCCTATAGGTTCGGAGTCTTATACTGTATATTGTGATGCGTCGCGGATTGGTCTCGGTGCGGTGTTGATGCAGGACGGTAGGGTGATTGCCTACGCGTCCAGACAACTAAAGGTGCATGAAAATAACTATCCTTTCCACGACCTCGAGTTAGCAGCTATTGTTCATGCCTTGAAGATTTGGCAGGACTATTTGTACGGTGTCCCTTATGAGATTTACATCGATCATCAGATTTTGCAGCATCTATTCAAGCAAAAGGATCTTAACTTGCATCAGCGAAGGTGGTTGGAGCTACTTAAGGACTATGATATCACCATTTTGTACCATCCGGGGAAGGCCAATATGGTGGACGATGCTTTGAGTCACCAGGCGGAGAGTTTGGGAAGTTTAGCATATCTACAAGTAGGAGAGAGACCCTTAGCATTGGATGTTCAGGCCTTAGCCAGCCAATTTGTGATATTGGATATTTTTGAGCCGAGTCGAGTGTTGGCTTGTGTGGTCTCTCGGTTTTCTCTTTATGATCGTATCGGGGAGCATCGGTATGATGACCCCTACCTGATTGTCCTTAAGGACACGGTTTAGCACAGTGATTCTAAGGAGGTCACTATTGGGGATGATGGCGCATTGAGGATTCAGTACAGGCTATGTGTGCCTAATGTAGATGGTTTGCGTGAGTTGATTCTTCAAGAGCCTCATAGCTCGTGGTACTCTATTCATTCGGGTGCCGCGAAGATGTATCAAGACTTGAGGCAGCATTACTGATGGAGGAGAATGAATAAAGACATGGTGGATTATATGGCTCGGTGCCTAAATTGCAGCAGGTGAAGTATGAGCATCAGTGACCGGGTGGGTTGCTTCAGAAACTAGAGATTCCGGAGTGAATATGGGAGCGAATCACAATGGATTTCATTGTTGGGCTCCCATGGACTCAGCGGAGGTTTGATATGGTTTGGGTGATTATGGATAAGCTGACCAAGTCAACTCATTTCATTCCTGTGATGACTACATATTCTTTCGAGTAGCTGGCTCAAATCTACATCTGTGAGATCGTCAGGCTTCATGGCGTACCGGTATCTATCATCTCTGACCGGGGTACGCAGTTTATATCACAATTTTTTAGGGCCGTACATCATGATTTGGGTATTCGAGTGGAGCTGAGCACAACATTTCACCCTCAGACGGACTGACAGCACGAGCGCACTATTCAGATATTAGAGGATATGTTTCGTGCTTGTGTAATGGAGTTTGGAGGGTCGTAGGATCAGTTCTTACCACTTGTGGAGTTTGCCTACAACAACAGTTATTAGTCGAGCATCCAGATGCCACCGTCTGAGGCTTTGTATGGTAGGCGGTGTCGGTCCCCAGTGGGTTGGTTCAAGCCGGGCGAGGCCAAACTATTGGGTACAGACTTGGTCCAGGATGCCCAGGAGAAGGTGAAGGTGATTCAGGATCGACTTCGCACAGCCCAGTCCAGACAGAAGAGTTATGCGGACCAAAGGGTTCGCGATGTAGCATTCATGGTTGGAGAGCGGGTCTTGCTTTGGGTATCTCCTATGAAGGGCATTATGAAGTTCGGGAAGAAGGGCAAACTGAGCCCAAGGTACATTGGTCCTTTTGAGGTGTTGAGGTGTGTTGGGGATATTGCTTATAAGCTTGCCTTGCCTCCCAGCCTTGCAGGGGTTCATCCAGTATTCCATGTTTCTATGCTTCGAAAGTATCACGGTGACCCGGCTCATGTATTGGATTTTAGCTCAGTCCAGTTGGACAAGAATCTATCTTATGTTGAGGAGCCACTGGCTATTTTGGACAGGCAGGTCAGAAAGCTAAGGTCAAAGAACATTACTTCTGTGAAGGTGCAATGGAGGGGTCAGCCGGTCGAGGAGGCGACTTGGGAGACAGAGCAGGATATGCGTAGCCGTTATCCTCATCTTTTCACAGCTTCAGGTATGTCTCTATACCCGTTCAAAGACGAACGATTGTTTTAAGAGGGGGAGGATGTGACTACCCGGACAATCGTCTTGAGAGTTATAGCCCCGATCCCTTATTAACTATTTTCCTCGTATCTTTTTTGCTATTGTGACTTGCTGGGAGGTTTCGTTTTGGTATTTTTGGAGTGTTTTGGGACACTTAGTCCATAAATGGAGGCTTAAGTCTTAGGATTTGAACCATAGTCAGAACTGTGTGAAGACGACTCCAGAATGTAGTTTCGTCGGTTTCGTTAGCTCTGTTAGGTGATTTTGGACTTAGGGGCGTGTCCGGATAGTGTTTTGGAGGTCTATAGCTCATTTAGGCTTGAAATGGCAAAAGTCGAAGTTTTGGAGATTTTTACCTGTAGTGGAATTTTGATACCGGGGTCGGATTCTATTATGGAAGTTCGAATAGGTCCGTAGGGTTGATTATGACCTGTGTGCAGAATTCAGGGTCAATCGGATGTGGTTTAGTTGGTTTCGGCATCGGTTGTCGGATTTGGAAGTTTCAAGATCTTTAAGTTTGAATTGGAGAGCGATTCGTGATTTAGCATTATTTGATGTGGTTTGAGGGCTCGACTAAGTTCGTATGGTATGTTTGGTTGAGGTCTCGGGGGCCTCGGGTTGATTTCGGATAATTAACGGATCATTTTGAACTTGTGGAAGATAGCAGATTTTCTGGTGTTTTGTTGTAGACCTTTTCCTCATCGCGATCGCGTAAGGCATCTGAGAGGCCAGCTGAAGTTGTTCTTCGCGTTCGATAATATGGGGACGTGATAGCGTAGATTGGTCAGGCTTTGCATCGCGAACACGTGGGCTAATCCGCACTCGCGTAGAGGAAGTAAAGCAGCAGTGGAATTCAAGTGTTGTTCTTCACGAACGTTTAGGTTTGTTCGCGATCGCGTAAGTATGAGAGCCAGTGAATCGCGTTCACGTTGAGTTTTCCACGTTTGCGTAGGGTTAAATTCTGGGGCAGCGAAATTGTGCTTCGCGATCGCGAGGCTATTTCCGCGATCGCGATTAAGGAATCAGTGGGCACTATTAAACATTTCAAAAATGAGGGTTTGGCCATTTTTATCAAAACTTGAGTTTGAGAGCTCGGATTTGGACGGGATTTTGGGGGAGTTTTAGAGACATCGATTGGGTAATGATTCTACACTCTATTTTGGTTATATCCCACTAATCTATCATTAATTTCATCTTTAATTTCGGATTTTGGGGTTGAAATTTGGGAAATATTGGGAGAAGTTCTTCATCTAAGATTTCGAGTTTTGAAAGGGGATTCGTGGTCGGATTTGAGTAATTTTTATATGGTTGGACTCGTGAGTGAATGGATGTTCATATTTTATGACTTTTACATAATTCCGAGACGTGGCCCCAGGGAGGCATTTTGGGGCGATTTCCTAATTTCTCGCTTTAGCTTAGATTTCATTGACTAGATTGGTTTATTATAGCTATATATATGGTATGTAATTGATTTTGGCTAGATTTGGGCCATTCGGAGATGGATATTCGTGGGAAGAGCATTGCTACCGACTGATTTAGCTTGGTTCGAGGTAAGTGGCTTTCCTAACCTTGTGTGAGGGAAATCCCCTTAGAATTTGGTACTGATTTTACTATGTGAGCACCGTGTACGCGAGGTGACGAGTGCGTACACGGTCTATTTGTTGAAAAACCTAATTTTTACTGAGAAATTCCTTGTTTCCACCTTAATTGAATATACTAGCATGCTTAGTTACCCTGTTAGCTTAGAATAACATGTCTACGTGATTTATTTGCTTAATTGAACTCTTTGCAGCATGCCTATTGAATTCCTGCTTCTTTCTCGACTTGTACTTAGTCCAGACTGTAGATTCTCTTGTTGTACTAGTCCTTTGTAATTGATTGTACTGTGTATTTACTTTGGGACTGTGAGACGGTATCCCGGGAGATGCCCCTGCATATTTACTTTTGGGACAATGGGACGGTATCCCGGGAGATCCCCCTACACATTTACTTTTGGGACTACGGGACGGTGTCCCGGGAGATCCCCCTGCACATTTACTTTGAGACTACGAGGCGGTACCTCGGAAGTTCTCCCTGTATATTTACTTTTGGGACTACGAGGCAGTACCTCGGGAGATCCCCTATCGCTTAATTTCGTACATCGAGGTTAGGCTCGACACTTATTGAGTATCGATGTGGTGTACTCATGCCCTTTCCTACACATGTTGTTTGTGTGCAGATCCGGGCTCTTTTTACTAGCCTCGTCCTTAGTTGCAGTCGCTGCTATTTTCGGAGAACTTCAAGGTACATCTGCCCGCGCCCGCAGATCCTTGAAGTCCCCCTATATCCCCCTATGTTGATTATTTTCTTATTTCTATAGCCACTGATGTATAGAACAGTCAAAACTTCGTAGAAGCTTGTGACTTACGGTGTTCCGGGTCATGGGAGTATTTTGTATATTTCGAGAGTTGATTATTGTATATGACGAGTAGTACCTCCATTACTTATTAAAAATGTCTATTACTGTTAGTTGTTAATTTTCATATTTTTTTCATTTTTTTCCGCAAGTGTTAGGCTTACCTAGCCATAGAGACTAGGTGCCGTCACGACTCACGGAGGGAGAGTTTGGGTCGTGACAAAGGCTTTTGATACCTTTCTTAGCATGTATGGTGTCGCTCATAAAGTTATGACTCCTTATCATTCTCAACTGGGAGATAAAGAGTATCTTGTCCAAAACAGTGAATGCTAACCGGACGGATTGGTCAAAGAAGCTTGATGATGCACTATGGGCTTATCAGACTGCTCTCAAAATTCCTATCGGGATGTCTCCATACCGGTTGGTGTTTGTCAAAGCTTGTCATCTTCCGGTGGAACACGAGCACAAAGCCATGTGGGCTTTAAAGAAGTTAAATCTTGATTGGGATGCAGCCGCTAACTTGCGGGTTGCATAATTAAATGAATTAGATGAGTTCTGGTCCATGCATATGCAAGTTTGTCCTTGTAAAAAGAGAAAATGAAGTACCTTCATGACAAATACATCTGAAACAAGGAGTTCAAGGTGGGAAATCTTGTTTTGTTGTTCAACTCACGATTGAAGATGTTTTGCGGAAAGCTGAAATCCAAATGGAGTGATCCCTTTGAAATTGTGGGTGTGACACCTTTTGGTGCATTGGACGTGAAGAACAAAAATTATGAGGTATTCCGAGACAATGGTCACCGGGTGAAGCATTATTTGGGACAAGCTGATGATGGCCACATGGTGGCAGTGATTCATTTGAAGTGATGGTAATCTGCGTCGTGTCGCGACGTTAAATCAGGCGCTTCTTGGGAGGCAACCCATGTTTATTTCCTTTTTCTCTTCATCTTTTATAGATAGGTGTTATTTTGTGCTAACTGGATTTGAGGTGTGTTGCAGGACTAAGTGTGCTTTAAAGGAACTGTGCTCAGAAAAAATTGGCTAAGTATGGAAAAAGTGCGGACCGCACAATTTTGAATGCTACAGTAGAAGGCAACTACGGCAGCATAAATCTTGTGCGGACCGCATAAATTGAGATGAAAAATGCAAACTCTCTGAAGTTTGTATGTCATAGAAACAACCAAAGTGAGGCCGCACAAAGAAATCTGCGGTCCACACCAAAATCTGCGGTCGCACAGCTAATTCTGCGGACCGAAAATGATCAAAGGCAATTGAACTACCAGGTAGCAGAGTGCGGACCGCAGAAGTAATTCTGCGGCCACACTCTATCTCTTGTCCTTTAAGTTTGGCCCTTCAGTATAAGTAGTACTTGTGGGGCTACTGTTCGACTTTTCCCTCTCTGAGCTCAGATTCGTAAAAATTGATATTTCTTGCTAAAGTAGCTATTCTCAAGCCTAACATCTGTGATCACTAATCTGCATTACTTCAAATCTGGTATACTCAAATCACTTCTAGGATTCTTCATTTTTCTTAGTTTAATTTATAATTTGTTAGTTATTTTAGGTCATTTGTCACTAGAGGTCAATTTTATGTCTATGTGGGGGTTTAAATTTTGTTGGGTCAACTCCTAATTGCTATTTGGGGAATGAGTATCTTGATTATCATGTTTTATTGCTATTACCATGTCGAATTCGTACAAATATTGAAACCCTTAGAAAGTCTGCCCGATTTAATTATGAAATCTGCGGCCGAACAAGAAATTGTGCGGTCCGTAGAAGCGGAGATTAGGCAGTTGGTGAAGCATGATTCTGCGGACCGCACTTGAAATTGTGCAAACCGCAGAAATTCCAGTGCGGCCATAGAAATGTGTGTGGTTGCAGATCAGACCAATCTCTGTCTTCGGAGAGTTGTTATTTTGAGGTATCCAATGTGCGACCGCAATAAATATTGTACGGACCGCACTTCAGATGTGCGGTCGCACTCAAAATTAGGCGTACCATAGTTTCATCACTGCGGCCGCACTTCCAAATTGTGCAGTCCGCACAACCCAGTCTGCGGCCGAACTTGTAATTGTGCGAACCACACTTCCCCACCCTCTACTCTGGTTTTACACTGTGATCATTGTCTGTGTTCAATTGAATTACAACTGACTTCTGTTGTTGCTTGTTATAGAAAATGGTCAGATCTCGAGGTCGTGGTAACACGTCAAAGGGGAGGGGTGAGCCTTCCAGAGGCAGAGGCAGAGGCAAAAGCAATTTACCTCTTGCCCTCCAAAGGGTAATCAGCAAGAAAGCCACAGTAGGCCGGGGAAGACATCCCGAGCTCTCCGAATCTAGTTTATATTCCTCATCTCGGGAAGCATCGTAGGAAGACTCAGTGCAAAAGCAGCCTGCGGTTCAATCACACCCACAACAACCGCAGGGAAGGTACCAACTTAGAGACGAATCTTCCTCCTCACGTGGCACTCCGAGGGTTCGGAGAGTGCAAGTTAGGCTTCAGAGCCCTCTTCTACACCTATCCCTGAAGCACCAACAGCTACTGTGGATGATATTCCGGATGATGGTAGAGGAGGTGATACCACAGTTGTCGGCCTTGAGAGGTCGAAGAAGAAAGAGGTCTAGGAGGACAGGTTTATGAGTCTGGCTACCTTCACTAGTTTCCGTGAGTCGTGGCTGGTGAGATCGCTCACTCTTGAGCGACAATTCCAACTCAGAGATCTTGACAAGTACAATTCAGAAGTGTTGAGGCAGTTCCGAGAGAGAAAGGGGTGGATGTGGTTCACCCAGTCAGTTGTGGATACAATGGAATACTTGGTCTGGGAGTGCTATGCCAATGTGGCACATATCAAGAAAGGGACCAAAGTTACAAAAGTGAGAAATCTAAAGGTGTGGTTCGACCAGATCACATTGAACTCCTACTTGGGGTTTGAGGATATGGAGCCAGTGTAATACTTGGAGAAGTTGTCGATGGGTGATGCAGCTCGCCCTTGGCTAGCTGAGCTTCTTGCAGCCCCGGTACCACCACCACCATGGATCACTGCACGGGTTCCTATTTAGCGGAACACCCTAAATTTTGAGGCAAAGGGATGGCAGACCTTCGTATGCAGCAGACTAGACCCGTGTCAGAATGAGACAAACTGTTACATCCCGCATTTCGTACGTTAAAGTTTCGTCGTAAGTTAATTGACGTAAGCTCGGGAATGAGATTATTTTTGAGATTATAAGTATTTATGTTATTTGTACCAAGGGATAAGTGAGTCCCGTGAAGGTTAGAGGGTAAACAAATCAAAGAAAATGAGTTTCGTTGAAGGTTATCAATTTGTGATAAAATACGGCCCGAGCTATAATACCCGGTATTTATGGACTACTGCCATACAAGATACCAAATGACCATGATAGTAAGGTGTATAAAGTATGTTAAAAGTGAGTAGTATTTTAGGTAATTTGAAATAATTCTTAATTATGTAGGTAAGTGATTAATTATTGGTTTAGTAGGAGATTAACAAGGTGATTAGGACTTGTGGATAAGCTTAATGGAGACCCCCCCCCCCCCCAACATGGCAGCAAGTAAAATATGGATCAAAAACCAAACAATGACTCTTGGTCTATGTAACTATGTGGCTTATTTAGGGGATTTTGTGGCTAAGTCATCACATAAGTGGGGCCCACACCCACTAGAATTAAAGACCTCTCTAATTCACAAAATGAAGATGCTTATATCTACAATGTAATGGATGAAAGTTTCAGTAAATTCATACAAGATTATATTACAGAATAGCAACGGGATATGCAATTCTAAGGGAGCCCGGTATAACCTTTCTCAAGAATATCATACGGATTTTTCCCTACTTCGATCTTGCCGTCATGTGTTTTGTCGCGATTGTCGTGTATTAGAGGGATTGTCAAGAGAATCAGCTTAGGTATGTTAAGGCTATCCCTTCTTTCCTTTTGGCATGATTCATACGATAAAAACGAAACAAGTAAACGCACAACTTTCATAAATGCCTCTATTCATAGAAACACTAGGGGTGCATATGTTCTTGATTTCCCATGTGTCTTATTATATCTTTAGTTCATGGGTCGTAGAAAGAATACGTAGTTGATAAAGTTTATCCGAAGACATATTGATCTTATGACATTCCGAGAAATCTTATTAACTCACTTCTTATGCATTTCATTCATTTATACATGTACATTGACCTATGACCAGATGGCGTTATATACGCGTATATTATATGTATATGGGTTATGGAAAAGGTTATGACGTTATATACGTACCACCACCTGCTCAGTTGGTATATGTTGATGAATTCACCCACACAGGCCGAGATGATATGACGGGATGCCCTCAGAGGCTTGATGATGCTATGTACACATATACCTATGCATGATACGACATTTATACGCACATGCATGAACTTATAAATATTTTAGGATTCACAAAGTTATTTAGACTTACAAGTGGATTCCTTTACTCCATGTTTCTTTTTTGTCTTTTATGTACTGATTTTCATGCCTTACATACTCGGTACATTATTCGTACTGACGTCCCTTTTTCTTGGGGATGCTGCATTTCATGCCCGCAAGTGCAGGTAGACAGGCTGACAGTCCCCCTTTTTAGGAACCCCGATCAACGAGAGTTGGTGTGCTCCACTTGATCCGGAGTTGTTATTAGTTTTGGTACGCTATTTTTGTATGTAGATATGGGTACGACGGCCCCCAGTCCTGTCCTTTATACAGTTTTACACTCTATTAGAGGTCTGTAGACAGTCATGTATACTTGGATAATATGTAGCCTTGTCGGCTCACCCTACCGTATTCCGCATGTATATGTATATATGTCTTTTGGACATATTTCCCTCACGTATGTTATTCACGTAATTCAGCGGTTTATTGAGAGATGTTATTCATGACCTACAAACTTACCTATTCCAAGGGGTGTTTGACATGTAGGACTCGGGCACTCGTCATGGCCCATCGGTTTGGGTCGTGACACAAACTTACCTATTCCATAGGCAGTTCTAGTCGCCTCTATTATGGCCTGGTACCCAATCAATGTGGGTGGTGATGTCGTCCAACATGTCAGTGGTCGCGAGGCAGGCTGATACTTCATACCTATATCCCAGCACCATAACTGAGTACCTTACGAATGCACAGGTAGAGCCCAGAGACTATGACACGAAGTTTCGGGCAAAAAAGCCCTTCTCTTGGTATTCTCTGATGGATGCACACAACCCCAAGAGAAAGGTTCAGCCGACTACCACTGTAGGCCAGTCTGTTGAGCCATCGGTGGTGGGTACAGAGATAGCTGATATGCTATCCACTTCAGTAGAGCCTTCTACCAGTGCAGCTGCCATTCCTCCACTTTCAGCCTCAGTACCTCCCTCCTCGGCTTTGAATACGGTACCGATGCCAGCTGCTCCACTCTCTGTGCTGCGAGTCTCCCAGACACTAGCGAGCCTCAATAACTGGATGCAGACAATTACTACAAAGCTGACTGACATATCCAGTCAGGTTGCAGCACAATCATCATCTTTGGCACCCCAGATTCCTCCCAGTCGAAGTAACATTGAAGAAGATCCTGGACAACCAGAACACTATCATGGCTACTCTGGTGCAGCATGGGTCCGTGATTGAATAATTGGGCAAAGAAGTAAAGAAGATGCGAAAGTCACAGGCTTTGAAGAAATCGGTGGATAAGCTCCGGTGACATGTCACCAAGCTTGCAGCAGCCGGAGACATTCTATTCGACATGTTGATAGACCCGCACCACCCAAGCCCAGTTCCCACAGAGCCCACCACAGCAGTTGGCCAGTCTGAGGAGCCAAACCTTGCTGCTGACACTGCTGAGGCAGTCCGTCAGATGTTCACCAACCCAGATACTCCCGGACTTGAGGATGATGAGATCTAATTGGAGACTGAGGTCGGTGCCATTACCGGGGACACAAAGATGGCCACAGATCCATAAGGAGTTTTCTTCACTCTCACCATTATTATACTCTTGTTTTGTTAAGCATTGGGGACAATGCTTATTTTTATTCAGGGGGTGGAGTTTCTTTGACATTTTGATGATTCTGATTCTGTATTTTGATAACTATGACAAATTTGGCCTGTAATTAACTTAGTACTATTTTCTTCTTCTTTATCATTATGTATATATTCTCTCTATTCCCTCATTATATATATTCGTTTAGTTTTCAATAGTTTTTATTTTATAGCTTCTTTATCTTTTTGTTTGTCTTCCTTTTGACTTAGTAGCTTCTTTTGGATTTTCTTTTTGAATAATAGCTTCTTTTTGCTTTAATAGTTTTTTTTATGATTTAGTGGATAATAAGCCTTTGGTTTTCTTAATGTTAGGGTTCTTTCCAAAAGGTATTTTGTGTGAATCAGGTGACTCTTCCCAACGATGGACGGCGTCACAACCTTCTTAAGGGATTGAGTCCGTTTTTGGTGTTTGGGTAAGAATAGTAGTAATAATGAATAAAAAGACCTAATTGAGTCATGCTCGAAGACTCAAACATGCTTCACTTGGTACCAACACACTTAACTACATGTTTATAGTAAAAAATAAGGTTTTTGGAAAGAAATAGCTCTAGTTAGTGACCTTTTGATTCTTGTGTTGACTTAGGCAATCATCAAGTGGTTTAGTCGAACCATAGTGATTCTCAATATTGAATATGGTCGTTGTGGGCCCTCGACTCTATCCTCTTTAACAATCCAACTGCATGAGAGGTGAGATGTTGTTGTTGCTAGTCCCAGTACCCGTGCAGATGGTCTAGAACTTGCCCCGAATGTGTTTCTAAGCGAAATTTTAAGTTTTCTTGGCTTGAAATTTTCCATTACCCACCAATGTTGTTATCCCTAATCAACCCATTTGAGCCTAAAACCATTCTCACTTGACAACCATGTTACATGACTTTACCCAATTTGTCATAACCCTCTCTTGGCACCCGAACTTTCTTTAGCACTCATGTGAAACAATTGGCTAAAAATGTAAGTATGGGGGAGAGATGAGGAGTTTGAAAAAGGTATCAAGACAAAAGAGAAAAGAAATGAGGAAAAGGAAAGGCAAGAAAAAGAAAGAAAAAAAAATACAAAAAGAAAGTGAATAAGTTGAAAAGTTGAAGGGATTCAAAGAAAAGTAATGATGTGAAGCATGGAAAAAGCAAAAGAAGGAGAAAATGAGTATCATGACCAAGAAAGAGTGATGTTAAGTCTCTCTAGTTCCCCTAAGGAAAATAAAATGCCTCAAAGAGTTGGCAAAAGCATGAGCCGATAAAAGAAAATGGAGTGCTTAAGGAAAGATGAACACGTTCTATCATAGCTTATCCAACCTTAGTCCAAAAGCCTTCATTGCAAACCGAAAAAGCCCTACATGATTTCAAGCAGAGTAAGCTTACATTAGTAGTGATTTACATGAGGAGCAAGCCTATGGTACTTAAAGTCGTACTTGCGACATTCTCTTGAGAGAGATGAATGAACCTTTCACAAATCTTTGAAGTGAGTGCTTTATTCTTAAGTGAGATAGGAAAACGGAGAGTAGAGGAGGAGGAGTTTTGGATCCACAATTACCTACATGAAAGAGAGAGTTTCCTTGATGAATAAAGTCAACTCTTGATGCTCAAGTGTCACATTAGAACCATTCGTGCTTAAAAGTTTAACTTGTTGCCTTGTTGATAATTCATAAGTGTCGTAGGTAATTGTTGGTGCCAATTGATGTGTGATTGATTCACCTTTGATTATATGGAATGTATCTTAACTTGTGGAGGAGGGAACTACTTTATTTGCTTGAGGAAAAGCAAACGCTTAAGTTTGGGGGAGTTGATAAGTGGGGATTTTGACTACCTATTAACACCTTTTAGCTTTCGTTTTAGTCCAAAAGCGCTTAATTGTGTTCCCAAAAACTGATGAAATGTACTTAATTGCAAGAATATTGGAAGATGAGCTCCCGAGATGAAATCCAACTCAAGAAGGAGTAATCTGAACTCAAGGACAAAGCAGGCAAAAAGCTCAAAGTGCGGACCGCAAAATATCATTTGCGGCCGGAGGTCGTGAAGCAATTCCATCAGGGATTGTTGCAAGATGCGAACCGCACACAAATAGTCCGGCCGCAGAAGCTGGGTCAGAGCAAAAGTTTAGAGAACCTGCACCTCCAGTCCAACACAAGTGCGGACTGCACAATTATTGTGCAGACCGCAGAAAAACAATGTGCGACCGCAAACATTATTGTGCGAACCGCAGAAAAAAGGGAGTGCGGCCGCACTTCATTATTATGCAACCGCAGATTTCAACCTTTTCAAGCTGAAGCAAAGTGCGGACCGCACATGGAATTGTGCGGCCGCAGAACCTCCGTAAGGGCATTTTTGTCCCAAAATTCCAACTTTTATAAATAGAAGGGTTTCACTTTTTTAGGTTAGCTTTTGACATCAGCTACTACAATAGACTATTTCTTTTACTCTTTTTAGTAGTTTTTGCTATTTTGAGCTTTTTGAATATTGATTTCATCATTTTAATTATCATATGGGTTTAATTATTATTTCTTCTCATGTTTCTTCTAGTTTAAGCATGAGTAGCTAAATTTTCACTAGGGTTGTGACTCAACCCTAGTGTGTAAACTTAATGGGTGTTTGATTTATTACTTGTTTATGGTTGGGTGTTTATTATCTAGCCTTGTTCTTATTTTTATTTGAAGAATTAATGATTACAAACATTAATTCATGCCTATTTGACTTAGTCTCTACTTGAGAAAGAGAGACATAGTCTAGGAAAATTTGGCTAGCAAGAAATTGGATCAATCGAGAGATTAATAAGCCCAATTAAAGGGTTGAACCAAGAGACAGTAAAACCCGACTTAACTTCGTATCAACTATTTTGTTCAATACCCATTTGGACTTAAGAAATCCAAATTGGGCAAAATCACTCTCTGACCGAGAGGTATTGAGTGGGTACTTGAGTGTTGATAGCTATAATACACCCCGGCCAATAAAACAAGCTTTAAAGTTTACAACCCATTAGGCAAATACCTAGGTGACGGTCATAGCCCTAGGCCTTTTATATCATTCGGAAAACAACAAAAATAATTTCCTAGTTTCATTCTTTGAATGGCAATCTTAATTTAGTTTAGATTTTTAAGCAAAATCAAGTATTGCGGAAGTGTAAATTTAGATATACAACCTCACACGCTAAGATATATACTACTAACACCCATTCATATAGCTCCCTGCGGAATTTGACCCTGACTCTTGTTGGGTATTACTATTTCATCTACCGTTTTCATAACCTCAAAGTAAGAAGTGAAATTGGACGAGATCAAATGGACGTGCCACAAGGGTCTATTGTACGTAGTCTTACACTGCATTTCTGCAAGAGGCTGTTTCCACGGCTTGAAGCCGTGACCTCCTGGTCACACGGCAATAACTTTACCAGTTACGCCAGGGTTCCCCTTCTAGTATGAAACATAAATGGAATAGTAACAAACAAGATAGGAAACTTGGATGTAATAGTATCAAAAAAGATATGAAGCATAGATGTAATAATATCAAACAAGATAGGAAGCATAAATGTAATAGTATCAACGAGATAGGAAATCATGTAGGAGAAACCCAGGTAGAATGCTGGTATGCATCAAAGAAACGAGTGAACATAATGTAAAATCCAACTCCCATCCTCTCTGCACGAAGACAACCAATGTGCCAATCTCATATCAAACCACACAAAAATACCCACCATGCAAAATATTGCCCCAAGGCTCCAATCGTGATCTTTTATATGAATAGTTCTCAAGTAGCACAAGAACAACATGTATAGATATGAGTTCGTGATATAAGGCATGACTACAATCAAATGAATTATATCAACGATTTTAAAATATAGCCCTTCATGCTCATTTAAGATATCATAGTCTAAACATAATTTCTAGCATAGATAATTGTACTCAAGTATTTTTAGAAGCAAATGAAATATATGTCAAGAAGATCACAAAGTTTAACAAGACACAAAGAAGCATATAATCAACCCCGAGCATGGATAACTCCGGCACATACATATACGCTCGTCACCTCGCATATGCATCAACCCCGCATGTAGCAAATAATATCATTTATTAGGAATAATTAATCAAAGCTAGGCAAGACACTTACCTCATAACAGAATAGGTTCAATAATTCAACCCCGCTTTTCTTAGAAATATTCCTCAAAACAATTACAGCCTAGTCAAATATCATCTAAGGAAGTCAAATAATGCTAAAGAAAACATCCTCAAACAATGAAGTTTCAATTTTTGATGAAATTCCAAAGTCAACAAAACTCAACCCGGTTTCACATGGTTTAAATCCGAAATCGAGACCAAACCCTGATGGCCCATTCATCCTCGAGTTCAAATATGTGATTTTTTCGAGATCTGACCCCAAATCGAGGTCTAAATCTTCAAAAACTAATATCTTAAGTTACTACCCAAAAATTTTATTTTTACTCTTTAAAATCCTATATTTAGTGGTAAACATCCATTGGTGACGAGCGCAAAACACAGACTTAAATTGTACTCGCTAGTCAAAGATAGTATAGATTAATTATCGTCTCCATGGGGATTGGAATTAAACAGTGTTTGAATAATCTCCAATTGATTACTATCCAGAAAAATTAACACTTGATTGGATATTCTTTTACTATGATTAACTATTTAAGTTCAAGCGAATAACAATTGATCACTAAAAAGAGGAAGTGAGAACAAAGAAATATTTATGAGAAAATTAAAGGCAATTGACTAGATAGGTGCACGATGACTGACTCAGGATCCAATTCTTGAGTTAATTCACTCTATAATACGATCGATTCTTACGAATTTAATCGATTATCAGATTACACTTGAAGCTAATATTCCTATTTCGATTAAATACTAGTTTCAGTAATTAACCCAATTGAAGCATGGTAAACAATTGCAAGAATAAAAATGATGTTTATGATCTAAAGGGTAATCTCTCACGAATATTCCCTATTTTCTAGTTCAATCAACAATTCAAGAGGCTCCTTTGATTACCTATTTGAATCTTGAATTTAAACTAGTGCATAAGATGTGCAGAAATTTAATATCAAACTTCTCTTTCGATTAAGCAAAATACTAATTAACTCCACAATACAAATCAAGCTCCATCAATTAATTCTAGTAATTATCAAGAATCGAATCTCTAATCAAGTTATTGAAATACTATATCTATCAACACCCAAATGAAAATTACTCCATAACAATGGAGTAGGATATCTCAAATAAGTTTAAGAACAAAGATAACATCAATTCTAAAGATTTGATACAAACTCTCATATTGCACCGATTGTAGATTGAAATCTTGATGAATTCTTGAGTTTTCTCCCTTGGTGGCTCTCCAATCTTCTCTAGGTCAAAAGATCTCCCCTAAAAGTTCAGATACCCTGTTTTTAGGTAAGCTGGGCTTCATATAGATCCAAATGAGTCATATCTGAAATTATAAAAATAGGCCTGGGAGGAGTTTTCGGAGTTGGTCGTGCGTGGCCACACACTGACCGCGCACCTTGACCAGTGCACTGCTTTACTTGCGCGTCCAGTGCGCGATTGCGCACCTGGGTGGCCTCCTGCTCAATTCTATGTTTCTCTCGTTAAGTGCACTATTGTCCGTTGATTCCCGAACACGATCCCAACTATATCCGTAGGCTTTTACTTAGACTTCAAAGCTCCGGAATGTCTTGAATTCATTCCATAATATCTACAAAGCTCGAAATCACTCCTACAAGACATAAAAATCTCAATTAGTGTAAAACACTAGCGATTAAAGCTCAAACTCAATTAAAGTGCAGTAAATTAGAGTGCAATAAGCGACTAAAATACAATTATAGCCTACCATAAACACTTCACACTTAAACCATTGCTCGTCTGGGAGCAATCAAACTACACTTTATAGAGACATGACCCTATTACACAACTCTTATAACTCATCATACCAAGAGTATTTAAAATAGATTAAGCACAATAATGTAACATCCTAGCTTCAAGATTTGGCTCACATGCACCATACATTATTTATAACCCGCTCACTTTCTCTAACACAGAGGTCAAGTATTACCTTTCCTTCATGAATTAAGTTCCTTCACACAACAATAGAGAGTAGTTCCACACACAATGAAATTTAAGAACAATTAGGAACTCAATATAGACAGAATTCACTCACTCTCAGAAACAACATTCATATGCCACAAAAGATGTACCGTAGGCTTGCCCGTAGTGTACTACTATACTAATCGAGCTCATTCAGTCAAGGATCAAGTAGGACTTCATTTGGTTGTAATGCGGACTGTGGGACGGGTAGGATACATTTAGATATAAGAGTGACTACACTTTAAAGTACTTCAACAGAAGTTAAAAACTGAGCCTAAGCGTCACAACTAAAGCACTCAT
Organism: Nicotiana tabacum; assembly: GCF_000715075.1. Taxonomy (NCBI): domain Eukaryota; kingdom Viridiplantae; phylum Streptophyta; class Magnoliopsida; order Solanales; family Solanaceae; genus Nicotiana; species Nicotiana tabacum. The sequence continues at coordinate 38,904,375 of NC_134096.1, read as the reverse complement.
ATTCTATTCTCAAGGTATAATAAAATCAAGAGACATTGCTTTCAATTCAAATCATAGCACAAGGTTTCCTACTCCTAAAAAAAATAAAAACTAACTACACCCGGTTCAAATAAAATCCTTGGAAAAGAACTGCGGCACAAAGAAAAACCAAGGGGGAATTAATACATGACCTACAAAAGAAAATCGCTTTTTTTTAAGTCCTGCAACCAACCAAAATAAACTAGAAATACCGATATTCATATATGTACTACATAATATCCAATATCCCACACTTTAAATGGTGGCATGTCCTTATGACACACATAGAAAAATGTGTAGGTGAAGAAAAACTCCCCTCAGCAGCTCATTCTGTGTCAAAGACTGTGGAAGGGTCCACATGACAAGCCCGACCAAGTGTACGTAGCCAGGACATAATTTTCTTTTTCGATTTGGCATTTTTTGAAGCAAGGGTGTTTACTCGATCTCCCAAATCAGTGACCGAAGTACGCATCCCCGCCATTTCTTGTTCTAAAGTGCTCATTCGAGTCTCCCAACCGCTGCCTGAAGGTTCCCCAAATCCCCGCTCTTGCGGTGGAGAGGTAGTGAATGCATAAGCGTGCAACTCATGGATATCCTGGGGCGCTTCAAAGTCCTTGGTATCAGCCTCAGCAGGCCCAGTAGGTTCTTTTCCAATGACAACCTTATCTGTACGGAATTTATGTTCTCTCTTGACCTTACCATCTATGGCCCTATTTTCCGGTACCCGTGCCTCACGGCATAACCGGGTGACTAATGATGGTAAGAAGAACCCATACCTTTGGACAGGGCAACAAATAGTCATCTCTTCTTGAATTACTCGAACCACATCAAAATCATATCCCTTGACGAAATACCATATAAGAGCAGCTCTTGGACCATTAACCTCAGTCGTATTGCCTGAGGGTAGCAGATGGTTGTTAATGATATATAACCAGCATTTCCCTTCAAAAGTAAGTAAGGATGAGTGAAATTTGTGCCCCTCCTTTAGCCACACAACCTCCTTGCCAGGTACACAAATTGTTGCAAAGAACAGGTTCCATATGTATGGTTTCCCGCTGTGCATGACGTAATAGTCACCTATGTCAGGATCTTCCACATATTCCGGCAAGTGGTAGGCCCTTTGGATGGCCACCTTGGAGAAGTTCATTCTCTTATGCCGGACGATGTATACATAGTCTGCATGTTTGGGACAATTTGCATAGAATTCCCGAACAACCATTAAGTTTGCCTCGTTAGGTTCTTCGATGACAACCCCAAGGTCTCGCTGGATCAATTCATATTGCACTCTGGATAGTCTGTTTGGAGAGAGCCAACATAAATTCCCCTTTCTGGTATGGGTTTTTTGGTTGCTTTGTTGTGAAAGCATTCTTGTTCTTCCCCAGATATGAACTTGTTCTGATCATATTGGCGAGTGGATGCCGATGCCCGCGACCTTGATATGCCCGCTTGACCACTTGTGGAGGCACTTGTAGATTTTCTTTTCTTTGAGGATGCCAAAGTGCCTGTAACAACATGTCAATTTTCAGCTAATGAATCTTTTGGTGAACCCCGAAAGGATAATATGATACTATCCTCACACTTTGTCCCAACAATACACCCCAAACGCTTTGTGGCATTTACACAAACACGTAGCATGCACAATTTTTCTATCTACCCACAAGCAAATTTCAGCCCTAGGTTAACTAAGTAAATACTAATTTCAATCTCCACTTCACAAGAAATAAAGTTAAACTAAGAATCAACCAAAACAAAACAATAAAAAAAACAACGAAAAAAATAAAACGTAAATTAACAAGAAAATACATACCACAAAAATTTCTACATTTAACCAAGAAAAAGAAAATAAGGGACATACCTGAAGGGTGGTGTAAGAGAGTGGAGTGTTGGCCTTGTTGAAGTTGTATAGAGGAGAGGAAATAGATGGGGGGGTACGAGTTAGGGTACTTTAGTTTAGGGGAAAGAATGTGGGAAAAACTAGAATTGGGGTTTAGAGGGGGGCTCCGAAATAAGAAGGAGGAAACAAATATTTATCTATGCATGGTCAGGTTATATCGCGCGCATGTTTGGCAGTGTACTGCTGAATGTGTGCGGTCAGTGCGTGGTTGGTATGCGGTCGCGCACGTTCCTATTTGTCGAGAGTAGCCTTTTGCGCGACCTTGTGAAAGAATTTCCCCCACGTGCGCGGTCGCGCACGGATACATTTTTGACACCTCATCTCCTAACTTCTGCGACATGTACCTTCATGAACCTTCCACATCATAATTGTCACGACCCAAATCGGAGGGCCACGACTGGCACCCGGTGCCTACTCAACCGAGCGCCACGTACCTTATACTTCTTTACTATAAGACTCATCACGGGCCATGATAGGCCACTTATGTATATATATATATATATATATATATATATATATATATATATATATAAGTAACAATATTAGAACTTAACTCACATAACTAATTCAAAAAGATTTATATAGATACATAGGGGCCGACAAGGCCGTTGACATGTCATACCTAAAACTATACACAGGACACTGTCTGCAAAACCTATAAGAAAACATGAACATAATATATAAGTCGGGACAGGGTTTCCGGTATCCTCATAAAATGAAATAACATATATAGAACATGACTCGGGAATACTCCAGGAAGAAGTGGAGCTCATCAACCAAAAGCTGATATCTGAAAGCAGCCTACAGTGGATGGTCCTCACCTCGCCAATCTATACCTACGTGGCATGAAGCACAGCGCCCCAGAAAAAGGGACGTCAGTACGAAGAATGTACCGAGTATGTAAGGCAGAAAGGAAACGTAATAATAAGATACTATCTCGGGGAGGGATAAGAGTCAACTTATAACCTCTGACTTGCCGCTGAGGGCCATAACATATAGAATAAGACCCATCTCGTATATATAATTAAACTACAATATAATAGTTCTGATTACATCATTCTCGTGACGTTAACTGCCCAACTAATCAGTGGTAATTGCCCGACCGGCCGTAGCGCGGTGGTAAATGCATGACTGCCCGACCGGCCATAGCTCGGTGGTAAATGTGTAACTGCCCAACCGGCTGTAGCTCGGTGGTAAATGCATGACTGCCCGACCGACCGTTGCTCTGTGGTAAATGATGATGCATATAATACCATTATGAACATTAACATTTTTATTGAATACCTTAATAGAGAGTTAGGAACATACTTAGGCATGCTTTGAATATTATGTTACAGGCATGAACAACGTAGACCTTCTTAGTTACTAAGAGTAGAACCATTTATGAAATAACATTACGTTTATGTATCGTTACTTGGATCACGCCAAAAGGAAAGAAGGGATAGCCTTAACATACCTGAGCTAATTATCTTGGCAATCCCTCTAACACATGTCTTTTGTGATAAAACACGTAACGTTGGATTGAAGTAGAAAAAAATCCGTATGATATTCTTGAGAAAGGTTATACCGGGCTCCCTTAAAATTTGCAATTCACGCTGCTATAGCATTGTAAGGGTTCATATGAATTCTTTTTGGAGAATTCCCATCTGTAACTTTAGCAAGCATCTCCATTTCCATTTAATGATGTAGGGAGGTTATTTCTTTATCAAAGTGTGTGGGCCCCACTTCTAGGATTACTTGGCCAAAGAATTCTCTAATCTTCCCACTTAGCTCCAAGACTTGCCTAGTCAATATTGAATCCCTACTTGCTGCCACGTTAATGCTTATCCACCCCAATAATTAACCACCAAATTCTTAATTAGCTTAATTGCTTAGATAATCTCCCACTAAAAATCCATAATTACCCAATTATCCATATATTTAAGAATTATCTCAAATTACTTAAAATACTAATCACTTTTAACACACTTTATACACCTTACTATCTTGGTCATGTGGTACCTTGTATGGCACTAGTCCATAAATACTACGTAATATAGCTCGGACCGTATTTTATCCCAAATTGACAACCTTCAACGAAACTCATCTTCTTTGATATATTTACCATCTAACCTTCATGACACTTACTTATCACGTGTTATAAATAGCATAAATGCTTATAAACTCAAAAATAATCTCATTCCCGAGTCTACGTTGATTAACTTACGACGAAACTTTAACGTACGAAAACGCGAAATGTGACAATAATAAACACTAAATCCTAGCTATACTATGCTATAAACACAAGCTAGAAAACTCTAACTAGTAGAAGAGTTAGAGGTAGTTCTAAGTTATAGTCGTCAGCTTGTCTCAACCGGGCATCCTCAGCTGATTTTGATGCTCGAGGATTGCTGAGCAAATCCTCCAACAAGATACGGTTTAAGTCTGTGCCCATTTACTTTGAAACTTTCCATTCCGTCCGTGTTCTGAATCTCAATTGCCCAATATGGCGATACATGTTTCACCACATATGGTCCCATCCATCTAGACTTAAATTTTTCGGGGAACAATCTGAGTCTACTATTTTATAGTAGGACTCTATCCTCATCACGAAACTCCTCTGGCTTGATCAGATGATCATGTGACCTCTTAGTCTTTTCCTTGAAGATTCGCGCATTTTCATACGTGTCTAGTTTGAACTCATCCAATGCAGTCATCTGTGCCAACCGGTGTTCTCCTGCAAGACTCAGATCAAGATTAAGCATCTTAATTGCCTAATAAGCTTTATCCTATATCTAAATGGGTAGGTGACACGATTTTTCGTACACCAGTTTGAATGGTGAAGTCCCTATGGTTGTTTTAAACGCAGTTCTGTACGCCCATAGAGCTTCCTCCAACTTTACAGACCAATCTTTATGGGAAGCACTAACCGTCTTTTCAAGAATTCGCTTAAGTTCACGATTAGTTTTTTTAACTTGCCCCCTAGTTTGGGCATGGTATGGAGTTCCTGTTTTGTGTATGACTCTATACTTGGACAGTAGTTTAGCAAATTCTCTATTCACAAAATGTGACCCATTGTTACTGATAATCACTCGAAGTGTTCCAAAGCGAGTGAACATATTCTTCCTTAAGAACTCACACACCATTAGAACATCATTGGTCCTAGTAGGGATTTCTTCAACCCATTTGGAAACGTAGTCAACGGCTACTAGAATATACTCATAAGAATGCAACGATGGGAATGGACCCATGAAGTCAATGCCCCAAACGTCAAAAATTTCACATACCAGAATGGAGTTGAAAGGCATCTCGTCACTCTTGCTAATATTACCTGCCCGTTGACACTTGTCACATGCAACTACGTATGCTCGTGCGTCTTTGTACAAGGTTGACCAAAAGAAACTAGCTTCCATTATCTTAGATGCAGTGTGATTTCTACCATAGTGTCCTACAGCTGCTCCATCATGGCAAGGAGATAAAATGCTCGTTATCTCTCATTTAGACACACATCTTCGAATAACACCATCTGCACACAGTTTAAATAAGAAAGGTTCATTCTAAAAATAGCTTTTTACCTCACCTTGAAGCTTCCTTTTCTGATCACCAGAGAGGTCACGCGGTAACCATCCGCTAGCTAAACAATTAGCTACATCAGCATACCAAGGCGGTCTTTTGGAGACCGTAGCAATGGAGAAAATTTGTTCATCAAGGAACTCTTCTCTCACATCAACAGTTTCAACCGAAGGTCTCTCAAGTTGAGATAGATGATCGGCGACTTGATTTTCTGTGCCTTTCCTATCTTTGATTTCTAAGTCAAACTCTTGGAGCAGCAACACCCACCGCATCAGACGCGGCTTGGACTCCTTCTTACTCAACAGATATTTCAAGGCTGAGTGATCCGTGTGAACGATCACTTTGCTCCCCACTAAACTTGTCAAAAGCAAAGACCACAGCAAAGAACTCTTTCTCAGTAGTGGCATAGTTGACTTGAGCGTCATTCAACGTTCTGCTGGCATAGAAAATAGGCCTAAACATTTTATCTTTTCTTTGCCCTAGAACTGCCCCCACAGCTACATCACTACATCACACATTATCTCAAATGGCTGGCTCCAATCAGGTGTCACCATAATAGGAGCACTTACCAGCTTTTACTTTATCAATTAGAATGCTCTTAAGCATTCCACATTGAAAACAAACTTGGCATCCTTTGCTAGCAATGCAGTTAACGGTTTGGTAATGCTGGAGAAGTTTTTGATGAACCTCCTATAGAATCCAACATGTCCCAAAAAACTCCTTATGCCCTTCACAGAAGTTGGTGGAGGGAGTCTAGCAAATACGTCCACATTGGATCTCTCAACTTCAATTCCGTGTGTAGTTACTTTGTGGCCCAAGACAATTCCTTCTTTTACTATGAAGTGACACTTCTCCCAGTTAAGAACCAAGTGTGTGTCTTAACAACGTTCAAGCACGAGCTCTAAATTTTTCAAGCAGTCTTCAAAGTCATAACCAAAGAGGGTGAAATCATCCATGAATACTTCTAGACACTTCCCATTTTAGTCGAATAATATAGACATCATGCACCTCTGAAAAGTGGCAGGTGCATTACACAACCCGAACAAAATCCTCTTGTAAGGAAAAATACCTGAGGGGCAAGTGAATATGGTCTTCTCAACATCTTCCGGGGTAATGAGTATCTGATTGTAGCCTGAGTACCCATCCAAGAAGCAGTAGCATCCATGTCCAACCACTTTCTCTAGCATTTGATCAATAAAGGGGAGTGGGAAGTGGTCCTTCCTTGTTGCATCATTCAGCCTTCTATAATCAATGTACATTCTCCACCCAGTGACTGTTCTTGTGGGAATCAATTCATTATCTTCATTTCTCACCACTGTCATGTCGCCCTTCTTAGGTACAACTTGTACTGGACTAATCCACTGGCTATCAGAGATGGAAAAAATTACTCCCGCATCAAGCAATTTGGTGATCTCCTTGTGCACTACCTCCTCCAAATTTTTGTTCAGCTTGCATTGGGGCTGCAAGACTGGTTTGCTATTTTCTTCCAACAGGATTTTGTACATGAAAATTGCCGTACTGATTCCTTGAATATCAGCTATACTCCAGCTAATGGCCTTCTTGTGCTTCTTCAGTAGTTCCACCAACTGTCGCTCATGTATACCTGTCAAGTCAGCAGAAATAATCACCGAAAAATTGTAAATTTCAAGAAAAGCATATTTTTAAGTATGTGGGGAGGACTTTCAATTCCACATTAGGCATAGACGCCTCCTCTTTTAATTTCTTCTCATCAACCACTTGATTCTCAGTTTCAAGAGCTTCAGCCTCTCTCTTTATTTCAGGATCTTCATCCTCCACTGTGCTAGACTGAGTAATATACCTCTCTAGAGTATCCCCCACAAGCTTATCAAACTTGTAATTTTCAACCATATCTTCAACCATATCCATTTTGAAATAGGAGTAGGCGGACGCCTCATCACTGGCGTATTTCATCATCCTGTTCATCTAAAATACCATTTTTTCGTTACCCACTTTGAGCATAAGCTGCCCTTCCTAGATATCAAGGATAGCTCTGCATGTACATAAGAATGGCCTCCCTAGAATAAGAGGCACTTCCTTGTTCCCCTCCATGTCCACCACAATAAAGTCTATGGGGAACATAAATTTGTCCACCCGTACTAGAATATCCTCAATGATTCCCTCAAGAAAAATGGTGTTCTGGTCAACCGATTGTAAGGACTCCTAGATCACCTTCCAGTTTCCTGAATACAGAGAGAGGCATTAGGTTTATAGACACACCAGAATCGCAGAGGGCCTTATCGAATTTTCCACTCCCCAACGAGCATGGTATGGTGAATCTTCCTGGGTCCCCACACTTTTGGGGAATTTTATTTTGTAATACGGCACTACAATGGGCATTCAACTTGACCACGGTTGTCTCTTCCAGTTTTCTCTTGCTAGATAAGATTTCCTTAAGGAAATTTGCATAAGCAAGCATCTGAGTGAGTACCTCCGTGAAGGGAATGTTCACATAGAGTTTCTTGAGCATTTCCAAGAATCGCCCAAAACATTTGTCAAGTTTTTCCCGCTTCATATTTTGGGGGAATGGAAGAGTCGGCATATGTCTACTTTCGTCAATCTCCCTTTGTACCCCACTCCTCTGGCCTTTTTTCTCTTCATCTTTTTTCTCCACTGGTGTCTCTGCCTGCTTGCTCACAATCTCGGGTCTAGCCTTCACCACTGGATTAGCCAATGTTTTGCCACTTCTCGAAGATACAACTTTGATTATTTCTTTTGGGTTCTTTTCAGTGTCAGAGGGCAAGGTCCGAGAAGTCCTCTCAGATAACATATTTGTAATCTGTCCCAATTGTCTTTTTAAATTTCGGATGGTCGTGCCCTGCTCTCGAATGGCTGTCCCCTGAGTTTCAAATTTTTCATCAGATTTGTTGATGAATGCCTTCCTGAAATCTTCCATACTAGACTGATTTGGTTCTTGTAACTGGTATTGCTGCCTCTGCTGGTTTCGGATACATGGTGGTCCTTGACCCTAAGGTCTGGGATTATTTTGCTTCCATGAATTCAGGCTTCCACTAGGTGAACTCCATGAAAAACCTGGATGTCTTTGACTCAAAGCATTATAATTGTTCCCACCTTGGTAGTTTTCTCTATTAAAGTTCCCCACTGCGTTGACTTCCTCAGCTGATGCTTGACACTCGTGTGTAGGGTGTCCCAATCCATAAAAGTCACATGCTATTTACGGCTCACTTTGTATGTTACATCCCGCATTTCGTACGTTAAAGTTTTGTCGTAAGTTAATCGATGTAGACTCGGGAATGAGATTATTATTAAGGTTATAAGCATTTATGCTATTTATAAAAGGCGATAAATAAGTGCCGTGAAAGTTAAAGGGTAAACGAATCACAGAAAATGAGTTTCGTTAAAGGTTGTCAATTTGGGATAAAATACGGTCCGAGCTATAATACCCGGTATTTATGGACTAGTGCCATACATGACCATGATAGTAAGATGTATAAGGTATGTTAAAAGTGAGTAGTATTTTAAGTAATTTGGGATAATTCTTAATTATGTGAATAATTGGATAATTATTGATTTTTATAAGGAGATTAACAAATTAATTAGCATCTTTGGATAAGCCTAATGGAACTCAACGTGGAAGCAAAGTCCTTAGGCAAATGTGACTCTTAAGTTCATGTAAAAGGTGGCACATTTAGAAGGTTTTTGTGGCTAAGTCACCATATAAGCGGGGCCCATACCCAAAGATATTAAAGACCTCTCTAATTCACTTTGTATCTCTACAATGTAATGAAGAAATCTTCAACAAAGATTATTAAGTGATAGCAACGTGATTTGCTACAAAATTCATACAAGACTACTTAGCAACGTGAGAATTGCGATTCTAAGGGAGTACAGCGCAATCTTTCTCAAGAATATCATACGAATTTTTTCCCTATTTCAATCTCGTCGTTACGTGTTTCGTCGCGATTGACGTGTGTTAGAGGGATTTTCAAGAGAATCAGCTCAGGTATGTTAAGGCTATCCCTTCTTTCTTTTTGGCATGATTCATACGATATAAACGAAACGAGTAATCGCACAACTTTCATAAATGACTCTATTCATAGAAGTACTAGGGGTGCCTATATTCTTGATTCCCCATGTGAATTATTATTATATCTTCTGTTCTTGGGTCTCAGAAAAATACGTAGTTGAAAAAATTTATCCGAAGGCATATTGACCTTATGACATACCGAGAAGTCTTATAAACTTACTTCTTATGCATTTCATTCATTTATACATGTACATTGACCCATGATCAGATGGCATTATATACACGTATATTATATGTATATGAGATATGGAAAAATGTTACGGCATTATATACGCACCACCACCTGATCAATTGGTGTAGTTGATGATTTCGCCCATAGAGGCCGAGATGAGATGATATGATGGGATGCCCTCAGAGGCTTGATGATGTTATGTACACCTATACCTATGCATGATATGACATTTATACGCACATGCATGAATTTATAAATATTTCAGGATTCACAAAGTTATTTAGACTTACAGGTGGATTCCTTTACTCCATGTTTCATTTATCTCTTTTATGGACTGATTTTCATGCCTTACATACTCGGTACATTATTCGTATTGACGTCACTTTTGCCTGGGGACGCTGTGTTTGATGCCCGCAGGTGCAGGTAGACAAGTTGACGGTCCCCCTTTTTAGGATTCTTGATCAGCGAGAGTTGGTGTGCTCCACTTGATCCAGAGCTTTTATTAGTTTTGGTACGCTACTTTTGTATGTAGATATAGATATGACGGAGCCCAGTCTCGTCCTTTATACAGTTGTACAGTCTATTAGAGGTCTGTAGATAGTCATGTATAGTTGGATAGTATGTGGCCTTATCGGCTTATAGTTTTGGATATATAGTTGTCTATAGCAGCCTTGTCGGCTCGCCCTACCATATTTCGCATGTATATGTATATATGTCTTTTGGACATGTTTTCCTCACATATGTTATTCACGTGATTCAGCAGTTTAATGACAGATGTTATTCATGACCTACCCTTAATTCATGTTTATACCATAGACGCATACTTAGAGGTGTTCGACATGTAGGACTCGGGCATTCTGTCCTAGGGTTGTCTACAGACCGTGTCTAGTAGAGTCTTGTTTATGGGTGTGTTGTGCACCACACTTATAGACAGGAGGTTATAGGATATTTAGGATGGTTACTTTTCTTTCTAATCTAGTTTGTACGATAGAACTGAGTTGTAAGTATTCACTCCTAATCTTTACCTTATTTATGTTTTTAGTGATGCCTATTACTACTAGACGACAGGCGCAAGCGGCTAGCATGGGTTAGAAGGCTACGAAAGTGTTATAAGAAGATATAAGTTACACTATGGAGTCAGACCCATCGGAGATCATGGGTTCTATTGAGGAGGATCCTTCCGAGGATCCATATGAGTCATCTGTTCGAGTAGTTTCGACTTCGCCAGAAGAAAATAGGGCGAGAGGAGTTCCGACCTCACCAAGGCCCTTAGTTTCATTATCAGGGCCCGTTGATCAAGGTATAAGGGGAGTGGTGCACGGATTGGCACAACTGGGTTTCCCTCAGGCTCAACACTATGTCAGGGTATTTATAGACACTAGCTCTTCTGAGGTTCCAAATAGTCCACAGTCTTGGGAGTCCGTCAATCAAGGTTCGTCTGTGTATATTATGGGATATGTAGAGGAAGATGATAGTAGTCGGGCCAAGAAGTGGAAGGTAGCTGATAAGGATATGATATGATTCCGATTCAAAATGTGTCTGATCGAGGATCTCATATAGGACGAGGCGAGGACCCTCTACAGTAAGCCGCCTCCAGATATTAGCTTTTGGTTTGTGAGCTCCACTTCTTCTTGGAGTATTACCAAGTCAGGGTTCTGTATATGTTATGTTGTTTTATGAGGACGTAGGGAGCCCTGTCCCGACTTATATATATTATGGTTATATTTTCTTAGAGGTTTTATAGACAATATCACGTGTATAGTTTTGGGTATGACATGTCTACAGCCTTGTCGGCCCCTATGTATCTATATAAACCTTTTTTTAATTAGTTATACCAGTTAAGTCCTAATATTATTACTTATATATATATGTATGTGGCCCGTAATGGCCCGTCATAAGTTTGAAAATAAATAAGGATAAGGTATGTGGCGCTTGGTTGGGTAGAATTGGATGTTATACTAGGTATGGATTGGTTGGCTTCTCGTTATGATAACGTCGATTGTAGATCAAAGATGATTCGATTCCATTTCCCAAGAGAGCTTGTTTTCGGGGTAGAAAGGTAATACGGGATCGCCGAGAGGTAGATTTATTTCCTATCTCAAGGCAAGGAAGATAATCAGAAAGGGTTATATTTATCACTTAGTTCGGGTAAAGGACGTGAAAGTAGAATCACCAACCATTCAATCTATCCTTGTGGTTAATGAGTTTCCCGATGTTTTCCCCGGCAAGCTTCTGGGTCTTCCGCCAGAGCGAGAAATTGAGTTTGCTATTGACCTATTACGAGATACTCAACCAATATCTATTTCTCCCTATAGAATGGCACCCGCAGAATTGAGGGAGTTGAAGGAACTACTAAAGGACTTTCTTGAAAAAGGCTTTATCAGACCTAGTACATCACCGTGGGGAGCACCTGTGTTATTTGTGAGGAAGAAAGATGGTTCCTTGCGGATATGTATTGATTAAAGACAGTTGAATAAGGTGACGATCAAGTATAAGTACCCGCTCCCGAGGATTGATGATTTATTTGATCATTGCAAGGTGCCAAGTGTTTCTCGAAGATAGACTTGAGGACCAGGTACTATCAGGTAAGGGTAAAGGAGAAAGATATTCTTAAGACAACATTCAGGACCAGATATGGGTATTTTGAGTTTCGTGTTATGTCATTCGGTTTGACCAATGCCCTAGTAGTATTCATGGAGTTAATGAACCGTGTGTTCAGACCCTTTCTAGATCTGTTCTGATTGTATTTATCGATGATATATTGGTCTACTCCCATTTAGAGGCTGAGCATACAAATCATTTGGGTACAGTGCTCAGAGTTCTACAAAAAGAGAAGTTGTACGCAAAACTCTCTAAATGTGAATTCTGGTTGAATTCTGTAGCTCTCCTTGGACATATTATTTTAGGTGAGGGTATCCGGGTTGATACCCAAAATATTGAGGCAGTGAATACTTGGCCTAGACCCACGACACTGACGGAGGTTCGTAGCTTCCTCATTTTGGCTGGTTATTGCAGGAGATTTGTAGAGGGATTTTCTTCTCTTTCAGCACCATTGACAAAGTTGACTCAGAAGGGAGCTAAGTTCCAATGGACTGATGATTGTGAGTGGAGTTTTCAAGCATTGAAGGATATATTAACTTCAGCACCGGTTCTAACACTCCCAGAGGGAACCGATGGTTATACTATCTATTATGACGCTTCGGGCATTGGATTGGGTTGTGTACTGATGCAGCATGGTAAGGTTGTAGCCTATGTGTATAGGCAACTAAGAAAGCACGAGAAGAATTACCCGACCCACGATTTAGAATTAGTCGCGGTGATTCATGCACTAAAGATGTGGAGGCACTACTTGTATGGCATTCATGTTAATATATATACAGATCATAAGAGCCTTCAGTATATCTTCAAGCAAAAGGAATTGAATATACGCCAAAGGAGATGGTTGGAGCTACTAAAAGACTATGACATTGATATTATATACCATCCAGGGAAGGCAAATGTATTAGCCGATACCCTCAGCCATAGATCTATGGGTAGCCTATCATATTTATAGCCAGATGGGGATAGCCCATGATATTTATCAGCTAGCTAGTCTTGGAGTTCGTATACTGGACTCAGGTGAAATCGGAATTACTATTCAGGATACGAAAACATCCTCTTTAGTAACTGAAGTGCCAATACGAGGATCTTGTGTTAGCTCATTACAGGGATACAACCCCCTCAGAAGGAGAAGACACCATTTGAGATTATAGGAGATTGGGTCCTTAGATATCGAGGACGATTATGTGTCCCTAATGTTGCAGGGCTGCGCCGACAGGTTATGGGAGAAACTCACTATTCTCGTTATTCTATCCATCTAGGAAAAACAAAAGATGTATCATGATATCAGAGAAATATATTGGTGGGATGGAATGAAAAAAGATATAGCAGAGTTTGTTGCTCACTGCCCTAACTGTCAGCAGGTTAAGATTGAGCATCAAAAACCCGGTGGATTATTGCAGGATATAGAGATTCCGACTTGGAAGTGGGAAGTAATCAATATGGATTTCATCGAAGGCTTACCTCATACCCAGCATAAGTTTGATTCTATATGGGTGATTGTTGATAGACTTACAAAATTAGCCCATTTTCTGCCCGTTAGGAATGTGTATTCTGTAGAGGATTATGCAAGTCTTTACATTAAGGAGATAGTACGACTTCATGGTGTCCCTATATCTATTATCTCAGATAGAGGAGCTCAGTTTACAACTAATTTTTGGAGGTCCTTCCAAACACGATTGGGGACTTAGGTAAGTCTTAGTACATCATTTTATCCCCATACAGACGGACAGGCTGAGCGTACTATTCAGACACTTGAGGATATATTAAGGGCTTGTGTGATAGACTTCAAGGGTAGATGGGATGATCATCTGCCGCTTCTTGAGTTCACGTATAATAATAGCTATCATTCCAGTATTCAGATGGCTCCATATGAAGCTCTTTATGGACGTAAGTGTAGGTCGCCTATAGGATGGTCCGATGTTGGGGAAACTAAGTTAGTAGGACCAGAGTTGGTACAATAGGCAATCGAGAAGATTAAGCTTATAAAGGAAAGGCAATTAGCAGCTCAAAGCCGTCAGAAGCCTTATGCGAATAATCGACGACGAGAATTGGAGTTTTCGGTTGATGATTGTGTATTCCTAAAGGTATCACCGATGAAAGGCATTATGAGGTTCGGTAAGAAAGGAAAACTTAGCCCTCGGTACATTGGACCATATAAGATCCTACGCAAGGTAGGCCAGATAGCATATGAGTTAGACTTGCCTTCTGACTTGGAGTCTGTACATCCAGTATTTTATGTGTCTATGCTTCGTAAATGTATCGGAGATCCTTCTAGAGTCGCATCAGTTGACGATGCTCAGGTCACAGAGCAGTTATCATATGAGGAAACTCCCAATGCTATACAAGATATACAGGTTCAGAAATTAAGGACTAAAGTCGTAGCTTCGGTGAACGTACTTTGGAGAAACAAAAATGTGGAAGAAATGACTAGGGAAAATGAAGAGGACATGAAGTCTAGGTATCCTCACTTGTTTCCTCTTCTAGAGGAGGATCCGACTGAGACATCACAGCCTTAAGGTACGAGTATGGATTCTTGTGTTAATTATTTTCATTGGTCGTGTCATGCCATTGTCATGGTTGATGATTGTGGCAATATATGGCATTTAATTATTGAGTTTTCTACATGAAGGGTTGATAGTAGTACTGTTACAAAGACGACTCAGCCAAACTTTATATAGATCCCGAGGAGTTAAACATTCGAGGACGAATGTTTCTAAGGGAGGAAGGATGTTTCATCCCGCATTTCGTACGTTAAAGTTTTGTCGTAAGTTAATCGACATAGACTCGGGAATGAGATTATTTTTGAGGTTATAAGCATTTATGATATTTATAACAGGCGATAAGTAAGTGCCGTGAAAGTTAAAGAGTAAACGAATCAAAGAAAATGAGTTTCGTTGAAGGTTGTCAATTTGGGATAAAATACGGTCTGAGCTATAATACCCGATATTTATGGACTAGTGCCATACATGACCATGATAGTAAGGTGTATAAGGTATGTTAAAAATGAGTAGTATTTTAAGTAATTTGGAATAATTCTTAATTATGTGCATAATTGGGTAATTATTGATTTTTAGTGGGGTATTAACTAATTAATTAGCATCTTTGGATAAGCCTAATGGAACTCAACGTGGCAGCAAAGGCCTTAGGCAAATGTGACTCTTAAGTTCATGTAAAATGTGGCATATTTAGAAGGTTTTTGTGGCTAAGTCACCACATAAGTGGGGCCCACACCCAAAGATATTAAAGGCCTCTCTAATTCACTTTGTATCTCTACAATGTAATGAAGAAAGCTTCAGCAAAGATTATTATGTGATAGCAACGTGATTTGCTACAAAATTCATACAAGAGTACTTAGCAACATGAGAATTGCGATTCTAAGGGAGTACGGTGCAATCTTTCTCAAGAATATCATACGGAATTTTTCCCTATTTTGATCTCGTCGTTACGTGTTTCGTCGTGATTGACGTGTGTTAGAGGGATTGTCAAGAGAATCGGCTCAGGTATGTTAAGGCTATCCCTTCTTTCTTTCTGGCATGATTCATACGATACAAACGAAATGAGTAAACGCACAGCTTTCATAAATGACTCTATTCATAGCAGTACTAGGGGTGCCTATGTTCTTGATTCCCCATGTAAATTATTATTATATCTTCTGTTCATGGGTCTCAGAAAAATACGTAGTTGATAAAATTTATTCGAAGGCATATTGGCCTTATGACATACCGAGAAGTCTTATAAACTTACTTCTTATGCATTTCATTCATTTATACATGTACATTAACCCATGACCAGATGGAATTATGTACACGTATATTATATGTATATGGGATATGGGAAAAGGTAACAGCATTATATACGCACCACCACCTGATCAGTTGGTATACGTTGATGATTTCGCCCACAGAGGTCGAGATGAGATGATATGATGGGATGCCCTTAGAGGATTGATTATATTATGTACACATATACATATGCATGATATGACATTTATACGCACATGCATGACTTTATAAATATTTCATGATTCAGAAAGTTATTTAGACTTACAGGTGGATTCCTTTACTCCATGTTTCATTTATGTCTTTTATGGACTGATTTTCATGCCTTACATACTCGGTACATTATTCGTATTGACGTCCCTTTTTCCTGGGGACGCTGCGTTTTATACCCGCAGGTGCAGGCAGACAAGTTGACGGTCCCCATTTTTTGGATCCTTGATCAGCGAGAGTTGGTGTGCTCAACTTAATCTGGAGCTGTTATTAATTTTGGTACGCTACTTTTGTATGTAGATATGGGTATGATGGGGCCCAGTCCTGTACTTTATACAGTTGTACACTCTATTAAAGGTCTGTAGACAGTCATGTATAGTTGGATAGTATATGGCCTTGTCAGCTTCTAGTTTTGGATATATAGTTGTCTATAGTAGCCTTGTCGACTCGCCCTACTGTATTCCGCATGTATATGTATATATGTCTTTTGGACAAGTTTTCCTCACGTATGTTATTCACGTGATTCAGCAGTTTAATGACAGATGTTATTCATGACCTACCCTTAATTAATGTTTATACCTTAGACGCATGCTTAAGGGTGTTCGACAGGTAAGACTCGGGCACTCGTCATGGCCCATCAGTTTGGGTCGTGACATTGTACCTTAGCTAATGTCAGCTTTTTTATCTCCTTAGTCATGGTGTCTAGATGGGCTTGCATGGATGTGTTAGATTCCACCTGGTGAACCCCAACTGATTTTCTCATGTCATTACTCTCAGTCGTCCACTGGTTAGAATCCTCAAATTCATCGAGGATTAAGACAACCTCCTCTGGCATTTTCTTCATTAGTAGACCTCCATGTGCAGTATTCAGAGTTCGTCGCGAGGACAGTGTCAGTCTATCCCAAAAATCCTGGAGTTGCATCCACAAATCAATTCCATTGTTGTGACACTTCCTGACTATCTCCTTGAATCGTTCCCAAAGATCAAAAACCGTTTATGTCTCCTTCTGGCAGAAATTATGGATTTCCCTTCTGAAATTTCCTGGTTTTGCAGCCGAGAAGTATTTGTCAAGAAACTTCTTGGTCATATCTTCCCATGTCCTTATAGAACCAGCAGGTAAGCTGCGAAGCCATTGCTTCGCGTCATCTTTCAGTGAAAAGGAGAATGCCCTTAAGTAGACAGCATCCTTTAATACTCCATTGTATTGAAAGGTTTTCATGATATCGTCGAAGTCCATCATGTGAGTATTAGGATCTTCGTACATCTTCCCTCTGAAAGTGCAATTATTTTGGATAGTTTTAAGCAAGCCTTGCTTCGATTCGAAGTTGTTAGCTGCTATGAATGGGGGTCTGACACTTGGCATTCCTTGATTATATACGGGCCTAACATAGTCATCCAATTATCTTCCAGGTCAGGGTGCTACATTCTTGAACTGTTCTTCGACCAAAGGTCGGTTTAGATTGAATCTTCGACCCCCATTGAGTTCGATTGTTTCATCAGCAATCCTCCGTGCAGCTTCTTATTGTGCTGCCTCCCTTGCAGCTAAGTCTACTCCTTCATTGTCTTCATTTGCCATGGTATCTTGAGTTGATGTTTGTCCCAAAAAATGTTCTGTTAATTCTTTTTCTTTTCTCAGATGTTGCGGGTATTTTTCTAACTTTGGTCGTATGGTATCACTTCCCTTGAAGAGGATCGAGTCATACACCAGAAGTGCTCTCACATATTCTTGCTTATGCTAAATTCTTGAAAGAGATCCTTACGAAAAAGAGGAAAATAGAGGAGACCTCAGTGGTCGAGCTCAAAGAGCATTGCAGCGCGATATTGTAAAATAAACTCCCACAAAAGTGTGAAGATCCGGGTAGTTTTACCATACATTTCTCTTTAGGTACTACTAATTTTTATAAGTCTCTATGTGATTCTGGTGCCTCAATTAATCTAATGCCTCTATCAATTTACAGGAAACTGGAGATGGAGATTGGAGAGATAAGGTCTGCACCAATATCTTTGCAGCTGGTAGACCAAACGACTCTAACACCCGAGGGAATAGTTGAAGATGTCTTAGTTCGGGTGGATAAGTTCGTATTTCCTAGGGATTTCATAGTGGTTAATATGGAAGTGAACAAGGAGGTCCCCCTCATCCTAGGAAGATCATTCTTAGCGATGGGTAGAGCTATAATAGATATACAAGATAAAAAAACTCATGCTTAGAGTGGGTGAGGAAACTGTGACTTTCAAGATGGATGTAGCAAAGGGGGCACAAAAAGACAAACCGGCTGCGAGTGTTGAATGGAAAGTGAAGGGTGCGAAAAAAAAGGTTGCAGTGAGTGAGAAAGTTAAGTGTGGGGTATACCCCAAGAAGGCTGAGAAGAAGCTATGTGCATGGATGTGTATCGGAGATCCTTCTAGAGTCGCATCAGTTGACGATGCTCAGGTCACAGAGCAGTTATCATATGAGGAAACTCCCAATGCTATACAAGATATACAGGTTCGAAAATTAAGGACTAAAGTCGTAGCTTCGGTGAACGTACTTTGGAGAAACAAAAATGTGGAAGAAATGACTAGGGAAAATGAAGAGGACATGAAGTCTAGGTATCCTCACTTGTTTCCTCTTCTAGAGGAGGATCCGACTGAGACATCACAGCCTTAAGGTACGAGTATGGATTCTTGTGTTAATTATTTTCATTGGTCGTGTCATGCCATTGTCATGGTTGATGATTGTGGCAATATATGGCATTTAATTATTGAGTTTTCTACATGAAGGGTTGATAGTAGTACTGTTACAAAGGCGACTCAGCCAAACTTTATATAGATCCCGAGGAGTTAAACATTCGAGGACGAATGTTTCTAAGGGAGGAAGGATGTTTCATCCCGCATTTCGTACGTTAAAGTTTTGTCGTAAGTTAATCAACATAGACTCGGGAATGAGATTATTTTTGAGGTTATAAGCATTTATGATATTTATAACAGGCGATAAGTAAGTGCTGTGAAAGTTAAAGAGTAAACGAATCAAAGAAAATGAGTTTCGTTGAAGGTTGTCAATTTGGGATAATATACGGTCTGAGCTATAATACCCGGTATTTATGGACTAGTGCCATACATGACCATGATAGTAAGGTGTATAAGGTATGTTAAAAATGAGTAGTATTTTAAGTAATTTGGAATAATTCCTAATTATGTGCATAATTGGGTAATTATTGATTTTTAGTGGGGTATTAACTAATTAATTAGCATCTTTGGATAAGCCTAATGGAACTCAACGTGGCAGCAAAGGCCTTAGGCAAATGTGACTCTTAAGTTCATGTAAAATGTGGCATAGTTAGAAGGTTTTTGTGGCTAAGTCACCACATAAGTGGGGCCCACACCCAAAGATATTAAAGGCCTCTCTAATTCACTTTGTATCTCTACAATGTAATGAAGAAAGCTTCAGCAAAGATTATTATGTGATAGCAACGTGATTTGCTACAAAATTCATACAAGAGTACTTAGCAACATGAGAATTGCGATTCTAAGGGAGTACGGTGCAATCTTTCTCAAGAATATCATACGGAATTTTTCCCTATTTTGATCTCGTCGTTACGTGTTTCGTCGTGATTGACGTGTGTTAGAGGGATTGTCAAGAGAATCGGCTCAGGTATGTTAAGGCTATCCCTTCTTTCTTTCTGGCATGATTCATACGATACAAACGAAACGAGTAAACGCACAGCTTTCATAAATGACTCTATTCATAGCAGTACTAGGGGTGCCTATGTTCTTGATTCCCCATGTAAATTATTATTATATCTTCTGTTCATGGGTCTCAGAAAAATACGTAGTTGATAAAATTTATTCGAAGGCATATTGGCCTTATGACATACCGAGAAGTCTTATAAACTTACTTCTTATGCATTTCATTCATTTATACATGTACATTAACCCATGACCAGATGGAATTATGTACACGTATATTATATGTATATGGGATATGGGAAAAGGTAACAGCATTATATACGCACCACCACCTGATCAGTTGGTATACGTTGATGATTTCGCCCACAGAGGTCGAGATGAGATGATATGATGGGATGCCCTTAGAGGATTGATTATATTATGTACACATATACATATGCATGATATGACATTTATACGCACATGCATGACTTTATAAATATTTCATGATTCAGAAAGTTATTTAGACTTACAGGTGGATTCCTTTACTCCATGTTTCATTTATGTCTTTTATGGACTGATTTTCATGCCTGGTTTTGCAGCCGAGAAGTATTTGTCAAGAAACTTCTTGGTCATATCTTCCCATGTCCTTATAGAACCTGCAGGTAAGCTACGAAGCCATTGATTCGCGTCATCTTTCAGTGAAAAGGAGAATGCCCTTAAGTAGACAACATCCTTTAATACTCCATTGTATTGAAAGGTTTTCATGATATCGTCGAAGTCCATCATGTGAGTATTAGGATCTTCATACATCTTCCCTCTGAAAGTGCAATTATTTTGGATAGTTTTAAGCAAGCCTTGCTTCGATTCGAAGTTGTTAGCTGCTATGGATGGGGGTCTGACACTTGGCATTCCTTGATTATATACGGGCCTAACATAGTCATCCAATTATCTTCCAGGTCAGGGTGCTACATTCTTGAACTGTTCTTCGACCAAAGGTCGGTTTAGATTGAATCTTCGACCCCCATTGAGTTCGATTGTTTCGTCAGCAATCCTCCGTGCAGCTTCTTATTGTGCTGCCTCCCTTGCAGCTAAGTCTACTCCTTCATTGTCTTCATTTGCCATGGTATCTTGAGTTGATGTTTGTACCAAAAAATGTTCTGTTAATTCTTTTTCTTTTCTCAGATGTTGCGGGTATTTTTCTAACTTTGGTCGTATGGTATCACTTCCCTTGAAGATGATCGAGTCATACACCAGAAGTGCTCTCACATATTCTTGCTTATGCTAAATTCTTGAAAGAGATCCTTACGAAAAAGAGGAAAATAGAGGAGACCTCAGTGGTCGAGCTCAAAGAGCATTGCAGCGCGATATTGTAAAATAAACTCCCACAAAAGTGTGGAGATCCGGGTAGTTTTACCATACATTGCTCTTTAGGTACTACTAATTTTTATAAGTCTCTATGTGATTCTGGTGCCTCAATTAATCTAATGCCTCTATCAATTTACAGGAAACTGGAGATGGAGATTGGAGAGATAAGGTCTGCACCAATATCTTTGCAGCTGGTAGACCAAACGACTCTAACACCCGAGGGAATAGTTGAAGATGTCTTAGTTCGGGTGGATAAGTTCGTATTTCCTAGGGATTTCATAGTGGTTAATATGGAAGTGAACAAGGAGGTCCCCCTCATCCTAGGAAGATCATTCTTAGCGATGGGTAGAGCTATAATAGATATACAAGATAAAAAAACTCATGCTTAGAGTGGGTGAGGAAACTGTGACTTTCAAGATGGATGTAGCAAAGGGGGCACAAAAAGACAAACCGGCTGCGAGTGTTGAATGGAAACTGAAGGGTGCGAAAAAAAAGGTTGCAGTGAGTGAGAAAGTTAAGTGTGGGGTATACCCCAAGAAGGCTGAGAAGAAGCTATTTGCATGGATGTGTACACTAGTTCGGGCACGAGGGATGGAGCCCAACTTCGACTCAAACCCCGACAAGATGTTCAGGAAAGTTTTCCTTACCTTTTGCTTTTAATTTGTCTGTCATAGGGGCATGCCACAATTTAAAGTGTGAGGGGGGGATGTATAGAATGTATAAATGTCTATGTGTGAGTATATATGTATAGAATATATAAATGTCTTTGCATGTTTTTGTAATTCATTTGATTGAAAATTTTAAAAGTTTTGATTTTTCCCGACGATGGATATCATTCGACAGGTTTCTTGAGGGATTAAGTCAAAAGAAAAAGACAAAAGATTTTTTTATAGGTAGCAACTGAATTCCCCCTTGGTTTTTCTTTCTGGCGCGGTTCTTTTACAAGGGTTTTATTTGAACTGGGTGTAGTTATATTTTTTTCAGGAGTAGGAAACCTTGTGTTGTTATTTGAAATGAAAGCAATCTATTGACTTCATTATGCCTTAAAAATAGTAAGTGCTTTAGTTATGACGCTTAGGCTCAGCTTTTGACTCTTGTATAAACACCTTAAATTGTATGATCTTAACTTTGCTTAACTACTTTGACTAGAGTGTCTTGATGAGTCCGATCCTGAGTGAGTTATGTACCATGTGCGTGTGAGGTTTTGGGTATTCTGTGCATTGCATTTGATGTCTAGAACTTGCCCCGTGTGTTTGCAAAGAGAAATAGTAGTTTTATTCAGTCTTGGAAGTGATATAGGCATTTCTTTGTTGAGCCAGTTATATGTTGTTAACCACCTAATTGTTATGTATCCTAGTTGACCCATTTGAGCCTGTAATCATATTTCTTTGGAAATCACATTACAAGCGTTTGAATTGATCATCTATTTGAACCTTCTTACCTCTCACGAGCACTTGAAATTGTTATGAACTTTGTAAAAGTTAAAGTGTGGGGTGTTAGTTTGGCTTTTGAGTGGAGCTATTGAATTAAGGAGAAATGTACATTGTTTTTAAAAAGTAAGAGACACTCAAAATTTTGTGGTAATTCTTAATATATTTGTGCTAAAAGAAGTTGGGAGTTGACATATAATAATGTAATGGTTGAGTTATGGTTTGACAAAAGTGTGGGATTTTGAACGGTCAATTGTATGTATTAAAGTGCTTAGGGAGGTGTAGTCAATATATCTAAATGTATCCTACCCATCCCGCAGCCTACATTACAACCAAATAAAGTCCTACTTGATCCTTGACTAAATGAGCTCAATTCGTATAGTAGTACATTACAGGCAAGCTTATGGTACGTCTTTTGTGGTACATGAATGTCATTTCTGAGAGTGAGTGAATTCTTTCCATCTTCAGTTCCTAATTGTTCTTAAACTTTATTATGTGTCGAACTACTCTTTATTGTTGTGTGAGAGGACTTGATTCACGAAGGAAACGTAATGTCGTTAACCTCTGTGTTAGAGCAAGTGAGCGGGTTGTGAAAAATGCATGGTGCTGTTGAGTCAAACCTTGAGGCGAGAATGTTACAGTATTGTGCTTAATCTGTTTCGATTATTCTTGGTGAGATGAGTTAGAAGAGTTGCTTAAAAAGGTCGTGTCTATGTGAAATATAGTTTAATTGCTCGATGACGAGCAATGGTTTAAGTATGGGTGTTGATGGTAGACTATAATCCCGTGTTTTAGTCGCTTATTGTACTCTAATTCACTGTACTTTACTTATGTTGAGCTTTAATTAGTAGTGTTTTGCACTTATTGTGTGTTTTATGCCGTGTAGGAGTGATTCTGAGTTATTTAGATGTTAAGCAAATTTGGCCTATTTGGAGCTTTGAATTCTGAGTAGAAGCCCAAGGATTAAACCGAGATCGCGTTCAGGGGTCGAAGACCAAGTCCAGATGTCAAAAATTGGAGAAACGAACTTACTCTAAGAAAACTGCACAGTCGCGCTGCATTGGGCACCGCGACAGTGCAAATTATGCCCAGAAAGTGTTTTGTGAAGTGTTCTGGAAATTGCCACAAGCGTGTCGCATGGTGCGGCGCGGTAGTGTAAAATTGTTAGAGTAACTTCCCATTTCCGCTAAAAAGGGTAATTTCATCCGGGGTTTATTGGGGGATGGCTTAAACACACGGGAAAACACCATTTTTGAGGACTTTTGACACATTTTCGACCTAAGGAGGCTAAGGAGGAGTTGGAAGAACACAAGCACACGGATTTAATCATTCCTTCCTCACTCAAGATCCGGGTTTGGATTAAATTTATGTTTTCTTATACTTTAGTTACATTTGTGAATAACTTCTCCATGTCTATGGAGTAGATCCTTTTGGGTTTTGATGGTTTTGGTGTATTGATGATCGTTTGTGGATTATAACTCTATTTTTATGTATTTGAATCGTTTTTGGAAGATTTAATTATTGCATCTATATTTACTTATTCTTGTAATCGAAAGAGACATAACTTGTGATATCTTTGCATTATATTGTTGGTTGAGTTCATAGATTCTTCTAAGTAATCGAAAGAGGCTAGTTGAATCATTGATTAAATCTAGTTAGGAGAATAATCGAAAGAGGTTTTCCTAAAGACCAATCCATTACGCATTCTTGCATATCTTCATAGTGCTTAAATTGGTTCATCTCGTGAGGTTAAGACTTAATCGAGAGAGGAGTTTTTGTTGAACGTTTGAACTAATAATAGAGTTAATTCGAAAGACTAACTTGGACATTGGAAGTGAATTATCTAGAGTTAGATCCCGAACAATTATCTTGCACTTATTCTGTCAAAACTCTATCCTCTTCCACTTATAACCTTAATTGATTGTTTCTTGTTTCGATAGTCACTAGTCAATAGCTGTAGATTTTAGATTCTTAGTTAAATTTTATTATATATAAATCTCAATTGTTGATCCTCCTGGATAGTAATCAAGCTAGAAACTACGAGAATACTATTTAAATCCAATCCTTGTGGACACGATATTATACTATACTATCTTTGACTAGTGAGCACAAATTAAGTGTGTGTTTTGCGCTCATCAAATATTGGCGTCGTTGCCGGGGATTGGCAATCAATAGTGTTTGAAATAGTTTGTAGTGCTAATTCAGGAATCTATTTTTATTTTTTTTTCCATTTATTTTGTTCGTCACGGGTTTCTCCTCTGTGTGCATGCAACATGTTAAGCCCGTAGTGTATGACACGAATTTCTTGTAAAGACGTAATACCCTACAAATTGGAATTGGAAAACCACCTACGGCAACTGAGGAAGGAGAAAGAGTTCACCGTAAGGTTCTTGGGGCAACCTTCAACCCAAGAACGCATGGCTAATAACGATGACAATGAGGTAGAGGCAGATGCAAGGATAGTTGCTGAGGAAACTGTCGAAGACAATAGGGGTCAAAGATTCAATCTAAATCGACCCTTGATTGAAGACCAATTCGAGAATGCGTTACCAAGGCCTGGTAGAGCATTGGGTGACTATGCCAGACCAGTCTACAATCAAGGATTGTCAAGTGTTAGACCAGCTCCAATTGCAGCCAATAATTTCGAGTTGAAGTAAGGTTTGCTTCAAACCATTCAAAACAACTGTATTTTCAGAGGAAAGATGAACGAAGATCCACACACGCATCTGATGGACTTCGAGGAGATTATGAACACCTTTCAATATAATGGGGTGTCACAAGATGTAGTGTATTTAAGGGCATTTCCCTTTTCATTTAAAGATGATGCAAAGCAGTGGCTTCGAAGCTTGCCAAATGGATTAATTAGAACATGGGAGGAAATGACCAGAAAATTTCTTGATAAATATTTCTCCTCAGCTAGGACGGGCAAGTTTAGACGGGAAATACATAACTTCTGCCAGAAAGAGAGTGAAACTATTTTTGAAGCATGGGAGAGGTTTAAGGAGATAGTTCGAAGGTGAAAACATAGCGGAATTGAAATATGGATGCAACTTCAAGATTTTTGGGATGGATTGACTCCGACCTCGCGTAGAACATTGAGCAATACAATTGGAGGCCCTTTTATGAAGAAGACTCCAGCGGAGATAGTTAAAATTCTTGATGAGTTATCTGAATATTCTAATCAGTGGCCCTCTGAGAGTGTGGAAATAAGAAAATCAACAGGTGTTCACCAAGTTGATGCTACTACATCTGTGCAAGTACATCTTGATGTTATGGCTAAAGAAATACGAAAGCTAACTGTAGCTTCGATGCAAAATGTACACCACGCAGCTTGTGAAATATGTGGAAGAGGACACCCTACTCATGAGTGTCAAGCCTCAACTGAGAAAGTGAATGTTGTAGGAAACTATAATTTTAATGTAATGGGTCAGAGGCACCCCGGCTTTTCATGGAATCCACCTGGGGGTACTAAAAAAGCATGGCAATAAAACAACCCTAGATTCCAGGAACAAGGAGCTCCAGGTTTTCAAAATCAGCAGAGGCAGCAGTATCAATCTCCACAGTCGAATCAATCGTGGAGAAATGCCACATGTGGTAGGGTAGTAGGCTGGTCGCTCGTCGTTGCAATTTCAGGTTAATTGATAAATTTTTGATTCGGTGTGTTATGGTATATTTGGGGGTTTTGTTGTATTGAAGGTCCCGAATTTTAGTTGGGTTATATTTAAGCTGTTAATTGTATTGTTTTTGTATTTCGCCTATAGTAGGCTTGAGGGAGCAGTAAAATCAGGGGAAATGCTGCCCGTTTTATTTTAAGAATCGAGTTATCGTTTGAGATACGTGATATACTAGCGCCATCTAAGTTGTACATGTATTTCTATGTTATAGGGTTGGCGTGCTAGTTGTCGTAAACCTGTTGTTCAGTTGCATTGACGACTTGAGGTATGTTAAGGCTATCCATTCTTTTCTTTTGGCATGATCCATATGATACAAACGAAACGTGCAAATGCGGAACTTTCATAAATGACTCTATTTGTAGAAGTAATAGGGGTGTCTATGTTCTTGATTTCCCATGTGTCCTATTATTATATCTTTTATTCATGGGTATCAGAAAAATACGTAAGTTGCTAAAGTTTATCCGAAAGCATATTTATCTTATGACATTCCGAGAAATATTACTCACTTACTTCATTATGCATTGCATTCATTTATACATGTACATTGACCCATGACCATATGGCATTATATACGCGTATATTATATGTGTATGGGATATGGGAAAAGGTTATGGCGTTAAATACGCACCACCACCTGATCAGCTCGTATATGTTGATGATTTCGCCCACAGTGGCTGAGATGATATGATGGGATGCCCTCAGAGGCTTGATGATGTTATGTATGCATATACCTATACATGGTATGACATTTATACACACATGCATGACATTATAAACTTTTCATGATTCATAGAGCTATTCCGAATTACAGGTTGAGTTCTTTACTACATGTTTCTTTCATGTCTTTTATATACTAGTTTCATGCCTTACATACTCGGTACTTTATTTGTATTGACGTTAGTTTTGCCTGGGGATGATGTGTTTCATGCCCGCAGGTCCTGATAGACAGATTGAGAGTTCTCCTAGTAGGCTATCAACTCAACGGAAGGTGTTTGTGCACTCCACTTGCTCCGGAGTTGCCTATTTGATCAGTATGATTTGGACATGTATGGATTGGTATGGCGCAATCCTGTCCCGACCTTTATGACGTTTATGTTCTCTTAGAGGCTTGTAGACAGATGTCATGTATATGGATACTTGTATGGCCTTGTCGGCCTATGTTTTGAGTATACAAATGATCATGTCGGCATTAGAGGCCCGTATGTCACATGTATAAGTTTCTATATCATATCCTATGTCTAGTATTCCCTTATGTTTTATTCTACTTATCTCATGATGGCCCTTCTGGCCCATTTACCCATCACGGTATGATAAAAAAATATATTACGTTGGTACTCGGTAGTGTAAGGCATCGAGTGCCCGTCGCGGCCCTGCGGTTTGGGTCGTGAAAAAAGTGATATCAGAGCAGTTCTGTCCTAGGGAGTCTACAAGCCGTGTCTAGTAGAGTCTTGTTTATGGGTGTGGTTTGTACCATACTTATAAGCAGGAGGCTACAAGGCATTTAGGACTATCACTCTTTCTTCTTACTCTAGATCGTGAAGTAGAGCTCAGTTTTAATAAATTCTAACTCCTAAATTCTATTTATTCGTTATACAATGACATCTACATCCAGAAAGATAGTTGGTAAGAGATTGAATGTGGCTGTGCAAGAGTTCAGTAAGAGGAACTCAATTTTGCATCATGCTTATGATGAGTAAATGTAAGGTCTTCAGTAGATTATATGTGTACTACGATGTGTAAGCTTCTTGATAAGGAGTCCTAAGGCATGAATATCTATCCACCCATACGGTAAAAAGAAACGAGAGGATCAGAAGGTAGATACAAGTTTCAACAAGTAAAATAAGTAAGGTGAAGAAGGATACGAGGTACCCAGTTAGTGAAGATTATCGGTATTTACAATTCAGGCAAAGAAATATAAACATTCTGAGTTACTTTCAACATTAACAGATATACTTCATAGTTAAGAAAATATCTACTTTCTGTATTTAATCTTTTATATATCAAGAAATGTTGATAAATTCGTTTCCTAATAGTTAGAACTCACGGGACAATGATCGGAAGCCGTAAGTTCAATTTATTTCACTTTTAGTGGACTGTTGTGTAGTCCACACGTATTGGCCTATTGTACTGCTGATTTATGGTGTTTGGAAGGATAAAAGGCGTGGAGAAATGCCACATGTGGTAGGGTAGTAGGCTGGTCGCTCGTCGTTGCAATTTCAGGTTAATTGATAAATTTTTGATTCGGTGTGTAATGGTATATTTGGGGGTTTTGTTGTATTGAAGGTCCCGAATTGTAGTTGGGTTATATTTAAGCTGTTAATTGTATTGTTTTTGTATTTCGCCTATAGTAGGCTTGAGGGAGCAGTAACATCAGGGGAAATGCTGCCCGTTTTATTTTAAGAATCGAGTTATCGTTTGAGATACGTGATATACTAGCGCCATCTAAGTTGTACATGTATTTCTATGTTATAGGGTTGGCGTGCTAGTTGTCGTAAACCTGTTGTTCAGTTGCATTGACGACTTGAGGTATGTTATGGCTATCCATTCTTTTCTTTTGGCATGATCCATATGATACAAACGAAACGTGCAAATGCGGAACTTTCATAAATGACTCTATTTGTAGAAGTAATAGGGGTGTCTATGTTCTTGATTTCCCATGTGTCCTATTATTATATCTTTTATTCATGGGTATCAGAAAAATACGTAAGTTGCTAAAGTTTATCCGAAAGCATATTTATCTTATGACATTCCGAGAAATATTACTCACTTACTTCATTATGCATTGCATTCATTTATACATGTACATTGACCCATGACCATATGGCATTATATACGCGTATATTATATGTGTATGGGATATGGGAAAAGGTTATGGCATTAAATACGCACCACCACCTGATCAGCTCGTATATGTTGATGATTTCGCCCACAGTGGCTGAGATGATATGATGGGATGCCCTCAGAGGCTTGATGATGTTATGTATGCATATACCTATACATGGTATGACATTTATACACACATGCATGACATTATAAACTTTTCATGATTCATAGAGCTATTCCGAATTACAGGTTGAGTTCTTTACTACATGTTTCTTTCATGTCTTTTATATACTAGTTTCATGCCTTACATACTCGGTACTTTATTTGTATTGACGTTAGTTTTGCCTGGGGATGATGTGTTTCATGCCCGCAGGTCCTGATAGACAGATTGAGAGTTCTCCTAGTAGGCTATCAACTCAACGGAAGGTGTTTGTGCACTCCACTTGCTCCGGAGTTGCCTATTTGATCAGTATGATTTGGACATGTATGGATTGGTATGGCGCAATCCTGTCCCGACCTTTATGACGTTTATGTTCTCTTAGAGGCTTGTAGACAGATGTCATGTATATGGATACTTGTATGGCCTTGTCGGCCTATGTTTTGAGTATACAAATGATCATGTCGGCATTAGAGGCCCGTATGTCACATGTATAAGTTTCTATATCATATCCTATGTCTAGTATTCCCTTATGTTTTATTCTACTTATCTCATGATGGCCCTTCTGGCCCATTTACCCATCACGGTATGATAAAAAAATATATTACGTTGGTACTCGGTAGTGTAAGGCATCGAGTGCCCGTCGCGGCCCTGCGGTTTGGGTCGTGAAAAAAGTGATATCAGAGCAGTTCTGTCCTAGGGAGTCTACAAGCCGTGTCTAGTAGAGTCTTGTTTATGGGTGTGGTTTGTACCATACTTATAAGCAGGAGGCTACAAGGCATTTAGGACTATCACTCTTTCTTCTTACTCTAGATCGTGAAGTAGAGCTCAGTTTTAATAAATTCTAACTCCTAAATTCTATTTATTCGTTATACAATGACATCTACATCCAGAAAGATAGTTGATAAGAGATTGAATGTGGCTGTGCAAGAGTTCAGTAAGAGGAACTCAATTTTGCATCATGCTTATGATGAGTAAATGTAAGGTCTTCAGTAGATTATATGTGTACTACGACGTGGAAGCTTCTTGATAAGGAGTCCTAAGGCATGAATATCTATCCACCCATACGGTAAAAAGAAACGAGAGGATCAGAAGGTAGATACAAGTTTCAACAAGTAAAATAAGTAAGGTGAAGAAGGATACGAGGTACCCAGTTAGTGAAGATTATCGGTATTTACAATTCAGGCAAAGAAATATAAACATTCTGAGTTACTTTCAACATTAACAGATATACTTCATAGTTAAGAAAATATCTACTTTCTGTATTTAATCTTTTATATATCAAGAAATGTTGATAAATTCGTTTCCTAATAGTTAGAACTCACGGGACAATGATCGGAAGCCGTAAGTTCAATTTATTTCACTTTTAGTGGACTGTTGTGTAGTCCACACGTATTGGCCTATTGTACTGCTGATTTATGGTGTTTGGAAGAATAAAAGGCGTGGAGAAATGCCACATGTGGTAGGGTAGTAGGCTGGTCGCTCGTCGTTGCAATTTCAAGTTAATTGATAAATTTTTTATTCGAAGTGTTATGGTATATTTGGGGTTTTTGTTGTATTGAAGGTCCCGAATTGTAGTTGGGTTATATTTAAGCTGCTAATTGTATTGCTTTTGTATTTCGCCTATAGTAGGCTTGAGGGAGCAGTAAAATCAGGGGAAATGCCCATTTTATTTTAAGAATCGAGTTATCGTTTGAGATACGTGATATACTAGCGCCATCTAAGTTGTACATGTATTTCTATGTTATAGGGTTGGAGTGCTAGTTGTCGTAAACCTGTTGTTCAGTTGCATTGACGACTTGAGGTATGTTAAGGCTATTCATTCTTTCCTTTCGGCATGATCCATATGATACAAACGAAACGTGCAAATGCGAAACTTTCATAAATGACTCTATTTGTAGAAGTAATAGGGGTGCCTATGTTCTTGATTCCCCATGTGTCCTATTATTATATCTTTTATTCATGGGTATCAGAAAAATACGTAAGTTTCTAAAGTTTATCCGAAGGCATATTTATCTTATGACATTCCGAGAAATATTACTCACTTACTTCATTATGCATTGCACTCATTTATACATGTACATTGACCCATGACCATATGGCATTATATACGCATATATTATATGAATATGGTATATGGGAAAAGGTTATGGCGTTAAATACGCACCACCACCTGATCAGCTGGTATATGTTGATGATTTCGCCCACAGTGGCTGAGATGATATGATGGGATGCCCTCAGAGGGTTGATGATGTTATGTACACATATACCTCTACATGGTATGACATTTATACGCACATGCATGACATTATAAACTTTTCATGATTCACAGAGCTATTCGGAATTACAGGTTGAGTTCTTTACTCCATGTTTCTTTCATGTCTTTTATATACTAGTTTCGTGCCTTACATACTCGGTACTTTATTTGTACTGACGTTAGTTTTGCCTGGGGATGCTGTGCTTCATGCCCGCAGGTCCCGATAGACAGGTTGAGAGTTCTCCTAGTAGGCTATCAACTCAACGGAAGGTGTTTGTGCACTCCACTTGCTCCGGAGTTGCCTATTTGATCAGTATGATTTGGACATGTATGGATTGGTATGGCGCAATCCTGTCCCGACCTTTATGACGTTTATGTTCTCTTAGAGGCTTGTAGACAGATGTCATGTATATGGATACTTGTATGGCCTTGTCGGCCTATGTTTTGAGTATACAAATGATCATGTCGGCATTAGAGGCCCGTATGTCACATGTATAAGTTTCTATATCATATCCTATGTCTAGTATTCCCTTATGTTTTATTCTACTTATCTCATGATGGCCCTTCTGGCCCACTTACCCATCACGGTATGATAAAAAAAATATGTTACGTTGGTACTCGGTAGTGTAAAGCATCGAGTGCCCGTCGCGGCCCTGCGGTTTGGGTCGTGAAAAAAGTGATATCAGAGCAGTTCTGTCCTAGGGAGTCTACAAGCCGTGTCTAGTAGAGTCTTGTTTATGGGTGTTGTTTGCACCACACTTATAAGCAGAAGGCTACAAGGCATTTAGGACTATCACTTTTTCTTCTTACTCTAGATCGTGAAGTAGAGCTCAGTTTTAATAAATTCTAACTCCTAAATTCTATTTATTCGTTATACAATGACATCTACATCCAAAAAGACAGTTGGTAAGAAATTGAATGTGGCTGTGCAAGAGTTCAGTAACAGGAACTCAATTTTGCATCATGCTTATGATGAGTAAATGTAAGGTTTTCAGTAGATTATATGTGTACTACGACGTGTAAGCTTCTTGATAAGGAGTCCTAAGGCATGAATATCTATCCACCCATATGGTAAAAAGAAACGAGAGGATCAGAAGGTAGATACAAGTTTCAACAAGTAAAATAAGTAAGGTGAAGAAGGATACGAGGTACCCAGTTAGTGAAGATTATCGGTATTTACAATTCAGGCAAAGAAATATAAACATTCTGAGTTACTTTCAATAGTAATAGAGATATATACAATTGACCACTGGGAGGACAGTTAAAAATTTCATTTAAGAAGAAACCCTACGAGAACAAGGGCGCAGAGGTAAGTAACGAAGGATAATTATATGCAAGTAAGAATATCAAAAATTCTTTCGAGTATACGATGTAATAAGCTTGCAGCTTTACATGAGTCAAAGGGCCCCCCTAAATCTACAAAGAAAGACTAGCCGAGGAAATAAGGAAGAAGACTTCAACTTAAGCACAGTGACCTAAAGAGGAAATGATCTTGTAATAACAGTTTCACTACAACATTGTATGCACTCCATAAGAAAGTGGCACCTATCGTGGCTAATGAACGGGAAGAGAAAAAAAATCAAAAGCTGATATTTGAGATCATATGAGTTACAGGAAATTTCAGTATTTGTGGACAATGAGATAAGCCAAGTATTCATGCAACAAGTGGCTGAACGACCAGGAAAAGTATTATCTTACATTTAAAGATAGATGAGAAGGCACGAAAGGAAATCTATGGTGCTAGCAATTTAAAGGAAGATTGTGAGTAGTATGAATAGATATGTGTAGGTCGCAAGCTAAAGTATCGTAGAGCGATAAGGGTTTAGGTATATAGGAGTAAGGATAAGTAAATATGAGTGAGAAGGTGACAAGAATATGTAAGGCCTCGGGATTAAGCCCATCAAAACAAGAGAGCTAATGGTTTTCATAAGTTAAAGAAAGCTCAGTATAGCTTGAATTAACTCGGAGGAGTTTAAGACTAGGTGCATTTAGAAGAGATGAAATGATGCCCTGGTAGTAAAATAAGGGTGTAATTGTGATTGATAAAAGGATGAAGTCTAGGCATTTGATTGAGTAATAATTTAGAGAAAAGAAGATTTCATGAATTGCACAAGATTAGAACCCATACGATGAATAACGTTGGGATGTTATGAAATACGGTTATTGAAGTATAGTATTGTCCCTAGGTGGATCATGCAAATCACTTCAAATGTTCCCCGATGCGACGTGAGCCCTAGTGACAAGGTATTACGTAAGAGGTTTCAAGTTATCAGTGGTAGATTATAGATCAATATTAAGGTGAATCGACAATACAGGGGTAGAGGTTCTAATGTATGGGATGCGATTAGGCCGTCATTATTAAGATGAACGATAATTAGGAAGCATTAAAGGACTTAGATTTATACATATAGATAAGCAACGAGAGAGTAACCTAGAGTTGGGTAGTATACCTCAATAATAATAAACCGAAGTAAGAGTTGTGGTATAGTATGACCTACCTAGTTGTAGTAAAGCCATAAGCATAGATAATTGAGGCTATGAAACAAGATATAGCAATAGTTGTAAGTTCGACAAAGTACCGAGTGAAGAACTTCAGTACACCTATAGATTCCCAGAGGGGCGGCTTGTCATAGTTATGTATATGTTCACATAGTGAGGCCTAGAGATTGGCTAAAAGCTGGAAGAAAAATGAGAGAATAGACGCATAGGCGCACATACAAGGACAAAGTCATACAGGCTGTATGACAGAAGGTAGCAACAGTTATGAGATTGGGAGAATTTTGATCATAAGTCGTGGTGTGAGAAAGAGACCTAAAGGGGGGAATGCCCTGACCTTTGGATTTATTCACAGAACAATTGCCTTGATGGCAAGGAAAATATTAAAGAATTCGCAAGATCTGTAGGTTATGAGACTGATAAGCACATCAGTCAACATTCGAGGACGAATGTTCCCAAGGGGGGAATGATGTGACACCCCGTGTTTTCGTACGTGAGAGTATATCATAAGTCAATTGATGTAAACTCAGAAATGAGATCATTTTTTAAAGTATATATGGTAAGTTAATCATGTTACCTTGGAGGTTACAAATCTTTAAGATCATAGATAACAAGTACCAAAAGGGTTGAAAGACTTAGAAGCTAAGCAAACTGAAGAAAATAAGTTTCGTAGAATGTCGACAAGTTGAGAATGTTATAACATGTACTTTTGGGGTGATAATAAGGTTCTTACCATAATAAGGAGGTTATTTTATGAGTTATTTTAGTCGTATAATAGTCGTGTATTACATTTTGAAGTCAAGAAAGTTGTGGAACAAAAGTTGGCAAAGGTCATGACAAGTTACATTCATAAATGTGCTGAAACTCAGGTCAAATGTAGCGGAGCATTTCTCCCAATATAATTGGGGATGATCCACATATAAAATTGAAGATCTACGAGTCAAATTTCTAACTCATTAAACCGTTTGTCGATACGACATCGGAGTAGAGAGATATTTGTAGTTTCGCGAGACTGCGTAGGTGACAAGTAGGTGTGTTACTAAAGCTTTTTGAGCAATATATTTTGTGTATTATATGAGGTCTTTTTGGGACATATTATATACCAAATTAAAGGTCATGGAATTTAGTTTCCAAAGATCTTAACCATTCATTCATACGACATTCGGATAAAAAGATATAAGCATCGGAAGATGGGCCAATGAGAAGGTGCCAAGCTAGCACCTCTTTGACTTTTCCAAACTTGATATATATAGGTCTTAGGCCGTGTTTATATTCATTTTGCCATAGAACACGACCTTAGAACACCCATAAACATATCCTTAAGCTCTATTCTAGGGTTTCAAAGAAGATTAACATCCCAGGTACGAAATCAAGAAGCGATAACACTAGAACGATCCCTACGACGTAAGTATCGCTATATCGCCTCTCTCTTTTTTGTAGTTTGAGTTTTGGAAGGTACTTCATAGTTAAGAAAACTTCTACTTTCTGTATTTAAGCTTTTATATATTAATAAAAGTTGATAAATTCGTTTCCTAATATTTAGAACTCACGGGACGATGATCGAAAGCCGTGAGTTCGATTTATTTCACTTTTAGTAGACTGTTTTGTAGTCCACTCATGTTGAACTATTGTGCTGCTGATTTATGAAGTTTGGAAAGATGAATGGCATGGAGAAATGCCACATGTGGTAGGGTAGTAGGTTGGTCTCTCGTCGTTGCAATTTCAGGTTAATTGATAACTTATTGATTGGGTGTGTTATGGTATATTTGGGGGTTTTGTTGTATTGAAGGTCCCGAATTGTAGTTGGGTTGTTTTTGAGTTGCTAATTGTATTGTTTTTGTATTTTGCCTATAGTAG
Source organism: Nicotiana tabacum (assembly GCF_000715075.1). Taxonomy (NCBI): domain Eukaryota; kingdom Viridiplantae; phylum Streptophyta; class Magnoliopsida; order Solanales; family Solanaceae; genus Nicotiana; species Nicotiana tabacum. The sequence continues at coordinate 38,868,376 of NC_134096.1, read as the reverse complement.
GATTTAGGGAGCAGTAAAATCAGGGGAAATGCTGCACGTTTTATTTTAAGAATCGAGTTATCGTTTGAGATACGTGATATACTAGCGCCATCTAAGTTGTACATGTATTTCTATGTTATAGGGTTGGCGCGCTAGTTGTGGTAAACCTGTTGTTCAGTTGAATTGACAACTTGAGGTATGTTAAGGCTATCCATTCTTTCCTTTTAGCATGATCTATATGATACAAATAAAATGTGCAAACGCGAAACTTTCATAAATGACTCTATTCATAGAAGTACTAGGGGTGCCTATGTTCTTGATTCCCCATGTGTCCTATTATTATATCTTTTATTCATGGGTATCAGAAAAATACGTAAGTTTCTAAAGTTTATCCGAAGGCATATTTATCTTATGACATTCCGAGAAATATTACTCACTTACTTCATTATGAACTGCATTCCTTTATACATGTACATTGACCCATGACCAAATGATGTTATATACGCATATATTATATGTATATGGGATATAGAAAAAGGTTATGGCGTTATATACGTACAACCACCTGATCAGCAGGTATTGTTGATGATTTCGCCCACAGTGGCTGAGATGATATGATGGGATGCCCTCAGAGGCTTGATGATGTATTGAACGCATATACCTATGCATGGTATGATATTTATACGCATATGCATGGCATTGTAAATATTAATGATTCACAGAGTTATTCAGACTTACATGTTGATTCTTTTACTCCATGTTTCTCTCATGTCTATTATTTACTGATTTGCATCCCTTACATACTCGGTACTTTATTTGTACTGACGTCCCTTTTGTTTGGGGACGCTGTGTTTCATGCCCGCAGGTCCCGATAGACAGGTTGAGAGTTCTCCTAGTAGGCTATCAGCTCAATGGAAGGTGTTTGTGCACTCCACTTGCTCCGGAGTTGCCTATTTGGTCAGTATGATTTGGACATGTATTGATTGGTATGGCAGGGCCCTGTCCCGACCTTTATGATGTTTATGTACTCTTAGAGGCTTGTAAACAGATGTCATGTATATGGATACTTGTATGGCCTTGTCGGCCTATGTTTTGAGTATACAAATGATCATGTCGGCCTTAGAGGCCCGTATGTCACATGTATAAGTTTCTATATCATGTTGGGTCATCCTATGTCTAGTATTCCCTTATGTTTTATTTTCCTTATCTCATGATGGCCCTTCTGGCCCACTTACCCATGACGGTATGATAAGAAAGATATATTATATTGGTACTCGGTAGTGTAAGGCACCGGGTGCCCGTCGCGGCCCTGCGGTTTGGGTCGTGACACGCGCCACATGGGGCGGTGCGGCAGTGCAAATTATGCCCAGGAAGTGTTTTGTGAAGTGTTCTAGAAATTGCCACAAGCGTGTCGCATGGTGCGGCGCGGTAGTGTAAATATGTTAGAGTAACTTCTCATTTCCGCTAAAAAGGGTAATTTCGTTCGGGGTTTATTGGGGGATGGCTTAAATACACGTGAAAACACTATTTTCGGAGACTTTTAACACATTTTCGACCTAAGGAGGCTAAGGAGGAGTTGGAAGAACACAAGCACAGGGATTTCATCATTCCTTCATCACTCAAGATCTGAGTTTGGATTGAATTTATGTTTTCCTATACTTTAGTTATATTTGTGAAGAACTTCTCCATGTCTATGGAGTCGATCCTTTTGAGTTTTGATGGATTTGGTGTATTGATGATTGTTTGTGGATTATAACTCTATTTTTATGTATTTGAATCGTTTTTGAAAGATTTGATTGTTGCATCTATATTCACTTGTTCTAGTAATCGAAAGAGGCATAACTTGTGATATCTTTGCATTATATTGTTGGTTGAGTTCATAGATTCTAAGTAATCAAAAGAGGCTAGTTGAATCATTGATTAAATCTAGTTAGGAGAATAATCGAAAGAGGTTTTCCTAAAGACCAATCCATTACGCATTCTTGCATATCTTCACAGTGCTTAAATTGGTTCATCTCGTGAGGTTAAGACTTAATCGAAAGAGGAGTTTTTGTTGTACGTTTGAACTCATAATTGAGTGAATTCGAGAGACTCACTTGAACATTGGAAGTGAATTATCTAGAGTTAGATCCCGAACAATTATCTTGCACTTATTCTGTCAAAACCCTATCCTCTTTCACTGATAACCTTAATTGCTTATTCTTTGTTTCGATAGTCACTAGTCAATAGTTGTAGATTTTAGATTCTTAGTTAAATTTTATTATTAATCATATAAATCTCAATTGCTGATCCTCTTGAATAGCAATCAAGTTAGAAACTACGAGAATAATATTTAAATCCAATCATTGTGAACACGTTATTATACTATGCTATCTTTGACTAGAGAGCACAATTTAAGTGTGTGTTTTGCGCTCGTCAGGCAACGACGCCAAAATTTGACGAGCGCAAAACACACACTTAAATTGTACTTGCTAGTCAAAGATAGTATAGATAAATTATCGTCTCCACGTGGATTGGAATTAAACAGTATTTGAATAATCTCCAGTTGATTACTATCCAGGAAAATTAACACTTGATTGGATATTCTTTTGCTATGATTAACTATTTAAGTTCAAGAGAATAATAATTGATCATTAAAAAGAGCAAGTGAGCACGAAGAAATATTTATGAGAAAAATAAGGGTAACTGACTAGATAGATGCACGATGACTGACTCAGGATCCAATTCTTGAGTTAATTCACTCTATAATACGATCGATTCTTACGAATTCAACCGATTATCAGATTACACTTGAAGCTAATATTCCTCTTTTGATTAAACACTAGTTTCAGTAATTAACCCAATTGAAGCATGGTAAACAGTTGCAAGAATTAAAATAATGTTTATGACCTAAAGGGTAATTTTTCCCTTATTTCTCGTTCAATCAACAATTCAAGAGGCTCCTTTGATTACCTATTTGAATCATGAATTTAAACTAGAGCATAAGATGTGCAGAAATTTAATATCAAATTTCTCTTTCGATTAAGCTAAATACTAAATAACTCCACAATACAAATCAAGCTCCATCAATTAATTCTAACAAGTATCAAGAATCGAATCCCTAATCAAGTTATTGAAACACCATATCTATCAACATCCAAATGGAAATTATTCCATAACAATGGAGTAGAATATCTCAAATAAGTTTAAGAACAAAGAAAACATCAATTCTAAAGATTTGATACTGTCACGCCCTAAAACCGTGGAGCACGACCGGCGCTCAACCGAGTGAACCCGACCGAGTAAGCCTATTAGATTTCTTCTATCCAACCTCATTCATGAATAAAGAGAATATATGTTTTCCTTAATTAAACAACAAAGTGGTCGTATCTGCAGTTACCAATTTCTTACCATAAGTTTTACCATTTTTAAAGTCTCAAATGGACAAGTAGTACAACCACAACATAGCATAGTTTGTCTTTCATAGTACCAATACACAACCCACAGTATGTCTACCGGGCCTCTATAGATAAAGAAGAGTACAATGATAATACCGGCAACAAGGCCCCGGCTATACCTCAACCATAATATATAAAGATCAAAAGATACATGATCCTGGGATGAAGTGGGGCTCACCAAGTCAGCTGGGAAGAAGATGTACTGCTATCACTGATCAATGTCTCCTACTGTGGAACCACCTGCATCCATTTAAAGATACAGCGCCCCCGGCAAAAGGGACGTTAGTACCGTCGAATAGTACTAGTATGAAAACTAAACACCAATTTAAGAATTTAGAAATACAAGATAATTATGATGAACCAGTGCGGTAATAGAATAATATAGATAATTGTCTCAACCATAACAAGCTTATTAAAAGCTATCAACAACATTTATAGGATTTAAGATGAGATCCTATATAACCATCTTCACACAAAGCGGCCTCCGCCACCTCACCCGATGTATGCAGGTGGAGGTGTACGTACAATACCACAACTCTAATCAAGTGGACCTTCTGCCTCACCTCAATGTATGTGGGTGGATGTATAACCACAGTACCAAGAACCTACACAAAGAGGTTATGCCGCCTCACCCCAATGTATGCGGGTGGAAATGCATCAATGATACCAATACCAACACAAAGCGGCTATGCCGCCTCATCCCAATGTATGCGTGTGGTGGTGCCACAACAATACCAAAACCATACACAAAGAGGTCGTACCGCCTCACCCCAATGTAAGCGGGTGGAGGTGCATGTCACACAATATCATAATCCCTACACAAAGTGGTCATGCTGCCTCACCCCAATATATATGCGGGTGTAGGTATATCATAATCACCACACAAAGCGACCATGCCGCCTCACCCCAAGGTATGCGGGTAGAGGTGTATCACAATCACAATCTCTACACAACTTAGCATAATACCTTTCACATAAATCACGACTAGAAATTATAACATGTGGATACGTAATCCATAGTTTGAGACACATCCTTAATTTATAATGCAATATGATAAGAGTATTTGAAATATGAATTGAACATATATCTTCATCACAAAACTTATCGGAATACTTGATTTATAATCAACATCTCGAAACTTACAAGGATAATGAGAATTACAACTTTTAAAGAAGAGTTTAGCCAACATTCCTCAATTGAGCTTCCTTAAACTCTAAAACGTTTCGGAATTCTTAGCAACTTCAATCTATTTTAGAAATATAACAAATTGAATCACAATTAGGAAGATGATCATGTTTCTAGCTCATTCGAGCATTTTATCAAACACAAGGTGTGCATAAGGTTTCAAGGTCCCTTTTATGGAGGATTCCATCATCCCACAACCCAATCTTTACCATGCTTAGTTCAACAATCTTCCTACACTCCTTGATATCACATGCATGTAAAATAATCAACTCGCATTCCCAAACATTATCTTGCTAATTACCCATGTTCAGATAATTTCGAAATTAGGGTTTAGGATATTGAATCTTACCTCTAGGATGAAGACCTAGTGAGCTTGCCTTCTTAATCTTTCAAAACTTGAGCAAGAATTGAAGAACAAATATTGGAGAACACCTTCTCACTCTAGGGCACCCTCTCTCACTCTAAAATATCAGATAATAGCTCAAAAATGACCCAAAAAGTGTATTTAACGAAATAGGGTCGGGTTTTAAAAACTCAAAAATGGAGCTCCGGAACAATGTATGTGATCGCATAACCGATATGTAGACCGTATATCGGTCGCATAGTTGGTTACAAAATAGCTAAAAGAACTGCATGTGCATGCGGTCACTTATGCGGTCCGCATAACCGTCATGTGATCGCATAATGCACCGCATAACTGTTATGTGGTCGCATAGTCGACCGCATAATTGCTTCCAATTAGCCCAATTAACTGCCTCACTTTGCGGCCATTATGCGATCCGCAGAGTGATTCTGCGGTCGCATAATGGACCGTAGAAATGCACTTTTCCGTCAAAAATATTTCTTTACTTTTCGGTGCATTGTTCAACCCAAAAAGTCCGAGCCGCGGTTCGCAAGCTCGTCGCGAAGATTTTCTACAATCCTCAAACACGTAAACCTAGTCCGACACCATGAAACATTATTTTCTTTGCAAAATTTACCGGGCTTACCACTTAAGTACTTCGAAAGTTTTCGGGGTGTTACAGATACAAACTCCCGTATTGCACCGATTGTAGATTGAAATCTTGATGAATTATCGAGTCTTCTCCCTTAGTGGCTCTCCAATCTTCTCTAGGTCAAAAGATCTCCCCTAAAGGTTCAGATTCCCTATTTTTTGGTAAGCTGGGCTTCATATAGATCGAAAAAAGTCATCTCCGAAATTACAAAAATAGGCTTGGGAGGAGTTTTCGGAGTTGGATGTGCGTGGCCGCGCACTTGAAGGTGTGCTCGCGCACTGGCCGCACACCTTGACTAGTGTACTACTTTACTTGCACTCCCAGTGCACGATCGCGCACCTCGGTGGCCTCCTACTCAATTCTTCGATTCTCTCGTTAAGTGCATTATTGTCCGTTGATCTCGGAACACGATCCCAACTATATCCGTAGGCTTTTACTCAGACTTCAAAGCTCTGAAATAGCTTGAATTCATTCCATAACATCTACAAAGCTCGGAATCACTCCTATAAGACATAAAACGCACAATTAGTATAAAACACTAGCGATTAAAGCTCAAACTCAATAAAAGTGCAGTAAATTAGAGTGCAATAAGCGACAAAAACATGCAATTATAGCCTACCATCAATTGGGAATAATAGAAATTAATCAAAAAATAAATTAAAGCTACTAACCTTTAAATTTGGAAGAGAAAATCTTTTGAAAAAATTGTCTCTTAACGAAGTCGAGGTCTCAAAAATGGAATAAAATGAGCTAATCTTAGAACCCTTCACTTATAATCCATCTCTAGATGTCGCAATTGCGAACAATAGCGCAACTTGCAAATACAAACAAGTGTTCGCAATTGCGAAGGACCTCTTAAGCCACAGATGTCGCAAATGCGATAGGCATGTCACAATTGCGAACATCACAAATACGATCCAAGCTTCGCAATTGTGAATCTCCCCTTCCCAACCTTGCAAATGCGATGTGATATTCGTAAATGCAAACCTCACATTTGCAAACTATTCTTCGCAATTGCGATAACAATAGCACCACCAATTGCAAGACTTACCAAAACAATCCAAAACCAATTCGAAACTCACATAAGCCCCTCGGAACCCCATCCAAACATCCAAACACGTATATAAACCTATCACAAACTTGCTCGTAAACTCAAAATATCAAAATAACATCAATAATTAAGAATCAAAGCATTAAAACTCAAGAATGTTAAATATTCATAACTCAAATTTCAAATTTTGACTAGAAGAGGTGAAATGACCTCGGGTCACCCGAGACCCAAAACAAACATACGTCTAAGTCCAAAATTATAATACGAAGCTAACAAAACCATCAAATCATTAATCCGGAATTATTTACCTAAAAGTCAAATATTGGTCAACTCCAACAACTTCATGCTTCCAAATGAGAAGGCTCCTTCCAAAACTCTTCCGAAACTTCGGAAATCAAAACCAACCACACACAAGTTTTAAAAATATCAAATGAACCTACTCGAAGTCTCAAATCGCAAAATAGAATGCTAGAACTCAAAACGACTAACCGGGTTGTTACACTATGTTGATTCAAAATTGTACAAATGACTTGGATAAGAGAAGATCTCTGACATGTTATGTTTTTATACTTTTTGGCAGGTCATCGTTTGGAAGATAACTTTGTAGTCTATTGTTACATTGTCTACCATAGAGGTTGAGTATATGACAATTACAAAAGTAGTGAAAGAAGTCATTTGGCTACAAGGTTTGATAAGTGATATTGGACAAGCTCTGAAGGAAACTTTAGTATTTTGTGATAGTTAGAGTGGTATTCATCTTGCTAAGAATCAAATATCCCATGAGCGGACGAAACATATTGAATTCATACATTATTTTATTTGAGATATTATATCAAAATGGGTTGTTGATGTGAAAAATATATTTACACATAATAATCCAACTGATATGATGACCAAGATAATCTCGGTCAACAAGTTTAGCTATTGTGTAGACTTGATTAGTGTGAGCAGTACTCATATGCCTTACGAGGGCTAAGGACAAGGTAGAGAGGCGTTCCTGTTGATGAAGAGAATTCAAGTGAAAGTAAAGATTTGTTTATTAGATTTTATGAATCTTAGTTATATTGGATTTCTAGTATTTTTAGGAGATCCATAATCCCAATAGATTTGGGATAGAAAAACCTATTGTCCTTGTAGGATTTTAGAAAATTATTCTCTTATAAGTTTAGGACTACTTGAGATTTATATATAGGAGTTGGAGGTGTGATTCTTTGTATTGTATTATTTGTACGATTCATAGCGGAAAACTCTCCATATTTATGCCCCGATGGCTAAGATCAGTCGAACCTCGTTAAATCCTTGTTTCATTTTTTCTTCTCTATTTGCTTTATGTGTGATTTTGTGCTAGTTAACCCACAATCTTTCTTAATATTTTATTTTTCTAATTGATAAAGAAAATTAAAGGTTGTGGCAGACTAATTAATTGGTAATAGTAGAATAATATTTTTTTGGTTTCCAATCCAGTATTTGATATTTGTACGGGGCTCGATTAAATTTGAATTCACACTAAAAAATTCTACATTAATAGATAAAGTGCTTCGTAACAAAAGCAATACTATGCTAAAATTTCGAACTCAAAACATACGACTAAAGATGTAGCAAAAGTTAACACTAGCAATATGCATGTCGAATGAGCGCTTTGATTGCGCTTGGGTGCAGTCGGCAATATGATTCTAAATAAACTTTACCACAGAGGAGTCTGCCATGTCTCATGTCACTTTTACTTTAACTCCCCCTTGCTTTCTGTATTGTGATACTTGCTGTTTGTTTGGGATCATTAGTATTTTAATTCTCTCTTTGGTTTTATTGAAGTTGTTTAACATTTTCAAAATGCTGTTTTTATGAAAAAGATTATTTGACTTCTGATGGGAAAATTACTAATATCGTCGAGTAATTTTCTTGAACTTATAATTGTGCTTTTGGCAGAGGGAGGGAATGGGTTCAAATCCAACATATGCACTGTGTTGCTCTCTATCTCTAACAGAAAATATTTACCTCCAATCTATATTCAACTCTCTAAATATTTATCAGTTAATTTTGATTAACTAATATGTATTCTTACTTTAATCAGTAACTCTTAATATTATATTTAATATAAATACAAGGATAAATAAATATGTGTTAGGTGCTTGTTCTGACTTTTTTATAGTATTTGATTTTTCTATTTCTTCATGGAAGAACAATAGTTTTACCATAATTGATTTTACCTTTTACGAAAAAGAAAATATGATTCTTCTATATTTGACTAATCATTTTTCTTGAAGGAAAATATTTTGAATTTCTATAAATTGAGGATCTTTCATTCTCATTTAGAAGAATCCACAATATTGCCACAAGACGTTTGAAAGTCTCGTTTAGGGGAGAACAAGTGTTAGTCTACTACTTATGTATGCCTTTTTGTGAGGTTGTTCTTTCGACATTTTATACTATTTTTAATATAGTAAATTGTCCATATCCGACGTGGATATGGGTCAACTGATCAAACTACATTAAATATTTATGTCTATTTTGCTATCAAATTTATTTTTGTCCAATATTTGCTTTACTATCTTTTGCACGACAAACCGTAACATGGATCTGGTGTGCATTTACTTGCAATTCTTTATTGAATTACTCAAAATGTACCTTTCTTTTTCACTGTTGGTATTTTTGAAAAGAAAATGATCTATGAAGTGTGATGATACAAAGCTAAACTCCCTTTGCTTCAAGCCGTTGCTTTTCTTGGAAAAAAGCAAACACATAAATGAATGAATAAATAAATAAATAAATAAAGGGGTTATTGTCAGAAGATTGCATTTCTGGGACCCATTCCTATTTTCCACAAAAACTGCTTAAATAATCACAACAGAATAGAATATATAAATGATCTCAACCACTTTTGCACCACTTGCTTTGCCTTTTGGTCTAAATGAGAGGTGGGATTGGGAAGGGGACTTTTCCTATCAATGCCTTTCTCGTCTATTTAATTAGTGGGCTCGAAATGGCTAGCAATGAAAGGGATGCTCGCCCTATTGGAATTAGAATTAAAAGTTGAAACATTGGCATTTTTTCCTTTTTTAAAAACCTTTTTTACTTGGTGATCCATGAATGTTTTTTTTTTTTTTTTTTGTTAAAACCAAAATCACTACCCTTGTTGGAAAAAAAGTTAAGACTTGATATTTTGGTGTCACAATAATTTGAAATAACTATTTGATTGATGCATGTGAATGTCCTTTGACAAGTAAATGTCACAATTACATCACTTTCACCTACAAGAACATGGACATATCATGAAGATGGCAAACCTAATTAAAGGGGATTCAACAATCCAACCATTTAGGTCACCCCACATTCAATGTTTTTATAGTATTCTTGATGGTCCCCATCCTAACCCAAAAGGTAGGATCCAAGTATCTTGGCCCATGTTTGTGCCCCTAAATCTTCGACTAAATGAGGGTGTGGGCCCTAATATCATTAAGAAATGGAAAGGGATGTCACCAGAAGTTATCCTTATTCCCCCACATTGACTTGAGATAGAATTTTAGTAGGATTGATAGAGGGGACAAAACCTAGCACAAAAAGTATGGATACTATCAAGGAATTGTGCAGGGGCCCAAGATGTGAAACTTAACCTTACCTTTGTCAGTGTGTGATTATGGCACATATCTGCTCTTCCTTCTTCAATCACCTTAAATTTGATTTGATGTTGCTTCGTTGTTCTCTTTCAAAACAAGTGCTCTTTGTGAAGTGGGGTCCATACACTATAAGCATGCGGTGGCAGACCCAGGATGTTGTTATCAAGGGGACTCAATAAATATAATAACATTATGGGAGATAGTAGTCAATAATAGAAATTATCGAGTAACACAAAGTGAATTTTGAATATATATATATATATATACTTGTATGTGTCTCAATTTTTAATCCGTTATAAGACTATAATTTTTTTTAAAGTCTTCAGTTTTAAATTCTTATATTTTACTCAAAAGATAAGTTAATACAATAACAATCTAATAATTTTGAAACACTATAAATATAAATAAAGTAAGAATTAAAATTAACAGACAATTTACTTGAACAATAAAGAAATAAACACACAGTTTAATAAAACAGTAAATAAATTTAAAAAGAACTAATTGCAAAAAAAGAAGAGAAAAAACGCAACTTTACATGAAAGTGCAAAATTAAGATATAAGAAACCAAATACACAAAATTCACTAAAATAAAACTTTTAAAAGCTAAGTATTATTTACAAATAATAAATAATTATAACAATTAAAAACAACTTTTATATGACAAATGGCAAATAATAAACCTCAAAAGGAAAAATAACCTAACAATTTTGACATACATATTAGTAGATTGTACTAAATTAATAATAGCCACAGTAATACAGGGAGAAGGGTACCGGTTGTACTGCGCAAAAATGTGAAGTGTGTGCATCCCCGTGATTTCCGAAAAGTAGAAATAATGGCATACGGGATTCGAACTCATGCCCTGAGCCATAAAATGACCGTGCTTGACCATTGAACTGCTAGTACTTTGCTGGACTAAATGAGTTCATTTTATTTACATATCACTTTGTGAATATAATTTATACATATAACTAACAAAAATATTCGGCGAAACGAGTTCAGTGGAACTCACTTGATACAACGTGGGTCCGCTCCTGCAAGTATGGCCCACAAATACAAATACTTGATGGAGAAAGGTGAAGTGGATTTGAGGTTGGAGACTTGGGGATAGGGTTATGAGAGGACCCCACACATGTAGAATAATAACCTCCCACATTGTGTTTACTTTATATGGGAATTTTCATGACTTTGTCATAAGCTTACTTTTTTGGTGAATTGGGATTAAAGGGTAAAGTAATGGAGTGGAATGAAAGCTAACTAAAGAGATTTGTTAATTGAATCATCAAAAGCAGATAACAATGAGTTGTTGGAAAGCAAAGACTTGTTGGAAAGAGATAATGGAGGAACAATCCAAACTATTCTTTCCACGGCATTTTTTGACAGATGGTTGATGCATACATCACTTTCTCCCACTATCCTAAAAATAATTCCATGTGGTCATCTTACAAGATTTCTTACAAAACATTATTTTGTGGGGTTTGCAGAGTTCACTATAAAAAACCACACGTTACAACTAAGGTGACTACTCAAATAATACTAAGGTTAACATCTATGGCAACATGATTATTATGCTTTACCTTTTCAAGATTTAGAACCTTAAAATCAATATTCACCCCACTATTAACTCTTTTTTTTTCCCACTATTAACTCAACTACCCAACATGTACAATTTAGTGGGTACACTTATTCTCATTGGACGGAGTGAGAGGTGGGGAAGAGGGGGGAGGGGTATGAACTTATGATATAGACATAAAAGGACTCTTTCAATATAAGTCTAGTGGGAATCCATTTCACTCATAGAACAGTTAAACTTTTTCTATGTGGAAATATTGATAGGACTTAAAGATCTATGCCAATTGATCTACTTGTCATCGAACACTAGAGAATTCATGGGTCCAAGGGAACTATATAATGTACTTTTTCACTTCTATCGTTTCATTGAAACAACATACGATATGATTTGGGAAAAAACGGATAATGGCTTGAAAGTGACCAACATAAAGATACTCATTACCTTCTTTAGTACTATAATAATTCAAAAGGTTTCACCATCACGCTTATTAGCTTTTCTAACCTTTCACTTCCACTTTCAATTATACTATTTCTAAAGACTATCACGCTTACTAGTACTATTGTTTTACCTTGCACTTTCACATGAGTAATTGCACACAATACAAATTCACCTTGAATAGTTTGTCATTATAAAGACCTCATAAAACAAAGGACCGAGAATATTCAGTGATATTTAACTTTTAAGATATTTTTGGACAATGGATTTGTATGGTCAAAATCGATTTTCGACCTTCGAATGATTAGTCAAGATTGGAACGTAATGGACCGAAAGCCGTCTTCATAATATCGAAATGAGATCCGAAACTAGGTTACCAAGCTCAAGTTTCGGGGACCAATTAAGTACCGAGCTCGAAATCAATACCGAGCTCGATTCCAAATCGAACTATGATGTGAGGCGGTGTTATCGAGCTTAAGAGCCAGAGACCGACTAATACCGAGCCAAAGTCAATACCGGGCCCCGAGTCAATATCGAGCTCGAGCCAATATCGAGCTCTAAACTTGGAAATCGACCAATACCAAGTCCGATCAAGATCGAGCCAAGAGACAAGAGCCGTTACAGCCGCACTAAGGGAGAGAATCTCGGCGGGAATTAGGGAAAAGTTAATCTATCATGGGATCTCCACTATGTATTTTTAATTATATCTAAAGTAGGATCCCTCCACTATAAGAGGGATAGTTATTATTTCTGTAGAGGGGGGACATCGAAGGCGAATCTTACACTTTCATATTATTCACAGAGAAAAACATACTGATATTCATATAGAGATTATCCTTTTTTGGAAGGTACATTGATTCATCTTGCTTGTTCATAAAATATTTTTCACTCAGTTTGGTTTGTATTTCATTCTTTATATAGTCAATACTCTATATATTTCTACTTACTTTTCTTATTTGTGCCAAGTTATACCACGTATCCTTAGAACTACATATAAATTCAACTCTATCCGTTTTTTGGCTAAACAGTTTGGCACCCACCGTGGGGCTAAGGATAACAGTGGTTATTTGGTACGAATCTTTGTAAAACACACCATTTTACACTTGCTCTTGGAAGTATCTTTGATTTCAGGTTGAAAACGACGAATTCTTAATTAATAGCCCTACCTATCGACAACGAAGTTGGCCTTCAAGATGAGAACAACAAGTTAACTCCCGGGGGCGAAAGGCCACTCGTCGATCCCATTGGAGCTCGGGTCGAAGAGCCAATAGACGTCAATTCTCATGCGGTCATCGAGGCGAACCAACATTCCGACCCTGAAAATAGCATTCATGGTGGAACTCGATCTGCAACTCGAAATATCCAAAATGCTGAAGAAAACGAAATCAGTTTGTGTATGATCTTCGAGATGTTGCAAGCTCAACAAGTAGCACTAGCCCAGTTGCAGAGCCAAACCCAGGCAACGACCAGACTGGAGCCCAATCCACCCCAAGAAGTCACCCACAAAACAGGACCAGCTATAGTAAGGTCAAATGAGCAAGAATCGGGGACTAGTCCCAAAATTGTTAAGATGCTCGAAGAACTGACAAAACTAATAGAGTCAGGAGAAAGTAGGATCGAAGAACCGACAAAAAGTGAAAACGTATAACTCCAAGGTCGATCAGATCTCGGGGGCACCTCCGATATTGAAAGGCTTAGATTCCAAAAAATTCGTACAAAAGCATTTCCTCCTGAGCGCGGCTCCTAAACCGATCCCAAAGAAGTTTCGCATGCCCGAGATTCCTAAATATAATGAAACAATCGATCCCAATGAACATGTCACCTCTTACACATGTGCCATCAAAGGGAATGATCTAGAGGACGATGAGATCGAATCTGTATTATTGAAAATATTCGGTGAAACCCTGTCAAAGGGAGCAATGATATGGTATCATTTACCGTCTAACTCTATCGATTCTTTTGCTATGCTTGCAGATTCTTTCGTGAAAGCACATGTTGGGGCCATAAAGGTCGAGACAGGGAAGTCAGACTTATTCAAGGTAAGACAAAAGGATAACGAGATGCTAAGAGAATTCGTATCTCGTTTTCAAATAGAACGAATGGATCTACCACCAGTCACAGACTATTGGTTTGTTCAAGCTTTCACTCAAGGTCTAAGCGAACGAAGCTCGATGGCTTCACGGCGGCTGAAGCATAACGTGATCGAGTACCCAGTTATTACTTGGGCCGATGTGCATAACAGGTATCAATCCAAAATAAGAGTCGAAGACGACTAGTTGGGTTCTGGGTAAGTTATTAAAAGGGCTGCCAACCGAGAACAAAGGCCGATCAGGGACCGATAGCGGCCGTATAGTGGAAATCCTACAAGCTCGGTGTGATAAACAACAATCAACTACCAAGCAATTGGAACGTGTCACGCCTAAAACGATACTACTGCTAAGGTACGATCCTCCCCTATTCAATTATATTTCGAAACTAACCCTTGCAGATGTTTGACCAAAGACATGGATGGATTATTCAACTCGAAGCCTTTAGGCCAGAAATCACGCGTTGCACTCTTTTTCCCTTAGACCGGTTTTTGTCCTAAATGGGTTTTTTCGGCAAGGTTTTTTAATGAGGCAACCATTGATCATGCTAACTTGGAACAATTCAACAGTACCCGAGGCCTCCTTACAATCAACCTCGAATACTGGGGGGCATTGTCATCGAATATATCAACGATGATTATCAAGTTCGGTGCAAAGGAAGTTACTTCGTTACTTCATGGCAACAGGGTCTCGACAGGAAAAATTGTAAGGGCCAAATGGTCAAACGATCCATGCCCATGTAGTTGGCCCGAGCCCTGGCAAAAAACATGAACACATGTATAATGACTTACAAAGAAAAATTTCTTCTTTACCGGTATGTTATATCCCAGAAAAATTCCTCTATTTCGAGATCTATTATGCAAACAGGCTTAAGGGCCGACCATTACCCCATAAATCGGGGACTGCCAACCGAAAAATCAACGAGATCGAGCACCACTAAGCCTAAGGGCTAATTTAATTTCGAGTTCGAGCAATCACTCACTCGACTACTAAGCCTACGGGCTACATTACTTCGAGTTCGAGTAAACACTCACTTGACTACTAAGCCTACGGGCTACATTACTTCGAGTTTGAGAAACACTCACTCGACTATAAAGCCTAAGGGCTACCCCGACTCGAGTTCGAGCAACCATTCTCACTCAGGGACTATCTACGAAGCCCAAGGGCTACCTTATTTCAAGTCTGAGCAAGTCCTCACTCGACTACTACGCCTACGGGCTACATTACTTCGAGTTCGAGCAATACTCACTCGACTATAAATCCTAAGTGCTACCCCGACTCGAGTTCGAGCAACCATTCTCACTCGGGGACTATCTACGAAGCCCAAGGGCTACCTTATTTCGAGTCCGAGCAAGTCCTCACTCAACTACTAAGCCTACGGGCTACATTACTTCAATTTCGAGCAAACACTTACTCAACTACTAAGCCTACGGGGTACATTACTTCGAGTTCGAGCAAGCACTCACTCGACTACTAAGCCTAAGGGCTAATCTTATTTCGAGTTCGAGCAATCACTCACTCGACCATAAAGCCTAAGGTCTACTCTTACTTAAAGTTCGAGCAAAAACTCACTCGACTATTAAGCCTAAGGGCTACTCTTACTTCGAGTTTGACCAAACACTCACTCGACTATTAAGCCCATAGGCTACATCACTTTGAGTTCGAGCAAACACTCACTCGACTATTAAGCCTACGGGCTATATCACTTCGAGTTCGAGCAAATACTCACTCAACTATTAAGCCTAAGGGCTACTCTTACTTCGAGTTCGAGCAAACACTAACTCGACTACTAAGCCTACGGGCTACATTACTTCGAGTTCGAGCAACACTCACTTGACTATAAAGCCTAAGGGCTACCCCGACTCGAGTTCGAGCAACCATTGTCACTCGGGGACTATCTACAAAGTCCAAGGGCTACCTTATTTCGAGTTCGAGCAAACACCCACTCGACTGCTAAGCCTACGGGCTACATTACTTTGAGTTCGAGTAACACTCACTCGACTACTAAGCCTAAGGGCTAATCTTATTTCGAGTTCGAGCAATCACTCACTCAACTAGTTGGAGCAATCACTCACTCGACTGCTAAGCCTACGGGCTACATTATTTCGAGTTTGAGCAAGCACTCACTCGACTACTAAGCCTACGGGCTACATTACTTCAAGTTCGAGCAACACTCACTCGACTTTAAAGCCTAAGGGCTACCCAGACTCGAGTTTGAGCAACCATTCTCACTCGGGGACTATCTACGAAGCCCAAGGGCTACCTTATTTCGAGTTCGAGCAAGCACTCACTCGACTATTAAGCCTACAGGGCTACATTACTTCGAGTTCGAGCAACACTCACTCTACTACTAAGCCTAAGGGTTAATCCTATTTCGAGTTCGAGCAATCACTCACTCAACTAGTTCGAGCAATCACTCACTCAACTACTAAGCCTACGGGCTACATTACTTCGAGTTCGAGCAACACTCACTCGACTACTAAGCCTAAGGGCTAATCCTATTTCGAGTTCGAGCAATCACTCACTCAACTAGTTCGAGCAATCACTCACTCAACTACTAAGCCTACGAGATACATTACTTCGAGTTCGAGCAAGCACTCACTCGACTACTAAGCCTACTGGCTACATTACTTCGAGTTCAAGCAAGCACTCACTCGACTACTAAGCCTAAGGGCTAATCTTACTTTGAGTTCGAGCAAGCACTCACTCAACTACTAAGCCTGCTGGTTACATTACTTCGAGTTCTAGCAACCACTCACTCGACTACTAAGCCTAAGGGCTAATCTTATTTCTAGTTCGAGCAATCACTCACTCGACCATAAAGCCTACGGGCTACATTACTTCGAGTTCGAGCAAGCACTCACTCGACTACTAAGCCTAAGGGCTAATCTTATTTCGAGTTCGAGCAATCACTCACTCGACTAACTAAGCCTATGGGCTATATAACTTCGAGTTCGAGCAAGCACTCACTCAACTACTAAGCCTACGGGCTACATTACTTTGAGTTCGAGCAATCACTCAATCAACTATTAAAGCCTAACGGCTACTCTTACTTCGAGTTCGAACAAACACTCACTCGACTACTAAACCTAAAGGCTACTTTTTCGAGAAACCAAATACACTCGACTATTAAGCCTAAGGGCTACTTTATACTTCAAGTTCGAACAATGGTTATAAAGTCTACAAGGTTCGACTTCGATCAAATTGCCTAAAGCCTCGAACTTATGAAAACTTTCATAAGGCATGAAAACAATGTTTTCACAAGGCAAAAAATGAAACAAAGACAAATCGGGAAAGGAAAAGATTTTCATATATATGAGTATTTACAAGGTCCGATCAGGACCCTACACAAAAAAGATCAAAAACAAAAAACCCTAAGGTTCCTGATTATCTCCGGGAGAAGCCTCTTCTCCATCGAGCTCCTCCCCCCTCTCAGACTCGCTCTTACTCTCATCATCATCATCATCATCATCATCATCATCATCAGAAGCCAGGGCTCCAGCATCGGCTTCAAGCTCTTTAGCCTTTTTATCTCTTTAGTGAGATTGAAACCTCGAGCATGGATTTCCTCGAGGGTTTCCCTCCGAGATTGGCATTTGGCGAGTTCAGCAACCCAATATGCTCAAGTTTGAGCGGTCTCGGCTGCCTTTCTCACTTGTACTTGAGCGGCTTCGGCATCAGCCCGATAGACGGCCATGAATGCATCTGCCTCGGCCTTTGCTTTTTCAGCTTCAGATTTGGCCTTGGCAAGTTCGGAAGCCAACCGAGCTTCAAGCTCCTCTATTTTTCTTGCTTGAACCGAGCTCCTCTCCTTCATACCTTGAAGTTGACTTTCGGCCGATGATAATTGGGCTCGAGAAGCCTCTTTCTCTGCAGCAAGGCGGTCCATACCTTCTTTACACCACAAGGTCTCCACCTTTATTATATCGACCTCCTCACAGAGCTGCCCGATCATCTCGAGCTTCTGCTGCAGCTGTGAGATCGAAATATTAGCCTCCGATCCTAAATCGAGCCCATGAGTTTTTAAGATTTTCATTACCTGCTCGGTCAGATCGGTCTGATCTTGGTGAGCCTTGGTCAACTCGGCTCGGAGGTCCTTGGTCTCCTCTTCTCTTTGCTCACAACGAAGTCTAAGGGCATTTCTCTCCTCCTTGAGCCTTCGGAGGTCGGCTTCGTACCGACTCAGCTCAGCTAGGACCAAGAACATGCTTCCCGATAAACCGTTGAGGCCTACGCAGAAAGAAAAGAAGTTAGAAGAGGAAAACAAACACATAGATAATACCAACCAAGAGAGTTAAGGCTTACCCGATTCAGAGCTCGCTACACTTCGTTAAAAAGGCCCGATGCCTCACCCAAGTCCTTCCTCGAGACTTCCAAATCGCTTAGGCCGGAAGCATCTTCGACCCCAGTAAAATAATCACGAAAGGGATCCTCCCTTCCGCGGCCTCCTTCGACAAAAAGGGTCTTCAAGGCCCGAGCCTCTCGAACCATTTCCTCAGAAAATGAGGGAAGAAGCGGGAAACCTCCAATTTCTATTGCCCCAAGTGAATCACTTGGGGAGTTCTCTCCATCTTGAGGGGCCTCAAGACCAGTCCCCACAGTTGTACCCACCATTGGCTCATTATGGTGGGAGGTAGCCTCAATCCTCGATGACTCGGGAACTTCGATCAATTCTCTTCCCGAGACTCCCTCATCGCAAAATAGAATATTTGCGGCCTTCATCGATTCAGTAGCCTTTGGAGCCTCGACGCTCATTTTCACTCGGGACATCAGCCCGAAGTCATCATCTTCTTCTTCTTCGTCTTCATCCCTTAGGCGCCGAACTGATTCTTCATTCAGAGAGATGATATTCTTTCTCGGCTTATGAGCTGTCCTCGTCTTATGCTCTGGAGCCTCGGAAGTAGAGGCCCTTTTTCTCTTATTGTCCTTCACCGGTTTTGGAACCGTGGCCGAAGTCCCTTCCTCGCCAGACGGGAACCTCATAACCGCATCTTTGCCCAGGCCTACACACAAGAAAATTAGTTAAGTATAGGAAAGTCATTTTGTTCGAATCATCGAAGACATGGGGAATAGGCTTACCATGATTTTTAGCCTCCCACCGGCCCTTTGATAAGTCGCGCCATGAGCGCTCGGCATATGTGGAGGTCGAAGCCAGGTCCCGTACCCAGCTCTTAAGGTTAGGAATGGCACTGAGCATCCACGCAACCGCTACATAACGAAAAAAGATATCAGTGAGAAAGAAACAAAGGAACAAAACAATAGGAGCTAACAGTAGAAATTATACTTACGCTTCATGTTCCATTCCTCGGGAAACTGCATCTTCTCGGTCGGGATTAAGTCAGAAGTCTTCACTCGAATGAACCTACCCATCCAGCCTCGATCCTTGTCCTCGTCAATGCTCGAGAACAACACTTTGGTAGCCGGGCGCTGGAGTTTTATTAACCCACCTCGATAGAGGCGGTGGATGTACAATCTAATGAGGTGGTCGAGGGTGAAAAACATCCCCTTGACTTTGTTCACGAAGAAGCATATCAGAATAACGATCCGCCAAAAAGAAGGATGGATTTGGCCTAGGATCAATTGATATTGGCGGCAAAAATCGATGACAACAGGGTCGAGAGGGCCCAACGTGAAAGGGTAAGTATACACACTTAAAAACCCTTTCACACAGGTAGTAATATCTTCTTCGGAAGCCGGGATAATCACTTATTTATTCTCCCAGTTGCAATCTTTCCTTAACTGTTTAAGATGTCCCTCTGTTATCGAGCACATATACCTCGATACTGGCTCGCATCGACCAGGGACCGGCGAAGCTTTGTCGAACTTAAAATCGGAGGTAAGAACACACCCCCAGGAACACACTCCTCAGGTCGTGGCTCCACTAGTGTTTTATCGTTGGCGGGCCGCGAAGAAAAATCTTTTTCTTTTTGAAGAACGATTTTTGACGTTTTCGCCATTGGGATTTGGAGATTGAAGATAGAGGAAGATGACAAGATTTGGTGTTCTAAGGAGGGATTTTGCAGTGAAAATCATAAATTTGCAGATGAAAAACTCAGAAGATACAATAAGAACTTAGTAGATTTGGTGATTGGGGATCTGAAAGTAAAAAATGGTGAAGAGAGGAGCTATTTATAGAATTGGTAATGACGGTTTAATATTAGCAACGACCGACCATCTTCTGACACATATTTAATGCCTTGGTAACTGGACCGATAGGACAGCTATCACGTACGTCATGGTCGGGTTCGATGCTAACGTCAGTGTATATCTAGTCATGCCATTGGAAAATCGTATCGTTTCTCACCACATTATTCCCGAGAAATGAGAGGACTATCTGTATACGGTCAAAATCAATTTTCGACCTTCGAATGATTAGTCAAGATTGGAACGTAATGGACCGAAGGTCGGCTTCATAATATCGAAATGAGATCCGAAGCCAGGTTACCAAGCTCAAATTTTGGGGACCAATTAAGTACCGAACTCGAAGTCAATACCGAGCTCGATTCCAAATCGAACTATGATGTGAGGCGGTGTTATCGAGCTTAAAAGCCAGAGACCGACCAATATCGAGCCAAAGTCAATACCGGGCCCCGAGTCAATATCATGCTCGAGCTAATATCGAGCTCTAAACCTGGAAATCGATCAATACCAAGTCCGATCAAGAGACAAGAGCCGTTACAGCCGCACTAAGGGAGAAAATCTCGACGGAAATTAGGGAAAAACTAATCTATCATGGGATCCCCACTAGATCTAACAAATATTGAAAACAAAAAAAGTAACTTTTTGTGATATCAACTTGTAGGGGGCTACGGGGACATCGAAGGCATTCTTACACTTTCATATTATTCACAGAGAAAAACATACTGATATTCATATAGAGATTATCCTTTTTTTGGGCTTAGTACATTGATTCATCTTGCTTGTTCATAAAATATTTTTCACTCAGTTTGGTTTGTATTTCATTCTTTATATAGTCAATACTCTATATATTTCTACTTACTTTTCTGATTTATGCCAAGTTATACCACGTATCCTTAAAATTACGTATAAATTTAACACTATCTATTTTTCGGGTAAACAGGATTAACACGGGGCTAAGTTAGTGAGAATTTATTTTATCGATCCTCACTAGCTTGGGATTAATGCATAATGCTTGCACATCTAGAACCGTCAAACGCTTGAATTTCCTTTTTTTTTTCTTTTTATTTGACTAATTAAACTCTATCAACTCTCTCATATTTTCTTATTGGAATATTAAAATTTTGGAGTGCCCACATCTTAGTGTTCTGTTGGAGATGGATTCTGTAGTTCTTGTAACCTCTTCTTCTTTTGTACTAGGTACTATTGCTAAGACTTTTGCAGCATTTCGAATTTAAGTGAAAATCCATCTACTGAATCCAATTAGAAGCAGCAGTATTGGTCAAAGTAATCAAGTCAAATGAAATCAAAAGAAAAAAAAGATTATGGGACCAATTTAACTTTCACATGATAAATGCAAAAATGCAGTCAATAGCAGTAATAGACTTTAGTCTCAGTTACCTGTCATCTACTTGTCTGATTTACATCAGTGGAAAAGGATTAAATGGTTTCAAGTCAAAGAATTAAAAGTTTAGCAATGAGCTTGTTGCATATTCAACAACCGCAGTTGAAAATTTGCGACAAAAGCTAAAATTAGATTAATTGAATGGCAACGAAGAAAACCACATAGTTTAGCAATGACATTGGTTCTCTTGATTATTGTAGTAAGAAAATCTGCAACACAAATTTTAAAATTAGTTTTCATTTGAGCTTTGCATTACTTAGTCCAGATTTTCTTTTAATCTACCAATTTCTCATTTTTTTAATAGGAAAATTTTTCATGTAACTCCAAAATGCTCATCTAGTTTCACGAAAGTACATGTCCTATAAAACCTAGAGAAAATCTTACTTTATATCCATTAAGCCCAAACTATTTATCCTTTAATATCCAAACCCAAAGCATTTGCTTTTCCTATTTATACGGCCTAAATTATTTACTCGCCTATCCAATCCCCTTTCCCTTTTCAATTTCTTTAAACAAGCAGAGTCCCACATCCCAAACATTCCTTTTTCATTTCAAAAAATACCCATATTATAGTCTTTTTAGTAGATGATGGAAATTCAATACAAACCCATGATGTATTTCACTTCAAAATCCTCTTTCTATATTAGTATATTCTTTTTTATGTATTTATTTGTATTTCTGAACCCATGTATTATTGTGGTTATATATTAAGCTTCCCAGATTAAAAATTTTGTCTGTGTTTTGATCCACTATTGTTGAGCATGAAGCTCCTAAATTTGATTTGTTTTTTGAAGATTTGATGTTTAATTCGAAGTGGGTGCTGTAAAATATTGCTTATAGTACCTTCAGGAAGTTTATAGTGAAATTTGGTTGTATTCGGAGCTGGTTTGAGATACTTGAGAACGAATTTTTCAGCTGAAATTTAAAGAACATAATTACCTAATAGTATACCGCTATGGTATATAATATACTATAAGAGTATATAGCTATACTGCAATAGTATACTATAATAGTATATAATATACTGTAATAATATGCAATATACTGTAATAATATACAATATACTATAACAAATATATAATATACGACACTAGTATACTTCGGTTGCTATTTGTTAAATCATCTGGGTGTTATTATGGAAAGCTAAAATCGTGGTTATAGTCCGAATTTGATTGCTGATAATTGAAAAAAATAAAAATTGTCCACTAATGAAGAAGCTTTGAAGCTTTCATTTGAGAATTAAAAGTTGAATACAGTTACCCAATAGTATACTGTTACTGTATACAATATACTATAAGAGTATATAGCTATATTGTAACAGTATAGTATAATAGTATTTAATATACCGCAATGGTATACTGTAATAATATGCAATATACTATAATAATATACTATAATAATATACAATATACTATAACAGTATACTTCAACTGTTATTGTTTTATCATCTGAGTGTTATTGTATAATGCTAAAATCGTGGTTATAGTCCAAATTTTGTGGTTGTTAATTGAAGAAAAATAAAACTAGCCCACCATTAAAGGAGCTTTGAAGATTTTAGTTTGGGAATTAAAAACTTAATAATTGTTTGGACTTTGAATGCAGATGGATATTATTAAAACTTGTTGCAAATATTTGTATGAATTTGATTATGAAGTTTGAGTTCATTTAAAGTTGATTTGAAGTGAATTTGGTAAAATATTTCAAGCTAAAGATCTCTTCCAATCCAATTTAAATTTTTGGTTGTGCCTATATGAAATATGGTAAGATTTTATTTTGGTTCCTTTGAAATTGGTGTTGATTTCAACTTCTTTCAACTACAATAGGTATATAACGTAAATAGTTTGTGGAAGGGCTGGGCATTAAAAAAATAGGTAGGCAAAAATTTTATGGGTAGGGACGGGGTGGATATTTGTCAAAGATCCCCTAAAACCTATCGCAATCAATTAAAAGAGAGAATCAACAGTGAATCAGAGCCTCTAGAAGTATGATTATTTCTAACTTATGATCATTTTGACTCCCTAATAATGATAATTTTACCACTAGTTGAATATAGTTAGTCACTCAAAATAGGTGAATAGCCATTGAGAAAGGAGACCAAAAAGGGAAAAAACTTCTTTCGCAAACTTTGAATGTAGCACAAGCATCTCGCCAATTTACAAGAACGAAAAGAGTTACTCCTTGAAACAAGGGCTATTTACTACAACTAAAAGCCCACGAACTGATGTATGTACCGAATCTTTTTATTTCTAAAGACTTCGGGATTGGATCAAAATTGAGAGGTTTGTCTGGAAAGTTGAAATCAACTTTATAAAGTTTAACGACTATTTTTCTTCAACAAAGTATATGTAAGGCCCCGTAAAATCCTATAACTAATTTGAAAAGTTGTGAAGGTGATACCTAAATTTTATGTTCCAAAGGTCGTAGGGGTGTTTAAATAGAGGGGAGAGGTAGTTTAGAGTGACTTGAAATTGTTTTAAGTGATGAAAATGACTTTAGTCGCACATGCCTAAAGTTCAAATGATCATAACTATCAATTCATAATGAATTGAGCTATCAGATACATACCAAATAAAAGCTCTTTGAGTCTAGCTTTAACAACATCAAATTGTTTTATCATTCTGATATTTCTACAAAAAGTTATGACTTATTGACTAAAGAGCAACATAATAGTAACCTATCCCCGAGCCAATTGTGGCCAACAGTTAAAACCGTGGCAATGGCCATGGCTGAACCATGGCGAATTCCAGAATGCGGCTATAAAGTAACTCCTGAGAGACCAGGCCAACCATGGCCACATATTCCAATCGTGGCAACAGATTTCCCTAAGCATATATAAGGTCCAAAAATATGATTTTTTTCATTCTTAACAGCCCAAAGAGCTAAGGTTTAGTTCTTTCAGGGAGATATTAGGCCAATATCATTACCTGACGCCCAAGGTACGTCTTTAACGCGATTGTAGTTGGATTATCACTCACCAACATAGATTCTAGCAAGATTTCATCTTGAAATCTTTGAATCATCTTCAAGAACTTAAGAGGTAAAGAACTAGTGTTTCTTAAATATGGCAATTTTCGTTATTTTACTATTAAAATTAGAATCTTTACAGTATATTATGAGTATAGGAAGTACGAATTAATGAAGTTTAAGCGTAGAAGCTATCATAAGCCCTAAATGGCTAAATGAGACTTTGATGGAGGAAATAGGTTGAATGAATAGATTGGGTTAACGGGTTTCACTGCTTATGCGAGATTGTTGAGGGAGGACCCGGACCATTGTTTCGAGGTGAGTTAGGCTTCTTCCTTAAGTCCAGGGCTAGATGTAACAACCCGATAGGTCGTTTTGAGTACTAGTCTTTATTTCTATATTTTGATACCTCTCATAATTTCATTTGATATTTATTGATTTACTTGCATGGTTCGTATCATTTTTCGGAAAGTTTTTACGTGAAATTTTAAAGAAAATATGATTTTTGGTTTTAAAAACAACTAGAATTGACCACGGTCAACATTCTTGGTAAACGACCTCGGATTGGTGTTTTGACAATTCTGGTAGGTTCGTATGATATTTTTGGACTTGTATTCACATTTGGTTGGGGTTCGGAGTGACCCATGCGCATTTCAACGCATTATGTGAAAGATTGTAAAAAATGAGTTTTCAAGTTGAAATCTTGAGTTTTGATGATCGATTCTTGTTATTTGATGTTATTTTGATGATTTGAGGTAGCGAAAAGTTTATATGATATTATTACACTTGTGTGCATATTCGGTTTGGAGCCCGAAGGGCTCAGGTGAGTTTTGGATTGGTTTAAGACCATTTTTGGACTTGTGAGATTGCTGTTTTTTCTACTGGTGTCACAGTGCTTTGCAATCACGAAGCCACTCTTGCAATTGCAAAGGGGATTGGGACAGGGCTGGTTACTCTTTGCGAATGCGAGAGGTAGGTCGCGAACGCGAAGTATTGGGGGGATTACCCTTCACGAACGGGGCAGACCACTCGCGAACGCGAAGCTTTGGGGATAATCTAGGGGATGGCAAGTGGTCTTCATCGCGAACGCGAACCCAGGGACGTGCGAAGGCTTGGCTGGGGAATAGCCTTTGCGAACATGACATAGAATTTGAGAATGCGAAAGCCATTGGGCCTGTGTGCTTCGCGAATGCAGCAGGTGCTTCGCGTACGCAAAGAACACCTGACGCCCAACTATTTAAAAGCTGAAAGTCGGGATTTGGTCATTCTTCACCATTTTGAAAGCTAGAGCTCGGACTAGAGAGGAGTTTGGGGAGATTTTCATCCCAACTTCATTGGCTAGTACTTTTTAACTAGTTTTGATGTATTTTCATAATAACCCATTGATATTTAACCTTAATCTATGAATTTCATGATAGAATTTAGGGGTTTTGGATAAAATTTAGGAATTTTGTAAAATTGAGATTTAGACCTCAAATTGAGCTCGTATTTTGAAACAAATCACATAATTGGGCTTGGGTTAAATGAGTAATCGGCTTTTGGCCCGAATCTCGGATTTTGACCAAGCAAGACCAGGTTTGACTTTTGTTGACTTTTTCAATTTTATTGAAGATTAAATCTTTTTCACTCGTGGGTAGTTTCTAAAGTTTATTTTAAATTATTTGAACCTTATTTGGCTAGATTTGATTGGTTTGGAGACTTGTTCTAAAGAAAAAGCAGTGGTTGATCATTTATTTGGTTGCGGGAAGAGGTAAATATCGTGGTTAACCTGACTTGAGGGAATTAGGACTCGTTTGATTTATTTTCTACTTGATTTATGTGTAGGGACGACGTATATGCAAGGTGGCGAGTGTTTATACATAGTCATGGTTAAGCATGTGGGTTGGAATATTTATTGTCTTCTTCAATTATTTCATGCGTTTATTTAATCCATGTTATTACTTGTTACATGCTTTAATTGTTACTTGCCCTTACCTGTTAAATTCATGCATTTATTCATTACATGCCTTAATTTGCTAATTATTTCCATGTATCCATGTCTTTATTTACGCCTTTACTTGCTTTATGACTTTGTGTGTTGTTAGATAGTTACTTTTGTCCGCTTTATGTCTTTAGTTGTGTAATTTCCTTATTGTGTTTTATTTTGAGATACATCGTAGTTGATTGTAGTTTATACATTTAATTTATATTATTTGGGATCATGTTGCATACTGCAACGGATATTTGTATATATATATATATATATATATATATATATATATATATATATATATAGTGGATCTCATCAGATAGATCATCATATTGATTGTTCATAACTGTTGGTTCCAGTATCCGTGTTGTATTGAGAAAATTGAGCTTTGATATTATCTTGGGGCCCTCTGTTTTGTATTTCTTGTTCTAGTTTTTATGTCATAATTGTTTTCTCTGTTTTATCGTTATTTCCTTTATATTCGTACAAGTTTATAGTGAGTACCTTGTTATAGCCTCGTCAATTTTTCGTTGAGGTTAGGCTCGGCACTTACGAAGTGCATGAGGTCGGTTGTACTCATACTATACTTCTGCACTTCTTTTGCAGATTCTAGTCGTCTAGCGGAGTTTTTGTTTCTCGGATCATATCTGCATCTAGAGACTTGAGGTAGAGCTGCACGGTGATCGCAGTCCCTGAAGTCCCCTTCCTTATCTAATTTTTACTGTTTAATTTATCAAAAATAGTTGTATTTTATTCATACATTGCTTGTAGCACTTTTAGTATGCTCATGTACTTGTGACACCAGATTATAAGATTTGGCTAGTCAGCATTTGAAGTTATTACATTTATTTTGAAATTTTACAGATTTATTTCTCATTAAATTGCTTTCAAATTGGTTTTAAAATGAATAGTTGTATACTAATGTATGGTAACATCACAACAACGAATCAAATGCCAAATCATAAATAGAACTTCTCTTAAGCTCAAGAACATACAAACATCGAACCAAGCGTCTGATTGAAGCTTAACCAATCTGGAATGAACCCAAATTGTGCACACAAGTCTCAAATGAAAAAGTGAACCTATTCTAACTTTGAAAACCAAGATCTAAATCCGATAACATCAAAGTCAATCCATGGTCAAACCCATGAACCTCCCAAACCTTCAAATTGGCAACTCTCGCCAAATAGAACCAAATCAACCTAGGAACCTCCAAATCCTAATCCGAACATACACCTAAGTCCAAAATTACCATACAAACCTATTGGAACCATCAAAATACCATTCCGAGACCGTCTACATAAAAGTCAAACCTTTGTCAATTCTTACAACTTAAGCTTTCAACCATGGAACTAAGTATTCCAATTCACTCCAAAACCTTCCCGAACCCAATCCAACAATCCCCTACAAGTCACATAATAATAAATACACATACATGAAGCATAAAATTGGAGAATTGGGCTAAAAATACGCAAAACGACCGGCTGGATCATTACAGTTTTGGGTTTATAACTTTATTTGTTTTTATTGAGTATTATTTGGTTATATTTGAGCCGATTGAGGGATTTTTCTAAAGGAAAGGCAGTTGCGAAAGGTTGAAGCGGTTCTGGGAAGAGGTAAGTCTCTTGGTTAACCTGGTTAAGAGAAATTCACCTAAAAATAGACTTGATTGATAAGTATTACTAGAGTTGGGGGTGGTGTATATGCGAGGTGACGATTGTATGTACATGGGCCAAGGTTATATCATGTTTGGGTAGTTTTAGGTTTCATTAAGCCTTGTTTGATTATGTAATCTTCTTGATACATGCTTTATTTGATTGTATGAGTATCTGGGATTTCTTACTCATGCTAGAGATCATGTCTAGGTTTATGATTTCTTATTTGGACATGATGACTCTTTCTTGATATTTTGGAGCTATGTGATTTAGCTATAGTCATACCTTACTCTCATGAGCACATACATCTGCATATTTATTCCTTATATTCTTGTGCACCTTACCTATATTATCTTATGCGCTTATACATACATCTCTGCAAATGGATTTAGTAATATGAGCGGAGTTATGGCAAGATGCTACATTCCGTGCAGATTGATGTGATTATGGTGATGTTAGATACTTTGGCACATTGAGAAATATGAGAAGATTGATAATACTGATTATTGAGCTATTATGATATCAAAAAATAGTTATGGATTCGTCCCTCCGAGGTTAGGTGATCATGCATGTTACTTTGAGCCTTGTGAGTGTTATACACGCGAGTTGTATTTGGGAGGGGCATGTGTGCTAGGCACTTATACAGTGCTGGGTGTATATGAATTGGTACTGATTTTGTGGAAAGGTTGAGTTTTGATCATGCACATACATCATGCACTCATGTAGAAGCATTCCTTTACATGATATTTTATGTATATCATTTATCTTGTGAAAGCTCGATGTAAGAATTATGCTTTTATAATTATTTTAAGAAGCATGCTATTTATATTCTTTACTGTAATTTTATATTATTGATATTCAAATGTACTTGCATATCTTATTCTCTTTATTTATACTTATTGATTTCTAATATGGAAGTAAGTATCCTATTGGTTAAAACCTCGTCACTACTTCTTCGAGGCTAGACTTGATACTTACTGAGTACATTTGATCAGTTGTACTCATACTATACTTCTACATATTTTATGCAGATCTGGGCATTGGTACCGATAAAGCAAAGTGTCATGCCCCATTTTCTCACTAAAGCGGGTTTCGACGTGTGACAACTCTTTTAAAATGGAGATTAAAAGAGAAGAGTCGCCATTTAACGGGTGCGTTAGGGCACCTATTTACAAATAACTCTGTTTTAACTAGTATGTATCACCAAAGATCGGGTAAGGGCTCAAATTATCTCGAAAAGAAGGGGTTAGGTACTCTTCGAGGCCCACAACTGTGGTTTATGGCCGAATTTTACGCTATGTGGGATTATTGGATTATAATTGTCCAATGTGATCATATAAGTTAAAGAAAAATAGGGGGTCTAAATATCTAACTACAATGTGAAACAAGCATAAAAGCGATTGTACAGATGAAGGAAGTAGATTATACATTAATAAGTGATTGGTACAATCGTTTGAGGATTACAAGGTGAAACCTAGTTTGATCTAAGTTCAAATAAATAGGGGTGCAAGTAGTAAACATATATGGGAGGTCCTAACTTTTTTAACCTAAAGGATCACCCCGTGCAAGATAAATAATACTTCGCAACTACCTTAAAGGTAGGGGTTGCTCATATTATTTAGCGTGCACAAACTATTATCTTTTGCTACCCAATTACTATCTTAAAGTTGTTTACCTAAAAGCGTTCTAGTTAAATTCTAAACTGCATCCTATGCGTGTTGTACCCGTCCCATGCCTATGGTCCAGGAGGCTTTGGACCTACTACTTTGGGTGGTTCTAGACTTTACTTAAGATGCTCAAAATAATAAAACTAGGTGCACATTCAAAACAAGTAGGATTGCACATAGTTAACAGTTAATGGCTCAAATTGGCCTCCACACGTAGGCACAAATGCACGTAAACAATCATGAGTTTATGCTAACAAAGTTTTGGATTATGCAGTAAACGGCTGTAGGCAGATTTGGAGTCGAGATACATTAAAATTGTTCAAAACCTATAGACATGATTTCTATGTGATTAAATGGCCCAAGAGTTGATATAAGATCTTACGAACTGCTATTTTAGGAAATGATTTATTAGAACCCATATATGCATGATCTTTGGGTGAGTTATGACTAGACTATGGGATCGATGAAACGCATGGTTATTTGTCTTTGATCCTATAGACATGATTTTTAAATAAATAACTAAATCTTATAGGCATGGTATCTAGATAACATCTAGGCAACGAAGTAATTGAGAACATATACTGGTTTCATTTTTTCTCCTATAGGCATACCATCTAGGCAACAATATGATAAGGATAGCAGTAGAAACAACCTTAAATAAACACTTTGAAATCCTATAGGCATGATTCCTTTGATGATCAAATTTATGTGACTTTAGGCATAAAGCTGTTTAAAGAGTGCAAGTCATTGCATTAATCCTATAACCATGATTTCTGGGTGAGCCCCACAATTCAGAGAGATATCAATATAAACAGTTCTTGATTATTCAAATGAGAACCTATAGGCATGCTATCTAACATCACATAGCAGTAGAGAATGTTGAGCAAATAGTCAATGAACGTTTAGATCCTATAGGCATGCTATCTAACAACGTATAGAAATAGAACATGTTGAGCAAGTGAAGCACTTAGATCCTATTGCCATGTTTTCTACCCTTTAATACGAAAATTAAAGTATCCCAGCCCCCCACTTTCATTAATTTTTACTATTCTTTATTACATGCCCAAATAGAATAATAAAATAATTACAGACTTAATAGGATAATTACAGGACCTAATACAACAATTACAGTTCCAACACAAATAAAAGATAACCCAGCAATGCCATCTAGGCCTTCACCAGCTTTACTCTTTGCATATCCAACATGCCCAACAACCCAGGCTCATAAGGATGACTAAAGCACGCCTGACCAATGCTCAGATCCAACACACAAAGCCCAATAAGCCAGGCCCAAACATGAAGACAATTATCTTGCTAACAATTAGTAGGAGTACAAATAGCCCACACAAAAGAATTGCTCAAATAATTTTCGATGTAAACATGTACACATTGGATGCTTGGTGTTATAGTTAGTAGAGAAACTGGGATTTGAAATAAAATAATACCCAAGAGATGACAGAGGCACATGAAACAAGAACATAACGATTTTGGCAAAAACTTCTCAAAGAGATTTCAACAAACAAGGGTTCAAGACAGGCATGGCTCAGAACTAATTCTGATTCAATAGAAGCTTATAAATAGAAGACTTAACGGGAAGATCTAAGGTAAGACATGATTGAAACTAATCCTATAGCCAAACATAGATCCCTAACATGAAAGTCCATAACAAACTAATCTGATAAAACTCAGTTTAATTGGTGTGACAAAGCAATCAACAAGTATTCATCTAGTTCTAGGGAAGTCGGAGATTCTACATGTTGATCACACATGTCGAGCTCAATTATATGCATCCAATATTTCCCTAAGGCATTAAACTTAAGCAAACTTAACACTAACAGGAAGTGTTCTATAGAAAGGATCATGATATGCAACAAATACAGTATTGGGTTCACAAATAGCATAGAAAACATAAGCCATGTTTGCCCAAAGTTCAGACAGTATTGGCATGTAGAATTTACACTATTAACTCTAGAAAAGTAGCAGATTGTACATGAAATATTTGAAAACTTTTGGGCATGAATTAGTTTCTTACAAGAATCCAAAGAGGACATGGAGATAGACTCATAACAAACAACAAACATAAGAACATATTAGACTAAGTAGGCTTAAGATGGTCATAAGTCATTAAAACTGAATACACATAATAAGCATATATCAAAGTTTCGAATTTAGGCAAGTTTGGGTACTAGAAAATACAGAACTGCAGAATAACTTCAAGGCAAATATGATTGCAAACGAAGATAACACCATATTGAACTCATATTGGTTCAAAACCTTTGAACAACAGGGATATTTAGAGCATAACCACAAGTAAAGAGAATAGAATTTCAAGAGTCAAGGTATTCACCAGTTGCAAATTAATGAGCAAAATAAATGAGAAAATTAAGTTCCGACAGCAACTGAATTAGTAGTAGTAAGGAGAGAACAACAAGACTCCCAGAATCTCACTGTGTCAGAGTTTCCAAGGGTTTCAAGTGAACCCCTGGCAGTACTCACACTGAGAAAGGAGCAACAATCCAATTTTGGTGGCCTTGGTTTTAGCCGGCCAAAGTTTCTAGTTTTAGAACAGTAGAATGAGTAAGAGTGAGAGAGTAATAGTAGTCACTGAGGTCTGTTTTAGGGGGATTAGGGAAGGGTTTATATAGTAGCAAAATTAAATAAACAAACAAGGAAAAACAGTCAATTAAACATAATAAAGAATATAAAAGCATGCAAAATCGATTTAGAATCGGATTAGGAGAAAAATCATGCAAACTCTAGTTCAAGACGTAGAATCAAAATAGTTAAAGATCTCACTGAATCGGGCCCATATAACCTGGTAGTGAATGTATCAAGTCAAGAACATGGCGATAATACAGAATCGGAGTCGAACGAATGCTTGTTGATTAACTTCCATAAATAACTCAATACCAAACGCACTGTAATGTTGAAGAGATGGTAAGAATTGTTGTGTGTGTAAAAAAGGAAAGAAAATATGGAAGATTATCATGTAATCACGGACGGGGACTGGGATTTGAGTGGGGCAGCTAGGGTTTCTCTCAAAGAAGAGAGGAATGTTTGAGAGGGTTTGGGGGCGGCTGATAGGTGGAAAATGGGTAGGGCTTCCGGCTGTGGTTAATTAAAAAAGAGGGAGATGATTTATGGACTATTTATCTCTAATATCAACGACCGAGATTAAAAGGGGTTGGGGCGGGTCATTTGAAGCGGGTCACAACCGGGTTGTCGTTTGGTTTGGGCTGGGGTGTTATTGGGCTAAGGTCGGGTGTCTGGGCTGCCTATTTGATCCAATAAAATGGCATGGTTTGGACCATCTTTAAAAATAAAGAAATTAAGAAAAATAAAATTAACAAAAAATAGCTAATAAAATGCAAGCAATTGCAAAGTATATGCTACTATTGTAAAATTATATAAATATCATAAAATGCAAACGTAATTATATAAGATGAAGTAAAAGATTATAAAATATGCATGTGGGCGCAAATAATAAATTTGGGTGATTAAATCACCTGAAACTAATTTAAAGGGATAAATAATAAATATTTGAGTAATTTAAATGCAAGAAAAATAAATTTTAATGCTTTTAAAATTTATAGAAAATACTTTTATAACCCTTATAAATTGGGTGATAGTGCAAAATGATATTTTGAAGTATATGAAATACTTTATAAAATATGAGGGCAAAATTGGATATCAACACATAGCAGGGTGCTTAGAATCTGCTCTCATAGGCTCAAGGTAGTGCTACTTGTTTGACTGCATGCCTTTTGAAGTCACCTTCTTC
This sequence comes from Nicotiana tabacum, assembly GCF_000715075.1. Classification (NCBI taxonomy): domain Eukaryota; kingdom Viridiplantae; phylum Streptophyta; class Magnoliopsida; order Solanales; family Solanaceae; genus Nicotiana; species Nicotiana tabacum. The sequence continues at coordinate 38,834,441 of NC_134096.1, read as the reverse complement.
ACATCTATTTACTATTATTTGATTCAGACAATATTATTTTTATTTTAGACCTTGTATTTTGCTACTCTTAGAAGCTCATCTACTCAGTGACACCAATTCTGGAGGTGATGTGTTGTCTTGTGCTTCTACATTAAATCTAGACGTATCTATGATATTGATGTTTAGAATTACTATATCTATGCTAGTGGTTTATTTAGAGATTGTGACTATTGGTTCACCTAACTGGCGAGCTATGTGACATTATAGCCATTAGTAGGTTTTGGGTCATGACAACTTGGTATTAGGGCCTAGGTTGCATAGGTCTCACAAGTCATGAACATTTAATGTCTATACTTATCTTTGAGAGGCTTTGGGACAATTGGGAAACTTTACGTTCTTTCTCTCCCTATCTTGCGCTTTTGTTTCATCCTAAAGTTTGAATCTTTACTCTTTTATGCTCTCACTGATAATGAGAACACGTGCATCAGCCGCAGCTGAGCAGGAGGTAGAGCCTCAGGTTGTAGCCGCCACTAGAGGTAGAAGCCAAGGCAGAGACAGGGCTAGAGCCCAAATCAAGGCACGTGCAGCACCTACAGCCACTCATGCTCGTGCTAGAGCAGTTTCTGAGGAGCCACCTATAGCTCCATAGGTGGATTAGGTTTTGAATTATGTTGTTCCACGAGGGCTGACTCAGGTACCCTAGTGATTCATTGGTACCCTAGTGCTTCAGGATGTTTTGGTCCATATAGTGGGTTTCTTAGAGAGAATGTCTCAAGCTGGTGTACTTTTTATAGCACCAGCTACTTCTCAGGCTAGGGAAGGAGTTTAGACTCTAGCTACACACACTCCAAAGAAGATGGTTCATGGGTTTTAGATTCTAGGAGTTCTACCAGCTGCGATAGCTTAGCCTATCATTGTAGTACGACCTGAGGTTAGGCCCACTATGTCTGTGGATGAGCAGATGGGGATGGATAAGTTTCAGAAGTTACATCTCCCCACTCTTTGAGGACGGTGCTTCATAGAATGCCCAGGATTTCTTGGATAGATGTCATAATATATTTGACAATTTAGAGTTGGTGGAGTCCAATGGAGTTGTCTTCACTATTTTCCAGTTGAGAGGGCTAGCCAAGAGGTGGTGGTACACCTATAAGTAGGGTAAACTAGCAGGGTCACTTCCTCTCACATAGACTCAGTTCTCTCTTCTCTTCACGGAGAAGTACATCCCACATATCAGGAGGGATGAATTGTGTGTCCATTTTGAGCACCTACAGCAAGATCGCATGTCAATCATAGAGTATGAGTCGAGGTTTAATGAGCAATCTTGTAATGTAGCGTTTCTAATTCCCACCGAGGATGAGAAGCTGAGGAGGTTCATCGAGGGGCTTCATTATGTCATCAAGATTGCTATGGACAGAGAGACATAGAGGCAAAGACAATGACCACATTCCATTAGATTGTTGAGATAGCGTGTAGGATTGAGTACCTCGCAGGACAGGGTAGAGAGGTGCGTGAGGTTAAGAGACTTTGCGATATTGGTAGATTCAGAGGTGCCTCGTCTAAGGGCAATGACTACTATGGTAGAGGTCATTCACTGCACTTCTAGCATAGAGTTTATCTTGCACTCCTTCTATTCAGGGTACTTCTGGTGGTTATTAGGGCTATCATGGGTAGACTCAAGCCCAATAGTCTATTCTGAATAGAGGTTATTTTGAGTGTGGAGATTTGAGGTACGTCATAAAGTTTTTCGCCATAGTCCATAGAGGAGCATTGCAGCAGGGTACTCAGGCTATGGTTCCCGCGCCACATGCTACATCACCTGCCTAGCCATCTAGAGGTGGGGTTCAGGCAGATAAAGGTCGTCCTAGAGGTGGGGCCAGGCTCGTTGTTATGTTTTCTCTGAGGTAGTTGCCTCCGATGCAGTCATCATAGGTATTGTTTAAGTTGGTCCTAGAGATGCTTCGGTACTATTTGATTTGTTCTACTTATTCGTATGTTTTATCTTACTTTGCATCATATTTGGGTTTTCTGGTGATTCTTTGTTAATTCCTATTTATGCGTCTATACCTATTGGAGATCTTATTATAGTCGATCATGTTTATCGGTCTTGTGTGGTTACCATTCATTGATATGATACTATGGTTGATCTCTTTTTGTTGGACATGGTGGACTTTGAGGTGATTATTGGCATGGATTGGTTGTTTCCCTACCATGCTATCTTAGATTTTTATGCCAAGCTATTTCTTTAGCTATGCCAGGATTTCCTAGACTAGAGTGGAGAGGGTCACTTAATCATTCTACAGGAAACATGATTTTATATTTGAAGGCTTAGTGTATGATCGAGAAGGGATGTCTACTGTATTTGGCTTTTATTTGGTATTCTAGTATAGAGGTCCCCTCTATGGATTCAGTACCAGTGGTGAGAGAGTTCATAGAAGTCATTCTTAAGGATTTGCCGAGTATGCCACTGGATAGGGATATTGATTTTGGTATTGACTTATTTTCGGGCGCACAACCTATATGTATCCCACCATATTGTATAGCATCGGTTGATTTGAAGGAATTGAAGGGGTAGTTGCAAGGCTTTCTTGGTAAAGGGTTCATTTGATATAGCATTTCTCCTTTGGGTGCATATGTATTATTTGTGAAGAAGAGAGATGGTACTATGAGAATGTGCATTGATTATCGGTAGTTGAACACGGTTACCATCAAGAACAAGTATCCTCTACTTCATGTTGATGATTTGTTTGATAAGCTTCAAGGTGCGAAGGTGTTCTCTAAGATTGACTTGAGATTGGGTTACCATCAGGTAAAGATTAGGGCTTCAGATATCCCAATGATGGCTTTTAGAAATTATTATGGTCATTATGAGTTCTTGATGATGTTATTTGGTTTAAGTAATGCTCCAGCGACATTCATGGATTTGATGAACCAGGTATTCAAGACTTACGTTAATCCTTTTGTGATTGTGGTCATTGAGGACATCTTGGTTTAATTTCGCAGTAAGGAGGAGCATGAGTAGCATTTAAGGATTGTGCTTCAATCCTTGAAAGAGAAGCAACTTTATGCAAAGTTTTCTATGTGTGACTTTTGGTTGGATTCCTATTGCATTCTTAGATCACGTAGTGTCTGATGATGGTATTAATGTTGATCCCAAGAAGATTGAAGTGGTTTGGAATATTCCTAAATCAACTACTACAGAGATCAGGAGTTTCTTTGATTTGGTAGGCTACAAACATTGTTTTGTAGAGGGGTTTTCATCTATTACAGTTCCATTGACAAGTTGACTCATACAAGTGTTCCTTTTAGGTGGTATGATGAATATGAAGAGAGCTTTCAGAAGCTCAAGGTTGCCTTGACTACAACCCTAGTGTCTGTGATTCCCATAGGTTCAGGGCCATACACGGTGTTTTGTGATGATTCATGAGTTGGTCTTGGTGCGATGTTGATGCATGATGGTATGGTGATTGCGTATGTGTCACAAAATTTGAAGTCTCATGATAAGATTTATCCAGTTCATGACCTAGAGTTGGCAGATACTTTTCATAGACTCAAGAGTAGGAGGTATTACATGTACGGTGTGTAATGCGAGGTTTATACTAATCAATAGAGTATTCATCACTTGTTCAAGCAGAAGGATTTGAATTTGAGGTCGCGGAGGTAGCTTGAGTTGCTTAAAGATTATGATGTCATTATCTTGTATCATTCGGGTAAGGCGAATATGGTAGCGGACACCTTGAGTAGAAAGGTAGAGAATATGGGTTGTTTGGCATTCATTCCAGTTAAGGAGAGGCCTTTGGCTATGGATGTCCATGCCTTGGCCAATAGATTTATGAGACTTATATTTCTGAGCCTAGTAGGTTCTTGCTTGTGTTGTTGCGCGGTCGTCCTTGTTCGAGCGCATTAAGGCTCGCTAGTATAGTGATCCACATTTGTTAGTTCTTAAGGACACAGTGCAGCAATGTAGTTCTAAAAAGGTGGTTATTGGAGATGACGGTGTTATATGACTTCACAATCGGCTTTGTCTTCCTAATGTTGATGGCTTGAGGGAGTTAATACTTTAGGGGGCTCACAGTTTGCAGTATTTTATTCATCTAGGTGCTACAAAGATGTATCGTGACTTGAAGCATCATTATTGGTGGCAGAGGATGAAGAAGGATATTGTTGGGCATGTTTCACGGTGTTTGAATTTTCAACAAGTTAAGTATGAACTTCAGAAACTAGGTAGTTTGATTAAGAGGATGGCTATACTGGAAGAAAAATGGGTGTATCACTATGGACTTTGTGGTAGGTTTACCATGTACTTTGAGTAAGTTCGATGCTATTCGGGTCAGTATGAATAGGTTGACCTAGTTCGCATATTTTATACCGGTGTTGACTACTTATACTTTGGAGGGGTTGACCTAGATTTACATCAGGGAGATTGTTGACTTGCATGGTATGCCCGTTTCTATCATTTTAGACCATGTCATTCAGTTCACATCTCACTTTTGGAGAGCTATTCAACGAGATTTTGGTAAACAAGTGGAGCTTAGCACAACTTTTCACTCACGGATGGTCTATCCGAGCGGACTATTTAGATTCTCGAGGATATGTTAGGAGCTTGTGTGATTAACTTTGGAGGTCATTTGGATCAGTCCTTACTTTGGCGGAGTTTGCTTATAATAACAGTTATCAGTCCACTATCTTGATGGCTCTATATGAAGCCTTGTACGGTAGACTGTGTCGTTCTCCTGTTGGTTGGTTTAAGCCTGGTGAGGCTAGGTTGTTGGGCATAGATTTGGTTCATGATACTTTGGAGAAGTTGAAGTTGATTCAAGAACAACTTCGGGCAGCTTAGAGTAGTCAGAGGAGTTATGCGGACAAGAAGGTCCATGGTGTGGCATTCATGGAGGGTAAGAAGTTACTTTTGAAAGTTTCACCAATGAAGGGCATAATGAGATTTGGGAAGGACAAGGTGAGTCCGAGGTATATTGGCATATTTGAGGTGTTGGGGAGAGTTGGTGAGCTTGCTTATAGGCTTGATTCCTAGCATATCGGGGGTATATTTGGTATTTTTTATTTCAATGCTTTGGAGGTATAATGAAAATAAGTCACATATTTTGGACTTCAGCACCGTACATCTAGATAAGAATTTGGCCTATGAAGAAGAGCCGGTAGCTATTTTGGACATGAAGGTCCGAAAGTTGAGGTCAAATGAGATTGATTCAATGAAGGTGCTTTAGAAGGGTCAACTAAGCGAGGAGGCTACTTAGGAGACCAAGTCAGATATGCAGAGCAGATATCCACACCTTTTTAGCAGTCCAGATATATTTCTAAACCCCTTCTAGGATGAACGTTTATTTAAGAGGTGGAGAATATAACGATATGACCGGTCGTTTTGAGGTATAGAACCCAATTCCTGTATTTGAGACTTTCCCTAGGTTGGTTTGATGATTTATGACTTGCGGGGATGGGTAGTTTGGTTTTCGAGAGATTCCGGAGTGATTGGAACACTTAGTTTCTTAAGTTTAGGCTTAATATTAGAAAGGTTTACCAAGGTTTGACTTTTGGGTAAACGACCCTGGATTAGTATTTTAAAGGTTCCAATAGGTTCATATGATAATTTTGGACTACATATGTTTGGTTCAGGACTCGAGTGGCCCGGGATTGATTGGGCGCACAAAAGTTGAAATGTTGAACTTAAAAAGTTTTGACGTTTCTAGTTTGATATGTGATTCTTGGTTTTGATGTTGTTTTTAGTATTTTTGAGCTTTTGGATAAGTTTGAATAAGATATATGAACCTGTTAGGATAGTTATATGTGATCTCTAGGTGCTCGAGTGAGTTTCGAGGTGGTTTTGGACCATTTGGCGCTAAGTGGAGATTATGGGTTTATGATGTTAGTGGTATTCTTTGCGACCGCGTGGCATGTGTTGCGATCATGAAGTATTATGTGTTCTTCACAATTGCGTGGAGGAGGTCTGCGATCATGAAGTATTATGTGTGTGTTCTACGCGTTCGCCTACCTGATGCAATTGCATAGAAGATTCTGAGGGCTAGGGGCTTGTGTTTTGCGATCACTTAGATTGGTCCGCGATCGTGCAGGTATGACTGGTAGATCTTCACGATAGCGCAGGCGTGGTCACAATTATGTAAGAGGAAATTCAAGCGATGGAGTTCAGTTCTTCGTGATCGTGTGAGTAGGCATCAGGATCACGATTTGTAGTGCTGGTAGGGGTATATTAAGTTCAAGTTTTGGAATTTAGCTTATTTTCACCATTTTTGAGTTTTGGAGAATGCTCGGAGGAGATTTTGAAGAGGGATTTCACTACAATCGTGAGGTTAAGTAATTTCTACTTGTTTTTTTATCATATATCTTGATTCCCCATGAATTTTTACACTTAAAATATGGAATTTTACAGTAAAATTTGAAGTTTTTGTGTACAACTTAATAGAGTATTTTTGGGGGGTTTGAACACCGATTTGGATTTTGGATTTAGAAATTAATCACATATATGATTCGTAAGGTTATGGTTCAAGGAGATCTAGTTCCGATACTTGGGTTTTGACCATATGAGTTCGGGTTGACTTTTGTTGACTTTTTGAGATTTAATTAAAGATTAAAACTTTATTGTATGGGGTTGATTTCTACAGATTTGTTTGATCTTATTGAGTATTATTTGGCTAGATGTGAGCTGGTTGGAGGAGATTTCTAAAGAAAAGACGGTTGCGAAAGGTTGAAGCGGAAAAAGTTAAGTCTCTTAGTTAACTTTGTTAAGAAGAAATTCGCCTAAAAATGGACTTGATTGCTATGAGTTACTTTAGTTAGGAGTGGTGTATATACAAGGTAACAAGTGTATATACACTTACCAAGGTTATATCATGTTTGGGTCAGTTTTAGGTTTTTTTAAGCCTTGTTTGATCATGTAATCCTCTTGATACATGCTTTATTTGATTGTATGAGTATCTGGGATTTCTTATTCATGCTAGAGATCGTGTCTAGGTTTATGATTTCTTATTTGGACATGATGACTCTTTCTTGATATCTTCAGCTATGTGATTTAGCTATTGTCATACCTTACTCTCATGAGCAGATACATCCGCATATGTATTTCTTATATCCTTGTGCATCATACCTATATTTCTCACATGTATATACTTATATATTTGCATATGGATTCAGTTATATGAGCAAAGTTATGTCACAATGGCACATCTCTGTGCGAGTTGATGTGATTATGATACTGTGAGATACTTTGGCACATTGAGACATATGAGTAGATTGATGATACTAATTATTGAGCTATTATGATATAGACACTTGGATATGGAACCATCACTCCGGAATTAGATGATATAGACACTTGGGCACACTGAGTGTTAGACATATGGTTTGTGTTTGTGAGGGACATTAATGACGGATACTTGTACAGTGCTGAGTTTGATATGTACTAACTTTGTAGAAAGATTGAGTTTTTAGCTTGCACATACATCATGCACTCATGTAGAAGCATTCATTTACATGCTATTTCCTATATATCATTTATCTTATGTAAACTCGATGTAAGAATTATGATTTGATCATTATCTATGAGAAGCATGCTATTTATCTTCTTTAGTTGTGATTCATATTATTGATATTCACGACTGCTGAATTGTTCTTCTCTTTATCTATACTTATTGATGATTTTTACTATGAATGTAAGTATTCTTGATACTTATTGAGTATACTGGATCAATTATACTCATACTATATTTTTGTACATTTCTGTACAGATTCAGGCATTGGTGCCAATGGAGCATAAAAGGGTGTGATCTCGGAGACTCAAGTTAGTGATGCTTGTTTGACTGCAAGCTCTTGAAGTCACTTGCTTCACATCTCTTTACTGTTATCTGATTCAGATAATATTGTATTTATTTTAAACCTTATATTTTTCTACTCTTAGAAGCATATGTACTTAGTGACACCAGTTTTGGGGTGTTGTGTTGTCTTGTACTTCTTTATTAGATCCAGACATATCAATGATATTTATCTTATTTAGACTTATTAAATCAATGCTAGTAGTTTATTTTGAGATTGTGACTATTGGTTCGCTATGCGGCGAGCTAGGTTCCATCACAGCCATTGGTATTTTTGGATCGTGAGACCATCAGTTTAGATTCAGATAAATGTGATCACATTCAGAAAGGGAGAAGTAGCCAACTTCCCCGATCATGAGTGCCACAGTGACTGGGGTTAGCTATCTCATGCTTTCAGATGCTAGTTATTTGTTGGAGAGATAGACTGACACTCTTCTGTGCGTGTTCCTAGATGCTAACGTACGTAAGGCCAAATTGTTTGTTGGGGAGATAGGCTGATACTTTCCCTTGCGTTCTCCCATATGCTCATGTACATAGGGACCATTATGTGTAAATCTTTTCGAAAACTTATTTCTTTAAAATAAGTCAGTTTTCAGCTTCAGTTTCAGTAATCAATTATAGCCTCAACATTCAACTTTAGCTTCGACTATTTACAAACTTAGTTTTTGGCTTCGATTGTATATCAGTTACAGACTCAGGTTTCAACTTCAATTTTCAATTATATTTTAAATTTAGTTTTCGGAATAAGTTTTCACTTTAAGATTATTCTGTATTTGTTATGTGAATTTCTTGCTTTTTCTACTATATATATATATATATATATGGACTAGAACTACTTGATCTAGTCCATGCTACTCTTGTCCTCAACTTGGAGGGGTTATCAACGAGATTTTCTAGGTATCCTTGGAGATACTTAGCCCGTTTAAGCCTACAACATTGCGCGACAGATCTTGAGTTTCTAGATAAGCACGTGGCTTAGAGCATATCTAGTAGATTTAGTTGGTGAGATTGACTCTTTCCAGCGATGTTAGTGTCCTTTTTAGGTCCTTAATTATTGTTTGACTTTCATATATTCCAGGGGAATGCCTTGTAGACTTATGTATTCAGATAGTAGCTCATGACTTGTCGTAGTGAGTTTAGATCTTTAAGTACTTATTCGTCAGATGTTACTCTTTTAGATTTATGTTATTTAAGGATTATAGAAATTTAATATGACCAGCTTGCTCAGTAGTATTTTTTAGACGGTTAGGATATAATTCACTAAACGGGTTAGTACAAGTTGGGTTCCATCACATCCCACCCCACTTTCATGACGTGACAACATAGTATTCTTTGTGTTAAAGAATATATCGTATGTCATGCTTGTGCAAGAATTTCTAACGAAGCTATAAAGGTCTAGAGTTACTCCATCTTTTGCTTTGAATGTTTTAGTTTAGAAAGTAAAATTCTTTTACATGCCATTAAAACCATACTTTGGTGCATTCATGTTCATAACAATTTTCTCTCTACTGCGTGTTCCTCTCAGCTCAACCTACTGAATTGTTCTGGACTTTTTGCTCTTAACTCCATCTATTGACTACTAGTTTTATTTCATACACACTCTTTAGCATGTTGAGTATACTTTCTTTATATTTGCTCCATGGCTACTCTTAAGTTGTTGTTATTACTCTCCCTATCTACTCAGGCCCACTCTTCAATCTATTGAGCTTACTTTCTTTCCCTATCTCCCTATACTACAAACCCTTATTTAGCCTCTCTAGTCACTCCTACTTTTTTCTGTTTTACGAAAAAGAGAGAAAATAAAAAGAAGAAAAGAACAGTTCAAATCAGGTTTTATACTTAAAATTTGAGGTACACATGGATGAGGATATTAGAGAATACATCTCATGTTTCTAATGGTTATGCATGTAAGGGTTTTCAAAAAGGTTGATAATAATCCTCGGTATCCATTACCTTAAGATTTTAGGTTAGATATATGTCAAAATTTTCTATGTTAGAATCTCACTATTAAGTGTATGAATTGCAGTCTCCTTATATAGTAGTAATGGATATTTCTCATCACTTGAACTAGTTTTTGGAATTGAGTTAAACCCACAAAAAATTTAATTTTCAACATACTTTCGGAGCCAGACTCATCACTTGTGTGAGTTTAACCAATGTTAAGACAACTATATTATGTTAATGCAATGTAGAAGAATATTAAAATTCCATACCAGTTAAGTGTATAGGTTGAAATATTTCATACGATATTGGATAACCCTAACTATTTGAGCAATATTTTTGAGATTGATTGACTCAAAATCTATTTCACTCTAAATTTATTACTTTAGAGGTCGGTACTTTCTTCTTTCTAGAAGTGAAAATCAACCTTGTCTTTTCCATCTTTTAAATTCATGATAGTTTTTAGCGTAATGACCCAACCGATCGTTTTGAGATTTAGCACTCCGTTTGGCGCTTTGAAACTTTGAGTAGCTTCACTTGATGCATTATGACTTGCATGTATGGTTGGGTTTGATCGAGAGGTTCTGAGTTGAATTTGAAGTATAATTCTCTATTTGGAAGCCTTAAGTTGGTTGACAAAGGTTTGGCGTTTGAGTAAATGAAACAAGATTTGGGATTTGATGGTTTCAATAAGTTTGTATGATAATTTTGAACATGTGCATGTTTTCAAATTTTGATTCGGAGGTTCCTAGAAAATTTTGGCCCTATTTGTCAAAAGTTAGCAAGTTGAAGAATTGGAGAGTTCATTAGTTTGACCGGGAGTTAACTTTGGTATTATCAGGCTTTGATTGGTGTTTTGGGACTTTAGAAAGGTTCGTTTGGCTAATTGGGACTGGTTTGCAAAGTTTGGTTGTGATCCGGTATGTTTAAGTGTGAGTCGAACGAGTTCGGCGAAGTTTGAATGTGTGAAAGTTAAGAGAATGATTTGGTCACAGATTCTTGGTTTGATGCAATTTATGGTGTTTCGAGCCTTTGGATAGGTTTGGTTTATGTAAACGGACTTGTTGGAATGTTTTGATAGGGTCTCGAGAGGCTCAGGTGAGTTTCGGATCATTTTAAACCACTTTGAGGTTGCTGGATTTTTGGTGTTCAGGCATGCATCGCGATCACGTAGTAGGATTTTTGAGGCGGCTATTTTTGAACTTCGCATTCGCGGGCTTGTATTCGCGATCGTGTTCGGTGGAGATGTTGGTCTAGCGTGTTCGCAGTAGTGTTCTGCGTTCGTCTAGATGATGAGGACGGCTGGGATTATTGTTCGCGTTCGCGAGGTGTATAGCGCGTTCGGGGTGGAGGTAGAGTTGGAGAGCTTCGCGTCTGCAAAGAAGAGGTCGCGATTGTGGAGTATTATTTCCGAGCAGCTGCATTTTGTGCTTCACCATCACAAAGCATTGAGCGATGATCGTGAAGGGTTTACTTGGAGCAGATTTTGCCCATTATTTCATATTTTGTGCCCTAACCTTCGAGAAGAGGAGAATTGGAAGAGCAATTTCCTTACTAATTGGAAGTAAGCAACTTTCACTTGGATTTGGCTTTATATCTTGATTTCCCATGGATATTTACACATAAAATGTGAAATTTTAAAGTGAAATTTGAGGGTTTTGTCTACAACTAAAGAGTGTGTATTTTGGGGATTTGAGGGCCGATTTGGATCGGGTTTTAAAATCTAATCACATATTTAGACTCATGGGGTCATAGAAAGCCAGGATCTACCCCTTGACTCGGATTTTGACTGTGTGATACCGGGTTGACTTTTGTTGACTTTTGGGAACTTGATTAAAGATCGAAGTGTAAGGCTCCGTAAAATATCGTCAAGGGATTTAAGTTTTGTGGTGCCAAGGTAGGGTGATGTGTACCACGGTACTGACTTTTTGGGTTGAAGAATGTATTGAGGAGTTGATGGAAATTTTTGACAGAAGAAAGCGATTATGCGATCAGTTTTGCGACCACAGAACCACTCCGCGGGCTGCATACCCGTCGCAGAGTTGAGCAGAAAAATGGTTGAATTTTTAAGGTCGTTTTGCGGTCCAATCTGCGATCGCATATTCATTTTGCGGTCCGCATTTTCCATCACAGATTTGGCTTGAAGAATTTTGTTGGATGATTCTGCGGTCCATTCTGCTGCCTCATAAGTGGTCTGCGGACCACAGACCTGTCGCAGACCGACCTAGACTAGCGCAGTTCTTGGCATCATTTTCGCGGTCCATTTTGCGGGCTGCATATCTATTATGCGGTCCATTCTGCAATCGCAAACCTGAATTCAGAGGGTCCATTTTTCTCTTTTTATAACCCGACCCCATTTTAATAAATAGCCTTTGGGGCATTTTTTGTAACGATTGTCTGATTTTAGAGGGAGGTAAGAGCATTTCAGAGAGAGAAGGAGGAAATCTAGCATTCTAATCATCCAATCTTGTACCAACCTTCAAGAAGCAAGGAAGTCAATCACTAGATTATCATCTATCCGGGTAAGTCCTACTCCTAAGCTTTAATGCAAGAGGTTATGAGTTCTAGTATATTGTGGGGTTGGAAATAGGCCATGCATGTGACAATAGGTTGTAGTATATGGGGTTAATGAACCATTATGGGTAGTTCTTGTTGAAATTAGTTGAGGGATGAAGGGATTACCATTGTAGAGGTTTGTAGTCTATTTTGCATACTAGATGTTTGACAAAATTCCTAAGAGAGTTACACCATGAGAATCCTTCTAATTATTATCCGATTTTCGCTATCTTCCTATAGATTGTTATTCCTAGAATTGTTGGGACATTGTAGTAACTTAAGGAAAGCTCAAACAAGGTATGTTGGCTAAACTACTCTCTTAGAATTAAATTCCATGATGTTCCCGTAAGTTTCAAGTATGGTTGCCTTAAGTTCCTTATTCCCATGCTCCGAGTTGTTCCCAATAAATTTGATTATCCCGAGTAAGCAAAGTGTCGAGAATTATGTGTTCAAAATATGTTCTGAATGTTCCTATCACATTATGTTATCCTTCGGGAATGTGCTCAAGAATGATATGTGTATTAAAATGTTATGGTTTTGAGTCATGTTTCAAATGAAAGTCCATTATGCTTAACTTGGAAAGGATACTCCATGCGTCTAAAACTCCAATTGCTTATATGTGTAGCTGAAGTCTTGATTTGAAATGCCTTGTTGTTGGTAATCTATAAAGATGCTCGAAAGTGAAAGAAGTGGGTTGGAGATGTAAAGCGTGGTCACCGTGCCAATAATAAAAGTTATACTTGTGGCCAATTGTGCCAAGGAAATGAAATGATGGGAGAAAGGTTATGAAATAAGCCTTGATTCAACTGTTCCAAACTGACGTCGAAAATAAGGTTTACCAAAAAGCTTATGTACCCAAGTCATGCCCAAATGTGGTTGTTTTAACTAACTAATGTTATGCTTTGTAAGTATTTCCAATGTGTTTGAGTTCTTATGTCTTCATGAGTTGAAATTGTGTATTTCCCTTTTTGGGGAAAAGAATTTCAATAACAAATGATGTGTTACACGTTTATGATTTTAACTTATACTTCAATTGGCAATCATTTTACTCCATTTCTTGAAAAGAAATCCATTGTGTTTAAAGTCTTCATTGCTAATAAACCTAAAGTTGTGATTTTCAAAATATTCTATTTTTTGATATTTATGATGATGATCCATGAAAGTAAAGAAATGAAAATATGGAATATGAAATACGGCCAACGTGCCATGAATAAAGAATCATAAGATTGGCCAAGAGAGCCAAGAAAATAATGATGTTGTGAATGCTTAAATGTGCTAACGAAGCTATATATATATATATATAGTGTGTGAAAGGTTAAGAGGTGAATATAAATATAATTGTACTTTGTGTTCCTTGTGTGTAAAAACAAAAAGGGTTTTGGGAGTATCATTAGCAAACCAAGGAAGGGTGGGTCATAAGGCCCACACCCGTAACTACATGTGCCAGTGTAGGGGTGGATTGTGATTATTTCCATTATTTGGGATGATATTTAAATATTAATGTGATTGTGATTATTCCCCTTAATTGGGATGATATTGATATTAGGTGTGAATTGGAAAGTCAACCCACACGACATATGTGGGAAGGCGGCCTAGCCGATCGGGTGGAGATCGGATGCCATGTTGCGCACATGGTGGTACTACTCTTGGCAACACCTTTTTTCGCATCACATGTCAAACCACATTGTTCGTGGGGAGATAGCCTAGACGATCGGGCGTGATTGGACTCCATGCTGAAAACACGGTAGTATATCAGTGCTAATAATCTCCCAACCAAAAATACATATTATTTTCGTATTTTGAAAATTGTTATATTTTAATTGGGCATTTGGATATTATTGATTGTGACTTGTTATTTCTGTGGTTTTCCCTTTCTTATATTGGCATTCTATTTTGGAAGAGGTCATTTAGCTTTACATACTAGTACTATTCCATATGTATTAACGTCCATTTTGTCGGGGGCGCTTCATCTTCAATGGATGCAGGTGGTTCGTCAGCAGGCGGTTTTGATCCTCGTTAGCAGTTACTCTCTATTCAGCAGATTTTGGTGAGCCCTACTCTATTCTGGGCTTCATGTCATTTGACGTTGTACTTTATGTTTTGAGGTATAGCCAGGGCCTTGTCGTCGTCACTTCCATACTACTCTTATGTTGTACTTAGAGGCTCCGTAGACAGGTTGTGGGTGGTATTTGATGTTGGGAATTAAACTAGTAAGTGTTTGTATTTGGGCAAACTTGTTTTTCATCATATCTATAAACTTGTAATATTTTGGAAATCATAAATGGATATCCTTTAGTAATGAATGTGGAACACTTGACTCTTCTCATGTCTATCACTTGTACTGATTCTTATGTTGTTAATGGACAAGGTTGGGTAGAAGGCATCTAGCAGGCTTGTTTAACCGAAATATTTCAGTTGAGCGCCGGTCGCGCTCCCCGAGGTCGGGCATGACACAAAGCTTTATTATTTTGAGTTATTTCCAATGGTTTTATTTGACGTTATTGAGTTGTATTTGACTAGATTCGAGTCTTTCGGTATTGGATTTGTACGGAAAGGTGGTTTGTTGTTAATTAAAGCTTGTCGGGTGGAGGTAAGTCTCTTGTTTATCCTTGTAAGAGGGAATTATCCCAATAGGTGATCTATATGGTACTTGATTCATGATTTAGGAGCCACGTATATACAGGTTGACGGGAACATATGCGTCGCTAGGTCTTGACCATATATGGTATTATTGACTTGAATTGTGCTCTACTAAATTATGTGAAGTTGTTATTCGTGTTTAACTGATTATATGATTACATGATAATTTGTATTCGTGACTTAGGAGCATGTGTAGGGTTGTGACTTGTTTATTTGACATGAAAGATTATTTTGTCATGTTGAGCTTTATTATAAATACGTAGACATACACTTGTTTTATTTGTTCCATGACTTTGGTGGTTTCTATAACCTAATTGACTCATGATAAATAATATGAGTAAGCTAGAACATGTTATATAGGTTATTGAGCTATTGTGATAAATTGAGTTACATGACTTGCCAAAGTCATTGTTTAGCCATCGGAGCTTTTATCCTCTTCCTTATTGTCATGTATGATGCCCTTTTATTATGTCGTTTTATATATATATATGCATGAGTTGGATGTCACGACCCAAACCGATAGGCCGCGACGGGCACCCGGTATCTTACTCAACCGAGTACCAACATAACGTATCTTTCATATCATACCATCATAGGTAAATGAACCGGAGTAAAGCATGAGGGAAAAAACTTATACATATGACATACTGGCCTATAAGACCAAAACGATCACTCGTACACTGAACATAGGCCGACAAGACCGTACAATATGTCTACAAGCCTCTAAGAATACATAATTGTCATAAAGGTCGGGACAGAGCCCTGCCATACCAAACAATACACATCTAAATCATAATGACCAAACAAGCAACTCCGGAGCAAATGGAGTGCACCAACATCTTCCGCTGAGCTGATCTCCTACTTGGAGGACTCTAGACCTGTCTATCGAGACTTGCGGGTATGAAATGCAGCATCCCCAGGCAAAAGGGACGTCAGTACAAATAATGTACCGAGTATGTAAGGAACGAAAATCAGTAAATAATAGACATGAGAGAAACATGGAGTAAAAGACTCGGCATGTACGTCTGCATAGCTCTGTGAATCATTTCATTTTTATAATGTCATGCATATGCGTATAAATGTCATACCATGCATAGGTATATGTGTTCATAACATCATCAAGCCTCTGAGGGCATCACGTCATATCGTTTCGGCCACTGTGGGCAAATCATCAACGTATACCAGCTGATCAGGCGGTGGTGCGTATATAACACCATAACCTTTTCCCATATCCCATATACATATAATATACTTGTATATAACGCCATCTGTTCATGGGTCAATGTACATGTATAGATGTATGAAATGCATAAAAATTACGTTAATAAGATTTCTTGGATTGTCATAAAATCAATATGCCTTTCGGATAAACTTTGTTAAATACGTATTTTTCTGAGACCCATGAATAGAAGATATAATAATAATTCACATGGGGAATCAATAACATAGACACCCCTAATACTTCTATGAATATAGTCATTTATGAAAATTGTGCGTTTATTCGTTTCATTTGTATCGTATGGATCATGCCAAAAGAAAGAAGGAATAGCCTTAACATACCTGAGTCGATTCTCATAACAATCCTTGTAACATACGTCAATCGCGACAAAACACGTGATGGCAAGATCGAATTAGGGAAATATCCGTATTATATTCTTGAGAAAGATTGCACCGTACTCCCTTAGAATCGTAAAATCCCATTGCTATAATATTACGTAGTATAAATTCTTTTGCTAGAAATCCGTTGCTTGGTAGATGTAAAACATCTCCATTTTTGTAATTTTGATCAGAACATTGCATAAGTTTTCTTGCTGAAGTTCATCCGTAACTTGAAGATGAAGTATCTTTATTTTTGTCAATTAAAGAAGTGATTTGATGACATTCTTTAATCCAAAGAGATAAAGTGCCCATCTCTTGAAGTGTTGCCACCTTGCAAGGTGATTCAAGAGTCACCTAATATATTTCCATTTGGCTGCCATGTTTTGCCTTAGTCTTTATCCAAAAGACTGTAATTAATCAACCACTAATTATTAATTAACTTGTTAATTCCCTCATTATCCAATAATTCACATAATTAAGGATTATCTCAAATTACTTAAAATACTACCCACTTTTAACATACCTTATACACCTTACTATCATGGTCATGTGGTACCTTGTATGGCACTAGTCCATAAATACCGATTATTTTAGCTCATGCCGTATTTTATCCCAACATGTCAAACTTTGACGAAAATTCATTTTTTTTTATTTTCTTAACCTCTCACCTTCACGAATTTACTCTCCACTTGTTTGAAATAGCATAATACTTATAATCTCAAAATAATCTCATTCCCGAACTTATGACGAAACTTTAACGTACGAAAATGCGGGATGTAACATCTCATTTTACGAGCTTCCATCAATTTACTTATGGCATACTTTCACGTACGAAAACATGGGGTGTAACATCATTCCCCACATTTGGAACATTCGTCCTCAAATGTTGACTGATGCACTTATCATTCTCATAACCCGTAGCTCTTGTGAATACTTTAATTCTCTTATTGCCATTTAGGCAACTGTCTTTGAATAAACCCAAAGGCCAGGGCATTCCCCCCCCCCCCCCTTTAGGCCTCTTTCTCACACCACGGTCTGTGGTCGAAATTCTTCTAATCTAGTAACTCTTGCTATCTTCTGTCATGTAGCATGTACTACTTTTTCCTTGTATGTGCGTCTATGTGACTCTTCTCTCCTTTTTTCTTTAGTTTTTAGCCAATCTCTAGGCGCCACTTTCTAAGCATATACAGAGCTTGAAAATATGTCTCTTTGGGCATTTATAGGTATACTGAAGTTCTTTGCTCGATACTTCGTTGAACTTACGAATATTGTTATATCTTATTTCATAGACCCAGTTATCCATTCGTATGACTTTACTGCATCTAGGTAGGTCATACTATACCATAACTCTTACTTCGATTTATCGTTACTGAGGCCTGCTACTGAACTTCAGGTTACTTTCGTTGCTTATCCCATATGTATAAATCTAAATCCTTTAATACTTCCTCATTACTGTCCATCTTAAGAATGACGGCCTAATCTCATCTCATACTTTGTGACTTTTGTCCATCCATTGTTGATTTACCTCAATATTTATCTACAATCTACCACTGATAACTTGAAACTCTTACATAACCACTAGGGCTCACGTTGCATCGTGGAACATTTGAAGTGATTTTCCTGATCCACCTGGGGGTGATACGATACTATACTTTCATAATCGTATTTCGTAGCTTCCCAATGTGATTCTCCTTACGTGGGTATTTTAATCCTGTACAATTCATCAAATCATTACTCAATCGAAGGCCCAATCATCATCCTTTATCTATCACAATTACACCCTCATTATACTATCAGGGCGGCATTCCATCTCGTCTAAATGCCATTAGTATTAGACTTCTTTGAGTTCAGTCAGGCTATACTGAGCTTTCTATAACTTAGAGAAATCATCAACTCTCTTGTTTTCATGGGCTTAATGCTGAGGACTTATCCATTCTCGTCACCTTCTCACTCGCCCTTTCTTATCCTTATTCCTGTCATAAATCATTGTCGCTTTACTATACTTTAGCTTGAGACCTATACATATCTATTTATATTACTCGCAACCTTCCTTCCACTTGCTTGCACCATAGATTTCCTAATGTCATCCTGGACATCAAACGAGACATCACATCATCTCTAACTCTTCTTTACTCTCTTAATTAGACCTCTCAATACTTAGAAACCATAGGTTGGGAGATATGCCACTGACGACGCCGCTACCATTCCTGGATATTGAATCCCAGCACTTCTAGCCTTCTATCTGCAGTATGGATTATTCGCAATTTTCTGCATTTGAGTATCTCGTACGTTGTTCACCTTTACCTTGCTTACCTTAAAATCTCGCATCACATCTTCTATCTCTTTCATGACCTCGCTTTAACACATGTATAATTCACATCCATAACTTGAAGCTCTATTATAATATTTGCACCTCTGGTGCATACATAATCCGGTGAGAGCTTCATACTGACTTCTTATGAGGCTGGTACTCTTCTAACTAGATTTATCGTAGAGCCATCATAAAATATGGTTGTTGTACTATCTCTCTTGTATCTCTGATATTAAGAGTGATTCTTCTATGTTCTCAATCACGATTCCTATAATTTTCTAGGTCCAATAATCAGGCTCCTGATTTACTTAGTTGATTAAACTCTTTAGTTTCCTCTTCCTTCTGATCAGCCTTCATGTAGGCTTAAGCTATCTTTCGATCTGTGGCTCCTTGTATTAGTTATTACTTTAGGCTTTCATGGACGCTATGGAATATCCATGATACAATCTTCTGAAAATTCAATCCCTTGTCTATGACCTAGATTAAATTCTTTCTTTTAACTTATGCCAGAGTCTTATACAGCTGTATAATTGTCAGCATACATGCTGCATGGATAATACTCTAAAATCTTGAGTGCGTTCAGAGCGTTACTAACCCTGGATCATTGATTGAATAATTCCTTTCGTTCCATCTCAGCTTTCTTTAAACGTAAGCAATTACTTTTCCTGGTCTTTCTGCTCCCTTGTTGCGTGCATACTTAGCATATTTTAGTTCCCATGCATGTCGAAATTTTGTGCAATTCATATGGTCTCGAATATTACTTTTGGTTTCATTTCCAACTCATTAGCCACGCTAGGTGCCATTTCCTTATGGAGTGCATCCAATGTTGTTGTGAGACTGTTGTTACAAGACCATTTCCTCTTTTGGTCATTGTACTTAGGTTGAAGCCTTCTTCCTTATTTCCTCAGCTAGTCTTTCGTTGTAGTATTTAGGGAGACCTTCTAGCTCTTGTAAAGCTGCGAGCTTATTACATCGTATAGTTGACAGAATTTTTGATGTTCGTCCTTGCCTATAATTATCCGTAGTTACTTATTCCCATGCCCTTGTGCTTGTAGGGTTACTCCTGAACTGAAGTTTTGACTGTCTTCCCAGTGAGACTATCTTTTATTTCCATAACATTCATGCGGTACCTTTAACTACCCCAACTCTTATCTGAATATTTCTCAAGGTCACGCTATCATATCTGCGAGACTGAATTCCCCATGTTGGGGTTCACTCTGTTTATCTTGCACGATCTATTAATTTGTCTGTATCCTCCTGTCTAGCCATAACTAGGCCCTTCCGGAATCAACTACTAACTACTTGTTGGCCCATTCTTATATCAATATTCCGCGTAATCTTTCTTGGGCCATTTACTCTGTCTTAACTTACGTCCCGTACTGGCTCCTTATTTATCAATAACATCTCGGGCAGGATTACATCCCTTATTTCCTCTCCTTATCAGCGTGTTTGCATAATGTTCTGGAATCGTAACATATCAGTAAAATTTGAGTAAGTGCAATCTTATCCCTTTCTCATTCTTATCACATTTTTCCTTTATTAATACATAGTTAGTAGAACCACTTAAATCTTGACTTAATGCCACATCACTCCATATTCCCCCCTTTAGGGGAGTACTAGGAGTTGGAGCCACGAGAATCTACCTATAGATATTTTACCTCTTCATCTTTGGCGTCTTTTCAAATCATCGATGACCCTTACTCACCTTGCGGCGATCCTTCTGTATCAAGGATAATAAAATTCCTTATTCGCGAGGGTGACACTTAGTATAACTGGCACATACAGTCCCTTAAGTTTAACTTTGCTCACATTACTTGCTTTAGGGAAGCGTCTTCTTGAATGACCATTCTCTGAATTTCTCATGAATCTTCTTCTGTTGTCCACTATATTATCGCCAGAACAAAATTTGAAATTCTCATGATGCTGACTATTATCCAATCACTCAGTCCCTAATTCATGTTTAGTTTATCTTGTTCACCAGCCCATACTGATTTCTATTATTCTGGGGTCTAACCTTTCCTTCCGGTAGTCGCGTTGGAGTCACGAACTTATTTCTTGAAATGAGGATATGACTTTATGGCATATACTCTTTTGTTGTCTCAAGGCCTGTCACCTCTCGTCTTTTCCTTCACTTGACTATAGACTCTGTAATACTGTCATCTTTTTGATCTACCGTTGTCATGCATGTATCATATCTTACTCATAATGCTTCATTAAATCTTTTCTTATTTCCCACTAACATTTATGTCTATCACTTTATTCTGAAAACTCAAACAATGCATTCTTTTTCTTTTAGCTCCCCTTTGCTCTATCCAGTGGCTCTTCGGGTTGCTTAACATTCTTGCTCTACTAGGGATGCGAGCCACACTAAGGTAATATTTATCCTTTCAAGGCTTCCAGCGCCTATCTTTATAGTACTCATATCTAGTTGTACTATTTTAGAGTGCACCATCTGGGTGTCTCACAAGGAGATCTATTAGCACATTTGCAATTATCCTTCGGAAATGTCAACTAACGCAAACAATCCATCCACCATTTTGGGTCACTCTAGCCCCAGCCGTATCCTGATATCCGTCCTTCTCTTATATTACTCCTGTTAGCTTCCATAGGGCATAAATGAGATGGGTGTGGCCAATTCTACATACATCTGTTACTGTTGAAGGTAAGTGACAATGCTTATATTTTTCTGTCGTAGTTGAAAATACCGATAATCTTCATTAACTGGGTACCTCGTACCCTTCTCATCTTGCTCATTTTACTTGTTGAAGCTTGTATCTATCTTTTGATTGATTCTCTTATTCCTTTTTACCGTAAGAGCGGATAGACATTCTTGCCT
This sequence comes from Nicotiana tabacum, assembly GCF_000715075.1. Lineage (NCBI taxonomy): Eukaryota > Viridiplantae > Streptophyta > Magnoliopsida > Solanales > Solanaceae > Nicotiana > Nicotiana tabacum. The sequence goes on along the minus strand of NC_134096.1, from coordinate 38,812,741 downwards.
TAGGGATCCTTATCAAGAAGCTTACACATCTTAGTACATACATGATCTGTTGAATACCTCATATTTATCCATCATAAGCATGATGCAAAAATTAAGTTCCTCTGACTCAACCCTTCCACAAATATATCTCTTACCAACCGTCTTTCTGGATGAAGGCATCATCGTATTATGAATAAGATAGAGTTTAGCAAATGAGTTCTTACAACTGAGCTCTACCACACGAGCTAGAGTAAGAAGAAAGAGTGACAATCCTAAATGCCCTGTAGCTTATAAGTGTGGTGCACGACATACCCATAAGCAAGACTCTATTAGACATGGCTTGTAGACTACCTAGGACCGAACTTCTTTGATACCACTTTTCTCACGACCCAAACCGATGGGCCACGATGGGCACCTGGTACCTTACTCAACCGAGCACCAACATAATGTATCTTTTGTATCATTCTATCATAGGTAAATGAACCGGAGTAAAGCATGAGGGAATAAACTTATACATATGGCATACTGGCCTATAAGACCAAAATGATCACTCATACACTGAACATAGGCCGACAAGGCCGTACAATCTTTCATATACATGACATATGTCTACAAGCCTCTAAGAATACATAATTGTCATAAAGGTCGGGACAGAGCCCTGCCATACCAAACAATATACATCCAGACCATACTGACCAAACAAGCAACTCCGGAGCAAATGGAGTGCACCGACATCTTACGCTGAGCTGATCGCCTACTTGGAGGACTCTCGACCTGTCTATCGAGACCTGCGGGCATGAAACGCAGTATCCCCAGGCAAAAGAGATGTCAGTACAAATAATGTACCGAGTATGTAAGGAACGAAAATCAGTAAATAATAGACATGAGAGAAACATGGAGTAAAAGACTCGACATTTACGTCTGCTTAACTCTGTGAATCATTTCATTTTTATAATGTCATGCATATGCGTATAAATGTCATACCATGCATAGGTATATGTGTTCATAACATCATCAAGCCTGTGAGGGCATCCCGTCATATCATTTCGGCCACTGTGGGCAAATCATCAACGTATACCAGCTGATCAGGTGGTGGTGCGTATATAACGCCATAACCTTTTCCCATATCTCATATACATATAATATACGCGTATATAACTCCTTCTGGTCATGGGTCAATGTACATGTATAAATGCATGAAATGCATAAAAATTACGTTAAAAAGATTTCTTGGATTGTCATAAAATCAATATGCCTTTCGGATAAACTTTGTCAAATACGTATTTTTCTGAGACCCGTGAATAAAAGATATAATAATAATTCACATGGGGAATCAATAACATAGATACCCCTAATACTTCTATGAATAGAGTCATTTATAAAAATTGTGCGTTTACTCGTTTAGTTTGTATCGTATGGATCATGCCAAAAGAAAGAAGGAATAGCCTTAACATACCTGAGTCGATTCTCTTAACAATCCTTCTAACATACAACAATTGCGACAAAACACGTGACGGCAAGATCGAATTAGGGAAAAATCCGTATGATATTCTTGACAAACATTGCATTGTACTCCCTTAGAATTGTAAAATCTCGTTGCTATAATATTACGTAGTGTAACTTCTTTTGCTGAAAATTCGTTGCTTGGTAGATGTAAAATATCTCCATTTTTGTAATTTTGATCATAACATTGCATAAGTTTTCTTGCTGAAGTTCATCCGTAACTTGAAGATGAAGTATCTTTATTTTTGTCAATTAAAGAAGTGATTTGATGACATCCTTTAATCCAAAGAGATAAAGTGTCCATATCTTGAAGTGTTGCCACCTTGCAAGGTGATTCAAGAGTCACCTAATATATTTCCATGTGGCTGCCACGTTTTGCCTTAGTCTTTATCCAAAAGACTTTAATTAATCAACCCCTAATTATTAATTAACTTGTTAATTCCCCCATTATCTAATAATTTACATAATTAAGGATTATCTCAAATTACTTAAAATACTATCCACTTTTAACATACCTTATACACCTTACTATCATGGTCATGTGGTACCTTGTATGGCACTAGTCCATAAATACTGGGTATTTTAGCTCGGGCTGTATTTTATCCCAACATGTCAAACTTTGACGAAAATTTATTTTTTTTGATTTGCTTAACCTTTCACCTTCATGAATTTACTCATCACTTGTTTGAAATAGCATAATGCTTATAATCTCAAAATAATCTCATTCCCGAACTTATGTAGATTAACTTACGACGAAACTTTAACGTATGAAAATGCTGGATGTAATATCTCATTTTTCAAGCTTCCATCAATTTACTTATGGCATACTTTCACGAACGAAAACATGGGGTGTAACATTGGAGAGTTGGATATTGTGAAAATATTGAGGAATTTGGCACTAAGGACAATGTGAGTAGGTATTGGCTATTGATTGATTAATGATATTATGATTGAAATGGGTTGCACGCCGCAATGATTGATTGATGATCATTAAATATAAAATGATGAATGTTAGGATATGTATCCGTCCCTCCGAAATCAAGAGATTACCCATGCGGGCACCCGATACCTTACTCAACTGAGTACCGACGTAACGTATTTTTCATATTATGATAACTGAGCCAGAGAGGCTGCCGTGAGATAAGTAGAATAAAATATATAATACCAACTTACACATAAGACATACGGGCCTATAAGACCAAAATAACCACTCGTACATTAAACATAGACCGACAAGGTCATAAAATCTTTTACGTACATGACATATGTCTACAAGCCTCTAAGAATACATAATTGTCATAAAGGTCGGGACAGAGCCCTGCCATACCAAACAATATACATCCAGACCATACTGACCAAACAAGCAACTCCGGAGCAAATGGAGTGCACCGACATCTTACGCTGAGCTGATCGCCTACTTGGAGGACTCTCGACCTGTCTATCGAGACCTGCGGGCATGAAACGCAGTATCCCCAGGCAAAAGAGATGTCAGTACAAATAATGTACCGAGTATGTAAGGAACGAAAATCAGTAAATAATAGACATGAGAGAAACATGGAGTAAAAGACTCGACATTTACGTCTGCTTAACTCTGTGAATCATTTCATTTTTATAATGTCATGCATATGCGTATAAATGTCATACCATGCATAGGTATATGTGTTCATAACATCATCAAGCCTGTGAGGGCATCCCGTCATATCATTTCGGCCACTGTGGGCAAATCATCAACGTATACCAGCTGATCAGGTGGTGGTGCGTATATAACGCCATAACCTTTTCCCATATATCATATACATATAATATACGCGTATATAACTCCTTCTGGTCATAGGTCAATGTACATGTATAAATGCATGAAATGCATAAAAATTACGTTAAAAATATTTCTTGGATTGTCATAAAATCAATATGCCTTTCGGATAAACTTTGTCAAATACGTATTTTTCTGAGACCCGTGAATAAAAGATATAATAATAATTCACATAGGGAATCAAGAATATAGACACCCCTAGTACTTCTATGAATAGAGTCATTTGTGAAAATTGTGCATTTTCTCGTTTTGTTTGTATCGTATTGATAATGCCAAAACAAAAAAAGGGATAGCCTTAACATACCTGAGCTGGTTCTCTTGACAATCCCTCTAACACACGTCCTTTGCGAAAAACACGTAACGACAGATCGAAGTAGGGGAAAGTCCATATGATATTCTTGAGAAAGATTGTACCGTACTCCCTTAGATTTGCAAGTCACATTGCTATTACATAATTCAAAATTAAGTTGCTGATACATCCATGGACATCACGTTAACACTATTTCAAGAATGGAATAATATGATTTCATATTCATTCTCTTTGTGGCTTTCATCCGTTAGCTTAGCAAACATAAGATCTCACTCTTATTGAATAATGAATATTGTAATAAAAATTTGTAAGCAAATCACTCTTAATTCATGTTGCTACTGAAGAGATCCATTACTTGTAGTCATAAGCATCTCTATTAAATGGATTTGGAAAGCCTTTTATCAATGTGGTTGTGGGCACCACTTGATTCCTAAAGTGTGCCACCTAGCAATGTGATTAAAGAGTCACTTGATTGATATGTCTTGCTGCCACGTTGAGGAGTACTTAATCTTATCCAAATATGCTTAATTAATTGGTTAATCTCCCACCAAAAATTAATAATTACCCGATTATCCACATAATTAAGAATTATCTCAAATTATGTAAAATACTACTCACTTTTAACCTACTTTATATATCTTGCTATCATGGTCATGTGGTACCTTGTATGGCACTAGTCCATAAATACGGGGTATTGTAGCTTGGACCGTATTTTATCTCAAAATGTCAAACTTCGACGAAATTTATTTTTTTCGATTTGCTTATCCTCTCACCTTCATGAATTTACTCGTCACTTGTTTGAAATATTATAATACTTATAACCTCAAAATAATCTCATTTCCGAGCTTACGTCGATTAACTTACAACGAAACTTTAACGTACGAAAATGCGGGTTGTAACATCTTTCCCCCCTTTGGAACATTCGTCCTCGAATGTTAACTGATGCACTTATCTTTATCATAACCTATAGCTCTTGCGAATATTTTAGAAATCTCCTTGCCATCTAGGCTACTGTTCTGTGAATAAATCCAAAGGCCAGGGCATTCCCCCCTTTAGGCCTCTTTCTCACACCACAACTTGTAATCGGAATCCTTTCAATCTTGTAACTGATGCTACCTTTTATCATGTAGCTTGTACGACTCTGACCTTATAAATGTGCCTATGCGACCCTTCTCTCCTTTTTCCTCCAGCTTTTAGCCAATATCTAGGCCTCACTTTGTAAACATATACAGAGCTTTGATAAGATGTCTCTCTGGCATCTATAGGTATACTGAAGTTCTCTGCTCGGTACTTTGTTGAACTTACTGATATTGCTATATCTTATTTCATAGATCCGTTTATCCATCCGTATGACTTTACTACCAGAACTCTTACTTTGATTTATCGTTACTAAGGTCTGCTACCAAACTCCAAGTTACTCTCGTTGCTTATCCTATATGCATAAATCTAAGTCCTTTAGTGTTTCTTCATTACTGTTCATCTTAAGAATAATGGCCTAATCTCATCTCATACTTTGTAACTTTTATCCATCCATTGTTGATTCACCTTAATACCGATAACTTGACCTCTTATGTAACACTGCCGCTAGGGCTCACCTCTTATCGGGGAACATTTTCCTGATCCACCTGGGGGTGATACTATACTTCCATAACCATATTTCATAGCATCCCAATGTGATTCACCTTACGTGGGTATTTTAATCCTGTACAATTCATGAAATCCCCCCGCTTTTATTTTTCTTCAAATCATTACTCAATCGAAGGCCCAAACGTCATCCGTTATCTATCACAATTACACCCTTATTCTACTACCAGGGCAACATTCCATCTCTTCAAAATGCTATTAGTCTTAGACTCCTTTGAGTTCATTCCGGCTATACTGAGCTTTCTATAACTTAGAGAAACAATCAGCTCTCTAATTTTCATGAGCTTCATCCCGAGGATTTATCTATTCTGATCAACTTCTCACTCGCCTTTTCTTATCCTTACTCCTGTCTTCCTAAAACTTTGTCGTTCTATCATACTTTAGCTTGCGACCTACACATATCTATTTATACTATTCACAATCTTCCTTCAACTTGCTTGCATCATAGATTTCCTTATATCATTCTGGAACATCAAGCGAGACATCACATCGTCTCTAACTCTTCTTTACTCTCTTAATTAGACTTCTCGATACCTAGAAACCATAAGCTGGAAGACATGCCATTGACGACGCCGCTATTATTCCTGGATACTGAATCCCCGCGCTTCTAGCCGTCTATCCGAAGCATGGACCATTCATAACCTTCTGCATTTGAGTATCTCATATGTTGTCCACCTTTACCTTACTTACCTTATAGTTTCGAATCGCATCTTCTATCTCTTTCATGACCTCCATTCCACATAGGTATCATTCACATCCACAATTTGAAGCTCTATTATAATTCTTGCACCTCTAGTGCATACACAATCCGGTGGGAGCTTTTTACTGACTTCTTATGAGGCTGGTACTCTTCTAACTGGCTTTCTCGTAGAGCCGTTATAGAATATGGTTGTTGTACTATCTCTCTTGTACCTTTGATATTAAGAGTGATTCTGATATGTTCTCAATCATAGTTTTCTATAATTTCCTGGGTCCAATAATCATACTCCTAATTTACTTAGTTGATGTAACTCTTTAGTTTCCTCTTCCCTCTGACCAATCTTTATGTAAGCTTAAGCTATCTTCTGATATGCGGCTCCTGGTATTAGTTATTACTTTAGCCTTTCGTGGACGTTAGGGAATATCCATGATACAATCTTCTAACAATTCAATCCTTTGTCTATGACCTGGACTCAATTCTTTCTTTTAACTTATACCGGAGTTTTCTACGGCTGTATGATTGTCAACATATATGCTGCATGGATTATACTCCGAAACCTTGAGTGCATTCATAACGTAACTAACTCTGGATCATTGATCGAATAATTCCTTTCGTTCCTTCTCAGCTTTCTTTAAATGTAAGCTCTTACTTTTCCTGGTCTTTCTACCCCCTTTTGCGTGCATACTTAGCTTATCTTAGTTCCCACACATGCCAAAATTTTTGTGCAACTCATATGATTTTGACCATTAATTTTGGTTTCACTTCCCGCTCATTAGCCACGATAGGTGTCAGACCACTTTCTTATGGAGTGCATATAATATTGTAGTGAGACTGCTATTACAAGATCATTTCTTCTTCAAGTTACTATGTTTAGGTTGAAGCGTTCTTCCTTATTTTCCCAGCTAGTCCTTCATTGTAGTACTTAGGGAGGACCCCTTGACTCTTGTAAAGTTGCGGGCTTATTACATCGTATACTCGACGGAATTTTTTGATGTCCTTCCTCGCCCATAATTATCCGTAGTTACTTACCACCACGCCCTTGTGCTTGTAGGGTTGCTTCTGAACTGAAGTTTTGACTGTCTTCCTAGTGGGACTCTCTTTTATTTTCGTAACACCCATACAGTACCTTTAACTACTCCAACTCCTATCTGAATATTTCTCAAGGGTCACGATGTCATATCTGCGAGACTGAATTCTCCATGTTGGGGTTCACTATGTTTATCTTGCATGATCTATTGATTTTTCTGTATCTTCTTGTCTAGCCATAACTAGGCTCTTCCTGAATAAACTACTAACTACTCGTTGGCCCATTCTCATATCAATATTCTGCGTAATATTCCTTGGGTTATTTCCTTTGTCTTAACTTATGTCTCACACTGGTTCCTTATTTATCAATAACATCTCAGGCAGGAACCCTTACTTCCTCTCCTTTTCATCATTTTTGTATAATGTTCTGGAATCGTAGCATATCTGTAGTCTTTGAATAAGTGCAATCTCATCCATTTCTCATTTTCTCTTTTGCATTCTTCCTTTACCATTTCATAATTATTAGAACCACTTAATTCTGACTTAACGCCACATCATTCCATATCCCCCCTTTAGGAGGTATTAAGATTTAGTGCTATGATGATCTACGTATAGATGTTTTATCTCTTCATCTTTGGCTCTTTTCACATCATCGATGACCCTTACTCGCCTCGCAGTAATCCTTCTGTACCAAGGATAACAAATTTCCTTACTCGCGAGGGTGACACTTAGTATAACTGGCACACATTGTCCCTTAAGCTTAACTTTGCTAACCTTGCTTGCTTTAGGGAAGCATCTTCCTGAATGACCTTTAAGTGTTATTCTTCTGTCGTCCATTGTTTTATCGCCGGAACACAATCTGAAATTCTCATGATGCCGACTATTATCAAATCACTCAGTCCCCAATTCGTGTTTAGTTTATCTTCTTCACCAGCCCATACTGATTTCTATTACTCTGGGTCTAACTTTTCCTTTTGGTAATCACGTTAGAGTCATGAACTTATTTCTCGAAATGAGGGTATGACTTTATGGCCTATACTCTTTTGTTGTCTCAAGGCCTGTCACCTTTTGTCTTTTTCTTCACTTGACTATAGACTCTGTAATACTGTCATCCTTTTGATCTACTGTTATCATCCATGTATCACATCTTACTCATAATGCTTCATTAACTCTCTTGTTATTTTCCGCTAACATTTATGTCTATCACTTTATTTTGAAAACTCGAACAAGACATTCTTTTGCTTTTAGCTCCCCTTGCTCCATCTACTAGCTCTTCGAATTGCCTAACATTCTTTCTCTACTAGGGACGGGATCCACACTAAGGTAATATTTATCCCTTCCAGGCTTCCAGTGCCTATCTTTGTAGTACTCATATCTAGCTGTACTATTTTAGAGTGCACCATCTGGGTGTCTCACAAGGAGATCTATTAGCACATTTGCAATATCCTTCGGAAATGTTAGCTAACGCTAATAATCCATCCACCATTTTTGGGTTACCCTAACCCCAGCTAGATCCTGATATCCTGCCTTCTCTTATACTACTTCTGTTAGCCCCCATAAGGCATAAATAAGATGGGTGTGGCCAATTGTACATACCTCTGTTATTGTTGAAGGTAACTCAAAAGGCTTATATTCCTTTGCCTGAATTGTAAATACTGATAATCTTCATTAGCTGGGTACCACGTACCCTTTTTCATCTTGCTTCTTTTACTTGTTGAAATTTGTATCTATCTTCTGAATCTCTCACCGCCTTTCACCATAGGGGTGGATAGATATTCTTGCCTTAAGGTTACTTATCAAGAAACTTACACATCTTAGTACACATATGATCTGCTGGAGACCTTACATTTAGTCATCATAAGAATGATGCAAAATTGAGTTCCTCTGACTCAACTCTTCCACATCCATATTCAAACCCTTACCAACCATCTTTCTAGATGTAGGCATCGTCGTATTATGAATAAGATAGAGTTTAGGAAATTGAGTTCTTACAACTGAGCTCTACCACATGATCTAGAGTAAGAAGAAAAAATGACAGTCCTAAATGACCTGTAGCCTCCTGCTTATAAGTGTGGTTCACAACACAACCATAAACAAGACTCTACTAGACACGACTTGTAGACTCCCTAGGACAAAACTGCTCTGATACCACTTTTGTCACGGCCCAAACCGATGGGCCGCGATGGGCACCCGGTACCTTACTCAACCGATTATCAACGTAACATATCTTTCTTATTACATCATCATAGGTAAGTGGGTCAGAGAGGCTGATGTGAGATAAGTAGAATAAAACATGTAATACCAACTTATACATAAGACATACGGGCGTATAGGACCAAAATAACCACTCGTACACTGAACATAGGCCGACAAGGCCATACAATCTTTTACGTACATGATATCTATCTACAAGCCTCTAAGAATACATAATTGTCATAAAGGTCGGGACAGAGTCCCGCCATACCAATCAATACATGTCTTAATCATACTGACCAAATAAGCAACTCCAGAGCAAATGGAGCGCACCAACATCTTTCACTAGGCTGATAGCCTACTTGGAGGACCCTAGACCTGTCTATCGGGACCTGCGGGCATGAAATGCAGCCTCCCCAGGCAAAAAAGACGTCAATACAAATAATGTACTGAGTATGTAAGGAATGAAAATCAGTAAATAAAAGACATAGAGAAACATGGAGTAAAAGACTCAACATGTAAGTCTGAATAGCTCTGTGAATCATTTCATATTTATAATGCCATGCATATGTGTATAAATGTCATACCATGCATATGTATATGCGTTCATAACATCATCAAGCCTATGAGGGCATCCCATCATATCATCTCGGCCATTGTGGGTAAATTATCAACGTATACCAGCTGATCAGGTGGTGGTGCGTATATAACGCCATAATCTTTTTCCATATCCTATATACATATAATATACGTGTATATAACATCATATGGTCATGGGTCAATGTGCATGTATAAATACATGAAATGCATAAGAAATACGTTAATAAGATTTCTCGGAATGTTATAAAATCAATATGCCTTTCGGATAAACTTTTTCAAATACGTATTTTTCTGAGACCCATGAACAGAAGATATAATAATAATTCACATAGGGAATCAAGAATGTAGACACCCCTAGTACTTTTATGAATAAAGTTATTTATGGAAATTGTGCATTTGCTAGTTTCGTTTGTATCGTATAGATCATGCCAAAAAGAAAGAAGGGATACCCTTAACATACCTGAGCCGGTTCTCTTGACAATCCCTCTAACACACGTCCTTTGCAAAAAAACACGTAACGGCGGATCGAAGTAGGGAAAAATCCGTATGATATTCTTGAGAAAGATTGTACCGTACTCCCTTAGAATTGCAAGTTACGCTGCTATTACATAATTCAAAATTAGGTTGCTGCTACATCCATGGACATCATTTTAACACTATTTCAAGAATGGAATTATATGATTTCTTATCATTCTCTTTGTGGCTTTGATCTGTTAGCTTAGCAAACATAAGATCTCACTCTTAATGAATATTGTAATGAAAATTTATAAGCAAATCACTCTTAATTCACATTGCTTGTTGAAGAGATCCATTACTTGTAGTCATAAGCATCTCTATTAAATGGATTTGGAAAGCCTTTTATCAATGTGGTTGTGGGCACCACTTGATTCCCAAAGTATGCCACCTAACAATGTGATTAAAGAGTCACTTGATTGATATGTTTTGCTGCCACGTTGAGGAGTACTTAATCTTATCCAAATATACTTAATTAATTGGTTAATCTCCCACCAAAAATCAATAATTACTCGATTATTCACATAATTAAGAACTATCTCAATTTACTTAAAAAATTACTCACTTTTAACCCACTTTATATATCTTGCTATCATGGTCATGTGGTACCTTGTATGGCACTAGTCCATAAATACGAGGTATTGTAGCTTGGACCGTATTTTATCTCAAAATGTCAAACTTCGACGAAATTTATTTTTTTCGATTTTCTTACCCTCTCACCTTCACGAATTTTCTTATCCCTTGTTTGAAATAGCATAATACTTATAACCTCAAGATAATCTCATTTTCGAGCTTAGGTCGATTAACTTACGACGAAACTTTAACGTACGAAAATGCGGGATGTAACAAAACTAAAGTACCCAAGATTATTTTGGTGTTTGTTGGACACGTGGCATCTGATAGGCACATGGATTTGGGTTGTGAGTTGTTGATATTGGATCAGGGGCATGCATTGGAAGATTAGAATCATGCATTGGCTCTTATACATATTGATTTGGATCAAGAGCATGCATTGGTAGCTTGTGTTACACCCCATATTTTCGTACATGGAAGTATGGCATAAGTAAATTGATATAAGCTCGGAAATGAGATGTTACATCCCGCATTTTCGTACGTTAATGTTTCATCGTAAGTTAATTGACGTAAGCTCAGGAATGAGATTATTTTGAGATTATAAGTATTACGCTATTTCAAACAAGTGATAAGTAAATTCGTGAAGACGAGAAAGTAAGCGAATCAAAGAAATGAGTTTCGTCGAAATTTGACAATTTGGGATAAAATACGGTCCAAGCTATAATACCCGATATTTATGGACTAGTGCCATACAAGGTACCACATGACCATGATAGTGAGGTATATAGAGTGTGTTAAAAGTGAGTAGTATTTTAAGTAATTTGAGATAATTCTTAATTATGTGAATAATTGGGTAATTATGGATTTTTAAGTGGGAGATTAACTTGTAAATTGAATTTTATGGATAATTATTTAAATGAGATTTGGATAAATGTTAGGAGGGACAACATCCACGTGGTATTTATGGAAACTTGGCAGCAAATTGCCACCAATTCATAACCTTAAGTAGGTGGTGGCAACATTTAAAGTTATGTGCACCTTTATATCATTCTTGTCGAAGAATGCCATCTCTAATCCACAAGTTTAGGTAAATAGTGTATCAAATAGTGTTACACTTTGAGAACAACAAGGTACGGATGAAGGTACAACAAGAATCCATACGGGATTGCATTATGCATTAGCAACGTGAGTTTGTTCAACCTTTCAAAATCACTTAAGAGAGATACTTGTATCTCTATAAGATAATGAAGGGAAACACCATCAAATTCATACGAAGATGTTATTATGTAATGGCAGCATGAATTTGCAAATTCCAAGAGAGCTCGGTACAATCTTTCTCAAGAATATCATACAGATTTTTCCCTACTCCGATCTCGTCGTTACGTGTTTTATCACGATTGACGTGTGTTAGAGGGATTGTCAAGAGAATCAGCTCAGGTATGTTAAGGCTATCCCTTCTTTATTTTTGGCATGATCCATACGATACAAACGAAATAAGTAAACGCACAATTTTCATAAATGACTCTATTCATAGAAGTACTAGGGGTGTCTATATTCATGATTCCCCATATGAATTATTATTATATCTTTTGTTCATGGGTCTCAGAAAAATACATATTTGATAAAGTTTTTCCGAAAGGCATATTGATCTTATGACATACCGAGAAATCTTATTAATGCATTTCTTATGCACTTCATGCATTTATACATGTACATTTACCCATGACCAGATGGCGATATATACGCGTATATTATATGTATATGGGATATGGGAAAAGGTTACGGCGTTATATACGCACCACCACCTGATCTGCTGGTATACGTTGATGATTTTCTCATAGTAGCCGAGATGATATGATGCGATGCCCTCAGATGCTTGATGATGTTATGAACGCATATACCTATGCATGGTATGACATTTATACGCATATGCATGACATTATAAATATGAAATGATTTACAGAGCTATTCAGACTTACATGTTGAGTCTTTTACTCCATGTTTTTTCTCATGTCTATTGTTTACTGATTTTCATTCCTTACATACTCGATACATTATTTGTACTGACGTCCCTTTTGCCTGGGGACGCTGCGTTTCATGCTCGCAAGTCTCGATAGACAGGTCGAGAGTCTTACAAGTAGACTATCAGCTCAGTGGAAGATATTGGTGCGCTCAATTTGCTCCAGAGTTGCCTATTTGGTTAGTATGCATTGGACACGTATTGATTGGTATGTCGGGGACCTGTCCCGGCCTTATGACATTTATGTACTCTTAGAGGCTTGTAGACATATGTCAAGTATATGAAAGATTGTATGGCCTTATAGGCCTATGTTTGGAATGTACAAATGATCATGCCGGCCTTATAGGCCCGTATGTCACGTGCATAAAATTCTATATCATGTTCGGGTGTTTTACAAAATATTACGTTGGTACTCGGTTGAGTAAGGTGTCGGGTGCCCGTCATGGTCCATCGGCTTAGGTCATGACAAAAGTGGTATCATAGTAGTTCTGTCCTACGGAGTCTACAAGCCGTGTCTAGTAGAGTCTTGTTTATGGGTGTGTTGTGCACTACGCTTATAAGTAGGAGGCTACAGGGCATTTAGGACTGTCACTCTTTCTTCTTACTCTAGATCGTATGGTAGAGCTTAGTTGTAAGAACTCAATTTCCTAAACTCTATCTTATTCATAATACGACGATTCCTACATCTAGAAAGACGGTTGGTAAGGGATTGAATATGGCTATGGAAGAGTTAAGTCAGAGGGACTCAATTTTGCATGATGCTCATGATGAGTAAATGTGAGGCCTTCAGCAGATCATGTGTGTACTAAGACGTGTAAGTCTCTTGATAAGGAGCCTTAAGGTAAGAATATCTATCTACCCTTATGGTGAAAGGCAATGAGTGATTTAGAAGCTAGATACCAGTTTCAACAAGTAAAAGAAGAAAGGTGAAGAAGGGTACGAGACGCCCAGTTAATGAAGATTATCAGTATTTACAATTCAGGCAGAGAATAATAGGAATTTTGAGTTACCTTCAACACTGATATATGTATGTACAATTGGTCACACACATCTCAGTTATGCCCTATGGGAGCTAACAAATATGGTTTGAGAAAAGTACAGGATATCAGGATCGGGCTGGGGTTAGAGTAACCCAAAATGGTGAATGAATTATTTGAGTTAGTTTACATTTCCGAAGGATATTGCAAATGTGCTAATAGATCTCCTTGTGAGACACTCAGATGGTGCACTCTAGAATAGTACAACTAGATATGAATATTAGAATGTTCAAAGATAGGCACTGGAATCCTGAAGGGGTAAATATTACCTTAGTATGGATATCGTCCCTAAGAGAGAGAGAATGTTAGGCAACCCGAAGAGCCAGTGGATGGAACAAGGGGAGCTAAAAGCAAAAGAATGTCTTGTTGAAATTTTCAGAATAAAGTGATAGACATAAATGTTAGCAGGGAAATGAGAAGAGAATTAATGAAGCATTATGAGTAAGATGTGATACATGGATGAGAATGGAAGAAAAAATAATGATAGTATTACAGAGTCTATAGTCAAGTAAAGGAAAAGACGAGAGATGACATGCCTTGAGACAACAAAAGAGTATAGGCCATAAAGTCATACCCTCATTTTGAAAAATAAGTTCGTGACTCTAACGTTATTACCATAAGGAAAAGTTAGACCCCAGAGTAATACAAATCAGTATGGGCTGGTGAACAAGATACACTAAACATGAATTAGGGACTGAGTAATTTGATAATAGTCAGCATCATGGGAGATTCAGAGATTGCATTCCGACAATAATAGAATGGACGACAGAAGAATAACCTTTAAAGGTCATTCAGGAAGACGCTTCCCTAAAGCAAGCAATGTGAGCAAAGTTAAGTTTAAGGGACTATGTGTGCCAGTTATACTAGGTGTCACCCTCGTGAGTAAGGAATTTTGTTGTCCTAGGTACATAAAGATTTTCGCAATGCGAGTAAGGGTCATCGAAGATGTGAAAACATGCAAAAGATGAAGAGGTAAAACATATATACGTAGATCATCGTAGCACTAAATCTTAGTACTCCCCTAAAGGGGGGAATATGGAGTGATGTGGAATTAAGTCAGAATTAAGTGATTCCAGTAACTATGGAATGGTAAAGGAAGAATGCGATAAAAATAAGAAATGGGATGAGATTTAACTTATTCAAATCCTACTGATGTGCTGCATTATGCAAACACTACGTAAAGGAGAGGAAGTAAGGGTTCCTACCCGAGATGTTATTGATAAATAAGGAGCCAGTGCGAGATGTAAGTTAAGACAAAGGAAATAACCCAAGAAAGATTACGTGGAATATTGATATGAGAATGGGCCAACGAATTGTAAGCAGTTGATTCAAGAAGAGCCTAGTTATGTCTAGACAAGAGGTTACCGACAAATCAGCAGATCGCGCAAGATAAATGTAGCGAACCCCAACATAGTGAATCCAGTCTCACATATAATGATATCGTGATCCTTGAGAAATATTAAGATAAGAGTTGGGGTAGTTAGAGGTGCCATGTGAGTGTTACGGAAATAATAAAGAGTGCCACTGGGAAGACAGTCCAAATATTAGTTCAGAAGCAACACTACAAGCACAAGGGCGTGAAAGTAAGTAACTACGGATAATTATAGGCGATGAAGGACATCAAAAAATTCCATCGGGTATACGATGTAATAAGCTCGTAGATTTACAAGAGTCAAGGGGTCTTCCCTAAGTACTACAATGAAAAAATAGCTGAGGAAATAAGGAAGAAGGCTTCAACCTAAGCGCAGTGACCTAAAGAGGAAATGGTCTTGTAACAAGAGTCTCACTACAACATTGTATGTACTCCATAAGAAAGTGGCACCTACCGTGGCTAATGAACGAGAAGTAAAATCAAAATTAATATTCGAGATCATATGAGTTGCATGAAAACTCCGGCATGTGTGGGAACTAAGATAAGCTAAGTATGCACGCAACAAGGGGGCAGAAAGACCAGGAAAGGTTATAACTTACGTTTAAAGAAAGCTGAGAAAGAACGAAAGGAATTGTTCGATCAATGATCCAGAGTTAGTTACGTTATGAACGCACTTAAGAGTTCAGAGTATTATCCATGCAGCATATATGTTCACAATCATACAGCCGTAGAAGACTCCGGTATAAGTTAAAAGAAAGAATTGATTCCAGGTCATAGACAAAGGGTTGAACTGTTAAAAGATTGTATCATCGATATTCCATAGCGCCCATGAAAGGCTAAAGTAATAGCTAATACCAGAAGCCGCAGATTGGGAGATAGCTTAAGCCTACATAAAGGCCGATCAGAAGGAAGAGGAAACTAAAGAGTTACAACTAAGTAAATTAGGAGTCTGATTATTGGACCAGAAATTTATAGACATCAAGATTGAGAACATTGCAGAATTACTCTTAATATCAGAGGTACAAGAGAGATAGTACAACAACCATATTTTATGACGGCTCTACGACAAAGCCAGTTAGAACAGTACTAGCCTCATAAGAAGTCAGTATGAAACTTTCACCAGATTGTGTATGCACCAGAGGTGCAAGTATTATAATAGAGCTCCAAGTTATGGATGTGAATTATACCTGTGTGGAAGGGAGGTCATGAAAGATATAGAAGATGTGATGCAAGATTTTAAGATAAGTAAGGTAAAGGTGAACAACGTACGAGATACTCAGGTGCAGAAGGTTGTGAATAATCCATACTTCAAATAGAGGGTTAGAAGCATTGGGATTCAGTATCAAGGAATGATAGCGGTGTCATTTGTGGCATACCTCTCAGCCTATGGTTTCTAGGTACCAAAAGGTCTAGTTAAAAGAGTAAAGAAGAGTTTGAGGCGATGTGATGTCTCGCTTGATGTTCCAAAATAACATAAGGAAATCATGGGGCAAGCAAGTTGAAGGAAGGTTACAAGTAGTATAAATAGATATGTGTAGGTCGCAAGCTAAAGTATGGTAGAGCGACAAGGTTTTAGGAAGACAGGAGTAAGGATCAGAAAATGTGAGTGAGAAGGTGACGAGAATGGATAAGTTCTCGGGATTAAGCTGTCACGCCCCAAAACCGAGGGGAGCGACCGGCGCTCAACCGAGTGAACCCGGTCGAGCAAGCCTATTCGATTTCCTTCTACCCAAACTCATTCATGAATAAAGAGAATATATATGTTTTCGTTAATCAACCAATAAAGTGATCATGTCTGAAATACCAATTTCTTACCATCAGTTACTTTATTTTAAAATCTCAATTGCAAATACATTTTTCATAATCTGAAGTGGAAATAGTAATTCAAGCACAACACACGAGTTTGACTTTCCCAGCACCATTATATAACACACACTATGTCTACGGAGCCTCTATAGATAAAGATGAGTACAATGATAAAGCCGGCAACAAGGCCCCGGCTATACCTCAAACAGAATACACAAAGAACAAACGATACATGACCCCGGGATGAAGTGGGGCTCACCAAGTCGGCTGGGAAGAAGGTGTACTGCTATCACTGATCAATATCTCCTGCTGTGGAACCACCTGCATCCATTTAAAGATGCAGCGCCCCCGGCAAAAGGGACGTTAGTACCGTCGAATAGTACTAGTATGAAAACTAAACACCAATTTAAGAATTCAGAAATACAAGATGAATATGATGAACCAGTGCGGCAATAGAATAATATAGATAACCATTTAAACCAGAGCAAGCTTATTAAGAGCTATTAGTAACATTTATAGGATTTAAGATGAGATCCTTTGTAACCATCTTCACACAAAGCGGCCCCGCCGCCTCACCCGATGTATGCAGGTGGAGGTGTAAGTACAATACCACAACTCTACTCAAGCGGCCATGTCGCCTCACCCCAATGTATGCGGGTGGATGTATAACCATAGTACCAAGAACCTACACAAGCGGCTATGCCGCCTCACCCCAATGTTTGCGGGTGGAAATGCATCCATGATACCAATACCAACACAAAGCGGCTATGCCGCTACACCCCAATGTATGTAGGTAGAAATGCATCAACGATACCAATACCAACACAAAGCGGCTATGCCGCCTCACCCCAATATATATATGTGGGTGGTGGTGCCACAACAATACCAAACTATACACAAAGCGGTCGTACCACCTCACCCCAATGTATGCTGGTGGAGGCGCAGTCCCACAATACCATAATCCCTACACAAAGCGGTCATGCTGCCTCACCCCAATATATGTTGTTGGAGGTGTATCAAAATCTCAATCTCTACACAACTTGGCATAATAACTTTCATATAAATCACGACTTGAAATTGTAACATGTGGATACACAATCCATAGTAACACATCCTCAATTTATAATGGAATATGATAAGAGCATTTGAAACAAAAATTGAACATATATCTTTATCACAAAACGTATCGGAATACTCGGTTTGTAATCAATATCTTGGAACTTACAAGGATAATAGGAATTCCAATTCTTAAAGAAGAGTTTAGCCAACATACCTCACTTGAGCTTCCTTACACTCTAAATGTTCCGGAATTCTTCGCAACTTCAATCTATTTTAGAAATATAACAAATTTAACCAAAATTAGGAAGATGATCATGGTTCTAGCTCATTTGAGCATTTTATCAACCATTAGATGTGCATTAAGGTTTCAAGGTCCTTTTATGGAGGATTTCATCATCCCACAACCCAATCTTTACTATTTTTAGCTCAACAATCTTCCTACACCCTTTGATAACACATGCATGTAAAATAAACAACCATCCTGCCCAGAAATCATCTTGCTAATTATCCATTTCTACACAAAATTCGAAATTGAAGGTTAGGGTATAGAATCTTACCTCTAGGATAAAGACCTAGCGAGTTTCCCTTCTTAATCTTCCAAAACTTGAGCAAGAATTGAAAAACAATTATTGAAGAACACCTTCTCACTCTAGGGCACTCTGTCTCACTCTAAAATGTCAGATTATAGCTCAAAAAATGGCCCAAAGAGTGTATTTAATGAAATAGGGTCGGGTTTTAAAAACCCAAAAATGGAGCTCCGGAATGTTTCTGCGGTCGCATATGCGATCGCATAAGTGATATGCAGACCGCATAATGGTCGCATAATTGCTGACAAAAATTATCAAAAATCAGTTTGCGTATGCGGTCACTATGCGGTCCGCATAACTGTTATGCGGTCGCATAATGCACCACATAACAGTTATGCGGTCGCATAGTCGATCGCATAACTGGTGCCAGAATGGACCCTTTCCTGCTCACTTCTGGGGCCATTATGCGGCCCGCAGAGTGGTTCTGTGGTCGCATAATGGACTGCAAAATTATATTTTTTTGCCAAAATTTTCATTTACCTTCTGGTGCATTGTTCAACCCGTAAGCCCACGAAACATGTAAAACAAATCTGGCGCCACGAAACATCATTTTTTTTTGCAAAAAGTTTATGGGGCCTTACATAAGCCCATGAAAAAAGAGAGCTGATGGATTCTCTAAGTTATAGAAAACTCAGTATAGCCTGAATGAACTTAAAGGAGTCTAAGACTAGTAGCATTTAGAAGAAATGGAATGCTGCCCTGGTAGTAGAATAAAGGTGTAATTGTGATAGATAAAGGATGACGTTTGACCCTTCGATTGAGTTATGATTTGAAGAAAAAAAGGGGGATTTCATGAGTTGTACGGGATTAGAATAACCCCCATAGGATGAATCACATTGGGATGCCATGAAATACGGTTATGGAAGCATGGTATCGCCCCCAGGTGGATCAGTCTAATCATTTCAAATGTTCTACGATGCAACGTGAGCCCTAGTTATTACATAAAAGGTCAAGTTATCAATGGTAAATTATAGATCAATATTGAGGTGAATCAACAATGGATGGATAAAAGTTACAAAGTATGATAAGTGCATCAGTCAACATTCGAGCACGAATGTTCCAAAGGGAGGAATGATGTTACACCCCATGTTTTCGTACGTGAAAGTATGCCATAAGTAAATTGATATAAGCTCGGAAATGAGATGTTAAATCCCGCATTTTCGTAAAATAAATACGGCGCCACGAAACATCATTTTCTTTTTTCAAAAATTTTACAGGGCCTTACATTCTCCCCCACTTAGGATCGTTCGTCCTCGAATGAGGGTAAAAATTCGTTATTAGCGTCTTATGCAACTCAGTTTTCATATCACACACTAGCAGTCCCAAATTTGACTAACTCCCTAAATTTCCAAAACTTTCGCCAGAGTTTCCTTTGTAACTAGGCCTATCCACCTGTCAGAGTGCCCCAGAAACATATCCTAACAACATATACATAATCCAATGACGTAACATAATACGAAACAATACCAACTGTGGCCTCACAAGCAATTATATTACCAGAAATGAACACACTTAACGCCAATTGTACAAATGATACAAAATTCATAGAAAGTAAGTTTTTTAATTTTCCTAGATCACAACTTTATAAATACATGGTCATTCAAACAAATAAGGATACTTTTTCTTCATTTCTTCCTCGGCCTCTCAAGTAGCCTCTTCAACCTGTTGGTTTCGCCATAGCAATTTCACGGAGCAATTTTTTTGTTTCTCAATTTTTGGACTTGCCGATCAATAATAGAAATTGGAATCTCTTCATAAGTCAATTCTTCATTAACTTCAATAGTCTCAACTGGAACAATGACTGACGGGTTTCCAACTACCTTCTTTAATATAGATATATGAAATGCCGGGTGTACTAATGACATCTCAGGTGGTAGCTAAAGCTTGTACGCCACCTCACCGATCCTCTGAATGATTTTGTATGGTCCGACGTACCTTGGACTCAATTTCTCTTTCTTACCAAATCGCATTACGCCTTTCATGGGCGAAACTTTCAAGAATACCCAATCATCTTCTTTGAACTCCAAATCCCTACGACGAACATCTGAATAGGATTTCTGACGACTCTGAGCAGTCTTCAACTGCTCCTTAATGATTTTAACTTTTTCCATAGACTGATGCACGAGGTCTGGCCCTATCAACTCTGCTTCCCCAATTTTGAACCACCCAATGGGAGATCTACATCTCCTACCATATAAAGCCTCGAACGGTGCCATTTGAATGCTAGCATGATAGATATTATTGTATGCAAATTCTATGAGTGGTAAATGATCATCCCAACTACCTTTGAAGTCTAGAACACAAGCGCGCAACATATCTTCAAGCATCTGAATAGTCCGCTCTATCTGCTCGTCAGTCTGTGGGTGAAAGGCTGTACTAAGATTCACCTGAGTACCCAAGCCTTGCTAAAATTTCTTCCAAAAATTAGTAGTGAATTGTGCTCCCCGATCAGAAATGATGGAAACTGGGGTGCCACGCAACTTGACTATTTCTTTGATATACAACTGAGCATACTGCTCTGCTGTGTCAGTAGACTTAACCGGCAAAAAGTGAGATGATTTCGTGAGTCGATCCACAATCACCCAAATTGAGTCAAGCTTGCACAGAGTACGCGGTAATCCTATCACAAAGTCCATATTAATCATTTCCTACTTTCACATTGGGATTTCTATGTTCTGTGCCAACCCACCGAGCCTTTGGTGTTTGGTCTTCACTTGATGACAATTTGGACATCTTGCCACAAAATCCACCACATTTCTCTTCATATCATTCCACCAATAGATTTCCTTAATATCATGATACATTTTTCTAGAACCTGGGTGCACGGAATACCTAGAAGTGTGAGCTTCAGTCATAATTCTTTCCCGGAGACATTTGGAACACAAAGTTGCCCTTGGTACCTTAGTGTACCATCATCCATGCCAAGAGAAAAGTCCATGGTTTTACGTTTATGAATCCCCTCTTTCAACTGCACCAACAATGGATCGCTGTATTACTTCTCTTTGACTTCCACAACAAACGATGATTCAACCCTATTTTGCACAATTACCCCTCCTTCACTAAAGTCCGCAAGACAAACTCCCAAACTAGCCAATCGGTGAACTTACTTGGCTAATGGCCTTTGATATGCCTCCAAGTGAGCCAAACTACCCATAGATTTCCGGCTAAGAGCATCAACCACAACATTGGCCTTTTCCGGATGATATAGGATATCAATGTCGTAGTCCTTGATTAACTCAAGCCATCTTCTCTGCCTCATATTCAATTCCTTCTTCTTGAAAATATATTGAAGGCTCTTATGGTCCGTGAATATATCAACATGGACACCATATAAATAATGACGCCAAATTTTCAATGCAGATACCACTGTCGCAAGTTCTAAATCATGTGTTGGATAGTTCTTTTCATGATTCTTTAGTTGCCTAGAAGCATAAGCTATCACCTTCCCATGTTGTATTAATACACACCCAAGCCCGATTCTTGAAGCATCACAATATACTACAAATCCATCTATACCCTTTGGTAGGGTCAATACCGGTGCTGTAGTCAATCTTGCTTTCAATTCCTGGAAACTTTTTTCACAAGCATCTGACCATTGGAACTTAATTGCCTTCTGTGTCAATTTAGTCAATAGAGAGGCAAGAGTAGAAAACCCCTCCAGAAACTTTCTGTAATATCCAGCTAAGCCTAAGAAATTGTGAATCTCTATTGGAGTTGTAGGCCTCGGCCAATTCTTCACAGCTGCAATTTTCTGAGGATCAACCTTAATCCCTTCACTAGAGACAACATGACCCAAGAATATGACCGATTCAAGCAAAAATTTACATTTTGAAAACTACGCATACAACTGGTGTCGGTACAGGGTTTGCAACACTGCCCTGAGGTGACCGGCATGGTCCTCTCGACTTCGTGAATATACAAGAATATCGTCAATGAATACTATCACAAAAGAGTCGAGAAAAAACTTGAAGACTCGATTCATAAGATCCATGAAAGTTGTAGGGGCATTTGTTACCCCAAAAGACCACCAGAAATTCAAAATGTCCATACAGGGTTCTAAAAGCTATTTTTGAAATATCCTGCTCCCTGATCTTCAATTGATGATACCCGGATCTTCAATCAATTTTGGAAAAGTACTTGGCACCTTGTATTTGATCAAACAAGTCATCTATCCTTGGTAGTGGGTATTTATTTTTCATTGTGACCTTGTTGAGCTGCCGATAGTCAATACATATTCTCAATGACCCAACTTTCTTCCTTACAAAAAGGACCGGTATTCCCCAAGCGACACACTTGGTCGGATAAAACCCTTTTCTTACAAATCTCTTAATTGTTCCTTTAGTTCCTTCAATTCTGTCGGTTCCATTCTGTAGGGTGGAATAGATATAGGATGTGTGTCTAGTATCACATCAATCCCAAAATCAATCTCCCTGTCTGGTGGGATCCCAAGGAGTTAATCGAAAGACTTCCGAAAATTCATTCACAACAGGCACAGACTCAAGTGTAGGTGCCTCAACATCGGTGTCTGTAACCCGGACCAAATGGTAAATACATCCCTTGTTGATCATATTTGTGGCCTTAAAGTAGGAAATAAACCTACCCTTTAGCACCACATCATCACTCTTTCACTTAATAACTGGCTCATTTGGAAATTCGAACCTAACAGTTCTGGTTCGGCAATCGAGCTTGGCAAAGCATGAATAAAGCCAATCCATCCCAATTAACACATCAAAATCTACCATTCTCAATTCAATAAGATCGGCCACGGTGCCCCGACCACGCAGCGTGACAACACAATCCCTATAAACCCGTGCGGCCAAAATAGACTCACCAACCGGAGTAGATACAGAGAACGGCTCATGAAGCTGTTCCGGTTCTATCCCAAATTCCATAGCAACAAAAGGAGTGACATATGACAAAGTTAAACCGGGATCAATATGAGCATATACATCAAGGTATTGGACATTCAATATACCTGTGACAACATCTGGAGAAGCCTCTGATTCCCGATGTCTCCGTATAGTATAAAATCTGCTGGGTCCTCCCGAATTTTGTGCACCACCCCTAGCTGCACCATGCCCTATGGGTGCTAGGGTGCCTCGAGCTAGATGTGTTGTGGATGTAGTAGTTGCAAAATTAGCTGGATGTGCCGCACCTCTGCCCATATTTCGGCGGGACGAGCGGCAATCTATCTAAATGTGACCCCTCAAACCACACCCATAGCATACTGGTAGGTCCATGAAACAGGACCCAAAGTGCATCCTCCCATACATAGGGCATAGAAGCCTCCGCTGCTGAAACCTTTTGTCGGGCCGACCCTGCTGGTGGGGTCCCCTGTTGCCCTGACTGGGTCCAGATGACTGTGCACCCAACGAAGATTGGGCGAATGATGGGGATGGTCTTGATGACGCTCCCCTGAATGCCGACCTACCACCACCACCACCAGAAGAACTACCAAAGTTTCCCGCGGATCGGGCATTGCTGTTACTATGACGCTATATTCTATTCTTCAATTTGCAGGTCTCCGTGGCTTGGGCAAATGCCACCATCTTACCATAGTTCATATCGGAATTTAAGGCAGCTATAGAGGCCTCATTGATAACCAAGGGGCTAAGGCCTTGTACAAACCGGCGTACTCTAGCCTCCATAGTGGGCAACATGTGAATAACATACTTGGATAGGCGCGCAAACTCCATATGATACTCCCACACATTCATACTACCCTGCTTCAGGCTTTCAAAATCATCGACACGGGCTGCCTTAGTTTCGACAGGCAAGAAATGATCGATAAAGACATCTGTTAACTCACCCACCTTGCTGGAGGGCTTCCCTCCTCACAGGATTCCTCCCACAACTCAAACCAAGAATAGGCCACCCATTTCAAGCGGTAGGAGGCCAACTCTACTCCCTCCGTCTTTGTAGCATGCATAACCCGGAGAGCATTTTTCATCTCAACAATGAAGTCCTAGGGGTCCTCCTCGGGATCAGTACCCGTAAACACTGAAGGATCTAACTGAAGAAACTTGTTCACCCTGGAACTAGCAGATTACCCTGGATGATTGGAAGAAGTAGGCCCAACACTCGACCTCTGGGCCTGAGAAGCCACTATCTGTGTCAACATTTGTATGGCTCCCCTAATATCAATATCAGACACACCAGAATCGGAAGCTGGAGTTGGAGGTGGAACTGGAATATCAGTTAGAGGAACTGTTGCACCTTCAGTAGGTATAGGGACAAGTGCAGTCTGATCAACTGTGGTAGAATCAGGTAGTGTAGTAACTGGAGGAATATTCTCACTCCTCGGGTGCTCACCCGCATCATCAATTATAGGGCCAACTGTCACTCCTGGGGTGACATTGGCTCTTTGGCCAGTTCTTGACTTCTTCTTAGGTTCCATGTACTGAAAATTAGAGCAACTCAGGAGTTAAAAGAGGAACAATCTTACAACCAGCTTTATCGCACGATCAAGAACATGAAATAAGGGTATTATTCCTAAATGCCCAAGTAGCATCCTAATTATAAATGTGGTCGACAACACACCGATAATCAGGACTCTACTAGACATGGCTCCGAGACATCCTAAGACACTTTAAAACCTTAGGCTCTGATACCAAGTTTGTCACGCCCCAAATCTGAGGGGAACTGAGTGAACCTGGCCGAGCAAGCCTATTATATTTTCTTCTACCCAAACTCATTCATGAATAAAGAGAATATATATATGTTTTCGTTAATCACCCAATAAAGTGATCATGTCTGTAATACCAATTTCTTACCATCAATTAATTTATTTTAAAATCTCAATTCCAAACACATTTTTCATAATCTGAAGTGGAAATAGTAATGCAAGCACAACACACGAGGTTTTCATAATCGGAAATGAGATGTTACATCCCGTATTTTCGTACATTAAAGTTTCATCGTAAGTTAATTGACGTAAGCTCGGGAATGAGATTATTTTGAGATTATAAGTATTACGTTATTTCAAACAGGTGATAAGTAAATTCGTGATGGTGAGAAGGTAAGCGAATCAAAGAAATGAGTTTCGTCGAAATTTGACAATTTAGTATAAAATACGGTCCAAGTTATAATACCCGGTATTTATGGACTAGTGTCATACAAGGTACCACATGACCATGATAGTGAGGTGTATAAAGTGTGTTAAAAGTGAGTAGTATTTTAAGTAATTTGAGATAATTCTTAATTATGTGGATAATTGGGTAATTATGGATTTTTAAGTGGGAGATTAACTTGTAAATTAAATTTTGTGGATAATTATTTAAATGAGATTTGGATAATTGTTGGGCGGGGGGAGGGGGGACAACATCCACGTGGGATTTATGGAAACTTGGCAGCAAATTGCCACCAATTCATAACCTTAAGTAGGTGGTGGCAACATTTAAAGTTATGTGCACCTTTATATCATTCTTGTTGAAGAATGCCATCTCTAATCCCCAAGGTTAGGTAAATAGTGTATCAAATGGTGTTACACTTTGAGAACAATAAAGTACGGATGAAGCTACAACAAGAATCTATACGGGATTGCATTATCCTTTCGCAACGTGAGTTGCTTCAACCTTTCAAAATCACTTAAGAGAGATACTTGTATCTCTACAAGATAATGAAGGGAAACATCATCAAATTCATACGAAGATGTCAATATGTAATGGCAGCGTGAATTTGAAAATTTCAAGGGAGCCCTGTACAATCTTTCTCAAGAATATCATACGGATTTTTCCGTACTCCAATCTCGTCGTTACGTGTTTTATCGTGATTGACGTGTGTTAGAGGGATTGTCAAGAGAATTGGCTCAGCTATGTTAAGGCTATCCCTTCATTCTTTTTGGCATGATCCATACGATACAAACGAAACGAGTAAACGCACCATTTTCATAAATGACTCTATTCATAGAAGTACTGGGGGTGTCTATATTCTTGATTCCTCATGTGAATTATTATTATATATTCTGTTCATGGGTCTCAGAAAAATACATATTTGATAAAGTTTATCCGAAAGGTATATTGATTTTATGATATTCCAAGAAATCTTATTAACGTATTTCTTATGCATTTCATGCATTTATACATGTACATTGACCCATGACCAGATGGCGTTATATACGCGTATATTATATGTATATGGGATATGGAAAAAGGTTACGGCGTTATATACGCACCACCACTTGATCAGCTGGTATACATTGATGATTTGCCCATAGTAGCCGAGATGATATGATGGGATGCCCTTAGAGGCTTGATGATGTTATGAACGCATATACCTATGCATGGTATGACATTTATATGCATATGCATGACATTATAAATATGAAATGATTTACAGAGCTATTTATACTTACATGTTGAGTCGCTTACTCCATGTTTCTCTCATGTATATTGTTTACCGATTTTTATTCCTTACATACTCGGTACATTGTTTGTACTGACGTCCCTTTTGCCTGGGGATGCTGTGTTTCATACCTGCAAGTCCCGATAGACAGGTCGAGAGTCCTCCAAGTAGGCTATCAGCTCAGTGGAAGATGTTGGTGCGCTCCATTTGCTCCGGAGTTTCCTATTTGATCAGTATGCATTGGACACGTATTGATTGGTATGTCGGGGCCCTGTCCTAGCCTTATGACGTTTATGTACTCTCAGAGGCTTGTAGACATATGTCATGTATATGAATGATTGTATGGCCTTGTCGGCCTATGTTTTAAATGTATAAATGATCATGTCGGTCTTATAGGCCTGTATGTTACTTGCATAAAATTCTATATCATGTTGGGTCTTCATACGAAATATACGTTACGTTGGTACTCGGTTAAGTAAGATGCCGGGTGCCCGTCATGGCCCATCGATTTGGGTCGTGACAACTTGGACTCATGCATTGGCTCTTACATACATTGATATTAGATAATGAGCATGCATATGTACTTATTTTTGACTCATGCAGTGATTTGATATAAATGTTGTTGACATAGATCATGTCTTGGTATGTCGATCGAGGTGTTGATGTCTTAATTGCTCTCCTTATCTACTAAGCATGCCTAAATTTATGACATGTATTTCTTTGTGTTGTCGTATTTATTACATGATAGCATGCTTATTTTTCATATTTTTATTTATGCTTTACCTGATTATTGGATGGATAGTGACTGTCGATGTCGACCCTTTGACACTACTTTTTCGAGGTTAGACTTGATACTTACTGGGTACTGTAGTTTTATACTCATACTACACTTCGATATATTTTTGTGCAGGTTCTGAGACTGGTATTAGCGGTACCTTTGAGTTGAGTAGGAGCACTATATTGGAGACTTCATGGTGAGCTACTATTCTCGATCTGATTCATTGCACATGGAGTCTCCTTCCCTACTTATCTATTTTCTGTTCATGTATTTCTTTTTCGTTCAGATGTATTTATTCAGTTGACTCTAGTTACTCTTATTAGATGCTCGTGATGTAGTGACACCGGGTTTTGGACATTTGATTAAACATTTGTCTTCATGTTTAGATCATGCCACGGATTATGTACTCATGTTATTGGTTTGAAATTATTTTCGCTTTGTTAATTTGTATTGTGAAAACAGTGAATGACTTAATAATTGGATTTTGTGATGATGATTGAGTGCTGATTTGCCTAACTAGAATATTAGGCGTCATCACAGCTTTTGGTAGGATTTTGGATTGACATTTAGTAACAATAAATATAGTGTAATAACATATATGTTCTCCTATGGATTACGAACTTCTTAAACTGGCTTTTCTTGAATGTAATGTTAAATTATTGAATATTGGGTCATGGATCGCCCATGTGATTTGATCCGACCCGACCCGTTTAAATAAGATAGACATGAGGGAAGTTACCAGAGAGTTATTTTACTCCTAAAAACTACCTCTACATTAATAATAGAGAAGCAAAATGGGATTTAGGATTGAAGCGGTTCTTCGTGAAAACTATTATGTAGAAAAACTTCTCTAGGTACAAAATTCTTTTGTTCAACAAAGAGATTGATCTATAAAATTTTCTCATTCTCCACACGAAGTCCAAATACAATAAAGATATTTAGTTAATGGGATTTGACTATATTTCCGAGGGAGACCAAGTTCGACTTGGGACAATTACTTTGGTGGTGAGTTCACTGATTCTTTCGATGCGCTAAAAAGATACAAAATTCATTGTTCTTGCTTTATAATTTGTTCTTACAGGGGTATTAGAGCAATATTTTATGATTCCTGGTTCGCATCTTCTCTTTCAAAGTTTTCGTATTTAAGACTTCCTCTATATTTTTTGTTTCTGCGAATGTCATAGTTAAATAACAAAAGAAATGATGAAACATTTTTGGATAACAATACTTATGGCGTCAAAAAATTGTTTGATCATAATTGGTTTTGTTCTTCTCATTGCAGTACCTGTAATAGGGAAAAGCTTTTTATGTTTAAATGGGAAATTTCTTGTCCCAACTTAAAGTTGTATTTTTTCATGCTATTTGATATTTGATGTCTTTTAAATAGATACCTTGACTAATATATTTGGAAAGCATGCTATTTTCCTCTCAATGTGATAGAGTTGAATCTGATATTATCGAGCTGCTTTTCCTTTTGCTATTTTTAGACTATTTATGTTGTTGTTGGCTGTTGAGAAAGAGTATTGGACCTTAAGCTTATCACTGCTTTTAGTCCGAGGTTAGGCTTTGTACTTATTGAGTACATGAGCTCGGTTGTACTCATACTATACTCTGCACTTAATCTGCAGATCCAGTTATCACTACTAGAAATTAGAGTTATGGCAACGCTTTTTATTGCCACGGTTCTGTAACCGTTGCTATAGATGGTTTGTTGCAATGGTTTCAACCGTTGCGTAAGGTAATTGGTACTATCGGCACAGTTTAGCACCTAAACCGTTGCATTAGTCTAAAAACCGTTACAGTAGATTTTCTATAGCAACGTTTTTGGACGTAGCAATAAGTTTATCTATGGTAAGGGTTATTTATAATTTTAATGTAAGGCAACAGTTATGAATTCCCTCTATAATTTCCCCCAAATTTTGGACGGCCCGCTAAATGAGACCCGCTTCTATTATATTTTATATTTAATATTTAATAAAATAATAAAACCTAATAATATACGTATACACACACCGGAGATTACGAGGAAGCTAAGCACACAAACGCTATCTTCAAAAGTTCCGATCTCTCTCTCCCAAAAAGCCTTCATTAGTTAGCCGGAGATGACGAGGAAGACAAACCACCATCGGCGGCACCAGTAAGCTACATTTTTCATTACGATTCCAACTGTATTCTACCATTTTTATTTATTTTATTTAAGATCTCAGTCATGCCTTCTGTTTTCCACACTGCCTGTGCGCCGCTGGGCCTTATGTTTTCCATTTTTAGGGTTTCATAGAAAATGAAGTTGAGTTCTATATTTGTCGAAAGATCACTTCTTTTGTCTCAATAAGAAAATGGTGATTATTGTTTCTTGAATGCTAATATTTTTATTGTTTGTGAGAGCATCACCATTCTGAATTGGTGTTTCTCGAAATTAAGTGTAGCTGGTTTGGTTCTATGTGGGGCCATTGCGAATCTACCGAGTAATTGTTGAATGAAAAGTGAGGAACCATGAGGTTTTGCAAGTGAATTTATAGGATGAGAATACCCAACAAGTTTCATGAAATTCTACTCCTATAACATATTAGTTTTCAACTGTAGAAGAATGAGAATACCCAACATTTATAGGTGTGTGTTGAGGTTGAGTTTGCAGCTGTAGAAGAATTAGCAGCTACTATCAGGTTCTTGTGGGTGTTGTGTTTTGCAACTTGATTTTTCTTTTGGTTAAGGGGTTGTGCTGGAGCTGGGAGTTCCAAAACAGGTGGGGATCTGCAATGTTAAGGCCTGAGGATTGGCCACTGTGGCTTGTTCTTGTTAAAACTGACTGCAGTATTTGTTGAGGCAGTGTTCTTTGGGTGGGAGATTGTGACTGCATTTCCTTCCTGGCAGTGGTGTCTAGCCTCAATGCATAGGTACACCTCCAGTAGAATGAGTATCATAGATACTAATACCACTAACTGGAGTTGTAACAAGCATGGGATGCATGATGGGGATAAGATATATTTTCTTTACTTCCTGCCAATTTGCACTCATCTGATTCAGAACTGTCTGTGAACTTGCATTGTTTCTGGATTTGAGCTTTAAGTTCATCAGAAATCAGGGCATGACTTGCAAAATATTCATACATTCCTCTCGTATCCGTCTCATCATTAATCACTGCATTACCAATCTGCCGAGGAGAATAAGTACATAATTTGAATCAAGTTAAACCAAATGACATAATTAGATACTTTCTACTTAGGAGTTATTTAATGAGGCAGTAATTGATAGTTGTGGAATCGAGAAAAAAATTATGAATATACATCATGTTGACACTACAACATTTTGTGAACAAATGATAACTAACTTTATACTGCCAGTACCTAAACATTTATATATTGGGACTATTATATTCATACTTTACTACTATTACTTAACCTTATTGTGATTAGCTTGCACCATAATATAAGTTCAATCTTTTTAATTAGTACACAGATACGAAATGCAGCTAAGCAGTTTACAGATCTGTTATGTAAACTGGTTATGGTTGAATGATTAAATTGTTAAATTCTCCACTTTGGACTGGTTATGGTTGAATGATTAAATTGTTAAATTCTTATTTAGTCAAAGCTCTTATAATGATACGAAAAACCAATAAAAGGATAAATGAGGTAAGTAATGGAGTAGTTGGTTTTTATTATTACAAATAGCAAATTCTATCATTCCTTCCAATTGTAAAACACTCTAAATATTCCAGTTAAATAATGTATGTTGTATATGCTGAGATGAAAATTGAAAAGTATGATCTAAAATACCGGAATTGAAGTGTTATTACATTGTGGCATAATTGCTGAACAATGCAAGAATAACGACAGTACTTAGAATTAATCAATTCAGAATCTGCTTAATAATTGTCTGTATTTGGATTAATCCACCAAACAAGGCCTTGGAGCTTGAAATAGGTTCTCTGCATTTATGCAATGCAAGATGTTAGGATCTCTAGCTTTATTTTTTGTCGATTTTGATGATCAGGTTCTTCATATTTTTTAGTTGGGGTTTTCTGTTTCTCTAACTCTACATGAAGTGTGAGTTTTATTTTATAATGGTGTTTAGCTGTCCCGTCATTTTATAATGACCAATATATTTATGTAGTTAGTTCTTTTTATTTTTATCAAGAATATAGTAGTGCAAAAGAAGTGAACACAATTAACTGTTTGGAGTGTTCTGTTTCTGGCTTAGTTCTTATTTTATTTAATTTTTTCGGCTTCAGATGCTTTGTTCCCCTTTACTGTTTCCAAGTCACATGTTCTTTCTTTTGTATCCTCAGGGTTTAGCTGGAGACTGATTGGTGCATGTACATCATATCCATTGTTGATTACATGTGTGGCCTGGACACCCCCATTCGGTTCACTTCCGCATCCTTGCTTAGAAATCTGGAATAGGTAACTTCCCCTTTAAATTAATACCTTTTTCTTCAATTTTGTATTCTCTTGTTGAATGAGGTTTACCTTTTTATAGAGTTCTATAGTTTCTTGATGAATAAGATTGCCCTGCAGAAGCAATATTAATCATTTGGGTACCAACATTTAAAGACAAGAGAATATGGGAAGTTGTGATAGTTTTTCTAGTAGAACCTTCTGATTTATTTCTCTGATTTCATCAGTCAAAATCTAATACATTTAGGATCAGTCGTAGACTATATAAGAAACCTGAATTACTCTAATGTTTGTAAGAAATGAATCAGTGTTGTGAAAAGCGCTCGCTTCAGCGCTTAAAGCGTGAAGCGAAGCGAAGCAGGAACTTGGTTGTTCTATGTTGTGAAGTGTAGAAGGTGTTATTAGGGTTCCCATTTTCTGCACTGTTCAAATTCAAGTTCATCAGGTTCAAGCCCAGGTATGTGATTTTTTCTCCTCCTCCTCCTTCTTCTTCTTCTTCTTTTTCTTTTTCTTTCACTGTTTCAGTCTCAAAATAGCGGCGAAATGCTGCCAAATATTTTTTCCCTCCAGTTCTTCTTTTTCTCATTCTCTTCTTCTTCTTCTTCTTCTTATTTCACTGTTTCAGTCTTAAATTCCAGCGAAATGCTGCCCAATGTTTTTCATTTCAGTTGCTGCCATTTTTTGCTTACAGTTACATAGGTTGTCTGTGTAGTATTTATTTTAATATTTTTTTAAGTTTCGCTTCACTTCAAAAAAGCGAGAGCTTCGCTTCTCACTTCTCGCTTCTCGCTTTAAGTGAAAATGGGTTTGTCGCTTTTCCTCGCTTCACGCTCTTCACAACACTGAAATGAACTTTAAAACAAAATCAGCAAGCAGCATCTTTTTGAAACCTTAAACTATTTCAAACACTAGAAACGAACCCCTAAAAGTCCTTTTTGCATATTCAAGTGGAAACACCAGCAAAGGTTGGGGATAAGTAGGTGTAGATTACCATGTAAAAAGATGTGATTGGTCAAAATATCATAACTATTTTCTCGGAAACATGATGAAGAAACTTTTATGATGTTTTCGAAATTCTGGTTAATTACCCATAACGGCATTTATTTGTGTATGAAATAAAAGTAATAATAGATTTGATTGTTGATTGGATTTGTCAAGTGCTTATATTACTTAAAATTTATCTCCAATTAAAGTTTATAATAAGTGTGTTCCTCAAGCATGTATAGGCATTTGTATGTTTATGTCTTTCTGATGTAACATCACATAATCTCATTTCCCCATTTTCAATCTTATCCATATTTCCCCAGATTATTCAAGTTTCATAATCTCATTCTAGCAAAATCTTCATAACTAGTAGTATATTTGCACTTTAAGCTTATTCATATTAATTTCCAGAAGAAGCTTCTTTAATGCTTGTTGTCTTATGAAATGGAAGAAATCCATTAAGAAACTTTCTTCCTGGCAAGTGAATTTTGCCCATTAAAGGGAATAATATTCTTGAGTGAGACTGGCGGGGGAGAATGGGCCATATGCCATGTGGTAATCAGTTTTTTTTAGTCACTATAGTAACATTATTCATTACCATTGTTTCTAGTAAGTAGGAGAGTAGTTAAGATATCAAAATTCAAATCATCAATGTTTCTTTCCTATGTCCATAATGTGTTCTGTTGACGCTTTTGCATCAGTCATGGGACCTGAACATTCAGGTCGCGTGAGATTGTATGGACGAGGGGTTACCAAGACTGTATTAAAAGGGCAAAAAGGGAATCTTGGATCTTCTTTAGATGCTACTGATGAGAGGATGCAGCAGAAAATGGAGGAAATGGAGGAGAGGATGCAACAAAGAATGCATGAAAAGTTGAACGAACAAAAGGATGCTATAGAACAAAATATTACAATGAACGTCATCGCTCGACTTCAGCGTTTGAACCCAGATTTGCGACTTGATCCTGACATGTTAAGGTTCAATGCACGTTCACCTGTAGAAGCTTCCTCTGCACAACAAGCTGATGTTCAACTAAACAGTCGACCATCTGCTGGTAGTAAAAATCAAGGCTAGTACGTACCAAATGTTATACATCTTCGTCTATTTCTTCTTCTTCTCCTCCTTCCTTGCTTGGGATTTTGGTTTGGTCAAGTCTGAGTGGATATGGTAATATCCTTTTTTCTTCCTATAGATGTGCCTATTTCGGTATTATTGGTATCCAACTTCTCTGTGACAGACTGAGAGTCAATGGTTGAGGTTGTAGTTGTGGTTGGGACTTGGGACTTATGTGTCAAACTTGGTTGTCTTGTTTGGGGTTCCTGCTTTTTTCGGGCAGTGCACTTTAAGGGTGTAAAGTAGGTTGAGTTTGAGTTTCCTTATGGGAAATGATTACTTTGTGTAGACAAATCAGTTGTCAGGAACTCCTCAACGAAACACGATTTGAATTTGGATTGGATTTGAATTTATTCTTATTTCCTTTTTTGGTGGCTGGCTCCTGCCGGAGTTCATTGAACTGATTCATTGATTCTTGAAGTTTTTTCCTCAAACCATTCACAACAGAAGTTCTTGTTCTTTAAGAAGAACTACCAGGGCCACAACCAGCTATACTTCTATTAGCAGCATTAGATCTGTCTAAAGTTTCTAAACGGACTTTAATAAATTTGGCTTTTTTCAAAGCTATTGAAATATCATTATCCATCTTTGTTCTAACATCTTTGACAGTTTTTGCATTGTACAGAGTCTTGCTCTGTTTGTGTGAGTTGTGGAGTTGAGAGTGAAGCTTTTCAAGTTGTTTAAGCTCGTCTTTTATAGCTTCTACATCTTCAAAAAGCTTGTCAAGACTCTTTGAATTATTCTAAAGTTGTTCAAGCTCGTCTTTTATACTTAATATGGAGCAATAAAATTAAAAATATTTCTCAAAACTTTCTCCTTTACCTACTACAACTATGCATACCATTCTTTTCTTTTCTACTAACCTAAAATTATTACAATATAATAGGACATAAACATAGGCCAAAATTACAAAACCTTCTAAATCAAGATGCTAATACAAACTAAACATTATGTACAAGTTCAATACTATCTTTTTTAGAGTCCAAATCTTCTGTCTTTTGTACCTGAATAGGCTTGAAAGTATAGAATTTTGCACAAAACAGATGGTAAATCAAGTTAATCACTTGTATAATTGTGATTAACCAATAAAAAATACTCTAATTTTCCCTTTCTCAAATTATTATCAGGTAACCAATTTGATCCTCCAGATCCTGAAGTAAATTTATGCACTAATGAAACCAAAAGTGTACTCAAATAATTCCCAGCTGAAATTGATGTCCAGAATAATGCAGTAGCTGTACTTCTCATACTCTCTGGTGCTTTATCATAGAAAAATTCAAGATGTCCAATTGACATAAATGTCTCAGCCACACCATGTAAGCAATACTGAGGCACTAGCCAAAATACTGAAATGGGAACAATCGCCTTACCTTTATCGATTAGTCCATGAGTTAAGGCTGCTTCTTTTTGTTTAACTTCTATAAATCCGGCTACTAATGTGTCTAGAACTGAAATAGAGAACCCGATAGCCATTCTGCTAAGGAACGATATGCCTCGTTCTAGACCAGTGAATTTATGTGCTATTGGCACAAATACGCGGTCATAGAAGCAAATGGTGCATAACATTGCTGTTAATGTGAAGACTCTCATCGATGCAGCTGGGATTTCGAAGGAATTTATTTAGTGTTTGTCCATTGTTTTTGCCTGTTGAACTGAGAATGTGTGTTGTTGAGCATATGCTGTGATTAGAATAATTCCAGATGCCCATATAGGTCCTATTCGGATCAAAAAGTTGTTTCTTCACCATTTGTTATGGTCAAACATGGCACAACTTGGAAGACTTGAACTTCTTGTTGTAGTTTCTTTTTGTTTTACAACTACTATTGTTGGTTCTGGAGTTTTCATGTTCTTTTCTTTTTTCATGGCAATTTGTACTATGAGTATTCTTAGACAGGATTCTCTTGAAGGGTAATAACTTTATTTATCCTCTTTTATATGTGGAGTAGATCAATAAATGGATGATGTAGAAGAACTAGATCTTACTTGAGATGAATTTTGAATTGTTATAGATGAATGTTCTAGGAATATTTTGTTATCAACATTTTTGAAACTTACTTACTCTCTTGAAATGTACTAAACTTATGCACTTGGGGTAGAACATTTGCTTTATGGATATTATTTGCTTGATGGATAATTTTATATTATTAATTGTTTCATTTTATGATTTAAATTTTAGTGTTATTATAATTTATTATACATATAAATATTTATTTATAACAGGTGCTATATTTTGGTTTAACTGAACTGATACAATAGCCTACCAGAACCGTTGTAATAGGACACAAATGACGTTCTAGTAGACAATGTTAACCGTTGCAATAGGTCCTATAAAATGTTCCAAAATGATCTATAAACCGTTCCAATTACAAATATAACTGTTACGATAACTTAAAGAAACCGTTGTTATATCCATACATAACCGTAACAATAGTTTACATAAGTGTTGCTTTAAATAATATGGTAACGGTTAAGAACCGTTGTATAAATAATATAGTAATGGTTTTAAACCGTTCCAATTGAAAAAAATAATCGTTCCAACAGAGAAAGGGAAAACCGTTGCGATAGACGTATCTATAGTCACGGCAATGCAAACCGTTGCAAGAACCGTTCCAATAGACCTATGGGCACGCGGACTGATGTAACGGGCTGTAAACCGTTCCAATATCCCTATGGCAATGGTTTGACAGTCTGTGGCAACGGTTTTTCAAGCGTTACCGTAGACCAATTTTTCAGTAGTATGTTGCTGATTGTGGTAGCTGCTAGTGAGCCGGATTTGGAGATTTTGAGGTAGCACTGTTATTCCATTCGTAGGCCTTGAAGTCCTTTTTCTTATTTCATGTTATTACTGTTTAGTCTTTCGGACAGTATTGTATCTAACTCAGACCTTGTATTTATTTATTCTATAAAGCTCATGTACTCGATGACACTAGATTTTGGGATGGTTTTTCAGTTGTACCTTTATTTGACTTCAGTTATTTATATTATTCTGTATTTGAGACTATTCAATACTGTTATTTAAGTTTATTTAAGCACATTGGTTGTTAGTTTGCCTTGCAAGCGGTGTTAGGCATCATCATGTCTTAGGTGGGATTTTGGATCGTAACAAGTTGGTATCAGAGCCCTAGGTTGCTTAGGTCTCACGAGTCATGAGCAAGTCTAGTAAAGTCTAGCCGATCGGTATGGAGACATCTGTAATTATCTTCAAGAGGCTATAAGGCTTTTAGGAAAACTTATTTTTCTTTCATTCTCGGTTGTGCAAATTTGTTTATCCCTAAGTCTGAATCTTTGCACTATTTTCTCGCAGATGGTGAGGATGCGTTCATCTAGTTTAACTGAGAGGGCGCTGGTATCCTAGGCTAGGGCCATGAGAGGTAGGGGTCGAGGCAGAGATAGGGGTGGAGCACGCGCCACAGCTAGGGGCCCTACTTGAGCAGTTGTTATTGAGCCATCAGTAGCTCACATTGAGGATCAGGTTCATGACTATGCTGAGCCTGATGGACCAGCTCAAGTTCCCCGGGTTTACTTATTACACTAGTTGTTCAGGATGTTTTGTTCCGTATGGTGAGGTTGTTCGAGAGTTTGGCCCATGTCGGGGCATTTCCTACTATACTAACTACTTCCCAGGCAGGGGCGAAGTTTAGATTCCCGCTACCCATACCCAAAGTAGATGTCCCATGGTTATCAGACCCCGGGTGTTCTACCAATTGGGGTGATTTTGCCTACTATTGCTGTGTAGCATGAGGAGATGACCGCGATGTCAGTTGATGAGTTAAATAGGCTAGATAAGTTCATGAAGTTGCATTCTCCTCACTTTAATACTATACCTTTAGAGGATGATCAAGGGTTCTTGGATCATTGTCATGAGATTCCGTGCAATTTTGGACTAGTTGAGTCCAACGGAGTTGACTTCAGCATCTTTCAGATACAGGGCCCAGCCAAGAGGTGGTGGCCATTTTATGAGTTGGGCAGACCAGCACGATCACCTCCTCTTACTTGGTCCTAATTCTCTAGGGTCGTTTTGGAGAAGTTTGTGCCCCACACCAGGAGAGAGGAGCTAAGGTGGCAGTTTGAGTACCTTTAGCAGGGTTCGATATCGGTTATTGAGTGAGATTAGTCTACCAAGTTGCCTCGTTATGCCACTACTTTGAATCCCTCTAAGGAGAATAGAGTAAGGAGATTCATTGACGGCCTTTACCCAGCATTCGCCTTGCTATGGCTAGAGAGGCAGAGTCGGGGCTTCATTTCACCAGGTTATAGAGATAGCACGTCGTATTGAGTGCTTCCGCAACTAGACTAGAGAGGTGATGCAGGGTAAGGACAAGAAGTCCCGGCATTCAGCTCGCTCAACCAGCTCGAGGTGGAGGTCATCCAGGACATGGCTGTCCTACAAGGGGAGCTTAGTCTAAGGGAGGTTAGGCCAGATGCTATGTGTTCCAAGGGAGGATCGAGGCAGTTGCTTTTGATGGTATTATCACT
Source organism: Nicotiana tabacum (assembly GCF_000715075.1). NCBI lineage: Eukaryota > Viridiplantae > Streptophyta > Magnoliopsida > Solanales > Solanaceae > Nicotiana > Nicotiana tabacum. The sequence continues at coordinate 38,773,914 of NC_134096.1, read as the reverse complement.
ACTATGTTTTTTTATGCCACAGCGATGCTTCGATATTGTTTGATCCTGGATCTATTTATTCATATGTGTTATCATACATTGATTCTTGTCTGGATATGCCATGTGATTCGTTTGCTACCCTTGTTCTTGTATGTTACATCCCATGTATTCGTACGTGAAAATACATCGTAAGTTAATTGATGTAAGCTCGGAAATGAGATCCTCTTTGAAAGTATATAAAGTAATCTAATGATATTACATCCCGTATTTCTATTCAACATACACACGACTAGGTTGAGGACGAATGCACTTAAACGTGAGAAAGGAGATTTTGGACAAATAAAAATGAGTTGCTTTGTTACCCGACGTGCCTGCTTCACCAACTTACTTTCCGTCCTACTTGCTTGAGCTACTTGACACATGTCTAAATTATTTAACGAGGATGAGACACATGTTTCAAAATAAAAAAAGAACCAACATGTATTACTTATTTGATTAAGTAGGTGACAAGTAGGTGCATCACCTACTTAGAGCTTGTGGATCAAATTAAAAGGGAATGGAAAAGGATAGAGATGGGCAAGTCTTGGGGCAGCCCAAGACCCGTATGCCCAAGGCCATTAATGGGGCCATATAAACATAGATATATCTCAATTTCACTTAGAAAACAATTCATAATTCCTCTCTCTCGATTGCAACATGAAGAAGCTCCAAAGTTGTCACGCCCCAAATTCGGGGAGCGCGACCGACGCTCAACCGAGAGAACCTAGCCGAGCAAGCCTGTTAGATTTTCTTCTACCCAAACGCATTCATTAATAAAGAGGAGATGTACTCCATTAATCAACACTGAAAAGATTTCATTAATAACTTCCATTTCATTCCCATTAGCAGCTTCATTTATAAATTTTAAAATATTACGAGTTTATAGAATTAATAAAAAATATGATTTCCAAGTACCAACACTTCTAGTTCAATTCCCAACATCAACCATAACCCACAACATGTCTACGGAGCCTCTAAGTATAATAGAAGAGTAATATGGAAATGCCGACAACAAGGCCCCGGCTATACCTCAAAATATAGTACATGAGAAATAAAAGATACATGACCCCGAAATAAAATGGGGTTCACCAAATCAGCTGAAAAGAGTGTACTGCTATCACTGATCAATGTCACCTACTATAGAACCACTTGCATCCATTAAAGATGCAGCGCCTTCGGCAAAAGGGACGTTAGTACTGTCGAATAGCACTAGTATGCATAGCTAAAAGTCCTCTTTCAAAATAGAATGCTCATATAAGAAAAGGCAACACATAGAAACAGCAAGTCACAATCAACAATATCCAAACGTCCAGTTAAAACATAAATTTTTTTAAAATACGAACTTCATATATAATTTTGGTTGGGATATCATTAGCATCGATATACCACCGTCTTTGTTAGCACGGAGTCCAACACTGCAAATTTCCAATCCGGAGCTAGCTAAAATGGTAAAGGATGCCCAGGCAGCTATGATGATGAACAAAACTCCAAAAAATAAGCAACCACAATCCCCAGGCAGTAGCAAACAACAACTTTCCAAGAACACATGTAGTCAACTAATTGTTTTGAAGGACATTGTTCCTGTTGATCCGCAAAAGGCCGAGGCACACAGTTCTAATACTCCTACACTGCATTTTTCCAACCCTCACGTGGAACAAATCATCAAAGAGGCCCAGAATGCAATGATGATGAATACTAATATGGTTAAACAACCAACGGTCACTTTGAACACCTCAGTTTTTGAAGTACCATCACAATCTTTGGAGTCCTGTGGTGAATATGGAGGTGAGCAAGGGCAGTTGATGTTGTCCTCTGGAAATAACAACTAAGTTACACAGGTAAATGTGAGGGGGGGGGGTTATCAAATCTATGTTCTGGGAAGACCAACGTGAGGATGATGATGAAGAGGACTGGGGTGATGAGTATGTTGGGAACTCGACTGAGGAAGATGATCAAGATAGTGAAGATGAGGGTGTGCTTTCCGTTGGCTCACCATCTTTGCCAAAAATTGGCAGCAGTTTTTGTGCCTAAACCTGGACAACAACATATAGGAACAAGCACAATAGGTGCTTCTCTGTTGAAAATGTAGCACTAATTAGGACTGGACAGCAACAGAGTATTACAATCACACAAGCTGCTACCTTTGTCAAGGATCAATATGTAGTAATACCATCAGTTATTAAACAGCAGCAGCAAATTGCAAACTTGCCAGATGCTGTAATGTCAACTTCAAACGCTGAACAACATCAGCAGGAATTAGTAGCAGCACTGTCGAGTGCTGGACAACGGCAACAAAATTCAACCATGTCAGCAGCTTTAATATTGCCTTCAAAGGCTGGAAAGCAGCAGCAGGAGTTAAATGCATCATTGATCACTTTGGAGGACAGACAATTACTAGACGCGATGGTAAGTTCCAAACTTGTAAACTCGCTAAACCTTTCTGCTTTTAGCACTGGTCGTGTGGGTAAGAACATGAACAAGATACAAGGCATAGAACTACAACAAAACAAGTCAACTTTGGCAAATACGCACGATGGGAATGTCTTGATAAAACAGGGTCTTGATCAACGCTTGCTAATTCCAGTGAACGGGGGAAGGGATGTATATAAGGATGGAGAGGAAGATGCAATATTGCAACAATGCTGGGCAGAGGCAGCCAAAAAAGGTGATTTATCACCTATGCACAGTGGACAAAGTAAGAAGACCCATACAAGGAAGAAGAGTTGGGACGACAAGTTGAATGAGGAAGTAAACGTTAGGCGACTTCCAATGAGAGTTACAAAACAAAAATAAGCTGCCCTAACTACATCTACCAGATCCAATCGTTCAAAAAAGAAGTCATGAATTTTGAAGACATTTTGAGGAGGTGTGGAGAAGATGAAAAAGAATTACAACTTGAAGAAGTTACAAGTTTCGGCAAGAAGGGACAAGACTTTAATTCATACTACATTTTATTCTATCACTTTATTAGTTTAGTCATTTGTAGTATCATCACAGAGTATGTTATAAACTCTGTGATGATCATAGAATATTTGGTGCTTTCTAGTTCTTACCTTTTACATGCATGCTAGTAGGTGAGGCTATTTTATGCCTCGATAGGATTAGTAAGGTAAGGTTTAGCCCAGTTTGTGTTGCTTTAGTCCTATGCCTTTGGAAAGATATCCAAATGGCTATGAGATTATATGCCCTCGTGAGACTTTGTCGGCAGCTACACCATGATCCTCTACATGAGGCTGCCATCATAAGGAAATGGGAGGCGCAGAGGAGTGACTATGTAGCCAAGGCATATAGGCAACACTACTAGTGCTATTGTCCCCCTTATTTTGTACTCTTCCTATGTGGTTTCTTTCTTTCTTTTCTTTTATTATTATTAATAAAATAGCTACTAGGCATGCCTAGTAGTATATTTGCCAAAAAATAAAATAAAAAAATAAAAAAACAAAAAAAAACCTCCGAATTCAACTATGCGGTCGCACAATGGACCACACAATTGGTGTGCGGGTCGCACAATTCGGTGCCCAGAACTGGGCTGTTTTGGTCCATTATGCGACCAGCTTGCGGTCGCATAACCATTTTGCGATCGCATAATGGTCACATAATGGTCGCAGAATTGCATTCTGGCAGCCTTTGGTAATTTGGTCATAACTTCTTGTATGAATGTCCAAATGACAAACGGTTTGAAGCGTTGGAAACTAGATTCAAAGGTATTTAATGTGATATGTAATACACTATATAACTCTTCATATCAGGAGAGGTATAATCGTTTGAAGTTATCTCTTGTGTGAATTCACTTGAAACTTTATTCCATCATAAATATTTCAACTTGACTTAGCCTTGGGGCTCTTCTTAGACCATAAACCATTCTTAATGCACCTCATACATATATTATAATGATAAATTGATATCATTCATATAATAGTACTTATCTACATACAAAATAATATAATTAACGCACATCGACTTTCTTAATAGCGCTTAAGTACTTCGAAATTTTTTGGGGTATTACAAAAGTATCATCCCAAAACCTCTCTCAACGTTATCCTAGGGTTCAAGACCAAATCCATAAGTTGGTAAGGTGATTTCTCTCTAGGAAGATCAAGATCACCTAGTTATCTCTCTACTTTGTTGTTTGGGGTAAAGAGCTTATATGAGCTTGAAGTAAAGCTTAGTTGGACGAGTATTCTTGATGACAAGGTAAGGTTTAACTTCTCGTATATTTATTTAAGATCATCGATGTATATCTAGTTGATTTGATAAAGGAAACTTGTGAAGTAGGTTTTCATGTTGAAGTGTTGTAGTTGCTGGACTATTTTGAAATTGAATTCTTGATGTTTCATGGCTGGAAATCAGTAGAAATAACTTAAGAATACTATTTCTATTATGGTTGATGTGTTTGGATGAAGAGAAGGCTTGGAAAGTGCAAGTTAGAACTTGGTTGTTGGGTGAGATGGTGTGGACTATTTTGGTGATGTATTATAATGAATATGAGGTTAGATATTGATATATATATATATATATATATATATATATATATGTTTGTTGACATTCTGAACATGTTGGTCTTGTTATTTGATTTGAGGAAAATTAAAAGAATAAAGGGAGGTAATGTTCAAAATTTCGTAGACGAACTAGTCTCTCATTTGTGTTGCGTTCTAGCTTCCGTAAGCTTAACAATGGTCCCTTACTGTTTGTTATAGATTGAAATACTAACGGGCTGAACCGACGTTGTGTGGTTAAGTAAATGACAAAGGTATGTTAAGGCTATCCCTTCTTTCCTTTGGCATGATTCAAATGATACAAACGAAACGAGCAAATGCGCAACTTTCATAAATGACTCTATTCATAACAGTAATAGGGGTGCCTATGTTCTTGATTCCCCATGTGTCCTATTATTATATCGTCTGTTCATGGGTCTCAGAAAATACGTAAGTTGATAAAGTTTATCCGAAAGCATATTGATCTTATGACATTCCGAGAGATCTTATTGACTTACTTCCTTATGCATTGCATTCATTTATACATGTACATTAACCCATGACAAGATGGCGTTATATACACGTATATTATATGTACATGGGATATGGAAAAAGGTTACGACATACGCACCACCACCTGATCAGTTGGTATACGTTGATGATTTCGCCCATAGAGGCCGAGATGATATGATAGGATGCCCTTAGAGGCTTGATGATGTTATGTATGCATATGCCTATGCATGATATGACATTTATATGCATATGCATGACATTATAAATATTTCATGATTCACAAAGCTATTCAGACTTACATGTTGAGTCCTTTACTCCATGTTTCTTTCATGTATTTTTATATACTACTTTTCATGCCTTAGATACTCGGTACTTTAATCGTATTGACGTCCCTTTTGCCTGGGGACATTGCGTTTTATGCCTGTAGGTTCCGATAGATAGGTTGACAGTCCTCCTAGTAGGCTATCAGCTCAGCGGAAGGTGTTGGTGCACTCCACTTGCTCCGACGTTGCCTATTTGGTCAGTATGCTTTGGACATGTATTGATTGGTATCTCGGGGGCCCTGTCCCGGCCTTATGACATTTATGTACTCTTAAAAACTTGTAGACGGATGTCATGTATATGGATACTTGTATGACCTTGTCGGCCTATGCTATGAGTGTGAAATGATCATGTCGGCCGTATAGACCCGTATATCCACTACTAGAAAATGGGCCTATGGCAACAATTTTTTAGCAACGGTTCACAAAACGTTGCCAGAGAGTAGATATAGTAACGGTTACAACCGTTACAATAGCATTTGGATGATATCAACACACTTTTACTATCCAACCTTTCCAATTGTAGTGGAACCATTGCCATAGAATATTTTTCCGCCACGGTCTGTACACCGTTCCAATAGACCGATTTATGGGAACGATTCTGGAAATTTTTATTTTTATGGGAACGGTTTTCATTCCCTCTTCATTCCCCCCCTCCCCCCTCAAAATTTGGTAAACCCGCCGAATGAGCCCCATTTGTTTTTTATATTTTTGATTAATTTTAATAATATAAAGTTAAAATAATCTTTTCCCTTTTCCCAGCAAACTCACCCACCGGTTTTCATTAGAACGACCCATCTCCTCCTTTTTTCCTCTCAAAATTCATTCCTCAAAATCCTCTCTTTAACTCCTAAAATCCAAATCCAGAAATAGATTCATCTCAAAATCCTCTCTTTCCCTATAGATTCATCTCCTTATAGATTCATCTCAAGGATAGTTGCTAACCTTCCCTAAATCCCCAAATTCCAAAATCAATTTTATGGTCGAATCAGAGAAGTAGTCCAAACGAATATGTAAGATCTTCAGATAAACCACACTTCAAACCAAACTCAACAAACAGAGCAATTTGATAAACCAGAGATCAAGAAGAAGAAAATACAAAGATAACAGAGAAGAACAAAGCTAGGTTTTCGTGAAACAAGCGCGATTCTTGATTGTAGAGCTTCTTTAAAAAGGGCGATTGTTGTTGCATGTCTTCTGATTATTCTGAGAGGTATGTTAATCTCATTCCTTTTATTCACTTAGGTGTTGTTGGAATTACGCTTTCAATATTGGTTTATTTCTTGTGCTTTTTGATTTCAATATTGTTTCTTAATATTTGATTAGTTTGGTTAGATGGAATTTTATTTCTTGCTCCTTTTCTCTGTTACATTGGTCTTCTTTTCTATATGTATATGTAATTGGAGCCGAAAGTAGCTTTTATTTAGTACCGGGTAATGTTATTGGAAATGGGAGAATGTAGAAACTGAAACTGGATAATTTAATCATTCATTCTGTGAATTTCGTAAAGGATAATGGACATTATTGACAGTACGTTATAAACCTTGAATATAAAAGGTTGTCTTGCTATTCCACTTTTGAATGAACGTTGTTACGCTTCTTCAATGTAGTCACAACCTTTCATATCCGTTCTTATTTAAAACTAATAGCTTCTGGGTATTAAGAGGAAGTTAGGTCTCTCTTCTGTTTGTTGAAATGTGCAATAAGTGAAATCATGTGGTTCATTATTTCCTGATTTTGGTTTTCACCCTTAATGTTTAAGGGTATAGTAGGTTTTTTTTAACATACTACAACCATCTAAATATCCTCGCTATACAAGTTTGTCTAATACATTTCAAAATTCTTGCTGGTGTAGCATCTTGATGTGGACTTTGTTAGTCGAAGTAAATTACTGCTGTATGTATTTTTCATGTCTCCATTATGGTGGTAAACTTTCGTGTTTTGTGTTCAACGTCATGTGGTTTGAATATATTTGGACCTTTATCTTGTGCTTGCACATATTAACACCACATATTAGCCTATACAACCAGGGAATAAATCCAAATGAAATAATTTACTATACACAAAATATTTTCAGCAATTGTCCATTTGGATGGAATACTCCACTGTACTCAAATGAAATAAGGTAGCAGTGAGTTCTAGTAGTTCAGCTAATTCCTATAAGCATGAAAGGAAAATATTTGGACCACAAAATTTCCAATATTTGAAAAAGATCAATAAAATCATGAAATCAGAATATGCTAAATATTATTGAACTCTCACTGGACTGAAGGATTTTAGTACTAATAGAGCATCATAAGAACATAGAAACAGAAAACATTTGAAACAGAGCAAAAGACTAATCTATCTGCTATCTCTGGGTTCAAAGACGAAATCCTTCGCATTCACATCAATATTAAAACTCTCACATGATACACCTGCACCATCTTAATAAGCTTGAGCTTGCATAGAAGATTCTTAGTACAAGCTGCTTCATTTTTATCTTCTTTACACTGGTATGTTGCTTCTATTGTCTTTAAGAGCTTAGAATTTTAGCAACTCAACATAGTAAGTAAAGAGTAAAATCAGTGAAGATGCAACCATCACGAGTGATTATGTATGACTCACGGTGAGAAAAATTCTGTTTCTCGAATGTGATGATTTCTCCACAGATTCATTTTCAATGCCCAAGGTGAACAAGTATCGGAAGATAATAAAGGTTTTTGGTTATACATATTACATCAAACCAAATTACCAGGGCCGGGCCAACCCTAAAGCAAGTGAAACACTTGCTTTAGGCCCCAAAAATTTAAAGGCCCCAAAATTACTAGTATTCTTTATATATAGTAGTATATTATTTATATAATTATTTTTTATTATTGATAAATTTATTTCTTTATTGTCATATTAATTTTTAATAATTCGATTTCTTCCTCTAATTAATATAACTAAAATAATTTTCTGTCAATCTTATTTTACTTTTTTACTTAATTATATTTCTCTATTCATTAGTTGGTCACGTAACTATATTTAATAATCTAACTTATTAATTATTTTTCTTACATAAATTATACTTTCTCCGTCCCAATTTATATGAAAGTGTTTGACTGGACATGGATTTTATGAAATAAAGGAAAGCTTTTGAAACTTGTAATCTTAAATAAATCATAGAAGTTTTTGGGCTAGAAATCATCTCAATAATGGTAAAAAAGAAAAATCTAAAGTTGAATTGTTACCAAATATAGAAAGGGACTTACTAAAAAAAAGGAGTCACTTATGTTTTCTGGATTCTCCCATTTCAGTTGTGATGCAATCAACGTTAAATTCATTTAATTTTTTGTATTTTATAAAACTAAGTTCTCATTTTTTTTAATTATACATCCTCACTTGTCTAATTTTTTTAAAAACGATGTTCATTATATATATATATCATTAAATTTTATATATATATATATATTAAGGCCTCTTATTAAGATTTTGCTTTAGGCCTCCGATGAGGTTGGGCCGCCCCTGCAAATTACTGAAACTCAGAGAAGAGAATCTACATGATACTTCAAACATAAAAAAAGAATCTAATTATCTAACTAACAGTCTTAACTTGTTCCCTCAATCTGCCTCAGATTGAGACTTAGGATTAGTACAATATTTCAAAAGTTTATAAGAACGGATCTCTTCTCTAATGATTTTATAATTCTTTCTCAATGCAAAAACTGCTTTACTATTTGTAACTCTTTGACTTCATCCCCTTTAAGTTTTGGTCAATGTCAAATTAGTATGTACCTTGGTTTATTGAGTTAATTTTGTTGATTACTTTTGTCGTATAGGATTTTCATGGATAATGTAGATAAAAGTTGGATGCATCTCCTAAGATGGGCGGATGAGTATATACGTGGAGTGAATGATTTCCTTGATAAGGCATTTGAATGAGCTTCCCAAGGAAATGAAATATTATGCCCTTGCCAAAAGTGCATTAATCGCTATTGGCATTATAAAAATGTGGTGGCGGATCACTTGGTCGTTAATGGCTTTGTTGATGGTTACACCGAATGGGTTTTCCACGGTGAAGGATTTTCCTCTAGAATTAAACCTCATCAAAGCCATAATGATGAAGGTTCTAACATGCGTGATGATATTGATGGATTACTTCATGATACATTGCAGTAGTATTCCTGAGTTAGCAAAGCTTAAAATTATAAAACAAGATAGGAAGGTGGGGGAAGCACATGCACAGAGCCTGTCAAAGATACTTCAAAGACAGTGATTCATACAGAAATAAGGGTTGTCTGAATTTATCAAGAGATAACACCTTAGAAGATCACAAGGAAATAACTTCAAAATTAAGTTTGGAAGTAGCGCTTTTTTCCCTACCCCACCCCCACCCTCTTTGTGTGGGGGGTCCGAGGGGGCGGTAAATCAAGTTTAACAGAATCCAAAAGCTAGAACATGATCCTATCAAATCAGTATCCGTTATATCTCCCATGTGCACTGTATAAGCAAAATACTACACAAGCTTTTGTAATGTTTGGTGCATAAGCACAGTAGAATTTAACAGTATAGAAATGTTTGCTAATGTTATTGAGTTGGGTATTCGAACACATGAGGAATTGAACTGAAGTAAACTCAAAATTCTAGCTTTGCTAATGTTCATTAATCTTCTCAAGTTTGTATAATCCCGAGCCATAAAGATTTGTGTTTTGTTGATTATTGGAGAGATATAAGCTATTTTTCAAGCCCATTGGCCGCGACGGGCACCCAGTACCTTACTCAACCGAGTACCAACATAACGTATCTTTTCGTATCATACTATCATAGATAACTGAGCCGGAGATGCTGCCGTGAGACTAGTAGACTACAACATGTAATACCAACTTATATATAAAACATATAGGCCTCTAAGACCAAAGTAACCACTCGTACACTGAACATAGGCCGACAAGGCCATACAATCTTTTACGTACATGACATCTGTCTACAAGCCTCTAAGAATACGTAATTGTCATAAAGGTCGGGACAGAGCCCCGCCATACCAAACAATACACATCTAAATTATACTGACCAAAAAAGCAACTCCGGAGCAAATGGAGTGCACCAATATCTTCCGCTGAGTTGATCGCCTACTTGGAGGACTCTCGACCTGTCTATCGAGACCTGCGGGCGTGAAACGCAGCGTCCCCAGGCAAAAGGGACGTCAGTACAAATAATGTACATAGTATGTAAGGAATGAAAATCAGTAAATAATAGACACGAGAGAAACATGGAGTAAAAGACTCGACATGTACGTCTGCATAGCTCTGTGAATCATTTCATTTTTTTAACGTCATGAATATGCGTATAAATGTCATACCATGCATAGGTATATGTGTTCATAACATCACCAAGCCTCTGAGGGCATCCCATCATATCATTTCGGCCACTATGGGCAATTCATCAACGTATACCAGCTGATCAGGTGGTGGTGCGTATATAATGCCATAACCTTTTCTCATATCCCATATACATATAATATACGCGTATATAACGCCATCTGGTCATGTGTCAATATATATGTATAAATGCATGAAATGCATAAGAAATACGTTAATAAGATTTCTCGGAATGTCATAAAAATAATGTCTGTCGGATAAACTTTATCAAATACGTATTTTTCTGAGACCCATGAACATAAGATATAATAATAATTCACATGGGGAATCAAGAATATAGACACCCCTAGTATTTTTATGAATAAAGTCATTTATGGAAGTTGTGTATTTTGCTCGTTTCATTTGTATCATTTGGACCATGCCAAAAGAAAGAAGGGATAGCCTTAGCATACCTGAACTGATTCTCTTGAATGTCCCTTTAACACCGTTGATTGCGACAACGCGTAACGGCGGATCGAAGTAGGAAAATATCCGTATGATATTCTTGAGAAAGATTGCACTGTACTCCCTTATAATTACAAAATATAACGTTTTGAACTGTTGAAGATGCTATGAAATCAGATGCTATGAAATCAGATGCTATGAAATCTCACGTTGAATTCTTGAAGATGCATATTTTGGCATTTGATATATGCTTAAAGTAGAGATGCCTTTTGTTGATGCTTCATCCGTATGTTTGTTGAAATTTGATCATAATCTTGGGTGACTTTTGAGAGGTTTTAGGCCTTGTATGGATTTTGCTAAAGCACTCACGTTCCGTTCCATATATTTGTGATTTGAGAGCCTTTTATGGCTTATAACCAAGAGTCCATTTCAAGATGCCACCTAACTCATAACATCCTTAGTCACTTTAAGCTTGATGAAAGCTTTACACATGCTGCCACGTTTTTGGGGGTTAAGTCCTCCAAAATCTTTGATTATCCAAAGATTTTAATTAATCTCCCACTAAAAATTATTAATACCCATATTCACATAATTTCCTAATTAATTAGGTAATATTTCATTATTCAATAATTAAGAATTATCACAAATTACTTAAAATACTATTCACTTTTAACATACCTTATACACCTCACTAACATGGTCAGATGTTATCTTGTATGGCACTAGTCCATAAATACCGGGTATTTTAGATCAGGCCTTATTTTATCCCAACATGTTAAACTTTGACGAAAATTCATTTTCTTTGATTTTCTTACCCTCTTACCTTCACGAATTTACTCATCACTTGTTTGAAATAGCATAATGCTTATAATCTCAAAATAATCTCATTCTCGAACTTACGTGGATTAGCTTACAACGAAATTTTAACATACGAAAATGTGGGATGTACCATCTCATTTCCGAGCTTCTATCTATTTACTTATGGCATACTTTTATGTACAAAAACATGGGGTGTAACACCCATGATTTCTCAATTCGAAACAGAAAAATGAATATTACAGAACAGAACCGAACATAACTGATGGACTAATTATCATGCTCTCAAATGTCATATTCAAGACTTTGCCATCTGGCAAAGCTAGAATTTTGAGTTGGTATTTAACTTGTTTCTTTCTCTCTGTTGGATTTATTACATGCAACTGACTATAATACATTTGAAAATTTTGTGCTTTGTGCATTGTTTATGGATCATACCCATTCTTATAATGATACACCAACCCTTGAAGGATAATGACTTTATTTATCCTCTTTTGTAGGTGGAGCAATTGAAGAAGGGAAAGATGGAGATTGTGAAGATCTAGACCTTACTTAAGAACTTTGAATTGTTGTCCATGTTCTAGGAATCTTTTGTTATCAACATTTGAAACTTACTCTAACTCTTGAAGTGTTGAAATGTAAAACTTATGTGATTGGGTTAAAACATTTTGGTTTTATGGATATATTAGCTTATTGGACAATATAGATTATGAAGTATTTTATCCTTTTATTTATATAAATTTTAGGTTATTACAAATTATTATATATGTAAATATTCATTTACAACCGGGGCATAATAGTCTAATAGAACTGTTACAATAATCTTGCAAACCGTTCCATTAGGTCTTGCAAATCGTTCCAAAACGTGCGACAAACTGATGCAATAGGTAGTTAAAACCGTTGCAAATAAAATAAAAACCGTTACAGTAGCGTAATGAAGCCATTAGAATAGCTGTAAATAAACGTTGCAATAACTTACATAACCGTTGCAATAAATCATATGGTAACGATTTCCAACCGTTGTAGTAAATAATATGGTAACAATTTTCAGGCATTGTAAACTCTATGGTAATGGTTTTTAACCGTTGCGACTGGAAAGAATACTCGTTGCTTCAGGCAGAGGGAAAATCGTTGCGATAGATCGTCCTCTAGCAACGGTTTGGATAACCGTTGCAAGAACCGTTACTCTAGATCTATTGGCATGCTAGCGGATGTAACGGTCGCTAAACCGTTCCAATAACTCTATGGCAATGGTTTACCTGTCTGTTGCAACGGTTTTTCGGCTGTTGCCATATGCTCATTTTCCAGTAGTGATCACATGTATACGTTTCTATATCATGTTGGGTTGTCCTATGTCTAGTATTCCCTTATATTTTATTTTGGTTATCTCATGACGGCCCTTATGGCCAATTTACCCATGATGGTGTAATAAGAAAGATACATTACGTTGGTACTTGGTTGAGTAAGGCACCGAGTGCCCGTCGCGGCCCTTTGATTTGGGTCGTGACATTGTATCTACACCGATTAGAAGCTTATGGTGATGTCTTTTGGTTTGACTAATGACCTAGTAGCCTTCATGCATTTGATGAACATTGTGTTCTGGCCTTATTTGGATTCTTTTTATCATTACGTTAATTGATTATACATTGGTGTATTCCCGTAGTATGGAGGAGCACGGGAAACATTTGAAGATTGTGCTTTAGACTTCGAGGTATAAGAAGTATGCTAAGTTCTCTAAGTATGAGATTTGGTTGGATTCAGTGGAATTCTTTGGACACGTGGTGTCTAGTGATCAAGGGGATCCAAAGAAGATCGAGGCAGTGTAGAGTTAGCCCTGACTTTCTACCGCTACAAAAATTCGGACTTTCCTAGGTTTGGCTGGCAACTATCGCCTCTTTGTAGAGGGATTTTCATCTATAGCAGCTCCTTGACTAAGTTGACTTAGAAGGGTGCTCCATTTATGTTACACCTCATATTTTCGTACGAGAAAGTACGCCATAAATAAATTGATGAAAGCTCGAAAATGAGATGTTACATCCCGCATTTTTGATATGATGGGATGCCCTCATAGGCTTGATGATGTTATGAACGCATATACCTATGCATGGTATGACATTTATACGCATATACATGACATTATAAATATGAAATGATTTACAAGGCTATTCAAACTTACATGTTGTGTCTTTTACTCCTTTCTCATGTCTATTATTTACTGATTTGTATTCCTTACATACTCGGTACATTATTTGTACTGATGTCCCTTTTGCCTGGGGACGCTGCGTTTCATGCCCGTAGGTCCCGATAGACAGGTCGAGAGTCCTCCAAGTAGCCTATCAGCTCAGTGGAAGATGTTGGTGCGCTCCATTTGTTCCTGAGTTGCCAATTTGGTCAGTATGCATTGTACACGTATTGATTGGTATGTCGGGGCCCTGTCCCGACCTTATGACGTTTATGTACTCTTAGAGGCTTGTAGATATATGTCATGTATATGAAAGATTGTATGGCCTTGTTAGCCTATATTTTGAATGTACAAATGATCATGTCGGCATTATAGGCTCGTATGTCATGTGCATAAAACTTTATATCATGTTGGGTCGTCATACGAAATATACGTTACATTGGTACTCGGTTGAGTAAGGTTCCGGGTGCCCGTCGTGGCCCATCGGTTTGGGTCGTGACAAAAGTGGTATCAGAGCAGTTTTGTCCTAGGGAATCTATAATCTGTGTCTAGTAGAGTCTTGTTTATGGGTGTGTTGTGCACCACACTTATAAGCAGGAGGCTACAGGGCATTTAGGACGGTCACTCTTTCTTCTTACTCTAGATCGTGTGATAGAGCTCTGTTGTAAGAACTCAATTTCCTAATCTCTATCTTATTCATAATACAACGATACCTACATCCAGGAAGACCGTTGGTAAAAGATTGCATGTGGATGTGGAAGAGTTGAGTCAGAGGAACTCGATTTTGCATAATGCTTATGATGAGTAAATGTGAGGTCTTCAACAGAACATGTGTGTACTAAGACGTGTAAGCTTCTTGGTAGGGATCCCTATGGCAAGAATATCTATCCACTCGTATGGTAAAAAGGAATAAGAGAATCGGAAGGTAGACATAAGTTTCAGCAAGTAAAATAAGCAAGATGAAGAAGGGTACGAGGTACCCAGTTAATAAAGATTAACAATATTTACAATTCAAGCAGAGAAATATAAGTATTCCGAGTTACTTTCAATAGTAACGGAGATATATACAATTAGCCACACCCATCTCAATTATGCCCTATGGGAGCTAACAGAAGTAGCATAAGAAAAGCCAGGATATCATGATCAAGCTGGGGTTAGGGTAACCCAAAATGGTGGATGGATTGTTAGCGTTGGCAGACATTTCCGTAGGATATTGTAAATGTGCTAATAGATCTCCTTACGAGACATCCAAATGGTGCACTCTAAAATAGTACAACTAGATATGAGTACTACAAAGATAGGCACTGTAAGCCTTGAAGGGATAAATATTATCATAGTGTGGCTCCCGTCCCTAGTAGAGAAAGAATGTTAGGCAACCCGAAGAGCCAGTAGATGGAGCAATGGGAGATAAAAGCAAAAGAATGTCTTGTTTGAGTTTTCAGAATAAAGTGATAGACATAAATTTTAGCGGGAAATAAGAAGAGAGTTAATGAAGCATTATGAGTAAGATGTGATACATGGATGACAACGGCAGATAAAAAAATGACAGTATTATAGAGTCTATAGTCAAGTGAAGGAAAAGACGAGAGGTGACAGGCCTTGAGACAACAAAAGAGTATAGGCCATAAAGTCATATCCTCATTTCGAGAAATAAGTTCGTGACTCCAACGCGACTACCAAAAGGAAAAGTTAGACCCAGAGTAATAAGAAATCAGCATGGACTGATGAACAAACTAAACATGAACTAGGGACTGAGTAATATGCGGCATCATGAGAATTTCACAGATTGCGTCCCGGTGATAATAGAATGGACGACAGAAGAATATCCTTTAAAGGTCATTTAGGAAGACCCTTTCCTAAAGCAAGCAATGAGAGCAAAGTTAAGCTTAAGGGACTGTATGTGCCAGTTGGCACTAAGTGTCACCATCATGAGTAAGGAATTTTGTTATCCTTGGTACAAAAGGATAACCGCAAGGTGAGTAAGGGTCATCGATGATGTGAAATGATGCCAAAGATGAAGAGGTAAAACATCTATAGGTAGGTCGTCGTAGCTCCAACTCTTAGTACTCCCCTAAAGGGGGGAATATGGAGTGATGTGGTATTAAGTCAGAATTAAGTGGTTCTAGTAATTATGGAATGGTAAGGGAAGAATGCGAAGAGAAAAAATAAATGAAAAAGGGATGAGATTGCACTTATTCAAAGCCTACAGATATGCTACGATTCCAGAACATTATCCAAACATGACGTCAAGGAAAGGAAGTAAGGGTCCCTACCCGAGATGTTATTAACAGATAAGGAGCCAGTGCGAGACGTAATTTAAGACAAAGGAAATAACCGAAGATAGATTAAGCAAAATATTGATATGAGAATGGGCCAAAGAGTAGTTAGTAGTTGACTCAGGAAGAGCCTTGTTATGGATAGACAGGTGATTACAGACGAATCAACAGATCGTGTAAGATAAACATAGTAAAACCCAATATAGTGAATTCAGTCTCGTAGATATGATATCGTAACCTTGAGAAATATTCAGATAGGAGTTGAGGTAGTTAAAGGTACCGTATGAGTGTTACAGAGATAAAAGAGAGTGCCACTAGGAAGACAATCAAAATATCAACTCAGAAGCAACCCTACAAGTACAAGGGCGCGGAGGTAAGTAACTACAGATAATTATAGGCGAGGAAGGACATCAAATATTCCGCCGAGTATACGATGTAATAATCTCGCAGCTTTACAAGAGTCAGAGGGTCCTCCCTAAGTACTACAATGAAAGACTAGCTGAGGAAATAAGGAAGAAGGCTTCAACCTAAACATAGTAACTTGAAGAAGAAATGGTCTTGTAATAGCAGTCTCACTACAACATTGTATGCACTCCATAAAAAAATGGCACATACCGTGGATAAGGAACGGGAAGAAAAACCAAAAGTAATATTCGAGATCATATGAGTTGCACGGAAATTTTGGCATGCGTGGGAACTAAGATAAGCTAAGTATGCATGCAACAAGTGGTAAAATGACCAGGAAAAGTAATTGCTTACATTTAAAGAAAGTGGAGAAGGAACGAAAAGAATTATTCGATCAGTGATCCAGAGCGAGTTACGTTATGAATACACTTAAGATTTCGGAGTATTATTGTATGGCCCTGCAAAATTTTGCAAAAGAAATTCACATCCCCAGATTCTACTAGTTCCAGGGTGAACATGTTTCTCTAGTTGGATCCTCCAGTGTTCACAGGTACTAACCCAGAGGAAGATCCCCAGGATTTCATTGATGAGATGCACAAGACTCTTCGAGTTATGTGTGCTACTGAGACAGAGACAGTTGAATTGGCCTCCTACTGCCTGAAAGAGGTGGCATATTCTTGGTTTGAACTATGGGAGGAGTCCCGTGAAGAAAGGAGCCCGCCGGCGAGATGGGGTGAGTTTGCTGATGCCTTCATTGATCATTTCTTGCCTGCTGAGACTAAGGCAGCCCATGCTGCTGAGTTTGAGAACTTGAGGCAAGGTAGCCTGAGTGTGTGGGATTACCATATGAGATTCGCGTACCTGTCTAAGTATGCTATTTACATAATGCCTACTATGGAGGCTAGAGTGCGCCGATTTGTACAGGGCCTTAGTCCCTTGGTAATTAATGATGCTGCTACAGCTGCCTTGAATTCTTATATGAACTATGGAAAGATGGTGGCATTCGCTCAAGCCACAGAGACCCGCAAATTAAGGAACAAAATGGAGCGAGAGGGTAGTAATAAGGCCCGGTCTACGGGCAACTTTGGTGGTTCTTCTGGTGGTAACATGTCAGCCTTCAGAGGAGGGTCGTCAGAGCCATCACAGTCCTTTGCTCAGTCTTCGGCTAGTGCACCATTATCAGGGCCCAGTCAGCAGTAGCAGTGGAGCCATTTCAGGCCCAGCCAGGGCAACAAGGGCTCACATCAACAGGGTCATCATGGTGGTAGATTCCAGCAGCAAAGGAGGCCCCCATGCCCTAGGTGTGGAAAGATACACCTAGTAATATGCTACATGGACTTACTCATATGCTACGGATGCAGATTGAGGGGTCACATTCAGAGGGATTGTCGTTCGTCCCGCCAGGGTGCGGGTAGGGGCATGGCACAACCAGCCAGTTCTACAGCTACTACATCCACAACACCTTCTCCAGCTCGAGGCACTCCAACACCAGCAGGGCATGGTGCAGCTAGGGGTGGAGCATAGAGTTCGGGAGGGTCCGACCGTTTCTATGCTATGAGGGGTCGCCAGAATTCAGAGGCTTTTCCAGATGTTGTTACAGGTATATTCACTGTCCAATCTCATGATGTATATGCTCTTATTAATCCCGGTTCCACTTTTTCATATGTCACACCTTATGTTGCTATGGAATTTGGGATAGAACCAGAACAACTTTATCAGCCGTTCTCTGTATCTACTCCGGTTGGTGAGTCTATTTTGGCGCGGGTTTATAGGGATTGTGTTGTCACGTTGCGTGGTCGGGACACCGTGGCCTATCTTATTGAATTAAGAATGGTCAATTTTGATGTGATAATGGGGATGGATTGGCTTTATTCTTGTTTTGCCAAGCTTGATTGCCGAACCAGAACTGTTAGGTTCGAATTTCCAAATGAGCCAGTTATTGAGTGGAAGGGTGATGATGTAGTGCTGAAGGGTAGGTTTATTTCTTACTTTAAGGCCACGAAAATGATCAATAAGGGATGTATTTACAATTTGGTCTAGGTTACGGACACCGATGCTGAGGCACCTACACTTGAGTCTGTGCCTGTTGTGAATGAATTTCCGGGAGTCTTTCCGGATGAACTCTCTGGGATCCCACCAGACAGGGAGATTGATTTTGGTATTGATGTAATGCCAGACACACATCCTATATCTATTCTACCCTACATAATGGCACCGGCAGAATTGAAAGAGCTAGAGGAGCAATTGAGATATTTGTTAGAAAATGGTTTTATCCGGCCAAGTGTGTCGCCTTGGGGCGCACCGTTCCTTTTTGTAAGAAAGAAAGATGGGTCTCTGAGAATTTTTATTGACTATCGACAGCTTAATAAGGTCACAATCAAGAATAAGTACCCACTACCAAGGATAAATGACTTGTTTGATCAATTGCAAGGTGTCAGGTACTTCTCCAAAATTGATTTACGATCCGGGTATCACCAATTGAAGATCATGGTGCGGGATATTCCGAAAACAGCTATCAGAACCTGATATGAGCACTTTGAATTTTTGGTGATGTCTTTTGGGCTAACAAATGCCCCAGCAGCCTTCATGGATCTTATGAATCGAGTTTTTAAGCCATTCCTCGACTCTTTTGTGATAGTGTTTATTGACGATATTCTTGTATATTCACGAAGTCGAGAAGACCATGCCGATCATCTCAGGGTAGTTCTGCAAACCCTACATCAACACCAGTTATATGCAAAGTTTTCAAAGTGTGAATTTTGGCTTGAATCAGTCATATTCTTGGGTCATGTAGTTTCTAGTGAAGGAATTAAGGTTGATCCTTAGAAAATTTCAGTTGTGAAGAATTGGCCGAGGCCTACAACTCTAACAGAGATTCGCAGTTTCTTAGGCCTAGCTGGATATTACAGAAAGTTTGTGGAGGGGTTTTCTACTCTTGCCTCTCCATTGACTAAATTGACACAGAAGGCAATTAAGTTCCAATGGTCAGATGCTTGTGAAAAGAGTTTCCGAAAATTAAAAGCAAGATTGACTACGACACCGGTGTTGACTCTACCAGAGGGTATATATGGATTTATGGTATACTGTGATGCTTCAAGAATCGGGCTTGGATGTGTATTAATGCAACATGAGAAGTTGATAGCTTATGTTTCTAGGCAACTAAAGAATCATGAAAAGAACTATCCAACACATGATTTAGAACTTGCGGCGGTGGTATTTGCATTGAAAATTTGGCGTCATTATTTATATGGGGTCCATGTGGATATATTCACGGACCATAAAAGCCTTCAATATATTTTCAAACAGAAGGAATTGAATCTGAGGTAGAGAAGATGACTTCAATTACTCAAGGATTATGACATTGATATTTTATACCATCCGGGGAAGGCTAATGTTGTGGTGGATGCTCTTAGCCAAAAATCTATGGGTAGCTTAGCACACCTGGAGACATATCAAAGGCCATTGGCCAAAGAAGTTCACCGATTAGCTAGTTTGGGAGTTCGTCTTGCGGACTCTAGTGAAGGAGGGGTAATTGTGCAAAATAGGGCTGAATCATCGCTTGTTGTGGAAGTCAAAGAGAAACAATACAACGATCCATTGTTGGCAAAATTGAAATAGGGGATTCATAAACATAAGACCATGGACTTTTCTCTTGGCATGGATGATGGTACATTAAGGTACCAAGGGCGACTATGTGTTCCAAATGTGGATGGTCTTCGTGAAAGAATTTTGACTAAAGCTCACACTTCTAGGTATTCCGTGAACCCAGGTTCTACAAAAATGTATCATGATCTTAAGAAAGTCTATTGGTGGAATGATATGAAGAGGAATGTGGCGGACTTTGTAGCAAGATGTCCGAATTGTCAGCAAGTGAAGTCCGAACACCAAAGGCCTGGTGGGTTGGCACAAAACATAGAAATTCCAATGTGGAAGTGGGAAATGATTAATTTGGACTTTGTGGTAGGATTACCGAGCACTTCGCGCAAGTTTGACTCAATTTGGGTGATTATGGATCGACTCACGAAGTCATCACACTTTTTGCCGGTTAAGTCTACCAACACAGCGGAGCAGTATGCTCAGCTGCATATCAAAGAAATAGTTAGGTTGCATAGCACCCCAGTTTTCATCATTTCTGATTGGGGGCACAATTCACTGCTAATTTTTGGAAGAAATTTCAGCAAGATTTTGGTACTCAGGTGAATCTTAGTACAACCTTTCACCCGCAGACTAACGGGCAGGCAGAGCAGACTATTCAGACGCTTGAGGATATGTTGCGCTTGTGTTATAGACTTCAAAGTTAGCTGGGATGATCATTTATCACTCATAGAATTTGCATATAGCAATAGCTATCATGCTAGCATTCATATGGCACCGTTCGAGGATTTATATGGTAGGAGTTGTAGATCTCCCATTGGGTGGTTCAAAATTGGGAAAGCAGAGTTGATAGGGCCAGACCTCGTGCATCAGGCCATGAAAAAAGTTAAAATCATTAAGGAGCGGTTGAAGACTGCTCAGAGTCGTCAGAAATCCTATTCGGTTGTTCGTCGTAGGGATTTGGAGTTCAAAGAAGATGATTGGGTATTCTTGAAAGTTTCCCCCATGAAAGGGGTAATGCGATTTGGTAAGAAAGGGAAATTGAGTACGAGGTATGTCGGACCGTACAAAATCATTCAGAGGATCGGTAAGGTGGCGTACAAGGTTGAGCTACCATCTGAGATGTCATTAGTACACCCGGTATTTCATGTGTCTATGTTGAAGAAAGTAGTTGGAGATCCGACACTTATTTTTCAGGTTGAGACTATTGAGGTAAATGAAAAATTGACTTACGAAGAGATTCCGGTTTCTATTATTGATCGGCAAGTCCGAAAATTGAGAAATAAAGAAATTGCCTCGGTGAAAGTGTTGTGGCGAAACCAACAAGTTGGAGAGGCTACTTGGGAGGCCGAGAAAGAAATGAAGATAAAGTATCCTTATTTGTTTGAATAACTATGTATTTATAAAGTTATGATCTAGGAAAATTATAAGACTTACTTTCTATAAATTTTGTATCAACTGTACAATTGGCGTTAAAGGTGTTCCTTTCTGGAAATACATTGCTTGTTAGGCCACAATTGGTGTTGTTTTGTATTATGTTACGTTGTTGGAATACGTATATGTTGTTAGGATGTGTTTCTGGGGATCTCTGACAGGTAGATAGGCCTAGTTACAAAGGAAACTCTGGCGAAATATTTGGAAATTTAGGGAGTTAGTCAAATTTGGGGATGCTGGTGTGTGGTATGAAAAACTAAGTTGCATAAGATGCTAATAACATATTTTGACCATCATTCGAGTAAGAATGATCCTAAGTGGGAGATAATGTAAGTGCACTATGCGACCCTAGAACAGTTATGCGGACCGCATAGTGACCGCAGACTCAAGCAGATTTTTGGTCATTTTGGACACCAATTATGCGACCGATATACGGTCCGCATAACCTGTTCCTGAGCTTCATTTTTGGATTTTTAAAATCCGACCCTACTTCGTTAAATACACATTTTGGGCCATTTTTGAGATATAATCTGACATTTTAGAGAGAGACATAGTGCCCTAGAGTGAGAAGGTGTTCTTCAATAATTGTTCTTCAATTCTTGCTCAAGTTTTGGAAGATTAAGAAGGCAAGCTCACTAGGTCTTCATCCTAGTGGTAAGATTCTACATCCTAAACCCTAATTTCGAAATCATCTGAAAATGGGTAATTACCAAGATAATATTTGGGCATGAGAGTTGATTATTTTACATGCATGTAATATCAAGGGGTGTAGGAAGATTGTTGAACTAAGCATGGTAAAGATTGGGTTATGGGATTATGGAATCCTCCATAAAAGGACCTTGAAACCTTATGCACACCTAGTGTTTGATAAAATGCTCAAATGAGCTAGAACCATGGTCATCTTCCTAATTTTGATTCAATTTGTTATATTTCTAAAATAGATTGAAGTTGCTAAGAATTCTGGAACGTTTTAGAGTTTAAGGAAGCTCAATTGAGGTATGTTGGCTAAACCCTTCTCTTAGAATTGAATCCCACGATATTCATGTAAATTATGTAAGTCCCGAGTGATTCATTATGAAATTGGCTATTCCGAGTAAGATTGGGTTGAAAGATATATGTTCAACAAGCATCCCAAATGCTCTATTCATGTTATGTTACCAATTGAGGATGTGTTAAAATATGGGCTGTGCATTAATAATATTTCGACTTTAAGTCAAGTTCAAATGAAGGCTATTATGCCAAATTTTGTGAAATATCTCTATGTGCATTAGACTCTAAATTGCTCACATGTATACTACACACTTTGATTTGAATTTTATTTGCTGTTGATGATGAGGATGATATTTGAAATTGATAAGGTGAACATGAAATACTGAATATGGCCAACGTGCCAAGAATGATCTTATAATTATGGCCACTAGTGCCAATGAAATGAAAAGATGTGAAAGTATTATGAAATGCGATGATTGATATAAAAAGGTTGATGTCTCAAATAAGACAGCCTAGCCGATCGGGTCGTGATCGGACACCATGCCACACACATGGTGGTGATTGTGCTGGAAATTATAATTGAAATTGTGATTGTGGTTGATGTCCCTAATGGATAGCCTAGCCGATCGGGTCATGATCGGACTCCGTCTTAAAGACGGTGGTATTGATATTGAGAGTAATTGTGGTTGATGTTTCTAATGAGATAACCTAGCCGATCGGGTCGTGATCGGACTCCGTACTGAGAATACGGTGGTACTGGTATTGTGGATAATGGTATATAGATACTAAAAATCTCCCAATGTGAGGTATGGAAATTAATTTGAATACTGTCTTTTTCCTAAATTGAGGTTTGATGTTAATTAAGGCTTTCATTGATATTACGATAATCTTGTTTGTATTATTTGTTATTCTATTGAGAGGGTGTTTAGTTATACATATTAGTGCTATTCGACAGTACTAATGTCCCTTTTGTCGGGGGCACTGCATCTTTCAATGGATGCAGGTGGTTCTACAGTAGGAGATATTGGTCAGTGATAGCAGTGCACCTTCTTCCCAGCTGACTTGGTGAGCCCCACTTCATTCCGGGGTCATGAATCTTTTGTACTTTGTGTATTCTATTTGAGATATAGCCGGGGCCTTGTTGCTAACATTATCATTGTACTCTTCTTTATCTATAAAGGCTCCGTAGACATAGTGTGGGTTGTGTATTGGTGCTGGGAAAGACAAACTATGCTATGTTGTGGTTCTATTACTTGTCCATTTGAGACTTTAAAAATGGTGAAACTTATGGTAAGAATTTGGTAATTGCAGACATGACCACTTTATTGTTTAATTAAGGAAAACATATATTCTCTTTATTCATGAATGAGTTTGGGTAGAAGGAATCTAACAGGCTTGCTCGGTCGGGTTCACTCGGTTGAGCGCTGGTCGCGCTCCTCGGTTTTGGGGCATGACAATTATCCATGCAGCATATATGTTGACAACCATACAAGCCGTAGAAGACTCCAGTATAAGTTAAAAGAAAGAAATGAGTCCAGGTCATAAACAAAGGATTGAATCATTAAGAAGATTGTATCATGGATATTCCATATCGTCCATGAAAGGCCAAGGAAATAACTAATACCATGAGCCACAGATCGGAAGATAGCTTAAGCCTACATAAGGGCCGATCAGAAGGAAGAGGAGCTAAAAGAGTTACATCAGCTAAGTAAATCAGGAGTCTGATTATTGGACCCAGAAAATTATAGAAATTATGATTGAGAACATAGAAGAATCACTCTTAATATCAGAGGTACAAGAGAGATAATATAGTAGCCATATTCTATAACGGCTATATGATAAAGCTAGTTAGAAGAGTACCAGCCTCATAAGAAGTCAGTATGAAGCTCCCACCGGATTGTGTATGCGCGAAAGGTGCAAGCATTATAATAGAGCTTTGAGTTGTGGATGTGAATTATACCTATGTGGAAGGAAGGTCATGAAAGAGATAGAAGATGTGATGGAAAATATTAAGGTAAGTAAGGTAAAGGTAAACAACGTACGGGATACTCAAATGCAGAAGGTTGTAAATAATCCAGACTTCAGATAGAAGACCAGAACCACTGAGATTCAGTATCCAGGAATGATAGCGGCATCTTTAGTGGCATATTTTCTAGCCTATGGTCTCTATGTATCGAGAGGTCTAATAAAAGAGTAAAGAAGAGTTAGAGACGATGTGATGTCTTGCTTGATGTTTCAGAATAACACAAGGAAATCTATGGTCAAGCAGGTTGAAGGAAGGTTGCGAGTGATATAAATAGATATGTGTTAGTCGCAAGCTAAAGTATGGTAAAGCGACAAGGTTTTAGGAAGACATGAGTAAGCATAAGGAAGGGCGAGTGGGAAGGCGACGAGAATGAATAACTCCTCAGGATTAAGCCCATGAATACTAGAAGAGCTTTTGGTTTCTCTAAGTTATACAAAGCTCAGTATAGCCTGAATGAACTCAAAGGAGTCTAGGACTAATAGCATTTAGAAGAGATATAATGCTGCCCTGGTAATGAGGGTGTAATTGTGATAGATAAATGATGACGTTTGGGCCTTCGATTGAGTTATACTTTGAAAATAAAAACGGGATTTCATGAGTTGTACGGGATTAGAATAACCTCCATAGGATGAATCACGTTGGGATGCTATGAAATACGGTTATGGAAGTATGGTATCGTCCCCAGGTGGATCAGTCTAATTATTTCAAATGTTCCCCGATGAGACGTGAGCCCTAGCGGCAGTATTACATAAGAGGTCAAGTTGTCGGTATTAAGGTGAATCAACAATGGATGCATAAAAGTTACAAAGTATGAGATGAGATTAGACCATCATTCTTAAGATGAACAGTAATGAGGAAGCATTAAAGGACTTAGATTTATACATATAGGATAAGCAACGAGAGTAACCTGGAGTTGGTAGCAGACCTCAGTAACGATAAATCGAAGTAAGAGTTATGGTATAGTATGACCTACCTAGATGCAGTAAAGTCATACGAATGGATAACCAGGTCTATGAAATAATATATAACAATATGTGTAAGTTCAACAAAGTATCGAGCGAAGAACTCCATTGTACTTATAGATGCCCAGATGGACATCTTATTAAGCTCTGTATGTGTTCACAAAATGAGGCTAGGGATTGGCTAAAAGCTAGAGGAAAAAGGAGGGAAGAGTCGCATAGGCGCACTTACAAAGTCAGAATCGTACAGACTGCATGATAAAAGATAGCAACAGTTACAAGATTGGAATAATTCCGACCACGAGTAGTGGTGTGAGAAAGAGGCCAAAATGGGGGAATGCCCTGGCGTTTGAGATTCATTCACATAACAACTTCCTAGATGGCAAGAGGAGTACTAAAGTACTCGCAAGAGCTATGGGTTATGAGAATGATAAGTGCATCAGTCAACTTTCGAGGATGAATGTTCCAAAGGGGGGAATGATGTTACATCCCATATTTTCATACGTGAAAGTACGCCATAAATAAATAGATGAAAGCTCGGAAATGATTTGCTACATCCCGCATTTTTGTACGTTAAAATTTCATCGTAAGTTAATTGACGTGAATTCGGGAATGAGGTTATTTTAAAATTATAAGCATTATGCTATTTCAATTACATGATGAGTAAATTCGTGAAAGAGAAAGGGTAAGCAAATTGAAGAAAATGAGTTTCGTCGAAGTTTGATAATTTGGGATAAAATACGGCCCAAGCTATAATACCCCGTATTTATGGACTAGTGCCATACAAGGTACCACATGACCATGAGAGTAAGGTATATAAGGTGTGTTAAAAATAAGTAATATTTTAAGTAATTTAGGATTATTCTTAATTATGTGGGTAATTGATTAATTATGGGGATAATTATGGTATTAAGTAGGATTAAGTGGATAAGAATCTTTTTGGGGCTGCCACATGGCATTAAGCCAAGCCCAAGGTGGCACCAATATAAATAATGAGTCATAAGACCTAAGATGTTTTGTCTACACGTAAGAATCATGGGATAATTACCTTGGTTGGGTCTCTTTATTAGTGATATAACTTGGAGAATAAGAAGGAAGTTATGACAAGCTTACCACTTTATAACGTAGATTAGCAATGTTGATTATTAAGGGGTTTAATGGTTATTCATCCTTGCAAGTGTTATTTTTCGATGGAGTGAATATTAGTCGGATAAGAAATAACGTGCTATGATATCAAAGAATATCATACGAATTTTCCCTATTTCGATCCGTTGTTACGTGTTTCGTCGCAAAAGACGGTGTTAAAGGGATTGTCAAGAGAATCGGTTCAGGTATGTTAAGGCTATCCTTTTTTTTCTTTTTGGCATGATCCAAATAAAACAAATGAAACGAGCAAAATATGCAACTTTCATAGATGACTCTATTCATAGAAGTACTATGGGTGTCTATATTCTTGATTTCCATATGAATAATTATTATATCTTCTGTTCATGGATCTCAGAAAAAAAAAACGTAGCTGATAAAGTTTATCCGAAAAGGCATATTGATCTTATGACATTCCGAGAAATTTTATTAACGTAATTCTTATGATATTCGAGAAATCTTATTAACGTATTTCTTATGCATTTCATGCATTTATACATGTACATTGACCCATGACCAGAAGGCGTTATATACACATATATTATATGTATATGGGATATGGGAAAAGGTTACGGCGTTATATACGTACCACCACCTGATCAGCTGGTATACGTTGATGATTTGCCCACAGTGGCCGAGATGATATGATGGGATTCCCTTAGAGGCTTGATGATGTTATGAACGCATATACATATGCATGGTATGACATTTATACGCATATGCATGATATTATAAATATGAAATGATTTACACAACTATTCAGACTTACATGTTGAGTCTTTTACTCCATGTTTCTCATGTCTATTATTTACTGATTTTCATTCCTTACATACTTGGTACATTATTTGCAATGACGTCCCTTTTTCTTGGGGACGCTGAGTTTCATGCCCACAGGTCCCGATAGACTGGTCGAGAGTCCTCCAAGTAGGCTATCAGCTCAGTGGAAGATGTTGGTGCGCTCCATTTGCTCCAGAGTTGCCTATTTGGTCAGTATGCATTGTACACGTATTGATTGGTATGTCGTGGCCCTGTCCTGACCTTATGACGTTTATGTACTCTTAGAGGCTTGTAGATATATGTCATGTATATTAAAGATTGTATGGCCTTGTTGGCCTATGTTTTAAATGTACAAATGATCATGTCGGCCTTATAGGCCCCGTATGTCATGTGCATAATACTTTATATCATGTTGGGTCATCATACGAAATATACGTTACATTGGTAATCGGTTGAGTAAGGTTCCGGATGCTCATCATGGCCCATCGGTTTGGGTCGTGACAATTTAGATGGTCAGACGAGTGTGAGGAGAGCTTTCAGAAGTTCAAGACTGCTTTAGCTACAACTTCAGTTTTGGTGTTGCCCTCAGGATTGGAGATATTTACTCTCTATTGCAATTCTTCGCGCGTTGGCCTTGGGTGTGTATTGATTTAGGACGGTTGGGCGATTGCCTATATGTTGAGCTAGTTGAAGCCCCATGAGAAGAACTATCCAGTATATGATTTGGAGTTAGCAACACACGCTCAAAATTTAGAGGCATTAGATATATGGCGTGTCTTGTAAGGTATATACAGATCATCAGATTCTTCAACATCTATTCAAGCAATATATTTCAACTTGAGCTAGCGGAAGTGGTTGAAGTTATTGAAATATTATGATATCACTATTCATTATCATCTGGCGAAGGCTAATTGTGGTGGCTGATGCCTTGAGTTGAAAGGTGGAGAGTATGGGGGGTTTAGCATTTATCCCAACTATAGAGAGGCCTTTGGCTATGGATATTTTGGCTTTGGCCAACTGATTCGTGAGATTGGATATTTCAGAGCCTAGTAAAGTACTTGCTTGTGTTGTATCTCAGCCGTCCTTGTTTTAGCACATTAAGGCTCGTCAGTATGATGATCTATATTTGCTTGTCCTTTATGACATGGTGTCGTGAGGTGGTGCTAATGGTAATGATAGTGTATTACAGCTTCAAGGCCGGATTTGTGTTCTTAATGTGGATGATTTGCTGGAGTTGATTCTTAAGGAGGCTCATAGTTCGCGGTATTCTATTAATCTAGATGCTACGAAGATGTATCGTGATTTGAAGCAGCATTGTTGGTGGCGGAGAATAAAGAAAGACATTGTTGGATATCATACACGATGTTTGAATTGCCAACAGGTCAAGTGTGAGTATCAGAGATCGGGTGGTTTGCTTTAGAAGATTGAGATACCGAGGGGAAGTGGAAGCACATCACCATGGAATTTGGGGTAGGGTTTACACAGACATTGAGGAGATTTTACGCTATTTGGGTCATTGTGGACAGTTTGACAAAGTCTACGCATTTCATCCCTATCATGGCTTCCTACACTTTGGAGCAGCTAGCTAAGATCTACATCAGAGATAGTCTGCTTGCATGGTGTACCTATTTTTGTCATCTCGGATAATAGCATTCGGTTTACTTCTCACTTCTGTAGAGCGGTTCAGCGTGAGTTGGGCACGCAAGTTGATTTGAGCACTACATTTCACCCTCAAACGGATGGGCAGTCCGAGCAGAACATTCAAATTTTAGAGGATAAGTTGTGGGCCTGTGTCATAGATTTTGGAGGCAAGTGGGATCAGTTTCTTCTATTAGCGGAGTTTGCATAAAACAACCGCTATCAGTCAAGCATCCAGATGGCTCTATATGAGTCATTATATAGAAGGCGATTGTTAAATCCCGCATTTCGTACGTTAAAATTTTGTCGTAAGTTAATCGACGTAGACTAGGGAATGAGATTATTTTTGAGGTTATAAGCATTTATGCTATTTATAACATGTGATAAGTAAGTGCCGTGAAAGTTAAAGGGTAAACGAATCAAAGAAAATGAGTTTCGTTGAAGGTTATCAATTTGGGATAAAATACGGTCCGAGCTATAATACCCAATATTTATGGACTAGTGTCATACAAGGTACCACATGACCATGATAGTAAGATGTATAATGTATGTTAAAAGTGAGTAATATTTTAAGTAATTTGGGATAATTTTTAATTATATGGATAATTGGGTAATTAATAATTTTTGGTGGGAGATTAGCTAATTAATTAGCATCTTTGGATAAGCCTAATGGAACTCAACATGGAAGCAAAGGCCTTAGGCAATTTGTGACTCTTAATTCATGTAAAAGGTAGCACATTTAGAAGGTTTTTGTGTCTAAGTCACCACATATGTGGGGCCCACACCCAAAGATATTAAAGACCTCTCTAATTCACTTTGTATCTCTACAATGTAATGAAAAAAGCTTCAGCAAAGATTATTATGTGATAGCAACGTGATTTATTACAAAATTCATACGAAGTTATACTACGTAATAGCAACGAGATTTGCAATTCTAAGGGAATAATACGGTGCAATCTTTCTCAAGAATATCATACAGATTTTTTTTCTATTTTGATCTCGCCGTTACGTGTTTTTTTGCAAAGGACGTGTGTTAGAGGGATTGTCAAGAGAATCGGCTCAGGTATGTTAAGGCTATCCCTTCTTTCTTTTTGGCATGATTCATACGATACAAACGAAACGAGCAAACACATAGCTTTCATAAATACCTCCATTCATAGAAGCACTAGGGGTGCCTATGTTCTTGAATTCCCCATGTGTCCTATTATTATATCTTCTGTTCATGGATCTCAGAAAAATATGTAGCTGAGAAAGTTATCCGAAAGGTATATTGATCTTATGACATTTCGAGAAATCTTATTAACGTATTTCTTATGCGTTTCATTCATTTATATATTAACATTGACCCATGAACAGATGGCGTTATATAAGCGTATATTATATGTATATGGGATATGGGAAAAGGTTACGGCATTATTTACGCACCACCACCTGATCAACTGGTATATGTTGATGATTTTGCCCATAGTGATCGAGATGATATGATGGGATGCCCTCAGAGTCTTGATAATGTTATGTACACCTATACCTATGCGTGATACGACATTTATATGCACATGCATGACTTTATAAATATTTCAGGATTCACAAAGTTATTTAGACTTACAGGTGTATTCCTTTACTCCATGTTTCATTTATGTCTTTTATGGACTGATTTTCATGCCTTACATACTCGGTACATTATTCGTATTGACGTCCATTTTGCTTGGGGACGCTACGTTTCATGCTCGCAGGTGCAGGTAGACAAGTTGACGGACCCCTTTTTAGGATCCTTGATCAGCGAGAGTTGGTGTGCTCCACTTGATCCAGAGCTGTTATTAGTTTTGGTACGCTACATTTGTATGTAGATATGGGTACGACGAGGCCCTGTCCCATCCTTTATACAGTTGTACACTCTATTAGAGGTCTGTAATAGTCATGTACAGTTGGATAGTATATGGCCTTGTCGGCTTCCAATCTTGGATATGTAGTTGTCTATAGTAGCCTTGCCGGCTCGCCCTACCGTATTCCGCATGTATATGTATGTATGTCTTTTGGACATATTTCCCTCACGTATGTTATTCACGTAATTTAGCAGTTTGTTGACATATATTATTCATGACCTACCCTTAATTCATATTTATATCTTAGATGCATGCTTATGGGTGCTCGACAGGTAGGACTCGGGCATTCGTCATGGCTCATCGGTTTGGGTCGTGACAACGATATTATTATCCGAATGGTTGGTTTGAACCCAGCAAGGCTATGTTATTGGGCACAGACTTGGTTCGTGATGCTTTGGAGAAGGTGAAATTGATTTAGGAGTAACTTCGTACCACCCAGTCAGGGCAAAAGAGCTATGCTGACAAGAAACTTCAGGATGTGGCTTTCATGGAGGGTGAGAGGGTTCTTCCCCGAGGTTCGCCGATGAAGGGCATGATGAGATTTGGGAAGGAGGGAAAGCTTATCCCTCAGTATATTGGTCCATTCGAGGTGTTGGAGAGAGTTAGTGAGGTGGCCTACATACCTTCTTTGCCACCTAGCTTATCGGGAGTTCACCCAGGGTTTCATGTTTTCATGCTTCAGAAGTATTATGAGGATTAGTCATATGTGATGGAATTCAGTTCAGTGCGGTTACATAAGAATCTGGCTAATGAAGAAGAGTCGGTGGCCATTTTGTATAGGCAGGTTAGGAATGTCATGACCCAAACCGATGGGACGCGACGGGCACCCGGTACCTTACTCAATTGAGTACCAACGTAACATATCTTTCTCATCGTACTATCTTTGGTAAATAAACTGAAGTAAAGCATGAGGGAATACAAACTTATACATATGACATACTGGCCTATAAGACCAAAATGATCACTCGTACACTGAATATAGGCCGACAAGGCCATACAATCTTTCATATACATGACATATGTCTACAAGCCTCTAAGAGTAAATAAATGTCACAAAGTTCGGGACAGGTCCCCGCCATACTAATCAATACATGTCCTAATCATACTGACCAAATAAGCAACTCCGGAGCTAATGGAGCGCACCAACACCTTCCGCTGAGCTGATAGCCTACTTGGAAGACTCTCAACCTATCTATCGGGACTTGCGGGCATGAAACGCAGTGTCCCCAGGCAAAAGGGACGTTAGTACAAATAATGTACCGAGTATGTAATGAATGAAAATCAGTAAATAAAAGACATAGAGAAACATGGAGTAAAAGACTCAACATATAAGTGTGAATAACTCTGTAAATCATTTCATATTTATAATGTCATGCATATGCGTATAAATGTCATACCATGCATAGGTATATGCGTTCATAACATCATCAAGCCTCTGAGGGCATCCCATCATATCATCTCGGCCACTGTGGGCAAATCATCAACATATACTAGCAGATCAGGTGGTGGTGCGTATATAACGCAGTAACCTTTTTCCATATCCAATATACATATAATATACGCGTATATAATGCCATCTGATCATGGGTCAATGTACATGTATAAATGAATGAAATGCATATGAAATATGGTAATAAGATCTCTCAAAATGTCATAAGACCATTATACCTTTGATTAATATCATGAAATAAACTTTATCAATTCACGTATTTTATTAGACCCATGAATAGACAATAGAATAATAAGACATATGGGAAATCAAGAACATAGGAACCTCTAGTATTTCTAGGAATAAAGTCATTTATGGAAATTATACATTTGCTCGTTTCGTTTGTATCGTATGGATCATGCCAAATGGAAAGAAGGGATAGCCTTAATATACCTGAGCTGATTCTCTTGACAATCCCTCTAATAGATGTCAGTTGCGACAAATCACGTAACGGCAGATCAAAGTAGGGAAAATTCGTATGATATTCTTGAGAAAGATTGTACCGTACTCCCTCAGAATCGCGATTTCATGCTGCTGCTGTTTCATACGAATTGTTGAGCTTCATCCGTTACTTTTGTTATAGGTGTGGGCCCACTTTATAAGATGACTTGGCCCATAATCCCTCTAAACATAACACCTACTTACATGAAATAGGAGTCATAATTGCCCAAAAGCCTTTGCTGCCACGTTATGGTTCCTTAGGCTTATCCAAGATCTTAATTAATTAACCACTAATTTCTTAATTAACTTGTTAATCTCCAATCAACCAATAATTAACCAATTACCCACATAAATAAGAATTATCTCAAATTACTTATAATACTACTCAGTTTTAACATACTTTATACATCTTAGTATCATGGTCATGTGGTACCTTGTATGGCACTAGTCCATAAATATGGGGTATTGTAGCATGGACCATATTTTATCTCAAAATGTCAAGCTTCAACGAAATTTATTTTCTTCGATTTGCTTACCCTCTCACCTTCACGAATTTACTTATCACTTGTTTGAAATAGCATAATACTTATAATCTCCTAAATAATCTCATTCCCGAGTCTACGTCGATTAACTTACGACGAAACGTTAACGTACGAAATGAGGGATGTAACTAGGAAGATAAGGCCTAAAGATATTACATAGTGAAGGTCCAATAGAGAGGCAAACCGATTGAGGAGGTGACTTAGGAGACCGATCCCTGATATGCAGAGCAAATATCCTTATTTTTTTATTTTTCGGGTATGATTCTAAACATGTTTGAGGATGAATGTTTATTTACGAGGGGGGAATATAACAACCCGGTTGGTTGATTTGTGTATTTGAGCCTCGTTCCCTGATTTGATGCTTCCCTTATGTTTCTGTATTATTTTGTGACTTGTGGGGATGGTTGGTTTGGTTTTGGGAATATTTTAGAGTGAATTGGTCCAACATATAGTTCCATTGTTGGGAGCATAATTTATAAGAGTTGATCAAGGTTTGACATTCAGTAGATGATCTCGGATTAGTGATTTGATAGTTCCAATAGGTTCGTATGGTAATTTGGACTTAGGCGTATGTCCAGATTTTAATTTGGAAGTTCCTAACGTATTTTGCCTCTAATTGTCGAAAGTTGGAAAGTTGAAGGTTTGGAAGGTTCATAGCTTTTACCGAGAGTTGATTTTATTATATCGAGTTCAGATTGTTGTCCCGAGACTTGAAATAGGTTCGTTATGTCATTTGGGACTTGTGTGAAAAGTTTGGATGCAATCCACATTGGTTAGGTATGAATCAGACGCTCAATATGAAGTTAGAAGCTTATGAACTTAAGAGAAGTTCAATTTATGGTTTGGTCGTTATTTCATAGATGTGATGTTCTCACACATGTGTGGAGGCTTTGGAAAGGTTCGGGTAGTGTTTACAGATTGGTTGATATTATTGGACGGGGTCCCAGATGGTTGGGTGAGTTTCGGACCATCAGAACCTTGATTGAGATTGCAGATTGTTTGCTGGTGTCTAGTGTACTTCGCGATCGCGAAGTGGGTCACACAATCACAGAGGGTTATTTTAGAGGCAACTGGTTTTGATCTTCGTGTTTGCGAACAGTCGGTCAATTTCGGGATGGTTGTCGCATTATATCTTCGCGTTCGTACCATAGGGGTCGCGTTCGCTTAAAGGAGAGGCAGGCTAGGAGATTGGTTGGAGTTAGCCTTCTCGATCGCGGGGTCAGGGTCACGTTTGCGTAGGCTTGGGACACCTGTGCATCGCATTCGCATAGTATACAACCGCGTTCACGAAGGGTATTTTTGGAAGTGGCAGGATCATGCTTCTCGAACGCGTGGCTTAGGCCGCGTTCGCAATGGGTAGTGGTAGGCATACTCATTTAAGTTCTAATTTCGGGATTTTAGCTAATTCTCTCAAATTTTGAACTAGACTTGGAGAGAGGCGATATTTGAAGGAGACTTTCATCCAAGACTTTGGGGTAAGTGATTTCTACTCATTTTTGGTATTATTTCAAGAATCTACATGGATTATTAGCACATAAAATATGAAATTTTGAGGAAATTTAGGGGGTTATCCTTCAACTTAAGAGAGTGGAACTTGGGGATTTTGTTGTCGATTTGGACTCGATTTTGAAATCTAATTATATATTTGGACTTGTGGGGTTATGGATAGTGGAGATCTATCCCTTTACTCGGGTTTTGACCATGTGGGTTCGGGTTGACATTTTTTGACTTTTTGAGGATTGAATAAAGATCGAAACTTTATTGTTTGGAATTGATTCCTATGGATTTATTTGATATTATTGAGTTATTTTGGCTAGATTTTACCCGTTCGGAGGCCGATTTGAGAGGCAAGGGATTTTTGGAGTATTGATTCTCGCACTTTTAGGTAAGTATCTTGCCCAAGCTT
Source organism: Nicotiana tabacum (assembly GCF_000715075.1). Taxonomy (NCBI): domain Eukaryota; kingdom Viridiplantae; phylum Streptophyta; class Magnoliopsida; order Solanales; family Solanaceae; genus Nicotiana; species Nicotiana tabacum. Next base: position 38,738,301 of record NC_134096.1, on the reverse strand, counting down.
GGTTTAAGGGTATTTTCCCATTGACTGATATTTGTTATATGTTGGGTATGATGCACATGCGAGGTGATGAGCGTATATGTGTGCACCGTGGTTATTCATGATCCGGATAGACTTTAGGCTATTATGCGCCTTGTTTTTCTATCATGCCTTTTTGATACTATGTTTTCTCTACATGTATGACTACCTGAGCTATTATTCATGTTATAAACCATGTCTAGACTTTGTACTTATTTGTTTGAGACATGCTAGAGCTATTTTTGATATTTTGAGCTATTTGTCTTAATTGTAGTCATATTTTCAATCATGATATCATATCTGCATGTTATATCTCTGTCTCTATGCACTCGTTATATGATATCTTGCATGTTATTAGTGTCCTTATTTGTATGACACGGGTTTGAGCTGAGTTATGGCACGTTGATATTTTCTATGTGATATTCTTGATTATCGTACTATGAGACATGAGCATATTGAGACTTGATCAGATTAATGACTAATCTTGAGTCGTTAAGCCAATTTGATATTGATTGTGAGGTGATGTTTGCATCCATGCCCTGTATCGGGCTGGGGGGAATTTGTATGTAGAGTGAGATGTTGAATGTGAATGGATGTTGTGTCTGGCCCCATATTGGGCTCGGTGATTTAGATTGTTGACTTTTGATTTGACCGGTGCTTGGCCTAGGATCCTCTCCTTTGGAGCCAGATATAATTTTGTGAGTGCATGCACTTGATATGTGCTTAGTGAGGAGCATATGCAAGGCATCCGTACAATGCTGAGTGTGAGTGTATGTGATGATTCGGGGGGCTTTGAGCCAGGCACTGTGAGTTTGCTGAGGGTATGATAGAGGGGTAATTGTTCTAGGAACTATGTATGTGCTGAGACTTGTGTTTACTTGATGATTACACTGTGATGTTGTTGATTTTGACATGAATACATGTCATGCAGGCATAGAGTTGTATTTTTCTCATGCTATTTGATACTTGATGTCTTTAAAATCGACGTCTTGATTGATATATTCGAAAAACATGTTATTTTGCTCTTAGTGTGATAGAGTTGAATATAATATTATTGAGCTGCTTTTTCTTATGCTATTTTCATATTGTAATTGTTCTTGTTTGCTTTTGAAAAAGAGTATTGGACCTTGCCAAACTCGTCACTGCTTTCAACCCGAGGTTAGGCTTGCTACTTATTGAGAACATGAGGTCGGTTGTACTCATACTATACTTTGCACTTCATGTGCAGACCTAGGTGTTGCTTATTGTGGTAGCTGCTAGTGAGCCGGTTCCAGACTATTTGGAGATTTTGAGGTAGCACTGTTATACCCTTCGCTGGCTTTGATGTCCCTTTCCTTATTTCATGTTTAGTCTTCCGACAGTATTGTATCCAGCTCAGACTTTGTATTTACTTATTCTATAGAACTCATGTACTCGATGATACCAGATTTTGGGATGGTTTTCAGTTGTGCCATTTTTTGACTTCAGTTATTCATCTTATTCCGCATTTGAGACAACTTAATACTGATATTTAAGTTTATTTATGCACATTGGGACCGATATTTATCACGTGTATGGTCCAAATGTGCCTCTTTGGATATATACGTAGGCCCTTGAAGCCAAGTTAGAGAAGCAAAGGGACATAGAAGCTAGATTAAAGAGTCTTGGCTTCTAAACACATGTCCTAGCCTCGGTTTTATCACACTTCTCCTATAGATAAGCTAGCTAAGACACTAGCTGATAGTGTTGTAAATCCTCATCACTATCATAATGAGGATAGAAGCTAGATTAAAGAGTCTTGGCTTCTAAACACATGTCCTAGCCTCGATTTTATCACGCTTCTCCTATAGATAAGCTAGCTAAGACACTAGCTGATAGTGTTGTAAATCCTCATCACTATCATAATGAGGAAAATTACATATAAATATAAACAAATGTTCGTATGACTTATAATTGTGTAAATTTTGTTATGAGAATATGATTGTTTGTCTCTTTTGTTATATTTTTTGTTCATTAGTATGTATAACAAAGTGTTGTAAGAGGATAAGACTTAAAGAATCAGTGTGATTCTAGTCACGAATATTAATATAGTATACACTAAGAATGTTTTTCGCTTTTGATTAACTATTTGGAATGTAGATGATGATTGAAAACTATGTGACCTTTCGATTATACACTAAATGTGAAGTCATTATGGGAATTTATTTGCTTAAGCGTCTATATTGCATGTATTATTAATGGCTGATACTTGCATTGTCTTTTATAAATATAACAGGCTATGGCTTTAAAAAAGTAATATTGTTGATCTGAATAAGGGTGATAAATTGAACGACGATGATTCATGTCGAGCGTGAGGACTCCAAGTCTTATTGATTTGATTGGTGGTTATGCTGTTCTTTTATCATCTGTAGTGTTTCGAGGGTTTGGAATAAGGTTTTATGTGACATGAGGTATGTAACAAGTACCAGATTTGATAATGAGCAGTTATTGCGGGTAGAATATATAGTTATGGGCATATAAGCTATAGGGCACACCATGTGCCTAGATCTTGGGAGTACATTTATGACTTGGCGTAGCTTGTGGGGATTGTTACAGTGTATATATACAAGGATCAGATATTATAGGGAAATCCTGATGTTGGAATTTGGTTCCAGGCCCTGTGGGCTAAGGTCGAAGGAAGAATGTGAGGATTGTGTTAATAGATTTATATGGATGGAAGTGGTATGGGATCACTCATGGGTATGAGCATGATATGTTGTTCGGCTAATTGATGGGTTTAGAACGATTCTTGGCACATTCGAGGATGAACATATAATTAAATGGTCCAGAATATAACGACCCGAATGGTCATTTTGAGTTCTAGCGCTTCATTTTGCGATTTGAGACCTCGAGTAGGTCCATTTAAAGTTTTATTATTTGCATGCGGGTTGGTTTTTATTTTCGGGAGGTTCCGGGTGTATTGGACGAAAAATTCTCATTTCGGAAGCATTAAGTGGTTGGAGTTGACCAATGTTTGACTTTTGTGTAAATGACTTCGGATTGGAGATTTGAAGGTTTTTGTTACATCCCATGTTTTCGTACGTGAAAGTACACCATAAATAAATTGATGGAAGCTCAGATATAAGATGTTACGTCCCGCATTTTCCTATGTTAAAGTTTCGTCGTAAGTTAATCGATGTAAGTTCAGGAGTAAGATTATTTTGAGATTATAAGTATTATAATATTTCAAAACAAGTGATAAGTAAATTCGTGAAGGTAAGAGAGTAAGCAAATCGAAGAAAATAATTTTCGTCGAAGTTTGATATTTTGAGGTAAAATGCTGTCCATGCTATAATACCCCGTATTTATGGACTAGTTTCATACAAGGTACCACATGACCATGATAGTATGATGTATAAAGTGTGTTAAAAATGAGTAGTGTTTTAAGTAATTTAAGATAATTCTTAATTATGTGGGTAATTGATTAATTATTGATTAATGAGAGATTAACAAGATTAGAGAATTGTGAATAATTAGTAAGTGGGGACAAATCCCCCAACGTGGCAGTCCATGTCACGACCCAAACCGATGGGCCGCGACGGGCACCCAGTGCCTTATTCAACCGAGTACCAACATAACATATCTTTCTTATCGTACTTTTATTGGCAAATGGGCCAAATGGGCCGTTATGGGCTAACCAGAATAAACATAAGGGAATACTCAATATAGGACGACCCAACCTGATATAAAAACTTATACATGTGACATACGGGCCTATAAGACCAAAATGATCACTCGTACACTAAACATAGGCCGACAAGGCCATACAATCTTTTACGTACATGACATATGTCTACAAGCCTATAAGAATACATAATTGTTATAAAGGTTGAGACAGAGCCCCGCCATACCAATCAATACATGTCCTAATCAAAGTGACCAAATAGCAACTCCGGAGCAAATGGAGTGCACCAACATCTTCCGCTGAGCTGATAGCCTACTTGGAGGACTCTCGACCTATCTATCGGGACCTGCGGGCATGAAACGCAGCATCCTTAGGCAAAAGGGATATTAGTACAAATAATGTACCGAGTATGTAAGGAATGAAAATCAGTAAATAATAGACATGAGAGAAATATGGAGTAAAAGACTCAACATGTATGTCTGAATAGCTCTGTGAATCATTTCATATTTAATGTGTATATAAATGTATGCATATGAATCATTTCATATATGCGTATAAATTTCATACCATGCATAGGTATCTTCATAACATCATCAAGTCTCTGAGGGCATCCCATCATATCATCTCGGCCACTGTGGGCAAATCATCAACGTATACCAACTGATCATGTGGTGGTGCATATATAACGCCATAACCTTTTTCCATATCCTCTATACATATAATATACGCGTATATAATGCTATCTGGCCATTGGTCAATGTACATGTATAAATGCATGAAATGCATAAGAAATACGTTAATAAGATTTCTCGCAATATCATAAAATCAATATGCCTTTTGGATAGACTTTATCAAATACGTATTTTTCTGAGACCCATGAGCAGAAGATATAATAATAATTCACATGGGGAATCAAGAATATAGACACCCCTACTACTTCTATGAATAGAGTCATTTATGAAAATTGTGTGTTTACTCATTTCATTTGTATCGTATGAATCATGTCAAAAAGAAAGAAGGGATAACCTTCACATACCTGATCTTATCCCACTTGCTGAAGAGTTCAACTCATATCCGCTAAAGGAAACCTACGTGAGTATAATCCTTATGTTTCTTCGTATGTGAAGTATAAAATGATATTGCATGCTTAGTTCAGAAAAACTTGATTCTAGTCTTCTTGTTTTTTTTTCTTCCATTTAACCGTGTGCCAAAGGCTACCGGTGCATCAAGATTGATTTGATATGAATTTATTCAACATATTATTGAGGAATCATTAGTGATAAAACTACGCCTATGTATTGTCCAAATTGTTCATGGTAGAATCAAGGTAAAATTGGTCACTTATCTCTAGAACCACGATCTTGAATATTAAAATCCTTAGAGATAATAGTACTTCTAAATTTGGAGTATTGATAGTTGGCCGTAAGCACAAAAAGCACATGTATTGAAGATAGAAATATCACTTCATCGAAACCCTCCAAATGCCACCTATCCACTTAACCAAGAGTCATTGTTTGGGGTGGTTCCTTGCTGCCACGTTGGGGGGTTGTTTTAACCAAAGATTTATCCACTAATCTCTAATTAATTAGCTAATTTCTAACTAAAATTAATAATTAATCCCTTACCCACATAATTAAAAATTATCCCAACTTACTTAAAATATTACTTACTTTTAACACCCTTTATATACTTTACTATCATGGTCATGTGGTACATTGTATAGTACCAGTCCATAAATACCGGGTATTATAGCTCGCACCATATTTTATTTTAAAATGCCAAATTTCGACGAAACTCATTTTCTTCGATTTGCTTACCCTCTCACCTTCACGAATTTACTTATCACTTGTTTGAAATAGCATAATACTTATAATCTCAAAATAATCTCATTCCCGAACTTACATCGATTAACTCACGGCGAAACTTTAACGTACGAAAATGCGGGATGTAACATCTAATTTTCGAGCTTTCATCAATTTATTTATGGCGGACTTTCACGTACGAAAATATGGGGTGTAACATCATTCCCCCCCTTTGGAACATTCGTCCTCGAATGTTGACTGATGCACTTATCATTATTATAACCTATAGCTCTTGCGAATGCTTTAGTACTCTCCTTGCCATGTAGGCAACTGTTCTATGAATAAATCCAAAGGCCAGGGCATTCCCCCCTATAGGCCTCTTTCTCACACCATGACTTGTGATCGAAATCCTTCCAATCTCGTAACTATTGCTACCTTCTGTCATGCAGCTTGTATGACTCTGACCTTGTAAGTGCACCTATGCGACTCTTCTCTCCTTTTTCCTACAGCTTTTGGCCAATCTCTAGGCCTCACTTTATAAACATATACAGAGATTTCAATAACTTAGAGAAACCATTAGCTCTGTTGTTTTCCTGGGCTTAAACTTGAGGACTTATTCATTCTCGTCACCTTCTTACTCGCCCTTTCTTATCCTTACTCCTGTCTTCCTAAAACCTTGTAGCTCCACCACACTTTAGCTTGCGACCTACACATAGACTTATACTACTTGAAATCCTCCATTAACTTGCTTGCACCATAGATTTACTTATGTTACTCTGGGATATCAAGTGAGACATCACATCGTCTCTAACTCTTCTTTACTCTCTTGACTAGGCCTCTCGATACCTAGAAACCATAGGGTGGAAGATATTCCACTGACGACGTTGCAACCATTCCTGGATACTAAATCCCAGCGCTTCTGTAACACCCCGGAAAATTTTAAAGTACTTAAGTGTAAAGCCCGGTAAAATTTGCAAAACAAATAATGTTTCATGGTGCCAGACTAGGCTTATGTTTCTGGTTGCATGGCACCCCAGTTTCCATCATTTCTGATCGGGGGGTACAATTCACTGCTAATTTTTGGAAGAAATTTCAGCAAGGTTTGGGTACTCAGTTGAATCTTAGTACAACCTTTCACCCGCAGACTGACGGGCAGGCAGAGCGGACTATTCAGACGCTTGAGGATATGTTGCGCTTGTGTTATAGACTTCAAAGTTAGCTGGGATGATCATTTACCACTCATAGAATTTGCATATAACAATAGCTATCATGCTACCTTTCATATGGCACCATTCGAGGCTTTATATGGTAGGAGATATAGATCTCCCGGGTGGTTCGAAATTGGGAAAACAGATTTGATAGGGCCAGACCTTGTGCATCGGGCTATGAAAAAAGTTAAAATCATTAAGGAGCGGTTGAAAACTGCTCAGAGTCGTCAGAAATTCTATTCGGATGTTCGTCGTAGGGATTTGGAGTTCAAAGAAGAAGATTGGGTATTCATGAAAATTTCTCCCATGAAGGGTGTAATGCGATTTGGTAAGAAAGGGAAATTGAGTCCGAGGTATGTTGGACCATACAAAATCATTCAGAGGATTGGTGAGGTGGCGTACAAGCTTGAGCTACCACTTGGGATGTTATATTACTTCCCACAAGTCAAGACAATCACCAAACAGCCCAAACAACATCAACAATAATCATATTGAGCCTCCCAAAATAGTCCACCAACCAACAACATTACTACCAAGTCTTTGGATATATATTTCACAAGTTCTAGCTTCAACGACTTAGCTGCAACTTGGATAATCTTAAATACAAGTAGAGTAAGAAGTTCCTTACCATTAAATGGAAAGAACAACTCCAATTTGATCTTAATTGTCCACGAAATATCCCTCCAATGCTTCCACAAGAACAAGGAAGCGAAACTAGCAATCAATTCGGGTTTTTCGGCACTAGAATTTCTTTAGAATATTTGAAATAACCTAGGTTTTATATTAGAAACTTGAGGGAGTATTTACAAACATAAAATACTTAAAACAACCTCCCACACTAGCTGGAACAACACAAAAATCAGAAACAACAAGAAGAACAAGAAACTTACTAGCGCCACGGGATTCCAGACACTTGATTTATGTTGTTTGCCCTTTGTTTGGGTCTTGGATCATGAGAGAACCTTGAGAGAGTATTTTTATGGTTCTAAGGTATGAATATACTGAAAAAGAATGACTTAAAACGGGGTTGAGGTATCTTATATATATCCATATGTCTTAAACCGCCTATGTGGGCCCCATAGAGAGCTGCTTGGCGTAGTCTCGTAAAAATGCGAATATCTCTCTATTTCAAGATCGTATCGACGAACGGTTTAATGAGTTGAAAACTAGACTCATAGATATTCAATTTGATGGGTATATCACCCGATAATTCTAAATACATTGGGATAAAAACGTAGTAACATTTGACCTAAAGTTTAAGTAAAATTATAAACGTAAGTTGTGACAACTTTTGTCAATTTTTGTTTCATAACTCGCTTGACTTCAAGACTTATAATACGGATATTATATAATTCAAGTACATTAAAACAAGACCTCTTGGGAAAAATAAGCACCTCTAGTTTTACCCGAAAATACGGGTTACAACATCCTTGATTCTTTTAACTTCTAATACTTGTTAACTACTCTTATACGCCCTTGTATCGTTTAAGACCAATAGGATTAACTTCTTGTCATCTCAAAGATAATCTCTTCTCGGATTTACATCGACTAACTTACGACATGATTTAAGGTACGCGAATTTGGGTTGTAACAATTGTTTTCTGGCTAGTATCATGACATTGTGAGCCCGAGAGACTGGAGAGATTGATGACTGAATGAGGCCGAGGGCCTGATTGTGAGGATTATTATGGGATAGGGTTGCACGCTGCAGCAGGTCAGATTGGCTTACTATAGCACATGAGTTGTCCGTGCAGCATGTGAGTTGTCCGTACGATTCCAGATATTGATATTATGGCAGGTGAGTTGTCCGTGCAGCACGTGAGTTGTTCATGCGGATTATAGCGCTTGGGCTGTAGGAGCCCCTCCAGAGTCTACACACCCCCAGTGAGCGCAGGTACCTACTGAGTGCGAGTGTCGATTGCCGAGTGCTGAGTGACTGTGAGGACTGAGTGAATTAATACTCTAAGAGTATGCATATGATCTTTATCACTAATTTGCTTCGCATTTGGCATGCACACCTGACATACTGGCATAGAGATGTATTTTTCCTTATGCTGTATAGTATCATGTCATTTAAGAATTCTCACACATGTTGACATATGGGCATAGTGAAGCATTTTTTTTACATTGAATATTTGGGAAAAATCACAGTTTTCAAACTTACTCATATTTTGGCCTATTTCAGTAAAAGATTTGGATTTTCACTGAGATACTTGAAAATAAATGCCTATTTTTCTAGAACTGTGAACGAACTGGGCATTTTATTTCTGAGATACCTCTTTTGTTACTTGTACTATGCTGTTATGAACTGTTGTGGAATATTGGTGTTGGACCCGACCTTTGTGTTAGCTCGTCACTACTTTCAACCTAGGGTTAGGTTTGTTAATTATTGAGTACACGAGGTCGGTTGTAATCATACTACACTTCTGCACCTTGCATGCAGATATTGACTGTTGACATTGCTGTGATCGACAGGAGCCGACATTGATGATGTACCTGCGTCCCGATTGTAGATGCTTCTTGTTCATGGTAGCCTTAGATCTATAAAACTTTGTTAATGTATTTTTCAAATAAATGATGTATTTACTTCATTTCAGCTTTGTAAACGCTATTCTTAGAAGCTCATGATTTGTACTAACAGTCCTTGGGAAATGTATAAGATTTAGATAATTTCTTTACTTAACTATCTTATTAAATATCATTAGAATTGTATAGTTGTTAATTGGCTAACCTAGCGGGTAGGGTTAGGTGTCATCACGACTAGTGGGATTTTGGGTCGTGACAAGGTGGTATCAGAGCTCTAGGTTCATAGATTCTAAGAGTCATGAGCAAGTGTCTAGTAGAGTCTTGCGGATCGGTATGATGATGTCCATACCTATCTTCGAGAGGCTACAAGACATTTAGGATATACTTCCCATCTTTCTTTCCTTATCGTGCGGCATTGATTCACCTTGAAGCGTAACTTTTTGAATTCCTTCCACGTATTCGTATGTGCATATGAGCTGATAACGACAAGGTCGGGAATCCAAACTAGAGTAAGAATTTGAAAAGTAAATGCGGAAGCAATAACAATAAGGAATTGAGCAACTAGAACTAAATGGCAGAAAATAAAGGATATGGGAAAATTCAAGGAAAGAATTCCAAGAACTTCCAAGAACGCAAGTTCTATAGCCTTGACAAGATCAAAGCAACAACGTCTTGATTTATTGAAGAAATCAAACGCCTTTACTTAAAAGCAAATCAAAACAATAGATTCGGATCTTGACCGCTTTACGAGTAACTTGAGACAACAATTAATAACTAGTATTAATCGCCTTCTAAGAATACCACAAAGAAATCAAAGATATCACAATAGAGAAGTAATCTTACTACCTTGAACTATGAACTAGTAAAGGTTGAAAGATAAATCTCAAAGCACAAGTAACAAAGGTTCAAAAAGAACTCTCAAAGTATGATATACTTAATCAAATAATGAAGTCCCTCAATGAATGAGAACTCCTTATTTATAGGAGTACTAAGGCACAAAAAGTCTTTAAAATTAGGTAGGGTGGTTGCTAAGGCATAAAAAGTCATTACAATTAGGTAGGGTGATTGCTAAGGAGTAAGAAAAGTCATTACAATTAGGTGGGGGCGGCCAAATCCCTTTGGGGCAGATTTGGACCTTAAAACTACTAGTTTGGGCCATTGATTTGGACTCCAATTGGGCTCCCTTTGAAATACCCCCTTTTGGACCTCTTTTAAGCTTATTTTGAGCCCCTTTGGTGGACTTCAAGGGCTGATTTGGTGGCCCAATCTTCCTCCTCTTGGACTTCAATTTGGATCACCAAATAATTGTAAAACTTGGATAATTCATCTACTTTGGGCTTGAGCTCTTCCTCTACAATTAAAAGCTTCTTTATTTGCCATTGAAGTCCAGCAATCTTAGAGTCCAACTCTTTAGCTTGAGATCTTGTAAATGGCCTTGGAGCTTCCAAAACTCTATCCTTATCCTTGATGCTATCATTCCCCTCTTCTTGAAAAGAATTCGTCCCCGAATTCGATCCTACATCAAACAAAGACAAGTCAGCAACATTGAATGTAGCACTTACTTGGAACTCACCAGGTAGGTCCAGCTTGTAAGCATTGTCTCCAATCCTTTCAAGGACTTGAAATGGGCCATCTCCTCTAGGGTGCAACTTTGACTTCCTTTTGGAGGGAAATCTCTCCTTTCTAAAGTGAACCCAAACTAAATCTCCAGGTTTAAAAATTACTTGTTTTCGACCCTTATTCTTTCTCAAGGCAGTTTGCTCATTTTTCTTCTCAATTGCAAGCCTTGTTTGTTCATGAATATTTTTCATCATCTCAGCCTTTGTCCTACCATCAAGATTAACAATATCATTAGTAGGTAATGGTAATAAATCAAGGGGAGTGAAGGGATTAAAACCATAAACAACCTCAAAAGGAGACATACCTGTAGAAGAATGGATTGTTCTATTGTAAGCAAATTCAATCATAGGTAAGTGAGCCTCCCAAGAAGTTAATTTACCTTTCAAAACAGCCCTCAACATGTTTCCTAAGGTTCTATTAACTACTTCAGTTTGCCCATCAGTTTGTGGGTGACAAGAAGTAGAAAACAACAATTTAGTGCCTAACTTCCCCCAAAATACACGCCAAAAGTGGCTCAAAAACTTAGCATCCCTATCACTAACAATAGTTCTAGGTATACCATGCAATTTGACAACTTCTTTTACAAAAAGATCAGCAACATGTGAAGCATCATTAGTCTTTAAACAAGGAATAAAACGAGCCATTTTGGAGAACCTATCTACCACAACATATATACTATCCTTACCATACCTTGTTCTAGGCAAACCTAACACAAAATCCATAGAAATATCAATCCAAGGTGAAGTAGGAACAGGTAGTGGCGTGTAAAGACCATGTGGTAACACTTTAGATTTAGCTTGTTTACATTCCAAACACTGTGCACACATTCTTTCAACATCTTTTCTCATTCCAGGCCAAAAGAAATTTTCAGCAAGTATGTCTAGCGTCTTTGGGACTCCAAAGTGACCCATAAGCCCTCCACAATGTGCTTCCCTTACAAATACTTCACGTAAAGAGCAATTAGGGATACACAACTTATTTTCCTTAAAGAGAAACCCATCTTGGAGGTTAAACCTCTCAAAAGGACCCATCTTACAATCTGCAAAAATCTTGCCAAAATCAACATCATTAGTATAAAGTCCCTTGATTTGATCAAAACCCATCAATTTAGAAGTCAGGGTAGAAACTAAGACATACCTTCTTGAAAGTGCATCCGCAACAACATTCTCTTTACCTTGTTTGTAAGAAATTACATAAGGAAAAGTTTCAATGAATTCAACCCACTTAGCATGCCTTCTACTAAGTTTACCTTGACTCTTCAAGTATTTCAAGGATTCATGGTCAGTTTTAATGACAAACTCTCTTGGCCACAAGTAATGTTGCCATGTGGCTAAAGCCCTTACCAAAGCATATAGCTCTTTGTCATAAGTGGAATAGTTCAATGTGGCTCCACTCAACTTCTCACTAAAGTAGGCAATAGGTTTAGAATCTTGCATCAAAACAGCACCTATTCCTTTGCCAGAAGCATCACATTCAATTTCAAAAGATTTAGAAAAATCAGGCAATTGTAACAATGGAGCAGAACATAACTTTTCTTTCAACAAGTTAAAAGCATCATCTTGTTCTTTCCCCCATGTAAAAATCTTATCCTTTTTATTAACTTCAGTTAAAGGAGAAGCAATGGTGCTAAAGTCTCTCACAAACCTCCTATAAAAACTAGCAAGTCCATGAAAACTCCTAACTTCAGTTACACTCTTAGGTTTTGGCCATTCTTTTATTGCTTTGATTTTCTCTTCATCAACCTCAACTCCTTTAGAACTAACCACAAAACCTAAGAAAATCACACGATCCACACAAAAAGTACACTTTTTAAGATTAGCAAATAAGAGTTGATTTCTAAGAACTTCAAAAACTTGTTTTAGGTGTTCTACATGCTCTTCTAAAGTGTTAGAAAAGATCAAGATATCATCGAAGTACACCACAACAAATTTTCCATGAAAATCCTTAAAGATATGATTCATTAATCTCATGAAAGTGCTAGGTGCATTAGTCAAGCCAAAAGGCATAACTAACCACTCATAAAGCCCATATTTGGTCTTAAAAGCAGTTTTCCATTCATCTCCAGGATTCATTCGAATCTGATGGTAACCACTTTTTAGATCAATTTTAGAAAAGATTTTGGATCCATGTAATTGATCCAACATGTCATCAAGACGAGGAATAGGATGGCGATACTTTACCGTTATCTTGTTGATTGCTCTACAATCCACGCACATCCTCCAAGTTCCATCCTTTTTGGGTACCAATAGGACGGGAACAGAGCAAGGGCTCATGCTCTCTCTCACAAAGCCTTTCTCAAGCAGCTCCTCAACTTGCCTTTGAAGCTCTTTTGTCTCTTCTGGATTACTCCTATAAGCATGCCTATTTGGGATTTGTGATCCAGGCACGAAATCAATTTGATGCTCAATGCCACGTAAAGGTGGCAATCCATTAGGAATATCTTCAGGAAAGACATCTTCAAAATCCTGCAAAAGAGAAGAAATACTACTTGGCAAAGAAGAAGTTAGTAACTCAGAATTAATCAAAACTTCTTTGTAAGTAAGTAGTATTATGGGCAACCCCTCTTTTCTTGCATTTAAACACTCTTTGGCTTTTATATAAAAACTCTCTTTTTTTATTTCCTTAGCCTCTTTCCTCTCACCAAGACTTTCTATTTTTTCATTCAAGCCCCTTTTTATCTCTTCTCTCAAATTGTTGCCCTCTCTCTCTTTCTCTCGTCCATCTCTCTTTTTTTCCAACTCTTGGCCTCCTTTCTTTTCTTTTTCCTCAAGCTCACTTTTTATCCCTCCCCTTGGTTTTCCCATTGTTTCCCTTAATCTCTTTTGATCTTCAAACACTTGAGAAGGAGATAAAGGTGCAAGAGTAAATTTCCTGCCATTTAGCTCAAGAGAATATCTATTCTTCCTTCCATCATGAAAAACATTCCTATCATACTGCCAAGGACGACCCAGTAAGATATGACAAGCTTGCATAGGGACTATGTCACAAAGAATATCATCCTCATATCTACCAACATTGAATGAAATCATGCATTGTTTGTTTACCTTTAGTTCACCACTATCATTTAACCATTGGAGTCTATAGGGAGTAGGGTGTTTCATGCATGCAAGTCCCAATTTTTCCACAAAGTATGAACTCACCACATTAGCACAACTACCACTATCAATGATCATAGAACAAGTTTTTCCCTTTATCCCACACCTAGTATGGAATATATTCTCCCTTTGTTCTTCACTATTGCTTCCCAAATTGATAGTCATAATCCTCCTAACTACCCCAATCATGCCATCATTAGGTAGTTCTATATCATCATCATTATTCACATCTCCCTCTTCTTCTCCCTCACTTTTTTCACTCTCATATCCTCCATCTTCTCTAAGAATTATGTTTCTTCTACTTGGACATTCATGCATCATATGTCCCCTTCCTTTACATTTATGACACTGAATAGAACTAGAAGGTGTAAAAGGTTTAGGGTTAAAGATTTTACCTCCCTCTTTGTTCTCAAATTTACCTTTATCCTTGTCTTCTTGAGGTCTAGAAGAACTCTTCATCTCTTGATTCGACCATGGCTTCTTGGAGATGGTGTTTGACCGACCTTTCCATGAGCTAGCTTGCTTTCTTTTATTTTGATTTTCTACCTTTACAGACAAATCAACTAACTCATCTATTGTTACATATTGTTGTAATTCTACTACATCAGCTATTTCCTTATTTAAACCATTTAAAAACCTAGCCATTGTAGCCTCTTCTTCCTCCATACAATTAGCTTGGATCATAGCCATATCCATAGCCTTAAAGTACTCATCCACAGACATGGACCCTTGCTTCAATGTTTGAAGGCGTTGTTGTAGCTCTCTTTGAAAGTGTGATGGTATGAATCTCTTTCTCATCACCCTCTTCATCTCAGCCCAAGTAGCAATTGGTGCTTGTCCTTCTTGCAATCTGTCCCTAGTAAGCTTTTTCCACCAAATAGCAGCATAGTCAGAAAACTCAACAATAGCAAGTTTAACCTTCTTACCCTCAGAGTAGTTGTGACAGTCAAATATGGCTTCAACCTTTCTCTCCCAATCAAGGTACAAGTCTGGATCCCTTGTTCCCTTGAAAGATGGCATCTTCATCTTTATACTGCTTATATTATCATCTTCTACTCTACCTCTTTGTCCCCTCCTATCTCTTCCCACCCTATCAAAATCGATATCATTAAAATCATCTATTGGGTTTTCTTGATTTACAATGGGAGCAAGGGGTACATTTCTCCTAGCTTGGGGCCTAACATTATTTTCCCTTCTAAGTTCAGCTATTGTATCATTTTGCTCAGCAATGGTGTCCCTCATCTCTTGGAGTTGCAAATTCCACCTTTCGAATTGTTGATGCATAGCTTGCAAGGTAAAATCATTTCTTGCTTTGATTTCGGCTTCTTGAAGAACCCTTTGTTCATCATCACTACCTGTATGTGACATCTTAAATAATTAAACTGTATCAGAAAAATTGAATTTTTTCCTCAATTGTTCTCACACACACTTTGCCTTTTTTTTTTCTCTCTCTCTCGAAATAACCTTTGAACGAAATACTTTGTAGATTTATAGTTAAACCCAACTCGTATAAAGTTCTTAGTAGTAAAATATAGATTTTTGGGGAACAAATGAAAGAAGAACCAAATCCTAGAACTATTAGGCTCGGTTGAAACAAGACACGAACAAAAAGGAAATGATTATATATCTAGATTAGAAAGAGTAAGAAAAAATTGAATTCTTGTCTTATCTTTGAAATCTGGAATCCCCTCTTCTTGTTTCCTTTGATAGTTTTTGGAAACAAATTAGATACAAAAGAAAGTTCCTAGAGAGCAAGCAATTTTTTTTTTTAAATTGATTTTCGTTTTTTTTTTGTTTTTTTTTTTTTTTAACTTTTTTTTTAAGCTCTTAGTATTCAAGAAATCCCCAGAATTATCAAGAACGAAACCTTGATAGAACCGCTCTGATACCACTTGATAACGACAAGGTATGGAATCCAAACTAGAGTAAGAATTTGAAAAGTAAATGCGGAAGCAATAACAATAAGGAATTGAGCAACTAGAACTAAATGGCAGAAAATAAAGGATATGGGAAAATTCAAGGAAAGAATTCCAAGAACTTCCAAGAACGCAAGTTCTATAGCCTTGACAAGATCAAAGCAACAACGTCTTGATTTATTGAAGAAATCAAACGCCTTTACTTAAAAGCAAATCAAAACAATAGATTCGGATCTTGACCGCTTTACGAGTAACTTGAGACAACAATTAATAACTAGTATTAATCGCCTTCTAAGAATACCACAAAGAAATCAAAGATATCACAATAGAGAAGTAATCTTACTACCTTGAACTATGAACTAGTAAAGGTTGAAAGATAAATCTCAAAGCACAAGTAACAAAGGTTCAAAAAAGAACTCTCAAAGTATGATATACTTAATCAATAATGTAGTCCCTCAATGAATGAGAAGAACTCCTAATTTATAGGAGTACTAAGGCACAAAAAGTCTTTAAAATTAGGTAGGGTAGTTGCTAAGGCATAAAAGTCATTACAATTAGGTAGGGTGATTACTAAGGAGAAAGAAAAGTCATTACAATTAGGTGGGGGGCGGCCAAATCCCTTTGGGGCAGATTTGGACCTTAAAACTACTAGTTTGGGCCATTGATTTGGACTCCAATTGGGCTCCCTTTGAAATACCCCCTTTTGGACCTCTTTTAAGCTTATTTTGAGCCCCTTTGGTTGACTTCAAGGGCTGATTTGGTGGCCCAATCTTCCTCCTCTTGGACTTCAATTTGGATCACCAAATAATTGTAAAACTTGGATAATTCATCTACTTTGGGCTTGAGCTCTTCCTCTACAATTAAAAGCTTCTTTATTTGCCATTGAAGTCCAGCAATCTTAGAGTCCAACTCTTTAGCTTGAGATCTTGTAAATGGCCTTGGAGCTTCCAAAACTCTATCCTTATCCTTGATGCTATCATGAGCGCTCGGTATCGGCTGTGCACCGGCAACTTTTGATTCCATGGTTGAGGTGCGAGATGTGCTTTTGGCGTGCTGATGCTGGGCCAGTCTGGAGGACTTGAGGCCGGGTTTTGACGGTAGCTTGAGCACAGAGATTTCGTCTTTGTGAGCACGTGCTTTTGGGACTTATAGTTCCGTTGGTGTCCCTATTAGTGGAATTTGTAATTGGATGACTATGTGGTGAGTATGATGAGACTGCGAGATGTGTTCAGATTATTCAAATGTGATGAGAAGAGTTTACTTGAGATATAGCAAGGACTATGGGGTGTCTAATTTCTGTGTTGATTTGGTGTATGGTCTCGAGGTTATGGGTGTGTTGAGGGATATCTCATGTTGTTTAGTTGTGGGGTGAAGTAGATTCGCATGCCTTGTTGATGAATTCGGAATCGAGAAGATTAAGTGATTGCATGCATAGTAGGCGTGACTGTGGAAGGGTATAAAGAGATGTCAGTTTGAGGCAAAGCAAATGGGTTATCTCCTGCAATGTGTCTTGAGGTTGTGTGATCCCTATGATGTTTTGTAGAGAGTTTTCTTTTACCAGTGAATGATATATGTTGCAATTTCAGTTTGGATCACTTGTGGAAGTTGGCTTAACCATCACGAGGATGAACGCGAGATTTGCAGATGACTTGAGGTACTAGATAGGTTGTGTTGCATGAGCGGATGAAGGATTTAGTGGAATCTCACCGTGGTATTATGGTAGTAATGGGGTATGGTTATTGTAAGTAGTTAGATGTTTTATTCATGGCTTTGAGCCAAGTGGGGGAATCAACTATTGACGAGATGATTGCACAGTTATGTGTTGTATTGGTTTCGGTTCGGGGTATACTGGTGAATCAGTTATGACTTGCAGAGGTCGAGATCGAGGATGACTCGGGTAAAGGAAATTCTGGATACAGGTTGTATTAAGTGCAATGGGTATATGGGAATCATACAATAATTAAGTGGTTATTCACGAAGGATGTAGTGTACATGGAGTAGGAATTTGCTCGGTTGCTTAGGAGTGTGGGTTACTCCTTTGGATGTTGGTGTGCTAATGGGGCACAGGTCCTTCAGTTCATTTGGTCGGTTTAATTGAGATTTGAGTAGAGTGGATGACTCTCGAGCATGGTTCTGATGGATTCAAGATTTATATGTAGCGATTTTGAATTTTCAAGATTTGTATATGGCTAGAAACTGAGAGTTACATTGGATGGTGTCAAGACTTGTGGCATTTTTATACCATTGTGGATTATGCATTTCAACATCAAGAAGGTGAAGGAAACAGTTTTAGGTTCATATAAGGTCTCCTTAGAGTGGGTGTCACGGTTGTGGTGCTTTGGGGTGCTTAAGAGGTAAGTTAGCGGCTTATGGGCCTTAGGGCATTGTGGTTTTATACTAGAGTCTCTTGTGTGGTGAATTTTGGTTAAGGATCGTGGTATTCCAGCAAGGAGAAGTATCAATTTGAAGGCAATTTAGAAGGGACTTGGAGAAATAGGACAACATGGTAGTAAGTTGGATCAACACAGTAATGGATATAATCGGTTCTTTGGGTAGTTATGATGTGGCTAGTCTCCACAACTTTTTCGTGGCAATGCTCTTGGGTTTTGGCGATCTGCATGGCTGGGTTGAGTTAGAGAGATTCGATTTTGATAGCTTGGTTATGTGCAAATAGGTTTCAAAGATTTCTCAATGGGTTTTACCACGGTTCGAGGAGTATATTTCCTACCGGCGTGAGGAATATGTTGCGAATTGGGATTTTCTCCGGAATGAGATCAAATGGAAGGTTTATGACTGATCGGGTATGGATTATGCTTGGGACTCAGAGTTGATTATGAGATTCTTGTACTCTTCACAGGATGGCATGGTAGATGCGGTGTATTGTGTGGGATTGAGATTTGCATGTGCAAGGTCACGGGGTTAGTTTTGGAAGGAAGATCCTGAATTCTTAGGCACCATAGGTGGTTTCAGATGACTTTGTGAATGATATTACTTTTTGGTATTGCTTGAGGAGAGTGTATATTTCAGGAGGCGCACTGTGTTTTGATTTATGGATACTTCATTGGTGTTATGGCACTCTCTTGGTTGATCGACTGCTGATTTCCAGGTATTTCTATGTGGCACAGAAGAATTATAGAAGTATTCCTCGTGGGATGATAGTGTATGAGAGATGTGTTAAATATTCGGGCGGTGGATTTGGGATCAAATATGGTGATTCATGTGTTCTCTAGAGTTGGAGACTGGGAGTTCTCAGGAACAGATTCTTTCATGGTTATGGACTGTGACGTCGTGGCTGAATCTAGATAGATGATAGTATGTGTTATGATTCAGTCATTATGGACCTTCGGAGTATTATTTATCTATTGGTGGTTGACCAGAATTGATTTGGGGGTCCATTGGTAGGCCCAATTAGGATGTGTATTCTACATCGAGTCGGATTGGTTGGCTCCATACTGCTATTGTTAAGGGATGTGCCATTCGGTTGTTGTTGAGCTTATTCGTGTTCTGATATATTCGGTGAGTTACTCTTCTATGCTATGAGGCGTTGTGATTCATTGGTTGTATGCACTCATGGTGAAGTTTTATTGGGGCCTTTATAGCGGAATTTGTGCGAGATGGGTATTTGGGTGATGCATGAGTATTTACGTATTTGTTATGTTCTTTCGGGTTTGTGTGGCATTGTGTCATTTGCTTCTACATGGTTATGGTAATGCACTTTGAGTACTTGATGTCAGATCGTGCGTGGTTATTGGTTTTGAGCATGGTGGCTGAGGTATTCATATGGATCAGTGTTTGGATGGGGTCGCGCATGGAGGCAGAGTTATGTTGAGATATGATCCTTTGTGTGTTATGGTTCTACGGTGTGATGTGTTCTTAGTATTGTGTTGGGGTGGCCCACGTCGAGCTTGCGGGACGGTTCTCTTGTTTAAGTCATGTTCATAATTGAGTACATTTAGAATGTTGCTTATTGGTGCATGGATTGCACGAGTTGTGGCTTTAGATAGTATTGGTGTGGCATGTCAGTAGAGTAGTTGGTATTTGATAAGATGAAGTCGTCGGATCTAGGATGGGTGCTATTAGATTTGATTATGGTATATTTGGAAGGATAATATCGAAAGTCGGCTTAGAAATTTGCTATAGTTCTTGTCGAAGGAGATGGAGTACCATGACTTGTTGATCTGATGAATGGTTATGAGTTATGTATGTTTCTTTCATCATTTGCAGTGTACGCAGGTTTAGAACGAGGCTTTATTTGATATGAGGTTGTTACCGGTATTGGGTTGATTTGAGTAGGTACTGTGATTAGAAATCATTGCTTCGAGCATTTGAGCTATGTAGTATTTGAGTTTTGAGTATTTGAGTTATTGTTATGGCTTTTGGTACAGCTTGTTCAAACTTATACAATATGTGGATGCGAGATTCCGATCTTATAAGAAATTCCGGATGTTGGGAATGGGATTCTAAGGCTTGTGGGCTAGGATGAATTATGAAATTTCAGTTATGTTATCGAACCTGTATGGGATAGGGTGGCATGGGATCACCCCGGGTGTGTGCATGGTAAGGTTACACGGCAGTTGATGGCTTTGAGAATAACTCTGGGCACGTTCGAGGATGAATGTATGTTTAAGTGAGGGAGGATGTAATGTCCCGACCGGTCGTTTTGAGCATTTGCATTTGGCTCGGAAGTTTACGGGCATGAGTATCTCTGTATGATATATTAAGACTTATGTGAATCATCGATTTTGGCTTCCAGGTTATTCGAAATCGAATTGGAAGAATGGATTTCATTGTCGAAGCTTTAAATTGGGAGAGTTAATCAAGTTTGACTTTTTGTGAATTTGAACTCGGAACGGAGTTTTGCTGGTTCCGGTAGGTCCGTTGGCTAATTTTGGACTTAGGAGCACATCCGGATTGTGATTTGGAGATCCGTAGTGGAATTTGGCTTGAAATGGCAGAAGTTGGATTTTTGGAAAGTTTGACCGGGAATGGACTTATTGATATCAAGGTCGGATTCTGATTCCGGAAGTTGGAGCAGGTCCATAATGTCGAATGTGGATTGTGTGCAAAATTTGAGGTCAATCGGACGTGATTTGGTAGGTTTCGGCATCAGTTGTGGAAGTTTGATGTTTCAAAGTTCATTGATTTCGAGTTGAGGTGTGATTCGTCGTTTCGATTTTGTTATGTGTGTTTTGAGGCCTTGAGTAGGTCCTTTTTATGTTATGGGACTTGTTGGTATGTTAGGACGGGGTCCCGAGGGGCACAGACGTGTTTCAGATCGATTTCGGATCATTTTCCTTCATGTTTTCACTATTGTGTTCTGCTAGTTTCTGGTGTCTCAGTCCTTCATCGCGTTCGCGTGTCAATTATCGCGAACGTGTAGTTTATTCTGATGGCAGCAGCAAATCATTCTTCGCGATCGCAAAGTATGTCTCGCATTCCCGAAGAGTTGAGGCAAGTCTTCTTCGCGTTCACGTACGGAGGATCGCGTTCGTGTAGTGATGAGGTTGGCAGCTAGGAGTTGGAGCATTCTTCTATGCGATCGTAGAAGGTGAGTCGCGTTTGCAAACCCTTGGCAGCAGTGGTCATCTCGTTCGCGTGGGGTGTATCGTGAATGCGTAGAGTCTTTTGTGGCAATGTGAGTTTTATTCATCGCGAACGCGATTAATTACCCGCGTTCACGAAAGAGGGGGCCTAGACAGATTATAAAGTTCTCAATTTTGAGGGTTTCGACCATTTTTGCATTTTTGAAGTTATGGAGCTCTGATTGAGGCGATTCTTGAGGCAATTTTCACCATGTGAATTGGGGTAAGTATTTTCTACTCATTTTTTATTTTATAAAAGGAATCTATCTTCGTTTTCAGCATTTGATTCAGGGTTCCAAAAGAGAAATTTGGGGATTTTAGCCTAAAGTTTCATAATGTGAATATTTGAGTTTTGAGCATCGATTCGAAGTCGGATTTGAGTGAAACTAGAATGGTTGGACTCGTAATTGAATGGGTTGTTGAATTTTGTAAATTTTGTCGGGTTCCAAGGTGCGGGCCCGGGTTGGGCTTTTGGACGATTTTGGGATTTTGATTCAAGATTTGATCTTTTTCTATCGGGATTGGTTCCTTTAGCATTGTTGATACATTCGAGTTGTTTTTGGTTAGTTTTGAGCCGTTCGGAGGCTGGAACACGCGGGATGGCATCTTTGGAGCATCGTTTGGCTTGCTCGGCATTGATATTGGCTTGTTCGAGGAAAGTAACTCTTCGAATCTTGGAGCTGAGGGTATGAACCCCGAATATATGTGTTATGTGTTTGGTTTTGAGGTGAAGCACATGCTAGGTAACGGGCGTGTCGGCGTGCACCGTGTGAACTGTGATTTCCATTATTTTTGTGGTATTGTGTAGTAAATCTCTACGTACTAGAGTTATCGAGCGGTGATTATGTTAGAAACCATATCTAGGCTACATGCTTATCCTTTGGGACCCACTGAGGTCATTTCTGTTGTTGAGTAATCTGCTTTCATTGCATTACATACTCAGTCATACGTATTCACATGCACTCTGTTATTATTTATTGATGCATCATATCATTGCTTTCAAGCTAGATCATGATATTGTGCGCCCGAGAGACCGGAGAGATTGATGACTGGGTGAGGCCGAGGGCCTGATTGTGAGGATGGTTATAGGATCGGGCTGCACGCCGCAGCAGGTCAGATTGGCTTACTATAGCACGTAGTTGTCCGTGCGATTCCAGATATTGATATTATGGCACGTGCGTTGTCCGTGCATCACGTGAGTTATTCGTGTGGATTATAGCGCTTTGGCTGTAGGAGCCCCTCTAGAGTCTGTACACCCCCAGTGAGCGTAGGTACCTACTGAGTGCGAGTGCCAAGTGCCAAGTGCTGAGTGACTGTGAGGACTGAGTGAATTGATACTCTGAGAGTGTGCATATGGTCTTTATCACTGATTTGCATCACATTTGGCATGCACACTTGGCATACAAGCATAAAGATGCATTTTTCCTCATGTTGTATAGTATTACGTCATTTATGACTTCTCACACATGTTGACATATGGGCATAGTGATGCATTTGTTTTACACTGAATATTTGAAAAGAAAATGAGACATGTTAATCATTATTGAAAGGATTTTTGAGAAAAATTACAGTTTTCAAACTTACTCGTAGTTTGGCCTTTTTCGGTAAAAGATTTGGGTTTTCACTAAGATACTTGAAAAGAAATGCCTATTTTTCTAGAACTGTGAATGAATTGAGCATTTTATTTCTGAGATACCTCTTTTGTTACTTGTACTATGCTATTATGAACTGTTGTGGAATATTGGTGTTGGACCCGGCCTTTATGTTAGCTCGTCACTACATTCAACCTAGGCTTAGGTTTGTTACTTATTGAGTACATGCGGTCGGTTGTACTCATACTACACTTCTGCAACTTGCGTGCAGATATTGACTGCTGACGTTGCTGTGATCGACGGGAGCCAGAAGATATACCTGCATCCCGGTTGTAGCTGCCTTTTGTTCATGGTAGCCTTAGATCTATAAAACTCTGTTAATGTATTTTTCAAACAGATGATGTATTTACTTCATTTCAGCTTTGTAAACTCTATTCTTAGAAGCTCATGATTTGTACTACCAGTCCTTGGGAAATGTATAAGATTAAGATAATTTCTTTACTTAACTGTATTATTAAATATCATTGGAATTAGATAGTTGTTAATTGGCTTACCTAGCGGGTTAGGTTAGGTGCCATCATGACTAGTTTGATTTTTGGTCGTGACATAGTGGTACCAGAGCTCTAGGTTCATAGGTTCTACAAGTCATGAGCAAGTGTCTAGTCTTGATGACAGGTATGATGACATCCATACCTATCTTCGAGAGGCTATAGGACATTTAGGATATACTTCCTATCTGTCTTTCCTTATCGTGCGACATTGATTCAGCTTGAAGCGTAACTCTTTGAATTCCTTCCATGCATTCGTATGCGCATGTGAGCGCTCGGTATCAGCTGTACGCTGGCGGCTTGTGATTCAATGGATGAGGTGTGAGATGTGCTTTTGGCGTGCTGATGTTGGGCCGTCTCGCACGTGCTCCTTATCTATCAATAACATCTCAGGCTGGAACCCTTACTTCCTCTCCTTGACGTCGTGCTTGCATAATATTCTGGAATCGTAGCACATCTGTAGGATTTGAATAAGTGCAATCTCATCCCCTTTTTCATTTTTGTCGCACTCTTCCTTTACCATCCCATAGTTACTAGAATTACTTAATTCCGACTTAATGCCTTGTAACTCCATATTCCCTTCTTTAGGGGAGCACTAAGATTTAGTGCTACGATGATCTATGTATAGATGTTTTACCTTCTCATCTTTGGCATTTTTCACATCATCGATGATCCTTACTCGCCTTACGGTAATCCTTCTGTACCAAGGATAACAAAATTCCTTACTCGTGATGGTGACACTTAGTGTAACTGGCACATACAGTCCCTTGAGCTTAACTTTGCTCACATTGCTTGTTTTAGGGAAGCGTCTTCTTGAATAACCATTCTCTGAATTTCTCATGAATCTTCTTCTGTGGTCCATTCTATTATCGCCGGAATGCAATATGAAGTTCTCGTGATACCGATCATCATAAAATCACTCAGTCCTTAATTCATGTTTAGTGTATCTTGTTCACTAGTCCATATTGATTTCTATTACTTAGGGCTCTAACTTTTTCTTCTGGTAATCACATTAGCGTCACAGACTTATTTCTCGAAATGAGGATACGACTTTATGGCCTATACTCTTTTGTCGTCTCAAGGCCTGTCACCTTTCGTCTTTCCATGTATCACATCTTACTCATAATGCTTCATTAACTCCCTTCTTTTTTCCCGCTAACATCTATGTCTATTACTTTATTCTAAAAACTCGAACAAGACATTCTTTTGCTTTTTAGCTCCCCTTGCTCCATCCATTGGCTCTTCGAATTACCTAACATTCTTTCTCTACTAGGGACGGGAGCCACATTAAGGTAATATTTATCCCTTCAAGGCTTCCAGTGCCTATCTTTGTAGTACTCATATCTAGCTATACTATTTTAGAGTGCACCATCTAGGTGTCTCACAAGGAGATGTATTAGCACATTTGGAATATCCTTTGGAAATGTCAACTAACGCAAACATTCAATCCACCCTTTTTGGGGCACTCTAACCCCAGCCGGATCCTGATATCCGTCCTTCTCTTATACTACTTCTGTTAGCTTCCATGTGGCATAAATGAGATGGGTGTTGCCAACTGTACATACCTCTGCTACCGTTAAAGGTAAATCAAAATGCTTATATCTCCCTTCCTGAATGGTAAATAATGATAATCTTTATTAACTGGGTACCTCGTACCATTCTTCACTTTGCTTCTTTTACTTACTGAAACTTGTGTCTACCTTACGATTCTGTTATTCCTTCTTACCGTAAGAGTGGATAAGTATTCTTGCCTTAATACTACTTATCAAGAACCTTACACCTTCTAGTACATGCATATTTTGATGAAGACCTCACATTTATCCATCATAAGCATGATGCAAAAATCGAATTCCTCTGACTGAACTCTTCCACAGCTATATCTCTTACCAACCGTCTTTCTGGATGTAGGCATCGTCATATTATGAATAAAATAGAGTTTAGGAGTTCGAATTCTTACAACTGAGCTCTACCACACGATCTAGAGTAAGAAGAAAGAGTGACAGTCCTAAATGCCCTGCAACCTCCTGTTTATAAGTGTGGTGCACAATACACCCATAAACAAGACTCTACTAGACACAGCTTGTAGACTCCCTAGGACAGAACTGTTCTGATACCACTTTTGTCACGACCCAAACCGATGGGCCGTGATGGGCACCCGGTACCTTACTCGACCGAGTACCAACAAAACATATCTTTTCGTATCATACTATCATAGATAACTGAGCCGGAGAGGCTGCCGTGAGATAAGTAGAATACAACATGTTTCACCAACTTATACTTAAGACATACGGGCCTATAAGGCCAAAATGAACACTCTTACACTGAACATAGGCCGACAAGGCCGTACAATCTTTCATATACATGACACCTGTCTACAAGCCTCTAAGAGTACATAACATCATAAAGGTCGGGATAGAGCCCCGCATACCAATCAACACATGTTCTAATCATACTGTCCAAATAGCAACTCTGGAGCAAATGGAGCGCACCAACACCTTCGGCTGAGCTTATAGCCTACTTGGAGGACTCTCATCCTGTCTAACGGGACCTGCGGGCATGAAACACAGCATCCCCAGGCAAAAGGGACGTCAGTACACATAATGTACCGAGTATGTAAGGAATGAAAATCAGTAAGTAATAGACATGAGAGAAACATGGAGTAAAGGACTCGACATGTACGACTGCATAGCTCTGTGAATCATTTCATTTTTATAATGTCATGCATATGCGTATAAATGTCATACCATGCATAGGTATATGCGTTCATAACATCATCAAGCCTCTGAGGGCATCCAATCATATCATTTCGGCCACTGTGGGCAAATCATCAATGTATACCAGCTGATCAGGTGGTGGTGCGTATATAACCATAACCTTTTCTCATATCCCATATACATATAATATATGCGTATATAACGCCATCTGGTCATGGGTCAATGTACATGTATAAATGCATGAAATGCATAAGAAATACTTTAATAAGATTTTCTCGGAATGTCATAAAAATAATATGTCTATCGGATAAATTTTATCAAATACGTATTTTTTTGAGACCCATGAATAGAATATATAATAATAATTCACATGGAGAATCAATAATATAGATACCCCTAATATTTCTATGAATAAAGTCATTTATGGAAATTGTGCATTTGCTCGTTTCGTTCGTGTCGTATAGATCATGCCCAAAAGGAATGAAGGGATAGCCTTAACATACCTGAGTTGATTCTCTTGATAATCCCTCTAACACACGTTAATTGCGACAAAACACGTGACCGCAAGATTGGAGTAGGGAAAATTCCGTATGAAATTTTGTTGTAACAGATCACGTTGCTATCGTCTAATCTTGTATGAATTTCGTGGCTTCATGTTGCTTGTCTTGGACATACTTTTGTATATGTTTGCTGAAGAAAATCACGTTTCCATCTACTCTTTGTAAAGAATTCCCATGAATTCAAGAATTCACATGAATTCTTTCTTTGATAAATCCATACGTTACATTGTAGTAGGCATCTTTATGCTTGTAGTTTAGAGAAACGTTATATATTAGTGGGTGTGGGCCCCACCTATAGGGATTATTTTATCCAAATATTCTCCTAACATGCCACCAATTGTAAAGACTAATGAGTCATTTTGTTGAACGGCACATGCTGACACGTTACTACACTTTAAACTTATCCAAATTTTAACCCATACTCCTTAATCAACTTATTAATCCCCCACTAATCAATAATTATCCGATTATTCACATAATTAAGAATTATCTCAAATTACTTATAATACTACTCACTTTAAACACACCTTATACACCTTACTATCATGGTCATGTGGTACCTTGTATGGTACTAGTCCATAAATACCGGATATTTTAGCTCGGGCCGTATTTTATCCCAAAATGGCAAACTTCGACGAAATTCATTTTTTTTTGATTTGCTTACCCTCTCATCTTGACGGATTTACTCATAACCTTGAAATAACATAATGCTTATAAGTTCAAAATAACCTCATTCCCAAATTCACGTCGATTAACTTACGACGAAATTTTAACGTACAAAAATACGGGATGTAACATCTCATTTTCGAGCTTTCATCAATTTATTTATGGCGTACTTTCACGTACGAAAATATGGGGTATAACAATGTTGTAGTGAAATAGTTGTTACAAGACCATTTCCTCTTTAGGTCACTGTGCTTAGGTTGAAGCCTTCTTCCTTATTTCCTCAGGTAATCTTTCATCGTAGTACTTAGGGAGGACCCTCTGACTCTTGTAAAGCTGCGAGCTTATTACATCATATTCCCGATAGAATTTTTTATGTTCATACTCACCTATAATTATCCTTAGTTACTTACCTCCACACTCATATGCTCATATAATACCTGTAATGGCCAAATGACATCACAAGGAACTCGTAATGGCAATACCAAGTCTTGAAAGCAGTCTTCGGGATATCTGGCTCCCGAATCTTCAACTGATGATAACTTGAATGCAAGTCAATCTTGGAAAATACTTTGGCACCCTGTAGCTGATCAAATAGGTCATCAATACGAGGCAAGGGATACCGGTTCTTCACTGTGACTTTGTTCAACTGGCGATAATCAATACACATACGCATAGAACCATCATTTTTCTTCACAAACAAGACAGGAGCACCCCAAGGTGACACACTGGGCCGAATGAAGCCATTATCAAGCAACTCCTGCAACTGCTTCTTTAACTCAGGAGGATCCATACGGTATGGAGGAATAGAGATGGGCTGGGTGCCTGGCAACAAATCAATGCCGAAATCAACATCTCTATCGGGCGGCATGCCCGGAAAATCAGCTGGGAACACATCTGGATATTCCCTCACTACTGGAACTGACTTAACTGTAGGGGTATCAATACTGACATCTCTCACATAAGCTAGATACACGTCACACCCCTTCTTAACCATTCGTTGAGCTTTAAGAAATGAAGTAACTTGGCTGGGAGTATACTCTAAGGTACCTCTCCACTCTAATCGTGGTAAGCCTGGCATAGCTAGCGTCACAGTCTTAGCGTGACAATCAAGAATAGCATAATGGGGCGACAACCAGTCCATGCCCAAGATAACATCAAAATCTACCAGGCTGAGTAATAATAAGTCAGCTCTGGTCTCAAAACCACTAAGAGCAATCAAACACGACCGATACACGTGGTCCACAATAAGAGAATCTCCCACAGGAATAGAGAGATAAACAGGGGAACTCAAAGAATCCCAAGATACGCCCAAATGTGGGGCAAAATAAGAGGACACATATGAATACGTAGAGCCTGGGTCAAATAATACTGACGCATCTCTATGACAGACTGGAGGTTGAGGTCGCCCTAGAGGGGGAGGCGAGGCCAGGTCAACGATAGATAAAACAAATGACAGTATTACAGAGTCTATAGTCAAGAGAAGGAAAAGACGAGAGGTGACAGGCCTTGAGACAACAAAAGAATATAGGCCATAAAGTCATACCCTCATTTCGAGAAATAAGTTCATGACTCTAACGTGATTACCAAAAGGAAAAAGTTAGACCCAGAGTAATAGAAATTAGTATGGGCTGATGAACAAGATAAACTAAACATGAATTAGGATCTGAGTGATTTGATAATAGTCGGCATCATGATAAATTCAGAGATTGCGTTCCGGTGGTAATAGAATGGACGACAGAAGAATATTCAAGAGAAATTCAGAGAATGGCCATTCAGGAAAGCGCTTCCCTAAAGCAAGCAATGTGAGTAAAGTTAAGCTTAAGGGACTATGTGTGCTAGTTACACAAAGCGTCACCCTCGTGAGTAAGGAATTTTGTTATCCTTGGTACAGAAGGATTACCGCAAGTCAAGTAAGGGTCATCGATGATGTGAAAAGATGCCAAAGATAAAGAGGTAAAACATCTATGGGTTGATCGTCGTAGCTCTAGTAACTTATTGCTTGCTTTAGGGAACTTATTGCTTGCTTTAGGGAAGTTAAGTGGTTCTAGTAACTATGAAATGGTAAAGGAAGAATTCGATAAAAAACAAATATGAGAAAGGGATGAGATTGCACTTATTCAAAGCCTACAGATACGCTACGATTCCAGAATATTATGCAAACACGACGTCAAGAAGAGGAAGTAAGTGTTCCTGCCCAAGATGTTATTGATAAATAAGGAGCCAGTGTGAGACGTAAGTTAAGACAAATGAAATAGCCTAAGAAAGATTATGCTGAATATTGATATGAGAATGGGCCAAGGAGTATTTAGTAGTTGATTCAGGAAGAGCCTAGTTATGGCTAGACAAGAAGATACAGACAAATCAACAGATCGTGCAAAATAAACATAGTGAACCCCAACATGGGGAATTCAGTCCAATGCCTCAGCTGCCTTTATGCACTTGATGGACAGTGTGTTCTGGCCCTATATTGATTTTTTCATCATCGTATTCATTGATGACATTCTAGTGTATTCCCGGACTCGGGAGGATCATGAGCAGCACCTAAAATGTCACGAACCAAACCGTCGGGCTGCGACGGGAACTTGGTACCTTACTCAACCGAGTACCAACATTACATATCATTCTTATCGTACTGTCATTGGCAAATGGGCCAAACGGGCCGTCATGGGTTAACCAGAATAAACACAAGGGAATACTCAATATAAAATAACCCAATCTTATACATGTGACATAGGGCATATAAGACTAAAATTACACTGATAATAAGCCGACAAGGCCGTACAATATTTCACGTACACGACACATGTCTACAAGCCTCTAAGGATACATAAATGTCATAAAGGTAGGGACAGAGCCCCGCCATACCAATCAACACATGTCCTAATCATACTGACCAATAGAAATTCAGGAGCAAATGGAGCGCACCAACATCTTTCGCTGAGCTGATAGCCTACTTGGAGGACTCTCGACCTGTCTATCGGGACCTGCAGGCCTCAAAATAGCATAATACTAATGGCCTCAAAATAATCTCATTCCCGAGCTTACGTTGATTTACTTACGACGAAACTTTAATGCACAATAATGCGGGACGTAACATCTCATTTCTGAGCTTCCATTAATTTACCTAAGGCATACTTTCACGTACGAAAACATGGGGGTGTAACATGAGGACAGTGCTTCAGACTTTGAGAGAAAAGAAGTTGTATGCAAAGTTCTCAAAATATGAGTTTTGGTTAGATTCCGTGGCATTTGTAGGTTACATTGTGTCGAGTGAGGGGATCAAGGTTGATCCAAAAAAGGTGGAAGCAGTGCCGAGTTGGCCCAGACTGTCCTCAGCTACAGAGATCCGGAGTTTTCTTGGGTTGGTGGGGTATTACCACCGGTTTGTTGAGGGATTTTCTTCTATTGCAGCACCTATGACCAAGCTTACCTAGAAGGGTGCTCCGTTTAGGTGGACAGAGGAGTGTGAGGAGAGCTTTCAGAAGCTCAAGACAGCTTTGACTACAGCCTCAGTATTGGTATTGCCTTCAGGTTTAGGGTCTTATACAGTTATTATGATACGTCGCAAGTTGGCCTCGACGCGGTGTGAATGCATGAACGTAGGGTGATTGCCTACGCGTCCAGATAACTGAAGGTGCATGAATAGAACTATCATGTCCACGACCTTGAGCTAGCCGCTATTGTTCATGCTTTGAAGATTTGGAGGCATTATTTGTATGGTGTTCCTTGTGAGATTTACACCGATCACCGGAGTTTGCAGCATCTGTTCAAGCAGAAGTATCTTAATTTGCATTAGAAGAGGTGGTTAGAGCTGCTTAAGGATTATGACGTTACCATTTTGTACCATCCTAGGAAGGCCAATGTGGTGGCCAATGCTTTGAGTCATCGGGCAGAGAGTTTGTAGAGTTTAGCATATCTACTAGCAGTAAAGAGGCCTATGGCATTGGATGTTCAGGCCTTAGCCAGCCAGTTTGTGAGATTGGATATTTCTGAGCCTTGTCGAGTATTGGCTTGTGTGGTCTCTCGGTCTTCTCTTAATGATCGTATCAGGGAGCATCAGTATGATGACCCCCATCTGCTTGTCCTTAAGGATACGGTCCAGCACGGTGATGCTAAGGACTTCACTATTGGGGAGGATGGTGTATTGAGGATGCAGGACAGGTTATGTGTGCCCAATGTGGACAGGTTTCGTGAGTTGATTCTCTAAGAGGCTCACAGCTTGTGGTACTCCATTCATCCGGGTGCTGCGAAGATGTATCAGGACCTGAGGAAGCATTATTGGTGGAGAAGGATGAAGAAGGACATAGTAGAGTATGTGGCTAAATTGCCAGCATATGAAGTATGAGCATTAGCGACCGGGTGGGTTGCTTTAGAAGATAGAGATTTCGGAGTGGAAATGCGAGCGGATCACTATGGACTTCGTTATTAGACTCCCACAGACTTAGTGAAAGTTTGATGCAGTTTAGGTGATTGTGGACAGGCTGACCAAGTCAGCTCATTTCATTCCTGTGATGACTACCTATTCTTCCGAGTAGATGGCTCGAATTTACATACGTGAGATTGTCAGACTTCATGGCGTACCGGTATCTATCATCTCAGATCGGGGCACACAGTAAACATTGCGGCTCTGGAGAGCCGTACAATGGGAGTTGGGTACTCGGGTGGAGTTGAGCACAACCTTTCACCCTCAGACGGACGGGCAGTTTGAGAGCACTATTCATATTCTTGAGGATATGCTCTGCGCATGTGTGATGGAATTTGGAGGTTCTTGGGATCAGTTCTTGCCACTTGTGGTGTGCCTACAACAACAGTTATCACTCCAGCATTCAGATGGCACCGTATGAGGCTGTGTATGGTAGGCGTTGTCGGTCCCCAGTGGGTTGGTTCGAGCCGGGCAAGGCCAGATTATTGGGTACGGACTTGGTTCAGGATGCCTTGGAGAAGGTGAAGGTGAGTTAGGACAAACTTTACACAGCCCAGTCCAGATAGAAGAGCTATGCGGACCGAAAGGTTCGCGATGTTGCATTCATGGTTGGAGATCGTGTCCTGCTTCTGGTTTCACCTATGAAGGGCGCTATGAGGTTCGTAAAGAGGGGCAAGCTGAGCCCAAGGTTTATTGGCCCATTTGAGGTGTTGCGGCGAGTTGGGGAGGTTGCTTATGAGCTTGCCTTACCTCCCAGCTTAGCAGGAGTTCATCCGGCATTTCATGTTTCGATGCTCCGAAGGTATCACGGCGATCCGTCCCATGTGTTGGATTTCAGTTCAGTCCAGTTGGACAGGTATCTATCCTATGTTGAGGAGCCAGTGACTATTTTAGATAGGAAGGTTCGGAAGCTGAGGTCAATAAACATTACATCAGTAATGGTTCAGTGGCGGGGCCCGCCGGTTGAGGAGGTGACTTGGGAGACCGAGCGGGATATGCGCAGCCGTTATCATCATCTTTTCACTGCTTCAGGTATGTATCTATACTCATTCGAGGACGAACGATTATTTTAAGAGAGGGAGGTTGTGACGACCCGGCCGGTCGTCTTGAGAGTTATAGCCCCGATCCCCTATTAACTGCTTCTTCCATATCTATTTCTGCTATTGTAACTTGCCGGGAGGTTTCATTTTGGTTTTTTTGGAGTGTTTTGGGACACTTAGTCCCTAAATTGAGGTTTAAGCCTTAGGATTGGTTGTAGTCAGAACTGTGTGAAGATGACTCTGGAATAGAATTACATCGATTCCATTAGCTTCTTTGGGTAATTTTGGGCTTAGGGGCACGTTCGGATTGTGTTTTGGAGGTCCGAAGCTCATTTACGCTTGATATGGCGAAAGTCGAATTTTTGGAGTTTTGGGCCGGTAGTGGAATTTTTGATATCGTGGTCGAATTCCGATTCCAGAAGTTGGAGTAGGTCCGTAGTGTTGAATATGACTTGTCTGCAAAATTTGAGGTCAATCGGACGTGGTTTGGTTGGTTTCGGCATCAGTTGTCAAATTTGGAAGTTTCAAGTTTCTTTAAGTTTGAATTGGAGGGTGATTCATGATTTTAGTGTTGTTTTGATGTGATTTGAGGGATCAACTAAGTTCGTATTGGGTTTTAGGATTTGTTGGTATGTTCGGTTAAGGTCCCGGGGATCTCGGGTGTGTTTCAGATGCTTAACAGATGAATTTTAGACTTAGGGAAGTTGCTGGGTTTTTGCTGGTTCTGGTGTTTCACACCTGCAAAGGAGAGACCGCGCAGGTGCGGGCTCGCACGTGCGGAGGAACAGGCGCAGTTGCAGAATTTGGAGGCTTGACCTGGGGTTGCAGGTGCGAGGAATTTTCGCATCTGTGATGCCCGCATATGCGCCCAGGGATTCGCAGGCGCGGAGGAAGATCACAGAAGTGGACAGTGTTCCGCAGGCACGCACGCGCAGGTGCGTCCCCCACTGCCGCAGATGCGGACCCAGCCCTCTTAAGTGATTTCCGCACCAGCGAGGGATTTTCCGCAGATACGGCGTCGTAGGTGCGACCCATGGCTCGCAAGTGCGAAGATCACTGGGCAGAAAAGGGGCAGAATCGAGGGTTGAGGTTCATATTCACAAATTTGATATTTGAGCTCGGGAGAAGGCAATTTCTTGATTGATTTTCAGAGAAAGCTTTGGGGTAAAGATTCCTAACTCCTTTTTGATTGTATTTCATTAATCTATGGCCGTCTTCTCCATTTAATTAAGGAATTTGAGTGAGAAAGTTGGGGGAATGGGGGGAATTATTCCCCAACCAAATTTTTGAGTTTTGAGTGGGATTTAGACATCGTATTTGGATAATTTTGGTAGGAGTGATCTCATGAGCGAATGGGTTTTCTTAATTGGTAACTTTTACCCGATTCCTAGATGTGGGCCCGGGGAGGCTTTTTGAGCGATTTTTCAATTTCTTACATTAGCTTTGATTTCATTAGCTAGATTAGTTTCTTGTAGTTATATTTATGCTATGTAATTGATTTTGGCTAGATTTGGGCCATGCAGTCTGATTATTTCCTTGATATAGAGCATACTGTTTTGATGTGCCAGTAGATTTAACTGGCAAGAAGTGTGCTGATTTCGTGAGTCGGTCCACAATCACCCAAATTGAGTCAAACTTGTGCGGAGTGTGAGGTAATCCTACCACAAAGTCCATATTAATCATTTCCCACTTCCACATTGAAATTTCTATGTTTTGTGCCAACCCACCAAGTCGTTGATGTTCGGCCTTCACTTGCTGACAATTCGGACACCTTGCCACAAAGTCCGCCACATTCCTTTTCATGTCATTCAACCAATAGACTTCATTGAGTTCGTGATACATCTTTGTAGTACCTGGATGTACGGAATACCTAGAAGCGTGAGCTTCAGTCATGATTCTTTCTCGAAGACCATCTACATTCGGAACACATAGTCGCCCTCGGTACCTTAGTGTACAATCATCCATGCCAAGAGCAAAAGCCGTAGTCTTATGTTTTTGAATCCCCTCCTTCAATTGCACCAAGGATGGATCATTGTATTGCTTCTCTTTGACTTCCACAACAAGCAATGATTCATCCCTATTTTACACAATTACTCCTCCTTCACAAGAGTCCGTAAGACTAACACACAAACTAGCCAATCGATGGACTTCTTTGGCCAATGGCCTTTGATATACCTCCAAGTGAGCCAAACTACCCATAGATTTCCGGCTAAGTGCATCCGCCACACCATTGGCTTTCCCCGGGTGATAAAGAATATCGATGTCATAATCCTTGAGTAACTCAAGCCATCTTTTTTGCCTCAGATTCAGCCCCTTTTGTTTGAAAATATATTGAAGACTCTTGTGGTCCGTGAATACCTCCACACAGACCCCATACAAATAGTGACGCCAAATTTTCAATGCAAAAACCACCGCCGCCAGTTTTAAGTCATGTGTTAGATAATTCTTTTCATGATTCTTGAGTTGCCTAGAAGCATAGGCTATAACCTAGAAGCATAGACACGACTTGTAGACTCCCTAAGACAGAACTGCTCTGATACCACTTTTGTCACGACCCAAACCGATGGGCCACGACGGGCACCCAGTACCTTACTCAATCGGGTACCAACATAACGTATCTTTTCGTATCATACTATCATAGATAACTGAACCAGATAGGCTGTCGTAGGATAAGTAGAATACAACATGTAATGCCAACTTATACATAGACATACGGGCCTATAAGACCAAAATAACCACTCGTACACTGAACCTTTTTACATACATGACATCTGTCTACAAGCCTCTAAGAATACATAATTGTTATAAGGGTCGGGACAGAGCCCCGCCATACCAAACAATACACGTCTAAAGCATACTGACCAAACAAGCAACTCCGGAGCAAATGGAGCGCACCAACACTTTCCGCTGAGCTAATAGCCTACTTGGAGGACTCTCGACCTGTCTATCAGGACCTGCGGGCATGAAATGCAGCGTCCCCAGGAAAAGGGACGTCAGTATAAATAATGTACCGAGTATGTAAGGAATGAAATCAGTAAATAATAGACATGAGAGAAACATGGAGTAAAAGACTCAACATGTATATCTGAATAGCTCTGTGAATCATTTAATATTATAATCTTATGCATATGCATATAAATGTCATACCATGCATGGGTATATTCTTTCATAACATCATCAAGCCTCTGAAGGCATCCCATTATATTATTTCGGCCACTGTGGGCAACATCATCAACGTATATCAGCTGATAAGGTGGTGGTGCGTACATAATACCGTAACCTTTTCCCATACACACATACACACACAGGTGGTGGAGCGTACATAACGCCATAACATTTTCTCATATCCCATATACATATATATACATATATACGCGTATATAACGTCATCTGGTCATGGGTCAATGTACATGTATAAATGAATGCAATGCATGAGAAGTACGTCAATAAAATCTCTCGAAACGTCATAAGACCATTGTGCCTTTGATTAAAATCATGAAATAAACTTTATCAACTTACGTATTTTCTGAGACCCTTGAACAAATGATAGAATAATAAGACACATGGGGAATCAAGAATATATACACCCCTAGTATTTCTATGAATAGAGTCCTTTATGAAAGTTGTACATTTACTCGTTTCGTTTGTGTCATACAGATCATGCCAAAAGAAAGAAGGGATAGTCTTAACATACTTGAACCGATTCTCTTGACAATACCTCTAACATACACCAATTCACGTAACGGCAGATCGAAGTAGGGGAAAAATTCGTATGATATTCTTGAGAAATATTGCACCGTACTCCCTTAAAATTGTAAAATGTCACGTTGCTAAGGTGCTAAGAAATCTCGTTGGAATTTTTGTTTCA
Organism: Nicotiana tabacum; assembly: GCF_000715075.1. NCBI lineage: Eukaryota > Viridiplantae > Streptophyta > Magnoliopsida > Solanales > Solanaceae > Nicotiana > Nicotiana tabacum. The sequence goes on along the minus strand of NC_134096.1, from coordinate 38,701,483 downwards.
TGAAGTCTCGTTAAATTCACATTGCTAACGTTGGAATCCTTGTATGAATTGGTTGAAGATGTTAGGAAAAATCCTCACGATACTTAAGTTGGAGAAGTTCTCAAAGTTATGAGCTTCTCCATCTGTTCCCTTGTGTTTTGATTCAAACATCCTTTTCTTGATTCTTTTGAGAAGTTGTTTACTAAGTGGGTATGGGCCCACTTGTGGCTTAGTTGGCCAAGGACTTTTCAAAGTTTTGCCACATTTTATATGAATTCAAGAGTCATGTTTATCTAAGGTCTTTGGCTGCCACGTTAATGTCCATTAGGCTTATCCAAAAATCTTGATTAATTAATTAATCTCCCACTAAAAATTAATAATTACTCAATTATCCACATAATTAAGAATTATCTCAAATTACTTAAAATACTATTAACTTTTATCCTACCTTATACACCTTACTACCATGGTCATGTGGTACCTTGTATGGTACTATTTCATGAATACGGGGTATTATACCGTATTTTATCCCTAAATTGCCAAACTTCGACGGAAATCATTTTCTTTGATTCTCTTACCCTCTCACCTTTGCGAATTAACATATCACTTGTTTCAAATAGCACAATACTTATAATCTCAAGATAATCTCATTCCCGAGCTTACGTCGATTAGTTTACGACGAAACTTTAATGTGCGAAAATGAGAGATGTAACAAATACACACCCAAGCCCAATTCTTGAAGCATCGCAATATACTACAAACCCTTTTGTACCCTCTGGCAGGGTCAACACCGGCACCGTAGTCAATCTTTATTTCAACTCCTGGAAGCGCCTTTCACAAGCATCGGACCATTGGAACTTAACATCTTTCTGAGTCAATTTAGTCAACGGGGAGGCAAGAGTAGAGAACCCCTCCACAAACTTCCTGTAATAACTTGCTAAGCCCAAGAAACTGCAAATCTCGGTGGGCGTTGTAGGTCTAGGCCAATTCTTTATTGCTGAAATCTTTTGAGGATCAACCTTGATTCCTTCTCTAGAGACAACATGACCCAAGAATGTGACAGATTCTAGCCAAAATTCGCACTTTGAAAACTTCGCATACAATTGGTGCTGATGAAGAGTCTGCAAAACGGCCCTGAGATAATCGGCATGGTCCTCCCGAACTCGTTAATACACAAGAATATCGTCAATGAACACTATCACAAAGGAGTCGAGGAAAGGCTTGAAAACCCGATTCATAAGATCCATAAAAGCTGCGGGGGTATTTGTTAACCCAAAAGACATTACCAGAAATTCAAAATTCCCATATCGGGTTCTGTAAGCTGTTTTCAGAATATCCTGTTCCCTGATCTTCAATTGGTCATACCCGGATTGTAAATCAATTTTGGAGAAGTATCTAGCACCCTGTAACTGATCAAACAAATCATTTATTCTTGGTAGTGGGTATTTGTTTTTGATTGTGACTTTGTTGAGCTGCCGGTAGTCAATACACATCCTCGGTAATCCATCTTTCTTCCTCACAAAGAGAACCGGTGTACCCCATGGTGACATACTCGGTCGGATGAAACCCTTCTCTAACGAATCCTTCAATTGTTCCTTTAGTTCCTTCAATTCTGCTGGTGCCATTCTGTAGGGCGGAATAGATATAGGCTGCGTTCTTGGCATCATATTAATCCCAAAATCAATCTCCCTTTCTGGCAGAATCCCAGGGAACTCATCAAGAAAGACCTCTGGAAATGTATTCACAATTAGCACAGATTCTGTTATATCCCGCATTTCGTACGTTAAGGTTTCGTCTTTAGTTAATCGACGTAGACTCGGGAATGAGATTACCTTGAGGTTACACGCATTTATGCTATTTATAACAAGCGATAAGTAAGTGCCGTGAAGGATAAAGGGTAAAAGAATCAAAGAAAATAAGTTTCGTTGAAGGTTGTCGATTTGGATAAAATACGGTCCGAGCTTCAATACCCGGTATTTATGGACTAGTGCCATACAAAGTACTACATGACCATGGTAGTAAGGTGTACAAGGTAAGTTAAAAAGTGAGTAGTATTTTAAGTAAGTTGAGATAATTCTCAATTATGTGGATAATTGGGTAATTAATGATTTTTAGTGAGAGATTAATTAAAATCTTTGGATAATTAACGATTTTGGATGGCTTAACCCCTCCCCAACGTGGCAGCACCCCCCTTTCGTAATATATGACTATTGAAAGAGACCTAAATGTGTGACAATTGGAAAAGTTATGTGACACCAAGCTTAATTATGTGGGGCCTACCTAAAAGTACGGATAACATTTATTATCTCTTAAGAAAGGATTTCAAGGAAAGTAACGTTCTTTCTAAGAGTTTCAGCCAAGATTCCTTACAGAGTAATGTTATTTTTTATCTCTTAAGAAAGAGTTCAACAAAGATGATTTTCCAAATAGCAACGTTATTGCTAAGTTCTTAAGGAAAAGCTTCATCCAAGATTATCTTTGCATAGCAACGTTATTTCTTCGGGTATTTCATATGAATTGTTCCCTATTTCAATCTCGTTGTTATGTGTTTCGTCACGATCGACGTGTGTTAGAAGGATTGTCTAGAGGATCGGCTCAGGTATGTTAAGGCTATCCCTCCTTTTCTTTTGGCATGATCCAAGTAACGATATGTGGTTCTACTCTTAACAGTTAAGAATGTCTATGTTCTTGATTTCTCATGTGTCCTATTATTCTATCATCTGTTCATGGGTTTCAGAAAATACGTAAGTTGAAAACGTTTACTTCATGATATTATTCAAAGGCATAATGGTCTTATGACATTCCGAGAGATTTTATTGATGTACTTCTCATGCATTGCATTCATTTATACATGTACATTGACCCATGACCAGATGGCGTTATATATGCGTATATATTTATATTATATGTATATGGGATATGGGAAAAGGTTACGGTATTATATACGCACCACCACCTGATCAGCTGGTGTATGTTGATGATTTTGCCCACAGTGGTCGACATGATATGATGGAATACCCTCAGAGGCTTAATGATGTTATGTATACCTATACCCATGCATGACACGACATTTATACGCACGTGCATGATATTATAAATGTTTCAGGATTTACAAAGTGATTTAGACTTACAGGCGGAATTCCTTATTCCATGTCTCATCTTTGTCTGTTATGTACTGATTTTTATGCCTTACATACTCAGTATATTATTCGTACTGATACCCTATTTCCCGGGGCCTGCGTTTCATTCCTGCAGGTGCAGGTAGACAAGCTGACGGTCCCCCTTCTTAGGATCCTTGATCAGTGAGAGTTAGCGTGCTCTATTTGATCCGAAGCTGTTTTTGATTTTGGTACGATATGCTTGTATACATATATGGGTATGACGTGGCCCAGTTTCGTCCTTGTACAGTTGTATATTCTAATAGAGATCTATAGACAGTATGTATAGTTGGATAGTATGTGGCTTTGCCGGCTTCCATTTTTGGGTGTATTGTTGTCTATAGTAGCCTTGTCGGCTCGCCCTACGTATTCTGCAGGTATATGTACCTTTTGGGAAGATTTCCCTCATGTATGTTATTATCGTAATTCTGCAGATGTTATTCATGTTTACATCTTATATGCATGCTCAGGGGTGTTTGACAGGTAGGACTCGGGCACCCGTCGCGGCCCATCGGTTTGGGTCGTGACAAAAGTGGTATCAGAGCAGTTCTGTCCTAGGGTTGTCTACAAACCGTGTCTAGTAGAGTCTTGTTTAGGGGTGTGTTGTGCACCACACTTATAAACAGGAGGCTATAGGACATTTAGGATGGTTACTTTTCCTTCCAATTCAGATTGTGCTATAGAACTCAGTCATAAGTATCCACTCCTAATCTTTGCCATATTTATGTTTTTAGTGATACCTATTACTACTAGACGACAGTCGCATGCCACTAGCACGGGTCAGGAGGCTATGAAAGAGTTAGAAAGAGTTATAAGTTACACTATAGAGTCAGACCCATCGGAGATCATGGGTTCTATTGAGGAGGATCCTTCTGAGGATCTATATGAGTCATCCGTTCAAGCAGTTTCGATCCCGCCGGCAGCAGATGGGGTGAGAAGAGTTCCGACCATACCAAGGCCCTTAGTTTCATTATCAGGGTATAAGGGGAGTGGTGCACGTATTGGCACAATCGGGTTCCCCTCAGGCTCAAAACTATGTCAGGTTATTTATAGACACCAGCTCTTCTGAGGTTCCAGATAGTCCACAGTCTTGGGAGTCCATCAATCAAGGTTCATCTGTGTATATTATGGGACATGCAGAGGAAAAGGATAGTAGTCGGTCCAAGAGGAGGAAAGTAACGGATAAGGATATAAAGATTCTGCTTCGAATTGTGTCTGACCGAGGCTCTCATATAGGACGAGGCAAGGACCCTCTACTATAGACTTCCTCCAGATGTCAGCTTTTGGTTGTGAAGCTTTACTTCTTCTTGGAGTATTACCAAGTCAGGGTTCTAAATATATTAGGTTGTTGTAAGGAGGTAGGGAGCCCTGTCCCCACTTATATATATTATGGTTATGTTTTCTTAGAGGTTTGCAGACAATATCACATGTATAGTTTTGGGTATGACATGTCTACGGCCTTGTCGACCCCTATGTATATAAACCTTTTTCTAAATTAGTTATGCGAGTTATGTATTAATATTGTTACTTATATATATGGATGTGGGCGTAATGGCCCGTGATAGATTTGATAATAAACAAGGATAAGGTACGTGGTGTTCGGTTGGGTAGAACTTGATGTTATAATGGGCATGGTTTGGTTGGCCTTCTTTTATGCTAACATCGAGTGTATATCAAAGATGGTTTGATTTCAATTCCCACGGGAGCCTGGTTTCGGAGTGGAAAGGTAATACGACATTGTCGAGAGGTAGATTTATTTCCTATCTCAAGGCAAGGAAAATGATCAGAAGGGATTAAATTTAACACTTAGTTCGGGAAAAGGATGTGAAGGTAGAGTCACTAACCGTTCAATATATCCCTGTGGTTAATGAGTTTCCCGGTGTTTTTTTCTTCCTATAAGCTTTCGGGTCTCCCTCTAGAGCGAGAGGCTGAGTTTGCAATTGACCTATTACTAGGTATTCAGCTAATATCTATTACACCCTATAGAATGGCACTTGCAGAGCTGAGAGAGTTGAAGGAACAACTAAGGGACTTGCTTGAAAAAAAAATGCTTTATCAGACCTAGTACATCACCGTGGGGAGCACTTGTGTTATTTGTGAGGAAGAAAGATGGTTTCTTGCGAATGTGTATTGATTACAGATAGTTGGATACGATGACGATCAAGAATAAGTACCCACTCCCGAGGATTTGTGATTTATTTGATCGGTTGCAAGGTGCCAAGTGTATCTCGAAGATAGATGTGAGGTCCGGGTACCATCTGGTAAGGGTTAAGGAGAAAAATATCCCAAAGACAGCATTCAGGACCAGATATAGGCACCTTGAGTTTTGTGTCATGTCATTCGGTTTGACTAATGACCCAGCAATATTCATGGACTTGATAAACCGAGTGTTCAGACCCTTTCTAGATCTATTCGAGATTGTATTATTTGATGATATATTGGTGTACTCCTGTTAAGAGACTGAGCACGCAGGTCATTTGCATATTGTGCTCAACGTTCTACAAAAAGGGAAGTTGTATACAAAATTCTCTAAATATGAATTCTGATTGAATTTTGTAGCTTTTCTTGGGCATATTATTTCAAGTGAAGGTATTCTGGTTAATACATAAAAGATTGAGGAAATAAAGATTTGGCCTAGACCCACGACACCGATGGAGGTTCGTAGCTTTCTCGGTTTGGCAAGTTATTACAGGAGATATGTAGAGGGATTTTCTTCCCTTTCAGCACCTTTGACAAAGTGGACTCAGAAGGGAGCAAAGTTTCAATGGACTGATGCTTGTGAACGGAGTTTTCAGGCTTTGAAGGACAGATTAACTTCAGCGCTGTTTCTAACGCTCCAAGAAGGGACCGATGGTTATGTTATCTATTGTGACGCTTCGGGCATTGGATTGGGTTGTGTACTGATGCAGCATGGTAAGGTTGTAGCTTATGCTTCTAGATAACTAAGAAAGCATAAAAAGAATTACCCGACCCACGATTTAGAGTTAGCCACAGTGATTCATGCACTAAAGATGTGGAGGCACTACTTGTATGGCATTCATGTTGATATCTATACGGATCATAAGAGGCTCCAGTATATCTTCAAGCAAAGGGAATTGAATTTACGTCAAAGGAGATTGTAGGAGCTACTTAAAGATTATGACATTGATATTTTATACCATCCGGGGAAGGCGAACGTGGTAGCCGACGCCCTCAGCCATACATCTATAGGTAGCCTGTCATATTTACAATTAGAGAAGAGGAGAATAGCCCATGAGATTCATCAGCTAACTAGTCTTGGAGTTCGGTTATTGGACTCAGGTGATATTGGAATTACTATTCATGATACGACAACATCCGCTTTAGTAACTGAAGTGAAGGAACGCCAGTACGAGGATCCTGTGTTAGTTCATTATAAGGACAACACCCCTCAGAAGGAGAAGACATCATGAAATAATTGAGTTGTTATTCGCGAAGGATGTAGTGTACATGGAGTAGGAATTTGCCCGGTTGCTTAGGGGCGTGGGTTACTCCCTTGGGTGTTGGTGTGCTAATGGGGCACAAGTAGTTCAGTCCGTTTAGTTGGTTTAATTAACATTTGAGTATAGTGGATGACTCTCGAGAATGGTTCTGATGGATTCAAGATTTATATGTAGCGATTTGGAATTTTCAAGATTTGTATATGGCTAGAAACTGAGAGTTACATTGGATGGTGTCAAGACTTGTGCCATTTTTATACCGTTGTGGATTATGCATTTCAGCATCAAAAAGGTGAAGGAAACAATTTTAGGTTCACATAAGGTCTCCTTAGAGTGGGTGTCGCGGTTGTGGTGCTTTGGGGTGCTTAAGGGCGAAGTCAACGGCTTATGGGCTTTAGGGCGTTATGGTTTTATACTAGGGTCTCTTGTGTGGTGAATTTTGGTTAAGGATCGTGGTGTTCCAGCAAGGAGAAGTATCAATTTGAAGGCAATTTGGAAGGGACTTGGAGAAATAGGATACGTGGTAATAGGTTGGATCAGCACAATAATGGATATAATCGGTTCTTTGGGTACTTATGATGTGGCTAGTCTCCACAGGTGTTTCGTGGCAATGCTCTTGGGTTTTGGCGATCTGCGTGGTTGGGTTGAGTTAGAGAGATTCTAGTTATGTGCAAATGGGTTTCGAAGAGTTCTCAATGGTTTTTACCACGGTTCGAGGAGTATATTTCCTACCGGCGTGACGAATATGTTGCGTATAGGGATTTTCTCCGGGATGCGATCAAATGGAAGGTTTCTTACTGATCGGGTATGTATTCTGCTTGGGACTCAGTGTTGATTATGAGATTATTGTACTCTTCACAGGATGGCATGGTAGATGTGGTGTATTGTGTGGGATTGAGATTTGCATGTGCAAGGTCACGGGGTCAGTTTTGAAAGGAAAATCCTGAATTTTTAGGCACCATAGGCGGTTTCAGATGACTAGGTGAATGATATTTCTCTTTGGTATTGCTTGAGGAGAGTGTACATTTCAGGAGGCGCACTGTGCTTTGATTTATGGATACTTCATTGGTGTTGTGGCACTCTCCTGGTTGATCGACTACTTATTTCCTGATATTGCTATGTGGCACGGAAGAATTATAGAAGTATTCATCGTGGGATGATAGTGTATGAGAGATGTGTTAGATATTCGGGCGGTGGAGTTGGGATCAAATATGGTGATTTGTGTATTCTATGGAGTTGGAGACTGGGAGTTCTCTGGAACAGATTGTTTCATGGTTGCTGACTATGAAGTCGTGGTCGAAGCTAGCCAGATGATAGTATGTGTTATGATTCAGCCATTATGGACCTTCGGAGGATTATTTGTCTATTGGTGGATGACCAGAGTTGATTTGGGGGTCCATTAGTAGGCCCAATTAGGATGTGTATTCTACACCGAGTCGGATTGGTTGGCTCCATACTACTATTGTTGACGGATGTGCCATTCGGTTGTTGTTGAGCTTATTCGTGTTCTGATATGTTCGGTGACTCTTCTATGCTACGAAGAGTTATGATTCGTTGGTTGTATGCACCCATGGTGCAGTTCTATTAAGGCCTTATAGCGGAATTTGCGCGAGATGGGTATTTTGGTGATGCATGAGTGGTTGCGCATTGGTTATGTTCTTTCGGGTTTGTATGGCATTGTGTCATTTGCTTCTACATGGTTATGGTAATGCACTTTGAGTACATGATGTCAGATTGCGCGTGGTTATTGATTTTGAGCATGGTGGCTGAGGTATTTCATATGGATCAGTGTTTGGATGGGGTCGTGCATGGCAACAAAGTTATGTTGAGATATGATCCTTTATGTTAGATTCGTGTGTTATGGTTCTACGGTGTGATGGGTTCTTAGCATTGCATTGGGGTGGCACCCGTCGAGCTTGCTGGACGGTTCTCTTGTTTGAGTCATGTTCGTGATTGAGTACATTTGGAATGTTGCTTATTGGTGCACAGATTGCACGGGTTATGGCTTTAGATAGTATTAGTGTGGCATGTCAGTAGAGTTGCTAGTATTTAATAAGATGAAATCGTCGGATCTAGGATGAGTGCTATCAGATTTGATTGTGGTATATTTGGAAGGATAATATCAAAAGCCGGCTTAGCAATTTGCTATAGTTCTTGTCGAAGGAGATGGAGTACCGTGACTTGTTGATCTGATGAATGGTTATGAGTACTGTATGTTTCTTTCATCATTGGCAGGGTACGAAGGTTTAGAACGAGGCTTTATTTGATATGAGGTTGTTACCGAAATTGGGTTGATTTGAGCAACTACTGTTATTAGAAATCATTGCTTCGAGCATTTGAGCTATGTGGTATTAGAGTTTTGAGTATTTGAGTTATGGTTACGGATTTTGGTACATCTTGTTCAGACTTATATAGTATGTAGATGCGAGATTCTGATATTATAAGAAATTCCGGATGTTGAAAATGGGATTCTAAGGCTTGTGGGCTAGGTTGAATTGTTAAATTTTAGTTATGTTGTGTTATCGGACCTATATGGGATAGGGTGACGTGGGATCACCCCCGGGTATGTGCATGGTAAGGTTACACGATAGTTGATAGCTTTGAGAACAACTCTGGGCACGTTCGAGGACGGACATATGTTTAAGTGGGGGAGGATGTAACGACCCGATCAGTTGTTTTGAACATTTGCATTTTGCTCGGTAGTTTACGGAAATGAGTAACTCCGTATGATATATTAAGACTTATGTAAATCGTCGGTTTTGGCTTTCAGGTTATTCGGAATCGAATTGGAATAATGGATTTCATTGTTGAAGCTTTAAATTGGGAGAGTTGACCAAGTTTGACTTTTTGTGAATTTGAACTCAGAACAGAGTTTTGATGGTTCTGGTAGGTCCGTTGGGCGATTTGGACTTAGGAGCGCGTACGGATTGTGATTTGGAGGTCCGTAGTGGAATTTGGCTTGAAATGGAGTAAGTTGGATTTTTGGAAAGTTTGACCGGGAATGGAATTTTTTATATCGGGGTTAGATTCCGATTCCAGAAGTTAGAGCAGGTCCATGATGTCGAATGTGACTTGTGTGCAAAATTTGAGATCATTCGGATGTGATTTAATAGGTTTCGGCATCAGTTATGGAAGTTTGAAGTTTCAAAGTTCATTGATTTCGAGCTGAGGTGTGATTCATCGTTTCGATGTTGTTGTGTGTGTTTTGAGACCTCGAGTAGGTCTATATTATGTTATGGGACTTGTTGGTATGTTAGGACGGGGTCCCGAGGGGCTCGGGCGTGTTTCAAATCAATTTAGGATCATCAGGCGTGTTTCGGATCAATTTCGGATCATTTTCCTTTATGTTTTCACTGCTGTGTTCTGTTGGTTTCTAGTGTCTCAGTCCTTCATCTCGTTCGCGTGTCAATTTTTGTGAACACGTAGTGTATTCCGATGGCAGCATCCAATCGTTCTTCACGATCGCGAAGTATGTCCCGCGTTCGCATAGAGTTGGGTCAAGTCTTCTTCGCATTCACGTATGGAAGATCGCGTTTGCGTAGTGATTAGGTTGGCAGCTAGGAGTTGGAGCATTCTTCTATGTGATCGCGGAAGGTGAGTCACGTTCGCAAAGCCTTGGCAGCAGTGGTCATCGCGTTTGCGTGGGGTATATCGCAAACGCGTAGAGTCTTTTGTGGCAGTGTGAGTTTTATTCACCGCGAACGGGATGCATTTCCTGCGTTCGCGAAAGAAGGGGCCTGGGCAGATTATAAAGTACTCTATTACGAGAGTTTCGACCATGTTTGCATTTTTGGAGCTATGGAGCTCGGAGTGAAGCGATTCTTGAGGCAATTTTCACCATGTGAACTGTGGTAAGTGTTCTCGACTCATTCTTGATTTTATATCAGGAAACTATCTTCGTTTTTGGCATTTGATTGAGGGTTCCAAAAGAGAAATTTGGGAGTTTTAGCCTAAAGTTTCATAATGTAAATTATTGAGTTTTGAGCATCGATTCGAAGTCGGATTTGAGTGAAACTAGTATGGTTGGACTCGCAATTGAATGGATTGTTGAATATTGAAATTTTATCAGGTTTCGAGGTGCGGGCCCGTATTTGGCGTTTTGCAAATTTTGGGCTTTTGATTCAAGATTTGATCTTTTTCTATCGGGATTGGTTCCTTTATCATTGTTTGATACATTCGAGTTGTTTTTGGTTAGTTTCGAGCCGTTCGGAGGTCGGAATGCACGGGATGACATCTTTGGAGCATCGTTTGGCTTGCTCGGCATTGGTATTGGCTTATTTGAGGTAACTAACTCTTCTAATCTTAGAGATGAGGGTATGAACCCTGAATATACGTGTTATGTGTTTGGTTTTGAGGTAACACACATATTAGGTGATGGGCGTATCGGCGTGCACCGTGTGAACTGTGATTTCTTTTATTTCTGTGGTACTGTGTAGTTACCTGAACTTGTTTGAAATCATGAAATCTCTACGTACTAGAGTTATCGAGGTGTGATTATGTTAGAAACCATGTCTAGGCTACATGCTAATCCTATTGGGACCCACTGAGGTCATTTATGTTGTTGAGTAATCTGCTTTCATTGCATTACATACTCAGTCATACACATTCACATGCATATCATATCTCAGTCTTTGTTGTTATTTATTGATGCATCATATGATTATTTTCGGGCTAGTATCATGACATTGTGAGCCCGAGAGACTGGAGAGATTGATGAATGAGTGAGGCCGAGGGCCTGATTGTGAGGATGATTATGGGATGGGGATGCACGCCTCAACGGGTCAGATTGGCTTACTATAACACGTGAGTTGTCCGTGCGATTCTAAATATTAATATTATGGCATGTGAGTTGTCCGTGTGGATTATTGCGCTTGGGCTGTAGGAGGCCCTCCGGAGTCTGCACACCCCCACTAAGCACAGGTACCTACTGAGTGCGAGTGCCGAGTGTGAGTGCCGAGTGACGAGTGCTGAGTGACTGGGAGGACTGAGTGAATTGATACTTTGAGAGTATGCATATGATCTTTATCATTGTTTTGCATCGCATTTGGCATCCACACTTGACATACATGCATAGAGATACATTTTTCCTCATGATGTATAGTATCACATCATTTTTGACTTCTCACACATGTTGACATATGGGCATAGTGATGCATTTGTTTTACACTAGATATTTGAAAAGAAAATGAAACATCTTAATCATTATTGAAAGGATTTTTGGGGAAAATCACACTTTTCAAACTTACTCGTATTTTGGCCTTTTTCGGTAAAAGATTTGGGTTTTCACTGAGATACTTGAAAGGAAATGCTTTTTTCTGGAACTGTGAACGAACTGAGCATTTTATTTCTGAGATACCTCTATTGTTACTTGTACTATGCTGTTATGAACTGTTGTGGAATATTGGTGTTGGACCCGACCTTTGTGTTAGCTCATCACTACTTTCTGTCACGCCCTAAAACCGAGGAGAGCGACCGGTGCTCAACCGAGTGAACCCGACCGAGCAAGCCTCTAAGATTTCATTCTACCTAAACTCATCCATGAATAAAGATAATACGTATTATCATTAATTAGACGAAAATGTTTTCATGACTACAATACCAATATCTCCTGCCGTGGAACCACCTGCATCCATTGAAAGATGCAGCGCCTCCGGCAAAAGGGACGTTAGTACCGTCGAATAGCACTAGTATGTATAACTAAACATCCTCTCAATAGAATAACAAATAATACAAACAAGATTATCATAATATCAATGAAAGCCTTAATCAATATCAAACCTCAATTTAGGATCAAGACAACGTTCAAATTAATTTCCATATCTCACATTGGGAGATTTTTAGTATCGATATACCATTGTTCACAATACCAGTACCATTATTCACTATACCAATACCACTATTCACAATACCATTATTCATAAAACCAATACCATCGTACTCTTAGCACGGAGTCCGATCACGACCCGATCGACTAGGCTATCTCAGTAGAGACATCAACCATAATTTCTCTCAATATAAATACCACTATCTTTAACACGGAGTCCGATCACGACCCGATCGGCTAGGCTATCCATTAGGGACATCGACCACAATCACAATTTCAATTATAATTTCCAGCACAATCACCACCATATGTGCGGCATGGTGTCCGATCACGACCCGACCGGCTAGGCTGTCTTATTTGAGACATCAACCTTTTTATATCAATCATCGCATTTCATAATACGTTCACATCTTTTCATTTCATTGGCACTAATGGCCATAATTATAAGATCATTCTTGGCACGTTGGCCATATTCTGATATTTCATGCTCACTTTATCAATTTCAAGTATCATTATCATCATCAACAACAAATACAACTCAAATCAAGATGTGTAGTACACATGTGAGCAATTTAGGGTCTAAGGCACATAGAGATATTTCACAAAATTTGGCATAATAGCCTTCATTTGAACTTGACTTAAAGTCGAAACATTATTAATGCACAACCCGTATTTTAACACATCCTCAATTGGTAACATAGCATGAATAAAGTATTTAGGATGCTTGTTGAATATATATCTTTCAACCCAATCTTACTCGGAATAGCTAGTCTCATAATGAATCACTCGGGACTTACATAATTTACATGAATATCGTGGGATTCAATTGTAAGAGAAGAGTTTAGCCAACATACCTCACTTGAGCTTCCTTACTTTCTAAATGTTCCGGAATTCTTAGCAACTTCAATCTATTGTGGAAATATAACAAATTGAATCAAAATTAGGAAGATGATCATGGTTCGAGCTCATTTGAGCATTTTATCAAATACCAAGTGTGCATTAAGGTTCCAAGGTCTTTTATGGAGAATTCCATCTTCCCACAACCCAATCTTTACCATTTGTAGCTCAACAATCTTCCTATACCCTTTGATAACACATGCATGTAAAATAAACAACTCTCATGCCCAAAAATTATCTTGCTAGTTAACCATTTTCAGAAATATTCGAAATTAGGGTTTACATTGTAGAATCTTACCTCTAGGATGAAGACCTAGTGAGCTTCCCTTCTTAATCTTCCAAAACTTGAACAAGAATTGAAGAAAAATTATTGAAGAACACTTTCTCACTCTAGGGCACTCTCTCTCACTCTAAAATATCAGATTATGTCTCAAAAATGGCCCAAAGAGTGTATTTAATGAAATAGGGTCGGGTTTTAAAAACCCAAAAATGGAGCTCCGGAACAAGGTATGTGATCGGATAATCGATATGCAGACCGCATATAGGTTGTATAATTGGTTACAAAAGAGCCAAAAGAACTGTCTGTGTATGCGGTCACTATGCAGTCCGCATAACTGTTGTGCAGTCGCATAGTCAACCGCATAGTTGCTTTCAACAGACCCAATTAACTGCCTCACTCTGCGGCCATTATGTGGTCCGCAGAGTGGTTCTGCGGTCGCATAATGGACCGCAGAAATACACTTTTCCCCCAAAATATTTTCTTTACTTTTCGGTGCATTGTTCTATCCTCAAACACATAAGCCTAGTTCGGCACCATGAAACATTATTTTCTTTGCAACTTTAACCGGGCTTTACACTTAAGTACTTCAAAAATTTTCGGGGTGTTACATTCTCCCCCGCTTAAGATCATTCGTCCTTGAATGAGGGTAAACATCCGTCATTAGCATCTTATGCAACTCAGTTTGTATCATATCACATTCGAGCAGCCCCAAATTTGACTAACTCCCAAAATTTCCAAACATTTCGCCAGAGTTTCTCTTGTAACTAGGCCTATCCACCTGTCAGAGAGCCCTAGAAACATATCCTAACAACATATACGTATTCCAACGACGTAACATAATACAAAACAACACCAAATGTGGTCTCATAAGCAAATATATCCAGAAAGGAACACCCTTAATGCCAATTGTTCACATGATACAAAATTCATAAAAATTAAGTCTTATAATTTTTTCCTAGATCATAACTTTAAATACATGGTCATTCAAACAAATAAGAATACTTTTGTAAGGACCCGTAAATTTTTTAACCAAAATAATTTTGGTTTCGTGGTGCCAAGATAGATTCCTGCGTTACTATAGTAGAAATTCTTCGCGGCGAGCTTGCGAACCGCGGTTCGGGATTTTTGGAGTGAACAGTACCCTACGGACTGAGAGGAAAATGTTTCGCAGAAGAATGCATTTTTGCGGCCCATTATGCGGCCGCATAATTACTCTGCGGACCGCATAATGGCCGCAGAGTGAAGCAGTAAGTTTGACCAATTTGAGGTCAGTTTTGCGGTCGATTATGCGACCGCAGAACAAGTATGCGGACCGCATACTGGTCGCATACCTGAGTCGAAAGTTTAGGCCCCTGGGGGCCATTTCTGCGGTCACTTTGTGGACCGCATAACCATTATGCGGTCGCATATGCGACCGCAGACCTGTGTCGGGGCACCATTTTTCTTAATTTAAAATCCGACCCCCATTCCGTTAAAACACCCATTTAGTCTATTTTGAAGCTCATTTCTGATATTTCTAGAGTGAGAGAGAGAGGGTTCTAGAGGGAGGGCCTAATTTTTATCAATTAATCTTCAACCATCACTCAAAGCTTGGAAATATTCAAGTAGAGCACCAAATTCTTCATCCAAAAAGGTAAGACTTCATCACCCGACCTCTTAATTTCAAACATAGCTATAATGGGGTACTAGTGTGATACTACATGGGTATAAGGGTGGTTTATCTTGCATGCATGTATGATAAAGAGTGTGGGAAAAAGTGAGCTAGAACCATGAACGTTTTCTTAATTCCGGGTTCAATTTGTATATTGCTAAAATAGATTGAGGTTGCTAAGGGTTCCGGATAATTGTAGAGTCTAAAGAAGCACAATTGAGGTATGTATGGCTAACTCTCTTCTTCCTAGAATCGAACTCCTGGTGTCCGAATAATGGGTGTAAGTTCTAACTTGATCATACTAGAATTGTTTTTCTTAATGTGTTGGATTGAAAGATTCATGTTCCCTAATTGTTTTAGATGGTTACCATATCATCATGCTATTTGAGAACGTAATTATAATTTTTCCAAGATCCTTCCCTTATGTGTGAAATGCCTAATGTGATGGTACTTAACGACATGAATGATGATGTTATTTGAACGAATAAAAAGGGAAAGACTTGAATTGTAAAATGTTCCCAAGTGCCAAGAACTAATTAATAAATGAGGTTGTTTGTGCCATGTAACGAAATATGGGAAAGAAATGCGAATTGAGTGAATAATTGAAAGAGGTTATGTCTCAAGTGATATGGCTTAGCGGATCGGGCCGAGATCGGACGCCATGTTGTACACATGGTGGCAATTGTATTAGTATTATTGATTTACATTGTGGATATGGATATGTCTCACTTGAGATGGCTTAGCCGGTCGGGCCGAGACCGGACTCCGTGCAAAACCACGGTGGCATTGTGAGTTGTGGCTTTGGCACTAAAGATTATTAATCGAAAAAGATGGAAAGATTGAATTGGAAACTATGTGATCCTTACTTGGTGTTTCTTTGTATTTCTATGAAGTACTTATTGATTATTATGACTATATTCTCCTTGTTTCACTGTTCATTCCTTATTTCACTGTTCACTCCTTGTTTCACTTGTGCATAAAAATTATGCGGACTGCATATTGGTCGCATAATTGGTTACAAAATAGCCAAAAGAACTGTCTGTGTATACGGTCACTATGTGGTCCGCATAACTGCTATGCTGTCGCATAATGCACCGCATAACAATTATGCGGTCGCATAGTCGACCGCATAGTTGCTTCCAACTGACCCAATTAATTGCTTCACTATGCGGCCATTATGCGGTCCGTAGAGTGGTTCTGCGGTCGCATAATGGACCGTAGAAATGCACTTTTCCGCCAAAAAATTTCCTTTACTTTCCGGTGCATTGTTCAATCCTCAAACACGTAAGCCTAGTCCGGCACCATGAAACATTATTTTCTTTGCAAATTTTACCGGGCTTTACACTTAAGTACTTCGAAATTTTTCGGGGTGTTACACTTTCAACCTAGGGTTAGGTTTGTTACTTATTGAGTACATGGGGTCGGTTGTACTCATACGACACTTCTGCACCTTGCGTGCAGATATTGACTGCTGGTGTTGCTGTGATCGACAGGAGTCGGCATTGAAGATGTACCTACGTCCCGGCTATATGTGGCTCTTGTTCATGGTAGCCTTAGATCTATAAAACTTTGTTAATGTATTTTTCAAACAGATGATGTATTTACTTCATTTCAGCTTTGTAAACTCTATTCTTAGAAGTTCATAATTTGTACTACCAGTTCTCGGGAAATGTATAAGATTCAGATAATTTCTTTACTTAACTGTCTAATTAAATATCATTAGAATTGGATAGTTGTTAATTGGCTTACCTAGCGGGTTGGGTTATGTGCCATCACGACTAGTGGGATTTTGGGTCGTGACATAGTGGTATCAGAGCTCTAGGTTCATAGGTTCTACAAGTCATGAGCAAGTGTCTAGTAGAGTCTTGCGAATCGGTATGATGACGTCCATACCTATCTTCGAGAGGCTACAGGACATTTAGGATATACTTCCCATCTTTCATTCCTTATCGTGCGACATTGATTCAGCTTGAATCGTAACTCTTTGAATCCCTTCCATGCATTCGTATGCGCATGTAAGCGCTCGGTATCGGCTGTGCGCTGGCGGCTTTTGATTCCATAGTTGAGGTGCGAGATATGCTTTTGGCGTGCTGATGTTGGGCCAGTCTGGAGAACTTGATGTCGGGTTTTGACGGTAGCTTGCGCACGGAGATTTGCACTTTGTGAGCACGTGCTTTTGGGAATTATAGGTCCATTGGTGTCCCTATTAGTAAAATTTGTGATTGGATGACTATGTGGTGAGTATGATGAGACTGCGAGATGTGTTCAAATTGTTCAAATGTAACGAGAAGAGTTTACTTGAGATGTAGCAAGGACTATGGGGTGTCTGATTTATGTCTTGATTTGGCGTATGGTCTCGAGTTATGGGTGTTGTCACGACCCAAACCGATGGGCCGCGACAGGCACCCGGTACCTTACTCAACTGAGTACCAACGTAACGTATCTTTCTTATTACATCATCATGGGCAAGTGGGCTAGAAGGGGCGTCATGAGATAACCAGAGTAAACATGAGGGAGTACCTGACATAGAACGACTCAACGTGATATAGAAACTCATACATGTGACATATGGGCCTATAAGGCAAACGTGATACTTTACAAACTTAAAACATAGGCCGACAAGGCCATACAAGTATCCGTATACATGACATCTGTCTACAAGCCTCTAAGAGTACATAAATATCATAAAGGTCGGGAGAGGGCCCCTCCATACCAATCAATACATATCCTAATCATACTGACCAAATAAGCAACTCCGGAGAAAATGGACTGCACTAATACCTTTTGCTGAGCTGATAGCCTACTTGGAGGACTCTCAACCAGTCTATCGGGACCTGCGGGCATGAAACGCAGCGTCCCCAGGCAAAAGGGACGTCAGTACAAATAATGTACCGAGTATGTAAGGAATGAAAATCAGTAAATAATAGACATGAGAGAAACATGGAGTAAAAGACTCAACATGTAAGTCTGAATAACTCTATGAATTATTAATATTAACAATGTCATACATATGTGTATAAATGTCATACCATGCTTAGGTATATGCGTTCATAACATCATCAAGCCTCTGAGGGCATCCCATCATATCATCTCGGCCATTGTGGGTAAATTATCAATATATACCAGCTGATCAGGTGGTGGTGCTTATATAATGCCGTAACCTTTTCCCATATCCCATATACATATATATACATATATATATATATATATATATATATATATATATATATATATATATATATACATATATAACACCATCTGGTCATGGGTCAATATACATGAATAAATGAAAGCAATGCATGAGAAGTACGTCAATAAAATCTCTCGGAACGTTATAAGAACATTATGCCTCTGATTAATATCATGAAATAAACTTTATCAACTTACATATTTTCTGAGACCCACGAATAGATGATAGAATAATAAGACATATGGGGAATCAAGAATATAGACACCTCTAGTATTTCTATGAATAGAGTCATTTATGAAAGTTACATATTTTGCTCGTTTCATTTGTATCATTTGGATCATGCCAAAAGGAAAGAAATGATAGCCTTAACATACTTGAACCGATTCTCTTGACAATCCCTCTAACACATGTCTTTTGCAAAAAATACGTAACGGCGGATCGAGGAAGGGAAAAATCCGTATGATAATCTGGAGAAAGATTGCACCAGACTCCCTTAGAATCACAAATATCACGCTTTATCATATCATGAAGTTTCAAACAAATTGTATGAACTTCATCCATAAGCTTAGCATCACCAAACAAATTTTCCATTCATGCAAGCTTAGCATCACCAAACAAATTTCCATCCGTAAGCTATTGCAAGCTTGGCATCACCAAACAAATTTCCATCCGTAAGCTTTTGCAAGCTTGGCATCACCAAACAAATTTCCATCTGTAAGCGTTTGCAAGCTTAGCATCACCTTAATGAGATAAGGGATCTCTTAAATTTGTTGGTTTTTTTATGGGTCCCACTTTACGATGATTAAGCTTTGGCCTAAAGGCCCCTAATATGCCACCTATTTTAATGACTAATGAGTCATTGCTTGGGCTGCCATGTTTGGGGCTTTGTCCCCACTTACTAATTATCTACAATTCTCTAATTATATGGTTAATCTCTCATTAAATCAATAATTAACCAATTACCCACATAATTAAGAATTATATCAAATTACTTAAAATACTACTCATTTTAACACACTTTATACATCATACTATCATGGTCATGTGGTACCTTGTATGGAACTAGTCCACAAATACGGGGTATTGTAGCTTGAACTGTATTTTATCTCAAAATGTCAAACTTTGATGAAATTCATTTTCTTCGATTTGCTTACCCTTTCACCTTCACTAATTTACTCATCACTTATTTGAAATAGCATAATACTTGTAACCTCAATATAATCTCGTTCCCGAACTTACGTCGATTAACTTACGACAAAACTTTAATGTACGAAAATGCATGATATAACATCTCATTTTCGAGCTTTCATCAATTTACTTATGGCGTACTTTCACGTATGAAAACATGGGGTGTAACAGGTGTGTTGAGGGATCTCTCATGTTATTTAGTTGTGGGGTGAAGTAGATTCTCATGTCTTGTTGATGAATTCAGAATCGAGAAGATTAAGTGATTGCGTAGTAGGCGTGACTGTCGAAGGGTATAGAGAGATGTCAATTTGAGGCAAAACAGGTGAGTTATCTCTTGCGAGGTGTCCTGAAGTTGTGTGATCCCTATGATATTTTGTAGAGAGTTCTCTTTTACCAGTGAATGATATATGTTGCAATTTGAGTTTGGATCGCTTGTGGAAGTTGGCTTAACCATCACGAGGATGAACGCGAGATTTGCATATGACTTGAGGTACTAGATGGGTTGTGTTGCATGAGCGGATGAAGGATTTAGTGGAATATCACTGTGGTATTATGGCAGTAATGGGGTATGGTTATTGTAAGTAGTCAGATGTTTTATTCCATGTCTTTGAGCCAAGTAGGGAAATCTGCTATTGATGAGCTGATTGCATGGTTATATGTTGTATTAGTTTCGGTTCGGGGTATACTGGTGAATCAGTTATGACTTACAGAGGTCGAGATTGAGGATGACTCGGGTAAAGGAATTTCTGGATAGAGGTTGTATTACACTCTACGGGTATATGGGAATCATAAAATAATTGAGTGGTTATTCAGTAAGGATGTAGTATACATGGAGTAGGAATTTGCCCGGTTGCTTAGGAGTGTGGGTTAGCCCCTTGGGTGTTGGTGTGCTAATGGGGCGCAGGTCATTCAGTCCGTTTTGGTTGGTTTAATTGAGATCTGAGTAGAGTAGATGACTCTCGAGAATGGTTCTGATGGATTCAAGATTTATATGTAACGATTTGGAATTTTCAAGATTTGTATATGGCTAGAAACCGAGAGTTACATCGGATGGTGTCGAGACTTGTGACATTTTTATACCGTTGTGGATTATGCATTTCAGCATTAAGAAGGTGAAGGAAACAGTTTTAGGTTCACAGTCTCCTTAGAGTGGGTGTCACGGTTGTGGTGCTTTGGGGTGCTTAAGAGGGAAGTCAACGGCTTATGGGCCTTAGGGCGTTGTGGTTTTATACTAGGGTGTCTTGTGTGGTGAATTTTGGTTAAGGATCATGGTGTTCCAGCAAGGAGAAGTATCAATTTGAAGGTAATTTGGAAGGGACTTGGAGATATAGGACAGCGTGGTAGTAGGTTGGATCAGCACAGTAATGGATATAATCGGTTCTTTGGGTACTTATGATGTGGCTAGTCTCCATAGGTGTTTTGTGGCAATGCTCTTGGGTTTTGGCGATCTGCGTGGCTGGGTTAGTTAGACAGATTCGATTCTGATAGCTTGGTTATGTGCAAATGGGTTTCGAAGAGTTCTCAATGGTTTTTACCACGGTTCCTACAGGCGTGAGGAATATGCTGCATATTGGGATTTTCTCTGGGATGAAATCAAATAGAAGGTTTCTGACTGATCGGGTATGTATTCTGCTTGGGACTCAGAGTTTATTATGAGATTCTTGTAATCTTCACAGGATGGAATGGTAGATGCGGTGTATTGTGTGGGATTGAGATTTGTATATGCAAGGTCACGGGGTTAGTTTTGAAAGGAAGATCCTAAATCTTTAAGCACCATAGACAGTTTCAGATGACTAGGTGAATGATATTACTTTTTGGTATTGCTTGAGGAGAGTGTACATTTCAGGAGGCGCACTGTGTTTTGATTTATGGATTGTCACACCCCTTTTCTACCCCCAAAAGATAAATGTTTGTTATGGATGGTGGGTTAAAGAGTTTCTCTAATTTAAGTGACAAACTTGAATAGGGATTATTTTTATTTACAGAGTCGCCACTTGGAATTGATTTTTTGGGGTGTTCCAAGTCACCTTTTGTTTGAATCCCTAGTCAAAGGAAGATTTGACTCTTTTATTATTGGTCTGCTAAACAAAGTCAGGGTAAGGAATTCCGTTGACCGGGGAGAAGGTGTAAGGCATTCTCCGAGTCCCGTGGTTCTAGCACGGTCGCTCAACTATTAATAATTGGCCTAATTATCTGATTTATTACATGTTTTAAAGCCTTTTATGCGTTACTGCTTCTATACAACTTTTAATTATTTTAAAAAATTATGAAATTTATTTAAACAAGTCGCGGTGTCACGCACTCGTTGTCTTTGTACACATAGCAAATCACGACACGTGAAACGTACCCGTGACTTACAACGTGTTTATTTTAATTATTTGAAGTTGTGGTCAAGTCGCGTGAACACACACTTGAGTTGGGATTTATGTATCATGACTATGCCACGAGAACCGTACTCATAGTCACAATAATTTATTAATCGCGCCTAAATCACGCTACAGATGTTTATAAGTTATTTTCCTAAAGCTAATTTAAGATTGTTGTGAAGGCCATGATATATGGAAGTAAAATGGTGGAAAAAGGATAAAATTGATTACTAAAATTATTAACACGGTTCAATACTACTAAGTTATGAGATGTGAATGCCACATATTAAATTATCAATATTCTAACATTAAATACCCAATAATCAAACCAAAGAAGCTAAAATGTCAACTAATCCTCTAAACAAAGACGATGGCCGAGAAAGGTCATAATTACATTTCAACATCATATGAAAATTAGCAAGAAATTACAACGTAAAGATATCACATGAATTCTTCTCAAATCCGTACAACCCATTTATCAGCCTTGACAGAGTTAGGCCCAAAACCACACGTAGCAAGTCATATTGACCCATTTGACTTAGTGAGATTTCTTACAGCTTTCTTCTCCAAGCTTTCACAAAATAAACTAATGATAAAATAATATTTAACTCAATGACACATGCTCAAAATAGAAATACTGCAAATGCAAGTGACATGGACAAAAACTGCAAATAATGAAGCAAATATCTAGAATATGAATTAGCGAATTAAGACGACAAACAAAGGCATGCTAATACAGGATATCAATTAAGTGACAGAACTTTTACTTAAACCAATAGGAGCAAAATGAAAGAATTAATTAAAGGGGGAAGGAGACCTTTTGTGAAGCTTTTCAAATATGTGTATTGATATGAAACTCCAAATGTATACAGCAAAGTCGGACTCCGATTGTCAAACTCGCCCGGAGAAAACGGACAGCAACAAAACCTCGGACTGGAGCTTTCGAACCGCAAGTGACTCGAACAGCGACTTCAAACAAGGAGCCCGAACTCACCGGTAGCCTCTGTTTTGACATAGAAATAGTGGCTGTTTCGGGGTGGTTTGGTGCTGGATTTGTGCGGTATTTTGGAGCTGTTTTCAGCTGGGTTTGAGGTTATTTATGACCTTTTGGAGTAATTTTCGAAACTATTTTACTGCCCTTCTTGTGCTGATTTTCACACTAGATTTAAGGGGATTTAACAGGGTGTTAGGAGGTTGAGATATGGAGGAATATGGGTCAGTTTTAATGGTGTTCTTGGGTGAAGTTGCAGCTAATTTCCATGGAGAAAAGCCGTTAGTTTGTTTTTTGGTTGGTCTTTAATGGTCGAAACAGGGGTTCTTCAGTTGAGAACACGCAGAAGAATGAAATCCGAAAAATGGGAGTGGGGAGGTGCTGCCCTCTTCTAAAGGTAGGGGATCTCCGTCTTCTTTAGGGAATAGGGAAGATGTGGGGGATTGTGAGTGGGGAAGCATGGGGGGACCAAGCAAGCATGGGGGGGACAAAGCATAAAACATGGGGGAGACAAAGCATGGGGGGACAAAGCATAAAACATGGGGGACAAAAGAAAAATGGAGTGGGACACGCCTGGGAAGAAGGGAGCGGGAAATATTCAAGCACGGTAAAATATTAGGTGCTCACAGCATGCCCCTCTTTGCTTGGAAACATTAAAAGTTTTCAGGAAAAGATAAAGTGAGCCGTGTGACTAAATTTTGACCATATCATTACTCAAAAGAGGAAGAAAAATAAAAAAAAGGGTGCAACCGAGTCCTGGTTTTGGACTGCCTACATATCCCAGGTTATAAGGGAATCAGGTCGCGTGTAGTTCAAGGATAGTGATGGAATGATGAGTTGGAGTGTCGAGTGAGGTTCCGTCGAGGCTCCGGTCTGTGGTCTTGCTATTACATCAAAATTGAAAGAAACTAAACAAGCCTATCAACTATGAGTTACAGAATTCCTATCTATAAGTCTTCTGAACCTTGATCTTGAGTCTTGACTGGTTGTTCATCCGGACTCTGATCTGAACCTTGATGCTTGCTAGCTGTAGGTGCTAGTTCATTCTTCTACGGCTTCTTCTGAGCAAGACGGGAAATGTGAAGCTCTTAACTTCAGTCATGTCTTGAGTAGTCCATATCCTTTCCATCTACTTCTGCATTTTGATTTACTTCTTTTCCTTTTCTTTTCTTTATTCTGGATTGAGACTTTTTCTTTTGTTCATCTCGAACATTGTGCCTCGCGGTAAAACCTGCTCAGACATCACAACAAACAAACGAACGAATTTTTTTTGCCCCAGTTTTCACGAGGAAAATTTTGTGAGTTATTGTAACAAAAATTCTAAACTACTTCTTTATTGAAAGAAACAAAAGAACAGGAATGGTGTACCCTGAAAAGGTCATGATGATTTCTTTTTATTTTTTTTATTTTTTTATTGTTCCAAAAGAATGTCTCAACTAAGGATTTGTGTACCTTATGTTGGAAAATTATGGTCAGAGAATGGGACACCCTATATTGACAATGAATACCAGGGAGTGGTGTATCCTGCTTTTAAAATCAAATCAACTAGAGAATGAAGTATCCTAGGTCGGATAACACAGCTAGGGATTGGTGTAGCCTATACTGGTAAGGAGATCGGGGATTGGTGTACTCTATACTGAAAAGGAAATGTAACCAAGGGTTGGTGCCCTGTATTACGGAAAAGGAAATTTAACCAGGGATTGGTGCCCTGTAGAACTGAGAAGGAAATGTAACCAGGGGTTGGCGCCCTGTATTACTGAAAAGCAAATGTAACCAGGAGTTGGCGCCCTGGCGCCCTGTATTACTAGAAAGAAAAATATAACCAGGGGTTGGCGCCCTGTATTACTGAAAAGGAAATGTAACCAAGGGTTGACGCCCTATATTACTGAAAAATAAATGTAACCAAGAGTTGATGCCCTATATTACCGGAAAAAAGAATGTTGAATCCCCTTGCCGAAAAAAAAAGTTCTACCTGGGTTAAACTATGAAAAACAAGACTGGACAAAGAGTACTTCTAAACAGATTAAACCAAATCATGCAAACATGGGCGAAGAGTACTTCTACCCGGAACTATAAACAGGATCCCCCTAGGCGAAAAGGTTCTACCTGGGTTAAGCTACAAAATGTAACCTGAGCGAAGAGTACTTCTACCCGGAACTAGGAGCTGGATCCCTCTAGGCGAAAAGGTTCTACCTGGGCTAAGCTACAAAAAACCAATCCTGGGCGAATAGTATTTCTACCCGGAAACTATGAGTTGGATCTCCCTAGGCGAAAAGGTTCTACCTGGGCTAAGCTACAAAAAACCAATCCTGGCGAATAGTATTTCTACCCGGAAACTATGACATGGATCCCCTAGGAGAAAAGGTTCTACTTGGGTTAAACTATGAAATGTAACCTGAACGAAGAGTACTTCTATCCGGAACTATGAGTTGGATACCCCTAGGCAAAATGGTTCTACCTGGGTTAAGCTACATAAAACAACCTGAGCGAAGAGTACTTCTACCCGGAACTATGAGCTGGATCCCCCTAGGAGAAAAAGGTTCTACCCGGGTTAAGCTACAAAATGTAACCTGAACGAAGAGTACTTCTACCCGGAACTATGAGCTGGATCCCCCTAGGCGAAAAAGGTTCTACCTGGGTTAAGCTACGAAATATAACCTGAACGAAGAGTACTTCTACCCGGAACTATGAGCTAGATCCCCCTAGGCGAAAAAGGTTCTACCTGGGTTAAGCTACGAAATGTAACCTAAACGAAGAGTACTTCTACCCGGAACTATGAGCTAGATACCCCTAGGCAAAATGGTTCTACCTGGGTTAAACTACGTAAAACATCCTGACCAAAGAGTACTTCTACCCGGAACTATAAACTGGATCTCCCTAGGCGAAAAGGTTCTACCTGGGTTAAGCTACGAAAATAACCTGAGCGAAGAGTACTTCTACCCGGAACTATAAGCTGGATCCCTCTAGGCGAAAAGGTTCTACCTGGGTTAAGCTACGAAAATAACCTGAGCGAAGAGTACTTCTACCCGCAACTATGAGCTGGATCCCCCTAGGCGAAATGGTTCTACCCGAGTTAAGCTACGTAAAACATCCTGAGCGAAAAGTAATTCTACCCGGAACTACAAGCTGGATCCCCCTAAGTGAAAAGGTTCTAACCTGGGTTAAGCTACGAAAAACAGCCTGAGCGAAGAGTACTTCTACCCGGAACTATGTGTTGGATCCCTCTAAGCGAAAATGTTCTACCTGGGTTAAGCTACAAAAATGAGAGGTATGGACAGTAATGATGCATGCTGCAAATAAAGGAAAGTTGAGATTTCGCGAAAACTTACCTTTGGTGATATTCGCCCTTTGAAAATCGCCATTCTGTACTGCTTTGATCCGCTTCAAACAAAGAAAAATTTGTGAGTTTTTAAAGTGGTGGTCGGTTTGTGGCCTTGATTCCCTTAGTAGTTTGAATTCACCCCTCCGCTGTCGAAGAACTGATTTTGTCAATGTGATACCGAGGTTCCCGAATACTCTGTATCGCTTTCTAGAGACATTGTCTTTCTGACGTTTCCCCTGGTTGTTTCATACCCGGATGTCCATGGTACCGCTAATCCTTGTCCCTAAGGCAAGGCAATTTTCCTTTAAAATCAAACTTAGTTGTCTTTCACCTAGAACCAATGTTTGTCTGTAGTGCTTATCAACTTTTCCCATGAAGCAAGTCTTGCTTAAGCGACCTTTTCAGTTTCTTTGAGACACTTTGTCCGCCTTATCAAAAGAGATCACATATGGATTCCTGCCTTCGTCAATGTCGTATATGCTCCAAATTATGCTTGGTATTACGGGGAAACTGTAGCCATTTTTGCTTTGCTTTGGATGCAAGATTAGACCGAAAGGGAATCTAGAAAAAATTATGGAAAAGAATAGAAGAGCAATTGGAAATGAAAAAGGAATTGTGTCTAAATAAAAGGTGTCCCTTTCGGGGAAAGAAATAAGGAGACTTATCTGGAGATATGTGCCGACTTCAATGAATCATGACATGCATTTTGGACTGGACGCCTGATCTGTCTAAGCTGTCTAATTCACAAAATACATCATAAACGCTCATCTTGCAACTGTCTTAGTTGTGCTCATGCCGGAGCATCGAAGACCCTCATTCGTCTAGTAGCGCCCTCTATGGGTTTTCGCTAACTGACCTCTCTCATTTCTCTAATCAATGTCGCCTTACAGTGCCCATATGGGTTTTCACCGATAAGACTCTCTCTCTTTTTTTTTTTTTTTTTTTTTTTAAGATACGACACGCGGAAGGTTGGCCAATGCCCCTGGCAAGGGGACTTCAAGTATTCTCAAAGATCGATCAGAAGTTCTTAACAAGAAAAGGCAAAAGGAAACTTGAACTGAATTACAACCTTTGGAACTGTTTCTTCAGGAAAAAACTGTAAGATAAAAACAAACTTCTGCCCCAGTTTTGGAGTATTGGGAATATGGATTTTTGTTGCAATGGGACCGAACCCAGGGTAAGGCTGCCTACGTATCCTTTCGGAATAAGGTCGGACGTAGTTCAATGACTCAGAAAATTTGCTTTTTTTTTTTAACATGTTCCAAAAAGTGGAAAACAAAGGAAGAAGAGAAATACAACTTAAAAAGGGTTAACAAAAGGGTGACACTTTCTTGGACTAGCGAGCAATGGTAGCCTTCGTCATCTCGATCTAAGAAAATCATGCACGAAAGTTCCACAGTGGGTATATATCACACATAATATCTTTTGACTGCATCTGCATTAATAGTCATATCTGGTACCCGTCCTTCTTCATCTACCAAGTGCAAGGCCCCTTTTGGTAACACTTTCTTGATGATGTAGGGTCCTTTCCAGTTTGGGGCAAACTTTCCTTTAGCTT
The DNA here is from genome assembly GCF_000715075.1 of Nicotiana tabacum. Taxonomy (NCBI): domain Eukaryota; kingdom Viridiplantae; phylum Streptophyta; class Magnoliopsida; order Solanales; family Solanaceae; genus Nicotiana; species Nicotiana tabacum. The sequence continues at coordinate 38,673,621 of NC_134096.1, read as the reverse complement.
CTACTTGGTGTGGAAGAACGCATTTCAGAACGAGTTGGCCTACCTCGAAATGCCTTGGACGCACTTTCTTGTTGTAAGCGCGTGCCATTCTTTGCTGGTATAACTGGCCAAAGCACACTGCTACTAGCCGTTTTTCATCAATCAGCATTAGTTGTTCTAATCGGGTCTTTACCCATTCTGCATCTTCAATCTCCGACTCCACAATGATCCGAAGAGAGGGAATTTCGACTTCAGCCGGTATTACAGCTTTTGTCCCATATACCAACAGATAAGGAGTTGCACCAACCAATGTGCGAGCAGTCGTGCGGTATCCCAGAAGAGCAAAAGGCAACTTTTCATGCCATTGTCTCGAGCCTTGGACCATTTTCCTAAGAATCTTCTTGATGTTCTTGTTCGCCGCTTCAACGGCTCCATTGGCTTTTGGCCGGTAAGGGGTAGAATGGCGATGCATAATTTTAAATTGCTCGCATACTTCCTTCATCAAATGACTATTGAGATTGGTTGCATTGTCAGTGATAATGATATTTGGGATACCAAAGCGGCAGATGATGTTGGAATGAACAAAGTCTAACACTGCTTTCTTGGTGACTGCTTTGAAAGTGACGGCTTCCACCCACTTGGTGAAGTAATCAATTGCAACCAAAATGAATCTATGCCCATTTGAAGCCTTTGGCTCAATTGGCCCAATAACATCCATTCCCCAAGCAACGAAAGGCCAAGGAGAGGACATGGGATGCAACTCTGAAGGTGGCGAGTGAATCAGGTCACCATGAATCTGGCATTGGTGACACTTGCGAACAAAACTGAAGCAATCTCGCTCCATTGTAAGCCAATAATACCCTGCCCGCAGAATCTTCTTCGCCAAAACATATCCATTCATGTGAGGTCCGCATACCCCCGAATGTACTTCACTCATGATCCGCTCAGCTTCTGTTGTATCTACGCATCTCAACAAGTTCAAATCTGGGGTCCTTTTGTACAAAATTTCCCCACTCAGGAAGAAACCGCTGGCGAGCCTCCTTATAGTTATATTTTGATCTCCCTTAGCGTGCTCTGGGTATTCTCTCATTTTCAGGAACCGTTTTATGTCATGATACCATGGTTCACCATCTGGTTCTGTCTCAATTGTATTGCAGTAACCGTGTTGATTCCGAACTTGGATTTCTAGTGGATCGATATGGGTGTTTCCCGGATAAGGGAGCATCGAGGCTAAAGTAGCCAAAGCATCTACTAGCTCGTTGTGAAACCTGGGAATGTACCTGAACTCAATGGATTTGAATCTTTTGCTCAAATCTTGTACACATTGTCTGTATGGAATAAGCTTGATGTCTCGAGTCTCCCATTCACCTTGGGCTTGCCGGATAAGCAAGTCAGAATCTCCCATAACCAATAGTTCATGCACATCCAGATCGAGGGCCATTTTCAAACCCATGATACATGCTTCGTATTCTGCCATAATATTGGTACATAAGAACCGAAGTCGGGCTGTTGCAGGGTAATACTGTCCAATAGGTGAGATGAGGATTGCCCCGATCCCAACTCCTTTGATATTGACAGCTCCATCAAAATACATTTTCCATAGAGGGTTGTCATCTGGAACTACTTCCTCTATTGAGTTGACCTCTTCGTCTGGGAAGTATGTGGTAAGTGGCTTGTACTCATCATCAACTGGATTCTCTGCCAAATGATCGGCCAAAGCCTGTGCTTTCATTGCAGTGCGAGTGACATAGACGATGTCGAACTCTGTAAGTAGGATTTGCCATTTTGCGAGCCTGCCGGTGGGCATTGGCTTTTGAAAAATATACTTTAGAGGATCCATTCTGGATATGAGGTAAGTAGTATAGGCCAAAAGATAATGTCTCAACTTCTGAGTGACCCAAGTCAAAGCACAACATGTCCTTTCTAAAAGGGTGTACTTAACCTCATAATTTGTGAACTTCTTGCTCAAATAATATATTGCTTGTTCCTTTTTGCATGTCGCATTATGTTGCCCCAGAATGCATCCAAAAGAATTATCCATCACCGATAGATATAAAAACAAAGGCCTACCAGGTTCAGGTGGGACCAGTACAGGGGGTTTTGATAGATAATCTTTGATCCTGTCAAAAGCATTTTGGCAATCGTCTGTCCACTTGATTGCAGCATCCTTTTTCAGCAACTTAAAGATGGGCTCGCACGTGGTTGTGAGCTGAGCAATGAACCTACTGATGTAGTTCAACCTTCCGAGCAAACTCATGACCTCTTTTTTGTTCTTCGGGGGTGGTAGATCTCGAATGGACTTTATCTTAGATGGATCCAATTCGATGCCTCTCCGACTGACTATAAAATCGAGGAGTTTGCCAGATGGAACTCCAAAGGCACATTTGGCTGGATTGAGCTTAAGGTCACACCTTCGAAGCCGTTTGAAGAACTTTTTCAAATCATTCACGTGGTCAGCCTGTGTCTTTGATTTTATGATGACATCATCGACATATACTTCAATCTCTTTGTGCATCATGTCGTGAAAAATGGTGGTCATGGCCCTCATGTAAGTTGCCCCTGCATTCTTTAAATCGAATGGCATGACCCTGTAACAATAGGTACCCCATGGAGTGGTGAAAGCGGTCTTTTCTGCATCACCCTAATCCATTAGAATCTGGTGGTACCCAACATAGCAATCCACGAACGACTGTATCTCGTGCTTTGCGCAATTATCTACAAGAATATGGATGTTCAGCAAAGGAAAATTATCCTTTGACTTGCTTTGTTCAGGTCTCTGTAGTCAACACAGACTCTAGTTTTTCCATCTTTCTTTGGCACGGGCACAACATTTGCCACCCAGGTGGTGTATCGTACAGCTCTGACAACATTGGCGCTCAACTGCTTCATTATTTCCTCTTTGATTTTATCACTCATGTCCGTTTTAAATTTTCGCTGCTTCTGTTGGACTGGTGGAAAATCAGGATACGTGGGAAGTTTATGAACCACTAAATCGACGCTTAAACCAGGCATATCATCATAAGACCAGGCAAACACATCTCTATACTCAAATAAAAGTTGAATCAAGGCATCTCTGGTTTTTTGTTCAGTGTGAATGCTTATCTTTGTTTTTCTGACTTCTTCATGACCTCCGATATTAATTGGCTCAGTTTCATTGAGGTTGGGCCTAGGCTTGTTTTCAAATTGTTCCAACTCTCTTTTTATTTCATCAAAAACATTATCTTCATCATATTCGACCTCTTGATGCATTATTTCGAAATTAGACAGCCTTTTGAGATCTGGGCGTGAATTCCGCATGCATGTCATGTTATTAAAGCCGGCATTAAGAAAACTGAAATGGAAATAAAATGGCAGGAATTAGGAAAAGGAAAATATACAAAATTTAACACGAAACTGAACTGCATTTCATTGAATTTGAAAGGATAGGAGGGTTAACGTCAAAATAAAACAGTCATACTAAGATATTCAGATTACAACCCTGAAAGTAACCCAAAGTACAAAAGAAAGAAGCTGCAAAAATCAACTACCAAAACTCCTTCCTTGTGGGGAGAGGAGTTGCTTCCCAGTTATTGAGCATGGTTTCTGGGCCAATTAGTTGCATATCGACACGACTAGTGCCTTCACCCGCTTGGATCATGTTCACTTCAGAAAACATCTGCCTGAGGTCATGGCAAATTTCATCAATGTTTGCATGCGCCTCGGAATTTTGACCATATTTGAATCGTGGCTTGACAAAAGTGTAGAAAATGTGAGGGATAGGTTGCTGCAAGACCCACCCGTGCTTCTTGCAGTGCTTGGCTTTGTCTTTGTCTGCCTGTGTTGGCCTGAAGCCTAAACCAAAAGTACCCCTATTACTGAACGGAGAAATAGGGTTCTGAAATTCCTTGCAATGATGCCCCCAAACCTTTTCCTGGCTCATAAACTTGTCTCATCATAAGTGCAGCCACCATTACAGATGTGGCAGAGAGACGCGGATGTAGAATGGGTTTTCCTTCCTCAACATGATCCACAACAACCACTTCGAAAGCCTGATAGACAATGGACTCACATCCTTCCTTGGCCTCAATACATGGGATTAACGGGTCTTTATAAATGGATGACTCGTCTTCTCCGTGAACAATAATTTCTTGCCTGTTGTGCTCGAATTTGAGCATCTGATGCAAGGTGGATGGCACAACTCGGGCTGTATGGATCCATGGCCTTCCAAGAAGAAAGTTATAAGAAGTTTTCATGTCCAATACTTGGAAGACAATTTCAAAATCAGCAGGCCCAATCGTCATGGTCAGGTCGATCTCCCCAATAGTATCCCTCGCTGAGCCATCAAAATCCCGGATGAGAACATTGCTGGGTCGGATCCTGTCTGTATTGATCTTCATTCTTTGCAAGGTAGAAAGAGGGCATACATCTACACTCGAGCCTCCATCAAACATGACTCGCTTCACATAATGCCCCTCGCATTTGACAGTCAAGTGCAAAGCCCTATTGTGACCGGCTCCCTCCTCAGGAAGTTCATCATCAGTAAAGGAAATTCTGTTCACCTCAAAAAATCTATTGGCCATCTTCTCTAATTGATTCACAGTGGTATTCTCTGAGACATGTGCCTCGTTCAGGTTTTTGATTAGTACACGGGCATGCTCTCCTGAGTGTATAAGCAGAGATAACATAGAGATTTGGGCAGGAGTCTTTCTCAGCTGGTCAATTATTAAGTAATCGTGAACTTTCATCTTTTCCAAAAACTCCTCCGCCTCTTCTTCAGTGACCGGTTTCTTTATTGGCATTTGGCCTTCTTTGATTTGCTTAGCCTTCCTCAACTCTTCTGGAGAGTAACACCTTCCTGATCGAGTCAAACCTCCAATTTCCCCCACTTCTTCTATGATTTCCTTACCTTTGTAGGTTACTACAGTTTTATTGTAGTTCCAAGGGATGGTTTTCGTATTTGTTATACGGGGTTGTGTGGCAGGCTTGATTATGATCGGCTCTATTATACCCGTCGTACCGCCCTGATTCTCCTTTGTGATGGGGTGACCTCCAAGGACGTATAACTTTGGGCTTTGAGCATTGGAGCGAAACTCCAACCTCGAGTATTTTTGGAACATATAAAATTGCCCCTTCTGAGCTCTGGGCACCTTTCACAATCAACGGTGCATCTAGGCTTGGATTTACTTCCAGTTTGGTTCCCTCTTGAATCGTTACCACTGTCATTTCTGCTCGACCAACCGACTTCTATTCATGATCTCGGCCAATCATTCCCACAAAATGAACATCATTGTGTACTGGTAACGGGTTATTGGTCACATTAGGAGGGTCCTCACCATTCGTGACTACAATCAATTTTTCAACAATGAGTCTTTCTACGGCTCTTTTCAGGGTCCAACAATCATCGGTGCTATACCCCGGAGCACCTGAATGATATTCACATCTAGCGTTTGCTTGAAATCCATGTGAATCGGGATGCATATGGTGGGGAGCGATGGGTCCAATCATGCCTATCTGCTTCAACTTCTGGAACAGACTAGAGTATGATTCCGCCAATGGAGTAAATTTTTCCACTGGCCTCTGCTCTCGACCATAATCCTGCCTAGGACGAGCGTTGTAGGGTGCCCGAAAATTTTGCTGCTGAGGTCGGGGTAATCTTGGAGCTGGTGCCCGTACCTGTTGATTAGGAGGATGAGCATATGATTGAGCATTAAACACTGTATATTGTGGCGGTCCCAAAGAGTACTGAGGAATTGGCGGGGGATAGTAATGTTGAGGGTAGCTGGAGTGCCCCTGCTGAGCTTGCACATAAGGGTGCGATGCCCCTCTTTGAACTTCCCTGGATCCCGAAGTCATCATGGACCCTTCATCTCTCTTCTTTCTATTTGCCAAACTTCCCGACCCATTTTGGATAGCCTGGGTGGTGGCTTTGAGAGCAGCTTGACTTACAATTCTGCCAGTCTTGAGGCCATTTTCGACCATTTCTCCTATTTTGATTGCTTCAGCAAAAGGCCTACCCATTGCGGACATCATGTTCTGAAAGTAATCAGGCTCTTGGGCCTCCAGAAAAATAGTGATCAACTCGTGGTTATCCATGGGTGGCTTAATTCTAGCTGCTTGCTCCATCCACTTGATCGCATACTCCTAAAGCTTTCAGTTGGCTTTTTCTTTATATTGGACAGAGAATTGCGATCCGGCGCAATATCTATGTTGTATTGAAATTGTTTGACGAAGGCTTGGGCCATGTCGTCCCAGACATGCCAGTGAGAGATATCTTGGTCAATGAACCATTCGGAGGCTACCCCCACCAGACTTTCTCCAAAATAAGCCATCAGTAATTCTTCTTTTCCACCTGCACCCCTCAGCTGGTTGCAGTACCTTTTCAAATGGGCGATAGGGTCGCCGTGTCCATCATATTTCTCGAATTTTGGGGTCTTGAACCCTGGTGGCAAATGGATGTGAGGGAACGTGCATAAATCACTGAACGAAACACTTTTGTGACCCCCTAATCCTTGTATGTTCTTTATGTTCTGTTCAAGACTTTTCATTTTCCTGGCCATCTCATCCGATTCAACCGTCTTGGTAGGCCTTTCATTTTCCACTGGTGACTCGTACTGAGGAGTCTGATTATATGGAGCCGAGACCCCGAAAGCCATATTTGGTGAGTAGTATTGCCCATCATAAGCATGATATGGTGGCTCATTGATTGGCCTCGTCACAGGAGGTGGAGGCGGGATTGTGTATACCGGTGCGCCAGACACGACTAGAGGAGTGTTCCTGACCGGTGTGGCTAGAGGTCGCACATTAGAGGTACCAGGAGCAATGTGGAGGCTGTAGTTTGGCACATACCCTGGTGGTAGGATGTGGTCGCTCATTGCATGGAGCGGTGGTTGAGTAGCTGGTGATAGCATCAAGGATAAGGATAGAGTTTTGGAAGCTCCAAGGCCATTTACAAGATCTCAAGCTAAAGAGTTGGACTCTAAGATTGCTGGACTTCAATGGCAAATAAAGAAGCTTTTAATTGTAGAGGAAGAGCTCAAGCCCAAAGTAGATGAATTATCCAAGTTTTACAATTATTTGGTGATCCAAATTGAAGTCCAAGAGGAGGAAGATTGGGCCACCAAATCAGCCCTTGAAGTCCACCAAAGGGGCTCAAAATGAGCTTAAAAGAGGTCCAAAAGGGGGTGTTTCAAAGGGAGCCCAATTGGAGTCCAAATCAATGGCCCAAACTAGTAGTTTTAAGGTCCAAATCTGCCCCAAAGGGATTTGGCCGCCCCCCACCTAATTGTAATGACTTTTCTTACTCCTTAGCAATCACCCTACCTAATTGTAATGACTTTTTATGCCTTAGCAACCACCCTACCTAATTTTAAAGACTTTTTGTGCCTTAGTACTCCTATAAATAAGGAGTTCTTCTCATTCATTGAGGGACTTTATTATTTGATTAAGTATATCATACTTTGAGAGTACGTTTTGAACCTTTGTTACTTGTGCTTTGAGATTTATCTTTCAACCTTTACTAGTTCATAGTTCAAGGTAGTAAGATTACTTCTCTATTGTGATATCTTTGATTTCTTTGTGGTATTCTTAGAAGGCGATTAATACTAGTTATTAATTGTTGTCTCAAGTTACTCGTAAAGCGGTCAAGATCCGAATCTATTGTTTTGATTTGCTTTTAAGTAAAGGCGTTTGATTTCTTCAATAAATCAAGACGTTGTTGCTTTGATCTTGTCAAGGCTATAGAACTTGCGTTCTTGGAAGTTCTTGGAATTCTTTCCTTGAATTTTCCCATATCCTTTATTTTCTGCCATTTAGTTCTAGTTGCTCAATTCCTTATTGTTATTGCTTCCGCATTTACTTTTCAAATTCTTACTCTAGTTTGGATTCCCGACCTTGTCGTTATCAAGTGGTATCAGAGCGGTTCTATCAAGGTTTCGTTCTTGATAATTCTGGGGATTTCTTGAATACTAAGAGCAAAAAAAATAAAGGTTAAAAAAAAAAACAGAAACAGAAAAAAACGAAAATCAATTTTAAAAAAAAATTGCTTGCTCTCTAGGAACTTTCTTTTGTATCTAATTTGTTTCCAAAAACTATCAAAGGAAACAAGAAGAGGGGATTCCAGATTTCAAAGATAAGACAAAAATTCAATTTTTCTTACTCTTTCTAATCTAAATATATAATCATTTCCTTTTTGTTCGTGTCTTGTTTCAACCGAGCCTAATAGTTCTAGGATTTGGTTCTTCTTTCATTTGTTCCCCAGAAATTTATATTTTACTACTAAGAACTTTATACGAGTTGGGTTTAACTATAAATCTACAAAGTATTTCGTTCAAAGGTTATTTCGAGAGAGAAAAAAAAAAGGCAAAGTGTGTGTGAGAACAATTGAGAAAAAAATTAATTTGTATGATACAGTTTAATTATTTAAGATGTCACGTACAGGTAGTGATGATGAACAAAGGGTTCTTCAAGAAGCCGAAATCAAAGCAAGAAATGATTTTACCTTGCAAGCTATGCATCAACAATTCGAAAGGTGGAATTTGCAACTCCAAGAGATGAGAGACACCATTGCTGAGCAAAATGATACAATAGCTGAACTTAGAAGGGAAAATAATGTTAGGCCCCAAGCTAGGAGAAATGTACCCCTTGCTCCCATTGTAAATCAAGAAAACCCAATAGATGATTTTAATGATATCGATTTTGATAGGGTGGGAAGAGATAGGAGGGGACAAAGAGGTAGAGTAGAAGATGATAATATAAGCAGTATAAAGATGAAGATGCCATCTTTCAAGGGAACAAGGGATCCAGACTTGTACCTTGATTGGGAGAGAAAGGTTGAAGCCATATTTGACTGTCACAACTACTCTGAGGGTAAGAAGGTTAAACTTGCTATTGTTGAGTTTTCTGACTATGCTGCTATTTGGTGGAAAAAGCTTACTAGGGACAGATTGCAAGAAGGACAAGCACCAATTGCTACTTGGGCTGAGATGAAGAGGGTGATGAGAAAGAGATTCATACCATCACACTTTCAAAGAGAGCTACAACAACTCCTTCAAACATTGAAGCAAGGGTCCATGTCTGTGGATGAGTACTTTAAGGCTATGGATATGGCTATGATCCAAGCTAATTGTATGGAGGAAGAAGAGGCTACAATGGCTAGGTTTTTAAATGGTTTAAATAAGGAAATAGCTGATGTAGTAGAATTACAACAATATGTAACAATAGATGAGTTAGTTGATTTGTCTGTAAAGGTAGAAAATCAAAATAAAAGAAAGCAAGCTAGCTCATGGAAAGGTCGGTCAAACACCATCTCCAAGAAGCCATGGTCGAATCAAGAGATGAAGAGTTCTTCTAGACCTCAAGAAGACAAGGATAAAGGTAAATTTGAGAACAAAGAGGGAGGTAAAATCTTTAACCCTAAACCTTTTACACCTTCTAGTTCTATTCAGTGTCATAAATGTAAAGGAAGGGGACATATGATGCATGAATGTCCAAGTAGAAGAAACATAATTCTTAGAGAAGATGGAGGATATGAGAGTGAAAAAAGTGAGGGAGAAGAAGAGGGAGATGTGAGTAATGATGATGATATAGAACTACCTAATGATGGCATGATTGGGGTAGTTAGGAGGATTATGACTATCAATTTGGGAAGCAATAGTGAAGAACAAAGGGAGAATATATTCCATACTAGGTGTGGGATAAAGGGGAAAACTTGTTCTATGATCATTGATAGTGGTAGTTGTGCTAATGTGGTGAGTTCATACTTTGTGGAAAAATTGGGACTTGCATGCATGAAACACCCTACTCCCTATAGACTCCAATGGTTAAATGATAGTGGTGAACTAAAGGTAAACAAACAATGCATGATTTCATTCAATGTTGGTAGATATGAGGATGATATTCTTTGTGACATAGTCCCTATGCAAGCTTGTCATATCTTACTGGGTCGTCCTTGGCAGTATGATAGGAATGTTTTTCATGATGGAAGGAAGAATAGATATTCTCTTGAGCTAAATGGCAGGAAATTTACTCTTGCACCTTTATCTCCTTCTCAAGTGTTTGAAGATCAAAAGAGATTAAGGGAAACAATGGGAAAACCAAGGGGAGGGATAAAAAGTGAGCTTGAGGAAAAAGAAAAGAAAGGAGGCCAAGAGTTGGAAAAAAAGAGAGATGGCCGAGAGAAAGAGAGAGAGGGCAACAATTTGAGAGAAGAGATAAAAAGAGGCTTGAATGAAAAAATAGAAAGTCTTGGTGAGAGGAAAGAGGCTAAGGAAATAAAAAAACAGAGTTTTTATATAAAAGCCAAAGAGTGTTTAAATGCAAGAAAAGAGGGGTTGCCCATAATACTACTTACTTACAAAGAAGTTTTGATTAATTCTGAGTTACTAACTTCTTCTTTGCCAAGTAGTATTTCTTCTCTTTTGCAGGATTTTGAAGATGTCTTTCCTGAAGATATTCCTAATGGATTGCCACCTTTACGTGGCATTGAGCATCAAATTGATTTCGTGCCTGGATCACAAATCCCAAATAGGCCTGCTTATAGGAGTAATCCAGAAGAGACAAAAGAGCTTCAAAGGCAAGTTGAGGAGCTGCTTGAGAAAGGCTTTGTGAGAGAGAGCATGAGCCCTTGCTCTGTTCCCGTCCTATTGGTACCCAAAAAGGATGGAACTTGGAGGATGTGCGTGGATTGTAGAGCAATCAACAAGATAACGGTAAAGTATCGCCATCCTATTCCTCGTCTTGATGACATGTTGGATCAATTACATGGATCCAAAATCTTTTCTAAAATTGATCTAAAAAGTGGTTACCATCAGATTCGAATGAATCCTGGAGATGAATGGAAAACTGCTTTTAAGACCAAATATGGGCTTTATGAGTGGTTAGTTATGCCTTTTGGCTTGACTAATGCACCTAGCACTTTCATGAGATTAATGAATCATATCTTTAAGGATTTTCATGGAAAATTTGTTGTGGTGTACTTCGATGATATCTTGATCTTTTCTAACACTTTAGAAGAGCATGTAGAACACCTAAAACAAGTTTTTGAAGTTCTTAGAAATCAACTCTTATTTGCTAATCTTAAAAAGTGTACTTTTTGTGTGGATCGTGTGATTTTCTTAGGTTTTGTGGTTAGTTCTAAAGGAGTTGAGGTTGATGAAGAGAAAATCAAAGCAATAAAAGAATGGCCAAAACCTAAGAGTGTAACTGAAGTTAGGAGTTTTCATGGACTTGCTAGTTTTTATAGGAGGTTTGTGAGAGACTTTAGCACCATTGCTTCTCCTTTAACTGAAGTTATTAAAAAGGATAAGATTTTTACATGGGGGAAAGAACAAGATGATGCTTTTAACTTGTTGAAAGAAAAGTTATGTTCTGCTCCATTGTTACAATTGCCTGATTTTTCTAAATCTTTTGAAATTGAATGTGATGCTTCTGGCAAAGGAATAGGTGCTGTTTTAATGCAAGATTCTAAACCTATTGCCTACTTTAGTGAGAAGTTGAGTGGAGCCACATTGAACTATTCCACTTATGACAAAGAGCTATATGCTTTGGTAAGGGCTTTAGCCACATGGCAACATTACTTGTGGCCAAGAGAGTTTGTCATTAAAACTGACCATGAATCCTTGAAATACTTGAAGAGTCAAGGTAAACTTAGTAGAAGGCATGCTAAGTGGGTTGAATTCATTGAAACTTTTCCTTATGTAATTTCTTACAAACAAGGGAAAGAGAATGTTGTTGCGGATGCACTTTCAAGAAGGTATGTCTTAGTTTCTATCCTGACTTCTAAATTGATGGGTTTTGATCAAATCAAGGGACTTTATGCTAATGATGTTGATTTTGGCAAGATTTTTGCAGATTGTAAGATGGGTCCTTTTGAGAGGTTTAACCTCCAAGATGGGTTTCTCTTTAAGGAAAATAAGTTGTGTATCCCTAATTGCTCTTTACGTGAAGTATTTGTAAGGGAAGCACATTGTGGAGGGCTTATGGGTCACTTTGGAGTCCCAAAGACGCTAGACATACTTGCTGAAAATTTCTTTTGGCCTGGAATGAGAAAAGATGTTGAAAGAATGTGTGCACAGTGTTTGGAATGTAAACAAGCTAAATCTAAAGTGTTACCACATGGTCTTTACACGCCACTACCTGTTCCTACTTCACCTTGGATTGATATTTCTATGGATTTTGTGTTAGGTTTGCCTAGAACAAGGTATGGTAAGGATAGTATATATGTTGTGGTAGATAGGTTCTCCAAAATGGCTCGTTTTATTCCTTGTTTAAAGACTAATGATGCTTCACATGTTGCTGATCTTTTTGTAAAAGAAGTTGTCAAATTGCATGGTATACCTAGAACTATTGTTAGTGATAGGGATGCTAAGTTTTTGAGCCACTTTTGGCGTGTATTTTGGGGGAAGTTAGGCACTAAATTGTTGTTTTCTACTTCTTGTCACCCACAAACTGATGGGCAAACTGAAGTAGTTAATAGAACCTTAGGAAACATGTTGAGGGCTGTTTTGAAAGGTAAATTAACTTCTTGGGAGGCTCACTTACCTATGATTGAATTTGCTTACAATAGAACAATCCATTCTTCTACAGGTATGTCTCCTTTTGAGGTTGTTTATGGTTTTAATCCCTTCACTCCCCTTGATTTATTACCATTACCTACTAATGATATTGTTAATCTTGATGGTAGGACAAAGGCTGAGATGATGAAAAATATTCATGAACAAACAAGGCTTGCAATTGAGAAGAAAAATGAGCAAACTGCTTTGAGAAAGAATAAGGGTCGAAAACAAGTAATTTTTAAACCTGGAGATTTAGTTTGGGTTCACTTTAGAAAGGAGAGATTTCCCTCCAAAAGGAAGTCAAAGTTGCACCCTAGAGGAGATGGCCCATTTCAAGTCCTTGAAAGGATTGGAGACAATGCTTACAAGCTGGACCTACCTGGTGAGTTCCAAGTAAGTGCTACATTCAATGTTGCTGACTTGTCTTTGTTTGATGTAGGATCGAATTCGGGGACGAATTCTTTTCAAGAAGAGGGGAATGATAGCATCAAGGATAAGGATAGAGTTTTGGAAGCTCCAAGGCCATTTACAAGATCTCAAGCTAAAGAGTTGGACTCTAAGATTGCTGGACTTCAATGGCAAATAAAGAAGCTTTTAATTGTAGAGGAAGAGCTCAAGCCCAAAGTAGATGAATTATCCAAGTTTTACAATTATTTGGTGATCCAAATTGAAGTCCAAGAGGAGGAAGATTGGGCCACCAAATCAGCCTTTGAAGTCCACCAAAGGGGCTCAAAATGAGCTTAAAAGAGGTCCAAAAGGGGGTATTTCAAAGGGAGCCCAATTGGAGTCCAAATCAATGGCCCAAACTAGTAGTTTTAAGGTCCAAATCTGCCCCAAAGGGATTTGGCCGCCCCCCACCTAATTGTAATGACTTTTCTTTCTCCTTAGTAATCACCCTACCTAATTGTAATGACTTTTTATGCCTTAGCAACCACCCTACCTAATTTTAAAGACTTTTTGTGCCTTAGTACTCCTATAAATAAGGAGTTCTCATTCATTGAGGGACTTCATTATTTGATTAAGTATATCATACTTTGAGAGTTCTTTTTGAACCTTTGTTACTTGTGCTTTGAGATTTATCTTTCAACCTTTACTAGTTCATAGTTCAAGGTAGTAAGATTACTTCTCTATTGTGATATCTTTGATTTCTTTGTGGTATTCTTAGAAGGCGATTAATACTAGTTATTAATTGTTGTCTCAAGTTACTCGTAAAGTGGTCAAGATCCGAATCTATTGTTTTGATTTGCTTTTAAGTAAAGGCGTTTGATTTCTTCAATAAATCAAGACGTTGTTGCTTTGATCTTGTCAAGGCTATAGAACTTGCGTTCTTGGAAGTTCTTGGAATTCTTTCCTTGAATTTTCCCATATCCTTTATTTTCTGCCATTTAGTTCTAGTTGCTCAATTCCTTATTGTTATTGCTTCCGCATTTACTTTTCAAATTCTTACTCTAGTTTGGATTCCCGACCTTGTCGTTATCACCCGAGTGGCACGAGTGAATGTTCCCTCTGAGGGACCACGGGGTGGAGGCTGACCAGACACCCAAGCTTGATATACATCAGACAATTGCTGTCTCAATTTTCTTATTTCCTCTGACTCTTGTTCAACTGATTGACCCTGGGGGTCATCACTGATCAGCTCGATCTCATCATCGTTGGTCATTACTACTGCTCCCTTAGATCTAGTGAAGTAATGGTGTGTTGCCAGTTTCACCACAAACCAACCACCTTACGCTAAACTTGTAAGAGACAGCAAACGTGTTAGGGTTAAGCATTTTATAGATATGAAATCACACATAATGTGCCATGCTCCTATCATTGTCACTATTTCTAACATGCTTTTGGAGGCTTCATGTTTCATTCTGACTTATGGGCTAGCTTCTTATTGACGCTCTTATTATTTATTTATTTTTATTTTATTTTATTTTTATTTTTTATTTATATATATATATTTTCACTCACGCCTCATTTTGATCCCTCATCATTGAAAAATATTTTGATCGAACTTTTTGTGGGTTGCCTACGTATCATGTCGCCGCATGAATCAGATCATTACGTAGTTCAGGAGAGACAAAATAACAATTTTCTTCTTTTTTTTTTCTTTTTCAAAATAACTCTAAAGACATAAATATGACTGAAAATGCGACAAATATAAAATTAAAAATACAACAAATGCAAAATGAAACTAAAAACTAATTGACTGCACTAAAACTTTAATCTTCATTGGCATTCTTTCTTAAACTGATATCATCAATGATCTGCATCCCTTGGCCTCCACTCTCCCCCCAACATCTCATACAAATTCTGAAACACTCCCGGCAATTGTGGAACGAGGGCACGTTCCTGTTGACCAACTTGCTCATTGTTTAGATGACGATGATCATCATGGATATATGCTGCTTTCTCTGCCAATTGAAGTACTTACTCTCTAGCTTGCCCCATATTCATGTGACAATTCTGCAACCATATCTGGGTAGTGTTGAGGGCGTTACCCATATCAGTCTCGCGTCCCTCATATTCTTCAATCCGGCGGTTTAGCACAGCTCTCTCAATCATCCACTGACGCCGCTCTACCTCAAAATCTGCATGTTGATGACTTTTCGTTTCTTCCAATTGTGCAAGAAACTGACCCTTTGAACGTATCGAATGGGCCCTTTCCCTTGCAAACTGCTCTCTCTATTGATCAAACTCTAATTGTTGTTGGTGCGCATCCTCTTTAATGATACTCAAGTCTTCTTGCAGCTTACGCATTTCAGCATATTTCTTTGCCTCAACTCTTCTAACTAAACCAATAGTGCTTGCCAATTCTTCTTCTAAGCGGGCCGCCTCATTTTTAGCATGCTTTAGATCTTTATCCATGCCCCGTAAGGCCGATTGATAATCTTTCTCAACATTTAAACGAATCTGAGCGACTCTGGCTTGCATTTGGGCTTGTTGTTTAGATATGGTCATCCGGGAATGCTCCAATTCCTCTTTTAACCTTTCTATAGCTCTTTGATCATTTCTCCTCCTGTTGGATCCTTCAATCCTATCTCTAAGAAACTAAGGGTTATGAAACCAGGTAATATATTCAGGGATCACCTCTCCACGATCGCGGTCTTCTACCATATCATTCAACTCCGAGACTTTACTTGCATACCAAATTTTCATACTTTCTTCTTTGTCATGAGGTTGATCTTTACCAAAATCATAACAGAACTTGCTCATATCTTGTGTTGGTGGCACCTCCTGTAGTCGTGCAAATTGGCGCATTACCCGAAGTGGAGCATAAGACTGAACACCATCCAATCCTATGAGTACCAAATAAGAGTGGTATGTAGACTCACAAATGACCTCTTTGGAGGAGAACCAATCGTAGTTCCAAGTGATCCGTTTGGCAGACAGAGTAAGAAGTAGTTCTTTCCAGGCGCCAATCCCCTCTGGTAAGTCACATTTATCAATCCTTTTCTGGTGATCGTAAGTATGATTGGGCCATAGCTCACTAAAATTAGTGATCGTATGATGACGATAGAAATGCTCCAAAAACCATATCTGTAACAAAATGTTGCAACCATAGAAGTTTCTTGCGCCCATTTTACATCTAGTTAAAGCACCAAAAATGCAATAAAGAATCATAGGAACCAAAGTATAATCACTCCCTTCTGAGGTCAAAGCCTCAACTACACCTGCCAAACGGATGTCAATGCGTCCCTCTCTTTCCGGGAAAACTACACGCCCCAAAAAAGTGACCATAAATGCAAACCTTCTATGTATCTTCCAGGTTTCCTTATCTTCCTTCAATTTCAATTTTTCCACATTCCTTTCGAATTGCATTCTAGGCCATACAACTGAAACAAAAGGCCCAACTTAACTCATTTGACTCCTAGACCTTCGTATTGTCCGTAATTTATGTTCAAAAGCTTCAGAAACCTACCCTCATTCATATTTTTTGGTACTATGGGCCTTTGGCGGCGAAGGTTGCGGCCCCACCCCTGGAAATGGGAGATTTCCTCCAAGGTCGGAGTCATTTCACAGTCGGTAAAACGGAACACATTATTTTCAGGATCCCAATGCGGAATCAAAGCTTCAATCACATCCCTCCTGGGCTTTATCGTAATCATGTGAACCAAATGTCCCAAGTATTTCTTTATCTGGTTCCGCTCATATTCCTTAAAGTCTCTCCACCAATCCCATAACAACTGTGGTATCTGATCGACAATCAGAAAATCTGGTATCCCTTCTGATCTGGGCCTCTTTTCAGACCTACCTCTTTCCCCACTCATGGTATACCTATCGCTGACATGGGGTTAGGATTTGATCAAACATATTATTGACACACAAAAATTCTGATTTCTCGGGTTTTGACTCCATAAAAGAATATAAAAAAAAAACTCAACTGTGGGACTATAAAAAATATTTTTGGGTTTAGTATTTTTTTTTTCTAAGGAAAGAATTTTAAACAGGGAATTAAGGAAAAGGAAAATATTTTTGAATTTTTTTTTTAAAAACAATTGGGGCCGGAACCGATGAGGTTCGCCTACGTATCTCACATCTGGTGAGAATCAGACCCGCGTAGTTCGGTGAAAATCAACTATGTTCTTTTTTTCTTCTTTTATTTTTCTTTTAATGAAAATTAATCTTCAAAAAGACTATATCATTTTTTCTCTGTTCGTTCAACTGTTTTATGCTACAAGTCGGTCGACATGCAAGCCTCCCAAATAATGCAACAAGTAGCACATAACATGACATAATGGTCTCAACCAGGCACCTGTCCTAAAACAGAACTCGGCCCATGAGTCGACTGCTGTTAAGTCAAATGCACATGATGCAAATAAAGCGCAGCCTACTAGGGGTATTTATTGTTTGTGGCTTGTTCTTATAAATTTGTAAATCCTAAAGGAGATGGTATCTAGACCTATCTTACCCGGGCGAACAACCCGAGCCGAGGAGCGTCAAGCATTACCAATAGTAGAACAACATTGGCTAGCTAACAGCTCTCCCACCTAAACATGTGTGACTAAATCCTTCACCAGAAGCTGGTAGGCTAACTGGCTTTATCTCAAGACAGAAATTTTGTGATGCTGGTAGGCAAATACAACATAACTAATTATCAGAAGACTCAGAGGGATGCGAGAGAAGATACAATTTATATGTACAATTCAACAATATCAAAACAGTAAAAACTCGACAAGTAACACATTAGACTCAAATAAATCACAATATATACAAAAATTAATAAAGCCAAATAAAGTAATGGATATAGGACAGCGTGGTAGTAGGTTGGATCAGCACAGTAATGGATATAATCGGTTCTTTGGGTACTTATGATGTGGCTAGTCTCCATAGGTGTTTTGTGGCAATGCTCTTGGGTTTTGGCGATCTGCGTGGCTGGGTTAGTTAGACAGATTCGGTTCTGATAGCTTGGTTATGTGCAAATGGGTTTCGAAGAGTTCTCAATGGTTTTTACCACGGTTCCTACAGGCGTGAGGAATATGCTGCATATTGGGATTTTCTCTGGGATGAAATCAAATAGAAGGTTTCTGACTGATCGGGTATGTATTCTTCTTGGGACTCAGAGTTTATTATGAGATTCTTGTAATCTTCACAGGATGGCATGGTAGATGCGGTGTATTGTGTGGGATTGAGATTTGTATATGCAAGGTCACGGGGTTAGTTTTTAAAGGAAGATCCTAAATTTTTAAGCACCATAGACAGTTTCAGATGACTAGGTGAATGATATTACTTTTTGGTATTGCTTGAGGAGAGTGTACATTTCAGGAGGCGCACTGTATTTTGATTTATGGATTGTCACACCCCTTTTCTACCCCCAAAAGATAAATGTTTGTTATGGATGGTGGATTAAAGAGTTTCTCTAATTTAAGTGACAAACTTGAATAGGGATTATTTTTATTTACAGAGTCGCCACTTGGAATTGATTTTTTGGGGTGTTCCAAGTCACCTTTTGTTTGAATCCCTAGTCAAAGGATGATTTGACTCTTTTATTATTGGTCTGCTAAACAAAGTCAGGGTAAGGAATTTCGTTGACCGGGGAGAAGGTGTAAGGCATTCCCCGAGTCCCGTGGTTCTAGCACGGTCGCTCAACTATTAATAATTGGCCTAATTATCTGATTTATTACATGTTTTAAAACCTTTTATGCGTTACTGCTTCTATACAACTTTTAATTATTTTAAAAAATTATGAAATTTATTTAAACAAGTCGCGGTGTCACGCACTCGTTGTCTTTGTACACATAGCAAATCACGCCACGTGAAACGTACCCGTGACTTACAACGTGTTTATTTTAATTATTTGAAGTTGTGGTCAAGTCGCGTGAACACACACTTGAGTTGGGATTTATGTATCATGACTATGCCACGAGAACCGTACTCATAGTCACAATAATTTATTAATCGCGCCTAAATCACGCTACAGATGTTTATAAGTTATTTTCCTAAAGCTAATTTAAGATTGTTGTGAAGGCCATGATATATGGAAGTAAAATGGTGGAAAAAGGATAAAATTGATTACTAAAATTATTAACACGGTTCAATACTACTAAGTTATGAGATGTGAATGCCACATATTAAATTATCAATATTCTAACATTAAATACCCAATAATCAAACCAAAGAAGCTAAAATGTCAACTAATCCTCTAAACAAAGACGATGGCCGAGAAAAGTCATAATTACATTTCAACACCATATGAAAATTAGCAAGAAATTACAACGTAAAGATATCACATGAATTCTTCTCAAATACGTACAACCCATTTATCAGCCTTGACAGAGTTAGGCCCAAAACCACACGTAGCAAGTCATATTGACCCATTTGACTTAGTGAGATTTCTTACAGCTTTCTTCTCCAAGCTTTCACAAAATAAACTAATGATAAAATAATATTTAACTCAATGACACATGCTCAAAATAGAAATACTACAAATGCAAGTGACATGGACAGAAACTGCAAATAATGAAGCAAATATCTAGAATATGAATTAGCGAATTAAGACGACAAACAAAGGCATGCTAATACAGGATATCAATTAAGTGACAGAACTTTTACTTAAACCAACAGGAGCAAAATGAAAGAATTAATTAAAGGGGGAAGGAGACCTTATGTGAAGCTTTTTAAATATGTGTATTGATATGAAACTCCAAATGTATACAGCAAAGTCGAACTCCGATTGTCAAACTCGCCCGGAGAAAACGGACAGCAACAAAACCTCGGACTGGAGCTTTCGAACCTCAAGTGACTCGAACAGCGACTTCAAACAAGGAGCCCAAACTCGCCGATAGCCTCTGTTTTGACATAGAAATAGTGGCTGTTTCGGGTGGTTTGGTGCTGGATTTTTACGGTATTTTGGAGCTGTTTTCAGCTGGGTTTGAGGTTATTTATGACCTTTTGGAGTGATTTTCGAAACTATTTTACTGCCCTTCTTGTGCTGATTTTCACACTAGATTTAAGGGGATTTAACAGGGTGTTAGGAGGTTGAGATATGGAGGAATATGGGTCAGTTTTAATGGTGTTCTTGGGTGAAGTTGTAGCTAATTTCCATGGAGAAAAACCGTTAGTTTTTTTTTTGGTTGGTCTTTAATGGTCGAAACGGGGGTTCTTCAGTTGAGAACACGCAGAAGAATGAAATCCGAAAAATGGGAGTGGGGAGGTGCTGCCCTCTTCTGAAGGTGGGGGATCTCCGTCTTCTTTAGGGAATAGGGAAGATGTGGGGGGTTGTGAGTGGGGAAGCATGGGGGGACCAAGCAAGCATGGGGGGGACAAAGCATAAAACATGGGGCAGACAAAGCATGGGGGGACAAAGCATAAAATATGGGGGACAAAAGAAAAATGGAGTGGGACACGCCTGGGAAGAAGGGAGCGGAAAATATTCAAGCACGGTAAAAAATTAAGTGCTCACATGGATACTTCATTGATGTTGTGGCACTCTCCTGGTTGATCGACTGTTGATTTCCAGATATTGCTATGTGGCACTGAAGAATTATAGAAGTATTTCTTGTGGGATGATAGTGTATGAGAGATGTATTAGACATTCAGGCGGTGGAGTTGGGATCAAATATGGTGATTCGTGTGTTCTATGGAGTTGGAGACTGGGAGTTCTTAGGAACATATTATTTCATGGTTGCGGACTGTGAAGTCGTGGCTGAAGCTAAACAGATGATAATATGTATTATGATTCAGTAATTGTGGACCTTCAGAGGATTATTTATCTATTAGTGGGTGACCAGAGTTGATTTGGGGGTCCATTGGTAGGCTCAATCAAGATGTGTATTCTACACCGAGTCGGATTGGTTGGCTCCACACGGCTATTATTGAGGGATGTGCCATTCGGTTATTGTTGAGCTTATTTGTGTTCTGATATATTCAGTGACTCTTCTATGCTACGAGGAGTTATGATTCATTGGTTGTATGCACCCATGGTGCAGTTCTATTGGGGCCGTATAGCGGAATTTGCACGAGATACGTATTTGGGTGATGCAAGATCACATGGAGCTAATGTGTATGCGATAGATTTTGTGGCAAGACTTTATAGTTACATCTGAGAGTTCATAATGACTACCCTCCTTTAAAATCTAGATCTATTGGGTTAAGCACTGCAACCAGGTATGCGAACAAATTACCTAAATTAAAAGAATTTGAGACGGTAAAATTCTTCTTAGGTGTAAATGAGACATACTTTGTTTGTAAATTAGATTGTAGGCATTTAAATGACTAAAATATTTGCTATCAAAATTATCATTAATATCCTTCTATGATCCCAACTTTATCCTAAAGGATACATACACCATAAATTTCAAGAGGACTCATAAGATGTGCATATTTCTTGACAATCTACATGTTCCGATGCTTCTCAACTTACAAATCTTGGGATATGAATCTTTTTTCTTTCAATTATTCACTTATTTCAGAATATAAATGAAAGAGGTGAACAATCTCGGACTCTCTTTGGCTTCTTGAGACCATACCCAACTATCAAGACACTTGCATTTGAAACTCGTATTCGACCAATTCATCACTTCATCCTTTTGTCATAACTTGTTCATTCAGAACCCTTGAAAATTAAGATATTCAAATGGTTCTTATGTCCACGGTAGTCTAAATACTAATCAACTTCTAACAGTTGAGAAGGTCTTGCAAATTTTTAATTTTCAATTCTTCTTATATGTGCAAGAATTCAAATGAGATTCAGCCTACCTGCTCTTTTGGAGTTTGTGGCAGTTACATAATTGGTTTCAGTGAGGAAAAGGAAAAGGAATGGACAGAGTTTACAAAGAGTTGCATTGCATGCTATTTACATATCTTTCAGTGGATCATGTGTGGGCTAGAAAGATGACGTAGTCGTTTTTATATCCCTCGACCTTTTCAATAAGGAAATTTGAAGTCTCTGTTCTGCTAAGTGTTATGTTTTATTTTTAATTATAGCATTAATTCTGATTTAAGCAAACAAAATATTTGACGTAGCTCCTAACGTCTAGCATAATCCCTGTTTCTTATTTTATTTTGTTTAAATCTTAGTTTGAATAAGTCATATCTATCTTAGAGACCTATTGTTTTAAGAGTTATAACTTATTGGGTTGCCTATTATATAGGTACGACCTGTATATTTTACTATGGACAGATAACTTGCCGAATTGAATTGATTCTACACAATCTCTCTCTCCCTCTTCCTCCTCCTTCGTGTTCATTTACCCTTTATCTCTCCCTCTCTCCTCTACTCTCCTATTTCTCTCTCTCTCTCTCTCTTTATTTCTCTTTCTTCTTGCTCTAGTATTCTTCTTTATTTCTCTCCTTTCTCTTTTTTTTCCTTGCCTTTTCCCTTCTCCATTTCATTACTACAACATTCATTTTGTCTAGCCATCAAAAGTAAAATAAAGTAAGTCTTTCACATATTAAAGTTTGAGATTGTTATCACAAACTAGTATAAAATTTATCAGTTCAGACTGGTGTAGCAGCTTATGTACATGGCTACGAGTGTCAATTCAAGTTATTTGTTTATAAGAAACAAAATTATGTCAATTTATGTTAATATTAGTTGATAAGTTTTAATGAAACACATTGGTGCTTGTGCTTGACAACAACTTGAGGGTAGGTTCATTATCCCCATCTAGCCAGTGCATATGGTAGCTTCGCAGAAGTTATTAAAATAATTTAGGACGACTTACCACCGTAACATTGAGAATCTAGAAAATATTAAATTTTGATGGTTTAGGTTCCCGATGGGGTATAAGAATTTCTGTAACTAGTGTCACTACCTATGGATGAAACTTGTTGTATCATATGAAAAGTGCTCGTAAGTGAGCAGATTGGGTTGGGTTTGTACAAGTTGAAGATGGGTTGACAGAAAATAGGTAAAAACTCAACCTGCCCATATTTAATACGGGTTAAAAATGGGTAGAGTGATGGATTATATGGATCAATCCATATATTCTGCACCTTCAGCTTTTTAGCTTAAGTAAACCTCTGTGCTGCAAAACAAAAACTATAGATTGGTCTTTTTTATAACCAAAACTTAAGTAATTCCAAACTCCACACATAATTGTAAAAATTGCTAATCCTTAAGAGAGACCAGATGTATCCTACTGATATTCATAAACTAAAACAAATAAAAAAAAGGACAAAAAATCATCTGTTTTATAGTTGTAGAATCGAGAAAAAACTGGTGTTGGACAAGAACTAGGAAAACACCTCTTTCTTTTTAGATGCATCTGCAGTCTCAAATTAAATGCTCAATAAATGAAGGAAAAGTGAAGCGAAAAATGAAGGCAAAAATAAATAATTAAAATAATTAAAAGGAAGAAATGGAAAAGGAGAATCATCCTATGAATCAAATCCACTCTTTTATTCAAAAGTTTAACCAACAAATGTCATCTAAAAACAAATTTTCAAATTCAGACCTCAACGCCCAAAACACCTTTGTGCAATATGAATTTCAACCGTTTAGATATTCTCTAATATGCAAACCTATCAGATCAAGAAGCAGAAAAAGAGATCATCAGCAATATTAATCGGATATTTAAGATTCTAATATGTAAATTAAGTTCTTCCTCAACACTATCAAAAGGACCTCAATCAGGCTCATATCACTATAAATCAACGACGCCGATTGCCTTACACCATCAGATTGCTAAACCTTATGATCTGGCAATGCATAATGAGCCACGTGTTTGCCAGTCAAATCCCCTCTCCCTTATAAATTCTGCTCACGATGAACCACTCGCCATATGAGGAGGAGCTGGTGGGGTCTCCATTACCCAAGTATATAGAGAGCATAAGAGAAGTAAAAGAATGATTTTATTTACACCTAGAATAGGGGAAATGGGTTGACCCGTTCACTCATATTTATGCGGTTTAAATGGGTTGAGCCATATTTTACTCATGTGACAAAAGTCACTCACCCACCCCATATACAATTGGGCGGGTTGTCAAAAGAATTGAAATTTTGCCAGCACTACATATGGATGAAGTTTATGATCGATGACCATGTGATTTAAGTTTGAATAGTTCCTTCAAACCAACGGAACTACAGGTCTTCAGTACTCGAGGCCTCACTTCACTTCATTTTAGCGTTGTTTGATATGATTTGAAGGCTCGAATAAGTTCGTATGGTGTTGTAGGACTTGTTGGTATATTTAGTTGAAGTCCCGGGGGCCTCAGGTGTGTTTCGGATACTCAACGGACTAGTTTTGGACTTGAAAGATAGCTAATTTCTGGTGTTTTTGTTGTAGACAATCCTTCATCGTGTTCACGAGAGAGGTCTCACGATCGCGTAGAGCTTATGGGAAAGGCAGCTGAGTTTGTTCTTCACATTCGCGACGTCGTTCCCGCGTTCGCGAAGGTATGGAACACTAAGCCTACGCGTTCGCGATGAGTGTCCCGCGTTTGCGTAGGTTCAGGCTAGTTGAGCTTCGCGTTCGCGATCAGTACATCGCGTTCGCAATGAGTATATATTTGGTCTGAAGCGGCTTGTGCTTCACGAACGCGAGGCTTTGACCGTGTTCGCGAAGAAGGATCACCTGGGCAGTACTTAAACATTTCAAAATCAAGAGTTAGTCATTTTTATCAAAACTTGAGTTTGGGAGCTCGAATTTTGACGTGAGTTTGAGGGATTTTCAGAGATATCAATTGGGTAATGATTCTTAACTTGATTTTGGTTATAACCCATTAATCTATCTTTAATTTTATCATTTAATTTTGGATTTGGGTAGAAAAGTTGAGAAGAGTTCTTAGACCAAATTTTGGGATCTTGATCGAGATTTTGGTATCAGATTTGAGTAATTTTGGTACGAGTGAACTCGTGAGTGAATGGGTGTTCATAATTGGTGACTTTTACTCGATTCCAAGACGTGGGCCCGGGGAGGCTTTTAGGGCTATTTTCCAATTTCTTGCTTTAGCTTTGATTTCGTTAATTAGATTAATTCTTATAGTTGTATTTATGGTATGTAATTGATTTTGGCTAGATTTTGGCTATTTGGAGCCGGATATTCATGGCAAGAGCATTGTTACTGATTGATTGAGCTTGCTTTGAGGTAAGTGGTTTGCCTAACCTTGTGTGGGGGAAATCCCCTTAGGAGTTGGTACTAATTTTACTATGTGAGCGCCGTGTATGCGAGGTGATGAGTGTGTATGGTCTATTTGTTGAAAAACCCAATTTTTACTAGGAATTTTCCCTGTTTCTACCTTATTTGAATATACTAGCATGCGTAGTTACCCTGTTAGCTTAGAATAACATGTCTACTGCCTTATTTGCTTAATTGAACTCTTTGCAGCATGCCTATTGAATTCATGCTTCTTTCCCGACTTGTACTTAGTTTATACTGTAGATTTCTCTTGTTGTACTTATCGTTTGTAATTGATTGCGCTGTATATTTACTTTGGGACTACGAGACGGTATCCCGAGAGATCCCCCTGCATATTTACTTTTGGGACTACGGGACGGTATCCCGGGAGATCCCCCTGTATATTTACTTTTGGGACTATGTGACGGTATCCCGGGAGATCCCCCTGCACATTTACTTTGAGACTATGAGGCGGTACCTCGGGAGTTCTCCCTGCATATTTAGTTCTGGGACTACGAGACGATATCTCGGGAGATTCTCTGTCACTTAATTTCGTGCACTGTTATGTTATTTCACTATGCTTTCCTTTGTTGAACTTTAGTCTCTTATTATACTGCTTATTCACCTGATTTTATTATTATATACTAGTGGGCCTGCTCTGATCTCGTCACTACTCGACCGAGGTTAAGCTCGAAACTTACTGGGTACCGCTGTGGTGTACTCACGCCCTTTTTTGCACATATTTTTTGTGTGCAGATCTAGGTCCCTTTTACCAGCCTCGTCCTTAGTTGCAGTTGTTGCTGTTTCGAAGAACTTCAAGGTATATCTACCCACGCCCGCAGATCCTCGGAGTCCTGCTCTATCCCCCTATGTTCATTTTTTCCTCTTTCTGTAGTAATGATGTATAGAACAGTTAAGACTTCTTAATAGCTTGTGACTTGCGGGTTTTCGGGTTTTGGGCTTTGTTTTGGTACATTTCAAAGGTGATAATTGTATATGTCGAGTAGCATTCCGTTGCTTATTAGATATTTGTTACTGTTAGTGGTTTATGATCATGTTTTTATCCCATTTCTGCAAAGTGTTAGGTTTACCTAGTCGTAGAGACTAGGTGCCGCCACGACAACTCACGAAGGGATAAATTGGGTCGTGACAAGTTGGTATCAGAGCCCTAGGTTCATAGGAGTCGTGATTCACAAGCCGATTTATTAGAGTCTCACGGATCGGTATCGAGACGTCTGTACTTATCTTCGGGAGGCTATAGAACTGTTAGGAACAAACATACTTCTTTTGATTCCTTGTCGTGCGAGTTAATAAAATTCTAAAAATTCTCTATTCTATTCTTTCTCATAGATGGTGAGGACCTGTACCGGAGTATCTGATGACCAGGCACCCGCACCCCCTACTAGATCCGCTAGAGGCCGGGGCCTGGGTAGAGTACGGCCACGTGGTACAGCCAGAGCACCCGTGCGAGATGCGACAGAGGAGCCCCCAGCAGTTCCAGCTGGAGGGCATGCACCAGAGGTTCCTATTGCTACACCAGCCCTCCAGGAGATTCTAGCCCAGTTCATGAGCATGTTCAGCACCTTATCTTAGGCTAGATTTATTACATTAGCTCCCGCCACATCTCAGGCCAGGGAAGGGGCACAGACTCCCGCAGCCCACAGTCCTGAGTAATGGGTCCAGGTTGATCAGGCCCTAGAGTTCATTCCTATGCCTCCGGTAGCCCCGGTTCAGCATGAGACTAGGACAGCCGTTTCTTAGGCGGAGCAACTCAGATTTGAGAGGTACAAGAAGTACCACCCACCTACCTTCAGTGGATTGGCTACAGATGATGCTCAGGTTTTTCTGGAGGAGTGTCATCGTATTCTCTTTACTATGGGTGTAGCGGAGACGAGTGAGGTTTCTTTTACCACTTTCCAGCTTAGAGGAGCAGCCTATCAGTGGCAGCGTGCTTATAAGTTGAGTAGTCCAGATGAGGAAGCTTCACTTGAAGGGATAAATATTACCTTAGCGTAGCTCCCGTCCCTAGTGGAGAAAGAATGTTAGGTAACCTAAAGAGCCAGTAGATGGATCAAGGGGAGCTAAAAGCAAAAGAATGGCTTGTTCGAGTTTCCAGAATAAAGTGATAGACATAAATGTTAGAGGGAAATAAGAAGAGAATTAATTAAGAATTATGAGTAAGATGTGATACATGGATGACAACGGTAGATCAAAAAAATGACAGTATTACAGAGTCTATAGTCAAGTGAAGGAAAGGACGAGAGGTGACAGGCCTTGAGACAACAAAAGAGTATAAGCCATAAAGTCATATCCTCACTTCGATAAATAAGTTCGTGACTCCATCGTGATTACCAAAAGAAAAAAAAATTGGACCCCAGAGTAATAAGAAATCAGCATGGACTGATGAACAAGATAAACTAAACCTGAACTAGGGACTGAGTAATAGTCGGCATCATGAGAATTTCAGAGATTGCGTCCCGGCGATAATAGAATGGACGACAGAAGAATACCCTTTAAAGGTCATTCAGGAAGATGCTTCCCTAAATCAAGCAAGGTGAGTAAAGTTAAGCTTAAGGGATTGTATGTGCCAGTTACACTAAGTGTCACCCTCGCGAGTGAGGAATTTTGTTATCCTTAGTACAGAAGGATTACCGCGAGGCGAGTAAGGATCATCGATGATGTGAAAAGATGCCAAAGATAATAAGGTAAAACATCTATACGTAGATCATAGTAGCACTAAATCTTAGTGCTCCCTAAAGGGGGGAATATGGTGTGATGTGGCATTAAGTCAGAATTAAGTAGTTCGAGTAACTATGGAATGGTAAAGGAAGAATGCGATAAAAATAAGAAAAGGAAGAGATTGCCCTCATTCAAATCCTACAGATATGCTATGATTCCATAATATTATACAAACACGACGTGAAGGAGAGGAGGTAAGGGTTCCTGCCTGAGATGTTATTGATAGTTAAGGAGCCAGTGCGGTACGTAAGTTAAGATAAAGGAAATGACCCATGAAAGATTACGTAGAATATTAATATGAGAATGAGCCAATGAGTAGTTAGTAGTTGATTCAAGAAGAGCCTAGTTATGGCTAGACAAGAGGATACAGACAAATCAACAGATCGTGCAAGATAAACATAGGAAATTCAGTCTCGCAGATATGACATTGTAATACTTGAGAAATATTCAGATAGGAGTCGGGGTAGTTACGGGTACCGTATGAATGTTATGGAAATAAAAGATAGTCTCACTGGGAAGACATTCAAAACTTCAGTTCAGGAGCAACTCTACAAGCACAAGGGCGTGGAAATAAGTAACTACGGATAATTATAGGTGAAGAAGAACATCAAACATTCGGTCAAGTATATGATGTAATAAGCTCGCAGCTTTACAAGAGTCAGAGCATCCTTATTAAAGTAGTACAATGAAAGACTAGCTGAGGAAATAAGGAAGAAGGCTTCAACCTAAGCACAATGACTTAAAGAGGAAATGGTCTTGTAACAACAGTGTCACTACAACATTGTATGCACCCCATAAGAAAGTGGCACCTACCGTGGCTAGTGAACGGGAAGTAAGATCAAAAGTAATATTCGAGATCATATGAGATGTATGAAAAATTTGACATATGTGGGCACTAAGGTAAGCTAAGTATGCATGCAACAAAATGGGCATAAAGACTAGGAAAAGTAATTTCTTACATTTAAAGAAAGCGGAGAAGGATCGAAAGGAATTATTCGATTAATGACCCAGGGTACGTTATGAACACACTCAAGATTTTGGAGTATTATCCATGCAGCATATATGTTAACAATCATACAACCGTAGAAGATTCCGGTTAAAAGAAAGAATTGAGCCCAGGTCAAAAACAAATGATCGAATTGTTAGAAGATTGAATCATGGATATTCCATAGCGTCCTTGAAAGGCTAAAGCAATAACTAATACCATGAGCCGCAGATCGGAAGATAGCTTAAGCCTACATAAAGGCTGATCAGAAGAAAGAGCAAACTAAAGAGTTACATCAACTAAGTAAATCAGGAGTCTGATTATTGGACCCAGAAAATTTTAGACATCGTGATTGAGAAAATTGCAGAATTACTCTTAATATCAGAGTTACAAGAGATATAATACAACAACCATATTTTATGACGGCTCTACGATAAAGCCAGTTAGAAGAATACCCACCTCGTAAGAAGTTAGTATGAAGCTCCCACCGGATTATGTATGCACCAGAGGTGCAAGTATTATAATAGAGCTTCAAGTTGCGGATGTGAATCATACCTATGTGGAAGGGGGGTCATGAGAGAGATAGAAGACGTGATGTGAGATTTTAAGGTAAGTAAGGTAAAGGTGAACAACGTACGAGACACTCAGGTGCAGAAGGTTATGAATAAGCTATACTTCAGATAGAGGGCTAGAAGTGTTGGGATTTAATATCCAGGAATAATAGTGGCATCGTTGGTGGCATATCTTCTAGCCTATGGTTTCTAAGTATCGATAGGTCTAATTAAGAGAGTAAAGAAGAGTTGGAGACGATGTGATGTCTCACTTGATGTTTCAGAATAACGTAAGGAAATCTATGGTGCAAGCAAGTTGAAGGAAGGTGGCGAATAATATAACTAGATATGTGTAGGTCGCAAGCTAAAGTATGGTAAAGCGACAAGGTCTTGGGAAGACAGGAGTAAGTATAAGAAAGGGTGAGTGAGAAGGTGACAAGAATGGATAAATCCTCAGGATTAAGCCCATGAAAATAAGAAGAGCTGATGGTTTCTCTAAGTTATACAAAGCTCAGTATAGCTTGAATGAACTCAAAGGAGTCTAAGACTAATGACATTTAGAAGAGATGGAATGCTGCCGTGGTAGTAGAATGATGGTGTAATTGTAATAGATAGAGGATGACGTTTGGGCCTTCGATTGAATTATTATTTGAAGAAAAAAAGAAGAAGAAAGGGATTTCATGAACTGTACATGATTAAAATGCCCACATAAGGTGAATCACATTGGGATGTTATGAAATACGGTTATGAAAGCATGGTATCGCCCCAGGTGGATTAGTCTAATCCTTTCAGATATTCCCCGATAAAACGTGAGCCCTAGTGATTACGTAAGAGGTTTCAAGTTATCAATAGTAGATTGTAGGTCAATATTAAGGTGAATCAACAATAGATGGATAAAGTTCCAACGTACGAGAGGAAATAAGGATTCCATCCTTTAGATGAACAGTAATAAGGAAGCATTGAAGGACTTGGATTTATACATCTATGATAAGAAGCAACGAAAGAAACCTAGAATTCGGGTAGCAGACCTCAGTAACAATAAATCAAAGTAAGAGTTATGGTAAAATATGACCTACCTAGATGCAGTAAAGTCATACAGATGAATAACCGGGTCTATGAAATTAGATATAGCAATATTCGTAAGTTCAACAAAGTATCAAGAAAAGAACTTCAATATACATATAGATGCCCAGAGAGACATCTTATCAAGCTCTGTATATGCTTACAAAGTGAGGCCTAGAGATTGGCTAAAAACGGGAGGAAAAAAAGGAGAGAAGAGTCGCATAGGCGCACATACAAGGAAAAGGTCGTACAGGCTGCGTGATAGAAGGTAGCCAGAGTTACGAGATTAGAAAAATTCCAACCATAGACCATGGTATGAGAAAGAGGCCTAAAAGGGGGAATGCCCTGGCCTTTGGATTTATTCAAAGAACAGTTGCCTAAATGGCAAGAAGAGAATTAATGTATTCGCAAGAGCTATGGGTTATGAGAATGATAAGTGCATCAGTGAACATTCAAGGATGAATGTTCCAAAAGGGGGAATGATGTTACACCCCATATTTTCGTACGTAAAATTACGCCATAAGTAAATTGATGAAAGCTCGGAAATAAGATATCACATCCTGCATTTTCGTACGTTGAAGTTTCATCGTTAGTTAATCGACGTAAAAGTAGGGAATGAGGTTATTTTGAAATTATAAGCATTATGATATTTCAAACACGTGATGAGTAAATTCGTGAAGGAGAAATGGTAAGCAAATCAAAGAAAAGGAATTTCATCAAAGTTTGACATTTTGGGATAAAATACGGCCCAAGCTAAAATACCCGGTATTTATGGACTAGTGCCATACAAAGTACCACATGGCCATAATAGTCAGATGTATAAGGTGTGTTAAAAGTAAGTAGTATTTTAAGTAATTTGAGATAATTCTTAATTATGTGAATAATTGGGTAATTATAGATTTTTAGTAGGAGATTAACTAAGTGATAAAGTTAATTAAGTAATTTGGATATGCTTGACAGGCCAAAAACGTGGCAGCCAAGAACCTTGGTTAAAATATGACTCTTAAGTCATAAAGAAATGTGGCAACCTTAGGGAATCAACTGTCTTAGTCATCTTATTTTGTGGGGCCACCTAAAAAGTTGGATAACTTTTATAATCTCATAAGAAAGTATTTCAACCAAGCTTCCATACATTAGTAACGTTAATTGTAAGAGCTTCAGCCAAGCTTCCTTACATAGTAAGTGTTAAATCATTTTCCAAAATATCCTTGCATAGCAACATTATTGCTAAGTGCTTAAGGAAAAGTTTCGGCCAAGATTTTCTTTGCATAGCAACATGATTGCTTCGAGCTTTTCATACAACTTGTTCCGTATTTTATCGCAATTAACATGTGTTAGAGGATTGTCAAGAGAATCGATCCAGGTATGTTAAGGCTATCCCTTCTTTCTTTTGGCATGATCTATACATCACGAACGAAGCGAGCAAATGCACAACTTACATAAATGACTCTATTCATAGAAGTATTAGGGGTGTCGATGTTATTGATTCCCCATGTGAATTACTATTATATCTTCTGTTCATGGGTCTCACAATAATACGTATTTGATAAAGTTTATCCGACATGCATTTTATTTTTATGGCATTCCGAGAAATCTTATTAACATATTTCTTATGCATTTCATGCATTTATGTATATACATTGACCCAAGACCAGATGGCATTATATATGCGTATATTATATGTATATAGGATATGGGAAAAGGTTACGACATTATATATGTACCACCACCTGATCAGCTGGTATACGTTGATGATTTGCCCACAGTGGCCGAGATGATATGATGGGATGCCCTTAGAGGCTTGATGATGTTATGAACGCATATACCTATGCATGGCATGACATTTATACGCATATACATGATATTATAAATATGAGATGATTCACAGAGATATTCAGATATACATGTCGAGTCTTTTACTCCATGTCTCTCTCATGTCTATTGTCTATTATTTACTGATTTTTATTCCTTATATACTCGGAACATTATTTATACTTACGTCCCTTTTGCCTGGGGACGCTGTATTTAATGCCCGCAGGTCCCGATAGACAGGTCGAGAGTCCTCCAACTAGGCTATCAGCTCAGCAAAAGATGTTGGTGCGCTCCATTTGCTCCGGAGTTGCTTGTTTGGTCAGTATAATTTAGACGTGTATTGTTTGTTATGGCAGGACCCTGTCCCGACCTTTATGATAAGTATGTACTCTTAGAGTCTTGTAGACATATGCCATGTATACGGGATACTTGTATGGCCTTATTGGCCTATATGTTAAGTATGTAATGGATCACATTGGCCTTATAGGCTCGTATGTCACAAATATGAGTTTCTATATTAGGTTGGGTCGTTCTATGTCGGGTATTTCCTCATATTTACTCTGATTATTTCATGACTCCCCTTATGGCCCACTTACCTATGATGATGTAATAAGAAATATATGTTATGTTGGTACTCGATTGAGTAAGGTACCAGGTGCCCGTCGCGGCCTATCGGTTTGGGTCGTGACAGCTTCAGTGATTTGGCCCGACATGCACCGGCCGTGGTTGCCATAGTTCGAGAGAGGGTTCAACGATTTATTGAGGGACTCCACCCCAGTATCAGGATTAGTATGGTCAGGGAGCTGGAGATGGATATTCCTTACTAGCAGGTTGTGAGTATTGATAGGAGATTGGAGGGCATGCTTGCCCGGGACCGAGGAGAGAAACGCCAAGAGGTCTCGAGAGACTGGTTCTTATTCTGGAGCTCGTGCCCCAGCCACTCGCCATGGTAGGGGTTATGTGGGTTGCCCCATTCATTCAACTCTTCCAGTTTGCTAGAGGTGTTCCAGCCCCTTCTAGGCCTCAGGAGCCTTATTATGCACCGCCAATCTCTAGTATGCCTCCTTCTTGGGGTACTTTTAGCGCCCACTCCAGTAGACCTGGACCGAGTCAGTCACAGTAGCCACGCCCTCCAAGGGGTTGTTTTGAGTGTGGCGACACCCACCATATGGTGAGGGATTGCCCCAAACTTAGGAGGGTTGCACCTCCACAGACTTCTCAGCCACCATGTATTCCACCGGGTCCTCAGGCTATGATTCCAGCACCAACTACCGCCCCACCTGCTTAGCCAACTCGAGGTGGAGGTCGGGGAGGTCAGGTCGCCCCTAGAGGGGGAGGCTAGACCAGGTATTATGCTCTTCTGGCTCGTACAGAGGCAGTTGCTTCCAACTCTGTCATTACAGGTATTGTTCCAGTCTGTCATAGAGATGTGTCGATATTATTTGAACCAGGACCTACGTATTCATATGTGTCCTCTTATTGTGCCCCATAGTTGGGCGTATCTCGGGATTCTTTGAGTTCTCCTGTTTATGTGTCTACTCTTGTGGAAGATTCTCTTATTGTGGACCGCGTGTATCGGTCGTGTTTGATTGCTCTTAGTGGTTTTGAGACCAGAGCCGACTTATTATTACTCAGCACGGTAGATTTTGATGTTATCTTGGGCATGGACTGGTTGTCGCCCCATTATACTATTCTTGATTGTCACACTAAGACCGTGACACTAGCTATGCTAGGCTTACCGCGATTAGAGTGGAGAGGTACCTTAGAGTATACTCCCCACAGAGTTATTTCATTTCTTAAGGCTCAACGAACGGTTGAGAAGGGGTGCGACGCGTATTTAGCTTATGTGAGAGATGTCAGTATTGATACCTCTACAGTTGAGTCAGTTTTAGTAGTGAGGGATTTCCCAGACATGTTTCCAGCTGATCTTTCGGGCATGCCGCCCAACAGAGATATTGTTTTCGGCATTGATTTATTGCTGGGCACTCAGCCCATCTCTATTCCTCCATACCATATGGCTCCTCCTGAGTTGAAGGAGTTTGAGGAGCAGTTGTAGGAGTTGCTTGATAAGGGCTTCATTCGGCCCAGTATGTCACCTTGGGGTGCTCCTGTCTTATTTGTGAAGAAAAAGAATAGTTCTATGCGTATGTGTATTGATTATTTCCAGTTGAACAAAGTCAAAGTGAGGAATAGGGATCCCTTGCCTCATATTGATGACCTATTTGATAAGCTACAGGGTGCCAAAGTATTTTCCAAGATTGACTTGTATTCAGGTTATCAGCAGTTGAAGATTCGGGAGCCAGATATCCCGAAGACTGCTTTCAGGACTCGGTATGGCCATTACGAGTTCCTTGTGATGTCATTTGGGCTGACCATATGCCCCATCAACCTTTATACACTTGATGCACAGTGTGTTCTAACCCTATATTGATTCTTTCGTCATCGTATTTATTGATGACATTCTAGTGTATTCCCGGACTCGGGAGGATCATGAGCAGCACCTGAGGACAGTGCTTCAGACTTTGAGAGAAAAGAAGTTGTAAGCAAAGTTTTCAAAATGTGAGTTCTGGTTAGATTCCATGGCATTCTTGGGTCATATTGTGTCGAGTGAGGGGATCAAGGTGGATCCGAAGAAGGTGGAAGTAGTGCAGAGTTGGCCCAGACCGTCCTCAGCTACGGAGATCCGGAGCTTCCTTGGTTTGGCGGGGTATTACCGTCGGTTTCTTGAGGGATTTTCTTCTATTGCAGCACCTATGACCAGGCTTACCCAAAAGATTGCTTCGTTCAGGTGGATAGAGGAGTGTGAGGAGAGCTTTCAGAAGCTCAAGACAGCTTTGACTACAGCCCCAGTATTGGTATTGCCTTCAGGTTCGGGGTCTTATATAGTGTATTGTGATATGTCGGGAGTTGGCCTCGGCGCGGTGTTGATGCAGGACCGTAGTGTAATTGCCTACGCGTCCAGACAGCTGAAGGTGCATGAAAAGAATTATCTTGTCCAGGACCTTGAGCTAGCAGCTATTGTTCATGCCTTGAAGATTTGGAGGCACTTTTTGTACGGCGTTCCTTGTGAAATCTACACTGATCAACGGAGTTAGCATCTGTTCAAGCAGAAGGATCTTAATTTGCGTCAGAGGAGGTGGTTAGAGCTGCTTAAGGATTCTGACATTACCATTTTGTACCATCCCGAGAAGGCCAATGTGGTGGCCGATGTTTTGAGTCGTCGGGCAGTGAGTTTGGGGAGTTTAGCATATCTACCATCAGTAGAGAGGCCTATGGCATTGGATGTTCATGCCTTAGCCAGCCAGTTTGTGAGATTGGATATTTCTGAGCCGAGTCGAGTATTGGCTTGTGTGATCTCTCAGTCTTCTCTTTATGATCGTATCAGGGAGCGTCAATATGTTGACCCCCATCTGCTTGTCCTTAAGGACACGGTCTAGCACGGTGATGCTAAAGAGGTCACTATTGGAGAGGATGGTGCATTGAGGTGCCGCGAAGATGTATCAGGACCTGAGGCAGCATTATTGGTGGAGGAGGATAAATAAGGACATAGTAGAGTATGTGGCTAGATGTCTAAATTGCCAGCAGGTGAAGTATGAGCATTAGTGACCGGGTGGGTTGCTTCAGAAGATAGATATTCTAGAGTGAAAATGGGAGCGGATCACTATGGACTTCATTGTTGGACTCCCACGGACTCAGTAGAAGTTTGATGTTGTTTGGGTGATTGGGGACAGGCTGACCAAGTCAGCTTATTTCATTCTTGTGATGACTACCTATTTTTCCGAGCAGCTAGCTCGAATTTACATTCGTGAGATTGTAAGACTTCATGGCGTACCGGTATCTATCATCTCTGACCGGGGCTCGCAGTTTACATCGTGGTTCTGGAGAGCCGTACAGCAGGAGTTGGGTACTCGGGTGCAGTTGAGCACAACGTTTCACCCTTAGACGGACGGGCAGTCCTAGCGCAGTATTCAGATTCTTGAGGATATGCTCCGTGCATGTGTGATGGAGTTTGGAGTTTCTTGGGATCAGTTCTTGCCACTTGCGGAGTTTGCCTACAATAACAGTTATCAGTCCAACATTCAGATGGCACCGTATGAGGCTCTGTATGGTAGGCGGTGTTGGTTTCCAGTGGGTTTGTTCGAGCCGGGCGAGGCTAGATTATTGGGTACGGACTTGGTTCAGGATGCCTTGGAGAAGGTGAAGGTGATTCAGGACAGACTTCACACAGCCCAGTCCAGACTGAAGAGCTATGCAGACCGGAAGGTTCGCGATGTTGCATTCATGTTTGAGAGCGGGTCCTGCTTTGGGTTTCGCATATGAAGGGAGTTCTGAGGTTCGGAAAGAGGGGCAAGCTGAGCCCAAGGTTTATTGGCCCCTTTGAGGTGTTGTGGCGAGTTGGGGAGGTTGCTTTTGAGCTTGCCTTACCTCCCAGCCTAGTAGGAGTTCATCTGGTATTTTATGTTTCGATACTCCGGGGGTATCACGGCGATCCATTTCATATGTTGGATTTTAGCTTAGTCCAGTTTGACAAGGATCTATCCTATGTTGACGAGCAGTGGCTATTTTGGACACATGTTCGGAAGCTGAGGTCAAAGAGCATTGCATCAATAAATGGAATTTCTTCGATTTCGTTAGCTTCGTTGTGTGATTTTGGGCTTAGGGGCGTGTCCGGATTGTATTTTGGAGGTCCGTAGCTCATTTAGGCTTGAAATGGCGAAAGTCGAATTTTTGGAATTTTGGGCTGGTAGTGGAATTTTTGATATCGGGGTCGGATTACGATTTCGAAAGTTGGAGTAGGTCCGTAGTGTTGAATATGAATTGTGTGCAGAATTTGAGGTCAATCGGACGTGGTTTGGTTGGTTTCGGTATCGATTGTCGAATTTGGAATTTTCAAGTTTGATTAAGTTTGAATTGGAGGGTGATTCGTGATTTTAGCGTTGTTTGATGTGATTTTAGGGCTCGACTAAGTTCTTATGGTGTTTTAGGACTTGTTGGTATATTTGGTTGTGAAGTCCAGGGGGCCTCGGGTGTAATCCGGATTCTCAAGGGACTAGTTTTTGGACTTGAAAGATAGCAGATTTCTGGTGTTTTTGTTGCAGACAATCCTTCATCGCATTCGCGAGAAAGGTCTCGCGATTGCGTATAGCATATAGGAAAGGTAGCTGAGTTTGTTCTTCGTGTTCGCAACGTCGTTCCCGCGTTCGCGATGAGTGTCCCGCGTTCGTGTAAGGTCAGGCTAGTTGAGCTTCGCGTTCACGACCTGTGCATTGCGTTCGCAATGAGTATATTTTTGGTCTGAAGCAGATTGTGCTTCGCGAACGTGAGGCTTTGACCGCATTCGCGAAGAAGGATCACCTGGGCAGTACTTAAACATTTCCAAAATCAAGGGTTAGCCATTTTTATCAAAACTTGAGTTTGGGAGCTCGGCTTTGGACGAGATTTTGAGGGATTTTCAGAGATATCAATTGGGTAATGATTCTTAACTTGATTTTGGTTATAACCAACTAATCTATCATTAATTGTATCATTTAATTTCAGATTTGGGGTGAAAAATTAGAAAACATTGAGAAGAGTTCTTAGACCAAATTTTGGGGTTTTGATCGAGATTTTGGTATCGAATTTGAGTAATTTTGGTATGAGTGAACTAGTGAGTGAATGGGTGTTCATAATTGCTGACTTTTACTCGATTCCGAGACGTGGGCTCAGGGAGGCTTTTAGAGCGATTTTCCAATTTCTTGCTTTAGTTTTGATTTCATTAATTACATTAATTCTTATAGTTGTATTTATGGTATACAATTGATTTTGGCTAGATTTTGGCCACTTGGAGCCAGATATTCGTAGAAAGAGCATTGTAACAGATTGATTGAGCTTGGTTTAAGGTAAGTGGCTTGCCTAACCTTGTGTGGGGGAAATCCCCTTAGGAGTTGGTACTGATTTTACTATGTGAGCGCCGCGTACGTGAGGTGAGGAGTGCGTACACGGGCTATATGTTGAAAAACCTAATTTTTACTGAGAATTTCCATGTTTCCACCTTATTTGAATATACTAGCATGCGTAGTTACCCTGTTAGCTTAGAATAACATGTCTACGTGCCTTATTTGCTTAATTGAACTCTTTGCAGCATGCCTATTGAATTCCTGCTTCTTTCCCGACTTGTACTTAGTCTAGACTGTAGATTTCTCTTGATGTACTTATCGTTTGTAATTGATTGCGCTGTATATTTACTTTAGGATTACGGGACAGTATCCAGGGAGATTCTCTTGCATATTTACTTTTGGGTCTACGGGACGGTATCCCGGGAGATCCCCCTGCATATTTACTTTTGGGACTACGGGACGGTATCCCGGGAGATCCCCTTGCACATTTACTTTGAGACTACGAGGCGGTACCTCGGGAGTTCTCCCTACATATTTACTTCTGGGACTACAAGACGATATCTCGGGAGATATTCTGTTGCTTAATTTCATGCACTGTTATGTTATTTCACTATGCTTTCCTTTGTTGAACTTTAGTCTCTTATTATACTGCTTATTCTCCTGATTTTATTATTATATACCAGTGGGCCTGGCCTAATCTCGTCACTACTCGACTAAGGTTAGGCTAGACACTTACTGGGTACCGTTGTGGTGTACTCATGCCCTTTCCTACACATATTTTCCGTGTGCAGATCCAGGTCCCTTTTACCAGCCTCGTCCTTAGTTGCAGTTGTTGCTGTTTCGGAGAACTTCAAGGTACATCTACCCATGCCCGCAGATCCTCGGAGTCCTGCTCTATCCCCCTATGTTCATTTTTTCCTCTTTCTGTAGTAATGATGTATAGAACAGTTAAGACTTCTTAATAGCTTGTGACTTGCGGGTTTTCGGGTTTTGGGCTTTGTTTTAGTATATTTCAAAGGTGATAATTGTATATGCCGAGTGGCATTCCGTTGCTTATTAGATATTTGTTATTGTTAGTGGTTTATGTTCAAGTTTTTATCTCATTTCTGCAAAGTGTTAGGCTTACCTAGTCGTAGAGATTAGGTGCCGTCACGACAACTCACAGAGGGATAAATTGGGTCGTGACAGAAACTACCAGCTCAATTTTCATCCCTTGATTGGTTGCACATAAAATGGTTTAACAAAGAATCTCTACATGAAAGATGTTTCTCAAACAATTTCTAGGGTTTGGTCTACAAAATGACATCATATTAGATATATGCCGAGTGGCATTCCGTTGCTTATTAGATATTTGTTATTGTTAGTGGTTTATGTTCAAGTTTTTATCTCATTTCTGCAAAGTGTTAGGCTTACCTAGTCGTAGAGATTAGGTGCCGTCACGACAACTCACAGAGGGATAAATTGGGTCGTGACAGAAACTACCAGCTCAATTTTCATCCCTTGATTGGTTGCACATAAAATGGTTTAACAAAGAATCTCTACATGAAAGATGTTTCTCAAACAATTTCTAGGGTTTGGTCTACAAAATGACATCATATTTCGAAATGTGCAACCATTGTTTTTTTTCAGATTGGAATGGAAAAAAGAAATGAAGAGCACACAAATCCAACTGCCCATAAAAGCTTTCACTTTTACCAGCACTACAGTATGTCAGCATCACTACTTAAAATAGCATCTCATGATATATCACATCGAGTGTTATTCAAACTTACCTAATATGATCATCAAATGTAAAATATTAATAACGGGAGAAAGAACTTTTAACAATTCTACGGTATAAAATGCAATTGTAAAACAGTAAAATTTTGAGGCTCGGGACGCCAAAGAACGATCGAATGTATAGGTTCAACTGCTTATGATTTCAAGCATAAAAAATGTGACAAGATGAGCTGAAACTAAAAAAACGAGGCTCAAGCCAGTATTATCAATAAGGTTTTTAATTCTCTGCTTATTACTCAAGAAAGGACCCAACAATAAAACAGAAAACAAGTATAATGGCTAAAAAATAACTTCTAAAACAACAAACAGCAAAATATAGTTTATATTATACATTTACATTAAGTTTACATCCAGTGACCCGGCAAAATTTGAATTATATATAAAGACGAGACCTTAGACACTAGTTAGCAACAAAAAGGAGCAGTGAGTTGGTGGAATATTAAAACTAGTGTTACATCTCGTGTTTTAGTACGTAAAAGTTTCGTCGTAAGTTAATCGACGTAGACTCGGGGATGAGATTATCTTGAGGTTATAAGCATTTATGCTATTTATAACAAGCGATAAGTAAGTGCCGTGAAGGATAAAGGGGAAACGAATCAAAGAAAATAAGTTTCGTTGAAGGTTGTCGATTTGGATAAAATACGGTCCGAGCTTCAATACCCCGCATTTATGGACTAATTCCATACAAGGTGCCATGACCTCGATAGTAGGGTACGTAAAGTATATTAAAAACGAGTAGTATTTTAAGTAATTTGAGATAATTCTTAATTATGTGGATTATTGGTTAATAGGGAAATTAACAAGTTAATGATGATTATGCTGGTAATTGATTGATTATTGGATAATTAATTAAAGAGTGGGATAAAATTTAACTCCCCCCCCCCCCCAAACATGGAAATCACCCCTTCCATTTAAATGACTAAGTATTAAAGATTGCAAGGTGTCACAGTTTGAGAAAAAAGTGTGACACCAAATTTAATTATGTGGGGCCACTTAAGAATAACAATCCATACATTTTAACTTTATTTCTCTTAAAAGTTTCTGTTAAGAATAACAATCATAATATCTTCAAATTTCAACAAAACTTTCCATACATTTTAACGTCACTTTTCTAAGAGCTTAATTCAAGCTTCTCATTTCATAGTTACTTAAGGAAAGGTTTCGGCCAAGATAGTCTTTGCATAAGCAACGAGTTTTTCATACAACTTGTTCCATATTTTGTCGCAATTAACGTGTGTTAGAGGAGTGTCAAGAGAATCGACTAAAGTATGTTAAGGCTATCCCGTCTTTCTCTTTGGCATGATCTATATGATACAAACGAAATGAGAAAATGTACAACTTCCATAAATTACTCTATTCGTAGAAATGCTATATATGTGTATATTCTTATTTTCCCATAAGTCTTATTATACTATCGTCTGTTCATGGGTCTCAGAAAATACGTAAGTTGATAAAGTCTATTTCATGATATTAATCAGAAGCATAATGGTCTTACGACACTTCGAAAGATTTTATTGACGTACTTATCACGCATGGCATTCATTAACATTGACCCATGACTAGATGACGTTATATACGCGTATATATGTATAATATATATATATATGGGATATGGAAAAATGTTACGGCATTATATACGCACCACCACCTGATCAGTTGGTATATGTTGATGATTTTGCCCACAGTAGCCGAGATGATATGATGGGATGCCCTCAGAGGCTTGATGATATTATGTACACCTATACCTATGCATGACACGACATTTATACTCACGTGCATGACATTATAAATATTTCAGGATTACAAAGTTATTCAGACTTACAAGTGGATTACTTTATTCCATGTTTCATCTATGTCTTTTATGTAGTGATTTTTATGCCTTACATGCTCTGTACATTATTTGTACTGACGCCCTATTTCCCGGGGCCTGCGTTTCATGCCCGCAAGTAAAGGTAGACAAGCTGACGGTCCCCCTTCTTAGGATTCTTGATCAGAGAGAGTTGGCGTGCTCCATTTGGTCCGGAGCTGCTTTTGATTTTGGTATGATATGCTTGTATACATGTATGGGCATGACGTGGCCCAATCCCATCCTTGTACAGTTGTATATTCTATTAGAGGTCTGTAGATACTATGTATAGTTGGATAGTATGTGGCCTTGCCGGCTTCCAGTTTTGGATATGTAGTTGTCTATAGCAGCCTTGTCGGCTCGCCCCACGTATTCCACACGTATATGTACATATGCCTTTTGGGCAGGTTTCCTTCATGTATGTTATTCTCGTAATTCAGCAGATGTTATTCAGGTTTATATCTTAGGCGAATGCTTAAGGGTGTTCGACAGGTAGGACTCGGACACCTGTCGCGGCCCATCGGTTTGGGTCGTGACAACTAGACCCAACAAATATAAAATCTTGAGATATTTAAGCAAGTGGCGTATTGCCCTTTGTTTGGAAACTTACCTCAAGTGTGTAGGATGAAAGCAGAGAAGATACATAGAGAAGGGGAGGAGGAGCTTTGCCTTCGCGGCCGAATAAAATAGACCCTTCGTTTGGAAAACTAGCTAATTAGGACAATTTCAATTTTTCCCTAGTGTATGAGACTAGGTTTAAGTTGATCTTTTATGAGTATATTAACCTTGAATACTAATATCCTGTAAATTTTAAAATGGGATACTTTTTGGTCCACGACTGATAAAAAAACGTTAACTTAAACTGAAAAGAGCCAATCCGTAACAGAAAATGGAATTCCCAAACAAAAAAATCCACCCCCCTTTACCTTTCGCTATCAGATTTTGGGTTACTAAGTAATAAATTTCTTAACTTTTCAAAATCCAGCACGTATTTGGACAGTAGCGAAGAGGCGGTATAATGGGTCTCCGGTGAAGATTGGCGATATAACAATGTACTAATTTTCTCTCCCATTTAATTTTCATGACACCGTTACTGTAATTTTGCTGGGTTTAACGGAATTTTAATGTCAAAGCAATCTGTGCAACTGCTTTGACCATAAGTTCTGAAGGTGCGTGCGTCTCTAATATTTTCATCAGTTTTAACTCCATATATAGTTAATGTCTTTTTTAAATAAATAAATTGGGGTATTTTGTCTTAAATGTGACAAAATATAGATCAATTTTTGAATTGTGACTTTTATTCAAATAGCTTTTGTTAAAGTGGTTGTTTGTAAATTTATCCATTTCCCTCTACCAATCAGCTCAGCGTGAATCTGATTACTTAGGTTAGTAAGTTCCAAATACGAGATGCCTAAAGTATAAAAAAGATATAATGACTTTCATTTTTTATCAAAATTCTCATGTGGAATTCAAATTGAAAGGAGCGGAGAAGAGATCAAGTAGGCATTTGGAAAATACTTGATTGAAATTAAAAAAAAAATGTATTTCAAATGAAAAAAGGAAAAAGAAGTAATTGAAATTGAAGTTGAAGTTGGAGAAGAGTATTTAGAACTTGAACTTGTATTTAGACCATAATTTCACTTAAAAGGAAAGTTAAATATCTGTGAGCAAAAATTATTAATTTAATTAAAATATTCCTCAAACAAACTTGTTAATATTTCACTAATATTTTAAATATGAAAAATTAATATCTATAAGTATTATACTGTGCATACATATATGATATATGTTTGTTGCATAATAGTATAATTTATATACACACTTAATCTTTTCGGACGATCTATTACCTCCCTATTCTTATTTTTAGTGAAACTAATACCACTCAAATGTTGATGTGGCAAAAAAAAATATATAAAAAGATGAGGCGAGTTTGAAGCCTAAAACGGATAAAATAAATTTGGACCCATCCACTTCTTTTTACTACTTTAGTATATTTTCTTATCATCTTTAATAGATGTGCCCCTCTTTTCACATTCCCACCTTCAAGATCCATTCTGCTTCT
This sequence comes from Nicotiana tabacum, assembly GCF_000715075.1. NCBI lineage: Eukaryota > Viridiplantae > Streptophyta > Magnoliopsida > Solanales > Solanaceae > Nicotiana > Nicotiana tabacum. The sequence goes on along the minus strand of NC_134096.1, from coordinate 38,629,852 downwards.
TTGCCCCCTCCCCCTTCCTCCTCCTTTTCTATCCTCTTAGCATTTCTTCGGTCGTAGATCTGCTTCTCTCATGATCAAACACTCAAATCCATAAAACTTAATTTGGATACTTATGGATAAATGCCAGAGCTCTTTCAAAATGGATTATATATATAATTGCATATTATACTTAATATTCAATCTTCAATCATCACATTCTCCAAGTGACTTCTCCGGACAACATAGGGTACAACTTATGTATTTTTCCTAATTTATATATTTGCATAAATATATGTTATATGATATGACATCTAAAGTTGTGGCCTAGTGATCAATGAAACGGGGGGAACTATTGTGTCCAACACTGCCGTTAGGCAAGCCAGCAATAAATTAACACGCTGATCGGTAGTTCATAACACATTTATATCTAATCTACAATGTAATGGATCCTCTTAAACAAGTATCATACAAATCTTGCAATATCAACGTGATTTGCTTCAATAATTCATATGAAACTGCTTAATACTATAGCAACATGAAATTTCAATTCTAAGGGAGTACGGTACAATCTTTCTCAAGAATATCATACGGACTTTTCCCTACATCGATCCCCATTATGTGTTTTTCGAAAAAGACGTGGGTTAGAGGGATTGTTAAGAGAATCGACTCAGGTATGTTAAGGCTATCCCTTCTTTCCTTTTGGCATGGCACATATGATACAAACGAAATGAGCAAATGCGCAACTTTCATAAATGACTCTATTCATAGAAGTGCTAGGGGTGCCAATGTTCTTGATTCCCCATGTGTCTTATTATTATATCTTCTGTTCATGGGTCTCCGAAAAATACGTAGTTGATAAAGTTTATCCAAAGGCATATTGATCTTATGACATTCCGAGAAATCTTATTAACGTACTTCTTATGCATTTCATTCATTTATACATGTACATTGACCCATGACCAGATGGCGTTATATACGCGTATATTATATGTATATAGGATATGAGAAAAGGTTACGGCGTTATATACGCACCACCACCTGATCAACTGGTATATGTTGATGATTTTGCCCACAGTGGCCGAGATGATATGATGGGATGCCCTCATAGGCTTGATGATGTTATGTACGCATATACCTATGCATGATATGACATTTATACGCATATGCATGACATTATAAATATTAAACGATTCACAGAGCTATTCAGACTTTAATGTTGAGTCTTTTACTCCATGTTTCTCTCATGTCTATTATTTACTGATTTTCATTCCTTACATACTCGGTACATTATTTGTACTGACGTCCCTTTTGCTTGGGGATGCTGTGTTTCATGCCCACAGGTCCCGATAGACAGGTTGAGCGTCCTCCAAGTAGGCTATCAGCTCAGCAAAAGGTGTTGGTGCGCTCCATTTGCCCCGGCCTTTATGGTATTTATCTACTCTTAGAGGCTTTTAGACAGATGTAATGTATATGGATACTTGTATGACCTTGTCGGCCTATGTTTTGAGTACATAAAGGATCGTGTCGGCCTTATAGGCTCGTATGTCATATGTATAAGCCGGTACATCATGTTGGGTCATTCTATGTCGAGTATTTCCTCATGTTTTATTCTAGTTATCTCACGACAGTCTTTTCGGCTTATTTACCTATGATAGTATGATACTAAATATACATTACGTTGGTACTTGGTTGAGTAAGGTACCGGGTATCCGTCGCGGCCCATCGAGTTGGGTCATGACAGTCGTGGTCATAACCATCATAAATAAACTCTTTGGAACCCGATTAACATAACCAAGTCATCATAACTGAATTCAAACTCAACCAAGTCACGCAGACTGCCAAGCCCACAAGTATTTCCACAAACATCTATATAGCCATATCATACCAAAGGAACCAATTATTTCTATTATCATGCTGATCCAAGCCACTGCTAAACTAACCCAACTTCTTCAAATTTCCTCTTGACTTGCCTTCAAGATAACACTTTTCTTTCCAATTCACCATGGATCTCAATCAGCACTCATCCCAGGTGACCCCAACACGAAACCACGTCGTCCTAATACACATAAACCATTTTATTCCCTATCATGTATCCGATAGTACCTCAAATCGAAATGCCCGTTTGAAGAGACATTTTGTGAATACGAAGTTTTTTCTTCCATCTCTCTAACACTGCAATGAAGAACCGATAATGATATAGAAATACCCCAAGTCTCTCTCACAATCCATTGCTAATCGCAATCCTTAGTCACACGTGAATCTGGATCCTTAGATACCGCATCTTAGTTCTCGAACCCACTAAAACCATTATTGGAGTTTTGATGGTTCCTTTAGGTCCGGATGGTAATTTTGGACTTGGACGCATGCCCGAATTTGCATTTGGATGTTTCTAGAAGGTTTCAACACTATTTGTTCGAAAGTTGGCAATTTGAAGGTTTGGAAGATTCATAAGTTTGACCGGGAGTTGACTTCGATGTTATCGAGTTCGGATTACTTCCGGGAGTTGGACTAGTTATTTTTACATCACTTGAAACTTGTGTGCAAAATTTGAGGTCATTGGGAGTTGGTGTGATATGGTTCGGCATGAGTTTTCAAAGTTGAATGTTCAAAAGTTCATTAAGTTTGATTTAAGGTGCGACTCATGGGTTGGTGTTTTTAGGTGTGATTTGAGGCCTCGTGTAGGTCCGTGTTATATTTTTGAACTTGTCGGTTTGTTCGGATGGGGTCCTAAGGTGCTCAGGTGAGTTTCGGGGAAGATTCGAATCATTTTGGAACATGTTGGTTACGCTGGTTTTTGGTTGAGACCTGGTGTGACCGCACCTGTGGAACTTAGGGGGCAAATGCGGAGCTACAGAAGCGGTAGAGGTGGCGCATAAGTGCATTTTGGGCAAGTCAGGTATGTCCGCAAATGCGGAGAAAGGGGCACATCTGCGAAATCACAGAAGCGGACGCTGAGGCAAAGAAGCGGAAAGGCTGCCTGGGTAGGAGTTCCGCAGAAGCAAAAAATGATCGCACCTGCGATATCAATGAAGCATAAATGTTCACCCAGGTGCGAGAGGCCGGGGCTTCAGTGTATTTATGCAGAAGCGGATCTTTTGTCGCAGAAGCTACGCCGCAGAAGCGCCTATTTGTCCGCATATGCGAAAATGCCTGGGCAGAATGTATATATTCTAGGATTTGTTCATTTTATCACATTTGGAGATTTGGAGCTTGGGTTTGGGCGATTTTGGAGAAGATTTTCACCATATGGATTGGGGTAAGTATTTTCTACTCAGTTTTGATTATATTCCATGATACTTTCTTCGATGTTTGGCATTCAGTATGGTTGGACTCGTAATTGAATGGGTTGTCGAACTTTATGAGTTTTGTTGAGTTCCAAGGTGCGGGCCCGGGTTGACTTTGAGTAATTAATTAAAGATTCGATCTTTATCATTTGGATTTATTTTCTATGGCATTATTTGATATTTAAGAGTTGCTTTTGGCTAGTTTCGAGCCGTTCGGAGGTTGATTTGCTTGGGATGGCATTTCTAGAGTATCAGTTGGCTTGTTTGGTATTTGATTTGGCTTGCTTGAGTAATTAATTGTAACGACCCGACCGGTCATTTCGAGAGTTATAGCCCCGTTCCCCCATTTACTGCTCCATTTGTACTTTATATCTGTTATATGACTTATCGGGTTAGTTGGTTCAGGTCCAGAGAAAATTTAGGGAGAATTGAGACACTTAGTCTCTTAATTGAAAGCTTAAGTTGGAAAAGTCGATTGGATATTGACTTATGTGTAAACGACCTCGGATTTGAATTTTGATAGCTCCGTTGGGTGATTCTGGACTTAGGAGCGTGTTCGGATTGTGATTTGGAGGTCGGGAGTCGAATTAGGCTTGAAATGGCGAAAATTAGAATTTTGGAAAGTTCGATCGGTAGTGGACTTTTTGATATCGGGGTCGGATTCCGATTTTGGAAGTTGCAATAGGTTCTTGGGGTCATTTGTGAATTATGTGCAAAAGTTTAGGCCAATCGGATGTGATTTGATAGGTTTAGACGTCATTTGTAGAATTTAAAATTTTCGAAGTTCATTAGGCTTGAATCCATGTATAATTTGTGTTTTTTATGTTGTTTTAGGTGGTTTGAGGATTCGACTAAGTTTGTATTGGGATATAAGACTTGTTGGTATGTTTGGTTGAGGTCCTGGGGGCATCGGGTCAATTTTGGGTGACTAACGGGTCAAGATTTGAAGTTGTAAAGCTGCTGAAGTTTGGACTCAACTGGTGTAATCGCACCTGCGGAAGTCTCATCGCAAGTGCGTGCCCATAGAAGCGGGAGGTAAGCCGCAGAAGAGGCCAAGGGAGTGACACAACAGAAGGTCGCATGTGCGATGGTGTTACCGTATCTGCCCGACCGTAGATGCAGCAGAAGGGCCGCAGAAGCAGATTTGGCCTTGAAGCTTGACTCCGCAGAAGCGGAGGTTTGTCTCATAGAAGCGAGTGCACTAGTGCGGAAAAATGGGGCACAGGTGCGGAGTTTTGCGCAGAAGCGAGCTTTGGGGGCGCGCCTGCGAGACCGCAGAAGCGGCCAAGTTGTCGCAGGTGCGGAAGGCCTGGGTAGAGTCTTTAAATGCAAGACTTCAAGATTTTTCACCATTTCTAACATTTTGTGCTCGGATTTTGGAGGTTTTTAAGAGGATTTTCAAGGGAATTCTTGAGGTAAGTTCCTTGTGTTCATTTTTCTTCAATAATTATGTTTCCCCACTGATTCTTTACCTAGATGGTGTGTTTTTGGGGTGTAAATTAGGGTTTTGAAGCTAGGGATTTGGAGAGTTGGTTTTGAGGATTTGAATGATCAATTGGTGTTGGATTTTGATGAATTTGGTATTGTTACACTCATGAGTGAATAGGCTTTCGGATTTTGTGATGTCAGATTTCGAGACGTGGGCTCGGAGGCCGAGTTTGGACTGATTTCGTATTTTGGCTATAATTTTGTATTTTTCTTGTGGAATTGATTCCTTTAGCCTATATTGATTGTATTGTACTACTTGTGGCAAGATTCGGGATGTTTGGAGACCGATTTGAGGGGCAAGTGCATTTTGGAGTAGAGTTTAGCCCGAATTGAGGTAAGTAACACTTTCAAACTTGGTTCTGAGGGTTCCAAACCCCGAATTATGTGTTATGTGATTGGTATTAAGGTGACGCACATGCCAAGTGACGGGCGTGCAGGCGTGCACAGTGAGAATTATGACCTGGTCGATTCCACCGCACTGTCTAGTAGTTCTATCTTGTTGATATCGGTGTTTTCATCATGTGATAAAGTAATTGAGCTGTCACTCATGCTAAATATCATGTTTAGGCTTTATGTCGATACTATTGGGACCCATAGTGGTCGTTTCTTGTTGTTGTCTTATTGATTTCATTGATATTTCGTACTCAGTCATATTCATTCATTTCGTATCATATCTCAGTCTCTATTCTTAATTATTGATACATGATATCTTTGTTTTTGGGCTAGTATCATGACATTGTGAGCCCATGAGAGAGAGACTGGAGAGATTGAGGACTGAGTGAGGCCGAAGGCCTAATTATGAGTGACATTTATGGGATCAGGCTGCACGCCGCAGCGGTTATACTGATTTATGATAGCACTTGGGCTGAAGGAGCCCCTCCGGAGTCTGCACACCCCCCAAGTGAGCGCGATTGATATTATTGAGGGATGAATCTTCCCTAGACATGGATATTGTCCGAAGCATTTTATACCTGAAGATGGATCTTCTCCACGAGCTGGATTTGCTCTACTCGGTATTGGGTGACTGATGGTCAGTGATGTATATATTCCGGGATGGATCTTCCCTGGGCCGTTTGGGCCATATACAGTACCGAGTGATTCAGCATTTGAGAGCGTGAGCATATGAGGCTATCAGTATGGTACATCACATACGACATGTGCATTGGCATGGAAGAAGTAATTGAGTTATATTCTTCATATTATTCAGATTTGATCCATTTTACTGTTTTAAGATATCTACCGAACATGAAAGCATGTCTATATTTCTGCACTGTTATTTTCTGTATTGAACTGTGCCGGTTGAGTTCGTTACTACTTTCAGTCCACAGTTTGGGCTTGTTACTTATTGAGTTGATTGTACTCACGCTACACCCTGCACCTCGTGTGCAGATCCAGGTACTTCTGATTATGGCGATTGCTGAGTGAGGAGTCGAGATCTCGGAGACTATCGAGGTAGCTACATGGTGTTCGCAGGCCTTGATTCTCCTTTATTTTCTTTATCTATATTTCAGTTCTTATTTCCTCAGACATTATAGTAGACTGTATCCTTGTATAGACGCTCATGTACTCGGTGACACCCCGATTTTTGGGAGAGATTTATATTGCGTTGTGGTTTTATTCTGGGTTTTAAATGGTTTCTCAAATATTAATTGCTTCTGTTTTATTTTCAAAGTTTCTACTTGGTGATCTGGTTGAGTAGTTGGCGTGCCTAGTTCCACGATAGGCGCCATCACGATGGTTGGTTTTGCGGTCGTGACAGTAACATATCTAAACTTGGATTTAAGGTTAAATATCCTTAGGAACTATGATAATTGAGATGGGTTGGGGTGACGCACGTGCTAGGTGACAGGCACAGGTGCGTGCACCGAGGTATTCATGATACAGGTAGTTCTTAGGCTATGATATGCCTTGTTTTGGTATCATGTTTCTTTGATATCATGTTTTCTCCATTTATGTGACTACATGAGATATTATTCATGCTAGAAATCATATCTGGGCTACTTGTTCAATTGTTCGATACATGATAGGGCTATTTTTGCCATGTCGAGCTATTTGCCTTAGCCGTAGTCATATTGTATAGTCATGATAGTTACATCCGCATGTTGTATCTCGGTCTCTATACACTTTTGATATGTTGTCTCACATGTTATTGGTGTCCTTGTACGTGACACGAGTTTAAACTGTATTTGAGACATATTGTGTTATTTCGTGTTATATGATTGGATTGCGTTTCTGTGAAATGTCTACATATTGAGACTAGAGAGGATTGTTGAGATGTGGGCCATAGAGCCGTATTGATATGGGAATTTGGATCGACTTGCACGTCATAATTATATTGATATTGAGGTGAGGCGTATGCCAGGACCCACATTGGGCTAAGTTGTACTGATTTGATGTACGGGTGATAAGATTGTGTGTACTTAATAAGTTCCTTGTGAAACTGAGTTCTTGTCACGACCCAAATCATCCCTCTGTGAGTTATCGTGATGGAACCTAGTCTCTACGACTAGGTAAGCCTAACACTTTGCAGAAATGAGATAAGAACTTGAACATAAACCACTAACAATAACAAATATCTAATAAGCAACTGAATGCCACTCGGCATATACAATTATCACCTTTGAAATGTACCAAACAATTCCCAAAACCCAGAAACCCGCAAGTCACAAGTTACTAAGAAGACTTAATTGTTCTATACATCATTTCTATAGAAAGAGGAAAAAATGAACATAGGGGGATAGAGGGGGACTCCGAGGATCTGCGGGCATGGGCACATGTACCTTGAAGTTCTCCGAAATAGCAACAACTGCAACTAAGGATGAGGATGGTAAAAGGGACCTGGATCTGCACACGAAAAAAACAAGTGCTTGAAAAGGTGTGAGTACACCGCACCGGTACCCAGTAAGTGCCGAGCTTAACCTCGGTCGAGTAGTGACGAGGTTAGGTCAGGACCACTCGTATATAATAATAAAAACAGAAGAATAAGCAGTATAATAAGAGACTAAAGTTCAACAAAGGAAAGCACAGTGAAATAACATAACATTGCACGGAATTAAGCGATAGGGGATCTCCCAAGATACCGTCTCGGAGTCCCAAAAGTAAATATGCAGGGAGAACTCCTAAGGTACAGCTTCGTAGTCTCAAAGTAAATGTGCAAGGGGATCTCTCGAGATACCATCCCGTAGTCCCAAAGGTAAATATGCAGGGGGATCTCCCGGAAAACCGTCCCGTAGTCCCAAAAGTAAATATGCAGGGGGATCTCCCGCGATACCATCCTGCAGTCCCAAAGTAAATACACAGCACAATAAATTACAAACGATAAGTACAGCAAGAGAAATCTACAGTCTAGACTAAGTACAAGTCGGAAAAGAAGAAGGAATTCAATAGGCATGCTGCAAAGAGTTCAATTAAGAAAATAAGGCACGTAGACATGTTATTCTAAGCTAACAGGGTAACTACATATGTTAGTATATTCAAATAAGATGGAAATGGGGAAATTCTCAGTAAAAATCGAGGTTTTCAACAAATAACCCGTGTACGCTTTCGTCACCTCGCGTACACGACACTCACATAGTAAAATCAGTACCAACTCCTAAGGAGATTTTCCCCACAAAAGGTTAGGCAAGCCACTTACCTCAAACCAAGCTCAATCAATCCGTAACAATGCTCCTTCCATGAATATCTGGCTCCGAATGGCCCAAATCTAGCCAAAATTAATTACATACAATAAATACAACTATAAGAATTAATCTATTAACGAAATCAAAGCTAAAGCAAGAAATTGGAAAATCGCCCTAAAAATCCTCTCCGGGTCCACGTCTCAGAATCGAGTAAAAGTCACCAATTATGAACACCCATTCACTCACGAGTTCACTCGTACCAAAATTATCCAAATCCGATGTTAAAATCCCAATCAAAACCCAAAAATCTTAGTTGAAGAACTTCTTCCCATTTTTCCCAATTTTCAACCCAAATCCGAAATTAAATGATGAAATTAATGATAGATTAATGGGATATAACCATAATCAAGTGTAGAATCATTACCCAATCGATGTCTCTGAAAATCTGCCAAAATCTCGTCCAAATCCGAGCTCCCAAACTCAGGTTTTGATAAAAATGGCCAAACCCTCGTTTTTGAAATATTTAATTCTGCCTAGTGATTCCTTAATCGCGGTCGCGGAAAGAGCCTTGCGATCGCGAAGAACAACTTTGCTTCCCTAGAAATTAAATCTACGCGAACGCGTAAAACACCACGCGAACGCGATGCTCTGGCTCTCATACTCACGCGATCGCGAACGCCCTCATGCATTTGCGATGAGCAAAGTGCGTGGCCCAACTTTGGTCCACTTAAACCTACGCGAACGCGACCTTGTCTCTGCGTTTGCGAAGCACCACCTCACTTCACTACGCGTTCGCATGCCCCTGTCCGCGAATATAAAGAAAACTTCCATCCTCTCGCCTAGCTAGCTTACGCTATCGCGTATAAGGAAACCAAAACTCAGACACCAGAAAACTTCAGCAACCTCCTAAGTCCAAAAATCGATCCGTTGGGCATCTGAAACTCACCCGAGGCCCCCGGGACCTTAACCAAACAAACCAACCAATCCTAAAATACCATACGAACTTAGTCTAGTCCTCAAACCACATCAAACAACGCAAAAATCACGAATCACCCTCCAATTCAAAACTTAATGAACTCGAAACTTCCAAATTCGACAATTGATGCCGAAACCAACCAAACCACGTCCGATTGACCTCACATTTTTCACACAAGTCATATTCAACACTACAGACCTACTCCAATTTCCGAAATTGGAATCCGACCCCGATATCAAAATTTCCACTACCGGCCCAAAACTCCAAAAATTCAACTTTGCTATTTCAAGCCTAAATGAGCTAAGGACCTCCAAAACACAATCCGAACACGACCCTGATCCCAAAATCACACAACGAAGCTAACGGAATTGACGAAATTCCATTACGGGATTGTCTTCACCAGTTCCGACTACAATGCCAATCCTAAGGCTTAAACCTCCATTTAGGGACTAAGTGTCCAAAACACTTGAAAAACCAAAATGAAACCTCCCGGCAAGTCACAATAGGAGAAATAGATACGGGGGAATCAGTTAATAGGGGATCGAGGCTCTAACTGTCAAAATGACCAGCCGGGTCAATACATCCTCCCCCTCTTAAAACAATCGTTCGTCCTCGAATGAGTATAGAGACATACCTGAAGTTGTGAAAAGACGAGGATAACGGCTGCGCATATCCTGCTCGGTCTCCCAAGTAGCCTCCTCGATGGGATGACTCCGCCACTGTACCTTTGCTGATGCAATGTTCTTTGTCCTCAACTTACGAACCTGCGTGTCCAAATTAGCCACTGGCTCCTCAAAGTAGGATAGATCCTTGTCCAACTGGACTGAGCTGAAATCCAACACATGAGACGGATCGCCGTGATACCTCCGGAGCATCAAAACATGTAATACCGGATGAACACCTGCTAGACTGGGAGGTATGGTAAGCTCATAAGCAACCTCCCCAACTCAACGCAACACCTCAAAGGTGCCAATAAACCTTGGGCTCAGCTTGCCTCTCTTTCCGAACCTCATAATGCCCTTCATAGGCGAAACCCGAAGCAGGACCCACTCTCCAACTATGAATGCAACATCGCGAACCTTCCGGTCCGCAAACCTCTTCTGTCTGGACTGGGCTATGTGAAGTCTATCCTAAATCACCTTTACCTTCTCCAAGGCATCTTGAACCAAGTCCATACCCAATAATCTGGCCTCGCCCGGCTCGAACTAACCCACTGGGGACCGACACCGCCTACCATACAAAGCCTCATACGGTGCCATCTGAATGCTGGACTGATAACTGTTATTGTAGGCAAACTCCGCAAGTGTCAAGAACTGATCCCAAGAACCTCCAAACTCCATCACACACGCACAGAGCATATCCTCAAGAATCTGAATTGTGCGCTCGGACTGCCCCTCCGTCTGAGGGTGAAAAGTTATGCTCAACTCCACCCGAGTACCCAACTCTTCATGTGCGGCTCTCCAGAACCACGATGTAAACTGTGTGCCCCAGTCAGAGATGATAGATACCGGTACACCATGAAGTCTGACAATCTCACGAATGTAAATTCGAGCCAGCTGCTCGGAAGAATAGGTAGTCATCATAGGAATGAAATGAGCTGACTTGGTCAGCCTGTCCACAATCACCCAAACTGTATCAAACTTCTGCTGAGTCCGTGGGAGTCCAACAACGAAGTCCATAGTGATCCACTCCCATTTTCATTCTAGAATATCTATCTTCTGAAGCAACCCACCCGGTCGCTGATGCTCATACTTCACTTGCTGGCAATTTAGACATCTAGCCACTAATAATGTCCTTCTTCATTCTCCTCCACCAATAATTCTCCCTTAGGTCCTGATACATCTTCGCGGCACCCGAATGAATGGAGTACCATGAGCTGTGAGTCTCATGTGTGAATCAACTCATGCAAACCGTCCATATTGGGCACACATAACTTTCCTTGCATCCTCAATGCACCATCCTCCCCAATAGTGACCTTCTTAGAATCACCGTGCTGGACCGTGTCCTTAAGGACAAGCTGATGGGGGTCATCATACTGACACTCCCTGATACGATCATAAAGAGAAAACCAAGAGACCACATAAGCCAATACTCGAATCGGCTCAGAAATATCCAATCTCACAAACTGGCTGGGTAAGGCCTGAACATCAAATGCCATAGGCCTCTCTGCTACTGGTAGATATGCTAAACTCCCCAAACTCTCTGCACGTCGACTCAAAGCATCGGCCACCACATTGGCCTTCCCGGGATGGTACAAAATGGTAATGTCATAATCCTTAAGCAGCTCTAACACCTCTTATGACGCAAATTAAGATCTTTCTGCTTGAATAGATGCTGCAAACTTCGGTGATCGGTGTAAATCTCACAAGGAACACCATACAAATAATGCCTCCAAATCTTTAAGGCATGAACAATAGCTGCTAGCTCAAGGACATGGACATGATAGTTATTTTCATGCACCTTTAGTTATTTGGACGAGTAGGCAATCACCCTATGGTCCTGCATCAACACCGCGCCGAGGCCAACTCACGACGCATCACAATAAACTATATAAGACCCCGAACCTGAAGACAATACCAATACTGGGGCTGTAGTCAAAGCTGTCTTGAGATTCTGAAAGCTCTCCTCACACTCCTCTGTCCACCTGAACGGAGCACCCTTCTGGGTCAGCTTGGTCATAGGTGCTGGAATAGAAGAAAATCAAACCGACGGTAATACCTTGCCAAACCAAGGAAGCTCCGGATCTCTGTTGTTGAGGACGGTCTGGGCCAACTCTGCACTTCTTTCAACTTCTTTGGATCTACCTTGATCCCCTTAATCGACACAATATGACCCAAGAATTCCACACAATCTAACCAGAACTCACATTTTAAGAACTTTGCATACAACTTCTTTTCTCTCAAAGTCTGAAGCACTATCCTCGGGTGCTACTCATGATCCTCCCGAGTCCGGGAATACACTAGAATGTCATTATTGAATACGATGACGAAAGAATCAATATAGGGTCGGAACACACTGTGCATCAAGTGCATAAAGGTTGTTGGGGCATTGGTCAGCTCAAATGACATCACAAGGAACTCATAATGGCCATACCGAGTCCGAAAAGCAGTCTTCGGGATATCTGGCTCCCGAATCTTCAACTGATGATAACCTGAACGCAAGTCAATCTTGGAAAATACTTTGGCACTCTGTAGCTGATCAAATAGGTCATCAATACGAGGCAAGGGATACCTGTTCTTCACTATGAGTTTGTTCAACTGGCGATAATCAATACACATAAGCATAGAACCATCCTTTTTCTTCACAAAGAAGACAGGAGCACCCCAAGGTGACACACTAGGCCGAATGAAGCTCTTATCAAGCAACTCCTACAACTGCTCCTTTAACTCAGGAGGAGCCATACGGTATGGAGGAATAGAGATGGGCTGAGTGCCCGGCAACAAATCAATGCCGAAATCAATATCTCTATCCGGGAAACACATTTGGGAAATCCCTCGCTGTTGGAACTGACTCAACTGTAGGGTTATCAATACTGACATCACTCACATAAGCTAAATACGCGTCGCACCCCTTCTCAACCATTCGTTGAGCATTAAGAAATGAAATAACTCTGCGGGGAGTATACTCTAAGGTACCTCTCCATTCTAATCGCGGTAAGCCTGGAATAGCCAATGTCACAGTCTTAGCGCGACAATCAAGAATAGCATAATGTGGCGACAACCAGTCCATGCCCAAGATAACATCAAAATCTACCGTGATTAGTAATACTAAGTCGGCTCTGGTCTCAAAACCACTAATTGCAATCAAACACGATCGATACACACGGTCCACAATAAGAGAATCTCCCACAGGAGTAGACACATAAACAGGGGAACTCAAAGAATCCTGAGATACGCGTAAATGTGGGCAAAATAAGAGGACACATATGAATACGTAGAGCCTGGGTCAAATAATACTGACGCATCTCTATGACAGACTGGAACAAAATCTGTAATGACAGAGTTGGAAGCAACTGCGTCTGTACGGGCTGGAAGAGCATAATACCTGGCCTGGCCTCCCCCTATAGGGCAACCTCGACCTCCCCGACCTCCACCTCGAGCTGGCTGAGCAGGTGGGGCGGTAGTTGATGCTGGAATCATAGCTTGACGACCCGGTGCAGCACGTGGTGGCTGAGAAGTCTGTGGAGGTGCAACCCTCCTAAGTCTGGGACAATCCCTCACCATATGGCAGGTGTCGCCACACTCAAAACAACCCTTCGGAGGGTGTGGCTGCTGTGACTAACTCGGGCCAGGTCTGCTGGACCGGCCGCTAAAATTACCCGGAGCAGGAGGCACACTAGATATTGGCGGTGCATAATAAGGCTCCTGGGGCCTAGAAGGGGCTAGAACCACTGGCAGCTCGAAGAGCTAAATGAATGGGGCGACCCACATAACCCCTACCATGGAGAGCTGATGGGGCACGAGCTCCAGAATAAGAACCAGTCTCTCGAGACTTCTTGCCCTCTCTCTCCTCTCGGTCCCGGGCAAGCATGCCCTCCAATCTCCAAGCAATACTCACAACCTGCTGGTAAGAAATGTCCATCTCCAGCTCCCTGACCATACTAATCCTGATACTGGGGTGGAGTCCCTCAATAAATCGTCGAACCCTTTCTCGAACTGTCGCAACCAAGGTCGGTGCATTTTTGGGCCAAATCACTGCAGCGCACTGCATACTCTGACACAGTCATAGCACCTTGGCGCAGCTGCTCAAATTCGATACGCCATGAGTCCCTAAGGCTCAGAGGGACATACTCTCTCTCAAAAACATGTCCGAGAACTGAGTCCATGTAAGTGAAGCTGCCTCATCTGGACTACTCAACTCATAAGCACGCCACCACTGATAGGTTGCTCCTCTAAGCGGGAAAGTGGTAAAAGAAACCCCACTCGTCTCCGCTATGCCCATAGTACAGAGAATATGATGACACTCCTCCAGAAAACCCTGAGCATCATCTGTAACCAATCCACTGAAGGTAGGTGGGTGGTACTTCTTGTACCTCTCAAGTCTGAGCTGCTCCACCTTAGAAGCGGATGTCCTAGTCTCATGCTGAATCGGGGCCACCGGTGGTATAGGAATGAACTCTGGGGCCTGATCAACCTGGACCTTCTGCTCAGGAGTGTGGGCTGCGGGAGTCTATGCCCCACCCCCGACCTGAGATGTGGCGGGAGCTAACGGAATCAATCCAACCTGAGCTAAGGTGCTGAACATGCTCATGAACTGGGCTAGAGTCTCCTGGAGGGCTAGTACAGCAATAGGAACCTCCGGTGCGTGTCCTCCAGCAAGAACTGCTGGGGGCTCCTCTGTCGTAGCTCGCATGGGTGCTTTGGCTGCACCGCGTGGCCGTACTCTACCCCGGCCACAACATCGGCAGCGTTAGCAGGGGGCACGGGTGCCTGGTCGTCAGATCCTCCGGTACGGGTCCTCACCATCTGTGAGAAAAGAATAGAATAGAGAATTTTTAGAATTTGATGCCAATAACTCGCACGACAAGGAATCAAAAGAAGTATGTTTATTTCTAACAGTTCCATAGCCTCCCGAAGATAAGTACAGATGTCTCCATACCGATATGTGAGACTGTAATAAACCGGCGTGTTTATCATGACTCCTATGACCCTATATCTCTAATAAAAACTTGTCATGACCCAATTCATCCCTCCGTGAGTTGTCGTGACGGCACCTAGTCTCTACAACTAGGTAAGCCTAACACTTTGCAGAAATGAGATAAAAACTTGAACATAAACCACTAACAAAAACAAATATTTAATAAGCAACTGAATGTCACTCGGCATATACAATTATCACCTTTGAAATGTACGAAACAATTCCCAAAACTCGAAAACCCGCAACTCACAAGCTACTAAGAAGTCTTAACTGTTCTATACTTCATTTTTACAGAAAGAGGAAAAAATGAACATAGGGGGATAGAGGAGGACTCCGAGGATCTGCGGGTGCGGGTAGATGTACCTTGAAGTTCTCCGAAACAGCAACAACTGCAACTAAGGATGAGGCTGGTAAAAGGGATCTGGATCTGCACACGAAAAAAAAATAGTGCAGGAAAGTGCGTGAGTACACCACAGCGGTACCCAGTAAGAGTCGAGCCTAACCTCGATCGAGTAGTGACGAGGTCAGGTCAGGCCCACTGGTATATAATAATAAAAATCGTAGAATCATTACCCAATCGATGTCTCTGAAAATCCGCCAAAATCTCGTCCAAATCCGAGCTCCCAAACTCAAGTTTTGATAAAAATGGCCAAACCCTGCATGTAAATAAACAACCCTCCTGCCCCGAAATTATCTTGCTAATTATCCAATTCTACACAAAATTCGAAAGTGAGGGTTAGGGTGTAGAATCTTACCTCTAGGATGAAGACCTAGTGAGTTTCCCTTCTTAATCTTCCAAAACTTGGGCAAGAATTGAAGAACAATTATTGAAGAACACCTTCTCACTCTAGGGCACTCTCTCTCACTCTGAAATACAAGATTATAGTTCAAAAATGGCCCAAAGAGTGTATTTAACGAAATAGGGTCGGGTTTTGAAAAATGAAAAATGAAGCTCCGGAACGGTTCTGCGATCGCATATGCGACCGCATAATGAATATGCGGACCGCATATCGGTCGCATAATCGCTGACAAAAATGATCAAATATTTGTCTGTGTATGCGGTCACTATACTGTCCGCATAACTGTTATGCGGTCGCATAATGCACCGCATAACAGTTATGCGGTCGCATAGTCAACCGCATAGCTGCTTCCAGAAAGGCCCTCTCCTGCTCACTTCTGCAGCCATTATGCGGCCCGTAGAGTAATTATGGGGTCGCATAATGGACCGCATAAACGCACTTTTCCATTAAAATATTTCCTTTACTTTTCGGTGCATTGTTCAACCCAAAAAGTCCGAGCCGCGGTCGGCACCATGAAACATTATTTTCTTTGCAAATTTACTACTTTGAAATTATTCGGGGTGTTACACTCTCCTTCGCGTTTGCGAGACAGGGCTCGCGTTCGCGTAGAGTCTCCTTAAGACCCCTGCCCAGCCAAGCTAAAGCTACGCGTTCGCGTATGACAAGTCGCATTCGCGGAGAGCAAACCCCCCAATGCTCCACATTCACGACCATGGTCTCGCATTCGCGTAGTGAAAAATCCTCCCCCAACCCATATCCCCTTCGCGATCGCGAAGCACAACGCACCAGAATACCAGCTGCAGCAAAACACCAGATTTTTCTAAGTCCAATTCACTCTGTAGCCTATCCGGAACTCACCCGACCCTCGAGGCTCCAAACCAAACATGCACACAAGTCCTAAAATATCATACGAACTCGTTCGCGCGATCAAAACACCAAAATAACGCCAAGAACTACGAATAGGACACCAAATCAAAGAAAATTTTTAAAAAGACTTTAAAACTTCTATTTTCACAACCGAACTTCCGAATCACGTCAAATCAACTCCGTTTCTCACCAAATTCTACAAACAAGTCATAAATATTATATTGGAACTGTACCGGGCTCCGGAACAAAAATACAGACCCGGTATCAATAAATTCAAATATTAGTCGATTCTTAAATATCATAAATCTTTCAAACTTTTAATTTTCAACAAAAATCAATAACTCGGGTTAGGGACCTCCGAATTTGATTGTGGGCATACGCCTAGGTCCCAAATTACAATACAGACCCACTGGTACCGTCAAAATATGGATCCGGGTCCGTTTACTCAAAATGTTGACCGAAGTCAACTTAAATGAATTTCTAAGGCAAAAAATCTTATTTTTATTATTTTTAACATATAAGCCTTCCGGAAGAACACCCGGACTGCGCACGCAAATAGAGTAAGGCTAAAATGAGGTTTTTGGGACCTCGAAATACTGAATTAGGTTCTAAAATATAAGATGATCTATCGCATCATCACACCTGCAGGTTCACCATGCACTAGATGTTCATCTGCAGTTCTCAACTTAGCCAAAATTATCTGAAAGACATCTGAAACTCACCCGAGCTGCTCGGGTTCCAATTTGAACTTTCACACAAGTGTATTAAAATCATACAAACTCGCACGTTATCTCAAATCATTAAAATAACATCAAATATCAAGAATCGATCATCAAAAGTCACAATTTTCAACTTCAAAACCCATATTTTCAACTTCTCACATAATGCGCCGAAAAGGCCTCGGGTCTCCCAGGACTCCAACCAAATATGCGTACAAGTCCAAAAATATTATACGAACTTACCGAAATTGTCAAAATACTAATCCGATGTCGTTTACCAAAAACGTTGACCGTGGTCAACTCTAGCCACATTTAAAGTCAAAAATCACATTTTCTTTAAAATTTCACATATAAAACTTTCCGAAAATCAACACGGACTACGTACGCAAAGTCAATAATCATCTAATTGAGCTATTAGAATTTTCAAAACATAGAAAAAGAAGCTAGTAATCACAACGACCTATCGGGTCGTCCCACAAAAGATACACAGATATACACAGTGAGATACAAATAATAAATCTTCTTCCATGTTCATCTTGTGTACTTCGAGTTTCGCTCAAATTTCAATTCAAACCACCTAAAATCTCCACCAAATCATCCAAAAATTGAGATTCACATTCCTTAAGATGTACCAAATCTATTTCAACAATACCAATTCGAAATAAATTTCAATTTCGAAAATCCAAAATTTTAAATGCAAGCTTAAACAAGCTTCAATGGTTTTCCATGGCGTTTTCAGTTTAATCCTTCGACTCAATCCAACAAACTAACGTTTAATAGTGATTTCTAAATCGAATTAAGGTGTATGATTCTCTGAAACTCACTTTAGCTCACTCTATGCTTTAAAACTTGCATTAAATGAAAATTGTTTGGAGTAAAATGACATTTGGGCATTTTCTGGTAAGTATTTGTTTTTGGGCTAGTTTTGGTTGAAATTGTTTATGGACCGAGAATTTGAGTAGTTTTCCCAAACAATAAATATAGCCACGGGAACATTGGATAACTTCCACCAAAAATACTATCTACAAAATATTTGAAAAAATATTTCACTAGTATGATATGTTTACAGTCCCACATTTTTGTTACTTTAAATAAGAAATGAAGAAATACATTAATGGCATATCCAAAGATTTCCTCCAGCAAACACATCAACTTTGGATACATTTGGGAAGGGTTTATCAAAAATAGGAACCGGTAGTATAGGGTTAGGAATGGCAGAATTGTCTCCAACATTGGTGTTTTCTAGAACGACGATATTTTGTTCGTTTCCGTGCCTCATGATAACAGAATTAAAAAATATCCTTAAGATTATTGAAAATACCACAAATATTCACGAAATTCTTTAAAAGCTTGAGGCATGCGAAAGACACCGTCCTTAAGAATATTTCACCGCTAAGAAATATCCTCCATGATACAACAAGCTCTAAAACTAGGAGCGGAAATGACCCAGGAGATCAAAGAAAAGAAGAAGAAAGCTTTTTCTGTAGTGTTGTTCTTCTCATAGGAACAAATCGTGTTTTACAAGAGAAAAAAAATCTTAACATTATAGAGAGATCTAAACATTAAGTGGGGCTGATAATTCTCATAAATAACCTACGGTTATCATTTTGGAATTAAGGCACAATTAATCTCATTTTAGTATAAGCATGAACCTGAACGCTTCCTATTGAGATACTATGATCACTATTTTTTCGAACAGTCTTTTCTCTTACTGATTGGTAAATACTGATTTAGGTCAAACATAGAAGAGCATGTTTGGAAAGCCACCCTGTAATTGGATTTGGGTGTAATTAGGTGTAATTACACAGTGTTGGAATGTTTATATGACCAAGTAATAACCTGATCAGCATGTAATTCGGTGTAATTGAGGGGGTGTAATTACACTCTGCAATTCTCAAGGGAGAGCTGAGAATTGCTGGTAGTTACATGGTGTAATTACCAGGTTATTTTTTGAATGTCTTTTCTTTTTATTTTTTATTTACTTTTAACTTTTGTTTTTCTTTCTTTTTAATTTCTTTTCTCAAATATTAGTTTTTATTTTTTATTTACTTATTTTTCATTTTCCAACCTTTATTTCACGTGTTTCTATAAGACCTCTTTCTTAAAACTAGTTTTGAACTCTCAACTCTCAATCCCTGCACACGGACTGACTCTCTTCTCTCATCTTCATTAATCTCTCGTCTCCTTCGTTCGTTCTTTGGGTTTTACGACTGAATTCTGTCACCGGCGAACGAAAGAAAACTACTTCATCGCTCAGTCCCCCATCGAAGGCTTTCTTTGTTCGTTGTCTGATCTGCAGTGTTCATAGAATTGGCCAGAAAACAAAAAGAACCCTCTGTCGGATTCTTACGTCATTGTATGATGGAGTTTTCTATTAATTATGGGTGATAAAGATTCTAGCAAGGTGCAACGAAATTACAAGATTTTTGCCCCAATCCTCATCGGCTATTTTCCCCTTTGTCCGCTATCAGAACCCATCCCCTCGGCCCTTCGCCATTTTTGCCAGTGGAACTCCATTTTCGGAGCTTCAAAATCAAACACCATTTCTGGGTGTAACTTGTATTCAACATCAAACACCAGTTCTAGTGTCACGACCCAAAACCTAACCCGTTGTGATGGTGATTATCGTGATACTAGGCAAGTCGCCGTCTCTAAAATACTTTCAACATTTAACAGAAATGAATTAATATATTTAAAATAATCGGAGTCTTTCATAAAAATAGGGTAAAACCCAAAGCATAAGTGCGAACAAATAGCCCGGCATCCAGGTGTCACTGAGTACATGAGCATCTATACCAAGAGTAGTCTAATACAAGATCTAAGGAATAAGAACTGAAATGAGAATAAGATAATGAAGGAGAGCCAAGGCTTGCGAACTCCATGCAGCTACCTCGATAGTCTCCGAAATCAGCTGCTCAAATATCAACACCTGCTATGACCGGGAACACCTGGATCTGCACACGAAGTGAATGGTGTAGCATGAGTACAACCAACTCGGTAAGTAATAAAATAAATAAGGAACTGAGTAGGTAGTGACGAGCTATACAAATACAGTTCATTTACAATGGTTCCAGCAAAGAATATACATGCTTTCAAATCTGGCAGTTTAAGTCAACTCAGTTTTATACAGTTCAAGTTCAGGTAATTCAGATATAGAATCTTTCAGGAATTTCACAATAATGGCAGATAGTAACTAAGTGCATCAACAAATGAAAAAGCAAGTACAACCTATCAAGGCAACAGTCACTCAACTCGTCACAACAGCTCAAATCACCCGGCTCTCAGCCCTCAATACTCACACTCAATAGGTACATGTGCTCACTGGGGGGTGTGCATACTCCGGAGGGGCTCCTTTCAGCCCAAGCGCTATATCCGCACAGACAACTCACGTGCTATAGTATCAATATGTGAATCCGCACGGAAAACTCACGTGTTGCATGGACAACTCACGTGCCATAGTAACAATACCTCACAAACAGGCCCACGACCTCGCTCAGTCATCAACCTCTCTAGTCTCTCGGAAATCACAAAGATCAGCCCAAACAAAGATAACATAGTGTATCAACAAGAATCAAGAAGAGGCTAAGATATAATACGCAAGTAAAATCGTGACCGAGTACAAGACAGCAATTAGCAAGTAATTCAACAAGTGCATGACCTCTGCGGGTCCCAACAACACCATCACATAGTCTAAGCATGATTTCTAACATGATTTGCCGTTAAAATTTCTATAACACAGGGAGAGCATATAGCTAGCAACAAGTTATTCAACCTTATAGTTTCACAGAATGGACCAAGTCCCAATTCCTACGGTGCACGCCCACACGCTCATCATATAGCATGTGTGTCACCTCCAAAATACTCACACAATCCAATAATTCGGGGTTTCATACCCTCAGGACCAGATTAAAAACTGTTAATTACCTCAAACCATGCAAAATCCTACTTTACAATGCCGTTGCCCATCAAATCAATCTCCAAACGCCCCGAATCTAGCCACAAGCAGTATGATATAATTAATATAGGCTAAAAGAATCAATTCCACAAGAAAAATAAGAAATTATAAGTCAAAATCCGAAATAGACTCAAATCGGCCGACCCACATCTCGAAATCTGACAAAAGTCACAAAATACGAACACCCATCCACTCACGAGTCCAACCATACAAGGTTGCCCCCTTTAAATTTACCATGGAGGGTTGCCCCCTTTAAATCGAATGAGATCCAAAGTTCAACAAATGAATGGTGTTTCAGCTTGATTTTAAATTCCTTCATACTTCACTCGGACAACAATTGGGGAAATATGTATCTTTTGAACTTATGCGACTGAACTTAGAATGAAACTCTAACCTGTCTACGTACCTCGGTGAAGAGGTCAAGTCATACCGTAGTTCAGAATGGGTAATTTTTTGTTTTTTTTATGTATTAACTTTTGGCTAGGCCGCCTCTTTCGAGGTTTTCAACCTAGCGGACCCTTTATTTTGTGGTAGGCCGTACACAGTTTAGACTCATGCGGGCCAAGAGTGTAGGAACATGCAGTTTAGGCTCATGCGTCAAGGAGCGTTGCAACTTCAAGGATAATACTTCTTCAAAAACTTGCCAATGATAGGGCCGATTTTCATGCCATCTGCATCAACCAGCTTGTAAGACCCACTTGAGTAAGCTTCTTGTACGACATATGGTCCATCCCATTTTGAAGTGAACTTCCCTACAGGTTTATGGGAAGTAATAACGGGTCTTCGTATGTCAAGGACTTGATCTTCTACTTGAAAGGAACTCGGGCGAACTCTTTTATTGAAGGTGCGAGACAATCGAGCTTTATAACATTCAAGACTTTGTTGAGCTTCCAACCTATTCTCATCAAGAGCCTCCAACTCTACTAATCGAAGTCGAGCATTTTCTTCATCAGTGATTCCTTCTTGAATAGCCAGTCGTAATGAAGGTATTTGACGCTCGAGTGGCAAGACAGCTTCGACTCCATAAACCAGTGAATAAGGAGTCGTTTGTGTTGGCGTGCAGTGAGTCATCCTATATGCCCATTGATCTTCTTCCATACGGTCATTCCAATCTCGTTTGGATTTAGAAACGACTTTCTTTAACAAGTTGCATAGAGTTTTATTGAATGCCTCAACTAGATCATTGGCGGCAGCATTGTACATGGAAGAGTTACGTTGCTTGAAGCCAAAGAGATCACAAATCTTGTTCATCAACCTATTATCGAATGGCTTTCCATTATCCGTTATTATGTAAGGAGGAATGCCAAAGCGATAGATTATGTTTACTCGGATGAAACTTGCAATAGTTTCCTTCTTTACCTCCTTAAGAGTAATAACTTCAGCCCATTTTGAGAAGTAGTCAGTTGCAGCCAAGATGTATAGGTGCCCACCAGAGGACTTTGGCAGTGGTCCAACAACATCCAATCCCCAAGCATCAAACGGCCAGGATACCACAATTGGGTGCAACACTTCAGGAGGTTAATGAATAAAATTTGCATGGAATTGACAAGCCTTGCATCTTCGAGCATAGTTCAAGCAATCTTTTACCATCGTTGGCCAATAATATCCCATCCTTTTTATATGGAAGTGGAGCTTTGGTCCAGACTGGTGTGACCCACATACCCCAGAATGTTCCTCTTATAAAGCTTGGAGTGCTTCTTCTTCCCCTAAACATCGCAAGAGTACTCCCTCGAATGACCTTCTGTATAGAGTATCTTTGTAGTAAAGGAAGCGAGGTGCACGACGACAGATAATGGGTAGTCGCCATTCTTCTTTCTTAGCTTTAGAAACAGCGACAAGATGCTTGAATTCATTTTATTCACCTTCAACCTCATTTGGCGGTGGTACTACCCATTTTTGGCATACAATAACTTGCGCTTGATCAGACAGGGTTAACGATGAAGTTAGGGGAGCTAAAGCATCAACCTTCTTATTTTCTTTCCTTGGCACATGTTGAATAATCACGTCACAGACCCATCCTATTAGTTTTTTAGCATAATCATAATATGGGCGTAGTTCAGGTTTCTTGACCTCGTAACTACCTAAAAGATGGTTGATCACCAACTGAGAGTCACCAAATACTTGCAATTGCAACCGCTTCATTTCGACAGCCATTTCAAGCCCAAGTATTAGTGCTTGATACTCAGTAACGTTCTTCGAGTAGAGTTGTGTCAACGTAAAAGAGTAGGGCAGACCATCACCTTGAGAAGTGACAAATACTACACCAGCACCAACTCCTCTGTGATGTGCAACACCATCAAAGTACATCTTCCATGGAGGTTGAACTTCAATGACCATTGCGTACTCATCAGGTAGTTTGTCAGTTAGCTCCCAATCATCAGGTATAGGGTGATCTGCCAACAAGTTTGCTAATGCTTGTCCTTTTACAGCCTTTTGAGAGATGTACAAAATCTCAAATTGTTGAAATTGGAGATACAATCTCGCTAGTCGATCACTAAGAACAGGTTTTGACATCACGAACTTGATGGGATTTGTTTAGAAACAAGACAAACAACATGAGCTTGAAAGTAGTGCTTTAACTTTTGAATTGAGAAGACTAGCGCCAAACATAACTTTTCAATTGGCGAATAATTCAGCTCGTTTGGTGTCATCATCCTGCTCAAGTAGTAAAGAGAGTTTTCTTTCCCCTCACTATTTTCTTGGGCCAACAGCACTCCAACAGACCTTTCTTGTGCTGAAATATATAGTATCAACAGCTTTCCAAGTATAGGGGCTGCTAAAACCGGAGGCTTCATCAAGTAGGATTTAATGCTCTCAAAGGCATTGCTACACGCTTGGTCCCATTTGAAAGATACATCTTTCTTCATAAGGCGACTGAATGGTTGGCACCTCCCAGTTATGTTTGAGATGAATCTCCTAAGGTACGCTAACTTTCCTTGCAGACTTTTCAATTCGTGAATATTCCGAGGCTCGGGCATTTTCAAGATTGCATCTACTTTGGCTTGATCAATTTCAATCCCTCGATGTCGGACAATGAAACTAAGGAACTTTTCAGAAGTAACTCCAAAGGCACATTTCAATGGATTCATCCTAAGTTGGTACCTCCGGAGCAACTCAAACACCATTCTCAAGTCTTTCAAGTGGTCGCCCTTCTTGCTGGATTTTACCACCAAGTCGTCCACATAGCATTCGACCTTTTTTTGGAGGAGGTCATCAAAAATATTCTGCATAGCCCTTTGATAAGTAGCACCAGCACTCTTCATCTTTTTGTGCCATGCGAATTTGGTTATAGCCTGACAAGCCATCCATAAACGACATTGCCTCATATCCAGTAGTAGCATCGATCATCAGCTCTGGAATAGGAAGCGAGAATTCATCTTTAGGACACGCATTGTTGAGATCCCTAAAGTCGACGCACACTCGAATTGTTACACCCCATATTTTTGTACGTGAGAGTACACCATTAATAAATTGATGAAATCTCCGAAATGAGATGTCACATCCCGCATTTTTGTACGTTAAAAGTTTCGTCGTAAGTTAATCGACATAAGCTCGGGAATGAGATTATTTTGAGGTTATAAGTATTATATTATTTCAAACAAGTGGTAAGTAAATTCGTGAAGGTGAAAGGGTAAGCGAATCGAAGAAAATAAGTTTCGTCGAAGTTTGACATTTTGGGATAAAATACGGTCCAAGCTATAATACCTGATATTTATGGACTTGTGCCCTACAAGGTAACACATGACCATGATAGTAAGGTGTATAAGGTGTGCTCAAAGTAAGTAGTATTGTAAGTAATTTGATATAATTCTTAATTATGTGGATAATTGGGTTACTTAATGATTTGATGGGATAATTAACTAAGAAATTAAAGTCTTTGGATAAAGTTTAAGGGCCCCAACGTGGAAGCGAAGAAACTTAGTTAAATATGACTCTTAAGTCATAAAGTAATGTGGCACCTTTAGAGAATTATATGGATTAGTCATCTTATCATGTGGGGCCCACCTAAAGGTTAAATAACCTTTCTAGTTCACAATTGAATTGCTCATCTCTTAAGAACAAGCTTCAGCAAGGTCCATGAATTGCAATGGCAACGTGAGTAATTCAAAACATTTCATACGAAGACCATTTTATACTATAGCGTGGGATTTTGCAATTTTAAGGAGAACGGTGTAATCGTTCTCAAGAATATCATACGAATTTTCCCATACTTCGATCCGTCATTACGAGTTTTATCACAAAAGACGTGTGTTAGAAGGATCATCAAGGGAATCGGCTCAGGTATGTTAAGGCTATCCATTCTTTCTTTTGGCATGATCTATACGACAGAAATTGACACGACACAAACTAATGGGCCGCGATGGGCATCCAGTACCTTACTTAACCGAGTACCAACGTAACGTATCTTCCTTATTACAGCATCATAAGTAAGTGGGCCACAAGGGGTGTCATGAGATAATCAGAGAAAACATAAGGGAACACCCGACATAGAATGACCCAACCTGATATAGAAATTCATATTTGTGACATACGAGCCTATAAGGCCAAGGTGATCTATTATATACTTAACATATAGGCCGACAAGGCCATACAAGTATCTGTTTACATGACATCTATCTACAAGACTCTGAGAGTACATACTTTATCATAAAGGTCGGGACAGAGCCCCGCCATACCAAACAATACACATCTAAATCATACTGACCAAACAAGCAACTCCGGAGCAAATGGAGCGCACCAACATTTTCCTCTGAGCTGATAGCCTACTCGGAAGACTCTCAACCTGTCTATCAGAACCTGCGGGCATAAAACACAACGTCCCAAGGCAAAAGGGACGTCAGTACAAATAATGTACCGAGTATGTAAGGAATGAAAATCAATAAATAATAGACAATAGACATGAGAGAGACATGAAGTTAAAGCCTCGACATGTATATCTAAATATCTCTATGAATCATTTAATATTATAATGTTATGCATATGCGTATAAATATCATACCATGCATGGGTATATGCGTTCATAACATCATCAAGCCTCTGAGGGAATCCCATCATATCATTTCGGCCACTGTGGGCAACATCATCAACGTATACCGGTTGATCAGGTGGTGGTGCGTATATATCGCCGTAACCTTTTCCCATATCCAATATACATATATGTACATATATATATGCGTATATAACGCCATCTGGTCATGGGTCAATGTACATGTATAAATGAATGAAATGCATATGAAATACGTCAATAAAATCTCTCGGAATGTCATAGGACCATTATGCCCTTGATTAATGTCATAAAATAAATTTATCAACTTACGTATTTTCTGAGACCCATGAATAGATGATAGAATAATAAGACACATGGGGAATCAAGAATATAGACACCCCTAGTATTTTTATGAATAGACTCATTTATGAAAGTTGTGTATTTTGCTCGTTTATTTGTACCATTTGGATCATGCCAAAAGAAAGAATGGATAGCCTTAACATACCTGAGTCGATTCTCTTGACAATCCTCTAACACACGTTAATTGCGACAACACACAGAACAAGTCGTATGAAAAGCTCAAAGCAATCACGTTGCTATGCAAAGAAAATCTTGGCCGAAACCTTTCCTTAAGAACTTAGCAACAACGTTGCTATTTTGGAAAGTAAATTAACGTTGCTTATGTTCCTTGGATTAGAAAGTGATTGGAATTGGAACGTTCTTATGTTCTTGACTGAAGCTTTCTTCCCTTAGATGAATATATGACTAATGACTCATCTTCCTAAGACTTAAAAAAAAGGATCTCTTTCTTTAAATGAATAATGTGACTCATGTTACAAGACTTGCCCACATCGCTTAAGCTTGCCACCTATATTAATGAAATTATAGTCATCTTAAGTTTTAAGGGGGGCTGCCACGTTCTTCGCTTATCTTAGATGCTTAATTAATTACTATTATCTTATGTAACTAATTAATCCCCCATTAACCAATCATCAACCAATTACCCACATAATAAGAATTATCTCAAATTACATAAAATACTAGTGACTTTTAATACACTTTATACACCTTACTATCATGGTCATGTGGTACCTTATATGGTACTAGTCCATAAATACTGGGTATTTTAGCTCGGGCCGTATTTTATCCAAAAATGTCAAACTTCGACGAAACTCACTTTCTTTGATTTGTTTACTCTCTCTCCTTCACGAATTCACTCCTCACTTGTTTGAAATAGCATAATGCTTATAATCTCAAAATAATCTGATTCTCGAACTTACGTCAGTTAACTTACGACGAAATTTTATCGTACAAAAATGCGGGATGAAATATCTCATTTCCGAGCTTTCACCAATTTATTTATGGCGTACTTTCACGTATGAAAGTATGGGGTGTAACATCATTCCCTCCTTTGGAATATTCATCCTCGAATATTGACTGATGCACTTATCATTCTCATAACCCGTAGCTCTTGTGAACACTTTAATACTCTTCTTGCCATTTAGGCAATTGTTCTGTGAATGAATCCCAAATCCCAGGGCATTCCCCCCTTTACGCCTCTTTCTCACACCACGACTCATGGTCAGAATCATTCCAATCTTATAACTGTTGCTATCTTTTATCATGCAGCATGTACGACTCTGACTTTGTAAGTGCGCCTATGCGACTCTTCTCTCCTGTTTCCTCCAAATTTTAGCCAATCTCTAGGCGTCAGTTTGTAAGCATATACAGAGCTTGAAAAGATGCCTCTTTGCGCATTTATAAGTATAATGAAGTTTGTTTTTTATACTTTGTTGAACTTACGAATATTGTTATATCTTATTTCATAGACCCGGTTATCCATTCGTATGACTTTACTGAATCTAAGTAGGTCATACTATGCCATAAATCTTACTTCGATTTATCATTACTGAGATCTACTACTGAACTCCAGGTTACTTTCGTTGCTTATCCCATATGTATAAATCTAAGTCCTTTAATGCTTCCTCATTACTGTTTAAGAATGACGGCCTAATCTCATCTCATACTTTGTGACTTTTGTCCATCCATTGTTGATT
Organism: Nicotiana tabacum; assembly: GCF_000715075.1. Taxonomy (NCBI): domain Eukaryota; kingdom Viridiplantae; phylum Streptophyta; class Magnoliopsida; order Solanales; family Solanaceae; genus Nicotiana; species Nicotiana tabacum. The sequence continues at coordinate 38,601,483 of NC_134096.1, read as the reverse complement.
CACCTAAATATTGATCTATAATATAGTACTGATAACTTGAAACTTTTTAGGTAATACCTTGCCACTAGGGCTTACATGCATCGAGGAATATTTGAAGTGATTTTCCTGATCCACTTAGCGGTGATATTGTACTTCAATAACCGTATTTTATAGCATCCCAATGTGATTCACTTACGTGGGTATTTCAATCCCGTACAATTCATGAAATCTTCTTCAAATCATTACTCAATCGAAGGCCCAAACCTTATCCTTTATCTATCACAATTACACCCTCATTCTACTACCAGGGCAGCATTCCATTCCTTCTACATGCTATTAGTCTTAGAGATTCCTTTGAGTTAATTCAGGCTATACTGAACTTTCTATAACTTAGAGAAACCATTAGCTCTGTGGTTTTCATGGGCTTAATCCCGAGGACTTATCCATTCTTGTCACCTTCTCACTCGCCCTTTCTCAGCCTTACTCCTGTCATAAAACCTTGTCGCTTTACTATAGTTTAGCCTTAGACCTACACATATCTATTTATAATATTCGCTACCTTCCTTCAACTTGCTTGCACCATAGATTTCCTTGTTTTATTCTGGAACATCAAGCGAGACATCACATCGTCTCTAACTCTTCTTTACTCTCTTAATTAGACTTCTCGATACCTAGAACCCATAGGCTGGAAAATATTCCACTGACGACGCCGCTATAATTCCTGGATACTGAATCCCAGCGCTTCTAGCCCTCTATCTAAAGTATAGATTGTTCATAACCTTCTGCACCTAAGTATCACGTACGTTGTTCACTTTTACCTTACTTACCTTAAAATCTCGCATCACAACTTCTATCTATTTCATGACCTCCCATTCACATAGGTATAATTAATATCCACAACTTGAAGCTCTATTATAATACTTGCACCCCTGGTGCATACACAATCTGGTGAGATCTTTATACTGACTTCTTATAAGGCTGGTAGTTTTCTGACTGGCTTTATCATAGAGCCATTATAGAATATGGCTACTGTACTATCTCTCTTGTACCTCTGATATTAAGAGTGATTCTGCAATGTCCTCAATCACAATTTCTATAATTTTTTGGGTCCAATAATCAGACTCCTGACTTACTTTGTTGATATAACTCTTTAGTTTCCTCTTCCTTCTGATCAGCCTTTATGTAGGCGCAAGCTATCTTCCGATCTGCGGCTCATGGTATTACTTTAGCCTTTCGTGGACGCTATGGAAAACCATGATACAATCTTCTAATGATTCAATTCCTTTGTCATAACCTGGACCCAATTCCTTCTTTTAACTTATAGCAGAGTCTTCTACGGCTGTATGATTGTCAACATATATGCTGCATGGATAGTACTTGCAACATCTCGGGTCGTTCTTGCATAATGTTCTGGAATCGTAGCATATCTATAGGATTGGGGTAAGTGCAAGCTCATTTCTTTTTCATTTTTTTCTTTTTTATCGTATTATTCCTTTACCATTTCGTAATTACTAGAACCATTTAATTCTGACTTCATGCCACATCACTCCATATTCCCCCCTTTAGGGGAGTACTAAGAGTTGGAGCTACGATGATTTACCTATAGATGTTTTACCTCTTCATCTTTGAAGTATTTTCACATCATCGATGACCCTTACTCGCCTTGCGGTAATCCTTCTGTACCAAGGATAACAAAATTCCTTACTCGCGAGGGTAACACTTAGTATAATTGGAACGTACAGTCCCTTAAGCTTAACTTTACTCACCTTGCTTTATTTAGGGAAGCGTCTTCCTAAATGACCTTTAAAGGGTATTCTTCTGTCGTCCATTCTATTATCGCGGGGACTCAATCTCTGAAATTCTCATGATGCCGACTATTACTCAGTCCCTAGTTCATGTTTAGTTTATCTTGTTCACCAGCCCATACTGATTTCTATTGCTTTGGGGTCTAACTTTTCATTCTGTTAGTCGTGCTGGAGTCACGAACTTATTTCTATAAATGAGGATATGACTTTATGGCCTATACTCTTTTGTTGTCTCAAGGCCAGTCACCTCTCATCTTTTCCTTCACTTGACTATTGACTCTATAATACTGTCATCTTTTTTATCTACCGTTGTCATCCATACATCACATCTTACTAATAATGCTTCATTAACTCTCTTCTTATTTCCTGCTAACATCTATGTCTATCACTTTATTGTGAAAACTTGAGCAAGACATTCTTTTGCTTTTAACTCCCCTTGCTCCATCCATTGGCTCTTCGAATTTCCTAACATTGTCTCTCTACTAGGGATGTAAGCCGCACTAAGGTAATATTTATCCTTTCCAGGATTCTAGTGCTTATCTTTGTAGTACTCACCATCTAACTGTACTAGATCTATTGGCGCATTTGAAATATCCTTCGAAAATGTCAACTAACACAAACAATCCATTCACCATTTTGGGTTAGGGCTAGATCTTGATATCCTGCCTTCTCTTGTACTACTTCTATTAGCCCCTATAAGGCTTAAATGAGATGGGTGTGGCCAATTGTACATACCTCTATTATTGTTGAAGGTAACTCAAAAGGCTTATATTCCTCTGGGATAATCTTCATTAGCTAGGTAGCTCGTACTCTTTTTCATCTTGCTTCTTTTACTTGCTTAGACTTGTGTCTACCTTCCGATTCTCTTATTCCTTTATACCGTAAGAGTGGATAGACATTCTTGCCTTAGGGATCCTTATCAAGAAGTTTACACATCTTAGTACACACATGATCTGTTGAATACCTTATATTTATCCATCATAAGCATGACGTAAAAATTGAGTTCCTCTAACTCAACTCTTCCACATCTATATCTCTTACCAACCATCTTTCTGGATGTAGGCATCATCGTATTATGAATAAGATAGAGTTTAGGAAATTGAGTTCTTACAACTGAGCTCTACCACACGATCTAGAGTAAGAAGAAAGAGTGACAGTCCTAAATGCCCTGTAGCCTCCTGCTTATAAGTGTGGTGCACAACACACCCATAAACAAGACTCTACTAGACACGACTCGTAGACTCCCTAGGACAGAACTGCTATGATACCACTTTTGTCATGACCCAAACCGATGGGCCGCGACGTACACCCGGTACCTTACTCAACCGAGTACCAACGTAGCGTATCTTCTTTATTACAACATCATAGGTAAGGGGCTTCATGAGACAATCAGAGAAAACATGAGGCACCACTCGACATAGAATGACCCAACCTGATATAGAAACTCATATTTGTGGCATACGGTCGTATAAGGCCTAGGTGATCCATTATATACTTAACAAATAGGCCGAGAAGGCCATACAAGTATCCCTATACATGACATCTGTCTACATGCCTCTAAGAGTACATACTTATAATAAAAGTCGGGACAGAGCCCCGCCATACCAAACAATACATGTCTAAATCATACTGACCAAACAAGCAACTCCGAAGCAAATGGAGCGCACCAACATCTTCCGTTAAGCTGATAGCTTACTTGGTGGACTCTCGACCTATCTATCAGGACCTGCGGGCATGAAACGCAGCATCCCCAAGCAAAAAGGACGTTAGTACAAATAATATACCGAGTATGTAACTAATAAAAATCAGTAAATAATAGACAATAGACATCAGAGAGAGACATGGAGTAAAAGACTCGACGTGTACATCTGAATATCTCTGTGAATCATTTAATATTATAATGTCATGCATATGCGTATAAATGTCATACCATGCATGGGTATATGCGTTCATAACATCATCAAGCCTCTGAGGGCATCCCATCAAATCATTTCGGCTACTGTGGGCAACATTATCAACGTATACCAGTTGATCAGCTGGTGGTGCGTATATAACGTCGTAATCTTATCCCATATACATATATGTACATACATATACGTGTATATAACGCCATCTGGTCATTGGTCAATGTACATATATAAATGAATGAAATACATATGAAATACCTCAATAAAATCTCTCGGAACGCCATAGGACCATTATGCCCTTGATTAATGTCATAAATTAAATTTATCAACTTACGTATTTTCTGAGACCCATGAACAGATGATATAATAATAAGACACATGGAGAATCAAGAATATAGACACCCCTAGTATTTTTATGAATAGAGTCATTTATGAGAGTTAAGTATTTTGCTCATTTCATTTGTACCATTTGGATCATGCCAAAAGAAAGAAGGGATAGCCTTAACATACCTGAGTCGATTCTCTACACAATGCTCTAACACACGTTAATTGCAACAAAATACGGAACAAGTCGTATGAAAAGCTCGAAGCAATCACGTTTCTATGCAAAGAAAATCTTGGCCGAAACCTTTCCTTAATAACTTAGCAACAACGTTGCTATTTTGGAAAGTAAATTAACGTTGCTTATGTTCCTTGGATTAGAAAGTGATTGGAATTAGAACGTTCTTATGTGCTTGATGAAGCTTTCTTTCCTTAGATGAATATATGAATAATGACTCATCTTCCTAAGACTTACAAAAAAGGATCTCTTTCCTTAAATGAATAATGTGACTCATGTTACAAGACTTGCCCACACCTCTTAAGCTTGCCACCTATATTAATGACTTAATAGTCATCTTAAGTTTCAAGGGGGCTGCCACATTCTTTGCTTATCTTAGAGGATTAATTAATTATTATTATCGTATTTAACTAATTAATATCCCATTAACCAATAATCAACCAATTACCCACATAATAAGAATTATCTCAAATTATATAAAATACTAATCACTTTTAATACACTTTATACACTTTACTATCATGGCCATGTGGTACCTTATATGATGGTACTAGTCCATAAATACTGGATATTTTAGCTCGGGCCGTATTTTATCCCAAAATATCAAACTTCGACGAAACTCATTTTCTTTTATTTGTTTACTCTCTCTCCTTCACGAATTCACTCCTCACTTGTTTGAAATAGCATAATACTTATAATCTCAAAATAATCTCATTCTCGAACTTACGTCGGTTAACTTACGACGAAATTTTAACGTACAAAAATGCGCGATGTAACATCTCATTTCCCAGCTTTCACCAATTTATTTATGGCGTACTTTCACGTACAAAAATATGGGGTGTAACAGAAATGAAACAAGCAAATGCACAATTTTCATAAATGACTATATTCATAGAAATACTAGAGATGCTTATGTTCTTGATTCCCCATGTGTAATATTATTCTGTCATCTGTTCATGGGTCTCAAATAATACGTAAGTTGATAAAGTTTATTTCATGATATTAATCAAAGGCATAATGGTCTTATGACACTCCGAAAGATTTTATTGGCGTACTTCTCATGCATTGCATTCATTTACATTGACACATACCTAATATACATATATATACATATATACGCATATATAACGCGTATACGGTCAATGTAAATAAATGCAATGCATGAGAAGTACGTCAATAAAATCTTTCGGAACGTCATAAGACCATTATACCTCTGATTAATATCATAAAATAAATATATCAACTTACGTATTTTCTGACACCCATGAACATACGATAGAATAATAAGACATATGGGAATTCAAGAACATAGGCATCTCTAATACTTCTATGAATATAGTCATTTATGGAAGTTGTGCATTTACTCATTTCATTTGTATCGTATAGATCATACCAAAAAAAAAGGGATAGCCTTAATATACATGAGTCGATTCTCTTGAAAATTCCTCTAACACACGTCAATTGCGATAAAACACGTAACAGGCGGATCGAAGTAGTGAAAAATCCGTGTAATATTCTTTAGAAATATTATACCGTGCTCTCTTAGAATCGCAATTCTCGTTGCTATTACCTTATGAAGTCTCGTATGAATTTGTTGTAGTATAAGAAAAGGAATTTTAGCAAATCTCATTCGATCCCTTGTCAAGCTCAAATCTTCAACTATGGAAATATTCCTCCACCATCTTAATACGTGTTTGAGATCCTGTTTGTGCGTGGCTTGAATTATATATAAGTTAAGTTATGCCAACTTCAGCTACATTGGATTTGTGTCGTTGCATAACATCTTAAGCTTTCCATTGTTTTGTGGAGATACAAAATGAATTTCAATGGCTTTTAAGTCTTTAGGAGTGGCCCCAACACTTTTGATGACTTAGCCAACAATCTTTCTTCATGTGACACCCTATAACATGGACTTTAAGAGTCATAAGTTGGCTGCCACGTTTAAGGCTTATCCAGAGCCTTAATTAATCACCCACTAATTCTTAATTAACTTGTTAATTCTCCATTAACCAATAATTAACCAATTATCCACATAATTAAGAATTATCTTAAATTACTTAAAATACTACTCACTTTTAACACACTTCATATACACCTTACTATCATGGTCATGTGGTACCTTGTATGGCACTAGTCCATAAATACGGGGTATTGTAGCTTGGACAGTATTTTATCTCAAAATGTCAAATTTCGACAAAATTCATTTTTTCGATTTGCTTACCCTCTCACCTTCACGAATTTATTCATCACTTGTTTGAAATAGCATAATGCTTATAATATCAAAATAATCTCATTTCCGAGCTTCCATCAATTTATTAATGGCGTACTTTCACGTACAAAAATATGTGGTGTAACAGTTACGGCGTTATATACGCACCACCACCTGATCAACTGTTATACGTTGATGATTTGTCCACAGTGGCCGAGATGATTTGATGGGATATTCTCAGAGTCTTGATGATGTTATGAACGCATATACCCATGCATGGTGTGACATTTATACGCATATGCATGACACTATATTATTTAATGATTCACAGGGATATTCAGATATACATGTTGAGTCTTTTACTCTATGTTTCTCTAATGTCTATTATTTACTGATTTTCATTCCTTACATACTCGGTACATTATTTATACTGACGTCCCTTTTTCCTGGGGATGCTGCGTTTCATGCCCGCAGGTCCAGATAGACAGGTCGAGAGTCCTCCAAGTAGGCTATCAGCTCAGCGGAAAATGTTGGTGCGCTCCATTTGCTCCGAAGTTGCTTATTTGGTCAGTATAATTAGGACATGTATTGATTGGTATGGCGGGGCTCAGTCCCGACCTTTATGATACTTATGTACTCTTAGTAGCTTATAGATATATGTCATGTATACGGATACTTGTATGGCCTTCTTGGCCTATGTTTTGAGTTTACAAATGATCATGTTGGCCTTATAGGCCCGTATGTCACATATGTAAATTTTTATATCAGGTTGGGTCGTCCTATATGGAGTACTCCCCCATGTTCATTCTGGTTAGCCCATGATAGCCTGTTTGGCCCATTTGCCAATGAAAGTACGATAAGAATGATATGCTATGTTAGTACTCGGTTGAGTAAGGTATCGGGTGCCCGTCGCGGCCCATATGTTTGGGTCGTGACATGAATCTGGCCATTCTTCTTCCTTATAGCGACCATACTTGAAACCCACATTGGGTATTTAACTTCCCGAATAAATCCAGCTTTAATGAGTTTGTTAACTTCGGTTTCAATCAGGGGAACTAAGTCCGGCCTAAAGCGCCTTTGAGCTTGCTTAACAGGACGAACGCCATTCTTGACCTCAATGTGATGGACTGCTACTTTAGGGTCCAAGCCAGGCATTTCTTTGTAACTCCAAGCAAAGACATCCCTAAACTCCTTGAGTAACTCAATATAAGTGCTTTCTTCATCAACTTCTAGTAAAGCACTTAGGTTGGTAGGTCTTGGTTCTTCATCAGTGCCAAGGTTAACTTCTTTTAAGGCATTAATCATTGCCTTCACCCCTTCTTCAAGTTCCGGGGGAGCATCTTTTGCATCTTTATCTTCTTGAGGGTCCCCATCGTTGAAGGATATGTGATAACACCATGAAATATGGTCCAATTGCTCGTCATCCTCCATTAGAGATAAAACACCATGCTCGCCTTGTGCAGTAACATGATATGAAGAACCCACGCTTTCTTCATCTTCATCACGTTCTTTAGTGTAGACCACAGTGTATGGCTTCACCTTCAGTACTTCATCACACAAAACATGACTTTTGTTTGCCGCTTCATTCTAGAAGGAACCAAACTTTGGAAATCTTTAGAGATCTTCTGAATTTTGGGCGAAGCGGGTGTTCTTGTATTTCGATAATTTCTCTGGAACTTATCCCCCTTCATTAATGGACCCAATCTCTCAAATACGGAAGTTATCACAGTTGATTTTCCAAGTCGATCAAAGACAGAAGGCCTGTTAGAAGCGGTAGATTCGTCTTCTATAGTGATATAATTGTTGCTCGCCCTTCTTATGGATTGGTGACGGTTGCTTGTATCCCAAACCTTCACGTGGTTGCCTCGTCGCAACTTCTGATAGGAGCTTCCCTAATTTTGACGGCTCATTGGGATTTTATCCAACTTTTGCAAATAGCCTGAAAGCGTTAGGATCAAAACCTTCATCTGTTCGTTTTGTAGGGAGTGCCACATTCTGCAAACAATTTTGGGCTACAAACCCTACAAGTGGCTTCGAGGATAACTTTACTGCCTCAATTCATTTTACCAAAAGAGTTAACTCCTTTAGCATGTTAGTTTGGAGATTAGATGATTCGCCTTCATTTTTCTTCCTTTTAGGGACATATTGGAGTGCATGACTTACTTTCTTGCCATAAGACGCAATATCCCCTCTATGATATTTATTCACGTCGGGTTGTACCTCCTCAGTAACAACTTTGGTTTTGTCGGCAACCACAACAACTCTCTTAGCCGTGGACCCGTCATCCTTGTCATTCATGACATCATCTATTTCTAGCTCCTTCACAATGCGGTTCTTCAAGTAGAACTTTGCATCAGTGAAATATGACTCAGCCTCGGTGAATGGCTCGTCATCAGCAATTATCTTCTTCTCGACTTCACCTTCGTAGTATTTCAAACATTGATGGTAGGTAGATAGAACCACTTTATTCTCATGTATCCAAGGCCTTCCAATCAAGACGCTGTATGAAGTCTTTGCATCGATCACATGCAGCCATGCACTTGATTGAATATCTTCAATGGTGATTCCCAACCTGATTGCGCCTATGGCTCTTTGCCCTCCTTGGTTGAATCCTTGGATCATCACACGACTTTCCAAAAGTTCGTTCATGGGAATACCAAGTTCTTTCATAGTGTGAATTGGAAAGATTTTCACTGAGGATCCTCTATCAACCAAAATTCGATTTAACCTTTCATCACGCATATAGCCAACAAGGTACAACGGGCGGTTATGAAGATTGTTACCTAGTAGAAGGTCGTCATTTGTGAAAGTAACTTTTTCCTCGCACACGTTAACTTCTTGAGGGATAGACTCAATGAGTTTTTCTAGAGATAGTGCCAACGGTAGGTCATCACTCTTTTCTTCCCCTTTATCAGTATTGCAACAAGAGGCCTCAATACCATCACGGGAAATCTTCATGCGGAACCAACATGGCAGAAATCCTCCAAGGTCACTGGATGTCGTGGCTTTTGAGGGTGGTGCTCCTCCACTTTTGCTTTATTTAAACGCCTAACTGGATTCCATTTTTTTAGTAAATAGACTACTAGGTTATTCACCTAGTAGCTTTTATATATATAATAAGTCCCAAACCGGGTCAAAGTTACACAATGTTCAAGTGCAACAAAAAAGAAAATACAAATAGAAAGGCAATGTCTATTGCAACTAGATACAATGTAGCAGTAGCATGTAAATAACAAAAAATGTACAAAGCTAATAATTAGAAACATCCAATTGTTGCTGACGATAATGAATTTACACACCAATTGCAACCAATTTGTTTTAGCACCTACAAAGCTCTCACCAGACGCCATCTGTTGCAATCCAAGAGGAATAGGTATGTATAATTCACAAGTTGTCGATTAATTCAATCTAGACATTTTGATTTTTGGTCTAAAGAGTTCTAGCAGTAGAATCTTCAGAAGTTGATTTGCTAAAATAGTGCATCGCGTGAACCTCTTTTGAAATAAGTGTTTTGTTGGAAGATCCCAGTTGAGCATCAGAAGAATAGAAGATTGGAAATCTCTAAAGTAACTTGTAGTTGTGTTTTGATCCCAGTCGAGAAGCATTAATAGAACACATCCGCAGCTGCATCGGATCCCAAATGAGCAACAGAACTTCTGCAATAGCAACAACATCATAATTTGAGCATTCCATGCATGGCAACTGCAGTAGTAGTAGTTGCATCAGAAGCATTTGCTAACAGCAGTCGCGCAGCATAGTTGCACTAGTAGCGTCTATGGTCCTTTTACCATCATTTTCCTTGCTGGTTTTTCTATTTATTCTTTTTGTGGGCTCCTTTTGTGGTGCCTATGACGAGTCACCAACGTCCAATCTTCAGCATCATCAGGTAATTCTCCAGTAATTCTCCATCTTTACATTCTTTAAAACCACATAATTCATCCGGACTGAATGAGCCAAAGGTGATAGAGACTTGATTTGCACTTGCTTTCTCCTCTTCAAGCACGATCTTGTCTTCACGAGCCAAGTCCATAACTTTGTCCTTGAAGACAAAGCACGTCTCTAGAGGTTGGCTCTCAAGTCGATAGTATTTGCAGTAATTTGGGTTATTTGTTTTACCAGCTTTGTTTGACCGCTTCATCTCCGGAAGCTCAATGAGATTTAACTCGAGGAGTTCTTCAAAAATTGATGGCACATCATAATCCAGAAATTGGTACTCCTTCTCTTGCATCTCTTTTAGAGTCACCTTCCCACTTGGTTTATCTTGAAAAGAAGTGGATTACGTACTCTGCTTCTTGCTCACCTTCATTGTGAACTTCACAGGTGATGTGCTAACATTCATATCTTCTTTGTTTTTAGACCTAGGTACAAACTTGCTCCATTTCCTGACTTATTGTTTGTCATTCCCTTTGCGAGGCTCATAGATAGGCAGCCTTTCATTTCCAGCGGAGGCCATGCTTAACTCCATGTCGTGGGCACGAGTCGCGAGTTCTTCCAATGTATTAAGCTTGATACATTGCAAGATGTAGCGGATTCCTCAATGAATGCCTTGGATGCACATCTCATTTCCAGAAGCTTCACTAAGCCTCTCTTTGCAGTTGAGGCTTGCATTCCTCCAATGATTGGTAAAGTCGATAATTGGTTCACTCTTTTGTTGACGAGTATTTGTAAGTTCTATCATACTCACAGTACGTCTCGTGCTATAAAAGAGATTGAGGAAATCTTGCTCTAGTTGTTCTTAATGGTTCCTTTAATGAACTCCTTCAGTTGATCGATTGGAATCATCCCTTCAGAAGAGACATGGATAGCCTTAGCGGATGCTACTTGTCTTGGGGGAGAATCACACTCTGAAACTTCTGGGAGCTTGCCAGGTGCGTGGGTGGATTCTTGCTCCATCAAGATTCCCACCCTATCTATTAGCTTGTCGATTCGAGCATCTTGATTTTGCATACACTTGGTCAAGCCAACGATTGATTCAGTCATGTTTTCTAACTGCTCCTCTATAGATGAAGTGTTTGTCACTATGGCCTGCATGATTATCGTGGACGATGGAGAGTAGAATGGATTGCCACATAGATTGATCCTCGATTGGCTCACGCTATGTGGTGTAAGTGGGGAGGATCCATCACTTGAGGCATCATCATTTTCCTTCACATGAGAATGCTTGGATCCGGAGAGGTCAAGTAGAGCAAGAGTTTTCTTGATCTTTTCAGCAACATCGCTTCCTCCTTCCGGTGTGCTTGTGGAAGATCTTGCTCCTTTTGAGGATAAAGATCCGAAAATAGGGGTTGATGCGGACGGCAGATGGAGTGCTTGTTGTCCTACGAGCTTGCTTTTCTCCTCATAACTGGTCCAAAGTTTCCAAAAGTAACATCGAGGACGCTTTCCACATCAGCATAGAACCTGGAATTAGCAGCCTTGGTGGAAGTTAAACTGGAGTTCATTTTCTTTGAAGCCATTTAAATGTTCTTGAACTTTGGTGATTTGAAAAGTTGAGATGAGATGTAGAGATTGTCCCACTGGGCGTGCCAGAATTTGTAGACAATAAATTACGTAACGAAAAATAATCGAGACTAAAAAATATTGCAACAATCGTAGTATTTTATTTCAAATATTTGAGTGTTGCAATCAATATGAATCCTATAATTCTACTTTTCAACAGTAAATAATAGAACCTTCGAGCTTAATCTTTAATTTTATTTTATTTTAAACCAAGTGCTTGAGGTGTGGAGACCCTTATTTATATTTGTGGCAGGGAAGAGTTATGATAAGAACAAACTCTTTCCGACCAATCAAATTGAAGTGTGACAAGGCCGCATTTGATTGGCCAGAACATGTCACTTGCACATGTGGCGTGATTTCATTAGCCTTTTAATGCGACTTGGCATGCCTTGTCATTTTGGCACGTGGCATGATCTTGTTGGCTCTTCCGCTTGACTTGGCGTACCACGTCATTTGACACGTGGCACCAAACTGCGCCTCTAGGAAGATGACATCTTGGGCTTAGTGAAGTGGGCTCATCCCTTGGAGCCCAATTAAATGGGCTAGCCCAATAGGTTTGGACCTATTTATTTAACCCATATGTATTGGGCTTATATAATTAATTGAATTATATTAGCCCATAATATTTGTTTGACCTAAAATATATTTAATTGAGATTAATTCCAAATTTCTTATGAATTTAAATTCAATAAAATTTTAATTGCCTACAAAAACCAAAGAAAAAATATGAAAGATTTTGTCACGACCCAAATTACATTAGAGGTCGTGATGGCGCCTAACACGACTGTGAGGCCGGCCAACAATAATTGATTAACTTAATTACTCATTTCAGTATTATTAAAATCATAATTTCGTTCAATTAAATAGTAAGAGATAGACTTTACAAAGTAAATGATAGTATTTTCACAACTACAATACTAAACAACCCATAAGTACCCCTTCCCTCCCCCAAAATTTGGTATCACAAGTGCATGAGCATCAACTAGGAAGTAAAATAAAATACAGCATCTGTCCGGAATAGAAATTAGACAGGAAAAATATATAAGTAACTCTGAAGGAGACTCTGCTGGCTGCGGATCGTAACGGAGGATGCAACTCACCTAAATCCCCACAATAACCGTGCCTCTGCGCTCACAAGGCCACTAGACATATATGTACCTCCACAAAAAAATGTGAAGCAAGTGTAGTATGAGTACATAAATCAACACGTAGCCAGTAAGTATCCTGTCTAACCTCGAAAAAATAGTGACGAGGGGTCGACTCCGACACTTACTATGAGTTAACAATAAAATACCGATATTATACTTAAGCATGGATTATATTAAACAGCTGTAAACACAATAACAAAAAGTGAGTGGACAATTCTTTTATTAATAGAAAACATTCCAAATTTATTCTCGTCATCTAACATTTTGTATCTCAGGACAATGAAGAAATATCAATTATTATTAATTCCAAAGATTTATCATGCGCAAATCATGTCGAGGTCGTACGGCCCGATCCAACATAAATATTTAAATTGTGCACTGCCGAGGGTCGAACGACGCGAGTCATAGATGCATCTATCTGCTACCGAGGTGTTCAGCCCGCTCCACAAAAGAGTAAATACATTTACAACAACCAATTCAAGATTTATTAAGGGGCAATTATTCAAGAGAATACCAAATTCTCATTAACGGTCAAGAAAATGATAGTAGACTACCCGAACATAAGCATAATAGTAGCTACGCACGGACTCTCATCACCTCGTGCGTACGTAGCCCCCACAAATAGAAGCACATATTAAATCAATTTACCTATGGGGTTAAATCCCTCTTGCAATGTTAGAAAAGAAACTTACCTCGCTCTGAAATTCCATAACCGGCTCCAAAGCCTTTCCAACAACCCAAACCGATGCGCATCGCTCCACAACTAGACAGTAAATGTGCAAATCTATAATTATATACTCTAATAATCCTTATAATTCAATTTACAACAATTTCCAACTCCGCTCGAAAAGTCGATAAAAATCACTCTCGGGCCCACGTACCCGGATTTAGAAAATATTTCGGAGATAGTCTCTACCCAAAACATTACGAACTCAAATATATAATATATTCTCAATTTCATGCCCAAATTTGTGGTCAAAATCCAAAAATACCAATTTCTAGGTTTTCCACCAAAACTCCAAATTTCTACAAATTTTCATAAATTTCCATGTTAAAATATATGTATAATCCAAGTATTTAACTCAAAATACACGAGAATCACTTACCTCTTTGATGTTGATGGAACACCTCTCATGATGTTCTCAAAGATCGCCTAAGTCCAAGTGGGAAATTAGGGAAATGAGCTAAGTCCCGAAATAAAAGCCCTTGCTCCAGTCGCAGACGTCGCATTTGCGATATCTGATTCGCAAATGCGATGGTCGCAATGGCGACAAAAGCATCGCAAATGCGAAGGAGAGCCACCCCTGCCAAGGTCGCATTTGCGACCAAATTCTTCGCAAATGCGAAGAGGACAGATTCGCAAAAGCGATAAAATGTTCGCAAATGCAAACCCCTCAGAAATTTCCCACCCTCACAAATGCGAACTCCTTCCTTGCAAATGCGAGTTCGCAAATGCGATCAACACCTCCCATTTGCGAGACTGCCGCCCAGACCCAAAAACCAGCAGAACCAGCAACATCTTTTCATCGAAAATTGATTCGAAACCACCCCGCAACACACCCGACGCCCCCAGGACCCCGTCCAATCCCATCAAACTATCCCAAAACATGACACGAACTTGCTCGAGGCCTCAAATCACGTCAAACAACGTCGAAATAACGAGTCACACCCCACAATTCTATCAAATCATGTCTGATTGACCTCAAATTTTGCACACAAATCATATTTGACATTATGGAACTACTCCAACTTCTGGAATTGGAATCCGATCGCGATATCAAAAAATTCAGTCCCGGTCAAACTTCTCAAAATCATCCAAATTTCCAACTTCCGCCAATTGACACTGAAATGACCTATGGACCTCCAAATCAACGTCCAGACACGCACCTAAGACCAAAATCACCATACTGAACCATTCCCAGGCTCGAAATCCCAAACGGACACCGATAACTATGAAATACACTTAACCCAAATTCATGAAGTTCTTTCCAAATGCCAACCTTCCACAATAGGCGCTGAAACGCTCCCGGGTCGTCCAAACCCCGATGCGGACATACGCTCAAGTCCAAAATCATCATACGAACCTTTTTGAACCTTCAAATCCTGATTCCGAGGTTGTTTACTCAAAAGTCAAACATTAGTCAATTCCTCCAACTTAAGGCTAGTGAATTTAGAATTTTCTTTCCAAATCGACTCCTAACTTTCCGAAACTCAATTCCGACCATACGTAAAAGTCATAATACTTGAAGTGAAGCTACGCATGGCCTCAAACTGTCGAACGGCGTGCTAGGGCTCAAAACAACATATCGGGTCGTTACATTCTCTCCCACTTAAACATATTTTCGTCCTCGAACGTGCTAAGAACTGTTCTGGAGTTGTCTGAAATCACCGTTTAACACCTCGTGCACCTACCCGTGCCACCACAACTCAGTTGAGCACATTAGCTCGAGCCAATCTAAAGATCTTCCCCTTTATTTAGTCAAGTAAGCCTTAGAGTCAAATTCCAACATCCGGAATTCTCCACCAGGCCTATTTCTAACATAGGAACACCGTATCACACACTGCACCAAACACGATTGTATACCCTTAATGAATTCTTACCATGCACTGCGTAACTCATTTGCCCAAGTCAATCTTTTCAAAGCACAACAACTAAAATTTCCACTGATCTAAAGCCCGTAGTGTACCTCATGACCAATTAAGCCTTGCTTTAACTCTCGCAATACAACCATGATAGATAAGATGTGTAGAACTCATAACCACCTTCCGAATCACAATTTATGGAGTCTCTCCTCCCAACAAGAACCATTACCTCATTCTGGACTGAATAACAATATTTACTCTTTAATATGCCTTATATAAATTTGATTTCACTGATCCCAGGTCCAATAATCTCGTTTCACCCAGTACAAGCTGCTCAGGCAATGAACCACCTCAGATACTGCAAAAGCCTCATATGATGCCACATTGTGCTAACAAACTACAAACTCGAATATGATACATAAGGAAAATGAACTCTGGAATGAACTACTCCACCCACGTAACTAATTTAATAATCGAAAAGATGTTATGAACCTTCCTCAGAAATGAGACACAAAACACACAAGAATAGCCATGGGAAACTGTACTCAACGTCACACTGTTGTGGCGTGCAACCCTATCCACACATGATACCATTGCTGCGTGCAACCCAATCCAACCATGATACCCGTGGCGACGTGCCACCCGATCCAAACAACATATCTGTGGCGGCGTGCCACACGATCCACAAATAATAATAAATAGGGAAATACCCATGAAGTCAGAAATGTTTATACCTACAAAATCCCCGAATATCAACCATAAGCACGCGAAGTGCATAATACAAATTCTGGGGAGACGGATAGCGCCATACACTACGAAACGCAAGCACAACTAAGGTGCAATAA
Source organism: Nicotiana tabacum (assembly GCF_000715075.1). NCBI lineage: Eukaryota > Viridiplantae > Streptophyta > Magnoliopsida > Solanales > Solanaceae > Nicotiana > Nicotiana tabacum. The sequence goes on along the minus strand of NC_134096.1, from coordinate 38,584,949 downwards.
ATGACTTGCATCTTGAGAGCCATCCTGCTCTCACAACACCACAAGCTACACGGGATCTCAATACAAGTGCGAATAATCAAACCACCTCACAACCCACATGGCACGATAGAGATTACACTAAATAGATGACGACGGAAATAACATCCCAGGCCCGAAGACTCCTCGGCAAGCAACGCTATGCTGAAATGAACACATCCGACCCGATATAGAGTACACACTCACATTTAGATCCATTCATGGACCTCAAGCCGATTCTGATCGTACTATACTAAGCTAATAACCTTTCAAGGATCCACCCCCAAGAATGGCCGTCAAATCCGGAACAAACTTTCATAATTCACAACCAATTGAACAGAGCGCCCTTCAGGCACAAATTCTCACATTAGCGATAGTACGACAGTCTCCACACTTGATTCTAATCTTTAATCAATCAAGTGACTACATGTCACACTTATACAATCCTCCCGTGGGATATGCTTCCACAACCTTCCGCACCAAGTAACAAGTCTGCACATCCATAGCACCTGTCACAACCCAAACCGATGGACCGCGACAGGCACTCTGTGCCTTACTCAACTACCAACGTAACGTATCTTTCTTATTACATCATCATATACACGTGCCATACGAGCCTAATAGGCCAACATGATCATTAATAAACTCAAAACATAGGGCGACAAGGCCGTACAATCTTTCATATACATGACATCTGTCTACAAGCCTCTAAGGATACATAATTTTCATAAAGGTCGGGACAAATCCCCACCATCCCAAACAATACACATCTTAATCTTACTGACAAAACAAGCAACTCCGGAGAAAATGGAGTGCACCGACATCTTTCGCTAAGCTGATCGCCTACTTGGAGGACTCTCGACCTATCTATCGAGACATGTGGGCATGAAATGCAGCATCCCCAGACAAAAGGGGCGTTAGTACAAATAATGTACCGAGTATGTAAGGAATGAAAACCAGTAAATAATAGACATGAGAGAAACATGGAGTAAAAGACTCGACATGTACGTCTGCATAGCTCTGTGAATCATTTTATTTTTATAATGTCATGCATATGCGTATAAATGTCATAACATGCATAGGTATATGCATTCATAACATCATCAAGCCTCATTTCGGCCACTGTGGGCAAATTATCAATGTATACCAACTGATCAGGTGGTGGTGCGTATATAATGCCATAACCTTTTCCCATATCCCATATACATATAATATATGTGTATATAACGCCATCTGGTCATGGGTCAATGTACATGTATAAATGCATAAAATGCATAAGAAATATGTTAATAAGATTTTCTCAGAATGTCATAAAAATAATATGCTTATCAGATAAATTTTATCAAATACGTATTTTTCTAAGACCCATGAACAGAAGATATAATAATAATTCACATGGGGAATCAAGAATATAGACACCCCTAATATTTCTATGAATAGAGTCATTTGCTCGTTTCGTTCGTGTCGTATAGGTCATGCCAAAAAAAAGAAGGGATAGTCTTAACATACCTGAACCAATTCACTTGACAATCCCTTTAACACCATTGATTGCGACAACGCGCTACGGCGGATCAAAGTTGGGAAATATTCGTATGATATTCTTGAGAAACCATTAGCTCTCTTATTTTCATGGGCTTAATCTCGAGGACTTATCCATTCTCGTTACCTTCTTACTCGCCCTTTCTCATCCTTACTCCGGTCACAAAACCTCGCTGCTTTACTATACTTTAGCTTGCGACCTCTACGTATCTATTTATTCTATTCACAACCTTCCTTTAACTTGTTTGCACCATAGATTCCCTTATGTTATTCTAGAACATCAAGCGAGACATCACATCGTCTCTAACTCTTCTTTACTCTCTTGGATAGATCTCTCGGTATCTAGAAACTATAGGCTGGAAGATATGCCACTGACGACGCCGCTATCATTCTTGGATATTGAATCCCCGCACTTCTAGCCTTCTATCCAAAGTATGGACTATTCTTAACCTTCTGCTTTTGAGTATCTCGTACGTTGTTCACCTTTACCTTACTTACCTTAAAGCCTCACATCACATCTTCTATCTCTTTCATGACCTCCCCTCCACATAGGTATAATTCACATCCACGTCTTGAACTTCTATTATAATACATGCACCTCTTTACACAATCTCGTGAGAGCTTCATACTAACTTCTTATGAGGTTGGGACACTTCTAACTGGCTTTATCATAGAACCGTTATAGAATATGGCTACTGCACTATCTCTCTTGTACCTCTGATATTAAGAGTAATTCTGCAAAGTTTTCAATCATGATATCTATAATTTTCTGGGTCCAATAAGCAGACTCCTAATTTACTTAGTTGATGTAAATCTTTAGTTTTCTCTTCCTTCTGATTAGCCTTTATGTAGGCTTAAGCTATCTTCCGATCTGTGGCTCATGGCATTTAGTTATTACTTTAGCCTTTCATGTACACTATGGAAAACCATGATACAATCTTCTAATGATTCCATCCTTTGTCTATGACCTGGACCCAATTCTTTCTTTTAACTTATACCGGAATCTTCTACGGCTGATCATTAATCGAATAATTCCTTTCGTTCCATTTCAGCTTTCTTCAAATGTAAGCAATTGCTTTTCCTGGTCTTTTTGCCCCCTTGCTGCATGCATACTTAGCTTATCTGAGTTCTCACGCATGCCGAAATTTTTGTGCAACTCATATGGTCTTGAATATTACTTTTGGTTTCACTCCCTTCTCATTAGCCATGGTAGGTGCCACTTTCTTTTGTAGTGCATACAATTTTGTAGTGGGACTGTTGTTACAAAACCATTTCCTCTTCTTGACGTCATGTTTGCATAATGCTCTGGTATCGTAGCATATCTGTAGGCTTTGAATAAGTGCAATCTCATCCCTTTTTCATTTTATCGTATTCTTCTTTTACCATTCCATAATTACTAGAACCACTTAATTTCGACTTAATGCCACATCACTTCATATTTTTTCCCCTCCCCTTTAGAGAAGTACTAATATTTAGCACTATGACAATCTACCTATATATGTTTTACCTCTTCATCATTGGCGTCTTCTCACACTATCGATGACCCTTACTCACCTTGCGGTAATCCTTCTGTACCAAGGATAAGGAAATTCCTTACTCGCGCGGGTGGCACTTAGTGTAACTGGCACACATAGTCCCTTAAGCTTAACTTTGCTCACATTGCTTGCTTTAGGGAAGCGTCTTCCTGAATAACCACTCTCTGAATTTCTCATGAATCTTCTTCTGTTGTCCATTCTATTATCGCCGGAACAAAATCTGAAACTCTCATGATGCCGACTATTATCCAATCACTCAGTCCCTAATTCACGTTCAGTTTGTCTTGTTCACCAGCCCGTACTGACTTCTATTATTCTGGGGTCTAACTTTTCCTTCCGGTAGTTGCGTTGGAGTCACGAACTTATTTCTCGAAGTGAGGATATGACGTTATGGCCTATACTCTTTTGTTGTCTCAAGGCATGTCACTTCTCGTATTTACCTTATTTTGACCTACCGTTGTCATCCATGTATCACATCTTACTCTAAATGCTTCATTAGCTCTCTTCTTATTTCCTGCTAACATTTCTGTCACTTTATCTGAAAACTTTAACAAGATATTCTTTTGCTTTTAGCTCTCTTTTGCTCCATCCACTAGCTCTTCGGGTTGTCTAGCATTATCTCTCTACTAAGGACGGGAGCCATACTAAGATAATATTTATCCCTTCCAGGCTTCCAGTACCCATCTGTGTGGTACTCATATCTAGTTATACTATTTTAGAGTGCACCATCTGGGTGTCTCATAAGGAGATCTATTAGCACATTTGTAATATCCTTCAGAAAGGTAAACTAACGCAAACAATTCATCCACCCTTTTGGGTCACTCTAACCCCAGCCGGACCCTGATATCCCATCCTTCTCTTGAACCATATCTGTTAGATCCCATAGGGCATAACTAAGATCGACGTAGCCAATTGTACATAACTCTGTTACTGTTGAATGTAACTCAAAAGGCTTATATTCCTCTGCCTGAATTGTAAATACTGTTAACCTTCATTAACTGGGCGCCTCGTACCTTTCTTCATCTTGCTTCTTTTGCTTGTTGAAACTTGTATTTATCTGCTGAATCTCCCATTGTCTTTCACCATAAAGGTGGATAGGTATTCTTTCCTCAAGGCTCCTTATCAAGAGACTTACACATCTTAGTACATACATGATATACTGAAGACCTTATATTTTCTTATCATAAGCATCATGTAAAATCGAGTACCTCTAACTCAACTCTTCCATAGTCACATTCAATCTCTTACCAACTGTCTTTATTGATGTAGGTATCGTCATATTACGAATAAAATAGAAGTTAGGAATTTGAATTCTTACAACTGAGCTCTACCACACGATCTAGAATAAGAAGAAAGAGTGACAGTCCTAAATGCCCTGCAACCTCCTGCTTATAACTGTGGTGCACAACACACCCATAAACAAGATTCTACTATACACGGCTTGTAGACTCCCTAGGATAGAACTGCTCTCATACCACTTTTGTCATGACCCAAACCGATGGGCCGCAACGGGCACCTGGTGCCTTACTCAACCGAGTACCAACGTAACCTATCTTTCTTATTACATCATTATATACGCGTGACATACGGGCCTAATAGGCCAACATGATCATTAATAAACTCAAAACATAGGCCGACAAGGCCGTACAATCTTTCATATACATGACATCTGTCTACAAGCCTCTAAGGATACATAATTTTCATAAAGGTCGGGACAGAGCCCCGTCATACCAAACAATACACATCTAAATCTACTGACCAAACAAGCAACTCCGGACCAAATAGAGTGCACTGACATCTTCCACTGAGCTGATCGCCTACTTAGAGGACTCTCGACCTGTCTATCGAGATCTGCGGGCATGAAACGCAGCGTCCCCAGGCAAAAAGAACGTCAGTACAAATAATGTACTGAGTATGTAAGGAATGAAAACCAGTAAATATTAGACATGAGAGAAACATAGAGTAAAAGTGTTACGCCCCAAACCTGGGGAGGCGTGGCTGGCACCCGGTGCTGTGCTGGCCCGAGCGAACCACTGTGTAACTCATTTGTTTTTCTTCTGTAACTATCATGGGCCAACATGGCCACAACTAATAATGTATAACTATAAGTAAGCAAATGTTGTACTAATGAACCATCTTTCTTAAATACCTCAACAGGGAACTAGAAACATACTTAGACATGCTTGAATATCGCTTTACAAGAATGTATAACGTAGACATCCTTAACTGCTAAGAGTAGAAACACTTATGAAATAGCATTACATTTATGTATCGTTACTTGGATCATGCCAAAAGAAAGAAGGATTATCCTTAACATACCTGGTGCACGAAGCATCCCGCCTTTGTAGATGAAGAAATTGGCTTTATAATCAATTACAACATATTGTTTTTCAAGTCATCGCGAAGAACAATTAATGAAGTTTGATGTATGTGCTAATTACTGGCATCGATCTAAGAAAAGCAAAAGATGAAAGCAAATCTCGATTCAAGAGGTACAGTTGCTTAAAACTTGCTCTAAGGATCTTGCTGAACTATGAAGTTTAACACTACACTTTGATTAACAAGGAATAAAAGCTAGCTAGCTATTGCCTATTATTTAAGGCTTTACCCTTGAACTGAACATTCTCTTTTGCTTGGTAGTATCCAGGTTGAGTAGTCCTCTATTTTAATATTGTGGAGAATGGGGATTAGAGTACCAAACCCTTTCAAAGGTGCCATCTTGCAATTTAATTCAAGAGTCACTAAGGGTCCATGTGTTGCTGCCACGTGGGAAAATTTAGACTTATCCAAAATATTTTAGATAATTGTCAATTACCCGCATAATTAGGAATTATCTCAAATTACTTAAAATACTACCCACTTTTAACACACTTTATATATACCCTACTATCGTGGTCATGTGGTACCATATAAAATTAATACATACACTATTATTTTATTAAAACATCCATGTAACAATACATATATTTTCTCAACTTCTAATTTTTCTAATCTCATATAAAGAGTAAAAAATTTCGTACGCTTAATTCTTAAAATAGTAAAAAGATAACCTTCTCTTCTTCTGCGAAAATAATTTTTATTTTTATAATAAAGAAAATTTCATAAACATTCTTATATTATGAGTATAATTTACCATATCCGAAAATATTAATAATGTTAACTATCCAAAATTATACTTATAAAACTTTTACTAAAATACTTCACTTAAAAGAAAATACCACACTAATATAATATCTAACGGTATCAAGATTTTAAAACTTTCGGGGTCTTATAATAACATAGTCACAAATCTTCTAAAATCTCATAAATGGTCTTAATCCCTTCAAGCTCATATGGATTACTACGACTTATCCTAACGTTAAAGTACGAGGTGTAACAAAAAGACTCGACATGTACATCTGCATAGCTCTGTGAATCATTTCATTTTTATAATATCATGCATATGCGTATAAATGTCATACCATGCATAGGTATATGTGTTCATAACATCCTCAAGCCTCTGAGGGCGGCATCCCATCATATCATTTCGGCCACTGTGGGCAAATTATCAACGTATACCAGCTGATCAGGTGGTGGTGCGTATATAACGCCATAACCTTTTCCCATATCCCATATACATATAATATACGCCATCTGGTCATGGGTCAATGTACATTTATAAATGCATGAAATGCATAAGAAATACGTTAATAAGATTTTCTCAGAATGTCATAAAAATAATATGCCTATCGGATAAATTTTATCAAATACGTATTTTTTTGAGACCCATGAACAGAAGATATAATAATAATTCACATGGGAAATCAAGAATATAGACACCCCTAATATTTCTATGAATAGAGTCATTTGCTCGTTTCGTTCGTGTCGTATAGGTCATGCCAAAAGAAAGAAGGGATAGCCTTAACATACATGAACCGATTCTCTTGACAATCCCTTTAACACTGTTGATTGCGACAACGCGTAACGGCGGATCGAAGTTGGGAAATATCTGTATGATATTCTTGAGAAAGATTGCACCGTATCCCCTTATAATCGCAAAATCTTGTTGCAATTATGCTAAATAGTCTCGGATGAATTCCTGTTGAAGTGATTCACGTTACTAGTGAAAAGTATTGTCTCTGTTGAAGCATTACATAGCAAATCCGTATGAAACTTCCTAAAATGAATGAATGGCTTTAGAAAGGTCCCTTTTATAGTGGTGTGGCCCCCACTTAATAATGCTTACCTTAGCCACCCAATTTTCTTAAAATGCCATCTAGCAATGTGACCAAATAGTCACTTAAATCAATAATCTTGGGCTGCCACGTTTGGGAGGCTTTATTACGTCTTATCCAAAATTTTAATTACTCACTAATTTATTATTTAACTAATTAATCTTCCATTAACCAATAATCAACCAATTACCCACATAATTATGAATTATCTCAAATTATTTAAAATACCACATGCTTTTAACACAGTTTATACACCTTATAATCACGGTCTTGTGGTACCTTGTATGGCACTTGTCCATAAATATCGGGTATTATAGCTTGGACCGTATTTTATTTCAAATTGCCAAACTTCGACGAAACTCATAATTTTCGATTTGCTTACTCTCTTACCTTAACGAATTTACTTATCACTTATTTGAAATAACGTAATACTTACAATCCCAAAATAATCTCATTCCCGAACTTTTGTCGCTTAACTTACGACGAAATTTTAACGTACGGATGTAACATCTCATTTTCGAGCTTATATCAAATTACTTATGGCGTACTTTTAAGTACGAAAATATGGGGTGTAACACCACCGGTCATACTAATGTCGTAAAGTGAATCAAGGATCCGCAAATGAGTACACAAAGCCTCTTACACATGACATTGACCTCAGGTGACGCTGAAGAGAGTACCAGCTTACTCTAAACATCTGAATTCTTTCATGTTCATCCGAGCTCGTGACATCCTTGTCGACACTAAACTACAACCTTGATCCTCAACTTCAAATTCCCAAGCAGCTCACTGCACCTAACATGCCAATACGTGAAAGTAAGAATTTCATTATAACTCCTGAACCACTAGTAGGATACACACTTCATCATATAGGAAACTTTCACTTAACTCATTTCAGGAGAACCATAGCAACACGCGACCGAATTCACATAACTGCAGAAATTACAATCCTCTAATAGTGGTCTAAACCACCATAACTCTTCCGGGATCCATCTACACATAACAGGTCATAATACTCTAATGCCTCCAAATAAAATCAATTACGGCGGCCGTCAAGCCTCACACGTACCGCCACAAATCACGTGCATAACTTAACACACTGAAGGAACTGATTGTTGCCACCACCATGCCAATTCAACCATTGCTAACCAATCCGACTTCGCTTAATTTACTCTGGACTTGCCTTGGAATAATAGTAGCTCCATTTCAAACATAACGAACCCAAATCCGCACTCATCTGGAGTGACCTCATACCCTCCTTGTGCGCATATTCACATCTTCAACTGGTATACTCATTCTGATAATTTTTCTATGAATCAGAAGTTATTTCCTCCCATTCCTCCCAATGCTGCGCCGCAGACCAATAATAACATAGAACACTCCAAGCCCCTTTCATAATCCACTGCAAAAGCACGATACTTAACCATACCAAGGACTCAAAATCCTTAGGCATCGCACGTTAATTTTAATTTTTTTTTAACCCACTAGGACCATTGTTGAGAGTCACCCACTCTGACTTGTTCCCAAATATGATAAAACTCTAAGGCTATGGTAGCACATGAACGCCCTCTCAAAGAAGCACCCGGCTGAATCACCTTTCTTGTACATCACATCTACACGAAGCATAAATCCTAAGTCTTCCCAAAGACTGAACATGAATCGATAAGGCCAATTATAGCATGCATTCCTCAAATCCTTTGCTCAAATCACCACTGATGTTAGCATTCCTCAAACCCTTTGCTCAAATCACCACTGAAGTTCTTTTTCCTTAATCATAATAACCCACCAATATGCCGATAACCAGAAACCTCACAATTAGACAACCATGCAATCCAATCGTAGGCGGTGGGGCTCTCCCACTTAGCTTGAAGCTACCATTACATAACCCTGGAACCTACCAAGATTCCTTCTTCCTCACTGATATGACCTCGTGCAATCGACCCGCCAAATTCCTCAAAATCTTCCTGTTAACCATTTCATGAACGCTCTTAATCCCTAGCCACATTCACATGTTCCACCTCTTACAAGGTAGCCAGTAAAATTCTTAGCAGAAGCTTCGTCAACATCATGCAACCGTTAACCTGCTCACCGGAAATAACCCACCTGTTGAAATTCCATGCCGACATCTTCCAACAACGCTGCACCGAGTAGGGGTGTTCAAAATCGAACCGAAACCGAAAACCGAACCGAAATCGAAGCTTAATGGCTTATTGGTATTAATTTAACGGTTTAACGGACGGGGAACGGATTGGAATTTTTTTATTAACGGTTTATTGGTTTGGGGGTGGATTATTCAATTTTCTTGATGTTTTATCCATATATATATATATTAAATAATCAAAAACATTTCTTCCACTTCCAGTACTCTATCTCTATTCTATAGTTATAATTTACTATTCTAGTTAGTTACTATTAGATAATTTTGATGTCATGTATTATACCCAGTGTTCTCTTCTATTTCTTCTGATAGTTATAAGTTGTTAATAGGCTCATCCCCAGAGATGATTCTACTGGGAAATACGCTGGAATGTAGCTCTCTATTTCTTCTATTTAGCTCTCTTCTTAGGTGCCATATTCTATAGACTGGAATGTAGTCTGCCGAGCATAGGAATTTTATTTTGAGTCACAACGGTCAGCAAGCAATCCGATAACACGCAATATAAATTGAATTAGTCCGATAAACCGCCCGATAAGAGCTAAACCGATACCAATACACCTGATATCTTATCGGGTGGCTAGCGGATTAATACATTTAAAAGCCAATAACTGATAAGCCAAACCGTTAAGAGTAAATAACAGCCCAATCCGCCCGATAAGCAGCCATAGCACCGAGTACAATTACCACGAAACCAATAAAACATCCTGAGCCGGCTCATTCACCAGTTGTACAAGTCCGTTCACTCCTCATGGACATCAACTAATGGTGCGACAATACATTCCAATCCAAATTCATGTTGTGTCCTTCTTCATATCAAGCAACTCCTTTCCGTCGTAGCCAACCTTTCTCCGTATAGCAGCCAATATTCCAAATTAACTTTTTAGACTTAGTCATTGTCCACCATGAGTTCCAAATCACTCTAAACTTTCCTCAACGCGTGTAGCTATCCTACCATAGAACCCATATGCTACCCGGCCACTCTCCCACTTCGGTCAGACCCTCTCCTTTAAGCAACTACTCGACTTTTGTTTTGTTACACTTGGCCTTCTAGAAGTTTAACCACCACAAGACACCTCCCACATGTCCTTTCTCATCCTTCGCTGCCCAGTTGTTTCCTTAAATAAAAATTCATCTCTGTAGCACCTGAACCAACAGATTGCCGCCAACTCTAAACCTCCTCGAAGATCATCTTCCTTGAGAAATCAACATTAGGATCACCGATTCGATTCTGAACCACAATAAATTCCGACCTCTAACAGCCGCTTCCCCAGCATCATTCACAATACTCATCCACAAATGCGATTTTGAAGAAGGCCATAACACCGGCGAGCTTAACACATTCAATCAAGGACGAAGACACCACACCAGGGATGAAGATTCCACCACACTCGAAAATACCAAATCTCTGCCCAGTTCGTGGGTTTTGAGACCACGTTGTCTCAAAACCCACGAACCATCGCATACCCTCCTTGTGATTCACATCTTCAACTGGTATACCCATTATGATAATCTTTCTATGAACTAGAAGTTATTTCCTCCCATTCCTCACAATGATGCACCGCAGACCAATAATAACATAGAACAGTCCAAGCCCCATTCATAATCCACTGCAAAAGCTCGATACTTAACTATACCATAGACTCAAAATCCTTAGGCACCGCACTTTAATTTTAATTTTTTTTTTGAACCCACTAGGGCCGTTGTTGATAGTCATCCAATCTGACTTGTTCCCAAATATGATCAAACTCTAAAGCTCTGCTAGCACATGAACGCCCTCTCAAAGAAGCACCCGGTTGAATCACCTTTCTTGTACATCACATCTATACGAAGCATAAATCCTAAGTCTTCCTAAGGCCTGAACATGAATCGATAAGGCCAATTATAGCACGCATTCCTCAAATCCTTTGCTCAAATCACCACTGATGTTAGCATTCCTCAAACCCTTTGCTCAATCACCACTGAAGTTCTTTTTCCTTAGTCATAATAACCCACCAATATGCCGATAACCAGAAACCTCACAATTAGACAACCATGCAATTCCATCGTAGGCGGTGGGGCTCTCCCACTTAGCTTGAAGCTACCATTACATAACCCTGGAACCTACCAAGATTCCTTCTTCCTCACTGACATGAACTCATGCAATCGACCCGCCAAATTCCTCAAATTCTTCTTGTTAACCATTTCATGAACGCTCTGAATCCCTAGCCACATTCACATGTTCGACCTCTTACCAGGTAGCAAGTAAATTTCTTAGTAGAAGCTTAGTCAACACCATGAAACTGTTAACATGCTCACCGAAAATAACCCACCTATTGAAATTCCATGCCGACATCTTCCAACAACGTTGCACCGAGTACAATTACCACGAAACCAATAAACCATCCTGAGCTAGTGCTCATTCACCAGTTGTACAGGTCCGTTCACTCCTTATGGACATCAACTAAAGGTTTGACAATACATTCCAATCCAAAGTCATATTGTATCCTTCTTCATATCAAGCAACTCCTTTCCGTCGTATCCAACCTTTCTCCGTATAGCAGCCAATATTCCAAATTAAATTCGTAGACTTAGTCACTGTCCACCATAAGTTCCAAATCACTCTAAACTTTCCTCAACGCGTGTAGCTATCCTACCATAGAACCCATATGCTACCGACAACTCTCCCACTTTGGTCAGACCCTCTCCTTTAAGCAACTACTCGACTTTTGTTTTCTTACACTTGGCCTTCTAGAAGTTTAACCACCGCAAGACACCTCCCACATGTCCTTCCTCATCCTTCGCTGCCCAGTTGTTTCCTTAAATAAAAATTCATCGCTGTAGCACCTGAACCAACAGATCGCCGCCAACTCTAAATTTCCTCGAAGATCATCTTCCTTGAGACATCAATATTAGGATCACCGATTCGATTCTGAACCACAGCACACTACGATCTCTAACAGTCGCTTCCCCTATCACCATTCATAATACTCTGCCCCGAAGGCAATTTTGAAGAAGGCCGTAACACCGGCGAGATTTACACATTCAATCAAGGACGATGACACCACATCACGGATGAAGATTCCATCACGCTCGGAAATACCAAGTCTCGTTACTCCATCAACCCAAACCTAACCATTCTTAGTTAGATTGCCTTTCCTCCACTGGAAATAAAACACTGAAGCTCTGAATCATGCATTGAGAAAAACCTCATTTCGAATCATTCACTACCCCAACACGTAGACAAGTATCCTACCATTACATCAATATTTTGCTATAACAACTCATAGACATCTTAGCAACCCGTGCACAGTCTTGAAACCATAGAAAATAACGATACTGAGCTGGAACAAAAGAACATCTTTCCGCAAGGCGACAACATTAGCCCTATCAAATATGCAGGGAGAAACATCCTGCACTACATCTGTAGTGCCATTAAAATTCCTCGATTCCCAATTTATAACAAGTGCTTCCCGTCACATAAGATTGAATAGGAAGGGAATGAACACATAAGCCACAAAGGAATCAAATCGCACGATGAGGAATCAAGAAGGGAAGTGCTCCTAACAACCCTGTAGCCTCTTGAAGGTAAGTACAGACGTCTCCGTACTGATCCGCAAGACTCTACGAGACTCGCTCATGACTCGTGAGACCTAAGTGAACCAAGCGCTCTAATACCAAGTTGTCACGACCCAAATTCTATTAGAGGTCGTGATGGCGCCTAACACCGCTATCAGTCCAGCCAACAATAGTTGATTAACTTAATTACTCATTTTAGTATTTTTGAAATCATAATTTCCTTCAATTAAATAGTAAGAGATAGACTTTACAAAGTAAATGATAGTATTTTCACAACTACAATACTGAACAACCCATAATAACCCCCAAAATCCAGTGTCACAAGTACATGAGCATCGACTAGGAAATATATTAAATAGGAAGTAAAATAAAATACAGCATTTGTCCGGAATAGAAATTAGACAGGACAAATATATAAGTAACTCTGAAGGAGACTCTGCTGGTTGCGGATCATAACGGAGGATGCAACTCACCTAAATCCCTGCAATAACCGCGCCTCTGCGCTCACAAGGCCACTAGACATATATGTACCTCCTCAAAAAAAATGTGAAGCAAGTGTAGTATGAGTACGGAAATCAACATGTACCCAGTAAGTATCCTGTCTAACCTCGAAAAAGTAGTGACGAGGGGTCGACTTCGACACTTACTATGAGTTAACAATAAAATACCGATATTATACTTAAGCATGGATTGTATTAAACAGCTGTAAACGCAATAACAAAAAGTGAGTGGACAATTTTTTTATTAATAGAAAACTTTCCAAATTTATTCTCGTCATCTAACATTTTGTATCTCAGGACAATGAAGAAATATCAATTATTATTAATTCCAAAGGTTTATCATGTGCAAATCATGTCGAGGTCGTACGGCCCAATCCAACATAAATATTTAAATTGTGCACTGCCGAGGGTCGAACGTCGCTAGCCATAGATGCATCTATCTGCTACCGAGGCGTTCGGCCAGCTCCACAAAAGAGTAAACACATTTACAACAACCAATTCAAGATTTATTAAAAGGCAATTATTCAAGGGAATACCTAATTCTCATTAACGGTCAAGAAAATGAAGTTTAACCTTTTACAATTCTTTTATAAAGTTTCAATATGATTTAAGAAATTAAATTAACAAATAGGGTGCAAACATCGCAAGTATAACATGATTTGGGTCCTAGACTACCCGAACATAAGCATAATAGTAGCTACGCACGGACTCTCGTCACCTCGTGCGTACGTAGCCCCCACAAATAGAAGCACATATTAAATCAATTTACCTATAGGGTTAATTCCCTCTTATAAGGTTATAAAAGAGACTTACCTCGCTCCGAAATTCCATAACCGACTCCAAAGCCTTTCCAACAATCCAAATCGATGCCCACCGCTACAAAACTAGTCAATAAATGTGCAAATCCATAAATATAAACTCTAATGCTCCTTATAATTCAATTTACAACAATTTCCAACTCAGCTCGAAAAATCGATAAAAATTGCCCTCGGGCCCACGTGCCCGGATTCCGAAAGTTTTTCAGAGATAGTCGCTACCCATAACATTACAAACTCAAATATTTAATTTATTCTCAATTTCATGCCCAAATTCATGGTCAAAATAAAAAAATACCAATTTCTAGGTTTTCCACCAAAACCCCAAATTTCTACAAATTGTCATGAATTTTCATGTTAAAATCTATGTATAATCCAAGTATTTAACTCAAAATACACGGGAATCACTTAACTCTTTGATGTTGATGGAACCCCTCTCAAGATGCTCTCAGAAATCGCCTAAGTCCAAGTGGGAAATGAGGGAAATGAGCTAAGTCCCGAAATAAAAGCCCTTGCTCCAGTCGCAGACGTCGGATTTGCGACATCTGATTCGCAAATGCGATGGTCGCAATTACGACAAAAGTATCGTAAATGCGAAGGAGATCCACCCCTACAAAGGTCGCATTTGCGACCAAATTCTTCACAATGCGAAGAGGACAGATTCGCAAAAGTGATAAAATGTTCGCAAATGCGAACCCCTCAGAAATTTCCCACCCTCGAAAATGCGAGTTGGCAAATGTGATCAAAACCTCGCATTTTCGAGACCTACAACCCAGACCCAAAAACCAGCAGAACCAGCAACAACTTTTCATCCAAAATTGATCTGAAACAACCCCGGAACACACCTGACGCCCCCGGGACCCCGTCCAATCCCATCAACCTGTCCCAAAATATGACACGAACTTGCTCGAGATCTTAAATCACGTCAAACAACGTCGAAATCACGAGTCACATCCCAATTCGATCTTAATGAACTTTTAGAAATTCAAACTTCTATATTCGATGCCGAAACCTATCAAACCACGTCCGATTGACCTTAAATTTTGCACACAAGTCATATTTAAAATTACGGACCTACTCCAACTTCCAGCATCAGAATCCGACCCCGATATAAAAAATTCCACTCCCGGTCAAACTTCTTAAAATTATCCAAATTTCCAACTTTCTCCAATTAACGCCGAAATGACCTACGGACCTCCAAATCAACGTCCGTACACGCACCTAAGACCAAAATCATCATACGGAGCCATTCCATGGCTCAGAATCCCAAGCGAATGTCGATAACATTGAAATACACTTCAACCCAAATTCATGAAGTTCTTTCCAAATGCCAACCTTCCATAATATGCGTTGAAGCGCTCCCGGGTCGTCCAAAACCCGATCCGGACATACGCCCAAGTCCAAAATCATCATACGAACCTGTTGGAACCTTCAAATCCCGATTCCGAGGTCGTTTACTCAAAAGTCAAACATTAGTCAATTCCTCCAACTTAAGGCTACCGAATATAGAATTTTCTTTCCAAATCGACTTCGAACTTCCCGAAACCCAATTCCGGCCACACGTACAAATCATAATACTTGAAATGAAGCTACTCATAAACTGCCGAACGACGCGCTAGGGCTCAAAACGATTGGTCGGGTCGTTACAGATTTCAACCAAAGACTAAAAATATAAATAAATTTCTTATGTAGACAATTTCTATTAAAACTCATCCTTTTATAGCGAAATAAATTAATTTTTTGTAACAAAATAAAAAAGACATAAAAAGTAAGATAAAAGAAAATAAATTTAGACAAAAATGTATGAAAAATCTAAAAACCAGAAATAAGAGATGACAACGAATTTCTTTTTCTGTTTCATCTTTGTTGAGTATAAAAAATTGAAAGCTGATCTCATCGATTTCAAATATTATTTTCAACTTAAATACGTAGATTATAAGATAAGGATATCTTAGAATATTTTTTTTAATTTACATTGTGTGTCATTTTTATAAAATCACTATTAATAACAAACTGATATGATATTCGAATTTGAATTTAAATGCAATTTCAGTAGTTCGCATTGAGGTTAAGCCAAGTATATTGGCGAGAAAAAACGCCTTGGCATCTATATATATATATATTAAAGGAATAAAGTTACCATATATAATCGGCATTGTGGTTAAGCCAAGTGGCAAGCTAATAAAGCCAATAGTATATGGT
Organism: Nicotiana tabacum; assembly: GCF_000715075.1. NCBI lineage: Eukaryota > Viridiplantae > Streptophyta > Magnoliopsida > Solanales > Solanaceae > Nicotiana > Nicotiana tabacum. Next base: position 38,568,416 of record NC_134096.1, on the reverse strand, counting down.
AACTTTATTCTATATTTGACTATATATACATATTTAAAAAGCTGACTTTGAATCAAAGGATAATTTTGAATTTATAGATAAAGTTTTTAAATTTGAATTAAAATGAAAAATAAATTTATATTCTATTATCATGTTATCGTACTTAATTCGGTTAATCTTCATACGCAATCATGTTAGGAACTTTTGTTATCTTTTCTAATTATTTAAATACTACTTCGCCTATGAAAAAAAAGAAAAAGAAGACTACTCCATATAACGATAAAACTCTTTCACATTTAAAACTCTATAATTATAGTTCTTTAAAACACTATAGCTAGATTTGAATAAATTGAATTTCTTTTATAGGGTACATGTCTATGTTTATCCAAATAACAAAAAAGAGTTTAAAAATCGAATAAAAGTTTACTTACATATATAATGAAGTAAACCTAAATGCTAGAGAAAACAATATCACAAAAATGAGTCCATATTCAAAAAAAAAAAAAAACTTTTGAAGAATGTTTGTTTGAAGAATCAATTTGTATAAATGGACATCAAATAAATAACAAAACATTGGTTATACAATTGCTATCATTAATTTCAATTTAGCACCTTCTAGGAATTGAAGGGTACAAGTCGAATCCTCTTCATTTGGCTGCAGTCAAGCCAACATTGTAAAGGTATAATATTTTTTTCGTTGAAGAATATTAGTTTTGAATCATTAGATTATGTGAATGGTTTGTTTTCTCGAATTCAACAAGAGGAATATTGGTTTCTAATTGATAGTTTCTATAACGATTTTCAAGTGTAATAAAAAGTATATTTTTAAAAAACAATAGGTATGACGTAAAATATATATTTTTTTAAATGTAAATAAATTATTCTAAATAGGATTATTTTTTAAAATATAATATAATTTTAAAAATAAAAAGATAAGATATTTTTGAATTTTAGTAGAGAGTTTTTAAAATTATTCTAATAGAAGTCATATCATGGATAAAATCAAGAAACCGAAATCCTATGAAATATTTATATAAATATCCCGTCAGATGTATTGTTTACTTTTATAGCTAATATACATAGATGATATACAAACAACACACGATTATACATGTAACGATCCGACCGGTCGTTTTGAGCTCTAACGCGTCGTTCAGCGGTTTAAGGTCATGATCAGCTTCACTTCGGGTATTATGACTTGTACGTATGGTCGAAATTGAATTTCGGAAAGTTCGGAGTTGATTTGGAAAAAATTTCTAATTTCAGAAGCCTTAAGTTGGAGGAATTGACTACAGTGTGATTTTTGAGTAAACGGCCTCAGAATTGGGATTTAAAGGTTCCAATAGGTTCGTATGATGATATTGGACTTTGGCGTATGTCCGGATCGAGTTTTGGATGACCCGGGAGCGTTTCGGCGCCTATTGTAGAAGTTGGCATTTTGGAAGAATTTCATAAATTTGGGTTGATGTGCATTTCAATATTATCGATGCCAGTTTGGGATTCCGAGTCTGGGAATAACTTCGTAAGGTGATTCTAGTATAGGGAGCGCGTCCGGAAGTGGATTCGGAGGTCCGTAGGTCATTTTGGGGTCATTTGGCGGAAGTTAGAAATCTGAAAGTTTTTGAGAGGTTTGACCGAGAGTGGACTTTTTGATATCTGGGTCGAAATCCGATTCCGGGAGATGGAATAGGTCCATAATATTTAATGTGACTTGTGTGCAAAATTTGAGGTCAATCGGACGAGATTTGATGGGTTTCGGCATCCAATGTAGAAGTTTGAAGTTCTAAAGTTTATTAAGTTTGAATTGGGATGCGATTCATGATTTTGATATTTTTGATGTGATTTGAAACCTCGAGCAGGTTCGTGTTATGTTATGGAACTGGTTTGTGCGATTTGGACGTGGTCCCGGGGGCCTCGGGTGTATTTCAGGATGGTTTCAAATCATTTCAGGTTGTTTTGGACTGCTGTTGCTGGTGTCTGGTGTCCTTTTTCGCGAACGCGAAGGAAGTCTCGCGTTCGCGTAGAGGAAATTTGTGAGGCTGCTGGATTTCGCCTTCGCAAACGCAAGCATGTGGACGCGAACGCGAGGCAAGGGCTGGGCAAGCCTTCGCAAACGCGGCCAAGGCAACACGAATGCGAAAAAGAAAGGGGGAGATGGGCCTATAGCCATTTGGCCTACGCGAACGCGTAGAAAGGAACGCGAACGCGAGGGGTATGGGCAGCTGGCCTTCGCGAACACGATCAGAGTGTCGCGAACACGAAGAGGAAATTTGGAGGCAATGTTTCTTTGGCCTTCACGATCGCGATGGTCTTTCCGCGATCGCGAAGAAGGGCGGACCTGGGCAGTGAAGTTTTAAAGACGGGATTTGGCCATTTTTCCTCCATTTTACATTTGGTTGGGCGATGTTTGGGGCTCTTAGAAGGGATATTTTCGTCATCTATGTCAAGGTAAGTGATTCCCACCTATTGCAAGTTAAATACTTGGATTATATAAGTATTTAGACTTGAAAATTTGTGGAAATTTGCGATTTTGAAAAAAACCTAGAAATTGGTATTTTAGGATTTTGACAACGAAATTGGACATGGAATTTGGAATAAATTATATATTTGAGTTCGTGGTATTATGGGTAAAGTTTATCTTCAAAAAATTTCGGAATCCGGGCACGTGGGTTTGAGGGTGATTTTTATCTACTTTTCGAGCGGAGTTGGAAATTTATCGTAAATTGAATTATTATGAGTATTAGAGTGTATATTTATGGATTTGCACCTTTATTGACTAGTTTTGGAGTAATGGGCATTGGTTTGAGTTGTTGGAAAGGCTTTGGAGCCTGTTATGGAATTTCGGAGCGAGGTAAGTCTCCTTTCTAACCTTGTAAGAGGGAATTAACCCCATAGGTGAATCAAATCATTATGTGTTTCTATTTGTGGAGGCTGAGTACGCACGAGGTGACGAGAGTCCGTGCGTAGCTACTATTATGCTTATGTCCGGGTAGTCTAGGACCCATATCATGTTGAACTGGCGATGTCTGCGCCCTACTTGTTAATTTAATCGTCTAAAACTTTTAGAAACCCGATAGAGGAATTGTAAAAAGGTTAAACTTTATTTACTTGACCGTTAAATGGAAATTTGTAATTCTTGGAATATTTGCCCCTTAATAAATCTTGAATTATTTGTTTAATGTATTTTCTCTTTTGTGGAGCGGGCCGAACGCCTCGGTAGCAGATAGATGCATCTATGGTTCGCGTCGTTCGACCCTCGGCAGTGGACAATTTACATTTATATGTTGGATCGGGCCGTACATCCTCAGCATGACTTGCGCATGATAGATCTTCGGAACTAATAAAAATTGATATTGCTTCATTGACTTGAGATATAATGTCACGACCCAAAATCAACCGTTGTGATGGCGCCTATCGTGGAACTAGGCCAGCCACAACTCAACAACCCAACACCAACAACAATAAGTTTGAAAACATTAACGGAAGCATTTAACATTAAAGAAAAAACTATTTGAAACATAAGAAAATCCCAAAGTGATACAATCTAGCCCAAAACCAGGGTGTCACTGAGTACATGAGCGTCTAGATTAGAAATACAGTCTACTACAGTGTCTAAAGATTATAACTAAAAGTATGACAAAGATAAAGAAGGAGAGTCAAGGCCCGCGAACGCAGTGCAGCTACCTTGATAGTCTCCAAAACTCTAGGATCCTCAATCAGCAACCGGCGCAACGATCGGTATCGCTTGGATATGCACACGAGGTGCAGGGAGTAACGTGAGTACACCAACTCAGTAAGTAACAAGTCCAAACTTTGGACTGAAAGGTAGTGACGAACTCAACCTCAACAGGTATAACAGAAATAAATGTGCAAAAACGTAGGCATGCTTTCAAGTCAAATATACAGCTCAAACAGTAATGGAAATACATATCTAAACAGTGTAAGGTATACAACTCAGCTATCTCTACATGCCAATGCACAGACTGTATGAAATGCACCATGTGCTCCACTCTCAAGTATTCAACCACTCGGTACTGTTTATGGCCATCCGGCCCAGGGAAATCCATCCCAGAACATATACAACACTGACTATAAATTACCAATACAGAGGAAAAAGGGCAATCCAAACCTGTGGAGAAATCCATCTCTAGGTATCAAGTATTTCGGACAAATTCATGTCCAGGGAAATCCATCCCTCAATAATATCATTTGCGCTCACTGGGGTGTGTTACAGACTCCGGAGGAACTCCTACAGCCCAAGCTCTATCATAATCATCAATATAACCACTATGGCATGCAGCCCGATCCCATAACTGTCAATCATAACCACGCACTCGGCCTCACTCAGTCATCAACCTCTCCAGTCTCACCACAGGCTCACAATGTCATGAAAACAACCCGGAACAATGATATGATGAATTAATAAATAACTGAGACCGAGATATAATATAAAAATGCAAGATCATGAGTGAGTATGGGATAGTAAATGAAACTAGTAAGATGACAGCAAGAAACGGCCGCTAAGGGTCCAACCAATACCGGCACAAAGCCTAAACATGATATCTAGCACGATCTACATCTCAACTACTTTATCACCTGATAAAAACATGGATATCAATAGGATAGAGTCACTAAACGGTGTTATGGAATCACCCAGGTTACAATTCTCACGGTGCATGCCCGCACGCCCGTCACTTGGCATGTGCGTCACCTCAGTACCAATCACATAGCATATAATTTGGGGTCCCGAACCCTCAGAACCAAGTATGAAAATGTTACTTACCTCAAACCAAGCAAAGTCCTACTTCGGAATGCCCTTACCTCTCAATTCGGCCTCCGAACATCCCCGAATCTAGCCACAAGTAATACAATACGATCAATTTAGTCTAAAGGAGTTAATTCCACAAGAAAAATACCAAATTATAGCCAAAATCTGAAATCGACTCAAACCCCCCTCCCCCCCAGGCCAACATCTCGGAATCCAACAAAACTCACAAAATCCGAAAGTCCATTCACTCACGAGTCTAGTCATACCAAATTTAACCAAAATATGATCTCAATTACCCCTCCAAAACCCCAAAGTTTACTCTCAAATTCCCAAGCCCTAAATCCCCAAATTTCCAATTCCAAATCACTAATTAAATGATGAACAAAGCCATAGATTCACGGAAATTAGACCAATACAGGTTAGAATCACTTACCCCAACGTCCTCCTTGAAAACCTTCGAAACATTGCCTCTCTCCCGAGCTCCCCAAGTCCAAAATGGAAAATGCAAGACAAGCCTCGAGTTGGGGTTATCTGCCCAGTTAAAGCCGCACCTGCGGTCCTAGTTCCACACCTGCGGAACCGCATCTGCAAACCGGACTCCGCTTTTGCGGAAATTCATTAAAAGTCTGACTCCGCTCCTACGATCACTTGACCGCATCTGTGGTCATCACAGATGCGGGACCCAAGCCGCATCTGCGATCCATCTGCGCATCTGCGACCACCGCAGATGCGGGATTTCCATCGCACCTGCGGTCTAAGCCCAGATCTCCCTTAGCCGCACATGTGGCTCTTGCGGCCTCGCACCTGTGGTTCCCACTTCGTAGGTGCGGAAAGCACCAGTAGCAGCGGCTTCAGCTACACTTCTCCAACTCCAAACCTTCCGTTAACCACCCGGAATCACCCCGAGGCCCTCGGGACCACAACCAAACATACCAACATATCCTATAACCTCATACAAACTTAGTCAAACATTCGGATCACTCAAATCAACATCAAAACACCAAATTACGCCTAGATTCAAGCATAAGCACTTCTAAAATTTCGAACTCCACAAACGATGCTGAAACCTACCAACCCACGTCCATATGACCCCAAATTTTGCACAAAACTTAGAAATGACACCACCAACCTACTCCAACTTCCAGAAATCCAATCCGACCCCGATTTCAAAATATCCACTGCTAGCCAAAATTGCCAAAATTCTAATGTTTGCCAATTCAAGCCTAATTCTACCACGGACCTCCAAATCATATTCCGGATGCGCTCCTAAGTCTACAATCACCTAACGGAGCTATCAGAACCATCAAAATTTAAATTCAAGATCGTTTACATATAAGTCAACATCCGGTTGACTTTTCCAACTTAAGCTTCTAATAAAGAGACTAAGTGTCTCAATTCACTCTGAAACTACTCTGAACCCGAACCAACTAACCCGGTATATCACAATATAGCTGAAGAACACAAAAAGAAGCAGAAATGGGGGAAATGGGGTTATAACTCTCGAAACGACCGGCCGGGTCGTTACATCCTCCCCCTCTTAAACAAACGTCCGTCCTCGAACGAGTCTAGAAACATACCTGGAGCCTCAAATAGGTGTGGATATCTTCTCGGCATCTCCTGCTCGGTCTCCCGGGTGGCCTCCTCCACAGGCTGACCTCTCCACTGCACCTTCACTGAAGCTATATCCTTTGACCTTAACTTCCGAATCTACCGCTCCAAAATGGCCACCGGCTCCACATCATAAGTCATATCACTATCCAACTGAATCGTGTTGTAGTCCAAAACATGGGACAGATCGCCAATATACTTCCGAAGCATAGAAACGTGAAAAACTGGATGCACACTCGACAAGCTGGGTGGCAAGGCAAGCTTATAAGCCACTTCCCTTATCCTCTGAAGCACCTCACAAGGACCAATGAACTGGGAGCTCAACTTTTCCCTCTTCCCAAACTTCATAACACCCTTCATGGGTGATACCTTCAGCAAAACCTTCTCTCCGACCATGAAAGACACATCAAGGACCTTCATGTCCGCATAGCTCTTTTGCCTAGACTGCGCTGTGCGAAGCCGCTCCTGAATCAATTTCACTTTGTCTAATGTATCCTGGACCAAGTCTGTACCCAAAAGCCTAGCCTCACCTGGCTCAAACCATCCTACTAGAGATCTACACCTTCTTCCATATAAAGCTGTGTATGGAGCCATTTGAATGCTCGACTGATAACTATTATTATATGCAAACTTCGTGAGCGGCAGAAACTGGTCCCATGAACCCCCAAAATCGATGACACAGGCGTGTAGCATGTCCTCGAATATCTGAATAATGCGCTCGGACTGTCCGTCCATATGAGGGTGAAAGGTTGTGCTCAACTCAGCCTGAGTACCCAACTCTCGCTACACGGCCCACCAAAACTGTGATGTAAACTGAGTTCCCCTATATGAAATGATGGAAACTGGGACACCATGCAAGCGAACAATCTCAGATGTAAATCTCAGCCAACCGCTCTAAAGAGTAAGTAGTACCAACTGGAATGAAGTGCGCGGACTTGGTCAGCCGATCCACAATAACCCAAATAGCATCGAACTTTCTGGCAGTCAGTGGGAGCCCAACTATGAAGTCCATGGTGATCCGCTCCCACTTCCACTCTGGGATCTCTAACCTCTGGAGCAAACCACCCGGTCTCTGATGTTCATACTTAACATGATGACAGTTGAGACACCGAGCCACAAACCCAACTATATCCTTCTTCATCCGCCTCCACCAATAGTGTTGTCTCAAATCCTGGTACATCTTCGCGGCACTCGGATGGATGGAATACCGTGAGTTGTGGGCCTCTTCAAGAATCAACTCCCGAAACCCATCCACATTGGGTACACATATCCGGCCCTGCAACCTCAACACGCCATCATCACCAATAGTCACATCTTTAGCATCACCTCGCTGAACCCTGTCCTGAAGAACGAGCAGGTGGGGGTCATCATACTAACGCTCCCTAATATAGTCATAAAGAGAAGACCCGAAGACCACATAAGACAATACCCGACTCGGCTCTGAAATATCTAATCTGACAAGCTGGCCAGCTAAGGCCTGAACATCCAATGCCAAAAGTCTCTCTACTACTGGAAGATATGCTAAACTCCCCAAACGCTTCGCCCGACGACTCAAAGCATCGGCCACCACATTGGCCTTCTCCGGATGGTACAAAATAGTGATATCATAGTCCTTGAGAAGCTCCAACCATCTCCGTTGGCGCAAATTAAGATCCTTCTGCTTGAACAGGTGATGCAAACTCTGGTGATCAGTATAGATCTCACAATGAACCCCGTACAAATAGTGCCGCCAAATCTTTAAGGCATGCACAATAGCTGCTAACTCAAGGTCATGGACAGGATAGTTCTTCTCATGAGTCTTCAACTGGCACGAGGCATAGGCAATCACCCTACTCTCCTGCATCAGAACACATCCAATACCTATCCTCAAAGAATCACATTACACGGTGTAAGAACCTGAAGTTGACGGCAGAACTAGAATTGGAGTTGTTGTCAAAGCAATCTTGAGCTTCTGGAAACTCTCCTCACACTCATCTGACCACCTGAATGGAGCACCCTTTTGGGTCAATTTGGTCAAGGGCGATGCAATAGATGAAAATCCCTCCACAAAGCGACGGTAATAGCCTGCCAAACCAAGGAAACTCCTAATCTCCGTGGCTGAGGACGGCCTGGGCCAAATCTGCACCACCTCTATCTTCTTCGAATCCACCTAAATACCCTCACTGGACACCACATGCCCCAAGAACGCCACTAAACCGATCCAAAACTCACACTTGAAGAACTTTGCATAAAGCTTCTCCTCCCTCAATCTCTGTAACACAATTCTCAGGTGCTGGGCATGCTCCTCCTGGCTACGAGAGTACACCAGGATGTCATCAATGAATACAATAACGAATGAGTCCAAATAGGGCTGGAATACACTGTTCATCAAATGCATGAACGCTGCTGGGGCATTGGTCAGCCCAAAAGACATCACTAAGAACTCATAATGGCCATATCGGGTCCTGAAAGCTGTCATCAGAATATTCGAATCCCGAATCTTCAGTTGGTGATACCCAGACCTCAAATCAATCTTGGAGAACACCCTCGCCCCCTGAAGCTGGTCAAATAGATCATCAATGTGAGGCAAAGGATACTAGTTCTTGACTGTGACCTTGTTTAACTGCATGTAATAAATGCGCATCCTCATAGAACTATCTTTCTTCTTTACAAATAGAACCGGTGCACCCCAAGGTGACACGCTAGGACGAATAAACCCCTTATCAAGGTGTTCCTTAAGCTGTCCCTTCAACTCCTTCAAATCCGCCGGTGCCATATAATACAGTGGAATAGAAATGGGCAGAGTGCCCGGCACCAAATCAATACCGAAGTCAATATCCTTGTCAGGAAGCATGCCCGGCATGTCTGCAGGAAACACATCCAGAAAATCATGCACCACAGGAACAAAATCAATAGCAGGGACCTTTGCACTAACATCCCTCACAAAAGCCAAATAAGATAGGCAACCATTCTCAACCATCCGTTGAGCCTTCAAGTATGAAATCACTCTACTGGGAACATAGTCTATAGAACTGCTCTACTCAACCCTCGACAACCCTGGCATTGCCAACATCACGGTCTTAGCATGACAATATAAAATAGCGTGACATGGAGACAACCAATCCATACCCAATATCACATCAAAAGCAACCATACTGAACAGAAAAAGATCCACTCTGGTCTGAAGACCCCCAATGGTCACCACACATGACCGATATACGCAGTCCACAGTAATAGTATCACCCACAGGAGTAGATACATGAACAGATAAAACTAAAGACTTACGGGGCATATCCAGAAAATGAGCGAAATACGAGGAAACATATGAATAAGTGGACCCAGGGTCAAATAATACCGAGGAATCTTGGTGGCAAACCGATACAATACCTGTAATCACAGCATCTGAAGCAATGGCATCTGGTCTGGCTGGGAGGGCATAAAAATCGGCCTGACCGCACCCTGATCGACCTCCCCCTCTCGGAAGGCCCTTAGCTAACTGAGCTCCACCCCTAGCTCGCTGGGCGGGTGGTGGAGGAACTGGTGCTGAACTCGAAGGCTGGGCGGGGACAAAACCTCTTGATATGACCCAAATCCCCACACTCAAAGAAAACTCTACTGGCCACTGGGGACTGAAGGGAACCCCGATGATAACAACTCGATAGGGGTCCAAAAATTACTAAAGAAAATCAAGAAACGTGCGGAAGCTAAAAGAAAATAAAGAAATAAAAAAAACAACAGAAAATTAAAGATAGACTGAATTCAAGAAAGAGTTTCTTGAATTCAAGAAGTCTATTCTTGAAGTTGAATCCTAACAACAACAATTAGCTAACAAAGAACTAATCGCCTTTGGTAGAGAATTAAAAAGAAGAGATAGATTGTGAAACCCGACCCTTTAGAATAACAAGAACAACAATAAGCCTAAATTTATCACCTTTCTTGAATACGTAGAAGTGATCTAAGATTTCAAAAGAGTTTAATCTTACCACCTTAAGTTGAGTCTTTAAGGTTGAAGAATAAATCCAAGAGTAGCCACAAATAAGAGTGCAAGAAAAATCTCACATTTTTTATTGATATTGTCTATAATAATCTAAAATCTAAAAACAAAGAATACACCCCTTTATATAGAGAGGGGGTCACGAAATTCCTACCTAAAAACAAGAAAATAAAGTCCTAAACTACTTTGGACAACAAGTCCAAATACCTTAAGAAAAGGAAAAACACTAGGAAACAAAAACCAAGTCAATATTGGAAAGTAACTCCAGCAATCTTAGGAAAAGAAAAACATAACCTTAACTACCTAGGAAAGCAATAAATCTAGTAACAAACTATATGGAAATAAGTTAAAATCAATCTTGGATAGAATCTTGAAAGTCGCAAACCAATCATGGATAGGATCTTGGAAATCTTGAAGGCAACTTGCAAGCAACTTGGCACCAACTTGTACCTAACTTCTATCACGCCCATTTAGCCTTTCTTGGTCAGCAAGTAAGTCCTTTTTATGTTATAAAAACGTGGTTTCATGTAGGACTTATTGGGTTGCAAGTTTGGACACATTTTTAGGTGCCAAATAGGTCCAATAGTGGCCTGATTTGGACCTTCTTCAGAGGATGTCTCTTGGGATCTAATCCACCTTTTTTTGGACATGAATTTGGACCATAAAATAATTATAATACCTAGACAACTCATATCCTTTATCCTTGAGCTCTCCATCCCAATTAACAACTTCTTTATTTGCACTTGAAGTCTAATGACCTTGTTTTGCAACTCTTTAGCTTGACATATTGTTAAAGGCCCTCTTTGAGATTCCAAAGCTTTATTCTTGTCCTTGAATAGATTTGAGCTTCCTAGGTTGCTATCAACTGTGCTGACTTGTCGTTTTAAGAATTAACGCCTCGTTCAGTGACTTAAGGTCTCAAGCAGCTACGCAATATGTATTATGACCCGCGGGTGTGGTCGAGTTTGAATTACTGAAGATTGAGAATTAAATTAAAAGAACAATCCTTATTTAGAAGGTTAAATGTAAAGAGTGGACCGGAGAGTTGACTTTTGAGCAAACGGCTCCTGAATGGAATTTTGATAATGTCAATAGCTTCGTATGATGTTATGGGATGCATTGGTATGTTTGGTTGAGGTCCCGAGGGCCTCGGGTGTGTTTCAAATCATTTTGGGCTACTTTAGATGTTGATTTTCTAATATCTGGTATTGTTCTTCGCGTTCGCGAGGAGCCTCTCGCGTTCGCGAAGAAGGATTTGGCTTCTGGGATTTTGTTCTTAGCATTCGCGAAGAAGGAAATCTCAGTTGTAATGGTCTGACTTTGGAGGCTCATCTCTCGCAATATATAAGGAATTTGGAGATGATAAAAAAATAAAAAATGTAGCCCTTTGTGTTTAGTTTTCAGAAAGATAAACCATTTATCATTTGGAGTTGTGTACCAAAAGTTATGATAGATAAACTACACACTGTCTGGGAAGAGTTTGGAAATCTCTGTTGCACAGGGCTGATTGTGGAAACTTATATCTTGTAATCTATAAGGAATAAGGAGATGAGAAACAAATGAAAGTTATAGATCTTTGAGTCTAGTTTCCAGAAATTTAAACTATTTATCATTTCAAGTTTTGTACAAAAGAGTTATCACCATTATACTAGAGGCTGTCTGAGAAGAGTTTGAAAATGGTTGTTGGAGAATTTGTTCATCGCGAACGCAAAGAACAAATCCCTGGGCAGCAGAATAAAGTCCAAATTCGTCTCATTCTTCCATTTTAGGACCAAGAAAGTTCGGGTGAGGCGATTGTTTAAGAGTTTTTCAAGGAAAACATTGGGATAAGAATTCCTAACTTGATTTTGGTTAAATTACATGAATCTATTGTTGTTTTTATCACTAAATTAGTGAATTGGATTGAAAATGGTAGAAATTCTCTAGACTTTAATGTAAGATTTGAAAGGCGATCCGTTATCGGAATTTGATAATTTTGGTATGGTTGAACTCGAATCGGAAAATTTTGTCGGGTTACGAGGGGCGGGCCCCGCGCTGACTTTTTAGAATAAAATTTTAAGTTGGTGTTTTATTATCCGAAATTATTTTTGATGAATTTTAATGAAGTGGTACAATTAATTTGGATAGATTTGAGCTGTCCGGAGGTCAATTCAAGCAAGGCGATTTTGGAATATCGGCATAACTTCAATAAGGTAAGTGTCTTGCTTAACCTCGAGTGGGGAAATTACCCCTTATGCATCGAGTCTTATGTGCCATTTGTGAAATATGAAAAGCCGTGTACGCGAGGTGACGAGTACGTACTCGGGCTTATATGTGCAAATTTTATTGGTTTAAAGTTTTAGGCATTCTTAAATATTAATTAGATAATTGTTAGCATTAGTAAATCCTTGAATTATCACGCCTTGTTCCTTAATTGTCAAGTTTGTATTTCATATAATAATTTGGTGTTATTGTCACTTGGATTTTATGTGAATTCCGTGTGTTTGTTGACTTGATATTTTTCTTGGAATTAAATTCATGATGGAATCCTTATCTGCAAATATTTATTAAATAAGTTTAAATTGAGGAGTTAATATAATTATCAAGAAGTTGGATTAATGAAGGCGTTGCCTTATACTGAGTATTTTTCACCTCTGTTGATTGTTTTGAGGTTTATTATATGTTGTGTGGTGCCTTGGGCTATTTATTGAGAAATTTATTGATTCTGCTACATATTTGGAATTTGGTTGTGGTTAGTGGAAAATTGTGATATGAATTGTTGTATCGTGTTGTTGTTTAAAATATGCTCCTTGATATTATTTATGCTTCCTACCTTGCTTGTTAATGATATACATGTTCTTGGTAAGGAAGAGTGTAAAGCACGAAGGGTGATGTCGTGCCATTTGAGAGTGTAAAGCATGAAGGGTGATGCCGTGCCATTGAGAGTGTAAAATACGAAGGGTGATGCCGTGCTATTTCATTTATATTATTAGGTGAGGACGAGAGTAAAAGCACGAAAGGTGATGCCGTGCAATTATTTTTATATTATCATATATTCATGGCACGAAGGGTGTTTTCGTGCAGGCGAGGACGAGAAACATACATTACATTGTGATATCATTTTGTTGTGTATACATTCATGCCTTTATCTTGAGATGTTATCGTGTACCCATGTTTTCTATGTGACTTGTACTTGTTGTTGCTTCCTGTGTGCCTCCACTTTATTTCTTTTATTGTTATTGATATTTCTCCTACCTAATTGGTACTGTTATATGTATGCACAGTGAGAAAGATATAAATGCACGAAGGGTGATGCCGTGCGATTGATTTGATCTACATATATATATATATATATATATTGGGTGAGAATGAGACAAGTGCACGAAGGTATTGCCGTGCCATTTGATGTGATATGTTGAATATATTTCTCACGTCAGGAAAGTTAAATGAGGTATCACATGGTGACTTTTATTTGAAAGAATTATATATATTAGAAAGATATTTATTTGAAAGAATTATATTAGAAGAATATTTACTTGAAATAATTATATATTTTAGAAGAATATTTACTTAAAAGAATTATATATATTAGAAAGATATTTATTTGAAAGAATTATATTAGAAGAATATTTACTTGAAAGAATTATATATATTAGAAAGATATTTATTTGAAAGAATCATATTAGAAGAATATTTACTTGAAAGAATTATATATATTAGAAAGATATTTATTTGAAAGAATTATATTAGAAAGATATTTACTTGAAAGAATTATACTCGAAAGATATTTATGTGAAAGAATTTTAATGGAAGGATATTTATTTAAAGAAAGTATATTCGAATTGTATTCATTGAAAAGGATTATATTCTAGAGACTTTTATTGAAAAACTTATAGGTAAAAGATGTATATTGAAGGGACTTGATTAATTGGTTGTACCTGTGTTTATTATTCGTTTGAATAATATTTATGGTGTTCCTGTTGCTTTGCTATTTAAATAACTAGTTGATTGGTGTTGCTATTACTGCTATTTGTTTTCTATTATTTTGTATCTCATATTGCACAGGTTATTAGACTAGTGAGTGTCTTGACTGTACCTCGTCACTACTCCACTGAGGTTAGTCTTGATACTTACTGGGTACCGACCGTGGTGTACTTATACTACACTTCTACACATTTTTGTGCAGAGCCAGGTATTGGAGATATCAGACTTGGGCAGAGTAAAGCGGGATCGTAAGGATTCAAGGTAGAGCTACTTGGTCGTCGCAGTACCTTGGAATTTTTTCATTTTATTGTACTGTTGATTTCTTATTCGATCAGTACTGTATATTCGATCCTCGAGATAATTCCATGTATTCAGTTAGAGTTCGTGACTCAGTACTACTAGTCTTGGGAGGTTGTTATATTCATATTTGTTCCGCTGTTAGTTTCTATTTTAAAAAAAAATGGCTTGTATTGTAATTAAAATCGACTTACTTAGTCTTGGAGACTAAGTGCCATCACGACGCCTGAGGTGGAATTTTTGGTCGTGACAGTATCTCGGGATTCTTTGAGTTCCCCTATTTATGTGTCTACTCCTGTGGGAGTTTCTCTTGTTGTGGACTGCGTGTATCAGTCGTGTTTGATTGCTCTTAGTGGTTTTGAGACCAGAGCCGATTTATTATTACTCAGCATGGTAGATTTTGATGTTATCTTGGGCATGGACTGGTTGTCGCCCCATTATGCTATTCTTGATTGTCACGCTAAGACCGTGACGCTTGCTATGCCAGGTTTACCGCAATTAGAGTGGAGATGTACCTTAGAGTATACTCCCAGCCGAGTTATTTCATTTCTTAAAGCTCAACGAATGGTTGAGAAGGGGTGTGACGCGTATCTAGCTTATGTGAGAGATGTCCGTATTGATACCCCTACAGTTGAGTCAGTTCCAGTAGTGAGGGACTATCCAGATGTGTTCCAAGATGGTTCTATGCGTATGTGTATTGATTATCGCCAGTTTAACAAAGTCACAATGAAGAACATGTATCCCTTACCTCGTATTGATGACCTATTTGATCAGCTACAGGGTGCCCAAGTATTTTCCAATATTGACTTGCGTTCAGGTTATCATCAGTTGAAGATTCGGGAGGGAGATATCTCGAAGACTTCTTTCATGACTCGGTATGGCCATTACTAGTTCCTTGTAATGTCATTTGGGCTGACCAATGCCCTAGCAGCCTTTTTGCACTTGATGCACAGTGTGTTCCGGCCCTATATTGATTCTTTCGTTATCGTATTCATTGATGATATTCTAGTGTATTCCCGAACTCGGGAGGATCATGAGCAGCACCTGAGGACAGTGCTTCAGACTTTGAGAGAAAAGAAGTTATATGCAAAGTTCTCAAAATGTGAGTTCTGGTTAGATTCCGTGGCATTCTTGGGTCATATTGTGTCGAGTGAGGGGATCAAGGTGGATCCAAAGAAGGTGGAAGCAGTGCAGAGTTGGCCCAGACCGTCCTCAGCGACAGAGATCTGGAGTTTCCTTGGTTTGGCGGGGTATTACCGTCGATTTGTTGAGGGATTTTCTTCTATTGTAGCACCTATGACCAGGCTGACCTAGAAGGGTGCTCCATTCAGGTGGATAGAGGAGTGTGAGGAGAGCTTTCAGAAGCTCAAGGGAGCTTTGACTACAGCCCTAGTATTGGTATTGCCTTCAGGTTCGGGGTCTTATACAGTTTATTGTGATGCATCGCTAGTTGGCCTCGTCGCGGTGTTGATGCAGGACCGTAGGGTGATTGCCTACGCGTCCAGACAGCTGAAGGTGCATGAAAAGAACTATCTTGTCCACGACCTTGAGCTAGCAGCTATTGTTCATGCTGGAGGCACTATTTGTAAGGCATTCCTTGTGAGATCTACACTAATCACCGGAGTTTGCAGCATCTGTTCAAGCAGAAGGATCTTAATTTGCGTCAGAGGAGGTGGTTAGAGCTGCTTACGGATTATGACATTACCATTTTGTACCATCCCGAGAATTCCAATGTGGTGGCCGATGCTTTGAGTCGTCGGGAGAGAGTTTGGGGAGTTTAGCATATCTACCAGCAGCAAAGAGGCCTATGGCAATGTATGTTCAGGCCTTAGCCAGCCAGTTTATGAGATTGGATATTTCTGAGCCGAGTCGAGTATTGGCTTGTGTGGTCTCTCGGTCTTCTCTTTATGATCGTATCAGGGAGCGTCAGTATGATGACCCCCATCTGCTTGTCCTTAAGGACACGGTCCAGCACGGTGATGCTAAGGAGGTCACTATTGGGGATGATGGTGCATTGAGGATGCAGAGCAGGTTATGTGTGCCCAATGTGGATGGGTTGCGTAAGTTAATTCTCTAGGAGGCTCACAGATCGCGGTACTCCATTCATCTGGGTGCCGCGAAGATGTATCAGGACCTGAGGCAACATTATTGGTGGAGGAAGATGAAGAAGGACATAGTAGAGTATGTGGCTAGATGTCTAAATTGTCAGCAGGTGAAGTATGAGCATCAGCGACCGGGTGGGTTGCTTCAGAAGATAGAGATTCCGGAGTGGAAATGGGAGCGGATCACTATGGACTTCATTGTTAGACTCCCACGGACTCAGCGGAAGTTTGATGCAGTTTGGGTGATTGTGGACAGGCTGACCAAGTCAGCTCACTTTATTTATATGATGAATACCTATTCTTCCGAGCAGCTGGCTCGAATTTACATTCGTGAGATTGTCAGACTTCATGGCATACCGGTATCTATCATCTCTGACTGGGGCACGCAGTTTACATCGTGGTTCTGGAGAGCTGTACAGCAGGAGTTGGATACTGGTGGAGTTGAGCACAGCTTTTCACCCTCAGACGGACGGGCAGTCCGAGCGCACTATTCAGATTCTTAAGGATATGCTTCGTGCGTGAGTGATGGAGTTTGGAGGTTCTTGGGATCAGTTCTTTCCACTTGCATAGTTTGCCTACAACAACAGTTATCAGTCCAACATTCAGATGGCACCGTATGAGGCTCTGTATGGTAGGCGGTGTCGGTCCCCAATGGGTTGGTTCGAGCCGGGCGAGGCCAGATTATTGGGTATGGAATTGGTTTAGAATGCCTTGGAGAAGGTGAAGGTGATTCAGGACATACTTCACACAACCCAGTTCAGACAGAAGAGCTATGCGGATCGAAATGTTTGTGATGTTGCATTCATGGTTGGAGAGCGGGTCCTGCTTCGGGTTTCATCTATGAAAGGCGTTATGAGGTTTGAAAAGAGGCGCAAGTTGAGCCCAAGGTTTATTGGCCCCTTTGAGGTGTTGCGGCGAGTTGGGGAGGTTGCTTATGAGCTTGCCTTACCTCCCAGACTAGCAGGAGTTCATCTGGTATTTCATGTTTCGATGCTCTGGAGGTATCACGGCGATCTGTCTCATGTGTTGGATTTCAGCTCAGTCCAGTTGGACAAGGATCTATCCTATGTTGAGGAGCCAGTGGCTATTTTGGACAGGCAGGTTCGGAAGCTGAGGTCAAAGAACATTGCATCAGTAAAGGTTCAGTGGCGGGGTCAGTTGGTCGAGGAGGCGACTTGGGAGACCGAGCAGGATATGTGCATCCGTTATCCTCATCTTTTCACCACTTCAGGTATGTCTCTATAATCGTTCGAGGATGAATGGTTGTTTTAAGAGGGGGAGGATGTAATGACCCGGCCGAGCGTTTTGAGAGTTAGAGCCCTGATCCCCTATTAACTGCTTCCCCCGTATCTTTCTCTGCTATTGTGACTTACCGGGAGGTTTCATTTTGGTTTTTGGTAGTGTTTGGGACACTTAGTCCCTAAATGGAGGTTTAAGCCATATGATTTCTATTAGCATTGTGGAGAGATTTTGGGCTTAGGGGTATGTCCGGATTGTGTTTTGGAGGTCCGTAGCTCATTTAGGCTTGAAATGGCGAAAGTCGAATTTTTGGAGTTTTGGGCTGGTAGTGGAATATTTTATATCGGGGTCAAATTCTGATTCCGGAAGTTGGAATAGGTCCATAATGTTGAATATGACTTGTGTGAAAAATTTGGGGTCAATCGGACATGGTTTGGTTGGTTTCGGCATTGATCGAATTTGGAAGTTTCAAGTTCTTTAGGTTTGAATTGGAAGATGATTTGTGATTTTAGCGTTGTTTGATGTGGTTTGAGGGCTCGACTGAGTTCGTATGGTGTTTTAGGATTGGTTGGTATGATTGGTCGAGGTCCCGGGGGCCTCGGGTTACTTTTGGATGCTTAACGGGTGAAAGCTTGGACTTAGAAAAATTTCTAACATGCTGGTTTCTAGTGTTTTTGCATTTGCGGTGGGGAGTACGTAGGTGCGGACCTGCAGAAGCGAGGCTGGGATCGCAGGTGCGCCTTTAGGCCTGGGAGTCAATGGTCGCAGATGTGACGAGTGAGCCGCAGGAGCGGAGCTGCATCTGCGGAAGGGCAGTCACAGATGCGGAGATGAGAATGACCCAAAGTTCGAGTTCGAAACAATCACTCACTCAATTATTAAAGCCTAAGGGCTATCTTACTTCGAGTTCGAGCAATCACTCACTCGATCATAAAAAGCCTACGGGCTAAAATACTTTGAGTTCGAGTTCGAAATAATCACTCACTAAATTATTAAAGCCTAAGGGCTATCTTACTTCGAGTTCGAGCAATCACTCACTCGATCATAAAAGGCCTACGGGCTAAGATACTTTGAGTTTGAGTTCGAAACAATCACTCACTCAATTATTAAAGCCTAAGGGCTATCTTACTTCGAGTTCGAGCAATCACTCACTCGATCATAAAAAGCCTACGGGCTAAGATACTTCGCGTTCGAGTTCGAAGCAATCACTCACTCAATTATTAAAGCCTAATGGCTATCTTACTTTGAGTTCGAGCAATCACTCACTCGATCTTAAAAAGCCTACGGGCTACGTTACTTTAAGTTCGAGTTTGAAGCACCCACTCGACTACTAAGCCTACGGGCCACTTTCATTTCGAGTTCGAGCAAGCACCCACTCGACCATTACGCCTACAGGCTACTTTACTTCGAGTTCGAAACGTTCACTGGACTACTAAGCCTGTGGGCTACTTTTATTTCGAGTTCGAGCAAACAATCACTCGGTCATAAAGGCTACGAAGGCCGAAATCGATGAAATCGCCTAAATCCTTATGAAAACATTCGCAAGGCATGAATGAAATCTTCACAAGGCAAGAAAGTAGAAGCAAGCTCAGTAAAAGAAAAAGATATTTGTATAGATATACAAGGATGGTTTACATAAATAAATGCAACATAGAAGAAGCTAAGGGCTAAGCTTCTAGGTTATCATCAAGAGCGGTCTCTTCTCCACCGGGCTCCCCCCATCTTCGGACCCGCTCTTGCTACCATCATCATTATCAGAAGCCATCGCCATCAGAAGCCAAGGCTTCAACATCAGCTTCGAGTTCTTTTGGCCCTTTTTATCTCTTCAGCAAGATCGAAACCTCGAGCGTGTATCTCCTCGAGGGTCTCCTCCGAGATAGACACTTAGTAAGTTCGGCAACCCAATGTGCTCGAGTGTCGGCAGTATCCGCTGCCTCTCTTTCCTCCATTTGAGCAGCCTCGATATCGGCCCGATCCACAGGAATAGACTTGCCCGCCATGACTTTCGATGACTCAATCTCCGCCTTGGCCTCAGCAAGACTTGTTTCAAGCTCCTCGATCCTCTTGGCCTGAGCCGAACCTTTTTGCTTGACGCTTCGAAGCTGAACATCGGCCGATGATAATTTGGCCAAGATAGTTTCTTTTCCTGCAGCCAGGCAGTCGATAGTCTCCTTCCACCGATCACATTCGGCCTTGATTTGATCGACTTCTTCCCGAAGCAACCCGATCTTTTCAACCTTTTGCTGCAGCTGAGATAACGAAGGGTTAGCTTCCACATTTGGGTCAAACCCATACTCTAACAGAACGAGGCTCACTTGCTTATCTAGTTCGGCCTCTTCTTCACGAGCCTTAGCCAAATCTGCTTGGAGGTCCTTTATAACCTCGTCCTTTTGGCCGCAAAGAAGCCGCAGAGCATCTCTCTCCCCCGAGACCTTCTGAAGCTCGACCTCACATTGGCTGAGGTCGGCTCGAAACTTGCTAATGGCCTACACATAAGGGAAAAAACACAAGTCAGGTTTAGAAAAGAACGAAGAAACCAAGCGCAGTAAAATCATTACCCGAGAAATGAAATTTCGGGCCTCTTCTAGGAGAATAGAGGCGTCACTAATATCGGAGGCATCATCGACTCCAGTAAAACAATCCCGAAAAGGATCCCCTATACTAGAGCCTCCGCCCATATCGGGGGTCTTCAATTCTCGGGCTTCCTTTAACGCCTCCTCAGAAAAGGTCGGAGGAGAAGGCAAATGACCCACTATCATGGTCCCGAGCGAATCGCTCGGGATGCTCTGATCGAGACTCGGGGTATCGGAACTAGCCCCGACCGGTGTAGCCGTCATCGGCTCGAAAGGTCTGCCGACCTCGATAGCTTTCGCATATCGGACCACCAAAGCCAAATCATCATCATCATCATCTTCTTCTTCTTCTTCTTCTTCTTCTTCTTCTTCTCTCAGTCGTTGGACCGAGTCCATCGAAAGAGCGATTGCCTTCCTCCTCACCCTTCGAGTTTTGGGCTTGAGGTCCTCTGACCGAGAGACAACTTTTCGCTTTTTATCTTTCTCCGATTTTGGGACCGGGGACTTGGTTCCTTCCTCACCACTCGAAGGCCTCAAAACGGCATCCTTGGTTACGCCTGCATGAAAGGAAGTCAGTAACGAATGGAGCATAAAAAACATTTCGAAAAACATGAGAAGTGACCCTTACCGTGATTCTTGGCCTCCCACCTACCTTTCGTCAAATCACGCCAAGCGTATTAGGCACAAGAGGAAGTTGAGGCTAACTTCCGAACCCAATCCTCGAGGTCGGGTACCGCTTGTGGCATCCAAGGGGCAACTGTATATCAGAGGGAGATATCAGATAGAATCAGAGAAAGATACGAAAAGCAACGCCTTATGAAAATCACTTACGGTCGAAATTCCATTCCTCGGGGAACGACATTTTCTTTTCCGGGATAAGGTCACGGGTCCTCACCAGAATATAACGGCCCATCCAACCCCGATCCTTGTCTTCATCGATGCTCGACATTAAATCTTTCGATGCCCGACGCTGGAGCCTGATTAGTCCTCGAAAGATTTGAGGCCGATACAATCTTATGAGGTTATTTAGGGTGAAATCTAGCCCTCGACCTTGTTGGAGAAGAAGCGAAGTAAGATTAATATGCGCCATAGAGAAGGATGAATTTGACCGAGGATGACCTGATATCTTTTGCAAAAATCAATGATCACTGGGTCGACGGGACCCAACGTGAAGGGGTAAGTATAAACACTTAAACACCCCTCTACATGAGTGATGATGCTCTCTTCGGAAGAGGGAATTTGCAACACAACCTCGGGACCCCAGTTGCAGTCTTTCCTCACAGCCTCGAGATGGCCCTCTGTTATCGAGCACATGTACATCGACACATGCTCACATCAACCCGGAACCGACGAAGGATTTTCAACCTTAAAATCGATCTTTAGAGTACACAGGCCAGGAACATACTCGTGGGGAGGCGGCTCCACCGGCGCCTTGTCGCCAGACAGCCATGAATAGGAAGCTTTCTACTTCTGAGGTACGGTTTTTGAAGTTTTTGCCATTGATATAAGAAAAAGAAAAGCAAAGGAAGATGAAAGGTTGATGGTGCCAAAATCTGGTGAAAGTGGCTCTACAACCGGCGAAATAGAGGCAGAAAGAGTAAGAAAATTTGGAAGAGTGAAGATGTAAAAGTGGTAAATGATAAATGGAAGGGTTATTTATAGGTTTATACTGTGGAGGTTCAGTATCAGCGGTGGACGACCACCGTCTGACATGCATTAAATACCTTGAAAGACTAAATCGACGGGACAACTATCACGTACGTCATGATCGAGCCGTTGAAAATCATATCGCTTCTCACCACATTCTTCCTCAGAAACGAAGGGACTATCTGTATACGGTCGAAATAGATTTCGGCCTTCGTATGTTTGATCGAGTTCGAATGGTAAACAACTGAAGTGAGACTTTGAGATGAGTTCTGAAGATAGTACAAACAAGCTTCGAGCTCCAAGACCGATCGAGAAATTGCCTCGGTATCATTATCGAGCCCATGACCAAATCGAACCGCAAGGCAACGTGAAGGTTGTCGGAGACGCACAGACCGATTGACACTCACCCCGAATGTCGAACTCGAACCAAGGCCGAGGGCTCGACCCAATACCGAGCTCGAGCCAGTATCGAGCTCGCAGACAAGAGCCGTTACAACCGCACTAGGTGAGAGAATCTTGGCAGGAATCGAGGAAGAGACAATTCATCATGGATTCTCCATTATATTTTTTTTATTATAAATAAAGTAAGATTCCTCTACTATAAAAGGGGGAATCCTTGTAAGCACAGGGCAGGTTCACACATTGTAAGAAAAGACTACTTCTCTTATTGAAGAATAAATCTCTTGAGCTTGTTTTACTCAGCATACCCACTCTTCTTGTTCAATAATTTATCTCCCGTTTTTATAGCCAAGAATCTAAACATTTTCACTTCTACGTACGATTTATGTCAAGTTATATCACATATCCTTAGAACTACTTATAAATTTAACTATATCCGATTTTCCGGGTAAACAAGTACATAATCAAATAAAGTTGGGTTTGGCTCATTTTTATATTGTTGTTATGTTATCTTCATTGGTAAAAACTTATCCGCACCCAGTGTTTACGCTAAAATATCCTGATATACCAGTTAAATTATAAATTAAGGTGTCTATATATGATTAAGTGATAAGAGTATATTCGGATTAATGGTTTGGTATAAACACCGAATGTGGGTAAGTTTTTACCATTTTCATTTTTTTCTTGAATTTTTTGGAAGTATTTAATAGCTTTGCTAACTTGCTGAAAATAGACTGGTTTTTCTGAATTTGCATCTTTTTTATTTATATTTCATTATGATGTTTTCTTTGCCATTTTGTTTTTAAATTTCTGTTTATGATTAATGCTAATCATAAATGCACTTCTGTCCATAGGAAAAGTACCTTGTTAAACCACTTATTCTATACCAATTTCAGGGAGATGGATGCTTTCAGAGGAAGGTATTTAGGCACCCTCCCTCTCTTTTGGCTTTGGACACAAAAGAACTAGAACAACAATTGACATTTTCCAAACGAGGAAGTATAGTAAATTCAACTTACCTTTAACAACTTGTTTATATTAAGAAGATGTGGCAGCTGTGAAGATGACATGATTGGCTATTTGGACCTGAGTGCATTGTTAGAGGGTCCTTTATTGCTTAACTTCTAGTTACCTGCCTCTTGTAAGTGGCGGCATAGGAAATTAAACTTTTCTCCTTAGTGTGCTATTTTTAAAGTCTTTTTCATATTCATGATATGAGAATTTCCCTAAAAAAGAACAAATTTACTGGTTTGGGGTTTGTGTTCCTCTTAAAATTTTGCATGTACCATCGGTTAAATCACCCTTAAGGGAATCATTATTTGAATGGGATTTTCCTCCTATGGTATTTCAGGTGGTGCCATGATATTGGTAGGGAGCAGGTTGCCAATAAACCTCTTCTCAAAACAGTATTTCAGGTAAATTCTAGTTTATTTGGCTACTTAGAAGTGGTTAATTCTTCAATTAACTAAATCTATTTTCTTATTTGGTAGGTCATGATGCATTTGTTTAGTCCTCACAAAACTACCCTTCTTTTTGTTATTGTAAAATGGCCAAATTTTCATGACATTTGCCATGACATAATATCCATTATAACAAATTTGTGGATCATGACATTTGCCATGACATAATATCCATTATTAGGCCAAGGATTTCTTGCTATAAATAGAGGATTTTCTCCTCGTTTGTAAACACACCAATTCAAGAGCTTTTCACTCTTGTCTTTCTTTCTCCTTATTTATTTCATTATAGAGTATTTTGTAAGAGAGTGAGTGTTGGGAAATACTTGTGTCAACCCTTTCTTTGGAGTGATCTTGTGAGGTTATTCTCTTGGGGTATTTGGGATTAATTAGAGTATTTACTCTAATTTTGTACTCTTTTTTGTACTCTTGTTGGTATAGTGAAATTGCTCCTCTCCGCTTGTGGACGTAGGTCACCTTGACTGAACTGCGTTAAATTTGTGTCTTCTTTATATTCTTTAATTGTCGTTATTATCAACTTCCATTGTCTTTGTTATTGTCATTATACCGTTGTTTGGCTAAATTCCGCATTACCTGGGTTCCCGATCCTAATAAATTGGTATCAAAGCTAGATCTAACCGGGTTAGTTTAAATAGCCAAAATGACTCTAACAAAGTCTTATGTTGAGAAATTTGACCGAAGTGCAAACTTCGGAATGTGGCAATTAAAGATGGAAGCTATCCTAATTCATGATGGCTTAGATTTGGCACTGCAAGGAAAGGAGAAGATGCCGGATAAAATGACGGACGAGGAGTTTGCCGTCATAGACAAAAAGGCAAAAACAGGTATTATTTTAAATCTTTCAAATGAGGTTTTGCGTGAAGTTGCAGCAGAAAGCTCAGCCAAAGGCATATGGGAAAAGTTTAAAACCTTATATATGAAAAGAACAGTAGAAAACAGGCTTTACCTAAAGTAAAAACTCTACACTTTTCGTATGGCTGATGGTACCTCTATACTTACTCATCTTGATACTTTTGATTCTCTTCTTATGGATTTATCAAAACTCCGTTCCGGAGTCGTTTACTCAAAGATCAACATCCGGTCAATCATTTCAACTTAAGCTTTCAACCTTGATACTAAGTGTTTCATTTCATTCTGAGATCACGCCGGACCCGAACCGACTACCTCTCAAGTCACATAACAGCTATAAAGTACAAAATGAGCAGTAAATGGGGGAACGAGGCTACAACTCTCAAAACGACCGGCCGGTTCGTTACATCCTCCCCCTCTTAAACAAACGTTCATCCTCGAACGAGTCTTGAAATATACCTGGAGTCTCAAATAGGTGTGGATATCTACTTTGTATCTCCCGCTCGGTCTCCCAAGTAGCCTTCCCAACTGGAATGAAGTGCGCGTACTTGGTCAGCCGATCCACAATCACCCAAATAGCATCGAACTTCCTCGAAATCCGTGGGAGCCTAACTACAAAATCCATGGTGATCCGCTCCCATTCCCACTCTGGAATCTCTAACCTCTGAAGCAATCAGCCCGGTCTCTGATGCTCATACTTTACCTGCTGACAGTTGAGGTACCGAGCTACAAACCCCACTATATCCTTCTTCATTCTTCTCCACCAATAATGCTGCCTCAAGTCCTGGTACATCTTCGCGGCACCCGGATGAATGGAATACCGCGAATTGTGGGCCTACTCAAGAATCAACTCACGTAGCCTATCCACATTAGGCACATAAATCCGACCTTGCATCTTCAATACCTCCATCATCCCCAATAGTAACATCTCTGGCATCACCGTGCTGAACCGTGTCCGTAAGGACAAGAAAATGAGGGTCATCATACTAGCGCTCTCTGATGCGATCATATAAAGAAGACCGAGAAACCACACAAGTCAAAACTCTGCTCGGCTCGAAAACATCCAATCTGACGAACTGGTTGGCCAAGGCCTAAACATCCAAGGCTAACGGCCTCTCTGCTAGTGGTAGATATGCTAAACTCCCCAAACTCTCCGCCTTGCGACTCAAGGCATCAGCCACCATATTGGCCTTTCCGGGATGATAGAGGATAGTGATGTCATAATCCTTAAGCAGCTCCAACCATCTCCGCGGCCGCAAGTTAATATTGAGGGAATCTTCATTAACTATAATAGTTGGATCACTAACACTAACAACAAAAAAGAGGATGGGCATAACCATTCTTTTCGCGATGAGTGTTGTTGAATGAGTGTGTGGCCTGCATCTACTAAGAGAATTCTGATGTGGGGTGCGATAGCATTGTAGTTTTGTAGCAATACATGGTGAGTTACTGAAAAGTAAATGTCTGATATAAAAACATGACTATCTGAAGTGACACCACACGTCTGGTATAAAGACGAGTTCTCGGAGGGGTTTGAGGAGTTGCTCTAATTTAAACTGTCTTATTTTTAGATTCTTCCTACAGATCAAAAGTAGTTGAAAGTTGGATTTATGGTCCGCTTATTTATAATTACCTTTTCTCCGCCTTCAAAACAGTAAAGCATAGGCATTTCACTAGTGTTACATTTATATGGAAGGACTATCTCCGTTTTATGGAGAAATTTATATAGAATCCTTGAAAACGATTTTCTTCCAAAAGAGCAAATTAACTTTTTTTATAACCGAGAAATCCTCGGGGGACAATGGGTCTGCCTCTCTATTCTTCTCCACTTCAATACCAAGCTTTTGTCTTCGGTAAGGTCGAAAAAGTGATGCGATATGTACGGTCAAAACCGATTCTCAGTCATAAAGACCGGTCGAGACAATAACGTTTCAATCGAAGGGTATCCGCATGGTGAGCTCGGACGAATTCCGAAGTAGAGACGTCGAGTTTCGAGCCATAAGACCAATCAACCGCAAAACTCGATATCATTATTGAACCTGCGTCCGGATCGGACTACGGGGTAACGACGACCGACACAGGCCCCGAATATCGATGCTCCAAGGTAGAACCGAGCTCTAACTAAGACTGGGGATTCGATCTAGCACCAAGCTCGCAAGACAAGAGCCGTTACAACCGCACCAAGGGAGAGAATATTGGTGAGAATCAAGGGAGAGACAAACCATCATGGGTTCTCCACTATATGTATTATTTTATGTTGTTACAAATAATTTTCACAGCAAAAATACATGTATTGTCATTTTATATCAAAGAAATTTGCATACCCTTAGAACCATATCTAAATTTAACGTTATCCGATTTTTCGGGTAAACAGTTTGGGGCCCACCGTGTGGCTAAGGGTAACGGTGATTTTCTGATATAAATCTACAGTACACTCCAGCTTACAACTTCGAATCAGCCATGGCTCTACCTATCGACCTCGAAGCTGGCCTTCAAGATGAAACCAACAACTTGGTGCCCAGGGTCGAAAGGCTACCTAACAACGGTAACGAGGCTCGAATCGAAGAACCCAAAATTCGAGCCGAAGTACCACTAGATATCAATTCGCAAATAGCTCTAGAAGCGAATCAGCGTTCAGGGCGGTGCTCAATCTATAGCCTGAGACACCTACAGCACGAGGGAAATCGAGGTCAGCTTGCGTATGATTTTGAAATGTTGCAAGCCCAACAAGCAGCAATAGCTCAGTTGCAGAGCCGAACCCATACGCAAAGCGGGCCGAACTCCAATCTGCTTCTTCGAGAAGTCACACCCAGAACGGAACCCGCCGTA
This sequence comes from Nicotiana tabacum, assembly GCF_000715075.1. Lineage (NCBI taxonomy): Eukaryota > Viridiplantae > Streptophyta > Magnoliopsida > Solanales > Solanaceae > Nicotiana > Nicotiana tabacum. The sequence goes on along the minus strand of NC_134096.1, from coordinate 38,540,712 downwards.
GTGAAATCAAACGAGCGGGAATCGGGGATTGCTCCTAAAATTGCTAAATTGCTCGAGGAACTCACGAAACGAGTCGAAGCCAACGACAAAAAAGTGGAAACGTATAACGCTAGGGTCGATCAAATTTCGGGGGCTCCGCCAATGATAAAAGGGCTCGATTCAAAAAAAATTCAGACAAAAGCCTTTTTCCTCGAGCGCGGCTCCAAAACTAATCCCCAAAAAATTTCGTATGCCCGAAATTCCCAAATATAACGGTACGACCGATCCTAACGAACACGTCACCTCCTACACATGCGCCATCAAAGGCAACGATTTGGAGGATGATGAAATCGAATCTGTGTTGTTGAAAAAGTTCGGAGAGACCCTCGCAAAAGGAGCGATGATCCGGTATCACAACATACCGCCGAATTCCATTGATTCTTTCGCCATGTTAGCGGACTCGTTCGTAAAAGCACATGCGGGTGCCATAAAGGTTGCAACAAGAAAATCGGACCTCTTCAAAGTAAAGCAAAGGGGAAACGAGATGGTGAGGGAATTCGTATCCCGATTTCAAATAGAGCGTATGGACTTGCCACCGGTCACAGACGATTGGGCCGTACAAGCTTTCACACAAGGACTGAACGGGCTAAGCTCGACAGCGTCACGTCGGCTGAAACAAAATTTGATCGAGTACCCTGCAATAACATGGGCAGATGTACACAACCGGTACCAATCAAAAATCAGGGTCGAAGATGATCAATTGGGAGTTCCATATGGGCCCGTACGACAGAACCACACAACCACTAAAAATCAAAGGGAAGCATGAACAACAGTTCAGCACGTGACACGGTTCGGAACAACCGAAGGATTGATCGGGGGCACAATTCTCGGGGACTTATGAGAAAGAGCGACTTTGATAAATATACGGGTCCTATAGAAATCCCTCGACTATCGGAGTATAATTTCAACATTGGTACATCCGCCATCGTATCGGCCATCGGACGCATCAAAGACACCAGATGGCCTCGACCCATGCAAACCGATCCTGCCCAAAGGAATCCCAATCAAATGTGCGAATATCATGGCACCCATGGTCACAAAATGGAAGATTGCAGGCAACTAAGAGAGGAAGTGGCCCGCTTATTTAATAAAGGGCACCTTCGGGAATTTCTGAGCGATAGGGCGAAGAACCATTTTAGAGACAAGGAATTCGGTAAGCGAAACGAGCCAGAAGAACCGCAACACGTCATTCACATGATCGTTGGCGGCGTCGATGCCCCCTAGACACCGATGCTTAAATACGCTAAAACGTTGATTGTGAAGTGATCTCGAACCCAAGATCATGCACCCGCAATGACTTTATCCTTCAGCAATGAAGATATAGAGGGAATCATCCAACCCCATAACGACGCGCTGGTAATATCCGTACTCATGAATAAAACTAAGATTAAGCGTGTGTTAATTGATCCAGATAGCTCGGCCAATATCATCAGATCGAGGGTAACAGAACAGCTCGGCCTGCAGGATCAGGTCATACCCGCAACTCTGGTTCTAAACGGATTTAATATGGCATGTGAAATCACTAAAGGCGAGATCACCCTACCGATAAACGTAGCCGGAACCATCCAGCAAACAAAGTTTCACGTAATCGAAGGTGATATGAGATATAACAGGCCTCTTCAGAAGGCCGTTGATCCACAGCATGAGAGCTGTACCCTCGACCCTACACTAGGTCCTCAAATTCCCAACATCGAAAGGTATCAAAATAGCGTACGGGGAACAACCGGCCGCAAAGAAAATGTTCTCCGTCAAATAAGCAAAATCAATATCCTCACCTTTACCAATGAAAGGATCAGGTTCAAAGCTGAGCGCCAAATAGCAATCACAAACATCGGCTTTGACCCGACCAGGTAAGCAAAACGTTGAAGAGGACGATGATGATCGATGTATCCCTCGATCCTTCGTAACCCCCGATGATTTTGATGCCACCAAATCAACAATTGAGGAACTGGAGGAAATCGTACTGATCGAACAGTGGCCCAAACAAAAGGTATACCTGGGAACGGGTTTGAGCCCCGAACTCAGGAAGAAACTCATTCGATTTCTTATCAATAACATCGATTGTTTTGCCTAGTCCCATCTAGATATAACAGGGATCCCGTCGGACATAACGGCGCACCAGCTAAGCTTGAACCCTATGTTCAGACCGGTGAAGCAAAAAAGAAGGCCCCAGTCCGAGGAAAAGCACGCATTCATAAAGGACGAGGTAACCAAACTTCTCAAGATAGGGTCCATTCGGGAAGTAAAATACCTCTAATGGTTAGCCAATATGGTTGTTGTACCTAAAAAAGGAAACAAACTTAGAATGTGTGTGGACTATAAGAATTTGAACAAAGCATGCCCCAAAGATTCCTTCCCACTGCCCAACATCGATCGTATGATCGATGCCACGGCCGGCCACGAGATTCTCACCTTTCTCGACGCCTATTCCGGGTATAATCAAATTCAGATGAATCCGGACGATCGGGAAAAGACTTCATTTGTGACCCGATATGGAACATATTGTTATAACGTAATGCCTTTCGGGCTAAAAAATGCAGGAGCTACTTATCAACGCCTAGTAAACAGAATGTTCGAAGAACAAATAGGTAAAACGATGGAAGTTTATATTGATGACATGCTAGTTAAGTCCCTGCGCGCAGAGGACCATTTGGCCCATTTGCAGGAAACGTTCAAGATTCTGAGGAAATTCAACATGAAGCTCAACCCCGAAAAATGTGCTTTCGGGGTCGGTTCGGGTAAGTTCCTCGGCTTCATGGTCTCAAATCGGGGAATTGAAATCAACCCCGACAAAATCAAGGCCATCGAAGACATCACCATCGTGGACAGCGTGAAAGCTGTACAAAGGTTAACGGGAAGAATTGCAGCCTTAGGCCGGTTCATTTCAAGATCATCGGATCGAAGTCACAAATTTTTCTCCCTACTCAAAAAGAAGAACGACTTCGCCTGGACACTGGAATGCCAACAAGTGTTACAGGAATTGAAACGATACCTCTCGAGCCCACCACTGCTCAATACTCCGAAAGCGGACGAGCACCTCTACCTGTACTTGGCGGTATCGAAAGTCGCCGTAAGCAGCGTACTAGTTCAAGAAGAGCAAGGTACGCAATTTCCCGTTTATTACGTGAGTCGGACCTTAGGAGAAGCGGAAACTAGGTATCCGCACTTAGAAAAATTGACACTTGCCCTGGTAAGCGCATCTAGAAAGTTAAGGCCGTATTTCCAATGTCACCCCATAAGCGTATTAACCACCTACCCACTCCGAAATATCTTACATACGACCGAACTATCAGGCCGATTGGCCAAATGGGCCATCGAACTCAGTGGATACGATATCGAATATCAATCCCGCACGACCATCATGTCTCAAATTTTGGCAGACTTCGTGGCCGACTTCACGCCAACCCTTATACCCGAAGTCGAAAGGGAACTCCTTTTGAAATCAGATATATCGTCCGGGGTATGGATCCTTTTTAGGGACGGTTCTTCGAATATAAAGGGGTCCGAGTTAGGCATAGTTTTAAAAACCCCCATGGGTAACATTATTAGGCAAGCTATTAAAACTATCAGGTTAACTAACAAAGAGGCCGAGTATGAAGCCATGATTGGAGGTCTCGAACTGGCTAGAAACTTGGGAGCAGATGTCATTGAGGCGCACTGTGACTCTTTGATGGTGGTGAGTCAAGTAAACAAAACCTTCGAAGTCAGAGAAGGTAGGATGCAAAGGTATCTGGATAAACTGCTTATCACCTTACACCATTTCAAACAATGGACCCTATAGCATGTCCCCCGAGAACGGAAGAATGAGGCCGATGCTCTAGCAAATTTGGGATCGTTGGTCGAGGTAGGTGATTTGAGGTTGGGGACTGTCGTCCAACTTTCAAGATCGGTAATCGTAGAAGGGCACGCCGAAATAAATTCTACTAGCTTAACCTGGGATTGGAGAAACAAGTATACTGAGTACTTAAAAAACAGAAAGCTCCCTTCAAACCCTAAAGATTCCAGGGCCCTACGGACTAAAGCTACTCAATTTACGTTGGCTGCGGACGGAACACTATATCGAAGAACATTCGATGGACCGATGGCGGTGTGTGTGGGTCCGGGAGATACCAATTATATCCTTTGGGAAGTACACGAGGGCACTTGTGGACACATTAGTCCGAAAAGTGATCAGAGCGGGGTATTATTGGATCGATATGGGCAAAGATGTGAAAGAATTTGTTCGTAAATGTGATAAATGTCAGAGGTTTGCGCCAATGATCCATCAAGCCGGGGAGCAACTTCACTCGGTCCTATCCCCGTGGCCATTCATGAAATGGGGGATGGACATCGTCGGCCCTCTGCCGTCGACCCCAGGTAAAGCCAAATTTATTTTATTTATGACTAACTATTTTTCTAAGTGGGTTGAAGCGCAGGCGTTCAAGATAATAAGAGAGAAAGAAATAGACTTTATTTGGGATCATATCATATGCCGATTCAGGATATCCGCCAAAATAGTATGCGACAATGGGAAGCAATTCGTTGGCAGCAAAATCACAAAATTCCTCGAAGATCACAAAATAAAAAGGATATTATCAACACCATACCACCCTAGTGGGAACGGTCAAGCCGAATCAATGAACAAGACTATTTTTCAAAACCTGAAGAAGAGATTGAACGTCGCAAAAGGAAAATGGAGAGAAATCCTGCCCGAAGTCCTTTGGGCATACCGAACAACGTCAAAATCTAGTACGGGGGCAACCCCGTTCTCCTTAGTATATGGTTTCGAAGCATTGATACCAGTCGAAGTCGGTGAACCTAGTCCCAGATTTCGATTCATGATAGAAGAATCAAATAACGAGGCCATGAACACCAGCTTTGAATTATCGGACGAAGGACGAGAAGCTACCCTCATCCGACTGGCCGCCCAAAAGCAACGAATCGAAAGGTACTATAATCGATGAACTAAACTCTGCCATTTCAAGCCCTGGGACTTAGTGTTAAGAAAGGTCACCATCAATACTCGGAATCCAAACGAAAGAAAATTGGGACCAAATTGGGAATGACCATACCAGGTGCTCGAGAACGTTAGAAAATGATCATACAAGCTCGGCATCATAAACGGCAAACAACTATCAAGCAGTTGGAATGTATCACATCTAAAATGGTACTACTGCTAAGGCACGACCTTTCCATATTCATCTAACTAACCCATGTAGAAGTCTGAATGAGAGCTGAAGAAGATCTTCCAATCAAGAGCACGCATTGCACTCTTTTTCCCTTAGACCGGTTTTCTCCCAAATGGGTTTTTCGGCAAGGTTTTTAATGAGACAACCATCGATTGTGCTGCACTTTCAACAATATTCGAGGCCTCTTTCCGACAGACCTCGAATACCGGGGGGGCATCAAGGCCCTCAAATACATCAAGTTCAGATACAAGAAAGTCATCTCACAACAATAGGGTTCCAACAGGAAAAATTGTAAGAGCCAAATGGTCAAAATGAACCATGCTCATATAGATTGGCCCAAACATAAACACATGTGCAATGACTTGAGATTTATTGTTCAACCAGAATTAAGATTCACTCAACTATTAAGCCTACGGGCTACTTATATTCCGAGTTTGAAACATTCACTTGAATATTAAGCCTACGGGCTACTGTTATTCCGAGTTCGAGCAAGCACTCACTCGACCATTAAGCCTACGGGCTACTTATATTCCGAGTTCGAAACATTCACTAGAATATTAAGCTTACGGGCTACTGTTATTCCGAGTTCGAGCAAGCACTCACTCGACCATTAAGCCTACGGGCTACTTATATTCCGAGTTCGAAACATTCACTAGAATATTAAGCTTACGGGCTACTGTTATTCCGAGTTCGAGCAAGCACTCACTCGACCATTAAGCCTACGGGACACATTATCTCGAGTTCGAAACATTCACTCGACCATTAAGCCTACGGGCTACTTTCATTCTCAAGTTTGAAACATTCACTCGATTATTAAGCCTACGGGCTACTGTTATTCCGAGTTCGAGCAAGCACTCACTCGACTATTACGCCTACGGGCTACAATATTTTAAGTTCAAAACATTCACTCGATGGCTAATAAGCTACTTTTAGTCTAAGTTTACATTAACTCAACCATTACATTACACCTACGGATTATGTTCCTTCAAAGTTTGAATCATCGACTCAACAAGCAAACCCAGGGGCTACAAATCTGATCGATCAGAGAAACTACAAGGTCAACATTCGATTAAAAGTCTTCACAAAAACAGTTGAAGGTGCATGAAAAGAACTAGCATGTCCACGACCTTGAGTTAGCAGCTATTGTTCATACCCTGAAGATTTGGCGCCACTATTTGTACGGTGTTCCTTGTGAGATTTTAACCGATCATCGGAGTTTGCAGCATCTATTCAAGCAAAAGGATCTTAACTTGCGTCAGCGGAGGTGGTTGGATCTACTTAAGGATTATGATATCACCATTTTGTACCACCCGGGAAAGGGCAATGTGGTGGCCGATGCTTTGAGTCACCGGGCGGAGAGTTTGGGGAGTTTAGCATATCTTCCAGCAGCAAAGAGACCCTTAGCATTGGATGTTCAGGCCTTCGCCAGCCAGTTTGTTAGATTGGATATTTTTTAGCCGAGTCGAGTATTGGCTTATGTGGTCTCTCGGTCTTCTCTTTATGATCGAATCAGGGAGCGTCAGTATGATGACCCCCATCTGCTTGTCCTTAAGGACACGGCTCAGCACAGTGATGCTAAAGAGGTCACTATTGGAGATGATGACGTATTGAGGATGCAGGGCAGGCTATGTGTGCCTAATGTAGATGGTTTGCGTGAGTTGATTCTTCAGGAGGCTCATAGCTCGCAGTACTCTATTCATCCGGGTGCCGCGAAGATGTATCAGGACTTGAGGCAGCATTACTGGTGGAGGAGGATGAAGGACATAGTGGAGTATGTGGCTCGGTGACTAAATTGCCAACAGGTGAAGTATGAGCATCAACGGCCGGGTGGGTTGCTTCAGAAGTTAGATATTCCGGAGTGAAAATGGGAGCGAATCACTATGGATTTCGTTGTTGGACTCCCACGAACTCAGCGGAGGTTTGATGCAGTTTGGGTGATTGTGGATAGGCTGACCAAGTCAGCTCATTTCATTTCTGTGATGACTACTTATTCTTCCGAGCAGCTGGCTCGAATTTACATCTGCGAGATCGTCAAGCTTCATGGCGTACCGGTATCAATCATCTCTGACCGGGATATGCAGTTTACATCATGGTTCTGGAGGGATGTACAACAAGAGTTAGGTACTTGGGTTGAGTTAAGCACAATATTTCACCTTCAGATGGACGGGCAGTTCGAGCGCACTATTCAGATACTAGAGGATATGCTCCGCGCTTGTGTGATAGATTTTGGGGGTGCTTGGGATCAGTTCTTGCCACTTGCGGAGTTTTCCTACAACAACAGTTATCAGTCGAGCATTCAGATGGCACTGTATGAGGCTTTGTATGGTAGGCGGTGTCGGTCTCCAGTGGGTTGGTTCGAGCCGGGCGAGGCTAGATTATTGGGTACAGACTTGGTTCAGGATGCCCTGGATAAGGTGAAGGTGATTCCGGATCGACTAGGGACAACCCAGTCCAAAAAGAAGAGTTATGTGGATCAAAAGGTTCGCGATATTGCATTCATGGTTAGAGAGAGAGTCTTGCTCCGGGTTTCGCCTATGAAGGGCATTATGACATTCGGGAAGAAGGGCAAGCTGAGCCCCCGGTTTATCAGCCCATTTGAGGCATTGCGACGCATTGAGGAGTTTGCTTATGAGCTTGCCTTGCCTCCCAGTCCTACAGGGGTCCATCCAGTATTTCATATTTCTATGCTTCGGAAGTATCACGACGATCCGTCTCATGTGTTAGATTTTAGCTCAGTCCAGTTGGACAAGGATCTATCTTATGTCGAGGAGCCAGTGGCTATTTTGGACAAGCAGGTTCCAAAGCTGAGGTCAAAGAACATTGCTTCCGTAAAGGTTCAGTGGAGGGGTCAGCTGGTCGAGGAGGCGACTTGGGAGACTGAGCATGGTATGCGCAGCTGTTATCCTCATCTTTTCACCACTTCAGGTATGTCTTTATGCTCATTCGAGGACGAACGATTGTTTTAAGAGGGGAAGTATGTAACGACCCGGCCGGTCATTTTGAGAGTTATAGCCCCGATCCCCTATATACTGCGTCTCCCATATCTATTTCTGCTATTGTGACTTGCCGGGAGGTTTCGTTTTGGTTTTTGGAGTGTTTTGGGACACTTAGTCACTAAATGGAGGTTTAAGCTTTAGGAATTGGACCATAGTCGGAACTGTGTGAAGAAGACTCCGAAATGGAGTTCCGTCGGTTTCGTTAGCTCTGTTAGGTGATTTTGAACTTAGGGCCGTGTCCGGATAGTGTTTTGGAGGTTTGGAGCTCATTTAGGCTTGAAATGACGAAAGTCGAAGTTTTGGAGATTTTGATCGGTAGTGGACTTTTTGATATCGTGGTCGGATTTCAATTCCGGAAGTTGGAGTAGGTCCGTAAGGTTGAATATGACCTGTGTGCAAAATTTGGGGTCAATCGGACGTGGTTTTGTTGGTTTCAGCATCGGCTGTCGGATTTGGAAGTTTCAAGTTCTTTAAGTTTGAATCAGAGGATGATTCGTGATTTTTGCGTTGTTTGATGTGGTTTGAGAGCTCGACTATGTTCGTATGGTATTTTAGGATTGATTGGTATGTTTGGTTGATGTCCCGTGGCCTCGGGTGAGTTTCGGGTGCTTAACAGATCAAAATTTGGATTGGTGTTGTTGTTGAAGTCTTCAGGCATATGGTGTTTTTGACCTGCGGCGGGGAGACCACATGTGCGGGATTGCACGTGCAGCGCACAAAGCGCAGAAGCGGAGATTGGAGGCGTGGCCAGGAATCGCAAGTGCGAGGGAATTTCCGCATTTGCGATGCCCGCAGATGCGTTATAGGAACCGCAGGTGCGGTAGATGACCGCAGAAGCGGACAGTGCTCTGCAGGCACGCACATGCAGGTGCGGCCCCCTTGTCGTAGATGCGGTCCCCTGCCCCTTTAGTGATTTTCGCACCTGCGATGGATTTCCCGCAGGTGCGGAACCACAGATACGGTTGAAGACCCGCAGAAGCGGTTTGACTGGCAAAAAAAGGGCTAAGTGCAAGGGTTTGATTTCATTCCTCATTTTTGGACTGGAGAGCTCGGAATTTGGAGCTTTTTCGAGGGATTTTCAGAGGAAGCTTTGGGGTAATGATTGCTAACTCGTTTTTGGTTGTATTCAATTAATCTATAGTTGTTTTCTCCATTTAATTTGGGGTAATCATTTTGGGAAAAAGTTGAGAAAAGTTCTTAGGCCGAATTTTGGGATTTTGATCAAGATTTTTGTATCGGATTTGAGTAATTTTGGTATGAGTGAATTCTTGAGTGAATGGGTGTTCATATTTTGTGACTTTTACCCAATTCCGAGACGTGGGCCCGGGGAGGGTTTTTAGGGCGATATTTCAATTCCTTGCTTTAGCTTTTATTTTATTAGCTATATTTATGTTATGTAATTGATTTTGGCTAGATTTGGGCCATTTAGAGTCGAATATTCATGGAAAAGGCATTGTCACCGATTGATTGAGCTTGGTTCGAAGTAAGTGGCTGCCCTAACCTTGTGTAGGGGAAATCCTATCACGCCCCAAAACCGAGAAGCGCGACCGGCGCTCAACCGAATGAACCCGACTGAGCAAGCCTGTTAGATTCCTTCTACCCAAACTCATTCATGAATAAAGAGAATATATGTTTTCCTTAATTAAACAATAAAGTGGTCATGTCTGCAATTACCAATTTCTTACCATACGTTTTACCATTTTTAAAGTCTCAAATGGACTAGTAATACAACCACAACATAGCATAGTTTGTATGTCCCAGCACCAATACACAAACCACACTATGTCTACGGAGCCTCTATAGATAAAGAAGAGTACAATGATAATGCCGGCAACAAGGCCCCGGCTATACCTCAAACAGAATACACAAAGTACAAAAGATTCATGACCCTGGAATGAAGTGGGGCTCACCAAGTCAGCTGGGAAGAAGGTGCACTCCTATCACTGACCAATATCTCCTGCTGTGGAACCACATGCATCCATTGAAAGATGCAGCGTCCCCGGCAAAAGGGACGTTAGTACTGTCGAATAGCACTAGTATGTAAAACTAAAAACCCTCTCAATAGAATAACAAATAATACAAACAAGATTATCACAATATCAATGAAAGCCTTAATTAACATCAAACCTCAATTTAGGATCAAGACAGTGTTCAAATTAATTTCCATATCTCACATTGAGAGATTTTTAGTATCGATATACCATTGTCCACAATACCAGTACCACAGTATTCTCAGTACGGAGTCCGATCACGACCCGATCGGCTAGGCTATCTCATTAGAGACATCAACCACAATTACTCTTAATATCAATACCGCCGTCTTTAACCCGGAGTCTGATCACGACCCGATCGGCTAGGCTATCCATTAGGGACATCGACCACAATCACAATTTCAATTACAATTTCCAGCAAAATCACCACCTTGTGTGCGGCATGGTGTCCGATCACGACCCGATCGGCTAGTCTGTCTTATTTGAGACATCAACATTTTATATCAATCATCGCATTTCATAATACTTTCACATCTTTTCATTTCATTGGCACTAGTGGCCATAATTATAAGATCATTCTTGGCACGTTGGCCATATTCAGTATTTTATGCTCACCTTATAAATTTCAAATATCATCCTCATCATCAACAACAAACACAATTCAAATCAAAGTGTGTAGTACACATGTGAGCAATTTAGAGTCTAATGCACATAGACATATTTCACAAAATTTGGCATAATAGCCTTCATTTGAACTTGACTTAAAGTCGAAACATTATTAATGCACAACCCATATTTTAACACATCCTCAATTGGTAACATAACATGAATAGATCATTTGGGATGCTTGTTGAACATATATCTTTCAACCCAATCTTACTTGGAATAGCCAATTTCATAATGAATCACTCGGGACTTACATAATTTACATGAATATCATAGGATTCAATTCTAAGAGAAGAGTTTATCCAACATACCTCAATTCAGCTTCCTTAAACTCTAAAACATTCCGGAATTCTTAGAAACTTCAATCTATTATAGAAATATAAAAAATTGAATCAAAATTAGGAAGATGATCATGGTTCTAGCTCATTTGAGAATTTTATCAAACACTAGGTGTGCACAAGGTTTCAAGGTCCTTTTATGGAGGATTCCATCATCCCACAACCCAATATTTACCATGCTTAGTTCAACAATCTTCCTACACCCCTTGATATCACATGCATGTAAAATAATCAACTCTCATGCCCAAAAATTATCTTGCTAATTACCCATTTTCAGATGATTTGAAATTAGGGTTTAGGGTGTAGAATCTTACCTCTATGATGAAGACCTAGTTAGCTTGCCTTCTTAATCTTCCAAAACTTGAGGAATAATTATAGAACAATTATTGAAGAATCACCTTCTCACTCTAAGGCAGTCTCTCTCACTCTAAAATGTCAGATTATATCTCAACAATAGCCCAAAACGTGTATTTAACGAAGTAGGGTCAGGTTTTAAAACCCAAAAATGAAGGTCCGAAACAAGGTATGCGATCGCATAACCGATATGCGAACCGCATATCGATCACATAATTGGTTACAAAATAGCCAAAAGAACTGTATGTGTATGCGATCACTATGCGGTCCGCATAATATTATGTGGTCGCATAATGCACCACAAAACAGTTATGCGGTCGCATAGTCGATCGCATAGTTACTTCCAACTGACCCAATTAACTGCCTCACTCTGCGGCTATTATGCGGTCCGCAGAGTGGTTCTCCGGTCACATAATGGATCGCAGAAATGCACTTTTCCGCCAAAATTTTTCCTTTACTTTTCGGTGCATTGTTCAACCCAAAAAGTCCGAGCCGCATTAGCATTTTTAAAATTATTTTCAAACATGTAAGCATAGTCCGGCACCATGAAACATTATTTTCTTTGCAAATTTTACCGCACTTTACACTTAAGTACTTTAAAATTTTCCGGGGTGTTACATTCTCCCCCGCTTAGGATCATTCATCCTCAAATGATGGTAAAAATTCGTCATTAGCATCTTATCCAACTCAGTTTGTTTCATACCACATTCGAGCAGCCCCAAATTTGACTAACTCCCAAAATTCCTAAAAATTTCGCTACAGTTTCCCTTGTAACTAGGCCTATCCACCTGTCAGAGAGCCCCAGAAACACATCCTAAACACATATATGTATTCCAACGACGTAACATAATACAAAACAACACCAAATATGGTCTCATAAGCAATATATATCCAGAAAGGAACACCCTTAATGCCAATTGTTCACATGATACAAAATTCATAAAAAAGTAAGTCTTATAAATACATGGTCATTCAAACAAATAAGGACACTTTTTCTTCATTTCTTCCTCGGCCTCCCAAGTAGCCTCTTCAGCCTGTTGGTTTCGCCACAACACTTTCACGGAGGCAATTTTTTTATTTCTCAATTTTCGGACTTGCTGATCAATAATAAAAACCGGAATCTCTTCGTAAATCAATTTTTCATTTACCTCAATAGTCTTAGCCGGAACAATGAGTGTCGGATCTCCAACTACTTTCTTTAACATAGACACATGAAACACCGGGTGTACTAATGACATCTCAGGTGGTAGCTCAAGCTTGTACGCCACCTCACCGATCCTCTGAATGATTTTGTACGGTCCGACATACCTCGGACTCAATTTTCCTTTCTTACCAAATAACATTACACCCTTCATAGGGAAAACTTTCAAGAATACCCAATCATTTTCTTTGAACTCTAAATCCCTACGACGAACATCCGAATAGGATTTCTGACGACTCTGAGCAGTCTTTAACCGCTCCTAAATGATTTTAACTTTTTTCATGGCCTGATGCACGAGGTCTGGCCCTATCAACTCTGCTTCCCCAATTTCGAACCACCCAATGGGAGATCTACATCTCCTACCATATAAAGCCTCGAACGGTGCCATTTGAATGCTAGCATGACAGCTATTGTTATACGCAAATTCTATGAGTGGTAAATGATCATCCCAGCTACCTCAGAAGTCTTTAACACAAGCACGCAACATATCCTCAAGCGTCTGAATAGTCCGCTCTGCCTGCCCGTCAGTTTGCGGGTGAAAGGCTGTACTAAGATTCACTTGAGTACCCAAACCTTGCTGATATTTCTTCCAAAAATTAGCAGTGAATTGTGCCCCTCGATCAGAAATGATGGAAACTGGGGTGCCATGCAACCTGACCATTTATTTGATATACAACTGAGCATACTGCTCCACTGTGTCGGTAGACTTAACCGGCAAAAAGTGTGCTGATTTCGTGAGTCGATCCACAATCACCCAAATTGAGTCAAACTTGCGCGGAGTGCGCGGTAATCCTACCACAAAGTTCATATTAATCATTTCCCACTTCCACATTGGAATTTCTATGTTCTGTGTCAACCCACCCGGCCTTTGGTGTTCGGCCTTCACTTGCTGACAATTTGGATATCTTGCCACAAAATCCGCCACATACCTCTTCATATCATTCCACCAATAGACTTCCTTAATATCATGATATATTTTTGTAGAACCTGGATGCACGGAATACCTAGAAGTATGAGCTTCAGTCATAATTCTTTCTCGGAGACCATTAACATTTGGAACACAGAGTCGCCCTTGGTACCTTAGTGTACCATCATCCATGCCAAGAGAAAAGGCCATGGTCTTATGTTTATGAATCCCCTCTTTCAACTGCACCACTAATGGATTGTTGTATTGTTTCTCTTTGACTTTCACAACCATAAGCATATCAACAACAAACATATGAAGCATGTGGTCCTAACCATGGAGATACAGATATCACTATATACAAGAAACAGGAAGACCATAACCAAGGCACAATCACCCATTCACCACCCCAAGAGCAATCTCGCTCGAATTTCGCTACAAAGCCCAAACATAACTGCATCATATGTAAATAATTAACAGTCTCACAACCCGTCGTGGCATAGAAGAGTAACATATAGAACATATCAGAACACGAATAAGGTCAACTCTAACTGTTGACACCACCCGCTACAATAACTGTGCTGAGTAAACAAGTCTGACCCGATGTAGAATATACATTCTCATTAGGCCTACCAGCGGCCTCAAAATCAATTCTAATCCTTCCGAAATAGGTGGATAACCTCCGAAAAGCCCACAATAGCATATCTATAGCACATATCATCAGTCGCCAACCTCTTAGCATACTTACCATCCGCAACCATGGAATAAGCTGCCTCTGAGAAACTTCTTAGTCTTCTGATCCTTAGAATGCCAGAATTTCCATATCCGATCCCAACTGCACTAGTCAAATGACTGGCACCTTCCTCATACACGATCATCTCATGATAAATATTTCTATAATTCCTTCGTGCCATATAGCAAAATCTGAACATCAGCGGTCGATCAATCAGGCGATTACCGTGATACTAGTCAGACATCCAAAAGTCGAAGCACAATGCGCCTTCTGGAGTGCGTACCCTTCCCAGGTGGTACCAAATGATGCTAGCATTCTTTTAAACATCTGAAATCGTCCATGCTGTCTAAAACTTGTGACCCCATCCAAGCAAAAATTGTAACACGCAACATGTTCCTTATGCCGGTAGCAAACATCTAGTTCAAGCCGTGGTCGACACTATCAAGAACTCTTCGCAACCTGTCTGCCAGCACCAAGCCATCAGAACTGAACTTCCCCAACTCAACCAAGTCACGCAAGCCGTCAAACCCAGGAGTAGTACCACAAAAATGCTGGTAAGGCATTACTATACCAAAAGAACCAATTACCTTTATTATCATGCTGACCCAACACCACCGAGATGATACACTTCCTTGAATCTTCCTCGACTTGTCTTTAAGTTAACACTTCTCCACGTTGGTACATAATGATTCCAAATCAAAGCTTGTTGCGGGAGATCCTAGCACGAACCACGTCGTCCGAAGGCCCATAAACCGATGTATTTCCTTTGAAGCACCCAACAATGCTGCAACCGAGATAGCCACTCTAAAGAGACTTGTGAATTTGAAGGTGCTATTCTAACCTCTCTGATATTGAAATATATATTTAGCAGTAATACTGTCACGACCCAATTTTTCCCTCTGTGAACCGTCGTGATGGCACCAAGTCTCTACGACTAGGTAAGCGTAGCACTTTTGCGGAAGTGACACTAAAGCATGAACATTAACTACTAACAGTAACAAATATCTTATAAGCAATTGAATGCCACTCGGCATATACAATTATCACCTCTGAAAATGTACAAAACAATTTTCCAAAACCCGGAATACCGTAAGTCACAAGCTACTAAGAAGTCTTAACCGTTCTATACATCATTTCTACAGAAAGAAGGAAAAATGAACATATGGGGATAGATGGGGACTCCGAGGATCTGCGGGCGTGAGCAGAAGTACCTTGAAGTCTCCAATAAGCAGCAGCGACTGCAACTAGTGATAAGGCTGGTAAGATGAACCTGGATCTACACACCAAAAACATATGCAGGAAAGGGCATGAGTACACCACAACGGTATCCAGTAAGTGCCAAGCCTAACCTCGGTCGAGTAGTGACGAGATCAGGTCAGGGCCCTACTGGTAATGTAATGAAATAAGACAGAATGAAATATCGCAGTAAAATAAATGCGAAAATCTAACAGGAATAGAATCAATGAAAGACAACAGCTCAGAACATAGTGATAATAACGGGGGATCTCCCGAGAATCCTTCTCGTAGTCCCAAACGTAAATGTGCAAGGAGATCTCCCGGAATACCGTTCTATAGTCAGAAAATAAATATGCAAAACAGGGGGATCTCTTGGAATACCGTTCCGTAGTCCCAAAGTAAATATACAGTACATGGGGATCTCCCGGAATACTGTTTCGTAGTCCCAAAGTAAATATGCAGCGCAACCAACTAAAATAACAATTACAGCAAGAAGTCCTATAGTTTAGACTAAGTTTAAGTCAAGGAAAGAAGGTAATTTCACTAAACATGCTGCACAGAGTTCAAATAGGCAGTTAAACAAGTAGGCATGCTATTCTAGTCTAAACAGGATAGTTACATATGGTGGTGTGTTTCAAATAAGGAGAAAACAAGTAACGACTTAGTGAAACACGGAGTTTTACAATAAATAGCCCGTGTACGTACTCGTCACCTCACGTACACGACGCTCACATATCAAACAGTACCAAATCTTAAGGGGAGTTCCCCCACACAAGGTTAGGCAAGCCACTTACCTCGAACCAAGCTCAAATCAATCTGTCACATTGCTCTTTCCACGAATATCCAACTCTGAATGGCTCAAATCTAGCCAAAACCAATTACATAACATAAATATAGCTACAAGAAACAAATCTAGCTAACGAAATCAAAACTAAGGCAAGAAATTAGAAAAACGCCCAAAAAGGTCTCCCCGGGCCCACGTCTCGGAATCGGGTAAAAGTTACTAAATATGAACACTCATTCACTCACGAGATCACTCATACCAAAATTATCCAAATCCGATGTCTAAATCCCACTCAAAACTCAGAAATTCGGTTGGGGAACTTTTTCCCCATTCTCCCAATTTTCTCACTCAAATTCCTGAATTAAATGAAGAAAACAACAATAGATTAATGAAATATGATCAAAATCAAGTTAGGAATCGTTACCCCAAAGCTCTCTCTGAATATCTCTCAAAGAATCGCCAATTTCCGAGCTCCTAAGTCCAAAAATAGAGAAATGAATCAAATCCTCGAATTTTTCCCTTTTCTACGCAGCAAATTCGCTCCTGCGACATATTCATCGCACCTGCGATACCACAACTGAGAAAATTCCATCGCAGGTGCAAAAATGACTTAAGGGACCTGGGACCGCTTCTGCGAGAAAGTGGTCGCACCTGCGTGTGCGCACCTGCGGAAACTGGTCCGCTTCCGCGGTCTCTCTTCGCACCTGCGAAAACTGGTCCGCTTCCGCGGTCTCTCTTCGCACCCGCGCTCCAGGGTCGCATCTGCGGAATATTACCTCGCACCTGCGATCCCTGAGCTCCTCCTTCCAAACTGCTTTTTCGCCTGGTCTTCCGCACGTGCGAGGCCGCACATGCGGTTCCCGAACCGCAGATGTGAAAACACCAGCAACCAGAAATCTTCAGAAATTGCATAAATCCAAATTTCAACCCGTTGAGCATCCGAAACACACCCGAGGCCCCCGGGACCACAACCAAACATACCAACCAATACTAAAACACCATACAAACTTAGTCGAGCCTTCAAACTACATCAAACAACGCTAAAATAACGAATCATTCTTCGATTCAAACTTAAAGAACTTAGAATTTTTTCAAATTCGACAACCGATACCGAAACCTATCAAACCACGCCCGATTGACTTCGAACTTTGCACACAAGTCATATTCAACCCTACAGACCTATTCCAACTCCCGAAATCGGAATCCGACCCCGATATCAAAAATTCCACTACCGGTCCAAAACTCCAAAAATTTGACTTTCGCCATTTCAAGCCTAAATGAGTTACAGACCTCCAAAACACAATCTGGACATGCTCCTAAGCTCAAAATCACCCAACGGAGCTAACGGAATCGACGAAACTCTATTCCGGAGTCGTCTTCACACAGTTCCGACTACGGTCCGAATCCTAAAACTTAAGCTTTCCGTTTAAGGACTAAGTGCCCCAAAACACTCCAAAAACCAAAAAGAAACCTCCCGGCAAGTCATAATAGCAGAAAACGATACGGGAAAATCAGTGTACTAAATAATTTCTTTTTTCCTTTACTTGTTGATCCAAACGGATCAATCTTGTTGGGAGGTACTGCCCAAGGAAAGGAAAAGGTTACTTCCGGATCAGGAATAATAAATAAAATGGAAACAAGATAAAATTTAACATAACTAATAATTCTATATTGGAAAAGTTTCAAAATTTCAAACAATTTTGATCGGTATTCAACTAAGGGCCCCGTTAAGTAACTCTCAAGACGACCGGGGATCGGGGCTATAACTCTCAAGACGACCGGCCGGATCATCACAAATATAGATATACCACATATATACCTCAGAACCAAAGCTGATATAACACATGACCCTGCAACCTGATCGTCGATAATGGACCTCCCCCCCCCTCCCCCCCGCCCACTTGGCGCGTAGCCATAAGACATAACATCCGATGATCAACAATACTAACCTTCATAGCTCGTACAACACCAATCATGAGATACCTCAAATCTTCTACTAAGCGCATGTCCATCCTCGTGATAGTCAAACTCGCTTCTTCCAGTTCCTTGAATGAGTAGAAATCCCATACGAACCACATAGTCTCTAATACCACCGACTGTCCTCAAATCCACATCCACCTCATGACCCTACCACGATCGCGATGATTAGGCAACCAATTAAATCTTCCCAAGCTCGTACTTATCAACCAGATGGCAGAACCAGCTGCACCCCACGTGAACAACTGAATGATCTCTTAATACATCCGCATCCTCAGTCTGGACGACACATTGAGACAATGTTTGAGCATCCCTGGCTCCCTTATAGTCCATCCACAGCATCACGAACCGTCGGCGCATAGCTGCTACCGAGTGTGCAATATCATACAAGAGTGGATGCAAATGAATATAAGATATATGCTTCAAGATGAATCAATGTCGCATGATAAGGAATGAAAGAAGTGGAATTTCCTAATAGTTCCATAGCCTCTCGAAGATAAGTACAAACGTCTCCGTACCGATCCGCAAGACTCTACTAAACCTGCTTATGACCAGTAGCACCTATGAACCTAGAGCTCTGATACCAACTTGTCACGATCCCAATTTTCCTCCGTAGGATGTTGTGATGGCACCTAGTCTCTAAGATTAGGTAAGCCTAACACTTACTGACTTAAATGACTTAATTTAACCAAAACAACTATTAAACATAAACCGTATATTTCTATATAAAGCCATCAATCCCAGCATGATATAATATTTCAAAACCAGTAGTACAAGTCATAAGCTTTTCTAAGAGTAACTAGGAATAACAAGTACATTATTGTTCCAGAATAATAGAAAATAGTGGAAATAAAATACAACAGAGGGTGACTTCGGGGCCTGCGAATGTCGAGAAGGTATACCTTGAAGTCTCCAGCCGCACAGACATAAGTCTCAAACCAACTCGATCAGAAGTAGCTGGATCTGCACAAAAATGTGCAAAAGCGTAGCATGAGTACACCACAACGATACCCAGTAAGTATCAAGCCTAACCTCGGTAGAGTAGTGACGAGGCCAAGTCAAGACACCTACCGAACATGTAAACCTGTGCAGGATATATCATAAAGCTAACAATGGAAAGAACATCAATGTCAGACCAACAGCAGAAGGATCACAAATTTATAATCAACAGTGAAAGTAATAGAAGCACGAATGGCAACAAGAAATAACCAGGTAATAAAGCAACAACATAGTTAGAATATGGATGAAATATGAATGAATTCAAGTAAGGAGAACCGATGACAACTCAACCAATCAAATCATTCCTAATGCATGAATTATAACAAGAATTAACCGAAGTACTACTCGTAATCACAAATCTTGAGTTACAACTTCTAAATCTTACACGTATGGCACCTCGTGCCCACATTAGCAATCACCCTCGCACGGCAAAGTCCCCGTGCTACCATGTACATCGTATTCGTATCAATATCAACTAAGATGATCGATGGAAAATTTAAACACAATAAAATACAATTTCAAACTTGAATAAAGTAAAGCGTCAAATGAGATGTTAAGATTAATTTAGGATTCAAATAAAGTAAAATAAAGGAGAGGTTGTGCAAATAAAGTATCAGATGTGCTTAGTTTAGAAATTTATGAGATGAAGTAAAAATATCGTATTTAAACAAAGTAAAACATCAGTTAAATTTAATGAGTTAAATATAGAATTTGTTAAAAATAAAACAAGATAAATTTTTTTAAGTAATGTACACAAAATTAAGGTGACGAGTAAAATTTTAGAATCCAATTAAAGTAAAAATGTGATAACATTTAAATTAGTAAAACGCCGAGTGAAATGTGAGTCTTATTTTGAAAGACTCTTAACACCTTAAGAGTTCTTTCGTTTAAAACCGCTAAATTACCAACAACTCAATCGGATATGGGATAATGACCCTATACACATAAATTCACCTTGACAATCAATTTGTCAAGAAATAACGGAGGCACAAATTGGCATGTTAAAGCAACACAACAATATCCATTGCGTCGTGCAACCCGATCCCACACAATAATAATAATATCCATTGCGGTGTGCAACACGATCCCACACAATAATTACAATATCTGTTGCGGCGTGCAACCCAATCCCACACAATAATAACAATATCCGTTAGGGTGTGCAACCCGGTCGCACACAATAATAACAATATCTGTTGCGGCATGCAACCCGATCCCACCTATATTATATTGTCCGTCCTTATCGCTCCATATCACATCTTTTCATATTATTTCAATACTGTTGCGGCGTGCAACCCGATCCCCAAACAATAGGCATTATACAACCAACTGCGGCGTATCACAAAACCAAACACAATAATGAAGCTACACAAGAAGTCACAAACGGGGGATAAAGTTACATGTTACTCGCAAAATCAAATAGCAAGTAATGACAATTTATAAATAAAGAACGGTTACCAAGAATCAATTAACAATTAAGGCATGTAACATATAAGGCATGAATTCAACAAGTAATTACAATTAACAAATAAGACATATAAGCCCTACTTGTGGAATTACACTAGGTTGTTGTTGTTGTAAATAAGACATATAAGAGTGAACTTGATAATAAAAGATAGAACATGTACTAACAACTTCAAGTAAGGCACGTACGAGCAAATTCAACAATGAAAGATATAACATGTTGTGACAAATACAATTAAATGTATGGAAGAAGTCTAGAAGTCTACATCGGTCAAATACCACATATAAGCTCGTGTACACACTCGTCACCTCGTGTACACGTCTTCTATATAATACAAATAGCACAATCAACCCAAAAACCTAGGGGTAATTTCTCCTCCTTCCCCCCCCCCCCATAAATTTAGGTAAGATACTTACCTCAATTAGGCCGATTCATCACTCAAAATAGCTTTTCTTTAAAAATTAACCTACGCTCGGCTCGAATCTAACCAAATATAACTTAATATTAGCAAATAATGCAAGAAAAATCAATTACAATAAATAAAGCTATGATCTCTATATTTTTCCCAAAAAGTCAACAAAAGTCAACGCCGAGCGAAGCCCGAACCAATACAAGCTCACACGAACGAAAACCGATTCAATCGGAGTCCGATAACTCAACCAATTCGCCAAAATATCGCTCTTAGGTGTTCATAACCCAAGAGTCCAACCCACACTAGTTGGGTCCCATATCTCCCGAGATACTCCATGGAAGAAACTTGAAGAACATCCTTGAATCCTCTCAATCACAAACTTTCAAGATGAGAAAAACTCGAACAACATTAATAGCCAAAAACGCTCAGCTGTTCTACCTCGTTTCTTGTGGCAAATGATCCCGACACTCACTTTTGATACCTCCAATGGATTCCTCGTAAAATTCCAGTCAAGTTAGGCTTTTGAATCACTCCATTTGACCTTATAATGAAGGAGATATGTTGGTTTCAATATTTAGAAATAGTGCAGATTTTTAAATACGAATTCAGTGGTAATGTCGTAATTAATCTGAAAAAAATATGGCAACCCAATTCTTAGTAAAATGACCATAAATTCCTCATACGATGTCGAAACTTGATGATTTCAGTTGCTATGGTTCTAAAATTACAATACGGATTTGGTTTGGTTGAAACACGAATCAAAGGCCTTTTGTGTAATGACCCGGCCGGTCGTTTTGAGAGTTATAGCCTTGATCCCGTATTAATTGCTTCTCCCATATTTATTTCTGCTATTGTGACTTGCCGGGAAGTTTCGTTTTGGTTTTTGGAGTATTTTGGGACACTTAGTCCCTAAATGGAGGTTTAAGCCTTAGGAATTAGACCGTAGTCGGAACTATGTGAAGACGACTCCGGAATGGAGTTCTATCGGTTTTGTTAGCTCCGTTAGGTGATTTTGGACTTCGGGGCGTGTCCGGATAGTGTTTTGGAGGTTTGTAGCTCATTTAGGCTTAAAATGGCGAAAGTCGAAGTTTTGGAGATTTTAACCGGTAGTGGACTTTTTGATATCGGGGTCGAATTTCGATTTCAGAAGTTGGAGTAGGTCTGTAGGGTTGAATATGATATGTGTGCAAAATTTGGGGTCAATTGGACGTGGTTTGGTTGGTTTCGGCATCAGTTGTGGGATTTGGAAGTTTTAAGTTCTTTAAGTTTCGACTATGTTCATATGGTATTTTAGGATTGGTTGGTATGTTTGGTTGAGGTCCCGGGGGCCTCGGGTGAGTTTCGGGTGCTTAACGGATCAAAATTTGGATTGATGTTGTTGCTGAAGTCTTCAGGCATCTGGTGTTTTCGCACCTGCAGCAGGGAGACCGCAGGTGCGAGATTGCACGTGCGGCGCACAAAGCACAGAAGCAGAGATTGGAGGCATGACCAGGGATTGCAGGTGCGAGGGAATTTCCGCATCTGCGATGCCCGCAGATGCATTATAGGAACCGCACGCGCTATGAATGACGGCAGAAGCGGACAGTGCTCCGCAGGTGCACACACGCAGGTGCAGCCCCCTTGCCGCAGATGCGGTCCCAACCCCTTTAGTGATTTTCGCACCTGCGATGGATTTCCTGCAGGTGCGGAACCGCAGATGCGGTTGAAGGCCCGCAGAAGCGGTTTGACTGGCAGAAAAAGGGCTAAGTGCGAGGGTTTGATTTCATTCTTCATTTTTGGACTTGAGAGCTCGGAATTTGGCGATTTTTAGAGGAAATTTCAAAGGAAGCTTTGGGGTAATGATTCCTAACTCTTTTTTGGTTGTATTCCATTAATCTATAGTTATTTTCTCCATTTAATTTCGGATTTAGGGTTAAATATTTGGAGAAAAGTTGAGAAAAGTTCTTAGGCCGAATTTTGGGATTTTGATCGAGATTTTGTTATCGGATTTGAGTAATTTTGGTATGAGTGAATTCGTGAGTGAATGGGTGTTCATATTTTGTGACTTTTACCCGATTCCGAGACGTGGGCCTGGGGAGGTTGTTTAGGGCGATTTTTCAATTTCTTGCTTTAGCTTTTATTTCATTAGCTAGATTAGTTCCTTGTAGTTACATTTATGTTATGTAATTGATTTTGGCTCGATTTGGGCTATTCAGAGTCGGATATTAGTGAAAAAGGCATTGTCATCGATTGATTGAGTTTGGTTCGAGGTAAGTTGCTTGCCTAACCTTGTGTGGGGGAAATCCCCGTAGGATTTGGTAATGTTGTGATATGTGAGCGCCGTGTACGTGAGGTGACGAGTACGTACACGGGCTATTTGTTGTAAAAACCCGATTTATTTTACTGAGTAGTAATCTGTCTTTCCTTTAATTTGAGTTATACCGTTTAAATGAGTATTAGTCTGTTTTCATTCTTAATTGAAGCTATTCCAACATGTGTAGCTATCCTGTTCAGTCTAATATCCCATGTCTACGTGCTTTAACTGCTTATTTGAACTCTATGCAGCATGCCTAATTGATTTCCTATTTTTCCGTTGATAATTATCAATCTTAACTGTAAAATTCTTACTGTTAATTGTTGTATCTATCAGTTTGAGCTGTGTGTTTACTTTTGAGTCTACGAGGCGGTTCCTCGACAGTTCTCCCTGCCCATTTACTTTTGAGACTACGAGGCGATTCCTCGGAAGTTCTCCCTGCATATTTACACCTGAGGTACCGGTAGCTTCAGCAGGAGGGCAGACACCTGAGGTACCGGTTGCTGCACCAGCCCTCCAGGAGACTGTAGCCCAGGTTCTGAGCATGTTCAGCACCTTAGCTTATGCTGGATTGATTCCACTTACTCCTACCACATCTCAGGCCGGGGGAGGAGCACATACTCCCGTCGCTGGTACTCCAGAGCAGCGGGCTCAGGTCGACCATGCCCCAGAGTTCATCCCTATGCAGTCGGTAGCTCCGGTTCAGCACGAGACTAGGACAGCCGCTTCTGAGGCAGAGCAGCTCAAACTTGAGAGGTACAAGAAGTACCACCCACCTACCTTCAGCGGATTGGCCACAGATGATGCTCAGGGTTTTCTGGAGGAGTGTCATCGTATTCTCCGCACTATGGGCGTAGCGGAGACGAGTGGGGTTTCTTTTACCACCTTCCAGCTTAGAGAAACAGCCTATCAGTGAGGGAGTGCTTATGAGTTTAGTAGTCCGGATGAGGAAGCTTCACTTACATGGACTCAGTTCTCGGACATGTTTTTGAGAGAGTATGTCCTCAGAGCCTCAGGGACTCATGGCACGCAGAGTTTGAGCGGCTGCGCCAGGGTGCTATGACTGTATTAGAGTATGTAGTTCGCTTCAGTGATTTGGCACGACATGCACCGGCCTTGGTTGCCATAATTTGAGAGAGGGTTCGATGGTTTTTTGAGGGAATCCACCCCAGTATCCGGATTAGTATGGCCAGGAAGTTGGAGATAGATATTTCTTATGAGCAGGTTGTGAGTATCGCCAGGAGATTGGAGGGCATACTTGCTCGGGATAGAGATGAGAGAGAGAGGCCAAGAGGTCTCGAGAGACTAGTTCTTATTTTGGTGCTCGTGCCCTAGCAGCTCGCCATGGTAGGGGTTATAGGAGTCGCCCCGTCCATTCAATTCTTCCAGCCGCCAGTGGTATTCCGGTCCCTTCTAGGCCCCAGGAGCCTTATTATGCACCGCCAGTATCTAGTGTGCCTCCTGCTAGGGGTATTTTTAATGGCCAGTCCAGCAGACCTGGCCCGAGCCAGTCACAACAGTCACGCTCTCCGAGAGCGAGTGTGGCGACACTCGCCATATGGTGAGGTTTTACCCCAGATTTAGGAGGGGTGCACCTCCACAGACTTCTCAGCCACCACGTGCTCCACTGGGTCCTCAGGCTATGATTCCAGCACCAGCTACCACCCCACCTACTCAGCCAGCTCGAGATGGAGGCCGGGGAGGTCGAGGTCACCCTAGAGGGGGAGGCCAGGCCAGGTATTATGCTCTTCTGGCTCGTACAGAGGCAGTTGCTTCCGACTCTGTCATTACAGGTATTGTTCCAGTCTGTCATAGAGATGCGTCGGTATTATTTGACCCAGGCTCTACGTATTCCTATGTGTCCTCTTATTTGGGCGTATCTCGGGATTCCTTGAGTTCCTCTGTTTATGTGTCTACTCCTGTGGGAGATTTTCTTGTTGTGGACCACATGTATCGGTCATGTTTGATTGCTCTTGGTGGTTTTGAGACCAGAGCCGATTTATTATTACTCAGCATGGTAGACTTTGATGTTATCTTGGGCATTGACTGGTTGTCTCCCTATTATGCTATTCTTGATTGTCACGCTAAGACCGTGACGCTGGCTATGCCAGAATTACCGTGATTAGAGTGGAGAGGTACCTTAGAGTATACTCCCAACTGAGTTATTTTATTTCTTAAAGCTCAATGAATGGTTGAGAAAGGGTGTGAGCGTATCTAGCTTATGTGACAGATGTCAGTATTGATACCCCTACAGTTGAGTCAGTTCTAGTAGTGAGGGACTATCCAGATGTGTTTCCAGCTGATCTTTTGGGCATGCCGCCCGACAGAGATATTAATTTTGGCATTGATTTGTTGCCGGGCACTCAACCCATCTCTATTCCTCCATATCGTATGGCTTTTCCTGAGTTGAAGGAGTTGAAGGAACAGTTACAGGAGTTGCTTGATAAGGGCTTCATTCGACCCAGTGTGTCACCTTGGGGTGCTCCTGTCTTGTTTGTGAAGAAAAAGGATGGTTCTATGCATATGTGCATTGATTCTCGCCAGTTGAACAAAGTTATAGTGAAGAACATGTATCCTTTGCCTCGTATTGATGACCTATTTGATCAGTTACAGGGTGATAGAGTGTTTTCCAAGATTGACTTACGTTCAGGCTATCATCAATTGAAGATTCGGGAGCCAGATATCCCGAAGACTGCCTTCAGGACTCGGTATGGTCACTACAAGTTCCTTGTGATGTCCTTTGGGCTGACCAATGCCCAACAACTTTTATGCACTTGATGCACAGTGTGTTTTGGCCTTATCTTGACATCTTCGTCATTGTGTTTATTGACGACATTCTGGTGTACTCCCGGACTCGGGAGGATTATGAGAGCACCTGAGGACTGTGCTTTAGACTCTGAGAGAAAAGAGGTTATATGCAAAATTTTAAAAGTGTGAGTTCTGGCTAGACTCAGTGGCATTCTTGGGTCATGTAGTATCGAGTGATGGGATCCAGGTGGATCCAAAGAAGGTGAAAGCAGTGCAGACTTGGCCTAGACTGTCATCAGCTACGGAGATCCGGAGTTTTCTTGGTTTGGCAGGGTATTACCGTCATTTTGTAGAGGGATTCTCATCTATTGCAGCACATATGACCAGGCTGACCCAGAAGGGTGCTCCGTTCAGGTGGACAGAGGAGTGTGAGGAAAGCTTTCAGAAGCTCAAGACAGCTTTGACTACAACCCCAATTTTGGTATTGCATATAGGTTCGGGGTCTTATACTGTATATTGTGATGCATCGCGGATTGGGCTCGGTGCGGTGTTGATGCAGGATGGTAGGGTGATTGCCTACGCGTCCAGACAGTTGAAGGTGCATGAAAAGAACTAGCATGTACACGACCTTGAGTTAGCAGCTATTGTTCATGCCCTGAAGATTTGGCGCCACTATTTGTACGGTGTTCCTTGTGAGATTTTCACCGATCATCAGAGTTTGCAGCATCTGTTCAAGCAAAAGGATCTTAACTTGCGTCAGCGGAGGTGGTTGGAGCTACTTAAGGATTATGATATCACCATTTTGTACCACCCGGGAAAGGCCAATGTGGTGGCCGATGCTTTGAGTCACCGGGCGGAGAGTTTGGGGAGTTTAGCATATCTTCCAGCAACAAAGAGAACCTTAGCATTGGATGTTCAGGCCTTCGCCAGCCAGTTTGTTAGATTGGATATTTTTTAGCCGAGTCGAGTATTGGCTTATGTGGTCTCTCGGTCTTCTCTTTATGATCGAATCAGGGAGCGTCAGTATGATGAACCCCATCTGCTTGTCCTTAAGGACACGGCTCAGCACAGTGATGCTAAAGAGGTCACTATTGGGGATGATGGCGTATTGAGGATGCAAGACAGGCTATGTGTGCCTAATGTAGATGGTTTGTGTGAGTTGATTCTTCAGGAGGCTCATAGCTCGCAGTACTCTATTCATCCGGGTGTCGCGAAGATGTATCAGGACTTGAGGCAGCATTACTGGTGGAGGAGGATGAAGGACATAGTGGAGTATGTGGCTCGGTGCCTAAATTGCCAGCAGGTGAAGTATGAGCATCAACGGCCGGGTGGGTTGCTTCAGAAGTTAGATATTCCGGAGTGAAAATGGGAGCAGATCACTATGGATTTCGTTGTTGGACTCCTACGAACTCAGCGGAGGTTTGATGCAGTTTGGGTGATTATGGATAGGCTGACCAAGTCAGCTCATTTCATTTATGTGATGACTACTTATTCTTTCGAGCAGCTGGCTCGAATTTACATCTGCGAGATCATCAAGCTTCATGGCGTACCGGTATCTATCATCTCTGACCGGGATATGCAGTTTACATCACGGTTCTAGAGGGATGTACAGCAGGAGTTAGGTACTTGGGTTGAGTTAAGCACAACATTTCACCTTCAGACGGACGGGCAGTTCGAGCGCACTATTCAGATACTAGAGGATATGCTCCGCGCTTGTGTGATAGATTTTGGGGGTGCTTGGGATCAGTTCTTGCCACTTGCAGAGTTTGCCTACAACAACAGTTATCAGTCGAGCATTAAGATGGCACCGTATGAGGCTTTGTATGGTAGGCGGTGTCGGTCTCCAGTGGGTTGGTTCGAGCCGGGCGAGGCTAGATTATTGGGTACAGACTTGGTTCAGGATGCCCTAGATAAGGTGAAGGTGATTCCGGATAGACTACGCACAACCCAGTCCAGAAAGAAGAGTTATGCGGATCGAAAGGTTCGCGATATTGCATTCATGGTTAGAGAGAGAGTCTTGCTCCGGGTTTCGCCTATGAAGGGCATTATGACGTTCGGGAAGAAGGGCAAGCTGAGCCCCCGGTTTATCAGCCCATTTGAGGTGTCGCGACGCATTGAGGAGGTTTCTTATGAGCTTGCCTTGCCTCCCAATCTTACAGGGGTCCATCTAGTATTTCATATTTCTATGCTTCGGAAGTATCACGACGATCCGGCTCATGTGTTGGATTTTAGCTCAGTCCAGTTGGACAAGGATCGATCTTATGTCGAGGAGCCAGTGGCTATTTTGGACAGGCAGGTTCCAAAGCTGAGGTCAAAGAACATTGCTTCCGTAAAGGTTCAGTGGAGGGGTCAGCCGGTCGAGGAGGCGACTTGGGAGACTGAGCATGGTATGCGCAGCCGTTATCCTCATCTTTTCACCACTTCAGGTATGTCTTTATGCTCGTTCGAGGACGAACGATTGTTTAAAGAGGGGAAGGATGTAACGACCAGGCTGGTCATTTTGAGAGTTATAGCCCCGATCCCCTATAAACTGCTTCTCCCATATCTATTTCTGCTATTGTGACTTTACGGGAGGTTTCATTTTGGTTTTTGGAGTGTTTTGGGACACTTAGTCACTAAATAGAGGTTTAAGCTTTAGGAATTGGACCGTAGTCAGAACTGTGTGAAGACAACTCCAGAATGGAGTTCCGTCGGTTTCGTTAGCTCCGTTAGGTGATTTTGAACTTAGGGGCATGTCCGGATAGTGTTTTAGAGGTCTGGAGCTCATTTAGGCTTGAAATGACGAAAGTCGAAGTTTTGCAGATTTTGATCGGTAGTGGACTTTTTGATATCGTGGTCGGATTTCAATTCCGGAAATTGGAGTAGGTCTGTAAGGTTGAATATGACCTGTGTGCAAAATTTGGGGTCAATCGGACGTGGTTTGGTTGGTTTCAGCATCGGCTGTCGGATTTGGAAGTTTCAAGTTCTTTAAGTTTGAATCGGAGGATGATTCGTGATTTTTGCGTTGTTTGATGTGGTTTGGGGGCTCGACTATGTTCGTATGGTATTTTAGGATTGGTTGGTATGTTTGGTTGATGTCCCGTGGCCTCGGGTGAGTTTCGGGTGCTTAACAGATCAAAATTTGGATTGGTATTGTTGTTGAAGTCTTCAGGCATATGGTGTTTTTGACCTGCGGCGGGGAGACCACAGGTGCGGGATCGCACGTGCGGCACACAAAGCGCAGAAGCGGAGATTGGAGGCGTGGCCAGGAATCGCAGGTGCGAGGGAATTTCCGCATCTGCGATGCCCGCAGATGCGTTATAGGAACCGCAGGCGCGGTGGATGACCGCAGAAGCGGACAGTGCTCTGCAGGCATGCACATGCAGGTGCGGCCCCCTTGTCGTAGATGCGGTCCCTGCCCCTTTAGTGATTTTCGCACCTGCGATGGATTTCCCGCAGGTGCGGAACCACAGATACGGTTGAAGACCCGCAGAAGCGGTTTGACTGGCAGAAAAAGGGCCAAGTGCAAGGGTTTGATTTCATTCCTCATTTTTGGACTTGAGAGCTCGGAATTTGGCGCTTTTTCGAGGGATTTTCAGAGGAAGCTTTGGGGTAATGATTCCTAACTCGTTTTTGGTTGTATTCCATTAATCTATAGTTGTTTTCTCCATTTAATTTGGGGTAATCATTTTGGGAAAAAGTTGAGAAAAGTTCTTAGGCCGAATTTTCGGATTTTATTCGAGATTTTTGTATCGGATTTGAGTAATTTTGGTATAAGTGAATTCGTGAGTGAATGGGTGTTCATATTTTGTGACTTTTACCCAATTCCGAGATGTGGGCCCGGGGAGGCCTTTTAGGGCGATATTTTAATTTCTTGCTTTAGCTTTTATTTCATTAGCTATATTTATGTTATGTAATTGATTTTGGCTAGATTTGGGCCATTTGGAGTCGAATATTCATGGAAAAGGCATTGTCACCGATTGATTGAGCTTGGTTCGAAATAAGTGGCTGCCCTAACCTTGTGTAGGGGAAATCCTGTCATGCCCCAAAACCGAGAAGCGCGATCGGCGCTCAACCGAGTGAACCCGACTGAGCAAGCCTGTTAGATTCCTTCTACCCAAACTCATTCATGAATAAAGAGAATATATGTTTTCCTTAATTAAACAATAAAGTGGTCATGTCTGCAATTACCAATTTCTTACCATACGTTTTACCATTTTTAAAGTCTCAAATGGACAAGTAATACAACCACAACGTAGCATAGTTTGTATTTCCCAGCACCAATACACAAACCACACTATGTCTACGGAGCCTCTATAGATAAAGAAGAGTACAATGATAATGCCGGCAACAAGGCCTCGTCTATACCTCAAACAGAATACACAAAGTACAAAAGATTCATGACCCTGGAATGAAGTGGGGCTCACCAAGTCAGCTGGGAAGAAGGTGCACTGCTATCACTGACTAATATTTCCTGCTGTGGAACCACATGCATCCATTGAAAGATGCAGCGTCCCCGGCAAAAGGGACGTTAGTACTGTCGAATAGCACTAGTATGTAAAACTAAATACCCTCTCAATAGAATAACAAATAATACAAACAAGATTATCATAATATCAATGAAAGCCTTAATTAACATCAAACCTCAATTTGGGATCAAGACAGTGTTCAAATTAATTTCCATATCTCACATTGGGAGATTTTTAGTATCGCGTCCGATCACGACCCGATCGGCTAGGCTATCTCATTTGAGACATCAACCGCAATTACTTTCAGTATCAATACCACCGTCTTTAACCCGGAGTCCGATCACGACCCGATCGGCTAGGCTATCCATTAGGGACATCGACCACAATCACAATTTCAATTACAATTTCCAGCACAATCACCACCTTGTGTGCGGCATGGTGTCCGATCACGACCCGATCGGCTAGGCTGTCTTATTTGACACATCAACCTTTTATATCAATCATCGCATTTCATAATACTTTTACATCCTTTCATTTCATTGGCACTAGTGGCCATAATTATAAGATCATTCTTGGCACGTTGGCCATATTTAGTATTTCATGCTCACCTTATCAATTTAAAATATCATCCTCATCATCAACAACAAACACAATTCAAATCAAAGTGTGTAGTACACATGTGAGCAATTTAGAGTCTAATGCACATAGAGATATTTCACAAAATTTGGCATAATAGCCTTCATTTGAACTTGACTTAAAGTCGAAACATTATTAATGCACAACCCATATTTTAACACATCCTCAATTGGTAACATAACATGAATAGAGCATTTGGGATGCTTGTTGAACATATATCTTTCAACCCAATCTTACTCGGAATAGCCAATTTCATAATGAATCACTCGGGACTTACATAATTTACATGAATATCATGGGATTCAATTCTAAGAGAAGAATTTATCCAACATACCTCAATTCAGCTTCCTCAAACTCTAAAACATTCCGGAATTCTTAGCAACTTCAATCTATTATAGAAATATAAAAAATTGAATCAAAATTAGGAAGATGATCATGGTTCTAGCTCATTTGAGAATTTTATCAAACACTAGGTGTGCACAAGGTTTCAAGGTCCTTTTATGGAGGATTCCATCATCCCACAACCCAATCTTTACCATGCTTAGTTCAACAATCTTCCTAAACCCCTTGATATCACATACATGAAAAATAATCAACTCTCATGCCCAAAAAATTATCTTTCTAATTATCAATTTTCAGATGATTTCGAAATTAGGGTTTAGGGTGTAGAATCTTACCTCTATGATGAAGACCTAGTAATCTTGCCTTCTTAATCTTCCAAAACTTGAGCAATAATTAAAGAACAATTATTGAAGAATCACCTTCTCACTCTAGGGCACTCTCTCTCACTCTAAAATGTCAGATTATATCTCAACAATGGCCCAAAACGTGTATTTAACAAAGTAGGGTCGGGTTTTAAAACCCAAAAATGAAGCTCCAAAACAGGTCTCGCATAATGGTTATGCGGACCACATATCGGTCGCATAGTTGGTGTGCAAAATGACCAAATATTTGCCTGAGTCTGCGGTCACTATGCCGTCCGCATAACTGTTCTGCGGTCGCATAGTGCATCGCATAACAGTTATTCGGTCACATAGTCGACCGCATAATTGCTTCCAACTGACCCAATTAACTGCCTCACTCTGCGGCCATTATGCGGTCCGCAGAGTGATTCTGTGGTCACATAGTGGACCGTAGAAATGCACTTTTCCGTCAAAAAATTTCCTTTACTTTCCGGTGCATTGTTTAACCCAAAAGGTCCGAGCCGCGGCGAGCAATCTTGCCGCAAAGAATTTCTATAATACTCAATACGTAAAACTAATTCGGCACCACGAAACATTATTTTCTTTTGCAAAATTTTTACGGGGCCTTACAAATCCCCTTAGGATTTGACACTGTTGTGATATGTGAGCGCCGTTTACGTGAGGTGACGAGTACTTACACGGACTATTTGTTGTAAAAACCCGATTTATTTTACTGAGTAGTAATTTGTCTTTCCTTTAATTTGAGTTATACCGTTTAAATGAGTATTAGTCTGTTCTCATTCTTAATTGAGTTATTCCAACATGTGTAGCTATCCTGTTCAGTCTAATATCCCATGTCTACATGCTTTAACTGCTTATTTGAACTCTGTGCAACATGCCTAATTGATTTCCTATTTTTTCCTTGATAATTATCAGTCTTAACTTTAAAATTCTTGCTGTTAATTGTTGTATCTATCGGTTTGAGCTGTGTGTTTACTTTTGAGACTACGAGGCGGTTCCTCGGGAGTTCTCCCTGCACATTTACTTTTGAGACTACGAGGCGGTTCCTCGGGAGTTCTCCCAGCACATTTACTTTTGAGAATACGAGGTGGTTCCTCGGGAGTTCTCCTGCATATTTACTTTTGAGACTACGAGGCGGTACCTCGGGAGTTCTCCCTGTATATTTACTTTTGGGACTACGAGACGGTATCTCGGGAGCGTCCCTGTTGCTATATCATTATGCGGTGTTGTTATTGCTTTGTAAATACTTGTTGTTGTCTTCTCCGTTTCACTTTATTTTTATTATAGCATCTGTTTTATTATTATATCCTAGTAGGGCCCGGACCTGATCTTGTCACCACTTTACCGAGGTTAGGCTTGGGACTTACTGGGTACCGTTGTGGTGTACTCATGCTACTCTTCTTTACATGTTTTTGTGTGCAGATCCAGGTACTACTTATCAGCCTCGCTATTAGCTGAGAGTGATTGCTATTGTACGGAGACTTCAAGGTACATCTTCCACGTCCGTAGACCTCAGAGTCCCCCTCTATTCTCTTATATGACATTTACCTTCCGTACTTCTTTTTGTTATACTCTGGTGTATAGAGATACTAGTTTCCTTCTGCACTTGTGACTTACGATGTTCCGGGTTTTGGGAAAACTGTGTATTATAGAGTATTGGTTATTGTACATGCCGAACGACATTGTTATTAGTTATTCAGTTATCCACTGTTGTTAGTTACCAAGTTTTACTTTCATTTTTGTTATATTTTTGCAATTTGTTAGGCTTACCTAGTCATAGAGACTAGGTGCCATCACGACATTATACAGAGGGAGTTTGGATCGTGACATTTTGCTCAATATGGTAACCTTTATTCTCAAATCGATGTCGAAACCGAAACAGAAAACAATCACCTTACTGTAAGGCCCCGAAAAAGTTCTCTAATGATTTAATATCTTAAAGTACACTAACGGTATTTGGGAATAACGTGTTAGAGTATTAAAGGAGACCCATGGGATAGAACCACATTATTTCGAAATGAAAAGTATATGTTTAAGGTTTGTTGAAACATATTAAGGAGTTTTGTGAATGGAAAGAATTCGTGTGGAACAAGTAGGATACATTAAGTGGAAATAATGTCTCAATTCTCACACGATCCTACTTCAAACGCATGCTTCTACCAATCTATAATGACTTATGAGGTGATCTACCTATCAAATTAAAGCTCTTTGAGTCTAGTTTCTAACACTTCAAACCGTTCATCATTTAGACATTCCTACAAGAAGTTATGTTTAAATACCTAAAGATTGGCCTGTAGCTCGCTACAGAGCTCGCAAGGCCAGGTCTGTAGCACGCTAGACCAGGCTATATCCCTCGCGAGGCCAGGTCTGTAGCCAGATCCAGAATTTCGGAGTATCCATTTTCCTATATTTTAAACCCGACACTATTCCGTTAAAACATCTACCTTGGACCATTTTGAACATATTTTCTGATATTTTGAGAGTGAGAGAGAGAGAGTGCTAGAGGGAGAAGTGAATATTCATCAAAATTGCTTTTCAACTCTCACTTAAAACCTTGAAGATTATCAAGAGAGACACCTAGGTCTTCTTCTTAAGAGGTAAGATTCTACACCCTAACCCTCAATTTCGAATTTTGTCTAGAATTGGGTAATTAAGAAGATAATATTTGGGCATGAGAGTTGTTTATTTTACATGCATGTGTTATCAAAGGGTGTAGGAAGATTGTTAAGCTAAAAATGGCAATGATTGGGTTGTGAGATGATGGAATCCTCTATAAAAGGACCTTGAAACCTTGATGCACACCTAGTGTTTGATAATATGCTCAAATGAGCTAAAACCATGTTCATCTTCTTCCTAATTATGGTTTACGTTTGTTATGTTTCTAAATAGATTGAAGTTGCTAGAATTTTCGGAACGTCGTAGTAATTTAAGGAAAGCTCAAAACAAGGTATGTTGGCTAAACTTTCTCTCTTGGAATTGAATTCCATGATGTTCCCGTAAGTTCCAAGTATGGTTAGCTTAAGATTCCTAACTTTTATATTCTGGGTTATTCCCTGTAAACTTGTTTATTCTGAATGAGCCTTATGTCAAAAGATAGATGTTCAAAGTATGGTTTGCGTATTAAATGTTGTGGCTTTGAGTCGTGTTTTAAATGAGAATTAGTATACCAATTGGGTGAGAAAAACTCGATATGCTTAGGACTTATAATTCCTCATATGCATACCTAAAGTCTTGATTGGAAATTTTTTATTGTTGATGATCTATAAAGATGGTTGGAAGTGAAATAAGTGAATTGGGGATATAGAGTGTGGCCAACGTGCCAAGAATTTAAGTTATGATTGAGTCTAGTAGTGCAAATGATTTGAGAGGATGCAATAAAGAATATGAAATGAGCCTCAACTCAATTATTTAAAAACGATTTCGAAAATATAATTGCCTAAAAGTTTTTGTACTCAATTCATGCCGATAAGTGGTTGATCTTTGCTTTATAAATATATCCAGTGTGATTCGAGTTCTACATAGTCATGTGTTGAAATTATACATTGTCATTTCTGGGGAAGAGTATTGCAAGAGTAAATGGTGTATTGATTGTTTATAATTTTTCACGTGTGTTTCTATTATTGGTTGGTATGCCTCATTCTTTGGGAAGAAACCATTTGTGTTTGAAGTTCCTATTTCAAATGGATGATTTCTGAAATTTTCTATATGTTGATATTTGATGGTGATCTTTGAAATTAAAAGGGGTGAAAGTGTGGAATATGAAATACGGCCATCGTGCCAAGAATAAAGAATCTTGTGAATTGCCCAATGTGCAAAGGAAATATTGTCGTTGTGAATGACTGGAAATACTAATGAGAATTTATACAATGTGAAAATACTGAGGTGAGTACAATTGTATTTATCATATTTTTATTTGCAAATCAAATAAAAATATTTTTGGGAGAATCATTAGCAAAACCGAGGAAGGGTGGGTCATAAGGCCCACACCTGAAACTACACGTGCCAGTGTAGGGGTGAATTGAGATTATTCCCCTTATTTGGGATGAAATTGGAACCTTCGGGAAATTGTGATGTTATTCCCCTTAATTGGGATGAAACTGAAATCTTTGTGGATTGAAAAAGTCAACCCACACGGCATATGTGGGAAGGTGGCCTAGCTGATCGGGTGGAGATCAGATGCCATATTGCGCATATGGTGGTACTGCTCTTGGTAACAACTTTCTTTCGCATCATATGTCAAACCACATTGTTCGTGGGGAGATGGCCTAGCCGATCGGGCGTGATCGGACCCGCGCTAACAATAACGGTGGAATATCGGTGCTAATGATCTCCCAACCAAAAATTGTATATGAAGTTCGTATTTTAAAAAATATTATGTTTTAAATGAACATTTGGATATTGTTGATTGTGACTTGCCATTTCTATGTGTTGTCTTTTCTTACATGGTCATTCTATTTTGAAAGAGGACTTTTAGCTATATATACTAGTGCTATTCGACGGTACTAACGTCCCTTTTGCCGCGGGCGCTGCATCTTTAATGGATGCAGGTAGTTTTACAGCAGGCGGCACTGATTAGTGATAGCAGTATACTCTTTTCAGCTGATTTGGTGAGTCCCACTTCATTTCGGGGTTATGTATTTATTTCTCATGTACTGTGTTTTGAGGTATAGTCGGGGCCTTATTGCCGGCATTTTTATATTACTCTTCTACTGTACTTAGAGCTCCGTAGACAGGTTGTGGGTTGTAGTTGATGTTGGGGAATTGAACTAGAAATGTTGGTATTTGAAAATCATGTTTTTCATTAATTCTTTAAACTAGTAATATTTTAGAAATTATAAATGAAGTTGCTAATGGGAATGAAAAGAAAGTTGTTAATAAAAATTTTTCAGTGTTTGATTAATGGAGTACATCCCCTCTTTATTCATGGATGAGTTTGGGTAGAAGGAAATCTAACAGGCTTGCTCGGCCGGGTTCTCTCGGTTGAGCATCAGTCGCTCCTCGGTTTTGGGGCGTGATACTTACAACCCAAACTTATCAGAATTTAACCAAACTTTGTGGACGTGTCCAAAATTATTATACAAACTTATTGAAATAATTAAAACCCGATTCCGAGTCTTTTTACCCAAAAGTCAAATCTTGCTCAACTCTTCCAACTTAAAACTTCTAAAACATGAATCATTCTTCCAAATCAATCCCGAACCGCTTTAAAACCAAAATCAATCATACACACAAGTCATAATACATAATATGAAACTACTCAAAGTCTCAAACCACCGAATGGAACGCTAAAACTCAAAACGACCGGTCGGGTCGTTACACCACAAGTCAATAATTTCGATAAAGTGCAGGATAACCGTTGCTTAGACAACCTTGAGAAGCAGGTTCTCAAATTAGAGAATATTGAGATGAAAAGAATTATAGTAAGATTTGTAATTGATGTTGAAGAGGAATTGACTAATTATGACTACTACTGCAGTCTGATGTAATTTAAGGATGCCTTTTTTGTGAACCTTCCCTTTATAGTACTACATAATGTTGTATTTTTGGTTCTTCTCTAAATGGAGCACTTTTTTGCTTATTTCCCACCTCCATTTAGAAGGCAAGAGATACTAGTTTGTGTAAGTTCTCTGAAGTTAAGCTTTCCTTTTCTGCAGCTTGTTGGACTTATTTCCATCTCATAAAGGTTCCTCCCAACTGTTGCAGATCTTCTTCGATGACTAGTTGTTGAAGCTCATGGAAATCCTGCTCCTGAAGCATCCATGACGACCCACCATGTTGCTTCTCAGAGCTTTAGAAGTCAAGTAAATAGTCCTAATCTGGTGTCGAGTTCAGTTTCCAGTTCATCCAATATCTCAACTGAAAATGATTTCGAATACATAAGCCTTCAGCTGACACACAGAAGAGTTACTCAAATGGAACAGGAAGAATCTTCTTGATTTAGTAGAACAGACTTATACATATACATCTCTGCTAGAACCTAGAGAAGCTACTCTTGTAAATGATGTTTGTGTATTTATTCCTAGGAAGATATTAGTGCTAAACGTGAAACCTTTGGGGATTTTGAGAGGCGCTGGTACACATTTATGGATGGACAAAGTTCACTTTATACTTGATAAAATGACATTTACTTGAATCAAGTTTGATGAATCCATCTTCTCATGTTCGCTTTTTGTTTTATTTCTGCTTTCTTGGCTTTATTTGAATTCTCTCTTGCATTTGAGTAAATTTTAGGCAACTATCATATGGCATCTAAAATATGACGTTGCTATTAAGTTGTTATGTCAATTATTTGGTGTGGTACTAATAATAGCTGTCTTCATGAAAATCAACTTTTTACAAAGTAAGTCAAAATAGGTACTACTTATTATTAGGGAATTTGGAGAATTATAGACGTGGAAGATCACAAGAGGAAAAAAGGAGAGCTTGCCCCAATAGAAGAAAACAACTATAATCACAACTCTAAACTTTCGACCATTTTATTTCTCCTATTTTGGTTTCTTCTTTGGAGTCTTTTCGCACTTGTTTTACATCAAGCAACTGGATCATGGACATGGTGGAGGTGGTCCCGGAGGCCCGAGTGGGCCCATTGGGCGTCCAAAACAATATTGTAATAACGAGCAGCATCAAAACATGCTCAGGCTTTACAATATTAAACATCAAGTTTAAGACAAATATCATAACAACTGAATCAAACTTAAATAATAAAATGGGAAAGAAATAATAATTTAGTGGCAAAATTAATCTACCTAAAATTTCTGTTTTCCTTTTTTTTTCGCGCTCATAACTAATAGATATCAGAAGAAGTCTAAAACTAAAGTGAAAAACAGAGTTCATCGAACATTTTACCAAGAGCCTATAAAGTTACAAAAACTACCTGTCACGCCCCAAAACCGAAGAGCGCGACCGACGCTCAACCGAGTGAATCCGACCGAGCAAGCCTGTTAGATTTCTTCTACCCAAACTCATTCATGAATAAAGAGAATATAGGTTTTCCTTAATTAAACAATAAAGTGGTTATGTCTGAAATTACCAATTTTTTACTATAAGTTTCATCATTTTTAAAGTCTCAAATAGACAAGTAATACAACCACAACATAGCATAATTTGTCTTTTCCCAGCTCTACGGAGCCTCTATAGATAAAAATGAGTACAATGATAATGCCGGCAACAAGGCCCCGGCTATATCTCAAACAGAATACACAAAGAACAAAAGATACATGACGCCGGGATGAAGTGGGGCTCACCAAGTCAGCTGGGAAGAAGGTGTACTGCTATCACTGATCAATATCTCATGCTGTGGAACCACCTGCATCCATTTAAAGAAGCAGCGCCCCCGGCAAAAGGGACGTTAGTACCGTTGAATAGTACTAGTATGAAAACTAAACACCAATTTAAGAATTCCGAAATACAAGATGAATATGATGAACCAGTACGGCAATAGAATAATATAGATAACCGTTTAAACCATAGCAAGCTTATTAAAAGTTATCAATAACATTTATAAGATTTAAGATGAGATCCCCTATAACCATTTTCACACAAAGTGGCCCTGCCGCCTCACCCGATGTATGCAGGTGGAGGTGTACGTATAATACCATAACTCTAATCAAGCGGCCCTACCGCCTCACCCCAATGTATGCGGGTGGATGTATAACCAAAGTACCAAGAACATGCGCCAAGAGGCTATGCCGCTTCACCCCAATGTATGCAGGTGGAAATGAATCAACGATACCAATACCAACACAAAGCTGCTATGCCGCCTCACCCCAATGTATGCGGGTGGTGGTGCCACAACAATACCAAAACCATACACAAAGCGGTCGTACTGCCTCACCCCAATGTAAGCGGGTGGAGGTGCATGCCACGCCCTAAAATCGTGGAGCGCGATTTGCGCTCAACCGAGTGAACCCGACCGAGCAAGCATGTTAGATTTCTTCTACCCAAACTCATTCATGAATAGAGAGAATATATATTTTCCTTAATTAAACAATAAAGTGGTCGTGTCTGCAGTTACCAATTTCTTACCATAAGTTTCACCATTTTTAAAGTCTCAAATGGACAAGTAATACAACCACAACATAGCATAGTTTGTCTTTTCCAATACCAATACACAACCCACACTATGTCTATGGAGTCTCTATAGATAAAGAAGAGTACAATCAAAATGCCGGCAATAAGGCCCCGGCTATACCTCAACCATAATACATAAAGATCAAAAGATACATGACCCCGGGATAAAGTGGGGCTCACCAAGTAAGCTGGGAAGAAGGTGTACTACTATCACTGATCAATGTCTCCTGCTGTGGAACCACCTGCATCCATTTAAAGATGCAGCGCCCCCGACAAAAGGGACGTTAGTACCGTCGAATAGAACTAGTATGAAAACTAAACACCAATTGAAGAATTTAGAAATACAAGATAATTATGATGAACCAGTGTGGCAACAAAATTATATAGATAACTGTCTCAACCATAGCAAGCTTATTAAAAGCTACCAACAACATTTAGAGGATTTAAGATGAGATCCTATATAACCATCTTCACACAAAGTGGCCCCGCCGCCTCACCCGATGTATGCAGGTGGAGGTGTACGTATAATACCACAACTCTAATCAAGCGGCCCTGCCACCTCACCTCAATGTATGCGAGTGGATGTATAACCACAGTACCAAGAACCTACACAAAGCGGCTATGCCGCCTCACCCCAATGTATGCGGGTGGAAATGCATCAACGATACCAATACCAACATAAAGCGGCTATGCCGCCTCACCCCAATGTATGCGGGTGGTGGTGCCACAACAATACCAAAACCATACACAGAGAGATCGTACCGCCTCACCCCAATGTAAGCGGGTGGAGGTGCAGTCCCACAATATCATAATCTCTACACAAAGCAGTCATGCCGCCTCACCCCAATATATATGTGGGTGGAGGTGTATCACAATCACAATATCTATACCATAACCCCCACACAAAGCGGTCATGCCGCCTCACCCCAAGGTATGCGGGTGGAGGTGTATCACAATCACAATCTTTACACAGCTTGGCATAAAAACTTTCACATAAATCACGACTTAAAATTATAACATGTGAATACGTAATCCATAATTTGGGACACATCCTTAATTTATAATGCAATATGATAAGAGCATTTGAAATATGAATTGAACATATATCTTTATCACAAAACTTATAGGAATACTCGATTTATAATCAATATCTTGGAACTTATAAGGATAATGGGAACTCTAATTCTTAAAGAAGAGTTTAGCCAACATACCTCAATTGAGCTTCCTTAAACACTAAAACGTTCCGGAATTCTTGGCAACTTCAATCTATTTTAGAAATATAACAAATTGAACCACAATTAGGAAGATGGTTATGGTTCTAGCTTATTTGAGCATTTT
This sequence comes from Nicotiana tabacum, assembly GCF_000715075.1. Classification (NCBI taxonomy): domain Eukaryota; kingdom Viridiplantae; phylum Streptophyta; class Magnoliopsida; order Solanales; family Solanaceae; genus Nicotiana; species Nicotiana tabacum. The sequence goes on along the minus strand of NC_134096.1, from coordinate 38,499,212 downwards.
ATCAAACAATAGGTGTGCATTAAGGTTTCAAGGCCCTTTTTATGGAGGATTCCATCATCCCATAACCCAATCTTTAATATTCTTAGCTCAACAATATTCCTACACCCTTTGATAACACATGCATGTATTATAAACAACTCTCATGCCCAAAAAGTATCTTGCTAATTACCCATTTTCAGATGATTTCGATATTAGGGTTTAGGGTATAGAATCTTACCTCTAGGATGAAGACCTAATGAGCTTGCCTTCTTAATCTTCCAAATCTTGAGCAAGAATTGAAGAACAATTATTGAAGAATCACCTTCTCACTCTAGGGCACTCTCTCTCACTCTAAAATGTCAGATTATAGTTCAAAAATGACCTAAAGAGTGTATTTTAAAAATGACCTAAAATGTCATAGTAGAGTCGGGTTTTAAAAACTCAAAAATGGAGCTCCGGAATAAGGTATGTGATCGCATAACCGATATGCGAACCGCATTTCGATCGCATATTTGGTTACAAAATAGCCATAATTGGTCACTATGCAGTCCGCATAACTATTATGTGGTCACATAATGCACCGCATAACAGTTATGCGTTCGCATAGTCGACCGCATAGTTACTTCCAACTGACCCAATTAACTGCCTCACTCTGCGACTATTATGCGGTCCGCAGAGTGGTTCTGCGGTCGCATAATGGACCGCAGAAATGCACTTTTCCGCCAAAATTTTTCCTTTACTTTTCGGTGCATTGTTCAACCCAAAAAGTCCGAGCCGCGGCGAGCTTGCTCGCCGCGAAGAATTTCTATGATCCTCAAACACGTAAGCCTAGTCCGACACCATGAAACATTATTTTCTTTGCAAATTTTACCGCGCTTTACACTTAAGTACTTTAAAATTTTCCGGGGTGTTACATTCTCCCCCGCTTAGGATCATTCATCCTCAAATGAGAGTAAAAATTCGTCATTAGCATCTTATGCAACTCAGTTTGTTTCATACCACATTCGAGCAGCCCCAAATTTGACTAACTCCCATAATTCCTAAAAATTTCGCTACAGTTTCCCTTGTAACTAGGCCTATCGACCTGTCAGAGAGCCCTAGAAACACATCCTAACAACATATATGTATTCCAACGACGTAACATAATACAAAACAACACCAAATATGGTCTCAGAAGTAATATATATCCAGAAAGGAACACCCTTAATGCCAATTGTTCACATGATAAACAATTCATAAAAAAGTAAGTCTTATAAATACATGGTCATCCAAACAAATAAGGACACTTTTTCTTCATTTCTTCCTCGGCCTCCCAAGTAGCCTCTTCAGCCTGTTGGTTTCGCCACAATACTTTCACAGAGGTAATTTCTTTATTTCTCAATTTTCGGACTTGCCGATCAATAATAAAAACCGGAATCTCTTCGTAAGTCAATTTTTCATTTACCTCAATATTCTCAGCCGGAACAATGAGTGTCGGATCTCCAACTACTTTCTTTAACATAGACACATGAAACACCGGGTGTACTAATGACATCTCAGGTGGTAGCTCAAGCTTGTACGCCACCTCACCGATCCTCTGAATGATTTTGTACGGTCCGACATACCTCGGACTCAATTTCCCTCTCTTACCAAATAACATTACACTCTTCATAGGGAAAACTTTCAAGAATACCCAATCATTTTCTTTGAACTCTAAATCCCTACGACGAACATCCGAATAGAATTTATGACGACTCTGACCAGTCTTTAACCGCTCCTAAATGATTTTTACTTTTTTCATGGCCTGATGCACGAGGTCTGGCCCTATCAACTCTGCTTCCCCAATTTCGAACCACCCAATGGGAGATCTACATCTCCTACCATATAAAGCCTCGAACGGTGCCATTTGAATTCTAGCATGACAGCTATTGTTATACGCAAATTCTATGAGTGGTAAATGATCATCCCAGCTACCTCTGAAGTCTATAACACAAGCGCGCAACATATCCTCAAGCGTTTGAATAGTCCGCTCTGCCTGCCCGTCAGTTTGCGGGTAAAAGGTTGTACTAAGATTCACTTGAGTACCCAAACCTTGCTGAAATTTCTTCCAAAAATTAGCAGTGAATTGTGCCCCTCGATCAGAAATGATGGAAACTGGGGTGCCATGCAACCTGACCATTTCTTTGATATACAACTGAGCATACTGCTCCACTGTGTCGGTAGACTTAACCGGCAAAAAGTGTGCTGATTTCGTGAGTCGATCCACAATCACCCAAATTGAGTCAAACTTGCGCGGAGTGTGCGGTAATCCTACCACAAAGTTCATATTAATCATTTCCCACTTCCACAATGGAATTTCTATGTTCTGTGCCAACCCACTCGGCCTTTGGTATTCGGCCTTCACTTGCTGACAATTTGGATATCTTGCAACAAAATCCGCCACATTCCTCTTCATATCATTCCAGCAATAGAATTCCTTAATATCATGATATATTTTTGTAGAACCTGGATGCACGAAATACCTAGAAGTATGAGCTTCAGTCATAATTCTTTCTCGGAGACCATCAACATTTGGAACACAGAGTTGCCCTTGGTACCTTAGTGTACCATCATCCATGCCAAGAGATAAAGGCCATGGTCTTATGTTTATGAATCACCTCTTTCAACTGCACCACCAATGGATCGTTGTATTGTTTCTCTTTGACTTTCACAACAAGCGATGATTCAGCCCTATTTTACACAATTACCCCTCATTCACTAGAGTCCGCAAGACGAACTCCCAAACTAGTCAATCAGTGAACTTCCTTGGACAATGTACTTTGATATGCCTCCAAGTGTGCTAAGCTACCCATAGATTTTCGGCTAAGAGCATCCGCCACAACATTAGCCTTCCCCGGATGGTATAAAATATCAATGTCATCATCCTTGAGTAATTCAAGCCATCTTCTCTGCCTCAGATTCAATTCCTTCTGTTTGAAAATATATTGAAGACTCTTATGGTCCGTGAATATATCCATATGGACCCCATATAAATAATGACGCTAAATTTTCAAGGCAAATACCACCGCCGCAAGTTCTAAATCATGTGTTGGATAGTTCTTTTCATGATTCTTTAGTTGCCTAGAAGCATAAGCAATCACCTTCCCATGTTGCATTAATACACACCCAAGCCCGATTCTTGAAGTATCACAATATACCACAAATCCATTTATACCCTCTGGTAGAGTCAACACCGGTGCCGTAGTCAATCTTGCTTTCAATTCCTGGAAACTCTTTTCACAAACATTTGACCATTGGAACTTAATTGCCTACTGCGTCAATTTAGTCAATGGAGAGGCAAGAGTAAAAAACCCCTCCACAAACTTTATGTAATATCCAGCTAAGCCTAAGAAACTATGAATCTCTATTGGAGTTGTAGGCCTCGGCCAATTCTTCACAGCCGCAATTTTCTGAGGATCAACCTTAATCCCCTCACTAGAGACAACATGACCCAAGAATGTGATAGACTCGAGCCAAATTCACATTTCAAAAATTTCGCATACAACTGGTGTTGATACAGAGTCTGCAACACTACCCTAAGGTGACTGGCATGGTCTTCTCGATTGCATGAATATACAAGAATATCCTCAATAAACACTATCACAAAAGAATCGAGGAATGGCTTGAAAACGCGATTCATAAGATCCATGAAGGCTGCTGGAGCATTTGTTAGCCGAAAAGATATTACTAGAAACTCAAAATGCCCATACCGAGTTGTAAAAGCTATTTTGGAAATATCCCGCTCCCTGATCTTCAATTGGTGATACCCGGATCGTAAATCAATTTTGGAGAAGTACCTGGCACTTTGCAATTGATCAAACAAGTCATCTATCCTTGGCAGTTGGTACTTATTTTTGACTGTTACCTTATTAAGCTGCCGATAGTCAATACACATTCTCAGTGACCCATCTTTCTTTCTTACAAAAAGGATCGGTGCGCCCCAAGGCGACACACTTGGCCGGATAAAACCATTTTCTAACAAATCTCTCAATTGTTCCTTTAGCTCCTTCAATTCTGTCGGTGTTATTCTATAGGGTGGTATAGATATAGGATGTGTGTCTCGCATCACATCAATCCCAAAATCAATCTCCCTTTCTGGTGGGATCCTAGGGAGTTCATCCGGAAAGACTCCCGGAAATTCATTCACAACAGGCAAAGACTCAAGTGTAGGTGCCTCAGCATCGGTGTCCGTAACCCGGACCAAATGGTAATTACATCCCTTGTTGATCATTTTCGTGGCATTAAGGTAAGAAATAAACCTACCCTTCGGCACTACATCATCACCCTTCCACTCAATAACTTGCTCATTTGGAAATTTGAACCTAACAGTTCTGGTTTGGCAATCAAGCTTGGAAAAACAAGAATAAAGCCAATCCATCCCCATTATCACATCAAAATCGACCATTCTCAATTCAATAAGATCGGCCACGGTGCCCCGACCACGCAACGTGACAGCACAATCCCTATAAACCCGCGCGGCCAAAATAGACTCACCAATCGGAGTAGATACAGAGAACGTCTTATATAGTTGTTCTAGTTCTATCCCGAATTCCATAGCAACATAAGGAGTGACATATGACAGAGTGGAACCAGGATCTATAAGAGCATATACATCATGAGATTGGACAACTAATATACCTGTGACAACATCTAGAGAAGCCTCTGATTCCCGACGTCTCCGTATATCATAAAATCTACTGGGTCCTCCCGAATTATGTGCATCACCCCTAGCTGCACCACGCCCTATGGGTGTTGGGGTGCCTCGAGCTGGAGGTGCTGTGGATGTTGTAGCTGTAGAATTAGCTGGTTGTGCCGCACCTCTGCCCATATTTCGGTGGGACGAGAGGCAATCTCTCTGAATGTGACCCCTCAAACCACACCCATAGCATACTGGTAGGTCCATGAAACAGGACCCAAAGTGTATCCTCCCACACTTAGGGCATGGAAGCCTCCGCTGCTGAAACCTTCTGTCTGGCCGACCCTGCTGGTAGGGTCCCCTGTTGCCCTGACTGGGTCCAGATGACTGTACACCCATCGAAGACTCGGCGAATGATTGGGATGGTCCCGATGACGCTCCCCTGAATGCCGACCTACCACCACCACCACCGGAAGAACCACTAAAGTTGCCCGCGGACCGGGCCTTGCTGCTACTCTGACGATCCATTTTGTTATTCAATTTGCGGGGCTCTGTGGCTTGAGCAAATGCCACCATCTTACCATAGTTCATATCGGAATTCAAGGCAGTTGTAGAGGCCTCATTGATAAATAAAGGGCTAAGGCCCTGTACAAACCGGCGCACTCTAGCCTCCATAGTGAGCAACATGTGAATAGTATACTTGGACAGGCGCGCAAACTCCATATGGTACTCCCACACATTCATACTGTGATGACCCAAAATGTCATATTTAAATTTAATAATTAATTCTGTATTCTAAGACCTCAAAAAAGAACTATTTATCATTACTCTACTTGCATGTGCAGTCCGTAAAATTGTTCGGAAAGTTTTTATGCTAAAAATAAATTAAAATGTGAATTAGAGCTTTAAAACAAAACTGAGTTGACCTTTGTCAATATTTTTAGCAAACGGACTTGGATCAGTGTTTTGATCATTTCGGTAGGTCCGTATTGTGATTTGGGACTTGGGTGTATGTCCGGAATCAAATTCCGAGGTCCCTAGTCCGAGATATGAAATTTTGAAGAAACATTAAAAGTTTAAATTCAAATATTGACCGGATGTCGAATTATGTGCAAACGACCCCGGAATAGAATTTTGATAATTCCAACAACTCCGTATGGTGATTTTGGACTTAGGAACGTGATCGGAATTTTTTTTGAAAGTCCGTAGTGGCATTAGGCTTGAAATGCCGAAAGTTGAATTTTTGAGAAGTTTGACCGAGGGGTTGACTTTTTGATATCGGGGTCGAAATCCGATTCTGAAAATTTGAGTACCTCCGTTATGTCATTTATGACTTGTGCGCAAAATACGAGGTAAATCAGACGTGATCTGATAGGTTCTGGAGTCATTTGTAAAAATTAGAAATTTCAAAGTTCATTAGGCTTGAATCTATGTGTGATTCGTGTTTTAGTGTTGTTGGATGTGATTTGAAGGCTCGACTAAGTTCATATGATGTTTTAGTACTTGTTGGTACATTTGGTTGAGGTCCCGAGGGCCTCGGGTGAGTTTCAGATGGTTAACGGATCAAATTCGAACTTAGAAGAAATAGCTAAAGTTTCTACCCTCTGCTGCATTCGCACGTGCGGAAATTCTATCGCAGGTGCGAGCTCGCATTAGCGAGCCTGGCAAGCGCATATGCGCAAATGGACTATGGGGCAATGGTCGCAGGTGCGAGGGAAATTCCGCACCTGCTTGAGCACAGATGCGGAGGGACGCGCGCAAGAGCGCAAACAGGCGTGCAGATGCGGGCAAAGGCGCAGATGTGGGACTTTTTCCGCACATGCAGTTGGCACAGAAATGGCCAAGTTGCCGCAGATGCGAAAATCCCTGGATAGTACAAAAATAGAGGGGCTCCGAGCTTTTGCCTTTTTTGGGCATTTCAAGCTCGGGTTGGGCGATTTTGAGCAAGGTTTTCACGGGAAAACTTGAGGTAAGTCCCTTGTGATCATTTCTACTCCATAATATTGAATTATCATCAAATAATCCGACTAGATTAAATGTATTTGAGGTGTAAATCGGGGGTTGGAACTTAGGGATTTGAAAATAAGATTTGAAGCTTTGAGGGTCGAGTTGGGGTCGGATTTTGATAAAATTAGTATGGTTAGACTCGTGATTGAATGGGCTTTCGGATTTTATAACTTTTGTCGAGTTCCGAGACGTTGTCCCCATGGGCCATTTTTGAGTTAATTTTGGATTTTATTGAAAAGTATAGTATTTTCTTATGGAATTGATTCTATAATTTTTTTTGACTGTATCGAATTAATTATGACTAAATACGAGTCGATCGGAATCGAAAAATCGAGGAAAAATCATACTACTTGGTTAAATTGGAGCAAGTCGAGGTAAGTGACTTGTCTAACCTTGTGTGGGGGAAATTTCCCCTAGAATTGATATTAATGTGATTATTGAAACATGTTGAAAGTCGTGTACACGAGCTAAATATGGAAGATTATATTTTTAAATTGTATAGATCATTGTTGCGCATTTATTAAATTATTTTATCTTGTTATATTCTTTATCATTGATCTGAGATATATACCTTAAATTTGTTTGACCTTTTCCTGCTAATTGTTATAACTGTTTAGTTGAAACTTGGTTTCTTTTATTCTGTGCATTACTTGAAAGGTGATTTTCTTTAAATTAAACAATTTTAATATGAAGTATTTGACATTTTAAATTTGATATTGAAGCAACGTATTAAAGATTTTGAAATATTATTTTCTTGAATTATTTGTTCTTGAATATTTTGTAAGATTTTTGTACTCATTGTGATGGAGCCGTGAGCTCTTTATTGCAGAAAAATATTATTGATGATTTATTTTGACATGAGCCGTGAGCCCTTTATTGTGGAAAAATATTATTGATGATTTATTTTGGCATGAGCCGTGAGCTCTTTATTGTGGAAAAATATTATTGTTGAATTATTTTGGCAAGTTACATTATTTGAGCACTTGAGGTGCAAATTGTGATTTATTGTGATATTGATACGCATACGGTGGTATAATGTCTGATTATTGAAACGCATGCGGTGAGATAAGGGTGGCTTGATACGCGTGGCTAGTAGGGGGAACTACTAGAAGTCATGCGGTGTGATAAGGATGGATAAAACGCGGAATGCTATTTCGGAAAAAATATTTTCTTTCAAATAAATTGTGAAGGCTCCCGCGGTGAGATAAGGAAATGAGATATTGTGAATTTGTTTATGATTTGGGACTACGAGGCGGTACCTCGAGAGTGCCCTTATTGATATTGATTTATGGCCGCAATTGCCTTGATTATTTGTTGTGATTTTCTTAAAGTTGAAAGGAAATTCGGTTTTGTTTCCACGAGATATTATTTGAAATTCTATTTTGTTTCCACGAGATATTATTTGAAATTCTGTTTTGTTTCCACGAGATATTATTTGCCATTATTTTGCTTAATTAAATGGTGACACACTACTTGATTCATTTCCAATGTCATTTTATTTTACTATATTGTTAAACATTTTACCATGCCATTATTATATTCCAGTAGGGCCTCACCTGACCTCGTCACTACTCTACCGAGGTTAGGCTTGGCACTTACTGGGTACCGCTGTGGTGTACTCATACTACGCTTCTGCACATCTTTTTGTGCAGATTCAGGTACATCTTACCAGCCTAGACGTCAGTGAGTTACCTGCGCACGGAGATTTCGAGGTATATATGTCCACTTTCGCAGACTCCGGAGTCCCCTTCTATCATTTTTATGTTGCTTCCTTATTTTTCTTTAGACCTTGATATAAATAGATATTGAGAATAAATTCTTAGAAGCTTGTGACTTATTTCTATCGGGTTTTGGGAGTTGGAATTGTTTGAATTGTAGTTTATTTATTTCATATATTTATTATTATTGCGCATTGATAGGCTTACCTAGTCTTAGAAACTAGGTGCCATCACGATATCCTACGGAGGTAATTCGGGGTCGTGACACATACTACCCTGCTTCAGGCTTCCAAACTCAGCGGCACGAGCTGCCTTAGTTTTGGCAGGCAAGAAATGATCCATAAAGGCATATGTGAACTCACCCCACCTTGCCGGAGGGCTTCCCTCCTCACGGTATTCTTCCCACAACTCAAACCAAGAATAGGCCACCCCTTTCAGGCGGTAAGAGGCCAACTCTACTCCCTCCGTCTCTGTAGCATGCATAACCTAGATAGTTTTGTGCATATCATCAATGAAGTCCTGGGGGTCCTCCTCGGGATCAGTACCCGTAAACACTGGAGGATCTAACTGAAGAAACTTGTTCACCCTAGAACTAGCAGATTCCCCTGGATGACTGGAAGAAGTAGGCCCAACACTCGATTGCTGGGCCTGAGAAGCCACTATCTGTGTCAACATTTGTATGGCTCCCCTAATATCAACATCAGGCACACCAGAATCGGAAGTTGGAGCCGGAAGTGGAACTGGAATATCTGTTGGAGAAACCGTTGCACCTTCTGTAGATGTAGGGAAAGGTGCGGTCTGATCAGTTGTAGTAGAGTCAGGTAGTGTAGTAACTGGAGGAATATTCTCACTCCTCGGGTTCTCACCCGCATCATCAATTATAGGGTCAATTGTCACTCCTGGGGTGACATTGGATCTTTGGCCAGTTCTTGCCTTCTTCTTAGATGTCATGTACTGAAAATTAGAGCAACGCAGGAGTTAAAGGAGGAACAATCTTACAACCAGCTTTATCGCACGATCAAGAACATGAAAGAAGGGTATTATTCCTAAATGCCCATGTAGCATCCTAATTATAGATGTGGTCGATAATACACCGATAATAAGGACTCTACTAGACACGACTCCTAGATACCCTAGGACACTTTAAAACCTTAGGCTCTGATACCAAGTTTGTCACGCCCCAAAACCGAGGAGCGCAACCGGCGCTCAACCGAGTGAACCCGACCGAGCAAGCCTGTTAGATACCTTCTACCCAAACTCGTTCATGAATAAATAGAATATAGGTTTTCCTTAATTAAACAACAAAGTGGTCATGTCTGAAACTACCAATTTCTTACAATAAGTTTCATTATTTTTAAAGTCTCAAATGGACAAGTAATACAACTACAATATAGCATAATTTGTCATTTCCCAGCACTAATACACAACCCACACTATGTCTACGGAGCCTCTATAGATAAAGATGAGTACAATGATAATGCCGGCAACAAGGCCCCGGCTATACCTCAAACAAAATACACAAAGAACAAAAGATACATGACCCTAGGATGAAGTGGGGCTCACCAAGTTAGCTGAGAAGAAGGTATACTGCTATCACTGATCAATATCTCCTGCTGTGGAACCACCTGCATCCATTTAAAGATGCAGCGCCCCCGACAAAAGGGACGTTAGTACTGTCGAATAGTACTAGTATATATAACTAAACACCCTCTCAATAGAATGCCGAAATACAAGATGAATATGATGAACCAGTACGGCAATAGAATAATATAGATAACCGTTTAAACCATAGCAAGCTTATTAAAAGTTATCAATAACATTTATAAGATTTAAGATGAGATCCCCTATAACCATTTTCACACAAAGTGGCCCTGCTGCCTCACCCGATGTATGCGGGTGGAGGTGTACGTACAATACCACAACTCTAATCAAGTGGCCCTGCCACCTCACCCCAATGTATGCGGGTGGATGTATAACCACAGTATCAAGAACCTACGCCAATATAACCACAATATCAAGAACCTACGCCAAGCGGCTATGCCGCCTCACCCCAATGTATACTGGTGGAAATGCATCAACGATACCAATTCCAACACAAAGCGGTTATGGCGCCTCACCCCAATGTATGTGGGTGGTGGTACCACAAGAATACCAAAACTATACACAAAGCGGTCGTACCGCCTCACCCCAATATAAGTGGGTGGAGGTGCAGTCCCACAATATTATAATTCCTACACAAAGCGGTTATGCCATCTCACCCCAATATATATGCGGGTGAAGGTGTATCACAATCACAATCTCTATACCATAATCTCCACACAAAGTGGTCATGCCGCCTCACCCCAATATATACGGGTGGAGGTGTATCACAATCACAATCTCTACACAGCTTGGCATAATAACTTTCACATAAATCACGACTTGAAATTATAACATGTGTATACGTAATCCATAGTTTGGGTCACATCCTCAATTTATAATGCAATATGATAAGAGCATTTGAAACATGAATTGCACATATATCTTCATCACAAAATATATCGAAATACTCGATTGATAATCAACATCTTGGAACTTACAAGGATAATGGGAATTCCAATTCTTAAAGAAGAGTTTAGCCAACATACCTCAATTGAGCTTCCTTAAACTCTAAAATGTTCCGGAATTCTTAGCAATTTCATTCTATTTTAGAAATATAACAAATTGAACTACAATTAGGAAGATGGTTATGGTTCTAGCTCATTTGAGCATTTTATCAAACACTAGGTGTGCATTAAGGTTTCAAGGCCCTTTTTATGGAGGATTCCATCATCCCACAACTCAATCTTTACCATTCTTAGCTCAACAATCTTCCTACACCTTTTGATAACACATGCATGTAAGATAAACAACTCTCATGCCCAAAAATTATCTTGCTAATTACCCATTTTCAGATGATTTCGGAACTAGGTTTTTGGGTATAGAATCTTACCTTTAGGATGAAGACCTAGTGAGCTTCCCTTCTTAATCTTTCAAATCTTGAGCAAGAGCTGAAGAACAATTATTGAAGAATCACCTTCTCACTCTAGGGCACTCTCTCTCACTCTAAAATGTCAGATTATAGTTTAAAAATGACCCAAATAGTGTATTTAACGAAGTAGGGTCGGGTTTTAAAAACCCAAAAAAGGAGCTTCGGAAAACGGTATGCGATCGTATAACCGATATGCGGACCGCATATCGGTCGCATAATTGATTACAAAATAGCCAAAAGAACTGTGTGTGTATGCGGTCAATATACGGTCCGCATAACTGTTATACGGTCGTATAGTCGATCGCATAGTTGCTTCCAACTGACCCAATTAACTGCCTCACTCTGCGGCCATTATGCGGTCCGAAGAGTGGTTCTGCGATCGCATAATGGACCGCAGGAATGCACTTTTCCGCCAAAAATTTTCCTTTACTTTCCGGTGCATTGTTCAACCCAAAAAGTCTGAGCCGCGGCGAGCTAGCTCGCCGCAAAGAATTTCTACGATCCTCAAACACGTAAGCCTAGTCCGACACCATGAAACATTATTTTCTTTTCAAATTTTACCGGTCTTTACACTTAAGTAATTCGAAATTTTCCGGGGTGTTACACTACTAGTGAAACCAGCAGGTCCTGCTGGATCTTGAGGGAGACCCATTCCAAACGGTACTCCAGGTGTAGGCATCAGTTGGGCTCCCGGACCTTGAGGTGGGCCCCACCCGTGCGGCCCTTCAAGTCTAGGCATCAGTTGGCTTCTCCAAGCCAAAAGCACTTTTTTTTTTCAAAGTTGAAGTGTTTGGCCAAAGCTTTTTAGACGAAAAAAGGTTCTTTTGAGGAGAAGTAGAAGCAGTTTTGGAGAAGCATAAAAAAATAGTTTCTCTCTAAAAAGCACTTTTTTGAAAGCATTTTTTGAGAAAAATACACTTAAAATCAGTTTTTAAAAGTTTGGCCCACTAATTGCTACTCATAAGTGATTTTAAAATAAATTAGCCAAACACAAACTGCGTCTCACCAAAAGAACTTTTGAAGAAAAACACTTCTCAAAATAAGCAGATTTTTGCAGCTTGGCAATATATGCTATAATAGCCACTATTTATATTTTGGAACCAAGTTCTGCTTGATATAAAGTATATAGAGATTAAAGCCTGTTTGGCCAAGCTTCTTTTGAGGCAAAAATGTTTTTCTTTTTGTCAAAAATGCTTTTTTCTAAAATTAAGGTATTTGGTCAGCTTTTGAAAGGAAAAAAGTATTTTTTAGGAGAAGCAGAAGCAATTTTGGAGAATCAGAAAAAAGTAACTTCTCTCCAAAAATATTTTTTTGAAAAACACTTTTGAGAAAAATACACTTAGAAGCAGTTTTTTAAAACTTGGCCAAACACTAATTGTTGCTTAGAAGCGCTTTTCAAATTAATTAGCCAAACACAAATTGCTTCTCACCAAAATACTTTTGAGAAAAAACAACTTATCAAAATAAGCTGATTTTTGCAGCTTGGCCAAACGAGTTATTAAAGTGTACCGGAGGGTGTACTTGAAAAAGCATAGAATTAGCTACAGGTGGTTATTATATAAGATATGGTCCTTTTTAGATATATGCTGGCATTATATTTGAAATATCCTTTACTTTTTAGGGTATAATTATCAAGAAATCTATTGAAGGACCACTAACTTAAAAGTAAAACTTGAAACACATAATAGGCAAAATCTGAATATTGGTTGTACTTTTTAAAATCCTTTAAGGTGTCTTTTACTCAAAATTTTGAAATGCTAGTCTGGGACACTTATTGGAAAAAAATTTGGGAAACTTCGAAATAGACGATTATCAACTATAAGATCATGTCACTAGAAAAATAGATACAATTCCATTCGACAAATTAATTAAAGACCGAAAAGATCATATTCCCCTTTCAAGAAACATCCCAAAAAATACTTTTCCAGCTTCAGTTTTATTAGATATGAAGGAACCAAAAGCTATATGCTGGTCCTTTTTATTTATTATTTGACCACAAACTGAAATAGTCTTGACTAACTCATTCGTTAACAATTCTCAATTACGGGTGTACAAAAGAAAAATAGATAAACCGTAACAATAATCTGAGTCAAACCGACAACAAAAATCCGATTATGATTTGGTTTGATTTGGTTTGGTGTTGGAAAAAGAAAGCGGATCATAATTGGTTTGGAAAGTTTTAACTAAAAAAAGACAAACAGAAACTAAACCAACCCGACATTACATTTATACAATTTTAAAAATATTTTATACATATAAATATTTATTGTAATATAATATATAAATATTTCTTAAACTTTTTCACAGTTTTATCTTTAAAACATATTATTTCAAATTTGGATTTAACATTCTTGAATGGTCCAATAAATTTTATATCCCATAAATGTAGTAATTCAAATAAACTTCATATCAGTACTAATGCTAACAAAGGAAATTCAATTCAACACTAGAAATGACAATAGTGTTGAATATTTATTTTTTTAGTTTTATATTGGTTTATAATAAAAATGCATAACTTAATTTATCTTTTTCTTTAGTGCTTAGTTGTATAATTAATAGTACTTATTAGTTGTACTTATTTTAGCATGACCTATATAATACTTTTAGATTATGTTAATTTTTATTATGCTTATTAGTTAGTAATATTCTCTTTATGGATTTTATTATCTTTATTATTGAATATTTCTACTAGGACTAAAGAAATATTTGGAGTACAAATTATATATTTTATGCTTTAAAGACTTACAAAAAAAAATCCGAAAACTCGAAAAAAATCGAAAAACTGAGATTGAAAAACCTATCTTTATTGGTTTGATTTATAGATTTAAAAATTCGATATCATTGATTTAATTTGGTAATTGAAATATCCTATCTAACCCAGCCTATGTACACCCCTATTCTCTGTACATAAAGTGCATAGTTAAGCTTTTTAAATTTTTGTCATCTCGAAGACCTTACCTCAATATTGCTAATATGTTAATCGTACAAGTTGTTCTTAGGAAATGTTAGAATTAGAGTAATAAAATATAGGAGTAGTTTATTTTGCGTGTTCACAAATGAGATCAAAATTAAAATTTATAGCATTTACATTCCGTACAAAAATGGTTTTCATACTTAAAAATCCAAAACAAATCATATAACTGAAAATGCTAAAGCTGAGAGGAAGAGAGTTGAGCCAAGGACGTGATATTTAAAAACTAAATGAAGAGAATTTTGTGAGTGAATTTCCCGAATAAACTTTAACAGCATTACCGTTTTATAAAAAATAAAGAAACTCAACTAGCTATTCACTATCACAAAATCTCTTTATTTTACTCTCAAATCAGCAAATTTAAAACTTTAAACAATGAGCATCGAATTTTGAAAGTCAAACTGCTCGGTAGACAATATTACAATTTCAGCCTATTAAATTACATTCATAATGCTGTTGTTAATTAATCCAATATGTGGATTTCGCACAGGAAAACATAGATGAAAAAATCAAGTATTAGAAATTATTACACAATAAAACTATACATTGTTTTGACATGTTCACGTATGCATAAACTGATGAAAACTCAATAGAAAAAAGGTGAGGAGATCAATTCTAAACTCGAAATGTTAGAAGACAAGAATTAACGGGTGCAAGAGCTACTGTAATTGCTTCAAAAAGAGATGTTGGTGTTGGGCAACATTCTTAGTTCCTCAGATTTATTCTGTGGCGCAAAATTCATCACTGGCAATACAAACAATGATAGGTCAAATTAAACATACCGTGCTCACGTGCAAGTTTATAGTACATCATACAACACGAGAGAGGCTATAATTTGTAGACAAAGCAATGCATGCAACAGAAGGAAATGATAATTCGGAGCATGAAATAAAACTCTAAAGCCATCATACTCCTTGATCCAAACCCGCCTGACACCGCTTCCGCAAAATCCTGCCTACTGAATGATAATTACCTGAATTTAAAAGTGCAAGTGTGCAAGTCTAGATAACATATGAGATTAACACATCATAATCACATAACAAAAAATAAAAACAAAAAGGATTAGCGGAGTGAGGTGGAACCAATGGTGATGGCCGAGGCAATTTTAGAGCGACTTTTAATTTGGTGGTGGATTCAATTAAATCCAGTTCTTTTGATTCTAACTATATATACACATGTAAAAACAAAACTCAAATGTATATGTATGATGATGAGATTACACTAATTAATTTGAAGAATATCACTAACTCTTAATTCTGAGTCGATCTCTAGACTATAAGAGAAAATCAAAGAAAATGAAAGATTAAAGATAGGGAGAAGAGGCACCGGATGTTTACATCTGGTGTTCATTAGTTTTTACCGAAGGAGAAATAAGAGAGAAGGATGGATATAAGAATATAATGTGGTATGCTTGGCTCCTCGCACGCCACCCACTGATCAGCCAATCAAAGAACCCGCGGATTGGTGAAAGCGTGTGGCATGCAGGGAGCCAGGCACAAAACTTCTTTGTCACAGCAGTCTAGCTATCCTTCATCAATACTTTTTCCAAAGTTCCGGTTATAACCAAGATTTCTTCTTTTCTCCTCGTTACTCTTTGGAGACTTATAGCTAGGGAGAGGGAATGGGGAAGTGAAATACTTAGATACTTGGAAAAGAGTTGGAAATGAGGAATATATAAAGGTCAGGGTTAGGCTGGTTTATTACCATGTATATAAATGTACCGTTAGTCTACTTTCCTTACAAGACAAAAAAGTTCAAAATTTTGAAATCACGAAAGAAAAGGAAATACCATAATCTAATTAGCTAAAATAACTACTATGACCATCATCATCATCATAGGATGTTCTGAATAGGATTTCTTTGTCTTTAATCAAAATTAGTCACGATTGAGCCTTGAGAATAAATGCATGGGGAGGGTAGTGTGTACGCAGACCTTACTCCTATCCTGGGATAGAGAGGCTGTTTCCAATAGAAACTCGGCATCCTTCCCTCCAAGAACTCCCACCTTGCTCTTGGGGTGACTCGAACTCACAACCTCTTGGTTGGAAGCGGAGGACGCTTACCATAGTAGCAACCCACCGTGTGGAGAATGAAGAATTTTATAGTAAAAATCATTCTTTCCGCCTAAGTGACACTACTCCGCATATAATCGAATTTCGAATTAACGAATTTTAAATTAAATACCGTGTACTTAAAGAAAAAAAAACTATCATTAAATCCTCCATCAATCTTTTTCTATCAAGTCCAAAATCCCTGTTTAACTTTTCCTAAACCAACAAGAACAGCTTCCACCAAAGTTTTGATTAGGTAAAGCAAGGAAAATAGATTGTTTAGACCTACATCATGATTCTTCCTCATAGCATGCGTTAATTTATTTGCAACTTTTCTAACAAAGTTGGGTGGAGGTCTCTTCTTCTGTTTTTTCATGAGTATGATTCATTGATAAAGTTGGTCACCTTTGTCAAAGAAAAAGAAATGTATTTTTCCATTAAGATCAATGCATAAAGTTAAGGGTATGAATCTCGATAAAAGCAATTTTATAACTTATTTGTTAGTACAAAATAAACTAATTAATGCTGCACGTTAAGTTTTAGATAATGAATACCCATATACGACTTTAGTTCTATTGATGAATACCCATATACGAGAGTTTAATTCTACTGATAGTTAAAAAGCATGTCATATTATCAAATCAATTAAAAGAGTATTATATATATTCGTTCATAATAAGTGAATATAATTTAGTAACATGAGAAATACGTACTGCAAATAATTTGTTATGATACAAATTAAACTAACTGATAATGTAAATTACACCGTGAATGAATATAAGTGAATTTCATATACATAATAATTAGTCATCAAAGCAAAGGAAACCCACTTTTTTCTCACTCCCCTCTCCACTTCTCTCTCTATTCATTTCCTTCACCAAAATTTTCTCTAGCATGCATTGTTGAATGCCTTTCCAACTTTTGCCTTTCTGCCTTTATCTTTCACTATCTGAATTATTTTTAAAAAAAGGAGACTACTTTGTATTTCTAGAGGAAAGCTTTTGTCTGTATGGTTTTAAATTTGAGGACCTTTAATTGTTGCCTTTATTTTTATTTTATTTTTTTGCCTTTTTCTTTTTCTGTTAGCCACGACCCCAATTATATATATTTTTAGCATAATCCAAGCCATTAATGTTTTACCTAAACCAGTGCTGAAGGAATAAAAAGTTTATCTTTGTGAGAGTTTGCTACACCACTCAAAAATAAACAGGGAAGAAAGATTGATGGGTATAGGATCATTAAGTGATTAACTTGTTATTAAAACCAAAGATTCAAAAATTTGAGTTTTGAATTCCAAAACTTTTTATAGTTATTTTACTTAAGGTTTTTACTCAAATTTACAGCATCTGTTCAAGATAACTAGATCTAAGTACTCTATACTATACATAGAGGTTGTAATTATTCTTGTGAGTAGTTCAAATAGAAAATAAGTTGCGCTTATTGCCCAAATCAACGGGAAATTCTTTTTCCCAAAGCTTTAATACCACAGCACCAACATATATTGGATTAACACAATAATAATGTCTCAATACAACATAAAAAGAGAACACAAAAACCTTTGTTTTAGTTCTTTTATTGGTGATGTGTACAAATCAATTCTTTCTAACAAATCAATTTAATAGCTTTTTGAATTTTACAAGACGTGTTAGTTTTAACTCAATATTCCTTCTATCTTAATTGTTTCCTTTCACTTTAAAGAGTTAAATAATGTTCATTTTTGTTATATATATATATATATATATATATATATATATATCAAGCTATAAAATTGATTAAACTATACCATCAATGAGCAAAAGAATAAAAAATGGACTTGTAACTGTTATTCCCGCCAATATTGCTGTATTTGTAAATAATAATTCTGCAAAATATAAGTTATCGTAATGAAACAGTAATTAATTCGAGCCCACTGAATTCACAGTGTTTCCTTAAGGAATTTAATCTCCTCCTAGTACCCAAGGTAATGGATTATTTCCTCCCAGGATAGAACGAATCACACACTGGTGTAGCAGTACTTCAAACCCCTGTGTTTCAGCGAACACAAAGTTCGGTAGCAAATCACACTTACAGTTGCTTTGTTTGAAGTTAAAATAATGCAGAACGAAGGTGTAGAAACTCAGAAAATCATATGGAAATGCTGAGAGGAAGGAGTGCAATGTATAGCCAAAGTTGAGCGTTTTCAGTTTTTGTGTTGTGTTTTCCGTTTTTCATTCGTATCTTTCTTCAACAGTTGCTGCACATATATATAGCAGCCAGCTTTGAAGATGAACGATCCTCCATCCTCCATGGTGGAGCATGCACTAGCTTGTTTGTGGAGCAAGCACTTGGCCATGGTGGGAAGAGCATTAGGCGGCTGCTATTGCAGCTGGTGGTCAATACACAGATTGGAAAATATTCGTTACAAATGTGAATAATCTTACGTTAATATTTACTATTAACAAATAAATTTGGTCCAAAAAATTAATCAATCAATCGATCATTTGACCAAATCCCAATCCGAATCCGAAGCCGAAGCCGAAGCCGAAGCCGAAGCCGAAGCCGAAGCCATAGCCATAGCCATAGCCGAAGCCGAAGCCGAGCCGAGCGAGCGACGACGACGACGGCGCGAGGCTTGCTTTCTTCTTAACTCTTTAAGAGCTACAAGAAGAGCAATTATATATATACCCACCAAAAATCTTTCCTTCTTCCAATATGGGACAATGTCTCATTGTCAAGAGGGGGAAACTTAAAATTTTACTCAAAAATTTTATTTTCCCACCTTTTCCCATTCACCCTCATTTTAAGACTATTTCATCTTAAATAACAAAAAACCTCAACAATCCCCCACATGAATGGGGAATGGCTATATCACGGAAGTATGCATGGAAAAACTGTGTGATTTGCAAGTAAGGATTAATCGCATCTGGATAAGTAGGTTTTCCTTTGAACTTTCCGTAGTAAACTTATGTCGGATATACTCGGTCAATCGGTAGATTTGATATCTTTGAACCGTCGATCTTTGGTGTATACCTAGACAACCATAAGTCACACAATCAACCCTTAACCGTCTTTGGTTCTCATTGTTGTGTTCGTTTCATCCATGAACACCGCCTGATTTCATAAGTGCGTAGAGAACTAGCCTTACAAAGTTCTCCTTGAAGCGACTAATACTTCACACTTATATAGGGGATTCCTAAACGTGTCATCCTGTAGATACACTATTTGATATACCCCGTATCAAATTTAGAAATCATTAAAAGGCCTTAATGGTTTATCCTTGGTACTGAACATTGTCTCATCACGAGAACGGACTAAAATTTTATTTGACAATGTTGAACCATCATTAATGACTTTGTTTGATCTCCTTGAACCTAGATCTTGGGATCTCCAGTCTTCTAGGTAGAGTTACCGCCACAATGACTTGTTCTCGGCCATAACCCCATTCCCCTTGATGATTTCTCAACTACCTCTCTAGTTAGGCATTTTGTAAGTGGATCCGACACATTATCACTTGACTTTACATAGTCAATCATGATAATTCCTCTAGAGATTAATTGCCTAATGGTTTTATGTCTTCGTCGTATATGACAAGATTTACCGTTATACATAACGCTCCCAGCCCTTCCAATTGTCGCTTGACTATCACAATGTATGCATATTGGTGCCAACGGTTTGGGCCAAAATGGAATGTCTTCTAAGAAATTCCGGAGCCATTCAGCTTCTTCACCGGCTTTATCTAAGGCTATGAATTCAGCCTCAATTGTAGAGCGGGCAATACATGTTTGTTTGGGTGACTTCCAAGATACCGCTCCTCCACCAATAGTGAATACATATCCACTTGTGGACTTAGAATCAGTTGAACCGGTGATCCAATTTTCATCACAGTATCCCTCATTCACCGCAGGGAATTTACTGTAGTGCAAGTCAAAGTTCTGGGTATGTTCTAAATATTCCAAAACTCGTTTCATTGCCATCCAATGAGATTGGCCTGGATTGCTCGTATATCGACTCAGTTTACTTATAGCACAAGCTATATCTGGTCGTGTACAATTCATGATATACATTAAGCATCCCAACACACGAGCATAATCCAATTGTGATATGCTTTGGCCTTTATTCTTTGCTAATGCAAGATTCACGTCAATTGGAGTCTTTGCAACTTTAAAGCCCAAGTGCTTGAATTTTTTAAGTACTGTCTTAATATAATGAGATTGTGACAATGCCAGACCTTGAGGAGTATTATGGATCTTAATTCTCAGAATTAAATCAGCAACTCCCAAGTCTTTCATATCAAACTTGCTATTGAGCATACGCTTAGTAGCATTTATGTTGGCAATGTCATTACTCATTATCATCATATCATCCACATATAGGCAAACAATGACTATGTGATTTGGAACATTTTTAATGTACACATATTTATCACATTCATTTATCTTAAAATCATTTGACAACATTATTTGGTCAAATTTCGCATTCCATTGTTTGGGTGCTTGTTTTAGTCCGTAAAGAGACTTATCAAGTCTACATACTTTCTTTTCTTTACCTGGAACCACAAACCCTTCAGGTTGTTCCATGTAAATTTCTTCCTCCAACTCTCCATTTAAGAAGGCCGTCTTAACATCCATTTGATGAATTTCAAGACCATACACTGCAACTAATGCTACTAACATCCGTATGGACATAATTCTTGTAACTGGAGAGTATGTATCAAAGTAGTCTAGACCTTCTTGTTGTCTATACCCTTTGACTATGAGTCTTGCCTTGAATTTATCAATAGTGCCATCATCTTTGATTTTTCTCTTAAAAATCCATTTAGAACCCAAAGGTTTATTTCCAGGAGGAAGATCAACCAATTCCCATGTATGGTTGTTCAATATGGATTCTATTTCACTATTGACTGCCTCTTTCCAAAACAATGATTCCGAAGAAGTCATAGCTTCTTTAAATGTTTGAGGCTCATTCTCCAATAAGAAAGTCACAAAATCTGGTCCAAATGAAGTAGACGTTCTTTGACGTTTACTACGTCTTGGATCCTCCTGATTACATATACTTTCTTTTGTTTCTTCCTGAGGTCGTTTAGATCCTTCACCAAACGACTCACATTCCTTTTTATACGGATATATATTTTCAAAGAACTCAGCATTATCTGATTCTATAACCGTATTATTATGAATGTCGGGATTTTCTGATTTATGAACCAGAAATTGATATGCTTTACTATTTGTCGCATATCCTATGAAAACACAATCAACGATTTTCGGTCCTATCTTTACCCTTTTGGGTTTAGGAACTTGTACTTTTGCCAAACACCCCCACACTTTAAAATAATTCAAGTTGGGCTTCCTTCCTTTCTATTTTTCATATGGAATGGATTGTGTTTTGCTATGGGGCACTCGATTTAATATTCGATTAGCCGTAAGAATGGCTTCCCCCCACAAGTTCTGTGGCAAACTAGAACATATCAACAACGCGTTCATCATCTCCTTTAATGTGCGATTCTTTCTTTCCGCAATCCCATTAGATTGGGGCGTGTAAGGGGCTGTTGTTTGATAAATAATTCCATATTATAAACATATTTCTTCAAAAGGAGATTCATATTCACCACCCCTATCACTTCTTATCATTTTTACTTTCTTGTTAAGTTATGTTTCAACTTCATTTTTGTATTGCCTGAATGCGTCTATTGCTTCATCTTTACTATTCAGTAAGTAAACATAGCAATATCAAGTACCATCGTCAATAAAAGTTATGAAATACTTCTTTCCACCGCGAGATGGTATTGACTTCATGTCACAAATATCTGTGTGAATTAAGTCTAAAGGATTTGAATTCCTTTCAACTGACTTATAAGGATGTTTAACATACTTAGATTCCACACATGTTTGACATTTTGATTTTTCGCATTCAAACTTAGGCAGTACTTCCAAGTTAATCATTTTCTGCAAGGTTTTATAATTGACATGACTCAAACGTACATGCCATAAATCATTTGACTCAAGTAAGTAAGAAGAAACTGAAATATTATTATTATTATTTTCCACAACCATTACATTTAGATTGAAAAGGCCCTCGGTGAGGTAACTTTTTCCTACAAATATTTCATTCTTACTTATGACAACCTTGTTGGATACAAAAACGCACTTAAAACCGTGCTTAACAAGAAGTCCAGTAGAGACTAAATTCTTTCTCATTTCGGGAACATGAAGGACATTGTTCAAAGTCATGACCTTGCTAGAAGTCATTTTCAGAAATATCTTCCCATATCCTTCAACTTTTGCTGTTGAAGCATTTCCCATATAAACTGTCTCTCCGGGTCCAACAGGAGCATAAGTAGCAAAAGCTTCTCTAACTGCATAAACATGGCGAGTGGCTCCTGAATCAAACCACCACAGTTTAGGATTTCCCACTAAGTTACATTTAGAAAGCATGACACACAAGTTATCAACATCATCATGCTTTACTACCATGTTTGCTTGACCCCTTTTCTTGTCTTTCTTTGGAGCACGACACTCCGTAGATTTGTGTCCAATTTTCCCACAGTTGTAGCAGTTTTCACTGAACCGCTTCTTGCTTGGGTTGTATTTCGGACCAGAAGCCTTCTTCCTCTTTTTGTTATCTTCAACAATATTTGCTCCCATTATTGTTGAATTTCCACGGCCTCTCCTTTCAGCAGCTTTATTGTCCTCTTCGATTCTCAACCGAACAATGAGATCTTCAAGGGACATTTCCTTTCGTTTGTGTTTCAAATAATTTTTGAAGTCCTTCCACAACGGAGGCAACTTCTCAATCATTGCTGCTACTTGGAATGCTTCATTGATGACAAGACCTTCAGCAAGTAGATCATGAATAATCAGTTGCAATTCCTGAACTTGGGTAATAACAGACTTGCTATCTACCATTTTGTAGTCCAAAAATTTTGCGGTAACGAATTTCTTCATCCTGGCATCTTCAATTTTATATTTCTTTTCAAGCGCATTCCACAATTCTTTTGATGTCTCCACGCTACTGTATACATTATACAGATTATCATCCAGTCCGCTAAGAATATAATTCTTGCATAAAAAATCAGAATGCTTCCACGCTTCAATCACGATAAAACGTTCATTCTCTGGAATTTTATCTGGCAGATCAGGAACATCTTCCTTGATGAACTTTTGTAGACATAACGTAGTTAAGTAGAAAAAAATCTTCTGCTTCCAGCGCTTGAAATCAATCCCGGAAAATTTTTCGGGTTTTTCTACCAGTGCCAACGCCGGAGTTCGGCTTGTCGATGCGTTGGCATTCACCGTCGGAACAGCTTGGTTTTCGCTTTCAGTCGTCATTTTTTATGTAAAAGAATGACACAAACAAACGTTTAATACACATTTTCAAACTGGAGTAAAAATCACGTAGATTTTAATCTCCAACAAAACTCCACGAAGGCTTTACTCTCCAAAACGGGAGTACACAAAACCACAAAGGTTTTAGTTTGCAGAATAATAAGAATAACACAAATACAAAAATAAATATTAAATTCCTTAAGATTGTTATTCCCGCCAATATTGCTGTATTTGTAAATAATAATTCTGCAAAATATAAGTTATCGTAATGAAACAGTAATTAATTTGAGCCCACTGAATTCACAGTGTTTCTTTAAGGAATTTAATCCCTTCCTAGTACACAAGGTAATGGATTATTTCCTCCCAAGATAGAACGAATCACACACTGGTGTAGCGGTACTTCAAACCTCAGTGTTTCAGCGAACACAAAGTTCAGTAGCAAATTACACTTACAGTTGCTTTGTTTGAAGTTAAAATAATGCAGAACGAAGGAGTAGAAACTCAGAAAATCGTATGGAAATGCTGAGAGGAAGGAGTGCAATGTATAGCCAAAGTTGAGCGTTTTCAGTTTTTGTGTTGTGTTTTCCATTTTTCGTTCGTATCTTTCTTCAACAGCTGCTGCACATATATATATAACAGCCAGCTTTGAAGATGAACGACCCTCCATCCTCCATGATGGAGCATGCACTAGCTTGTTTGTGGAACAAGCACTTGACCATGGTGGAAAGAGCATTAGGCGGCTGCTATTGCAGCTAGTGGTCAATACACGGATTGGAAAATATCCGTTATAAATGCGGATAATCTTACGTTAATTTGACCAAATCCGAATCCGAAGCCGAAGCCGAAGCCGTAGCTGTAGCCGAAGCCGAGCCGAGCGAGCGACGACGACGACGATGCGAGGCTTGCTTTCTTCTTACTCTTTAAGAGCTACAAGAAGAGCAACTATATATATACCCACCAAAAATCTTTTCTTCTTCGAATATGGGACAATGTCTCATTGTCAAGAGGGGAAAATTTAAAATTTTACTCAAAAAATTCACTTTTCCTCCATTTCTCTTTCACCCTCATTTTAGGACTATTTCATCTTAAATAACAAAAAACCTCAACAGTAACAATTTATAATAATTTGAGTAGTTTTACGCCTACTGTCACTTTATAATTATAATTTTTAATCTGAACTTGCGATTAACAATAGGAACAAGCATACATACATCGAAGATAAGATGGAATACAAGTGAAAAACATTTAAAAAGAAGTAAAGAATATTGTTTGCAATAAATTATATGTGATACAAAAATAAATTGCAACCACAATATAAATATATGAAAAAATATAATTTTATTGATAAAATGATGCGGGTACAATTCTGTTTCTCCCTTGATTCTTCACTCCGATTTGTTATCCATAATTCGAGGGCCTTAGCGGCGTATTTCTCAAACGTATAATGACATGCATCTTCTTGATGTATTTGATGATTAAGAAGCATGTAGCAGCACTCCATTTGAATCTTGAATGTTGCTAGAACTTTGAACAATACATATTTGACATGCCTTTGATCTCTTAACGAATATTCCAAGAGTTTTATGGAATTTTGTAGATCATATATTTGATCTCTTTGTGCATATTTTGAGAGTTTATGGAATTGCTGAGATGATCTCAATTTTTGAGATGCCTTTTCAAAGGGAATATGTGACCCATTTTATAGATTTGATTTATGGTTAGGATAGAGTAGCCTTCAAGCAACCCTAACGGACTTCTTGGGCTTGAAGACCATGGACTCAGCTTGTCTTGTAGAGGCCCGGCCTAAATCGAATAAACTTTTAATGTCTACAAATGACTCCTTATTTCAAGGTTTGTGGAGAGGAAGCTTGTCAGACCTCAAAGACGAGACTTGAAGTAATACTTTTTTTCTTGCCTTTAAATAAAGAACTTAAATTCTTTGGGCAACCGTTCCAGCAAAGCATGTAATCAAAGCCATCGTACAAGGCTAATCAAGTCTACTTTTCCTGAATTAGGAATTTAGAGTCCATTTAAAAGTCAATATACCAAAGTCATGGAAGACTAATGCATGAAGTCTCTCCTTGACTTGCACGTCTTAAAGCTTTGGCTTCTAATGAATTTTTATCATTTAAAAGAAATTTCAATCAAACAAGAAGTCCCTTTTGTACCTCAAGAACGTTTTCCATTGAAAAGTCCGTGTAGATATTAAAATTTTATCCGAATTACGTCGGGCCTCTACAAGACAAGCCGAGTCTATGGTCTTCAAGCCCAAAAAGTCCGTTAGGGTTGCTTGAAGGCTACTTTACCCTAACCCTAAATCAAAGCTATAAAAAGGGTCACATATTCCCTTTGAAAAGGCATCTCAAAAATTGAGATCATCTCAGCAATTTCATAAATTCTCGGAATATGCACAAAAAGATCAAATATATGACCTCCAATATTCCCTAAAACTCTTGGAATATTCGTTAAAAGATCAAATATATGTCAAATATGCCTTGTTCAATGTTTTAGCAACATTCAAGATCCAAATGGAGTGCTTCTACATGCTTCTTGATCATCAAATATATCAAGGAGATGCATATCATTCTATGTTCGAGAAATACACCGCTAAGGCCCTCGAATTACGGATAACAAATCGGAGTGAAGAATCAAGGGAGAAACAGAATTGTACCCGCATCATTTCATCAATAAAATTATATATTTTTCATATTTATATTGTGATTGCAATTTATTTTTGTATCACATATAATTTGTTGTAAATAAATTGGCACGCCCAGTGGGACCAGTTCTGCCCTTCATCTCTTCCTCTTGCAAATCAAAAACTACAAGTTTCAAGATTATCTGTTGTGATGTTCGGGTACTTTAAGTCTCGTCTTCAAGTTTCAACAAGCCTGCACTTCGACAAACCTTGAAGCAGGGGGCATTTGTAGACACTGAAATTTTAACAGGTCAAGATAAATCCTAAATTCAAGACGACTCTTGAAATATTAGGAGTCTATTAGGGTTACTTGGTGACTACTCCACCCAAACCCTAATTCATGCCTATAAATAAGGCTACATATGTCCTTCAAAGACGATCTCAGCAATTCCATAAACTCTCGGAATATGCACAAAGAGATCAAATAAGAGATCTCCGAAATTCCATGAAACTCTTGGAATATTCATTAAGAGACCAAAGACATGTCAAATATGTTTTGCTCAAAGTTCTACATTCGAGAAATACACTGCTAAGGCCCTCGAATTACGTAGAACAAATCGGAGGAAAGAATCAAGGAATAAACAGAGTTGTAACTCGCAATGTTTATCAATAAAATCCTTTTTCTTTATTGTTGCTTGTGATTGCAGTTTTATTTTTCTACAAAATATTATTGCAAACAGTCCGACTGCCTTAAACAATCTAGTTAAGGGGCCTTGTTTGCTTTGCTTTGGCATGTGATATAGTCGTGAACTCAGGATTCCTTTGGATTTGGATATTGCTGAATGTCGCTATTTGTTCGCCAGTGATTATCTACTTCAAGATTCTTCCTTTTGCAGTTTCAGACTTCGGTGGTTGAATCAATTTGTTCGTTAATCCTTGTAGTATTATAGCGGAACCACTCAGCGCATCCTTCTTGCGATATTATGGCTTTGACGAGAAATCACTTGAATAGAGAATAAGGTATGTTGCCCCCAAATATACAGTCATCATATGAGATTTGATCTTTTTTGCAATATCCAAGAAAGTAAATTATTCGGATCCATCCAAGCAACTGGTCTTGAACATGCGTCGAGTGATCGGACCAACATAATAGAGATCAATAGATGTGGCTGCAATAACGTCCTTACTTAGAACACCATTGCTCTTTCTAAAGACCATCACAATAGTTGATTTTGAATCTTGTAGTTTCCGATTTACAGAAGAAAGAGATGAAGGGCAGAACTGGTCCCACTAGGGCTGGGCATATATCAGGTAAAACCGATAACCCGAACCATTAATTATTTATTGGGTTATCGGTATTGGGTTATTGGGTTAACGGTTCGGTAACTGTTTAGAATATTTTCCTTATTGGGTTATCGGTTCGGGCTTCGGTTTGTCAATTTTGTTAATGGGTTAACCGATAACCCAATAAAAATTAATGAAATTACTACTTTACCCTTAAGTATATACATATGCTAGGGCTTTCTTTTCTATTCTTTCTCAGCCACATTCTTCAGTCTTCGGTTGCTTCATCTTCATTCTTCATAGACCTTACTAGTTACTCCTAGTGTAATTTAGTCTTATACATTAGGCTTTTAATTTCTATAACAAAATTCATCTTCATATAGGGATTTTTGATTGTTAAAGATTCTTTATTTTTTATATTTTCGTTTCTTAATTTTGTGAGCTCACGTTGTGCAGCTTATACCTACTACCAGTTTCTTTTTTCAGGTTAGGCATTTGACAAACAATATCCAGTTTATCTTGGACAATTTATCTTGGACTGTTTGGAGGTAATAATATTGGACTAATTATTTATTATGTCAGTTAAATCTTTCTATTTGTAAATTTGTTTAAGTGGATGTTCAAGTTCTTGCTTAAATTCATTCACTTTCATGTTTTTGTGTGGCTAATTTATGTTGTGCTTCGCTTTTAGTTGTAAAAAGTTGTAATTTTTATTGTGTTTTGGTTAATTTTAGTTTATATGGGAGGTAATAATGTTTAATTTAACTGTTTGTTTACTGTTTCTTTATGAGTTTGCTTTTGTGCTTTGATTAGTTTTAGCAATTATGACACTTAAATATTTTTATTTTTGGAATTTTTAAGTGGGTGTTCAAGTTCTTGTTTAGATTCAATAAATTTCGTGTATTTATGTGTCCGATTGTATTTTTAGTTGTAAAAAGTTGTAATCTTTAAGGTAATAATATCGAAATCAATTGTTTGTTTAGTGTTTCTTTGTAACTTTTCTTATGTAATTTGATAAAATTTAGTATTTTAAAAATCTTGTAGGGTTGACTAGAAAGATTGGCTTTGGAGTGATCCACTACCAGTAAGTGTTGAGGAAGATATAGATGTTCTCGAGCAACTACAATAAGGTGATAATATTCTAATTTGTTTGGTGGTATATTAGTTTTATAACTAGTTTGTTTAATATTTTTTTTGTTTGACTTGTTAATATATATTATTCTCTTTAGATTTTGCCAAACTTGGAAAAGAACCTTGCGATGATGATGTGTAGAATCTTAGATAGCTATGAGTTGAAACTTTGGTAAGTTCATTATTCAACTTCTATAGTATGCATTGCTAAGAATTTATTTAACTTAATATTTTTTTCTTTTTATGTTTAATAGGTGTAATCATGCCTCGACTTCGTGGTCATAAAACTACCTCACCATTTGGAGTTACTATGAAAGGAATGAAGAAGGTGATGATGGATGGTGGAAAGTAAGATGTAGTCATTGTCATCTTGTTTTTCATTACAATGCACAACAAAGTGGTACTAAGTCCTTAATGAGGCATCTTGGGCGTTGTTTGGAGCGCAATTTGGTGAAGCCTATAAGGATTGAATAGTTGTTGTCTTGTTAACTTGAATTTAAACTGTTAGTACTATATGTTTGGACTTGTTAATTTTAAGGTGAAATTGCTACCGATTTGTATTATTATTAAAATGTATTTGGGCAATTGTTGTTGAAGAATTAGTACTGTTCCAGTTGTGGCCACTGGACAGAACACATAAATGGGTAGTATACTATATGTGAATTCTTCTCTTTTTTGCTTAACTCCAGTGAATTGTCTTCTCTTTTTTGCTTAACTCTAGATTGAGTTATCTTATCGGGTAAACCGATAACCGAACCGATAATGATCAATAATCGATTAACCGATACCCGATAATCGATATCTTATCGGTTCGGTTTATCAAATTTATAAACCGATAACCGATATACTAAACTGATAATATTCATAACCGAACCGAACCGACTGATGCCCATCCCTAGGTCCCACTAGGCATGCCAGAATTTGTATACAATAAATTTACGTCAAGAAAATAAAATCAAGACCGAAAAATATTGCAACAATAGTAGTATTTGATTTCAAATATTTGAGTGTCACAATCTCTATGATCCCTTTGATTCTACTTTTCCAATATAAATTCAACGGCCTTTGAGCTTGATCTTGAATTTGAATTTGATTTATCCGTCACTAAAACTTTGATTTTGCCACGAATTTTATCACGAACAAGTAGCCTTGATCTTGAACGCCTTGTATTTGATTTGACTTCGTTCTTGATCTTGAATACTTGAAATTTGTGTTGAAGTGTTTGAACACTTGAACACTTGCAGTTTGTAGAGAATTGTGGCCTTTGATCCATGAGCTCCCTTGTGTCTTCTTGTTATAACTTCTGGTGTCTTTTCTGGATTATGAAGACCCCTATTTATAGTTGTGTGAGGGAAGAGTTATGATAAGAACAAACTTTTTCCGACCAATCAAATTGAAGTATGACAAGGCCGCATTTGATTGGCTAGAACATGTCACGTACACACGTGGCGCGATTTCATTGGCCTTTTGATGTGACTTGGCATGCCTTGTCATTTTGACACGTGGTATAATCCTATTGGCTCTTCCGTTTGACTTGGCGTACCACGGCATTTGACACGTGACACCAAACTGAGCCTCTAGGAAGATGACATATTGGGCCTAATGAAGTGAGTTCATCATTTGTAGTCCAACTAAATAGACTAGCCCAATCAATATTTAATAGACTTAAGTAATTAATCCAATTATATTAATCCATAATATTTATTTGGACTAAAATATATTTAATTGATATTAAATCCAAATTTCTTATGAATTTAAAATCTATAAAATTTTAATTGCCTACAAATACACCGAAATGTTCAGTAAAATTCCATGAAGATGATGTGGGGAAGACGTGCTGGCCTCGGTAGACTTTTCTTCTATAGGTCAAAGATAATTGACAGCTAATTATTGTACATTTTCCTCTGATTCCACCCTCCCCGCCTTTTAAGCTTTTGATATATTGAACAAATTGGAGTGTCGACTGAAAAGAGTAGGGCCAATTTGATCAACATGTTAAAGGATTTAAGTAATATGTATTATTATAGTGCAATTTTATGTATACGATATCATTAAAATAATTCTAATAATTTATTGCTCTATTTTTAAGTTCTCATATTAGATTAGCTGTGAGATTGTCATTTGTTGTTAGCCAATATAATTGTTTTTACATATATTATCCGATCTCCGTGCACATAACTTTTTCTCTCTTTGTATGTAACGTTTGGTCTATCTCCTCCACTTCCAACCTCTGATTGCGGAGATAAGTCTGTTAAATGTAATGATTTGATTTTCCATTACAACCCAATCCATTGGAGAGTCAACTAGTTTGTCTTCGTCACTTATCGAGTCCTCGTTGTATGTTTATTATGGGTTTCTTTTGGGTTTGGTAGGTTACCAAACAGAGCATGAAATCCAAAAAACGATATCATATTTTCAGCTATTATTTGAATAAAAAGATCTAACAAATATTCATGCATTTCGTTTATTGGTCTCTTGTATTATGTTTTTGTTTGGGGTAAAATTGTTTAGCGACAGGTGGATGAATGACGAGATGACACGTGGGACTAGAGACAAGTAAGATATGATGAGTCAACAAATAGTTGACACTAGATACAAACATGTAATCCGTGCTGAATAAATTCCGGAGGCATGAGAACTGAGAACGAAGATTTGAAAGGAAGACATCAGTTGGAAAAGACAGTATTCAATGAAAAACCGTTATAAAGAATCTTTGTATTAATGGTCAACCGTTATGCAACCATCAAGAGATGTTTTATTCTCATTAAAAAAGAGTTTGATTTGAGGATCTTGCCTCCCTAAATTGAGCTATAAAGAGGAGAACTTGTAACCATAGTTGGACACGAAAAATCATCTGTACTGAAAGGCTATAATTTGTTCTTACTATATCAAATTACTCTCTTCCTTTTGTTCTTAGCATTGCTCTCATTACTGTTTCCGGAAAAGTTAATTCACGTATCTATAAACTAAGTTATAAATTCAACTATACTGTTTTACGCGTAAACAGTCTGGCACCCACCGTGGGACATACATAATTGTGTAATTACTTTGGTCCATTCAGAATGTTACTAATTGTAACACCCCAAATTTTTTTGAAGTGTTTTAAGACCATTAAGAAGATTGGCGGGTGCTAATTATATTAATTCGGGTATGAATAAGATTGATAATTTGAATGATATCAATTGATCATGATAATATATGTATGTGGTACATTAAGAATGGTTTATGGTCTATGAAGAGCTCTAAGGCTAAGTCAAGTTGAAAATTATATGATGGGATAAAGTTTCAAGTGAGTTCGCACAAGACCTAATTTCAAATGATCATAACTTTCAACATATGAAGATTTATATAGTGTATAACATATCAAACTAAAACCCTTTGAGTCAAGTTTCCAAAGCATCAAACCGTTCGTCATTTGGATATGTATACAGAACGTTATGGCCATTTTGAGAGTTTCTGCCTCAGGTGAGCAGCCAGATACGCGACCACTTGCCCAGGTGCGCGGCCGCGCACGTAAGAACCCATTAAATAACCCCAAGGCCGGGTAGAGAGAGGGTTTAAGTCATTTTTGACCTAAAACCTGATATTTTTAGAGTGAGAGAGAGTGCCCTAGAGTGAGAAGGTATTCTTCAATAATTGTTCTTCAATTCTTGCTCAAATTTTGGAAGATTAAGAAGGGAAACTCACTAGGTCTTCATCCTAGAGGTAAGATTCTACACGCTAACCCTCAATTTCGATTTTTTTCTAGAAATGAGTAATTAGCAAGATAATATTTGGGCATGAGAGTTGTTTATTACATGCATGTATTATCAAAGGGTGTAGAAAGATTGTTGAGCTAAAAATGGTAAAGATTGGGTTGTGGAATGATGGAATCCTCCATAAAAGGACCTTGAAAGCTTAATGCATACCTAGTATTTGATAAAATGCTCAAATGAGCTAGAACCATGAGCATCTTCCTAATTTTGGTTCAATTTGTTATATTTCTACAATAGATTGAAGTTGCTAAAAATTCCAGAATATTTTAGAGTTTAAGAAAGCTCGATTGAGGTATGTTGGCTAAACTCTTCTCTTTGAATTGAATCCCACGATATTCATGTAAATTATGTAAGTCTCAAGCGGTTCAGTATAAAATTGGCTATTCCGAGTAAAATTGGGTTGAAAGATACATGGTCAACAACTATCCCAAATACTTTATTTATGTTATGTTATCAATTGAGGATGTGTTAAAATATGGGTTGTGCATTAAAAATGTTTGACTTCAAGTCAAGTTCAAATGAAAGCTATTATGTCAAATTTTATGTAGAATCTCTATGTGCCGATCCTTAATTGCTCACATATATACTACATGCCTTGATTTAAAATGTTATTGTTGTTGTTGATGACGTTGATGTTAGAAAGTGAAAATGTGAGCATGAAACACTAAATACGGCCAACGTGCCAAGAATGATTATATAATTACGGCCATTAGTGCCAATAAAATGTAAAGATGTGAAAGAAGTATGAAATGCGATGACTGATATAAAAAGGTTGATGTCTCGAATAAGACAGTCTAGCAGATCGGGTCGTGATCAGACACCATGCCGCACACATGGTGGTGATTGTGCTAGAAATTGTAATTGAAATGGTGATTGTGGTCGATGTCCCTAATGGATAGCCTAGCCGATCGGGTCGTGATCGAACTCCATGCTAAAATTACGGTGGTATTGGTATTAATAGTAATTGTGGTTGATTCTCTAAGGAGATAGCCTAGCCGATCGAGTCGTGATCGGACTCCGTGCTAAAATTACGATGGCATTGGTAATGACAGTAATTGTGGTTGATATCTCTAATGAGATAGCCTAGCCAGTCGGGTCGTGATCGGACTCCGTGCTAAAAGTACGGTGGCATTGGTATTCTGAATATTGGTATTATTAACATTGGTATTGTGAACAGTGGTATATCGGTGCTAAACATCTCCTAATGTGAGATATGGAAATTAATTGAAACACTGTCTTGATCCTAAATTGAGGTTTGATGTTAATTAAGGCTTCCATTAACATGATGATAATCTTGTTTGTATTATTTGTCATTCTATTGAGAGGGTGTTTAGTTATACATACTAGTGCTATTTGACAGTACTAACGTCCCTTTTGCCGGGGGTGCTGCATCTTTAAATGGATGCAGGTGGTTCCACAACAGAAAATATTGATCAGTGATAGCAGTATACCATCTTCCCAGCTGACTTGGTGAGCTCAGTTCATCGCGGGGTCATGTATCTTTTGTACTTTGTGTATTTTGTTTGAGGTATAACCGGGGCCTTGTTGCCGGCATTATGATTGTACTTTTCTTTATCTATAGAGGCTCCGTAGACATAGTGTGGGTTGTATATTGGTGCTGGGAAAGTCAAACTCGTTGTGTTGTTCTTGAATTACTATTTCCACTTCAGATTACGAAAAATGTGTGTGGAAATTGAGACTTTAAAATGAAGTAACTAATGGTAAGAAATTGGTATTGCAGACATGATCACTTTATTGTTTGATCAACGAAAATATATATATATTCTCTTTATTCATGAATGAGTTTGGGTAGAAGGAAATCTAATAGGCTTGCTCGGCTGAGCGCCGGTTGCGCCCCTCGGTTTTGGGGTGTGACAAACTTGGTATCAGAGCCTAAGGTTTTAAAGTGTCCTAGGATGTCTCGGAGCCGTGTCTAGTAGAGTCTTTATTATCGGTGTGTTGTCGACCACATCTATACTTAGGATGCTACTTAGAAATTTAGGTGTAACACCCCGGAAAAATTTCAAAGTACTTAAGTGTATGGCCTGGTAAAATTTGGAAAGAAAATAATATTTCATGGTGCCGGACTACGCTTACGTGTTTGACGATTATAAAAATTCTTTGCGGCAAGCTTGTGAACCGCGGCTCGGACTATTTGGGTTGAACAATGTATAGAAAAGTAAAGGAAAATTTTGCCGGAAAAGTGCGTTTATGCGGTCCATTATGCGATCGCATAATCACTCTGCGGGCCGCATAATGGCCGCAAAAGTGAGCAGGAGAGGGCCATTCTGGAAGCAGCTATGTGGTCGACTATACGACCCCATAACTGTTATGCGGTGCATTATGCGACCGCATAACAGTTATGCGGACCACATAGTGACCGCATACATAGGCAGTTCTTTTGGCTATTTTGTAAACAATTATACGACCGATATGCGGTCCGCATATCGATTATGCAATCGCATACCTTGTTCCGGAGCTCCATTTTTGAGTTTTTAAAACCCGACCCTCTTTTGTTAAATACACTCTTTGGGTCATTTTTAGCTATAATCTGACATTTTAGAGTGAGAGAGAGTGCCCTAGAGTGAGAAGGTGTTCTTCAATAATTGTTCTTCAATTCTTGTTCAAGTTTTGGAAGATTAAGAAGGGAAGCTCACTAGGTCTTCATCCTAGAGATTGAAGTTGTTAAGAATTCCGGAACGTTTTAAAGTTTAAGGAAGCTCAATTGAGGTGGTTCCACATCAGGAGATATTGATCAGTGATAGCAGTACACCTTCTTCCTAACTGACTTGGTGAGCCCCACTTCATCCCGGAGTCATGTATCTTTTGTTCTTTGTGTATTTTTTTGAGGTATAGCCGGGGCCTTGTTGCCGGTATTATCATTGTACTCATCTTTATCTATAGAGGCTCCGTAGACATAGTGTGAGTTGTGTATTAGTGCTGGGAAAGAAAAACTATGCTATGTTGTTGTTGTATTACTTGTCCATTTGAGACTTCAAAAATGGTGAAACTTATGGTAAGAAATTGGTAATTGCAGGCATGGCCACTTTATTGTTTAATTAAGGAAAACATATATTCTCTTTATTCATGAATGAGTTTGGGTAGAAGGAATCTAACAAGCTTGCTCGGTCGGGTTCACTCGATTGCGTGCCGGTCGTGCTCCTCGGTTTTGGGGCGTGACATTAGGAATAATACCCTTCTTTGATATTCTGAATCGTGCGATGAAACTGATTGTGGAATTGTTCTTCCTCTAACTCGTGCGTTGAGGTTCAAGGTAAGTTTAAATGCTCTTTTGGTTTATTCCAAGTAATGTTGTCATGTGACATGACGAATGGGTAAAGGCCTAAATATTAAACAGATGGCATATGTATCATGTTGAATGAATGGTATGGCCATATGTGACAAGTTTATAGTACCATGAGCATACTTTATATGAGAAGAGTGCTAGAAGTGATTACCCACCTCCAAAGAGGCATTGACGTGATAAATGAGACCTAAGCTTAACTAGTACATGTGGATAGTGTGGGAACTATATGTATGATTCTAAGATGTAAATTTTTTACATAGGCACGTGATATATGAAAGGCATGGCCTGGAGAGTAATGATAAATGTGTAAGTCTCTCACGGGAGACAAGAAGTTATTAAAAGAGAGTTAAGTGAACCCACAATAAGAAGACCCTAGCACTATGAATATTATAAAAATCTCCAGAAATGTGCAAAGTGGTGTTACACTCCAAAAGGATATTGACACGAGGGATTTGGATCTTAAGCCTATGTGGCTGAATAAGAGTAGAGGACTTATGAGGTTAATACCATGGGGACTTAAATCTCCCTAATAAGTCAATCATATACAGGAGGACTAGAGATGTGAAACATGTGTCCCTCAAATTGCTAAATTCAAGACTTGTGTCAAAATGTG
This sequence comes from Nicotiana tabacum, assembly GCF_000715075.1. Taxonomy (NCBI): domain Eukaryota; kingdom Viridiplantae; phylum Streptophyta; class Magnoliopsida; order Solanales; family Solanaceae; genus Nicotiana; species Nicotiana tabacum. The sequence continues at coordinate 38,462,793 of NC_134096.1, read as the reverse complement.
AAACATTCACCCCAAGTGGGGAGGGAAGGGCCATGGTGAGGCTACTTAAGTTCAATAAAACGAGAGTAGGGTTGTGTAGCTATGATGTTTGGATATTTTGTTGAAGACATGTGTAGTCTAGAAAAGTGGTAAGGGGTAACGTGATTCTCTGAGAGGATATGCAAATGATAAACCATTAGTACGAAAATAATGTGGAAGGTTAAGAAATGTAAATTATTCATACGTGACAATATACATGACATGGTCAACGATACTAGAAACTAAGCGTAGGGTTTGCAAAAGAGTTTTTTACTTGTTAGAGAGTCAGGGGAAATGGAACCTAAGGAAGTGCTACAGATCAAATGTGAAAGGCTTGCGAGTTCTTAGAATGAGTTAATCACGGATTTGCGATTTAGCTAAAGTTACAAGGATTTAAGAAATACAGAACGAGTGGGAGATATAAATATGATGTTATAATAACCCAAGAGTGCATCGGGACTTGATGGAGAGTCTCTTAAGAATCTTACAATCAAGGAAGTGTTAAGTGATACACGGATGAGCACACTTTCTCACGGATATCCCAATAAGTGTTGAGAGGCGAGCATGATAAATTCCCAACTAAGGAAAAAGACCACGTAACGTATGGCTATTCACTAACTAGGAAGAATGAGGCGAGAAGAATTGGAAGAAAAAAATCTATAAAGTTAGATGGCCACGGTTATCGCAAAATAGTTCATATCAGAATGGTGGACTCGCCTAGAGCACAAGTGTTAATAGAAGATATAAAGGATCAACTGTAATGCAACCGACTTGAGTGACACTGAATATCAACTAAAAGATTTAGAGGGAGTTTACGTCTACATATTACATTGGAAAGTGAGACTACTGGTGATGAAGTGGTGGTATGATAAACTCAACAAACCAGGCACAATGATACTACGAGTTCATGGGAGGCAAACAAGTGTGTGGCAAAATAAGGTTGTCAACCATGAATTAAGGGCAAAATGGGATGGGAGTGAATGCTCCAGTCATAAAGGAAATATAGTACCAACATATTGTCTAGACCAAAGGGGAAATGTTTGAAACAGATTGAGAGAGGATGAACACTTGTTACAAACCAAACATGTTTAACATGATAGCTCTTAGGCTGCAATAACAGGAAACACTATTAGTGACTACAATACTGGGAATAAGGTGAGTTACTCATCGAGGATGGAATCAGGTGGACTAAGTCCTACACTTATAAGGAAAACAAGAAGTCGTCGTTGAAGAATTTAGGAGGATCTCAAGTTTCAGAAAAGGCCCTGTTCGGGCCAATGCTTTTTTTGAATTGAATATATATATGAAGGGTGTCGATATGTGCTTTGGGAAGTGTTTAGCAGTAAAGAGGAATCGTGAGAATGTTTACAAGGGAAGTAGAGTGGTTTCGTAAAATCCTATAAGACTTATAATGAGGAAAGAGGGTGGCTATGAAAAGTCTAAGCACGATGTTACTTCACATATTGAGGCAATGCCATGCAGGTTGATGTTATCAGGATGTGCGCGCAAGCTAGTAGATGTTATTCATTTGAAACAGATGGTCCCATAAGAAAAATGACCTAGTAATGTCTTTTGTTGAGAAATTTGAAAAAAAAACAAGTTGCAAGTACTAATAAGATTGTAACCGTATCAAGGAAATTTTTGTAGAACTCAATTCCTAGAAGGTCATATGAAGTAGAAATCTGATATAGATGTTCCACTAATAATGCAATGTGGCAAGATGATCATTTATGCCTCTAGGCAACTCAAGAATCATGAAAAGAATTATCTAACACTTTAGAACTTGCGGCGATGGTTTTTGCATTAAAGATTTGGCATCATTATTTGTATGGGGTTCATGTAGATGTATTCACGGACCACAAGAGTCTTCAATATATTTTCAAACAAAAGGAGCTGAATCTGAGGCAGAGAAGATGGCTTGAGTTACTCAAGGATTACGACATCAATATTCTATATCACCCAGGGAAAGCCAATATTGTGGCGGATGCTCTTAGCTGGAAATCTATGGGTAGTTTAGCACACATGGAGGTATATCAAAGGCCATTGTCCAAGGAAGTCTATCGATTGGCTAATTTGGAAGTTCATCCTGCGGACTCTAATGAAGGAGGGGTAATTGTACAAAATAGGTCTTAATCATCACTTGTTGTGGAAGTCAAGGAGAAGCAATAAAACGGTCCATTGTTGGCACGGAACATAGAAAATCTAATGTGTAAGTGGAAAATGATTAATATGGACTTTGTGGTAGGATTGCCTCGTACTCCTCGTAAGTTTGACTCGATTTGGGTGAATGTGGATCGACTCATGAAATCATCACACTTCTTGCAGGTTAAGGCTACCAATACAGCGAAACAATATGCTCGGTTGAATATAAAAGAAATAGTCAGGTTGCATGGCACTCCGGTTTCCATAATTTCTGATCGGGGAGCTCAATTCATTGCCAATTTTTGGAAGAAATTTCAGCTAGGTTTGGGTACTCAGGTGAATCTTAGTACAACCTTTCACCCGCAGACTGACGGGTAAGCAGAGCGGACAATTCATACGCTTGAGGATATGTTGCGCGCTTGTGTTCTAAACTTCAAAGATAGCTGGGATGATCATTTACCAATTACCACTCATAGAGTTTGCTTATAACAACACCTTTCATGCTAGTGTTTAGATGGCACCATTTGAGGCATTATATGGTAGGAGATGTAGATCTCCCATTGGGTGGTTCGAAATTGGGGAAGCAGAGTTGATAGGGCCAGACCTTGTCATCATGCTATGGAAAAATTAAAAATGATTAAGGAGCGGTTGAAGACTATTCAGAGTCGTCAGAAGTCCTATTCGGATATTCATCGTAAGGAATTGGAGTTCAAAAAAGATGATTGGGTATTCTTGAAAGTTTCTCCCATGAAAGGTGTAATGTGATTTGGTAAGAAAGGAAAATTGAGTCCGAGGTATGTCGGACCGTACCGAATAATTCAGAGGATCGTTGAGGTGGCGTACAAGCTTGAGCTACCGCCTGAAATGTCATTAGTGCACCCGGTTTTTCATGTGTCTATGTTGAAGAAAGTAGTTGGAGACCCGACAGGCATTGTTCCGGTTGAGACTATTGAGGTTAATGAAGAATTGACTTATGAAGAGATTTCAGTTTCTATTATTGATCGGCAAGTCCGAAAGTTGAGAAATAAAGAAATTACCTCCGTGAAAGTGATATGGCGAAACCAACGGGTTGAAGAGGCTACTTGGGAGGTCGAGGAAGATATGAAGAAAAAGTACCCTTATTTGTTTGAATAGCTATGTAATCGTTCTATGAAATTGTTCCCTATTAATTACATATCATTTGTACAACTTATGTTAAAGGTGTTCCTTTTTGGTAGTATACTGCTCGTGAGGCCATGATTGGAATTGTTTTAATGTTATGTTGCGTCATTGGTTCATGTATATGTTGTTAGGACTGGTTTTGGTGATTCTCTGGCAGGTGGTTAGGCTCAATTGCAGAGGAAACTCTGCCGAAATTTCTAAAAAATTTAGGAGTTAGCCAAATTTTGGGGCTTTCTGTATTCTTGATTCCCCATGTGTCTTATTATTCTATCATTTGTTCATGGGTCTCAGAAAATACATAAGTTGATAAAGTTTATTTCATGACATTAATCAGAAGCATAATGGTCTTATTACGTTTCGAGAGATTTTATTGACCTACTTCTCATGCATTACATTCATTTATACATGTACATTGACCCATGACCAGATGGCGTTATATACGAGTATATTATATGTATATGGGATATGGGAAAAGGTTACGGCATTATATACGCACCACCACCTGATCAGCTGGTATACATTGATGATTTGCCCACAGTGGCCGAGATGATATGATGGGATACCCTCAGAGGCTTGATGATGTTATGAACGCATATACCTATGCATGGTATGACATTTATACGCATATGCATGACATTATAAATATGAAATGATTCACAAAGTTATTCAGACTTATATGTCGAGTCTTTTACTCCATGTTTCTCTCATGTCTATTACTTACTGATTTTCATTCCTTACATACTCGGTACATTATTTGTATTGACGTCCCTTTTGCTTGGGGACGCTGTGTTTCATGCCCGTAGGTCCCATTAGACAGGTTGAGAGTCCTCCAAGTAAGCTATCAGCTCAGCTGAAGGTGTTAGGGCGCTCCATTTGCTCCGGAGTTGCTATTTGGTCGGTATGATTAGTACATGTATTGATTGGTATGGCGATGCTCTGTCCAAAACTTTATGACAATTATGTATTCTTAGAGGCTTGTAGACAGATGTCATGTATATGAAAGAATGTATGGCCTTATCGACCTATGTTGAGTGTACGAGTGATCATTTTGGTCTTATAGGCCGTATGTCTTATGTATAAGTTAGTATTACATGTTTTATTCTAGTTATCTCACGGTAGCTTTTCCATCTCATTTTCCTATGATAGTATGATACGAAAATATACGTTATGTTGGTACTCAGTTGAGTAAGGTACCGGGTGCCCGACGCTGCCCATCGGTTTGGGTCGTGACAAAAGTGGTATCAGAGCAGTTTTGTCCTAGGGAGTCTACAAGTTGTGTCTAGTAGAGTCTTGTTTATGAGTGTGTTGTGCACCTCACTTATAAGAAGGAGGCTACAGGGCATTTAGGATTGTCACTCTTTCTTCTTACTCTAGATCATGTGGTAGAGCTCAGTTGTAAGAACTCAATTTCCTAAATTCTATCTTATTCGTAATACAACGATACCTACATCTAGAAAGACGATTGATAAGAGATATAGTTGTGGAAGAGTTGAGTCAGAGGAACTCGATTTTGCATCATGTTTATGATGAGTAAATGTAAGGTCTTCAGTAGATCATGTGTGTACTAAGACGTGTAAGCCTCTTGATAAGGAGCCTTAAGGCAAGAATATCTATCCACCCCTATGGTAAAAGGCAATGAGAGATTCAGAAGATAAATACAAGTTTCAACAAGTAAAAGAAGCAAGATGAAGAAGGGTACGGGGTGCCCAGTTAATGAAGATTATCAGTATTTATAATTCAGGCAGAGGAATATAAGCCTTTTGACTTACCTTCAACAATAACAGAGGTATGTATTGGCCACACCCATCTCATTTATGCCCTATGAAAGTAAACAAAAGTAGTATAAGAGAATTACGGATATCAGGATCCGGCTAGGGTTAGAGTGACCCAAAATGGTGGATGGATTGTTTGCATTAGTTTACATTTCCGAAGGATAATGAAAATGCGCTAATAGATCTCCTTGTGAGACACCCATATAGTGCACTCTAAAATAGTACAACTAAATATGAGTACTACAAAGATAGGCACTGGAAGCCTTGAAGGGATAAATATTACCTTAGTGTGGCTCCGGTCTCTAGTAGAGAGAGAATTTTAGGCAACCCGAAGAGCCAGTGGATGGAGCAAGGGGAGCTAAAAGCAAAAGAATATCTTGCTAAAGTTCTCAGAATAAAGTGATAGACAGAAATGTTAGCAGGGAAATAAGAAGAGAGTTAATGAACCATTATGAGTAAGATGTGATACATGGATAACAACGGTAGATCAAAACAATGACAGTATTACAGAGCTTATAGTCAAGAGAAGGAAAAGACGAGAGGTGACAGGCCTTGAGACAACAAAGGAGTATATGCCATAAAGTCATATCCTCATTTTGAGAAATAAGTTCGTGACTCTAACGTGATTCCCAGAAGGAAAAGCTAGACCCCCAGAGTAATAGAAATCAGTATGGGCTGGTGAACAAGATAAACTAAACATGAATTATGGACTGAGTGATTTGATAATGGTCGGCATCATGAGAATTTCATATTGCATTCCGGCGATAATAGAATGGACAACAGAAGAAGATTCATGAGAAATTCAGAGAATTGTCATTCAGGAAAATGCTTCCCTAAAGAAAGCAATGTGAGCAAAGTTAAGCTTAAAGGACGGTATGTGCCAGTTACACTAAGTGTCACTCTCGCGAGTAAAGAAATTTGTTATCCGTGGTCCAGAAGGATTACCGCAAGGTGAGTAAGGGTCATCGATGATATGAAAAGACCCCAAATATGAAGAGGTAAAACATCTATAGGTAGCACGTCGTAACACTAAATCTTAGTACTCCTCTAAAGGGGGGAATATGAAGTGATGTGGCATTAAGTCAGAATTAAGTGGTTCTAGTAACGATGGAATGGTAAAGGAAGAATGCGATAAAAATGAGAAAGGGATGAGACTGCACTTATCCGAATCCTGTAGATATGCTACGATTACAGAAAATTATGCAAGCACGACGTCAAGGAAAGGAAGTAAGGGTTCCTGCCTGGGATGTTATTGATAAATAAGGAGAAAGTGCGAGAAGTAAGTTAAGACAAAGGAAATAACCCAAGAAAGATTACGCAGAATATTGATATGAGAATGGGCCAACGAGTAGTTAGTAGTTGATTCAGGAAGAGCCTAGTTAATGGCTAGACAAGAGGACACAGACAAATTAGCAGATCGTGCAAGATAAACATAGTAAAACCTAATTTAGTGAATTCAGCCTCGTAGATATGACATTGCAATACTTGAGAAATATTCAGATAGTAGTTGGGGTAGTTAAGGTACCGTATGAGTGTTATGAAAATAAAAGAGAGTGCCACTGGGAAGACAGTCAAAATACTAGTTGAGAAACAACCCTACAAGCACAAGGGCATGGATATAAGTAACTACGGATAAGTATAGGCGGGGGAGAACATCAAAAATTCTGTCAAGTATACGATGTGATAAGCTCGCAGCTTTACAAGAGTCAGAGGGTGCTCCCTAAGTACTACAGTGAAAGAATAGCTGAGGAAATAAGGAAGAAGGCCTCCACCTAAGCATAGTAACTTGAAGAAGGAATGGTCATGTAAAAATAGTCTCACTACAACATTTTATGCACTCCAAAAGAAAGTGGCACCTACCGTGACTAATGAACGGGGAGTAAAATCGAAAGTAATATTCGATACCATATGAGTTGCACAAAAATTCCGGCATGCGTGGGAACTAAGATAAGCTAAGTATGCGCGCCACAAGGGGGAAAAAGGCCATGGAAAGTAATTGCTTACATTTAAAGAAAGTTGAGAAGGAACACAAGGAATTATTCGATCAATGATCCAGAGTTAGTTACGTTATGAATGCACTTAAGGTTTCGGAGTATTATCCATGCAGCATATATGCGACAATCATACAGTTGTAGAAGACTCTGGTATAAGTCAAAAGAAAGAATCGAGTCCAACTCACAGACAAGGGATTGAATTGTTAGATGATGGTATCACGGATATTCCACATCGTCTATGAAAGGCTAAAGTAATAACTAATACCAAGAGCCGCAGATCGAAAGATAGCTTAAGCCTACACAAAGGCTGATCAAAAGGAAGAGGAAACTAAAAAGTTACATCAACGAAGCAAATCAGGAGTCTGATTATTGGACCCAGAAAATTTTAGACATCATGATTGAGAACATTGCAGAATCACTCTTAATATCAGAGGTACAAGAGAGATAGTACAACAACCATATTCTATAATGGCTCTACGATAAAGCTAGTTAGAAAAGTACCAGCCTCATAAGAAGTCAGTATGAAGCTCCCACCGGATTATGTATGCACCAGAGGTGCAAGTATTATGATAGAGCTTCAAATTGTGGATGTGAGTTATACCTGTGTTAAAGCGAGGTCATGAAAGAGATAGAAGATATGATGCGAGATTTTAAGGTAAGTAAGGTAAAGGTGAACAATGTACAAGATACTCAAATGCAGAAGGTTGTGAACAATTCATACTTCGGATAGAAGGCTAGAAGCGCGGGGATTCAATATCCAGGAATGATAGCGGCATCGTCAGTGGCATATCTTCCAGCCTAAGGTTTCTAGGTACCGAGAGGTTTAGTCAAGAGAGTAAAGAAGAGTTAGAGATGATGTGATGTCTCGCTTGATGTTCCAAAATAACATAAGGAAATCTATGGTGCAAGCAAGTTGAAGGAAGGTGGTGAATAATATAAATAGATATGTGTAGGTCGCAAGCTAAAATATAGTAAAGCGACAAGGTTTTAGGAAGAGAAGAGTAAGGATAAGAAAGGACGAGTGAGAAGGCGACGAGAATGGATAAGTCCTCGGGATTAATCCCATGAAAACAAGAAGAGCTAATGGTTTCTCTAAGTTATACAAAGTTTAGTATAGCCTGAATGAACTCAAAGGAGTATAAGACTAATAGCATTTAGAAGAGATGGAATGCTTCCCTGGTAAGTAGAATAAGGGTGTAATTGTGATAGATAAAGGATGATGTTTGGGCCTTCGATTGAGTTATGATTTGAAGAGGATTTCATGAATTGTACGGGATTAAAATACCCATGTAAGGTGAATCACATTGGGATGCCATAAAATATGGTTATTGAAGTACAATATCGCCCCTAAGTGGTTCAGGAAAATCACTTCAAATATTCCTCGATGCAACGTAAACCCTAGTGGCAATATATTACGTAAGAAGTTTCAATTTATCAGTGGTAGATTGTAGATCAACATTGAGGTGATTCAACAATGGATGGATAAAAGTTACAAAAGTATGAGATGAGATTATACCATCATTCTTAAGATGAACAGTAGTGAAGAAGCATTAAAGGACTTGGATTTATGCATATAGGATAAGCAACGAGAGTAACCTGGAGTTTGGTAGCAGACCTCAGTAACGATAGATCAAAGTAAGAGTTATGGGAGTAAAGTCATACGGATGGATAAACGGATCTATGAAATAAGATATAGCAATATCAGTAAGTTCAACAAAGTACCGAGCGAAGAACTTCAGTATACCTATAGATGCCAGAGAGACATCTTATCAAAGCTCTGTATATGTTTACAAAGTGAGGCCTAGAGATTGGATAAAAGCTGGAGGAAAAAGGAGAGAAGAGTCGCATAGGCACAGTTACAAGGTCAGAGTCGTACATGCTGCATGATAAAAGGTAGCAACAGTTACGAGATTGAAAATATTCCGACCACAAGTCGTGGTGTAAGAAAGAGGCCTAAAGGGGGAAATGCCCTAGCCTTTGGAATTATTCATAGAACATTTGCCTAGGTAGCAAGGAGAGTACTAAAGTATTCAGAAGACATAAATTATGAAAATGATAAGTGCATCAGACAACATTCGAGGACGAATGTTCCAAAAGAGGGAATGATGTTACACCTCATGTTTTCGTACGTGAAAGTACGCTATAAATAAATTGATGGAAGCTCGGATATGAGATGTTACCTCCATACCCTAGTTTTCAATTTCGAATTTGGGTAAAAGATGGTTGATTTGGAGTATGATTCTTGGGTATAAGAGCATTATTTATACATGCTTATACTAATAAGGTTTGTGGGAAGATTTTTGAGCTCAAATAAGTAAAGATTGGGTTATGGAGTGAAGGAAATCTTGTAGAAGAAACTTGTAGTTAAATTTGCACACCTAGTGTTTGATAAAATTCTCAAACGAGCTGAGACCATGGATATCTTCCTAATAATGGTTCAATTTTTGTTATGTTTCAAAATAGATTGGGATTGCTAGAATTTTCCGGAACATTGTAGTAATTTAAGGAAAGCTCAAAGCAAGGTATGTTGGCTAAACTTTCTTTCTTGGAATCGAACTCCATAATGTTCCCGTGAGTTTCAAAGTATAGGTTGCGTATTAAAATATTGTGGATTTGAATCGTATTTCAAATGAAAGCTAGTGTGCCAAATTATGTGAGAAAATCTCAATATTCTTAAGACTCAAAATTGCTATGTGTACCTAAAGTGTGGATTGGAAATGTATTATTGTTGATAACCTATAAAGGTGGTTGGAAATGAAATAAGTGAATTGGGATATAAAGTGTGGCCAATGTGCAAGAGTGAAAGTTACACTTGTGGCCAATGGTACCAATGAAATAAAATCATGTGAGCGACTCAAATGTTTTAAAATGACTTCGAAAATAGAATTGCCTAAAAGCTTTCGTACTCAAGTCATGCCATAAGTGGCTGTTTTAACAAATACTATGCTTTGTGAGTATTTCCAATGTGTTTTGCGTTCTTACATATTCATGAGTGGAAACTGTGTATTATCCTTTTTGGGGAAAAGTATTTCAAGAATAAATAGTGTGTTACTTGTTGATGATTTTAACTTGCGCATCAATTGCCAATTATATTACTCCATTGTTCGGAAAGAAATCTATTGTGCTTAAATTGTTCATTTCTAGTGAACTTAAAGTTGTAATTTTCGGAATATTATATTTATGTTGATATTTATGATGATGATACATGAGAGGGAAGAAATGGAAGTGTGGAATATCAAATATGGCAATCGTGCCTTGAATAAAGAATCTTGTGAATGGCCAAAAAAGCCAAGGAAATATTATCGTTGTGAATGACTAAAAATACTAGTGGAGATTTATACAATGTGGAAGATGATGAGGTAATATATTTACACCTATGTTATTTTTGTGAATTATTCTCCTTATTTAGGATGAGATTGATGTGATAAAATTATTCCTCTTAATTGAAATTGAGATTTTGGTTGATGTCTTCAAATAAGACAGCCTAGCCGATCGGGTCGTGATCGGACTCCGTACTAAATTTCCGGTGGTATCGATATTGACAGTAATTGTGGTTGATTCTCTAATGAGATAGCCTAGCCGATCAGGTCATGATTGGACTCCGTACTAAATTTACGGTGGTATAGATATTGACAGTAATTGTGGTTGATTCTCTAATGAGATAGCCTAGCCAATCGGGTCGTGATCGGACTCCGTGCTAAATTTACGTTGGTATTGATATTGATAGTAATTGTGGTTGATTCTCTAATGAGATAGCCTAGTGATCGGACTCCGTGCTAAAAGTACGGTGGCATTGGTATTGTGAACACTGGTATTGTGAACATTGGTATTGTGAACACTGGTATTGTGAACATTGGTATTGTGAACAATGGTATATCGGTGCTAATGATCTCCCAACCAAAATTGTATATGAAGTTTGTATTTTGAAAATTATTATGTTTTAACTGAACATTTGGATATTGTTGATTATGACTTGTTGTTTCTATGTGTTGCATTTTTCTTATATGGGAATTCTGTTTTGAAAGAGGACTTTTAGCTATGCATACTAGTGCTATTAGACAGTACTAATGTCCCTTTTGCCGGGGGCGCTGCATCTTTAATGGATGCAGGTGGCTCTACAGCAGGCGACATTGATCAGTGATAGCAGTGCACTCTTTTCAGCTGATTTGGTGAGCCCCACTTCATTTCGGGGTCATGTATCTTTTGTTTCTCATGTACTGTGTTTTGAGGTATAGCCGGGGCCTTGTTGCCGGCATTTCTATATTACTCTTCTATTCTACTTAGAGGCTCCATAGACAGATTGTGGGTTGTGGTTGATGTTAGGAACTGAACTAGATATGTTGGTATTTAGAAATCATATTTTTCATTAATTCTATAAACTCGTAATATTTTGGAAATTATGAAGGAAGCTGCTAATGGGAATGAAAAAGGAAGTTGTTAATGAAATCTTTTCAGTGTTTGATTAATGGAGTACATTTTCATGAATGGGTTTAGGTAGAATGAAATCTAACAGGCTTGCTCAGCCGGGTTTACTCGATTGAGTGCCGGTCGCGCTCCCCGAGTTTGGGGCGTGATGATAACAACACGATAGGGGTCCAAGAATTACTAAAGAAAATCAAGAAACGTGCGGAAGCTAAAAGAAAATAAAGAAACCAAAAAACAACGGAAAATTAAAGATAGATTGAATTCAATAAAGAGTTTCTTGAATTCAAGAAGTCTATTCTTGAAGTTGAATCCTAACAACAATTAGCTAACAAAGAACTAATCGCCGTTGGTAGAGAATTAAAAATAAGAGATAGATTGTGAAACCCGACCCTTTAGAATAACAAGAACAACAATAAGCCTAAATTTATCACCTTTCTTGAATACCTAGAAGTGATCTAAGATTTCGAAAGAGTTTAATCTTACCACCTTAAGTTGAGTCTTGAAGGTTGAAGAATAAATCCAAGAGTAGCCACACACAAGAGTGCAAGAAAAATCTCACAATTTTTATTGATAATAGTCTATAATAATCTAAAATCTAAAAACAAAGAAGATACCCCTTTACATAGAGAGGGGGTCATGAAATTCCTACCTAAAAACAAGGAAATAAAGTCCTAAACTACTTTGGACAAGAAGTCCAAATACGTTAGGAAAAGGAAAAATACTAGGAAACAAAAACCAAGTCAATCTTGGAAAGTAACTCCAACAATCTTAGGAAAAGGAAAACATAACCTTAACTACCTAGGAAAGCAATAAATCTAGTACCAAAATATATGAAAATAAGTTAAAACCAATCTTGGATAGAATCTTGAAAGTCGCAAACCAATCATGGATAGGATCTTGGAAATCTTGGAGGTAACTTGCAAGCAACCTGGCACCAACTTGTACCCAACTGATATCAAGCCTATTGAACCTTTATTGGACAACAAGTAAGTCCTTTTTATGTTATAAAAACTTGGCTTCATGTAGGACTTATTGGGCTGCAAGTTTGGACACATTTTTAGGTGCCAAATTGGTCCAATAATGGCCTGATTTGGACCTTCTTCAGAGGATGTCTCTTGGGATCTAATCCACCTTTTTTTGGACATGAATTTGGACCATAAAATAATTATAATACCTAGAAAACTCATATTCTTTATCCTTGATCTCTCCATCCCAATTAACAACTTCTTTAATTGCACTTGAAGTCTAATGACCTTGTTTTGCAACTCTTTAGCTTGACATCTTGTTAAAGGCCCTCTTTGAGATTCCAAAGCTTCATTCTTGTCCTTGAATATATTTGAGCTTCCTAGGATGCTATCACGTGATAGTTCTAGGATTTGGTTCTTCTTTCATTTGTTCCCCAAAAATTTATATTTTACTACTAAGAACTTTATATGAGTTGGGTTTAACTATAAATCTACAAAGTATTTTGTTCAAAGGTTATTTCGAGAGAGAAAAAAAGGCAAAGTGTATGTGAGAACAATTGAGGAAAAATTCAATTTGTCTGATACAGTTTAATTATTTAAGATGTCACATACAGGTAGTGATGATGAACGAAGGGTTCTTCAAGAAGCCGAAATCAAAGCAAGAAATGATTTTACCTTGCAAGCTATGCATCAACAATTTGAAAGGTGGAATTTGCAACTCCCAGAGATGAAGGACACCATTGCTGAGCAAAATGATACAATAGCTGAACTTAGAAGTGAAAATAATGTTAGGCCCCAAGCTAGGAGAAATGTACCCCTTTCTCCCATTGTAAATCAAGAAAATCCTATAGATGATTTTAATGATATTGATTTTGATAGGGTGGGAAGATATAGGAGGGGACAAAGAGGTAGAGTAAAAGATGATAATATAAGCAGTATAAAGATGAAGATGCCATCTTTCAAGGGACCAAGGGATCCAGACTTGTACCTTGATTGGGAGAGAAAGGTTGAAGCCATATTTGACTGTCACAACTACTCTGAGGGTAAGAAGGTTAAACTTGCTATTGTTGAGTTTTCTGACTATGCTGCTATTTGGTGGAAAAAGCTTACTAGGGACAGATTGCAAGAAGGACAAGCACCAATTGCTACTTGGGCTGAGATGAAGAGGGTGATGAGAAAGAGATTCATACCATCACACTTTCAAAGAGAGCTACAACAACGCCTTCAAACATTGAAGCAAGGGTCCATGTCTGTTGATGAGTACTTTAAGGCTATGGATATGGCTATGATCCAAGTTGTATGGAGGAAGAAGAGGCTACAATGGCTAGGTTTTTAAATGGTTTAAATAAGGAAATAACTGATGTAGTAGAATTACAATAATATGTAACAATAGATGAGTTAGTTGATTTGTCTGTAAAGGTAGAAAATAAAAATAAAAGAAATCAAACTAGCTCATGGAAAGGTCGGTCAAACACCATCTCCAAGAATCCATGGCCGAATCAAGAGATGAAAAGTTCTTCTAGACCTCAAGAAGAGAAGGATAAAGGTAAATTTGAGAATAAAGAGGGAGGTAAAACCTTTAACCCTAAACATTTTACACCTTCTAGTTCTATTCAGTGTCATAAATGTAAAGGAAGGGGACATATGATGCATGAATGTCCAAGTAGAATAAACATCATTCTTAGAGAAGATGGAGGATATGAGAGTGAAAAAAGTGAGGGAGAATAAGAGGGAGATGTGAGTAATGATGATGATATAAAACTACCTAATGATGGCATAATTAGGGTAGTTAGGAGGATTATGACTATCAATTTTGGAAGCAATAGTGAAGAACAAATGGAGAATATATTCCATACTAGGTGTGGGATAAAGGGGAAAACTTGTTCTATGATCATTGATAGTGATAGTTGTGCTAATGTGGTGAGTTCATACTTTGTGGAAAAATTGGGACTTGCATACATGAAGCACTCTACTCCTTATAGACTCCAATGGTTAAATGATAGTGGTGAACTAAAGGTAGACAAACAATGCATGATTTTATTAAATGTTGGTAGATATCAGGATGATATTCTTTGTGACATAGTCCCTATGCAAGCTTGTCATATTTTACTAGGTCGTCTTTGGCAGTATGATAGGAATATTTTTCATGATGGAAGGAAGAATAGATATTCTCTTGAGCTAAATGGCAGGAAATTTACTCTTTTGCACATTTATCTCCTTCTCAAGTGTTTTGAAGATCAAAAGAGATTAAGGGAAACAATGAAAAAACCAAGGGGAGGGATAAAAAGTGAGCTTAAGGAAAAAGAAAAGAAAGGAGGCCAAGAGTTAGAAAAAAGAGAGATGGCCGAGAGAAAGAGAGAGAGGGAAACAATTTGAGAGAAGAGATAAAAAGGGGCTTGAATGAAAAAATAGAAAGTCTTGGTGAGAGGAAAGAGGCTAAGAAAATAAAAAAAAAAGAGTTTTTAAATAAAAACCAAATAGTGTTTAAATGCAAGAAAAGAGGGGTTGCCCATAATACTACTTACTTACAAAGAAGCTTTGATTAATTCTGAGTTACTAACTTCTTCTTTGCCAAGTAGTATTTCTTCTCTTTTGCAGGATTTTGAAGATGTCTTTCCTGAAGATATTTCAAATGGATTGCCATCTTTACGTGGCATTGAGCATCAAATTGATTTTGTACCTGGATCACAAATCCCAAATAGGCCTGCTTATAGGAGTAATCCAGAAGAGACAAAAGAGCTTCAAAGGCAAGTTGAGGAGCTTCTTGAGAAAGGCTTTGCGAGAGAGAGCATGAGCCCTTGCTCTGTTCCCGTCCTATTTGTAACACCCCGAAAAATTTCAAAGTATTTAAGTGTACAGCCCCGTAAAATTTCGCAAATGAATTCAAGGTTTCGTGGTGCCGGAGTAGGTATAAGTGTTTAAGGATTTTGGAAATTCTTCGTGCCTCGCAAGCTCGCCGCGGCTCGAACCTTTTGGGTTGAACAATGCACCGAAAAGTAATAAAAAATATTTGGCGAAAAAGCGCATTTATGCGGTCCATTATGAGACCACATAATCACTCTGCGAGCCGCATAATGGCCACAAAAGTGAGGCAGAAGAGGGTTAATCTGGGAGCAATTATGCGGTCGACTATGCGACCGCATAACTGTTATGCGGTCGCATATGCGACCGCAGAGCAGTTATGCAGACCGCATAGTGACCGCAGACTGAGGCAGATTTTTGGTCATTTTGGACATCAATTATGCGACCGATATGCGGTCCGCATAACCATTATGCGGTCGCATATGCGACCGCAGAACCTGTTCCGGAGCTCTATTTTTTGGATTTTTAAAACCCGACCCTACTTCGTTAAATACATGTAAATGGTCATTTTTGAGCAAATATTCTGATGTTTTAGAGAGAAGGGAGAGTGTTTTAGCGAGATTGAAAACCCTAGGCTAATTATTCATTATGTCTTGCTCAAATCTTGGAAGATTAACAAAGAAAATCCACAAGTTTTTAATCTAAGAGGTAAGGTTCCATACCCTAATTTTCAATTTCGAATTTGGGTAGAAGATGGTTGATTAGGAGTATGATTCTTGGGTATGAGAGTATTATCTATACATGCATGTACTAAAAAGATTTGTGGGAAGATTGTTGAGCTTAAATAAGTAAGGATTGGGTTGTGTAGTAAAGGAAATTTTGTAGAAGAACCTTGTGGTTAAATTTGCACACCTAGTATTTGATAAAATGCTCAAAAGAGCTGAGACCATGAATATCTTCCTAATTGTTGTTAAATTTTGTTATGTCTCAAAATAGATTGGGATTGCTAGAATTTCCGAAACGTTGTAGTAATTTAAGGAAAGCTCAATTGAGGTATGTTGGCTAAACTTTCTCTCTTGGAATTGAATTCCATAATATTCCCGTGAGTTTCAAAGTATGGGTTGCGTATTAAAATATTATGGCTTTGAATCATATTTCAAATGAAAGCTAGTATGCCAAATTTTGTGAGAAAATCTCAATATTCTTAAGACTCTTAATTTCTCATATGTGTACCTAAAGTTTTGATTAGGAATGTCTTATCGTTGATAACCTATAAAGATGGTTGGAAGTGAAATCAGTGAATTGGGGATATAAAGTATGGCCAACGTGCCAATAGTGAAAGTTATACTTGTGACCAATGATGCCAATGAAATGAAATAATCTGAGAAAGATTATGAAATGAGCTTTGACTCAACTATTCCAAAATTGACTTCGACAATATAATCAGCTAAAAGTGTATGAACTCAAGTGATGCCCATATGTGACTGTTTTAGCTAATGCTATGCTTTGTAAGTAATTTTTAATGTGTTTTGCGTTCTTACATATTCGTGAGTGGAAATTGTGTATGATTTTAATTTGTGCTTCGATTACCAATCATTTTACTCTATTTATTGGAAAAAAATTGATTGTGTTTAAAGCTTTCATTACTATTGAACTTAAAGTTGTGATTTTCGAAATATTCTACTTGTTGATAATTATGATGATGATCTATGAAAGGGAAGAAATGAAAGTGTGGAATATGAAATACGGCCATTGCGCCATGAATAAAGAATCATATGTATGGCCAAGAGAGCCAATGAAATAATAATGTTGTAAGTGGTTGAAAGTACAGATTAGGTGATATGTGGTGTGAACGGTTATAAGATGTACGTATTTGTACTTTTGTTTCCAATGTGTTATGAAACCCTATGGACAGTCTATGAAACGCATAGGTGCATTGTGATATGAAATCATGTGGACGGTCTATGAAACGCATAGGTACATTGTGTTATGAAATCCTATGGACGGTCTATGAAACACATAATTACATTGTGATACGAAATCCTGTGGACGGTCTATGAAACGCATAGGTACATTGTGTTATGAAATCATGTGGACGGTCTATGAATGCATATGTACATTGTGATATGAAATCCTGTGGACGGTCTATGAAATGCATAGGTACATTGTGTTATGAAATCCATTGTGATATGAAATCCTGTGGACGGTCTATGAAACACATAGGTGCATTGTGATATGAAATCCTGTGGATAGTCTATGAATGCATAGGTACATTGTGCTATGAAATCCATTGTGATATGAAATCTTGTGGACGGTCTATGAAATGCATATGTGCATATGTGCATTGTGCATAATGTACGGTATGAATAAACACTATGAACGGTCTATGAAACGCATAAGTGTATAATATGATATGTGAACACTAAGGACGGTCTAATGAGACAGACAATAGGTGCCCCTTTTGTTGTCCTTGTTTGTACAGGTTGTTTCAATTACATTATATTATGTGTTCCACATATAGATCATATGGGCATTCTATTTTGAAAGAGGATTTCTAGCTATACATACTAGTGCTATTCGACAGTACTAACGTCCCTTTTGCCGGGGGCGCTGCATCTTTAATGGATGCAGGTGGTTCTACAGCAGGTGGCATTGATCAGTGATAGCAGTACACTCCTTTCAGCTGATTTGGTGAGCCCTACTTCATTTCAGGGTCATGTATCTTTTGTTTCTCATGTACTTTGTGGTTGAGGTATAGCGGGGGCCTTGTTGCCGGCATTTCCATATTACTCTTCAATTATTCTTAGAGGCTCCGTAGACAGGTTGTGGGTGGTATTTGATGTTGGGAATTGGATTAGAACTGTTGGTATTTGGCAACATGTTTTTCATTAAATCTATAAACTCGTACTATTTTGGAAATATTGAATGATGCTGTTAATGAGAATGAAATGGAAGCGGTTAATGAAATCTCTTCAGTATTTGAATAACGGAGTACATCTCCTCTTTATTCACAGATAAATTTGGGTAGAATGAAATCTAACAGGTTTTCTCAGTCGGGTTCACTCGGTTGAGCACCGGCCGCGCTCCTCGATTTTGGGGCGTGACACTATTGGTACCCAAAAAAATGGAACTTGGAGGATGTGCGTGGATTGTAGAGAAATCAACAAGATAATGGTAAAGTATCGCCATCCTCTTCCTCGTCTTGATGACATGTTGGATCAATTACACGGATCCAAAATCTTTTCTAAAATTGATCTAAAAAGTGGTTACCATCAGATTCGAATGAATCCTGGAGATGAATGGAAAACTATTTTTAAGACCAAATATGGGCTTTATGAGTGGTTAGTTATGCCTTTTGGCTTGACTAATGCACCTAGAACTTTCATGAGATTAATGAATCATATCTTTAAGGACTTAGAAAGCAACTATTATTTGCTAATCTTAAAAAGTGTACTTTTTGTGTGGATCATGTGATTTTCTTGGGTTTTGTGATTAGTTCTAAAGGAGTTGAGGTTGATGAAGAGAAAATTAAAGAAATAAAAGAATGGCCAAAACCTAATAGTGTAACTGGAGTTAGGAGATTTCATGGACTTGCTAGTTTTTATAGGAGGTTTGTGAGAGACTTTAGCACCATTGCTTCTCCTTTAACTGAAGTTATTAAAAAGAATAAGATTTTTACATGGTGAAAAGAACAAGATGATGCTTTTAACTTGTTGAAAGAATAGTTATTTTCTGCTCCATTGTTACAATTGCCTGATTTTTCTAAATCTTTTGAAATTGAATGTGATGCTTCTAGCAAATGAATAGGTGTTGTTTTGATGCAAGATTCTAAACCTATTGCCTACTTTAGTGAGAAGTTGAGTGGAGCCACATTGAACTATTCCACTTATGACAAAGAACTATATACTTTTGTAAGGGCTTTAGCCACATGGCAACATTACTTGTGGCCAAGAGAGTTTGTCATTAAAATTGACCTTGAATCCTTGTAATACTTGAAGAGTCAAGGTAAGCTTAGTAGCAGGCATTCTAAGTGGGTTGAATTCATTGAAACTTTTCCTTATGTAATTTCTTACAAACAAGGGAAAGAAAATGTTGTTGCAGATGCACTTTCAAGAAGATGCATCTTAGTTTCTACCCTGACTTCTAAATTGATGGGTTTTGATCAAATCAAGGGACTTTATGCTAATGATGTTAATTTGGTAAGATATTTGCAGATTGTCAGTTGGGTTCTTTTGCGAGGTTTAACCTCCAAGATGGGTTTATCTTTAAGGAAAATAAGTTGTGTATCCCTAATTGCTCTTTACATGAAGTATTTGTAAGGGAAGCACATTGTGGAGGGCTTATGGGTGACTTTGGAGTCCCAAAGACACTAGACATACTTGCTGAAAATTTCTTTTGGCCTGGAATGAGAAAAGATGTTGAAAGAATGTGTGCACAGTGTTTGGAATGTAAACAAGCTAAATCTAAAGTGTTACCACATGGTCTTTACACGCCATTACCTGTTCCTATTTCACCTTGGATTGATATTTTTATGGATTTTGTGTTAGGTTTGCCTAGAACAAGGTATGGTACGGATATTATATATGTTGTGGTAGATAGGTTTTCCAAAATAGCCCGTTTTATTCCTTGTTTAAAGACTAATGATGCTTCACATGTTGCTGATCTTTTTGTAAAAGAAGTTGTCAAATTGCATGGTATACCTAGATCTATTGTTAGTGATAGGAATGCTAAGTTTTTGAGCCACTTTTGGCGTGTATTTTGGGGGAAGTTACGCACTAAATTGTTGTTTTCTACTTCTTGTCACCTACAAACGGATGGATAAACTAAAGTAGTTAATAGAACCTTAGGAAACATGTTGAGGGCTTTTTTGAAAGGTAAATTAACTTCTTGGGAGGCTCACTTACTTGTGATTGAATTTGCTTACATAGAACAATCCATTCTTCTACAGGTATGTCTCCTTTTGAGGTTGTTTATGGTTTTAATCCCTTCACTCCCCTTGATTTATTACCATTACCTACTAATAATATTGTTAATCTTGATGGTAGGACAAAGGCTGAGATGATAAAAAAATTCATGAACAAACAAGGCTTGCAATTGAGAAGAAAAATGAGCAAACTGCCTTGAGAAAGAATAAGGGTCGAAAACAAGTTATTTTTAAACCTGGAGATTTAGTTTGGGTTCACTTTAGAAAGGAGAGATTTTCCTCCAAAAGGAAGTCAAAGTTGCACCCTAGAGGACATGGCCCATTTCAAGTCCTTGAAAGGATCGGAGACAATTCTTACAAGCTGGACCTACCTGGTGAGTTCCAAATAAGTGCTACATTCAATGTTGCTGACTTATCTTTGTTTGATTTAGGATCAAATTCGTGGACGAATTCTTTTCAAGAAGAGGAGAATGATAGCATCAAGGATAAGGATAGAGTTTTGGAAGCTCCAAGGCCATTTACAAGATCTCAAGCTAAAGAGTTGCACTCTATGGTTGCTGGACTTCAAATGGAAAATAAAGAAGCTTTTAATTGTAGAGGAAGAGCTCAAGTCCAAAGTAGATGAATTATCCAAGTTTTACAATTGTTTGGTGATCCAAATTGAAGTCCAAGAGGAGGTAGATTGGGCCACCAAATCAGCCCTTGAAGTCCACCAAAGGGGCTCAAAATGAGCTTAAAAGAGGTCAAAAAGGGGGTATTTCAAAAGGAGCCCAATTGGAGTCCAAATCAATGGCCCAAACTAGTAGTTTTAAGGTCCAAATCTACCCCAAAGGGATTTGGCCGCCCCCACCTAATTATAATGACTTTTCTTACTCATTAGAAACCACCCAACCTAATTGTAATGATTTTTTATGTCTTAGAAACCACCCTACCTAATTTTAAGGAATTTTTGTGCCTTAGTACTCCTATAAATAAGGAGTTCTAATCATTCATTGAGACACTTTATTATTGATTAAGTATATCATACTTTGAGAGTTCTTTTGAACCTTTGTTACTTGTGCTTTGACATTTATCTTTTAACCTTTACTAGTTCATAGTTCAAGGTAGTAAGATTACTTCTCTATTGTGATATCTTTGATTCCTTTGTGGTATTCTTAGAAGGCGATTAATACTAGTTATTAATTGTTGTCTCAAGTTACTCGTAAAGCGGTCAAGATCCGAATCTATTATTTTTATTTGCTTTTAAGTAAAGGCATTTGATTTCTTCAATGAATCAAGACGTTGTTGTTTAGATCTTGTCAAGGCTATAGAACTTGCGTTCTTGGAAATTCTTGGAATTATTTCCTTGAATTTTCTCATATACTTTATTTTCTTCCCTTTAGTTCTAGTTATTCAATTCCTTATTGTTATTGCTTTCGCGTTTACTTTTCAAATTCTTACTCTAGTTTGGATTCCCGACCTAGTCGTTATCAGTGCGTATATAATGTCGTAACCGTTTCCCATATCCCATATACATATAATATACGCGTTTATAACGCCATCTGGTCATGGGTCAATGTACATGTATAAATGCATGAGATGCATATGAAATACGTTAATAAAATCTCTCGGTACGTCAAAAGACCATTATGCCTCTGATTAATATCATGAAATAAACTTTATCAACTTACGTATTTTATGAGACCCATGAACAAATGATAGAATAATAGAACACATGGGGAATCAAGAATATAGACACCCCTAGTATTTCTATGAATAGAGTTATTTATGAAAGTTGCGTATTTTGCTCGTTTCATTTGTATCATTTGGACCATGCCAAAAGGAAAGAAGGGATAGCCTTAACATACCTGAATCGATTCTCTTGACAATCCCTTTAGCACTTCAACTGAGGCAATCTCAACTCTCAGACTTATCTAACAAGGATGGAAAATAGATACCCCTCATAATCCAATTATCCATTAACTTCACCTTCACTAGCTTTCATCGGAATGATAAACAAAAGATTTCCAACTACTTTCTTAGACATAGACACATGAAACACCGAGTACACGAAGTAAAATAATAGATATCATATTCATAGTTTGGCCTATTTCTTTCAAGATTTCATAAGGCCTAATGTGACCACACATACTTTACCTTTATTAACAATTCACATAGCAACCTCATGGGGAAAATATTGAGAATAACTCGTTCACTTTCTTCAACTCTAATTCTCTATGCTGAACACCCAAACTAAACCTTTGGCGACCTTCAACAATTAGTCTAAGATGTGCTAGCTTGAATATGACTATAAACTTTCCTATCCAATATATTTGATCACGAGATGACGCTTCTTCTTTGACATGTGACATAAGATCCGAATCTATTGTTTTGATTTGCTTTTAAGTAAAGGCGTTTGATTTCTTCAATAAATCAAGACGTTGTTTCTTTGATCTTGTCAAGGCTATAGAACTTGCGTTCTTGGAATTCTTTCCTTGAATTTTCCCATATCCTTTATTTTCTGCCCTTTAGTTCTAGTTGTTCAATTCCTTATTGTTATTACTTTTGCATTTACTTTTCAAATTCTTACTCTAGTTTGGATTTCCGACCTTGTCGTTATCAACAAGTGGCCCCTTTCAATTGACATGTACGCATATGATAGGTGCTAAGATATGCTCTTATGTTACTAGACCGTGGAAAGGATTCATGATAATACTCACAAAGGAGTAGGTGACTGTTCAAGCCATATGAGCCACATATACAGAGAAAGAAAGAGTTGCTTAAGAAGGATCTCAACACTAGGCCGCCTTACATTAGATATGATACCACGTAGGTAATTATTATGATGGTGCATGCATAGGCACAAATGAGCAGGTGTTATTCATTCTAATCAAAAGGTTCCGTAAGAAATTCATCAGATACAGTCCCTTGTTGGGAAGTTAGGAAAGCAAGTGAGAAGTATTAATCCTAGAGTTATTACTCAATTTAAACACATAATTATAGAGCTCAATTCCTCAAGGGGTTGTAAACAAGAGAATTTGTGATAGAGTGGCTTCACGAATAATGCATCTCATACAAAGAGTAGATACAGAGAAGGACTCATAAAGATGTTCCGATTCTATCCCAACTTCCATAGTAGCATAAGGAGTGACATATGACAAAGTGGAACCGAGATCAATAAGAGCATACACATCATGAGATTGGACAGTCAATATACCTGTAACCACATCTGGAGAAGCCTAAAACTTTTGACGCCTCCTCATAGCATAAAACTGATTGGGCCCTCCCGAGCTCTGAATACCACCCCTAGCTGTTCCATGCCCTGCGAGCGGTATAATGACCTTAGTTGGGGGAGGCGCTGTGGATGTAGTAGCTACAGAACTGGCTGGCTTGGCCATACCCGTGCCTAAGCTGTGGCGAGACAAATAACAATCTCTTTGAGAGTGATCCATCATACCACACTTGTAGCATACTTTGGTACCATAGTGACATACTCCCAGATGACATCTCTCACACTTCACACAACGGGGATGAGGTCCACTAAACTGATTTGTCTCACTGACCAGATATTTACCCTTTCTGCATACATCATAAGCATACCCCTTATCCTTCCTCCAAGCTTCCAATACGGGAGTAATAATTCCAACACCGAGTTGTTGTGTGGGCCTTTGGTATTGCCCAAAGCTATTACCCCTAACACGCTGTTGAGCATACTCATAACACGACAGAAAATGTTCCTTCCTGCATGACAGACACAACTGGATGGGTGTACCTAACCTTGGGCATTTGTTCTTCTTGTGCCCCCTCTTTCCACAACCATAGCATATTTCAAGATTCATCCAACATCTCCCCAAGTGGTCTTGCAAACCAAACAATTCGGCTCATTAGTACCAACAACCTTTTTTCGCTTCTCAGATTCTCTCACCATGAGATCTGGTGGTGCGGTGACATTGGTAGGAAGAAGGACAATTCCCTTAGCAACAAGTTCTTCTAACCCCTCAGCGGCTCGACGCATTCTCCCAAAGAACTCTTGTGTAAGCTCCCCCAGATTCAATGGCATGGTCATTCCCTCCTTACTGTTTCGAACTAGTGGATTACTCATCTGAAAAGAAAAAAAATGAGACATAACGAGGAAATTAGCTTCCTATCTTGAGCTCTATTGCACAATCTAGAGTATCAAAGAAGTGTGAAATTCCTAAATGTCCAAGTAGCCTCCTCATTATAGATGTGGTCTACAACACACCGATAAGAAGGACTCTACTAGACACGGCTCTGAGACATCCTAGGATAGTTTAAAACCTTAGGCTCTGATACCAAGTTTGTCACGACCCAAACTCGGGGAGCACGACCGGTGCTCAACCGAGAGAACCCGGACGAGCAAGACTGTTAGATTTCCTTCTACCCAAACTCATCCATGAATAAAGAGGAGATGCAATCCATTAATCAATCACTGGAAAGATTTTATTAACAACTTCTTTTACATTCCCATTAGCAACTTCATTCATAATTTCCAAAATATTATGAATTTATAGAATTAATGAAAAACATGATTTCCAAATACCAACATTTCTAGTTCAATTTCCAACTTCAACCACAACCCACAACCTGTCTACGGAGCCTCTAATACAATAGAAGAGTAATATGGAAATGTCGGCAATAAGGCCCCGGCTATACCTCAAAACACAGTACATGAGAAACAAAAGATATATGACCCCAAAATGAAGTGGGGCTCACCAAATCAGCTGAAAAGAGTGCACTACTATCACTGATCAATGCCGCCTGCTGTAGAACTACCTGCATCCCATAAAGATACAGTGCCCCCGGCAAATGGGACATTAGTACTGTCAAATAACACTAGTATGCATAGCTAAAAGTCCTCTTTCAAAATAGAATGACTATATAAGAAAAGGCAACACATAGAAACAACAAGTCATAATCAACAATATCTAACTGTTCAGTTAAAACATAATAATTTTCAAAATACGAATTTCATATACAATTTTGGTTGGGAAATCATTAGCACCGATATACGACCGTCTTTGTTAGCACCGAGTCCGATCAAGCTCGATAGGCTAGTCCATCTCCCCACGAACAATGTGGTTTGACATGTGATGTGAAAGAAAGTTGTTACCAAGAGTAGTACCACCATATGCACAATATGGCGTCTGATCTCCACCCGATCAGCTAGGCTGCCTTCCCACATATGCCGTGTGGGTTGACTTTTCTAATCCACAAAGGTTCCAGTTTCATCCCAATTAAGGGAAATAATATCACAATTTCCAAAGATTCTAATTTCATCCCAAATAAGGGGAATAATCCCAATCCACCCCTACACCGGCACGTGTAGTTTCAGGTGTGAGCCTTATGACCTACCCTTCCTCAGTTTTTGCTTATGAAGCTCTCAAAAATATTTTTGAATTGATTTGTAAACAGAAATATCATAAATATAATTGTACTCACCTCAATATCTTTCATATTGTATAAATTCTCATTAGTATTTCCAGTCATTCACCACGACAATATTTCCTTGGCTCATTAGGCCATTCACAAGATTCTTTATTCTTGGAACGATGGCCGTATTTCATATTCTATACTTTCACTTGAGCTTCATTACAGTCTAAATGTTCCGAAATTCTTATCAACTTCAATCTATTCTAGAAATATAACAAATTGAACCAAAATGTTCTAGCTCATTTGAGCATTTTATCAAACACTAGGTGTGCATTAAAGTTTCAAGGTCCTTTTTATGGAGAATTCCATCATCCCACAACCCAATATTTACCATGCCTAGTTCAACAATCTTCCTACACCCCATGATATCACATGCATGTAAATAAACAACCCTACTGCCCAGATATTATCTTGCTAATTATCCAATTCTACACAAAATTCGAAAGTGAGGGTTAGGGTGTCTATCTTACCTCTAGGATGAAGACCTACTGAGTTTTCCCTTCTTAATCTTCCAAAACTTGGGCAAGAATTGAAGGACAAATATTGGAGAATACCTTCTCACTCTAAGGCACCCTCTCTCACTCTAAAATGTAAGATAATAGCTCATAAATGACCCAAAGAGTGTATTTAACGAAATAGGGTCAGGTTTTAAAAACCCAAAAAATGAAGCTCCTAAATAGGTTCTGCGGTCGCATATTCGGCCGCATAATGGTTATGCGGACCGTATATCGGTCGCATAATCGGTGTACAAAATGACAAAAAATCTGGTTGAGTCTGCGGTCCGCATAACTGTTCTGCGGTCACATAGTACGCCGCATAACAGTTATGCGGTCGCATAGTAGACCGCATAATTGCTTCCAACTGACCCAATTAACTGTCTCACTCTGCGGCCATTATGCGGTACGCAGAGTGATTCTGCAGTCGCATAGTGGACCGCAGAAATGCACTTTTCCACCAAAAATTTTCCTTTACTTTTCGGTGCATTGTTCAACCTAAAAAGTCCGATTCGGCACCACGAAAATTATTTTCTTTTGCAAAATTTTACGGGGCCTTACATTATCCCCCACTTAGGATCATTCATCCTCGAATGAGGGTCAAAATCTGTTATTAGCATCTTATGCAACTCAAAATTTCATATCATACACCAGCAGTCGCAAATTTGACTAACTCCCTAAATTGCCAAAACATGTCGCTAGAGTTTCCTTTGTAATTAAGCATATCCACTTGTCAGAGAGCCCCAGAAACACATCGTAACAACATATACATATTCCAACGACATAAAATAATACAAAACAACACCAACTGTGGCCTCATTAGCAATATATTTCCAAAAAGGAACACCCTTAACACCAAATGTACAAGTCATACATATTTCATAGGAATGTCCCTTAGCATTTTCATAAGGCACAACTCATAATTACATGGTTATTCAAATAAATAAGGATACTTTTTCTTCATTTCTTCTTCGGTCTCCCAAGTAGCCTCTTCAACCTGTTGGTTTCGCCATAGCAGTTTCACGGATGCAATTTTTTTGTTTCTCAACTTTTGGACTTGCCGATCAATAATAGAAACTGGAATCTCTTCATAAGTCAATTTTTCATTTACCTCAATATTCTCAACCGGAACAATGATTGTCGGGTCTCCAACAACTTTCTTTAACATAGACACATGAAACACCGGGTGTACTAATGACATCTCAGGTGGTAGCTCAAGCTTGTATGCCACCTCACCGATCCTTTAAATGATTTTGTACGGTACGACATACCTCGGACTCAATTTCCCTTTCTTACCAAATTGCATTACACCCTTCATGGGGAAAACTTTCAAAAATACCCAATCATCTTCTTTGAATTCCAAATCTCTACGCTGAACATTCGAATAGGATTTCTGATGACTCTGAGCAGTATTCAACCGCTCCTTAATAATTTAAACTTTTTCCATAGCCTGATGCACGAGGTCTGGCCCTATCAACTCTGTTTCCCTAATTTCGAACCACCCAATGAGAGATCTACATCTCCTACCATATAAAGCCTCGAACGGTGCAATTTGAATGCTAGCATGATAACTATTGTTATATGCAAATTATATGAGTGGTAAATGATCATTCCAGCTACCTTTGAAGTCTATAACACAAGCGCGCAACATATCCTCAATCGTCTGAATAGTCCGCTCTACCTACCCATCAGTCTGCGGGTGAAAGGCTGTACTAAGATTCACTTGAGTACCCAAACCTTGCGGAAATGTCTTCCAAAAATTAGTAGTGAATTGTGCCCCTCGATCAGAAATGATGGAAACTGGGGTGCCGTGCAACCTGACTATTTCTTTGATATACAGCTGAGCATACTGCTCTACTATGTCGGTAGACTTAACAGGCAAAAATTGTGATGATTTCGTGAGTCGATCCACAATCACCCAAATTGAGTCAAACTTGTGCGGAGTGCGTGGTAATCCTACCACAAAGTCCATATTAATCATTTACCATTTCCACATTGGAATTTCTATGTTCTGTGCCAACCCACCGGGCCTTTGGTGTTCGGCCTGCACTTGAGAAGTGTGAGCTTCAGTCAAATATCTTTCACGGAGACCATCCACATTTGGAACACATAGTCGCCCTTGGTACCTTAGTGTACCATCATCCATGCCAAGAGAAAAGGCCATGGTCTTATGTTTATGAATCCCCTCTTTCAATTTCACCAACAATGGATCGTTGTATTGCTTCTCTTTAACTTCCACAACAAGTGATGATTCAGCCCTATTTTGCACAATTACCCCTCCTTCACTAAAGTCCGCAAGATGAACTCCAAACTAGCCAACTTCCTTGGCTAGTGGCCTCTAATATGCCTCCAAGTGAGCCAAACTACCCATAGATTTCCGACTAAGAGCATTAGCCACAACATTGGCCTCTCCCGGATAATATAGAATATCAATGTCGTAGTCCTTGAGTAACTCAAGCCATCTTCTCTGCCTCAGATTCAATTCCTTCATCTTGAAAATATATTGAAGGCTCTTATGGTCCGTGAATATATCAACATGGACAGCCATATAAATAATGACGCCAAATTTTAAATGCAAATACCACTGCCGCATGTTCTAAATCTTGTGTTGGATAGTTCTTTTCATGATTCTTTAGTTGCCTAGAAGCATAAGCTATCACCTTCCCATGTTGCATTAATACACCCCCAATCCCGATTCTTGAAGTATCACAATATACCACAAATCCATCCATACCCTCACAAGCATCTAACCATTGGAACTTAATTGCCTTCTGTGTCAATTTAGTCAATGTTGAGGCAAGAGTATAAAACCCCTCCACAAACTTTCTGTAATATCCAGCTAAGCCTAAGAAACTGCGAATCTCTGTTAGAGTTGTAGGCCTCGGTCAATTCTTCACAACCACAATTTTCTAAGGATCAACCTTAATCTCCTCACTAGAGACAACATGACCCAAGAATGTGATAGACTCAAGCCAAAATTCACATTTCGAAAATTTTGCATACAACTGGTGTTGATACAGAGTCTGCAACACTGCCCTGAGGTGACCTGCATGGTCCTCTCGATTTCATGAATATACAAGAATATCATCAATAAACACTATCACAAAAGAATCGAGGAATGGCTTTAAAATGCGATTCATAAGGTCCATGAAGGGTGCTGGGGAATTTGTTAGCCCAAAAGATATCACTAGAAATTCAAACTGCCCATACCAGGTTCTAAAAGCTATTTTCGGAATATCCCGCTCCTTGATCTTCAATTGGTGATACCCGGATCTTAAATCAATCTTGGAGAAGTACGTGGCACCTTACAATTGGTCAAACAAGTCATCTATCATTGGCAGTGGGTACTTATTTTTGACTGTTACCTTATTAAGCTGCCGATAGTCAATACACATTCTCAGTGACCCATCTTTCTTTCTTACAAAAAGGACCGGTGCTCCCCAAGGCGACACACTCGGCCGGATGAAACCCTTTTCTAACAAATCTCTTAATTGTTCCTTTAGCTCCTTCAATTCTGTCGGTGCCATTCTATAGGGTGGAATAGATATAGGGTGTGTGCCTGGCATCACATGAATCCCAAAATCAATCTCCTTGTCTGGCGGGATCCCAGGGAGTTCATCCGGAAAGACTCCTGGAAATTCATTCACAATAGGCACGGACTCAAGTGTAGGTGCCTCAGCATCGGTGTCCGTAACCCGGACCAAATGGTAAATACATCCCTTGTTTATCATCTTTGTGGCCTTAAGGTAGGAAATAAACCTACCCTTTGGCAATACATCATCACCCTTCCACTCAATAACTGACTCATTTGGAAATTCGAACCTAACAGTCCTGGTTCGGCAATCAAGCTTGGCAAAACAAGAATAAAGCCAATCCATCCCCATTATCACATCAAAATCGACCATTCTCAATTCAATAAGATTGGCCACGGTGTCTCGACCACGCAATGTGACAACACAATCCCTATAAACCCGCACTGCCAAAATAGACTCACCAACCGGAGTAGATACAAAGAATGACTCATAAAGCTGTTCTGGTTCTATCCCAACTTCCATAGCAATATAAGGAGTGACATATGACAAAATGGAATAGGATCAATAAGAGCATATACATCATGAGATTGGACAATCAATATACCTGTGACAACATCTGGAGAAGCTTCTAATTCCCGACGTCTCCGTATAGCATAAAATCTGCTGGGTCCTCCCGAATTATGTGCACCACCCTTAGCTGCACTATGCCCTGCGGGCACTGGGTGCCTCGAGCTGGAGGTGTTGTAGATGTAGTAGCTACAGAATTAGCTGGTTGTGTGGCGGCTCTGCCCATATTTCGGCGGGACGAGCGGCAATCTCTCTGAATATGACCCTGCAAACCACACACATAGCATACTGGTAGGTCCATGAAACAGGACCCAAAGTGCATCCTCCCACACTTAGGGCATGGAAGCCTCCGCTGTTGAAACATTCTGTTGGGTCAACCCTGCTGGTGGGGTCCCCTATTGCCCTGACTGGGTCCAGATGATTGTGCACCCATCGAAGAATGGGCAAATGATTGGGATGGTCCTGATGACGCTCCACTGAATGCCGACCTACCACCACTACCACCGGAGAACTACCAAAGTTTCCCGCGGACCGGGCCTTGTTGCTACTCTGACGCTTCATTCTATTCTTCAATTTGCGGGTCTCTGTGGCTTGAGCAAATGCCACCATCTTACCATAGTTCATATTGGAATTTAAGGAAGTTGTAGAGGCCTCATTTATAATCAAGGGGCTAAGGCCCTATACAAATCGACGCACTCTAGCCGCCATAGTGGGCAACATGTGAATAGCATACTTGGACATGCGTGCAAACTCCATATGATACTCCCACACATTCATACTACCCTGCTTCAGGCTTTCGACTCAGTGGCATGAGCTGCCTTAGTTTCGGCAGGTAAGAAATGATCCATAAAGGCATCTGTGAACTTACCCCACCTTGCTGGAGGGCTTCCCTCCTCATGGGATTCCTCCTACAACTCCAACCAAGACTAGGACACCCCTTTTAGGCGGTAGGAGGCCAACTCTACTCCCTCCGTCTCTGTAGCATGCATAACCCGGAGAGTTTTGTGCATCTCATCAATGAAGTCCTGAAGTTCCTCCTCGGGATCAGTACCCGTAAACACTGGAGGATCTAACTGAAGAAACTTGTTCACCCTGGAACTAGCAGATTCCCCTGGATGACTGGAAGAAGTAGGCCCAACACTCGATCTCTGGGCCTGAGAAGCCACTATCTGTGTCAACATTTGTATGGCTCCCCTAATATAAATATCAGATACACCAGAATTGGAAGCTGGAGATGGAGATGGAACTGGAATATCAGTTGGAGGAACCGTTGCACCTTCTGTAAGGGTAGCGACAGGTGCGGCCTGATCAGTTGTAGTAGAGTCAAGCAGTGTAGTAGTTGGAGGAATATTCTCACTCCTCGGGTTCTCACCCGCATCATCAATTATAGGATTAACTGTCACTCCTGGGGTGAAATTGGCTCTTTGGTCAGTTCTTGCCTTCTTCTTAGGTGCCATGTACTGAAAATTAGAGCAACGCAGGAGTTAAAGGAGGAACAATCTTACAACCAGCTTTATCGCACGATCAAGAACATGAAAGAAGGGTATTATTCCTAAATGCCCATGTAGCATCCTAATTATAGATGTGGTCGACAACATACCGATAATAAGGACTCTACTAGACATGGCTCCGAGACATCCTAGGACACTTTAAAACCTTAGGCTCTGATACCAAGTTTGTCACGCCCCAAAAACCGTGGAGCGCGACCGACACTCAACCGAGTGAACCCGACCGAGCAAGCCTATTAGATTTCTTCTACCCAAACTTATTCATGAATAAAGAGAATATATGTTTTCCTTTATTAAACAATAAAGTGGTCGTATGTCTCTCTGGGCATATATAGGTATACTGAAGTTCTTTGCTCGATACTTTGTTGAACTTACGAATATTGCTATATCCATTACATCTCACGTTTTTGTATGTTAAAATTTCATCATAAGTTAATCAACGTAAGTTCGGGGATGAGATTTTCTTGAGATTATAGGCATTTGTGCTATTTATAACAAGCAATAAGTAAGTGCCGTGAAAGATAAAGGGTAAACGAATCAAAGAAAATGAGTTTCGTTGAAGGTTGTCAATTTGGGATAAAATACGGTCTGAGCTACAATACCCGATATTTATGGATTAGTGCCATACAAGGTACAACATGACCATGATAGTAGGGTACATAAAGTGTGTCAAGTGAGTAGTATTTGAAGTAATTTGAGATAATTCATAATCATGTGGGTAATTGGTTAATTATTAGTTAATGGGAGGTTAACTATTTAATTAAGGAATGGTTGGATAAGACTAACCCTCCCCCCACGTGGCAGCACCCCTCCATCCCTATGTATGACTCTTAAGTCATTAATATATGTGGCAAGATTAGAGATGTGAAAAGTGGGCAAGTCTTATAACGTGAGTCATATATCATTTTAGAATAAGAGAACCATTATATGTCTTAAAGACATGAGAATCACATCTCTATTCTTAAAAATGTGAGATTTCAAAGCTCTTCAGGAATTCAAAGTATGATATTCCATAGCGTCTTCGACACTTCAAAAACCCGAGATTTCAGAGCACCTTAATTAACGTGAGATTTTGCAATATTAAGGAAATACGGTGTAATATTTCTCAAGAGAATCGACTCAGGTATGTTAAGGCTATCCCTTCTTTCTTTTTTAGATGATCTATACGACACAAACGAAACGAGCAAATGCAAAACTTCCATAAATTACTCTATTCGTAGAAATGCTAGAGATGCGTATATTCTTGTTTTCCCATAAGTCTTATTATTCTATCATCTGTTCATGGGTCTAAAAAAAATATGTAAGTTGATAAAGTTTACTTCATGATATTACTCAAAGGCATAATGGTCCTATGACATTTAAAGATATTTTATTGACATATTTCTCATGCATTACATTCATTTATATTGACCCATGACCAGATGGCGTTATATACACGTATATATGTATATATATGTATGTGGGATATGGAAAAAGCATACGGAGTTATATACGCACCACCACCTGATCAGGTGGTATACGTTGATGATTTGCCCACAGTGGCTGAGGTGATATGATGGGACGCCCTCAGAGGCTTGATGATGTTATGAACGCATATACCCATGCATGGTATGACATTTATATGCATATTTATGACATTATAAATGTTTCAGGATTTACAAAGTTATTTAGACTTACAGGTGAAATTCTTTATTCCATGTTTTATCTACGTTTGTTATGTGTTGATTTTCATGACTTATATACTTATTCGTACTGACGCCCTATTTCCCGGGGCCTGCGCTTCATGCCCGCAGGTGCAGATAGGTAAGCTGACGGTCCCCCTTCTTAGGATCCTTGATCAGCGAGAGTTGGTGTGCTCCATTTGATCCGGAGCTGCTTTGGATTTTGGTACGATAGGTTTGTTTACATATAAGGGTATGACGGGGCTCAGTCCCGTTTGTAGACAATTATGTATAGTTGGATAGTATGTGGCCTTGTCGGCTTCCAATTTTGTGTATATTGTTGTCTATATTAGCCTTGCGGGCTCGCCCACTGTATTCCGCATGTATATGTACATATGTATTTTGGATAGGTTTCCCTCACATATGTTATTCATGTTTATATCTTAGACGCATGCTTAAGGATGTTCGACAGGTAGGACTCGGGCATCCGTCGCGGCCCACCGGTTTGGGTCGTGACAATATCTTATTTCATAGACCCGGTTATCCATTCGTATGACTTTACTGCATCTAGGTAGGTCATACTTTACCATAACTCTTACTTCGATTTATCATTACTGAGGTCTGCTACCAAACTCCAGGTTATTTTCGTTGCTTATCCCATATGTATAAATCTAAGTCCTATAACGCTTCCTCATTACTATTCATCTTAAGAATGACGGCCTAATATCATCTCATACTTTGTGACTTTTGTCCATCCATTGTTGATTCACCTCGATATTGATCTATCATTTACCACTGATAACCTAAAACTTCTTACGTAATACCTTGCCATTAGGGCTTACGTTGCATCGAGGAATATTTGAAGTGATTTTCCTGATCCTCTTAGCGGCGATACTATACTTCAATAAGCGTATTTTATAGTATCCCAATGTGATTCACTTACGTGAGTATTTTAATCCCGTACAATACATGAAATCCTCTTCAAATCATTACTCAATCGAAGGCCCAATCATCATCCTTTATCTATCACAATTACACTTTCATTGTACTATCAGGGTGACATTCCATCTCTTCTAAATGCCATTAGTCTTAGACTTCTTTGAGTTCATTCAGGCTATACTGAGCTTTTTATAACTTAGAGAAATCATCATCTCTCTTGTTTTTATGGGCTTAATCCTGAGGACTTATCCATTATAGTCACCTTCTCACTCGCCCTTTCTTATCCTTACTCATGTCTTCCTAAAACCTTGTCGCTTTACCATACTTTAGCTTGCAACTTACACATGTCTATTTATATTACTCGCAACCTTTCCTCAACTTGCTTGCTCATAGATTTCCTTATGTTATTATGGAACATCAAGCGAGACATCACATCGTCTCTAACTCTTCTTTAATCTCTTAATTAGACCTCTCGATACTTAGAAACCATAGGTTGGAAGATATGCCACTGACGCCGCCGCTACCATTCCTGGATACTGAATCCCAGCACTTCTAACCTTCTATCTATAGTATGGATTATTCGCAACCTTCTGCATTTGAGTATCTCGTACATTGTTCACTTTTATCTTACTTACCTTAAAATCTCGCATCGCATCTTCTATCTCGTTCATGACCTCCTTTCCACATAGGTATCATTTACTTCCATAATTTGAAGCTCTATTATAATACTTGCACCTCTGGTGCATACATAATCCGGTTGGAGCTTCATACTGACTTCTTATGAGGCTGGTACTCTTCTAACTGGCTTTCTCGTAGAGCCATTATAGAATATGGTTGTTGTACTCTTGTACTTTTGATATTAATAGTGATTCTGCAATGTTCTCAATCATGATGTCTATAATTTTTTGGGTCCAATAATTAGACTCCTGATTTACTTAGTTGATGTAACTCTTTAGTTTCCTCTTCCTTCTGATCAGCCTTTATGTAGGCTTAAGCTATCTTTCGATTTGCGGCTTCTG
This sequence comes from Nicotiana tabacum, assembly GCF_000715075.1. Lineage (NCBI taxonomy): Eukaryota > Viridiplantae > Streptophyta > Magnoliopsida > Solanales > Solanaceae > Nicotiana > Nicotiana tabacum. The sequence goes on along the minus strand of NC_134096.1, from coordinate 38,427,439 downwards.
GTATTAGCTTTTACTTTAGCCTTTCATGGGCACTATGGAATATCCATAATACAATCTTTTAACAAGTTAATCTCTTGTCTATGACTTGGGCTCAATTCTTTCTTTTAACTTATACCGGAGTCTTCTACGGCTGTATGATTGTCAACATATATGCTGCATGGATAATGCTCTGAAATCTTAAGTGCGTTCATAATGTAACTAACTCTGGATCATTGATCGAATAATTCTTTTCGTGTAACTCATATGATCTTGAATCTTACTGTTGCTTTTACTTCGTGTTCATTAGCCACGGTAGGTGCCACTTTCTTATAGAGTGCATACAATGTTGTAGTTTTGTCCAAGAAGTCTGATAATTAATGATATATCCAAGGGAAATACTAATTGTGCTCCTCAGAAGTTGTAGATGATACATCTATTTGAGCGTATCTAATTGTTGTAGCTCATATTTGGCAATATAACCCTTAACAAGTGCAAAATATATCATCCAAAACTGGTGCTCCTTCAAACAACGTGGACATAATTTGAACCTCATGTTTAATGGCTAATGTCAATGTCACAAAATCATCTAAATAAGCCACCTAACCTATTGAAGTAAGAGTCACTACTACCTAAGGCATTTGCTGCCACATGAGGGGGGTGGGTGGGTGGAGGGGTTAATATTCCCATTATCCAATAATTAATCAATTACTCACATAATTACGAATTACCTCAACTTACTTAAAATACTACTCACTTTTACATACCTTATACACCTTACTATCATGGTCATGTGGTACCTTGTATGGCACTAGTCCATAAATACCGGGTATTTTAGTTCGGGCCGTATTTTATCCCAAAATGTCAAACTTTGACGAAATTTCTTTTCTTCGATTTGCTTACCCTTTCTCCTTCACGAATTTACTCATCACCTATTTGAAATAGCACAATGCTTATAATTTCAAAATAACCTCATTCCTGAATTTTACGTCGATTAACTTTCGACGAAACTTTAACATACGAAAATGCGGGATGTAACATCTCATTTACGAGCTTTCATCAATTTATTTATGGCGTACTTTCACGTACGAAAATATGGGGTGTAACAGCTGCCATGGGATAGTTCGGGTTTATTAGTACCAGAAAATCGCACTCCCCGAGGTTTTTTGAAAATGATGGGTTTCAAGAAGAATGATGAATTACTTTGTCTGAAGGAGTCATACATACCATTTGAATTCATTTATGAACGTTATGGGCATAGCAAGTCATATCGCCTTCACCGTGATGAACTTGCCATTAATTCTTTGGGCTGGATACACCGCCGAGTTTTTGTGTTCATTGTCTGTTTCTTGGGGTCGCTTATATTTCCGATGAAAGGGGGGAGGATCCACACTCGTTTAGCCATGGTCGCTAGGACTCTAATGGAAGGAATTGAAGGAAAAATTTACACTATCATCCCCATGATCTTGGCCGAAATATATCGAGCTCTAGATCAATGCAAGCAGGGGTATTAGAACATTTCCAGAGAGGTAAATATCGTCAGGAACTTCTATGACGACCATTGAATGACTACATAGCCTACCACCATCCAAAGAGAAAGACATTTATCCCAGACAGGTTCGTGCAACCTGAAAATGCTGTGAGCTGGGTGCGTTTCTTCAGCAATTTGACTGACGAAAGGGTACATTGGATGTTCGAATGGTTCCCTAGCAGCGAGTTCATCATCAGGTCAAGAGAAGCCACTTATTTAGTGCTGATTGGGTTAAGAGGAATCTATCCTTATGCTCTTATAAGAGTAATGAGGAAAGCGGGAAGAAAGCAGGTTATCCCTCGGGTTTCCAACATGGTCCAATATAAAGCAGACTTTAAAGGGAATATCATTACGTTCAAGTTCGAGGCGCAACATATGTGGAATCAAAAGGTCGTTGTAGAGAAAGATACTATCAATCCAGACAGGTACCATGCCGGCCATGTATACTTCTACCCATCGTGGTTGGTCGATGATATAGCGGAAGCTGTCAAACCAAGGATTAATCTGGAAAATAGGGTTATCGATGACGCTGCTAAAGCACAAGTCAAGTATAGGATACTACGCAAGAGGATTTTCAAGTCTGAAGCTAGACATTTGGAACAGCACAAAGTGGATATGGAAGCTATCGGTGAATGGAAAGAAATTGCTAGTAAATCAACAGAAAGATTGGAATATTTGGAGCAAGGGTTAATGGAACTTGAGGGGAAAATGAGGAAGAAGCTCTCGGATTGTCAGAATACGGAAGGCAATGAGGGAGGGCAACTAGCAAGGGCTTACCTACTATTGGACATGTGCGACTTGGGGAACCTGGTTGATGGATCCAAGAAGGCCAAGCATGGAGAAGGTCCTTCTAGGACCAAGTAGATTACGAAATGATGTCCTTTACAAATTTTAGCTTAGTTTTAGATTTCAAATGTAATAAGGCAAATGACATTAGTAATTTTCTTATTATTGTCGTCTTAGTATGGATCTGATTCATTTTCGCATTAATGAAATGACACAATTATTGGCATCAATTTTCTCCAAGTCTATGGGTCATTTAGGCCTACCTCGGACACAACGAGGTCCCCCAAATTAGGATGCGAATTTATTTACTGATCCTGCAACACATGTTCAATATTGCAAGCATTCTTTCAATATCCCTTACTGACTTGGTTATCTTTTTTGTTTTTCTTTTCTTTTGTTTATTCCCATTCCCCAAAGGTTGGTTCGTATATACTGGCATCATCAACATATCATACTAGATCTAGAGGTCCTCCACCTCCTCCTCCACCAAGTGATCCTAAAGGCAAAAGCAAAGGGAAAGAAAAAATGGAAGATTTAAGCGGTATCAGAAAGGACAATGCAGAGAACGTTGAAACCTCGGACGGTCGGAATACTCCAGCACATAATGAATTGGTCCTACGTCTGGAACAGAAAATATTGGAGCTACAAGGGGAACTTGAGCAGGTCCGGAACTTCGCAAACCTTTCCCTCGCCCTAAACATCCCCAACCTTAACCAACAAAACCCAAACGCCCAAAACAAGACACCTCCCCAAAACACACAAAATCCGCCAAATCCTCTCGCACCACATCAATACGCCACACCTCCTCAGAACCACAACCCTCCGTTGATACCTACTCCTCAACAACACCATCACCACCCAACTCAATACCCACAAACAACCACATACCACACCTATTAGAATGCACCACAACCTAATCCTGACCCACAAAACTCAACCAATGACCACCATTATGCCCGGATTCCTGGAGTCCACCAAAGCAATCCCATATATGTGGAAACCTTACCCCACACCCCATAACAGACCCAATACATACCCGAATCCACCGAGAAGGACCTAATCATCAAGAACATGGCAGAGGAACTCAAGAAACTTACCGGTAGGGTTCAAAGTGTTGAAGGGTGCAAAGGCATTGAGGGTTTGAATTATAAAGATTTGTGAATTAAGCCAGATGTAGAACTGCTAGAGGGTTACAAACCTCCTAAGTTCAAAATATTCGACGGAACTGGTGATCCGAAGGTGCACTTGAGAACATATTGTGACAAGCTTGTAGGAGTTGGCAAGGATGAAAGAATCCGCATGAAGCTGTTCATGAGAAGCCTCACCGGAGACACACTACAACATTAGTCAGAACCCAAAAAAATGGGTTAATTAGGTGAGCATGGCATGAGATTTCTTAGATCGGTTTAGGTTTAACATAGAAAATGCACCAGACGTTTTCTTCATTCAAAATCTCAAGAAGAAGCCAACGGAAACTTTCTGTGAGTATACTACTCGGTGGAGGTCTAAAGCTGCAAAGGTAAGGCCAGCACTGGAAGAAGAACAGATGAATAAGTTCTTCGTCAGAGCTCAGGATCCGCAATACTATGAAAGATTGATGGTTATTGAAACCCATACATTTTCTGATATCATCAATTTGGGAGAGAGAATAGAATAAGGGATCAAAAGTGGAATGGTGATAAATTTTGAAGCACTCCAAGCCACAAATAAGGCCCTGCAGTTAAGAGGTATCTCCAAGAAGAAAGAATTAAGTGCAATAATGGTAGCCCAAGGTCCGAAGTCTCCTCTCACATACCAAACACCTCCACCCACATATCAGCCTTTACCTCCCAGATACCAACAACCTACCACCACTTACCATACCTATAACACCCAACCCGCATACTACCACTCACCACCAGCCCACCAAAACTACCAAAACTCTAAACCAAATTTTGACCGCAGACCACCCAGACAATACACCACAATTGATGAACCTATAGACCAGCTGTACGAGAGACTGAAGGTTGCCGGTTATATCACTCCCATTCCCATTATTGCTATGGAAAACTCTTCCTAGTGGATTAATCCAAACAAGACATGTGCCTATCACTCAGGCATGAAAGGTCATACAATTGATGAGTGTCGTACTTTGAAGGATAAGATTGAGACATTAATTGACACCAAAGTCGTACAGGCAAAAGAGGTTGCACCCAATGTCCGTAACAATCCTCTCCCAGATCACAGGGGTGGAGGAGTAAACATGATAGAGACCGATGAAGAATGGGACTCAGAGGGGTTAATTGGACTCATTCGGGAAGGGGATATTTCTGAAACATCTCCAATCACTCTCACACCTATCATGGTACAGACTCAGGCACCAATTGAAGTTGAGGTAGCTGCACCAACTCCGTTTGAGGTTGAAGTAACAACGCCCTTCACCGCGATGGTAGCACCAATGCTGTCTTATAAGTCTAATGCTATACCATGGGATTATGTTGTGGAAGCACAAAGAAAAGGAAAAGCAAAAATGGAAGAAACAGGTACAGCGCAAGGCATGACCAGAACTAGTAGGATTTATACACCCAAGCATTTAGGAGGAACGAGCAAAGAAACTGCATCTAAATCGCCTATCATTGAGAGACTGGCCCGGACGACCTTTGAAGAAAGGTGCAAGCAAGGGAATATTCTGTGGTTGATCATCTAAACAAAACCCCTGCTCAAATATCCATTTTATCACTGCTGCAAAACTCCGAGGCACATAGGAATGCCCTAATAAAGGTGTTGAACGAAACCTATGTACCCAACAACATCACCAGTGGAGGGATGGCCAACATGGTAGGGCAAGTGTTGGAAAGCCAGATCACTTTTCATGAAGACGAGCTGCCACCAGAAGGATTAAGTCACAACAAGGCACTGCATATCACAGTGCAATTTGAAGTCAAGTTCATTACTAGAGTCTTGATAGATGGGGGGTTCGAGTATCAACATATGTCCACTAACTACTCTGAAAAGATTGGGAAAAGGCCTGCACGAGATAGAGTAGGAAGTATGAATGTTAAAGCATTTGATGGGTCTCAAAGGGCCACAATTGGGGAAACCAACCTCAGCCTACAAATGGGCCCAACTTGGTTTGATGTTGAGTTTCAAGTATTGGACATATCTTCTACCTACAACCTATTGTTTGGACGACCTTGGATACATGTCGCTGGGGCCGTACCTTCTACTCTACATCAGGTCATGCAGTTTGGGTGGAACCATTAGGAAGTGATCATCTATGGGGATGGAAGTAATCCCATTTACACTAGCCAAACTGTTCTGGTCATCGAGAATAGAAGGAAGTTGGGTGGAGAAACATATCATCGCATCGAGCGCGTCAATGCAATTGAAAAGGACAAATGGTGGAGCAGTAAGATAGAAGGCATATTGGCATGGACAGGGTATGAACCTGGCAAGGGTCTCGGTAAAAATCTCCAGGGGATCACCAAACCGATACAGCTAAAGTGTCACGGCAGAACTTTTGGGCTTGGGGTATGAATACACCTGGCACGAGTATCAGAATTGGTCGCCACCATGGCGTGGTCCTTATTACCCTCTAGAGTAACTAGTACTACATTTGAGCCAGTCATTTCATCAAGCTGACATGATGTCGGAGTCCGAAGAAGATGAAGTTCTAGTTGGTATAAGGAATCTATTTCTGGATGATGAAGACATGGATTGCAGTGCGATACTTGAGGAGGAGGAGGAGGAGGAGGAAGGCCTCATTATTCAGACCGTGGAGAAGGGAGATGTTCTCAAGAACTGGACTACTGCACCATCAAGGGCCCGTCGAGTTCCTGGGTAGCCTGGCAATTAGCACCATTTATTTTGAAAGCAATTTTATGAGCATCTAAGATATTTTTAGTATTTTATTTTAAGTATATTTTGTTTTGAAATAATTCTCGAGCCATCGAGCCGTACTTATTTGGCGTTTTCAAGATTTATCTAATGCATTGTTATTTTAATATTTATTATTATTCTTTACATTTTTTTCTCTTCACCATTATTATTACCTATCCCGATGAACCTACGACTGTGACATGTAATGAGACAACGCAACATAAGGATAATGATTCAAAGGATCTGGAAGAGTATATATAATACCCGAGGAAATTGTCAGAAAAGTAGAAAACTTTGAAAACAAGCCTAAGTCCAATTTGGATGAGACTGAAATAGTTGATTTGGGAGACTCCAAAACAGTCAAGGAAACACGTTTAAGCATTCACCTAACACCATCAGATAAGGCAGAGTACATCTGGTTCTTGAAGGAGTATGAGGATATCTTTGCATGGTCCTATGATGATATGACCGGTTTGAGCACGTCCATAGTGGCTCATAAACTACCTACCAAACCTATGTGCCCGCCTGTAAAGAAGAAGCTTAGAAAATTCAAGCCAGATATGAGTCTGAAAATAAAGGAGGAAGTCACCAAGCAGATCAAAGCCAAGGTTCTCAGAGTGGTTGAATATCCGACCTGGTTGGCTAATATTGTGCCAGTTACAAAGAAAGATGGGAAGGTCAGAGTGTGTGTCGACTATCGGGACTTAAACAGAGCAAGTCCCAAAGATGATTTCCCGCTGCCCAATATACACATACTGATCGACAATTGTGCCAAGCATGAACTCCAATCCTTTGAGGATTGCTTCACAGGATATCATCAGATTTGGATGGATGAATAGGATGCCAAAAAGACAGCCTTTATTACACCATATGAAGTGTATTGCTACAAAATAATATTGTTTGGACTAAAGAATACTGGAGCCACTTATATAAGGGCCATGACAACCATTTTCCATGACATTATACACAAGGAGATAGAGGTATTCGTGGATGATGTCATCATCAAATCCAAAAGAAGCACAGATCATATAGCAGATTTGATGAAATTCATTGATCGACTTCGAAGGTACAACCTAAAATTGAACCCCGCAAAGTGTGCCTTCGGGGTCCCCGCTGGAAAGCTGCTAGGGTTCATCGTCAGCCATCGAGGAATTGAGTTAGACCCGTCAAAGGTCAAGGCTATCCAAGATTTGCCACCTCCAAAGAACAACAAAGATGTGATGAGTTTCTTGGGGCGTCTCAATTACATCAGCCATTTCATAGCACAATCAACTGTGATTTTTGAACCGATTTTCAAAATGTTAAAGAAAGAGGCTGCGACAAGTTGGATTGAAGAATGCCAGAAAGCCTTTGATAAAATCAAGGAATATTTGTCCACACCGCCTGCTCTGGTCCCACCAAAACCTGGGAGACCTTTGCTACTCTATTTATCTGTACTAGATGGGGATTTCGGTAGTGTCTTGGGACAACACGACGAGAAGGGAAGAAATAAACAAGCCATATACTATCTGAGTAAGAAGTTCAAACCCTACGAGGCACGGTATTCTTTACTGGAACGCACCTGTTGTGCCCTGGCGTGGATAGCTCAAAATTTGAGGTACTACTTTTGTACCTATACCACATATCTCATATTAAAGATGGATCCTCTGAAATACATTTTCCAGAAACCCATGCCTATAGGGAAGCTGGCAAAATGGAAAATATTGTTGAGTGAATTCGACATCGTCTACGTAATTTAGAAGGCAGTCAAGGGACATGCATTAGCAGATCATCTGGTAGAAAATCCTGTAGGAGGAGAATACGAACCGTTGAAAACATATTTTCCCAATGAAGAGATATCATTTATGGGAGAAGAGATCACCGAAACCTACGATGGTTGGAGAATGTTCTTCGATGGGGCTGTAAATTTCAAATGAGTGGGTATCAGAGCTGTTTTGGTATCAGAGATAGGTCAACATTACCCGGTATTCGCAAAACTCAGATTTCCGTGCACCAACAATATGGCAGAATATGAGGCTTGCATCTTGGGGCTCAAGTTGGCAATTGACATGAACGTTCAAGAATTGTTGGTAATTGGAGATTCAAACCTTTTTGTACATCAGGTTCTAGGAGAATGGGCTACAAAGAATACCAAAATATTGCCATATTTGTACTACGTACAAGAATTGAGGTAGAGATTCACAAAAATAGAGTTCAAACATGTTCTGAGAATCCAGAATGAGTTCGCAGATGCTTTGGCCACTCTATCTTCCATGATACAACACCTAGACAAGAATTGCATCGATCCTAATTCAGTAGGGATCCATAATCAGCTAGCTTATTATGCTCATGTTGAAGAAGAAACTGATAGGAATCTGTAGTTTCATGACATCAAAGAATACTTGGCAAAAGGAGAGTACCCGGAGCACGCAAATCATACTCAGAAACGCACACTCCGAAGATTGTCCAACCATTTCTTCCAAAGTGGAGGAATTCTGTACAGAAGGACTCCAGATCTAGGATTATTACGGTGTGTTGACACCAAAGAAGCATCCAAATTGCTCGAAGAGATACATGCCAGAACTTGCGGACCACACATGAATGGCTTTGTTTTAGCTAAGAAGATATTAAGAGTAGGATATTTCTGGATGACTATGGAAACGAACTGCATCAGGTATGTCCAAAGTGTCATCAATGCCAAGTACATGCGGATATGATATGAGTGCCACCCAATAAACTCAATGCAATAAGTGCACCTTGGCCTTTCTCCGCTTGGAGGATGGATGTCATCAGTCCAATCGAACCCGCCGCTTCAAATGGGCACAGGTATCTAGTGGCCATAGACTATTTCAAAAAATGGGTTGAAGTTGCATCTTACAAGGCTGTAACTAAAAAGGTCGTCACAAATTTCGTTAGGGATCGTATTGTCTGTCGATTTGGGGCATCGGAATCAATCATCACCGACAATGCCACCAACATTAACAGTAATTTGATGAAATCCATGTATGAAACCTTCAAGATCAAGCATAAGAATTCCACAGCATACATGCCACAAATGAATAGAGTTGTGGAAGCTGCCAATAAGAACATCAAGAAGATATTAAGGAAGATGGTAGATAATCACAAACAATGGCATGAGAAATTACCATTTGCCCTATTTGGATATCGTACCACGGTTTGCACATAAACTAGGGCAACTCCTTATTTGCTGGTCTATGGCACTGAAGCCGTTATTCACGCCGAAGTAGAAATTCCTTCTTTGAGAATCATACAAGAGGCTGAACTCAGTGATGCAGAATAGATACGAAGTCGTTATGAGCAACTGGCTCTTATTGACGGAAAAAAAATGAATGCAGTATGTCACGGTCAACTTTACGAGAATAGAATGTCCAGAGCTTTCAACAAAAAGGTTAGGCCTAGACAATTCACACCGGGGTAGCTGGTGCTGAAGCGGGTTTTCCCGCATCAAGATGAAGCCAAAGGGAAATTTTCACCCAATTGGCAAGGGCCCTACATGGTTCACAGAGTACTAACATGAGGAGCGCTCATACTCGCAGAGATGGACGGAGAAGTTTGGCCAAAACCTATCAACTCAGACGCAGTCAATAGACATTATGTTTAGATTGTTTACATTTCTTCATGTAACTGAACTACGCTTGACCTGATTCCCGTTTAACAGGGGATACGTAGGCAGCCCTGTGAGTTCGGTCACATCTCAATAAAATGTTCATTTTTTGCCATGGTCAGAAATTGGGGCAGAATTTTGAGGAGGATCTCAAAGTTCTAAAGAAAGTTAAGCTGACATCGGCATACATAGAACAGTCAAAGAATTTCTTTTAAACTGGGGCAGAATTTTGAGGAGGACCCTCGAAATTCTAAAGCAAGGAGGTCTCAATGTCTCTAAAATATGTCACAGTCGTTGGTACATCTAACTTAGTCAATATTGCATACTACTATATCTCAAATAACTACATTCATTAAATGCACGCATTTCTTTCGAAAAACTTTATTTCTATAAACAGCCAGATGCTACCCAGGGTGACTCAAACAGGATCTCAAGACAGGAGCACAGACAAAGCAAAAGACAAAAGCGCGAACCAACGTTCCCCTACAAAACTCACAATTTTTCTTTAGATGTAGGCACAGTAAGACAATAATATCTGTAGACACGTCATGTCACTACCTTCAAGATAGCGAATTATCTATCCCAAGCATCTCCAGCCAAGAAACACTCTACTGCCAATCATCGTTTTCCTTACATCCAGACTAAGCATTGTCTCCTATTTTTGCATGAGGCTAAGCATTGCCTCCCGAATTGCATAAGGCTAAGCACTGCCTTTCCTTGCATCGAGACTAAGCATTGTCTCCTATTTTGTATGAGGCTAAGCATTGCCTCCATAAATTGCATAAGGATAAGCTCGGCCTTTCTTTGCATAAGACTAGGCACTGCCTCCTCTCCTTGCATAAGGCTAAGCATCGCCTTTCTTTGCATGAGACTAAGCACTGTCTCCTCTTTTGCATGAGGCTAAGCATTGCCTCCCTAATCGCATAAGGCTAAGCTTTGCCTTTCCTTGCATGAGACTAAGCAATGTCTCCTAATTGCATGAGACTAAGCACTGTCTCCTTTTCTATGCATGAGACTAAGCATTGTCTCCTTTCTCTGCATAAGACTAAGCATTGTTTCCTTTTCTTTGCATGAGGCTAAGCAATGCCTCCTTAACTATACAAGGCTAAGCACTGCCTTTCCTTACATCTTGACTAAGCATTGTCTCCTATTTTGCATAAGGCTAAGCCCTGCCTCCCTAATTGTGTAAGGCTAAGCACTGCCTTTCCTTGCATGAGACTAAGCATTGTCTCCTTTATTTGTATCGAGACTAAGCATTGTCTCCTATTTGCATGAGACTAAGCATTGTCTCCTATTTTGCATGAGGCTAAGCCCTGCCTCCCTAATTGCATAAGTCTAAGCACTACCTTTCCTTGCATGAGACTAAGCATTGTCTCATTTATTTGCATCGAGACTAAGCGTTGTCTCCTATTTGCATAAGGCTAAGCCCTGCCTCCTTAACTGCACAAGGCTAAGCACTGCCTTCCTTTGCAAAAGACTAAGCATTGTCTCCTATTTGCATGAGGCCAAGCCCTGCCTCCTTAACCGCATATGGCTAAGCACTGCCTTCTTTGCAAAAGACTAATCATTGTCTCCTATTTTGCATGAGGCAAAGCCCTGCCTCCCCTTTTTGCATAAGGCTAAGAATTTCCTTTTCCTCAAGACTAAATGCTATCTTCATTATGCCATCTAAAAACCTGGCATTATCCTCTTCTCATCCAGGGCTAAGCACTGCCCTCACCTTACCCAAGACTAAGCTTTGTCTTGTCGTATCTTCGCATATGACCAAACATCATGTCTTTGCATTTCATGGGCTGAAACATTTCCATTTTGTCCAAGGGCGTCATAGTCCGAAGGCATCATCCTCATAGCCGGAAGACACCATGCCATGGCCTGAGGATCTTTCAATACTGCAAATCACTATTCAAAGGTGTCATGGTTCGGAGGCACCATTTTTATGGCCCGGGGACATCATTTCATGGCCTGCGAATCCCTAGTCACATGATTCATGGCCCCAGACGTCATGGTCTGAGGACATCATCCTCACCGTCCAAAGACAATTGTCATGGTCCAAAGAGATTTTGCATCATGTTTAAATTCTCGCAATAATCCCATATATACTTGCATGAATTGTGTTTAAGTTTTCCAGGTAATCCATGAGGTAACCATTCTCCTAACGGGAGCAATCTTAGCTCCAGTTTCCGTTCAGTTTTCACATCCTGCAATTATTTCAAACGCAGTCAACCACCATCAGTTACCCATTTTCACTTGACAACCATTCAATTGCTCATTTTGAAATACATCCATAACTTCTCATATTCACATTCGTGATTTCGTGCAAATTCATCTGATACTGTCCTACCCCAAAGAACCCTTTCCAAAGCATACGACCGTTCCTATGACAACTCCATCGGTTCAGTTCACCGTTGGATCCAGAACTACACACGACCTGATTTCCGTAACACCAGGGATATGTAGGCAACTCAGAAACCAGGGTTCAGCCTCCATTTTTCAAACCACCCCATTCGATCAAAATCGGTCATCATTTCTTTACCCGGCAACTTTTTTATCATTCCCAGGTAAAAAGGGGCAGTTGTTGATACCCAATATTTTCCTCATATTTTCTAAAAATGCATATAGACTTTCAACATGGCATATTTGTAGCATCATTTAATTTACAAATCTATACAAGTAGTTTCTATAATTTTTCATAATTTTTAAAGCTATAAATCAATTCCTTTCTACATTTTTATTATATAAATATTTAGTAATTATCCCTTCAAATTATTTTGTGATGACTAAATCATCCAAATTTATTGTTTACACCCACATATATATTTTATAACATTTTTTACTTTATGTCACATAATTACATTTGTATTTTTAAGCTCTTTACATAATTTTGTAATAATAGCCTATATGATATACATAATTACAATTATTACATTATTCATGCTAAAATAGCATTTTTATATTTTTTGAAATATTAAATTATTATTTTCAATCATTTTAATTCATAATTAATATTTTATTACTTATTAAATATTTTTATTTAAATAATTTCATGTATTGAATTTATAGCCCAAATTTGGAGCCAATTCCGGACCAATTCAATAGCCCAAATACCCACACCTCAGCCCAATAACGCCCCAGCCCAAACCAAATGACCCTCTTTAAACTAACTCGTTGGATGACCCGCCCCGCCTATTCCTTGATCCTGACCATTGATCTCTCAAGATCAACGGTCTACAATCACCGTATCTTTTTAATTAGCAACCCCCCCCCCCCCCAAAACCCTAACCCATTTCCCCCCTGCCCAGCCGCCTTCACACCCTCTCTCATCTCTCTTCTTCTCTATTAAACCCTAGCCGCCGTAACCCTAACCTTCTCCGATTCCGACTCAAACATGGAATCAATCCATGATCTACTTACCTATTTTGTGATACTCTATCATTATACGCATGTTTATGGTGTTACTTAGTTCTTGCCCTATTTTTGGCAAGAACTACTTCTCAAGAACGAACCGATTTACTTTGATTCTGTGAAGATCTGGACGATCTTTTCTCTATATGCATGTTATATTGAACTATTCTTGCATTATTGGTTCCATTCAAGTCGTCAGTCCCAACTAGGGTTTGAGACTTTCTTTCTTTTTTCTTTACTGATTTTTGATTGATTGATACTTTTCCTTTTCTGTGTTTGACTATTCTTTTCCTTATTTCTGTTTAATCTGCCATGTTTCCCTATTTTCTACTTTATTTTGCTCTAAATCTTACTCTAAATGATTTTTTGTATGATATTTTTCTTATTCTCTGTTTAATCTTCTGTATTCCTTTATTTTTTGTATTATTTGCGTGACAGTTGTTATTCCCTATTGATCTACTCAACCCCTTTGTTCATGCCCTAGAAAAATGATTCTAATTGATTCTAGTATATCTTTCCTTATTTATGTTTGAATAATTTGTTTTCCATGTTTAATTGGTTGATTTCTACACTATATAATCCCCTCCCCTAAAACCCTTTAAACAGACTGGGGAATCTCCTAATCACTGCTATTATTCTCATTGTTCTCCTCTTTCACTTACTCATTCACTCTGTTACACTCGAATATTGTATGAAATTCTGGGCCGACTGAAAGCCAAGGCCATTAAACGGCCTCCTTCAGTGCAAGCACTGCTCGGAGCCCTTCTCGAGACTCTTGTGAACTGTGAAGCATCGGAGATCTGGGATTCTTACTATTAAGCTCTTTACTATTCTTCTGTTTGTATAAGTTTTGCTACTGGTTAGTGCTTCAACCCCTGTAATGTTAATTTTCTTTCTTTCCTTCTGCATACTTATATGTGTTTGAATTATATGAGTATGATTTAGTTTGTGAATCCCTGATATAGCACTATTATGATAATGCTCAATACTATTTTGTCATCCTATGATAGTTGCATGCATGAGATAGTTTACTGCTTTGTCCTTAGTTTGTGTTAGGTTGGTCTGCACTTCTATGTTGGTTCTTTGTTTTCTTCTAGAATCAGTTCTGTACCTCTAGCATCTGAATACGTTTTCAGTTTTGAGATTCAGTGCGTGCCTATTTTGATCTAAATATGACTGTTGTGACTATATATTGTTAGTGATAGAGTTTCTTCATACCTTGCTTTGAATACTACTACAACTCTATTGAAATCTCCCTTTATGAATCATTTAGTGCTGAGTTTTGTGTCTGATTGACTGTTCTTTTGTACTAGCCACAACTATATAGAACACTGCTTTAAGGTTTATTCTAAACATGTTTTCCTTGCTATCCTGATCCCTATCATCACTTAGTATGTTAAGATAAACATTCATTTCTGCCACAACTATGATCTTGCTCCCATGCTAATATGTTTTTCCAGTCCGTTTTTGTTCATTTAATGTCTTGCCTCTTTCAGTGATTATCACAATGTCTAATTACTGATTAGTATGACCCTAAGATGCATGCTTAGCTTAATCCAACCCTCTTAGGTATCAATTGGTTTAATGTCATGAATGATAATCTATGTATATCTTGCAAACTTGTTGCTTCCCCAATTTCTTTCAATATGAGACTATCTATGTGTTGCTTTGCTGTCTTGCTGAACCTGCTGGCCTGCTTGATTAGTTGCTCTGTATGCTTAACTTGGTGTAGTACTTAATTTCTGTCCCTCTATCACTATCCACTCTCCTTATTTGCTACACATGCTATTCTGAATTCTCATTCTTAGCCGGCTGAAAGCCAAGGCTATCTAGGTTTTGTTGTCGACCTCCCTAGTGTGAGCACTGCTCGGGGTCCAATTAAGACTCTTGTGAACTCTGACACACTAGGGCTTGGTCCTAGTCATCCTTTCAACATCCAAAATTGTCCCTAGTACACTATTTCCCTATCATGTATTGTATATCTATATTGGTTGTCCCAAGTGGTGCAACACTTGGCGCTGTGGTTCATTAAATTGGTATGGGCTCTTCTATGGACCCACGATCGTGTATTGAACGTCGCTCTTTGTTGACGGCCCAGTAAGGCTGGGTATTTAGTTATTTTATTTGAGCCTACTATGGGCTTGTTCACTGTTATATAACATTGTTACTTTACTTATTATTGGGCCAGTAATAATCTTTGTATGAACAATTGGGGTTGTTAGTAAAAGGAGATGGGGTAGATTTTAATATTCATATGTGATGGGTAGATAACATGCCTATATGACTTAATGATGTGTTTGCTATATGTGTCATTCACTCTCTATGTACACTATTAGAAATCATGCCATTAGGGAAATCACACACTCACATAACTTCTATGCTATCAAAGCATAAGTGCTTTATTTATTCCCATGCCTACTGCTATGTATCGCTAGACAGCATGCCTATAGGAAATAAATGCCAATAACTATCCTTCAATGTGCATAACTGCACCATGTTCATTCGATATCATGCCTATAAGATATTAATTATTTAATTCGCTATTGCACCTAGAAAACATGCCTACAGGAGCTAAATATAAAAAAAATGGTTCCAATCGCCAATATTTAGAAATCATGCCTATAGGGTATTACTACTCGCTCTAAAGTGCTGCTACTGGACTCTTCAAACGCTGTTTATTACTTAGCCACGCTACTATTAGAAAGTATGAGTAATCCTGAGCATTTCCAATAATTTTTACCATCCCTCATTGTGTAAACCACTTAGAGATCATGCTTATAGGTTGTATTAACTTATAAACTGTAATCTCAATAAATAACTTAGCAGTATCAGATACTCTCAAACTGGTAATTTAGAAATCATACGTCTAAAGTGGCGCCCTGCATCTGAAACTGCTTGCATATTTGGATCAGATCATATAGAAACCATGTCTATAGAGCTTAATGACTTCAATCTTCCTCAATTCTGAAACTGTCTAATGCCCAGCGTAGAAATTTGTTTGCGTGCATTTGTTGTCTAATTGCGGAGGCTAACTTGAGCCTTTAACTATCCTTAAGTGCAGTCCTATTTGTTTTGAATTGTCGCCTAGTTTTGACATTTTTTGAGTAGCCTAAGTAAAGTTTAGAACTACCCAAAATAGAGGTGCAATGCCTCCTGGACCGTAGGTATGGGACGGGTAGTGCACGCATAAGGTACGACTTATAACTGAACTAGTGCACTTTATGTAATAACTTAAAGATAGTAATCAGGTAGCAGGAGATGATTGTCTGTGCCTGCTGAATAATACGAGTAACACCCCAACTTGAGGGAGTTACGAAGTACTATTTATTTGCACGGGGTGATCCTTTAGGCTAAAAAACTTTGGACCCCCATCTTATTCCCCTTTTACATTTGAATCAAGTGTTTGTATTTCCTCAAAGCCTTTTAATAATAAAATTTCTCAAACTTCTTGCTTTCTCTGTCTTTATTTATCCGACTAATTCATATAATTCAAGTTCAGCTGGGATCCATAATTGTGGACCTCGAAGAGTGCCTAACACCTTCTCTTCGAGGTAATTTCGAGCCCTTACCCAATCTCTGGTGATGCAAACTAGTCAAAACCGAGTCATATGCAAATAGGTTCCCTAACGCACCTTAAACCATTAGGTGGTGACTCTCCTATTTTAATACCTCCTTAAAAGAGTTGTCACATGTCGAAACCCGATCTCGCGAGAAAAAGGGGCCCAACACATCCGCCACAACATTGGCTTTCATTGAGGTTCGGAACTTAACCGCTTTTTGAGTCAATTTAGTCAATGGAGAGGCAAGAGTAAAGAACCCCTCCACAAACTTCCTGTAATACCCTCCTAAGCCCAAGAAACTGCGAATCTTGGTGGGCGTTGTAGGTCTAGGCCAATTCTTTACTGCTGAAATCTTTTGAGGATCAACCTTAATTCCTTCTCTAGAGACAACATGACCCAAGAATGTGATAGATTCAAACCAAATTTACACTTTAAAATTTTTGCATACAATTGGTGCTGATGAAGAGTCTGCAAAACTGCCCTGCGATGATCGGCGTGGTCCTCCCAACCTCATGAATATACAAGAATATCATCAATGAACACTATCACAAAGGAGTCGAGGAAAGGCTTGAAACCCCAATTCATATGGTCCATGAAAGTTGCTGGGGCATTTGTTAGCCCAAAGGACATTACCAGATATTCAAAGTGCCCATACACGGTTCTGAAAGCTGTTTTCGGAATATTCTGCTCCCTGATCTTCAATTGGTGGTACCCGGATCGTAAATCAATTTTTGAGAAGTATCTAGCACCCTGTAACTGATCAAACACATCATCTATTCTTGGTAGTGGGTATTTGTTTTTTATCGTGACTTTGTTGAGCTGCCGGTAGTCAATACACATCGCAGTGACCCATCTTTCTTCCTCACAAAGAGGACCGGTGCGCCCCATGGTGACACACTCGGTCGGATGAAACCTTTTCTAACAAATCCTTCAATTGTTCCTTTAGTTCCTTCAATTCTACCTGGTGCCATCCTGTAGGGCAGAATACATATAGGCTACGTGTCTGGCATCACATCAAATCCCAAAATAAATCTCCCTGTCTGGCGGAATCCTAGGGAGCTCATCAGGAAAGACCTCTGGAAATTCATTCACAACTGGCACAGATTCGAGTGTAGGCACCTCAGCGTTGGTGTCCGTAACCCGGACCAAATGATAGATACACCCCTTGTTAATCATCTTCGTGGCCTTAAGGTAAGAAATAAACCTACCCTTCGGCACCACATTATCCCTCTTTCACTTAACAACTAGCTCATTAGGAAATTCAAACCTCACAGTCCTAGCTCGGCAATCGAACTTCGCAAAACATGAATAAAGCCAATCCACTCCCATAATTACATCAAAATCAACCATACCAATTCAATGAGATCGGCCACGGTGTCCGACCATGCACCGTGACAACACAACCCCTATAAACGCGTGCGGTCATAATAAACTCGCCAACCGGAGTAGATACAGAGAACGGCTCAGGAAGATGTTCCGGTTCTATCCCAAATTCCATAGCAACATAAGAGGTAACATAGGATAAGGTGGAACATGGATCAATAAGAGCATATACATCATGAGTTTGGACAGTCAATATACCTGTGATAACAATTGGAGAAGCCTCTGCATTTTGGGGACCACTCATAGCATAGAAACAGCTGGGTCCTCCTGAATTCTGCGCACCATGCCATGCTGGTGCTGGAGTGCCTCGTGTTGGATGGGGTACTAAAGATGTAGCATCTGCAAAACTGGATGGATGTGATATGCCCCTGCCGCACCCTGGCGGGATGAATGGCACTCCCTCTGAATATGACCCCTCAATCCACAGCCGTAACATATAGGTAAGTCCATGTACCAGCTCCCCGAGTGTATCTTCTAACACCTATGGCATGGGGGCCTCCACTGCTGCGGGAATCTCCCTCCTGATCGGCCCTGATGGTGGGGTCTCTTGCTGCCCTGATTGGGTCTGAAGTGACTCCCCTGCTGCTGACTGTTCCCCGCTGGCGGTGCACTGGCTGAAGACTGATCATGAGACTGGGTTGGAATTGGGTGAACCCCTGCTGTTGACCCTCCCCTGAAGACTCCCCTACTGCTGACCTTCCCCTAAAAGATGATCTTCCCACACCAAATGACTCTCCAAAGTTGCCCGCGGACCGGGCCTTGCTGATACCCTCTCGCTCCCTTCTACTCTTCAACTTACGGTCCTCTGTAGCTTGAACAAATGCTACCTTCTTCCCATAATTCATGTCTGAATTGAAGGCAGTTGTAGCGGCCTCATTGATAACCAAGGGGCTAAGTTCGTGCACAAACAGGCGCACTATATTCTCCATAGTAGGCAACATGTGAATAGAATATTTTGACAGGCGCGCGAACTCCATGTGATACTTCCACACACTCTTACTCCCTGGCTTAAGATTCTCAAACTCTGTGGCACGGGCTGCCCTAGTCTCGGTAGGCAAGCAATGGTCTATAAAGGCATCAACAAACTCACTCCACCTCGCTGGAGGGCTCCCCTCCTCCCGAAAGTCCTCCCACAACTCAAACCAAGAATATGCCACCCCTTTCAGGCGGTAGGCGGCCAACTCCACTCCCTCCGTCTCAGTAGCGCGCATAACCCGGAGAGTCTTATGCATCTCATCAATGAAGTCCTATGAGTTTTTCTCGGGATTAGTACCCATGAACATCGGAGGATCCAACTGAAGAAACATGTTCACCCTGGAACTACTAGAATCCTCTTGTTGGCTAGACGAAGTGGGTGCAGCATTTGATCTATGGGCTTGAGAATCCACTATCTGTTAGCATCTCAATAGCTCCCCTAAGATCCCCATCAGAAATACCATAACCGGAAGCTGGGGCTGGAGGTGGAACCGGAATATCGGTTGGAGGAACTGTTGCACCCTCAGTAGGTGCAGGAACTGGTGTGGCCTGAACAGGTGTAGTGGAATCAGGTAGTGTAGCAGTCGGGGGATTATCCTCACCCCTCGGGTATTCACCCGCCTCACCAAGTAAAGGGCCAGCTGCCACTCCTAAGGTGGCATTGGCTCCTTGGCCAGTTCCTCCTCTCTTTTTAGGTGCCATGTACTGAATGTTTAAGTAATGCACAAGTTAGAGGAGGAACAGTTGCACCTTTAGTTTTATCGCATGATCCAGAATATCAATGAAGGGTATCGTTCCTAAATATCTGAGTAGCCTCCAACTTATAGATGTGGTCGACAACACACCGATAAGAAGGACTCTACAAGATACGGCTCCGAGACATCCTAGGATACTTTAAAACTTTAGGCTCTGATACCAAGTTTGTCACGCCCCAACCTCAGGAAGCGATACAGGCACTCAACCGAGTGATCCCGGCCGAGCAAGCCTATTAGATACTTTCTACCCAACTCACCCATGATCAAGAAAAGACACGATTTCATTAATTAGATGGAAGGAAGTTCATACATACAACATTAAACCGTTTCATTAGCTATTTAGCCTTTTTGTCTCAAAATACACAGATTTTATAGTCTGAGTGGAACAAGTGATCAAACACAACATATACTTGTTTGACACTCCCAACACCCCATATACAAGCCACATAGTATCTACGGAGCCTCTAAAGATACAAAAGAGAGTAAAGATGGTGCCGATAATAAGGCCCCGACTATACCTCAAAAAGTGACCACAATATAAACAAAAGGTACAATACATGACCCCGGAATGAAATGGGGCTCACCGAGTCCGTTGAGGAGAGGATGCAGCACTACCTGTGATCAACACTGTCTGCTATGTAACCATATGCATCCATTTAAAGATGCAGCGCCCCCTGCAAAAGGGACGTTAGTACCGTCGAATAGCACTAGTATGTAAAGCTAAACACCAACTCTATAGAATGAATAATAATACAAGAGGAACAGTGAAGAATTCAATAAGGCTTTAAATAATATTAAAACAACAAGTTAAGGATCATATACGTTTTCAAGTCAATTTCCATATTATTTGGTTGGGTGATCTTTAGCTCCGATATTCCACAATTCACAATACCTTTGTATTATTACACGGAGTCCGATCTCGACCCGATCGGCTAGGTCGTCTCATTTGAGACATTACCAAAATTTTATTATAATTTCCAACACAGTACCACCATGTGTGCGGCATGGCGTCCGACCACGGCCCGATAGGCTAGGCCATCTCATTTGAGACATTACCACAATTTTATCCACAATACCACCGTGTTCTTACACGGAGTCCGATCTCGGCCCGATCGGCTAGGCCATCTCATTTGAGACATTACCTCTTTCAGCCAATCATCTCACATCGAACTTCTTTCATATACTTTCAGTTCATTGGCACTAGTGATTACGATTACAAAGTCATTCTTGGCGCTTGGCCGTATTTCATAGTTCCAGTCCCCTTTTTCCACATTCAAATATCATTAACATTATCCACAACAATAAGTCTTCCTATTCAAGACATTAAATTCACATATGAGCAAATTTGGGAATCTTGGGCACATAGAGGCTTTTCATACAATTTGGCATTACAACATTTATTCGTTCTTGACATGAAGTATCAACATTTCTAACACATATTCCACATTTTGAACACATCCGCAAATGGAAAGATGACATGATGAAGCATTTAGAATATATATCCTTCAACACAAACACATTAGGAATAGCCAATTCTATAATGATCAGTTTGGGACTTACACCAATTACATGAACACCATGGGATTTAATTCCAAGAAGGGGTTTAGCCAACATACCTCAATTGAGCTTCTTAGACTCTAATATGATCCGTAATTCTTAGCAACTTCAATCTATTTTAGAAATATAACAAGTTGAACCAAAAATTAGGAAGATGATCATGGTTTTAGCTCATTTGAACATTTTATCAAATACTAGGTGTGCATTAAGGTTCTAAGGCTCTTTTGTGGAAGATTCCATCATTTCCCAACCCACTCTCTACAATTGTTAGCTCACAACTTTCCCACATACTTCAAGGATATATGCATGCAAGACAACAACCCCCACACCCAATAATTGCCTCTCTAATTACCCTATTTTTGCAAAATTTCGAAATTGAGAGCTAGGACATAGATTCTTACCTTTAGGATGAAGACTTCCTTTGTTAATCCTCAATGATTGAGTAAGAATTGATGGATAATGGTTAAAGATTGCTCCCCCGCTCTAATAACTCTCCCTCTCACTCTAAAATATCATAAATGTGCTCAAAATGGTCTATAGGTGTGTTTTAACGAAATTGGGTTGGGTTTGAAAACCCCAAAAATGAAGCTCCGAAATAGGTTCTGCGGTCGCATATGCGACCGCATAATGGTTATGTGATCCGCGAAATGACCACGAAATTGGGGTGCCAAAACTGGGAAAACAATTGACCTGGTTTGCGGTCACTATACGGCCCACAGACCTGTTCTGCGGTCGCATAATGCACCGCAGTACGATTTTGCAGTCGCATAGTGCACCACAGAACCTCCCTCCGAGAAATCCCAAGGTGGGATATGCAACAAGAATGCAGCCCGCAAAACGGTTATGCCATCGCATAATGGCCGCGAAATTGATATAAAAAATGCCACAAAAACCTAGCCCACTATGCAGCCCACAGAGTGGTTCTACGGCTGCAGAATGGGTCGTAGAAATGCGTACTTCTACCCAACGTTTTCCTTCAACTCCCCAACGGAAATCGAGTTTTATTTTTTTTTGGAAAACTTTTACGAGGCCTTACAGCTTATGTATTTCTTTAGCCATAGAATCAAGTTGTACCTGCACAAATGTATTAGCATCAACCTGGTGAACAATAGTTGATCTTATTCTTTCAGCACTCTCAGAAGGCCACTGATTTGCATCTTCAGACAACTCATCAAGAATTGTGACTATCTCCTCTAGAGTCTTCTTCATCAACGAACCTCCAGTTGCATTGCTCAATACTCTACGTGAGGCTGGTTTCAATCCATCCCAAAAGTCCTGGAGTTGCATCCAGAGTTCAATTTCGCTATGTTGACACTTCCTTACTATTTCCTTAAACCTCTCCCAAGCTTCAAACACAGTCTCAATATCTTTTTAGCAGAAGTTATGGATTTCTCTTCTAAACTTGCCCGTCTTAGCTGATGAGAAATATTTATCAAGAAATTTTCTGGTCATCTCATCCCAAGTTTGAATCGATCCATTAGGTAAGCTTTGAAGCCACTGCTTTGCATCATCTTTGAGTATGAAGGGGAATGCCCTTAAGTAAACTGCATCTTGTGACACACCATTGTATTGAAAGGTGTTCATAATCTCCTCCAAGTCCATTAGATGGTTGTTTGGATCTTCGTTCATCTTCCCTTTAAAGACGCAACAATTTTTGTTTGGAGTAATCCTTGCTTCAACTCGAAATTATTAGCTGCAATTAGAGGTGGTCAAACACTGGATAAACCTTGATTATAGACCGGTCTAGCATAATCGCCAAGTGGCCTCCCAGTCAAGGGTTGATGTTGATTAAGTCTGAGACCCCTCTATTCTTCATAGATGTTCTGCGCACTTATAATAGTTGCTTCCTCAACATCCCGTGCAGCTTGTTCTCTTAGTTGGGTTGCTTCTCTCGCAGCCAAATCCACATTATCTTCACCGTTTGCCTTTTTATTTTTTCCTCCGGCCGTAGAGGAACGTCTTCTTTTTGTTTGCTTGTTCTCCGAATGGGGACTCCGAGAAGAAGCACTTGCACCAAAAGCAGGTCCGGAGACACCTGTTTGTGTAGAAGCTTCCTGCAGCAGCCTCGTCGTGTCAGCAGGCATAGCGAAAACGTCCTCCTCGGGGACGACAACGGAGCCCTGGGGTAGACCTGAATTCAATAGGAGATAAAGGTTAATCAACTTCCTTATACGAAAGGTAAAAACAAGATGAGTACAAATTACCATTATTTTAGGCCTTCCACCCATATTTAAGAGCCAGTTCTTTCCACGTGCGGGTCTCGGACATAGTAACATCCAAAATTTCCTAGACCCACTGGTCCAAGCCTTCAACCTTAGGTGGTACCCACCGAGTCATTGAAATAAATGAAAGAAGAAGGGTCAATAACAATATGGGATGATCTTTAATGGAAGAAAAGATAAATGGTGAACTTACGAGTGCGGTTCCATAATTCCGGAAAGGATGAAGCCACGGCCGAAATGATGTCACTGGTGGTGACTACAACGAACCGTTCCATCCACCCATGGTCATTTTTATCATCCATGCAGGATAGCCGAGCATGGTGGCCACGCTTACTGAAATTTATCATTCCCTCGCTGAAAGTCTTGGGGGAATAAAGGTTCATTAATTGAGCTAGAGTTAGCTCCTCTCCCATCTCCTGGCAAAGACACCAAAGACAAGCGACTGTCATCCACACTCAAGGACTTAGTTGTGCCAGGAATACCTGGTAGATGCAAAACTCCATGATGATGGATTCAAGCTCTTTACTCAAAGAGAATGGACCTAGAGTGAAGGGATACATATAAAAATATGTAAAACCCTTCTTGGGTAAGGTTATCCGCTCCGCCAAGTCAGGAGTCATAATGCCTAAATCTTGAAAATGGCAGTCTTCCTTCACAGTAGGAATACTGGAAAGACGGATGGAAGAAGGGTATATGCTAATGACCTACGTACGAGGGTGAGCGGAAGGATACTTCTCTTCGAAGTCCTTAGTTGTGACAAGACTCTTTGGGATGATGGATCTCACTGTAGGAGGAGCAGCATCATCAGCTTTGTAAGGCCCCGTAAAAATTTCTTAATGATTTAAGATTTTAAAGTGCGCCAATGGTATTTGGGAATAACATATTTGAGTATTAAAGGAGACCTATGGGATAGATCCACATTATTTTGAATTGATAATGTATGTTTAAGGTGTGTTGGAACATACTACGGAGTTTTGTGAATGGAAAGAACTTGTGTGGAACAAGTTGGATACATTAAGTGGAAAGGATGTGTTAATTAGCACAAGACACGACTTCAAATGAATATAGCTTGTCACGGGCCCAAATCCTTACATTGGGTAGCGGCACCTGCTCGCCCGTGCGGCGCCTGCAGTTCCCCTCGCTGCAGGCCAGCCTGTTTCCTATCCCAGGATTCCCAAGCACGATCCTGTGCCTGTTGGTGGGACTCACCCATAGGCTTGCCCCAACTTGTGCCTCCCGTAAGATGTCTAGTCCCTTGGCCCTAGACATGTCGTGGCGCTTCATCTTAGGATCACTATCCATGCACGCCCTGGGGGATTGGCTTAGGACATGTCTTGTCCCTCGCCCAAAACTGAGCATCACTCCCGCGTGCACAGCCCAATCCTCAAGCTCGACACTCACCTAGTGCATCCATGACTAGCTCGTGCCTCGCCCGAGTAAGGCAACCTTTAGCCCTTGGCCATTTTCATATGTGTACTTCATGCCATGCCCAAACATTGCCCTCGCGACATGCTTCCATCCTGAATAGTGCAGTGTCGCCCCACAACTGCACCTTTAGGCCAATGGACCCTTGCTTGCATGGTTAAACCCAAGCCATGCTCACAAGTCGACACATGATGCCCCTATGACAGGTGCGTCAAGTATCCAATTGGCTTAGAGGTCTCGTTCCAACATTCGGCAGCCCGCGGAGCTGGCCGTTCCACACATTGAGCCTCCAGCACCACTTTGATGCCCAACGCTAGCCCGAAGGCATTGCGCCACCCATAGAGTTTCCATAACTCGTATGGGTACCTTTGACACTCCTTTAATTCATCTAGACAGGCCCTTGAGGTTTCCCCCAAGGTAGCTCGTTCTATATAGCTCGATGGCAGCATGTATGGGGGAGGCAGGTCAGAGCTTTCATCACCTATACACAGTTCTACGTCAAACCATCAGAAGGATCGTTTCTCACCAGTTCTTGGCCGAAATCACAACTCCAAATTGCGAGTTGTGACATCCTCCCACACTCATAATGTCATCGTCGCCGATGACACATCATGGCTTAAGACATCCCGGAGTCTACCCCCTCAAGTATGCCCATTTCAGCTCCCTTTGTCCTGTGGGTTGGACTTTCTCGAAGTCCTTTCTCAAAAGGAGTCGTGCCCTATGCACTTCTCCCCCAAGTATCTTCCAAGCGAGCCTCTGCACTTCACCTCCTTTTGGTGTTCACTTGGAAAGTTCCTCCGCACATGCACCCTCTGGTGTCTAACTTTGTGATTGACCCACACTAGTCAATCACACCATGACCCTCACGGGCCTTCATGTCCGTCTGAAGCTTTCCTTCACAGGTTAGCACATCAATGTGCTCTTTTGACGTCGCTCTCGTAGCCTTTCGCTCCCGTAGCATTAAGACCCCCTCTTGGCATAGCTCCCGTAGCATTCCGCTCCTGTAGCTTTTAATTGCCCTCACTACCTTGAAGATGTGTTCGCTTCCAGACCCACGACTTCGCCCATATGCCTCTTGCATAGGAAGGATCCTCCCATACTCAATGTGGAGGATACATCTTAGCTCTGTCGTCCCACTTGGCATTCGGCCAGCACTTGGGATGACCTTTAGTGAGTACTACATTCCCAAAGTCATAGCATCGCCGCATTTCCGAACAAAGCTCTTTGTTTTCCAGTTGTCACTTCCTCAGCAAGTAGCCAATGCTCCCGATAGTACTTCAATACTCGCCCTATAGACAGACGCCCTCTTGGCCCTGCTAGCACGGCTTCCCGATTTGGTGTGCCTCGCACCTGGACACTCACGGTCCCCGATCATTCAACGTACCTCTTTCTAGAATGACACCTTCTAACTTGGAAATCCGCCCAGTTCTGAAGCTTTGCTATACCCTCGAATCCGTTTCCTCACCTTGGCAATGCCCTCAGGCAGCTCACAAGTCTATCCCGAAGGAAAGACACTCAACTTGATGCGTTGCACGCATCCTTGGCAAGATCTCCGCTATGATCATGCCCAAGTTTATAGTCCATGGCTCCCACTCTTCGCAATATGGTTGCACGACCTGGCAAACATGGATTTCTCTTGGCCATCCGACTCATCAGCATATCACCTCATTCAGTAGCACCTTAGACTCACGAAAGACAATGGAATCACCAATGTCTTTCGTCGACCATCAGTATCGGGTTCTTAATCTTTGGTGGCATATGAACATCAATCTCTTCTTTGAGGTGATCTCTGCACTGACATATAAAATGCACTCGCCATATCCACCATTTGCCTTGACATTGTGCCATGGCATAGTATGGCCTTAATCAGCTCTGATACCAAGTGTCACGGGCCCAAATCCTTACATTGGATAGCGGCACCTGCTCGCCCGTGCGGCGCCTGTAGTTCCCCTCACTGCAGAACAGCCTGTTTCCTATCCCAGGATTCCCAAGCACGATCCTGTGCCTGTTGGTGGGACTCGCTCGTAGGCTTGCCCCAACTTGTGCCGCCAGTAAGATGTTTAGGCCATTGGCCCTAGACATGTCGTGGCGCTTCATCTTAGGATCACTATCCATGCACGCCCTAGGGGATTGGCTTAGGACATGCCTTGTCCCTCGCCCAAGACTGAGCATCGCTCCCACGTCCACAGCTCAATCCTTAAGCTTGACACTCGCCTAGTGCATCTGCGACTAGATCGTGCCTCGCCTGAGTAAGGCAACCTTTAGCACTTGGCCATTGTCATGCGCGTCCTTCGTGCCATGCCCATACATTGCCCTCGCGACACGCTTCCATCCCGAATAGTGCAGTGTCGCCCCACAACTGCACCTTTAAGCCAACGGACCCTTGCTTGCATGGTTAAACCCAAGTCATGCTCACAAGTCAACACATGATGCCCCTATGACAAGTGCGTCAAGTATCCAATCAGCATCGAGGTCTCGTTCTAATATTCGGCAGCCCGTGGGGCTGGCTTTCCCACACATCAAGCCTCCAGCACCACTTTGATGCCCAACGCTAGCCCGAAGGCTTTGCGCCGCCCATAGAGCTTCCCTAACTCGTATGGGTATATCCGCCCATAGGCCCTTGAGGTTGCCCCCAAGGTAACTCGTTCTATACGGCTCGGTGGCAGCACGTATGGAGGAGGCAGGTCGGAGCTTTCATCACCTATACACCCCTTATATATGCTTAAAATTAAAAAGCCGAAGTTGCCCGAGTAGACTGTTCTACGTCAGACCATCAGAAGGACCTTTTCTCACCAGTTCTTGGCCGAAATCACAACTCCAAATTGCGAGTTATGACATAGCTCCCCCAATATAATGACTTAGGTGGTGATCTACCTATTAAATTAAAGTCCTTTGAGTCTAGTTTCCAACGCATCAAACCGTTCATCATTTGGATATTTCTACAGAAAGTTATGGCCATTTACCAAACTTGTGCCATATGCGCGACCAGATGCACGGCCGCGCATATTAGAGGGTATTCTACCTCAGGTGCGCCACCGGTGCACGACCAGGTGCGCGATCGCGCATGTAGGAGCCCATTTAATATCCCCCAAGGCCGGGTAGAGAGAGGGGTTAAGTCATTTTTGAGCTAAAACCTGATATCTTTAGAGAGAAGTGAGAGTGTTCTAGAGAGAGGAAGAAGCTCAAGTGTTTTGTTCATCAAGATCTTGTTCAAGCCTTGAAATCCAACAAGGAAATCTCACAATATCTTCACTCAAGAGATTGGGATTGCTAGAATTTCCAGAACGTTGTAGTAATTTAAGGAAAGCTCAAAGTGAGGTATGTTGGCTAAACTACTCTCTTAGAATTGAATTCCATGATGTTCCCGTAAGTTTCAAGTATGGTTGTCTCATGTTCCTTATTATATGTTCCGAGATGTTCCCAATAAATTTGATTGTCCCGAATAATCAAAGTGTCGAGAATTATGTATTCAAAACGTGTTACGAATGTTCCAATCACATTATGTTATCCTTTGGAAATGTCTTTAAGAATGATATGTGTATTAAAATTCTATGTCTTTGAGTCATGTTTCAAATGAAGGTTATGATGCCAAATTGTGTGAGAAAATCTCAATATGCTTAAGACTCTTAATCGCTCATATGTGTAGCTAAAGTCTTGATTGGAAATGTCTTATCGTTGATAATCTATAAAGATGGTTGGAAGTGAAATAAGTGAGTTGGAGGTATCAAGTGTGGCCAACGTGCCAAGGATGAAAATTATACTTGTGGCCAATGGTGCCAATGAAATAAAATGATGTAAGAAAGGTTATGAAATGAGCTTTGATTCAACTATTCCGAAATTGACTTCTAAAATATAATTTCCTGAAAGCTTATGAACTCAAGTGATACCCATATGTGGCTGTTTTAACTAATGTTGTGCTTTGTAAGTAGTTTCGATGTGTTTTGCATTCTTACATATTCGTGAGTTGAAATTGTGTATTGCCCTTTTTTGGGGAAAAGTATTTCAAAAATAAATGATGTGTCACTTATTTATGATTTTAACTTGTGCTTCGATTGTCAATCATTTTATTCCATTTCTCGGAAAGAAGTCCATTGTGTTTAAAGCCTTCATTACTAATGAACCTAAAGTTGCGATTTTCGAAATATTCTATTTGTTGATATTTATGATGATAATACATGAAAAGGAAGAAATGAAAGTGTGGAATACGAAATACGGCCATTGTGCCATGAATGAAGAATCATATGTATGGCCAAGAGAGCCAATGAAATAATGATGTTGAAAGTTGTTGAAAGTGCCAATGAGGCTATATACGGTATGAAAGGTTATGAGGTAAATGCATTTGTATTGTTGTTTCCTTCGTAAGCAAATCAAAAATACTTTTTGGACTATCGATAGTCACCGAGGAAGGGTAGGTTGAAATTACCTAACCCCGAAACTGCATGTGCCGGTGTAGGAATGGATTGTAATTATTCCCCTTATTTGGGATGAGATTGATGTGATAAAATTTTTTTCCTTAATTGGGATGAGATGATTGATAGAAAAGGATGATGTCGATCCATACGGTATTATGGTGAGACAGCCTAGCCGATCGGGTCGCGATCGGACACCATACCTGATAACAACACGATAGGGGTCCAAGAATTACTAAAGAAAATCAAGAAACGTGCGGAAGCTAAAAGAATATAAAGAAACAAAAAAAACAACGGAAAATTAAAGATAGATTGAATTCAAGAAAGAGTTTCTTGAATTCAAGAAGTCTATTCTTGAAGTTGAATCCTAACAACAACAATTAGCTAACAAAGAACTAATCGCCTTTGGTAGAGAATTAAAAATAAGAGATAGATTGTGAAACCCCGATCCTTTAGAATAACAAGAACAACAATATGCCTAAACTTATCACCTTTCTTGAATACCTAGAAGTGATCTAAGATTTCGAAAGATTTTAATCTTACCACCTTAAGTTGAGTCTTGAAGGTTGAAGAATAAATCCAAGAGTAGCCACACACAAGAGTGCAAGAAAAACCTCACAATTTTTATTAATATTGTCTATAATCATCTAAAATCTAAAAACAAAGAAGACACCCCTTTATATAGAGAGGGGGTCACGAAATTCCTACCTAAAAATAAGGAAATAAAGTCCTAAACTACTTTGGACAACAAGTCCAAATACCTTAGGAAAAGTTACACTAGAAACAAAAACCAAGTCAATTTTAGAAAGTAACTCCAACAATCTTAGGAAAAGGAAAACATAACCTTAACTACCTAGGAAAGCAATAAATCTAGTAGAAAAATATATGGAAATAAGTTAAAACCAATCTTGGAAGTCCCAAACCAATCATGGATAGGATCTTGAAAATCTTGAAGGCAACTTGCAAGCAACTTGGCACCAACTTGTACCCCATCACGCCTATTGAACCTTTCTTGGGCAGTAAGTAAGTCCTTTTTATGTTATAAAAATGTGTCTTCATGTAGGACTTATTGGGATGCAAGTTTGGACACATGTTTAGGTGCCAAATAGGTCCAATAGTGGCCTGATTTGGACCTTCTTCAGAAGATGTCTCTTGGGATCTAATCCACCTCTTCTTGGACATGAATTTGTACCATAAAATAATTATAATACCTAGACAACTCATATCCTTTATCCTTGAGCTCTCCATCCCAATTAACAACTTCTTTATTTGCACTTGAAGTCTAATGACCTTAATTTGCAACTCTTTAGCTTGACATCTTGTTAAAGGCCCTCTTTGAGATTCTAGAGCTTCATTCTTGTCCTTGAATAGATTTGAGCTTCCTAGGATGATATCAATACCGCAACATGGTGGTGATTATACTGGAAATTGTAATTAAAATTGTGATTGTGGTTGATGTCTTTAATGAGATGGCCTAGTCGATCGGGTCGTGATCGGACTCCGTGCTAAAAGTACAGTGGTATTGGTATTGAGAGGGATGGTGGTTGATGTCTCTAATGAGATGGCCTAGCCGATCGGGTCGTGATCGTACTCCGTGCTAAAAGTATGGTGGTATTGGTATTGTGAATATTGGTATTGTGAATATTGGAATTGCGAACAGTGGTATATTGGTGCTAAAGATCTCCCAACCAAAACTAATATTATCTTCGTATTTTGGAAATTAATATGTTTTAACTTGAAAATTGGATATCATTGATTGTTGATTGTTGTTTCCATGATTTTCCCTTTTATGTTGGCATTCTATTTAAAAAGAGGACAGTTAGCTTTACATACTAGTACTATTCCATATGTACTAACGTGCCTTTTGTCGGGGGTGCTGCATCTTCAAAGGATGCAGATGGTTCATCAGCAGGCAGCTTTGGTCTTCGTTAGCAGTCACTCTCTATTTAGTAGGTTTTGGTGAGCCCTACTCTACTCGGGGCCTGATGTCATTTGAGTTGTACATTGTATTTTAAGGTATAGCTGGGGCCTTGTTTCCGACACTTCCACACTACTCTTTTGTTGTACTTAGAGGCTCCGTAGACAGGTTGTGGGTGGTGTTTGATATGGGGAATTGAACTAGAGATGTTGGTATTTCGAAAATATGTTTTTTCATTATATCTATAAACTTGTAATAATTTAAAATTATGAATGAAGCTGCTAATGGAAATAAAATAGGAGTTGTTAATAAAATCTTTTAAGTGTTTGATTAATGGTGTGCATCTCCTCTTTATTCATCGATGAGTTTTGGTAGAAGGAAATCTAACAGGCTTGCTCGGCCGGGTTCACTCGGTTGAGCATCGTTTGCGCTCCCCGGGTTTGGGGCGTGATATACTTGGTATCAGAGCCTAAGGTTTTAAAGTGTCCTAGGATGTCTCGGAGCCATGTGTAGTAGAGTCCTTCTTATCGGTGTGTTGTCGACCACATCTATAATGAGGAGGCTACTTGGACATTTAGGAACTTCACACTTCTTTGGTACTCCAAATCGTGCGATAGTGCTAAAGATAGGAAGCTAATTTCCTCGTCATATCTCATTTTCCATATGAGTAACCCGGGGGTTCGAGGAAGCGGGGAGGGAATGAAAGAACCAGTTGCTAGGGGAAGTGTCCTTATCTCTATTAATGTTACCGCACCACCGGATTATGTGGTGAGAGCACCTGAGAAATGAACGAGGATTGTTGGCACCAATAAGCTAAAATGTTTGATATTTAAGAAGCACCACTCAGGTTCATGTTGGATGATTCTTGAAATATGTTATGGTTGTGGAAAAGGGAGCACAAGAAGAATAAATGCCCCTATGTTGGATACACCCATCCCGGTCTGCCTGATATGCGGGCGGGAACATTTTGCGTCATGTTCTGAGTATGCTCAGAAGCGTGTTAGAGGTGGTAGATTTGGGCAATTCCAAAAGTCCATACAACGAGCTGTTGCATAGATTGTTAATCCCATCACGGGATCCTGGAGGAAGGATAGGGGGGATGCTTATGATGTATGCAAAAAGGGTAAATATCAGGTCGGTGGGGCGAGTCAGTTTAAAAGATCTCATCCTCGTTGTGTGAAGTGTAGGAGATGTCATTCAAAGGTATGTCACTATGGTACCAATGTATATTACGGATGTGTAGTCGAGGAGCATCAGTTAAGGCCTCGTCAATCTAAAGTCATCAAGTAAGTCCTTCCTTAGTACATCATTATGAACACCTGTCACGACCTTTCGCATGGCCGCGACGGGCACTCGGTGCCTAACACAATCGAGTACTGACATAACATATCTTTCTTATCATACCGGCATGGGTAAGTGGGCTAGAAGGGCCGTCATGAGATAACGCGAATAAAACATAAGGGAATACTAGACATAGGACGACCCAACATGATATAGAAACTTATACATGTGACATACGGGCCTATAAGGTCGACATGATCATTTGTATACTCAAAACGTAGACCG
This sequence comes from Nicotiana tabacum, assembly GCF_000715075.1. Taxonomy (NCBI): domain Eukaryota; kingdom Viridiplantae; phylum Streptophyta; class Magnoliopsida; order Solanales; family Solanaceae; genus Nicotiana; species Nicotiana tabacum. The sequence continues at coordinate 38,394,512 of NC_134096.1, read as the reverse complement.
ATAAGGCCATACAAGTATGCATATATATTACATTTGCCTACAAATCTCTAAGAGTACATAAATGTCATAAAGGTCGGGACAGGGCCCCGCCATACCAATCAATACATATTCAAATCATACTGACCAAATAGGTAACTCCATAGCAAGTGGAGTGCACAAATACCTTCCGCTGAGCTGATAGCCTACTAGGAGAACTCTCAACCTGTCTATCGGGACCTGCGGTCATGAAACACAGCGTCCCCAGATAAAAGGGATGTCAGTACAAATAAAGTACCGAGTATGTAACGCATGAAAGTAGTATATAAAAGACATGAAAGAAACATGGAGTAAAGAACTCAACCTATAATTCTGAATAGCTCTATGAATCATGAAAAATTTATAATGTCATGCATGTGCGTATAAATGCCATACCATGCACATGTATATGCGTAAATAACATCATCAAGCCTCTGAGGGCATCTCACCATATCATCTTAGCCACTATGGGCAAAATTATCAACGTATACCAGTTGATCAGGTGGTAGTGTGTATATAACGCCATAAACTTTTCTCATATCCCACAAATATATATAATATACGCGTATATAACGCCATCTGGTCATGGGTCAATGTACATGTATAAATGAATGCAATGCATAATGAAGTAAGTCAGTAAGATTTCTCGGAATGTCATAAGATCAATATGCCTTCGGATAAACTTTAGCAACTTACGTATTTTTTCGATACCCATGAACAGAAGATATAATAATAGGACATATGAGGAATCAAGAACATAGGCACCCCTAGTACTTCTATGAATAGAGTCATTTATGAAAGTTCCACATTTGCACGTTTCATTTGTATTATATGGATCATGCCAAAAGGAAAGAATGGATAGCCTTAACATACCTCAAGTCGTCAATGCAACTCAACAACAAGATTATGACAACTAGCGCGCCAACCCCATAACAAAGAAATACGTGTACAGCTTAGATGGCGGTGGTATATCACGTATCTCAAGTGATAACTCGATTCTAAAATAAAACGGGCAGCATTTCCACTGATTTCACTGCTCCCTCAAGCCTACTATAGGCGAGATACAAACACAATATAATCAGCAACTCAAAACCAACCTAATTACAATCCGTAACCTTCAATACCACAAAAACACCAAATATACCATATCACACCCAATCAACAAGTTATCAATTGGCCTGAAACTGCAACGACGAGCGACCAACCTACTACCCTACCACATGTGGCGTTTCTCCACGCCCTTTTATCCTTCCAAACTCCATAAATCAGTAGCACAATAGGCCAACACAAGTGGACTACAAAACAATCCACTAAAAGTGAAAAACAATCGAACTCACAGCTTCCGATCACCGTCCCGTGAGTTCTAACTATTAGGAAACCAATTTATCAACCTTCCTTCATATTTAAACACTTAAATACAAAAATTAGACGTTCCTTAGATATAAATTACCTTACAAAACTCGAACTACAAAGAAAAAAGAGAGGCGGATAATGATACTTACGTCGTAGGGATCGTTTTGATGTTATCGCTTCTCGATTTCGTACCCGGGATGTTAGTATTCTTTGAAACCCTATTAGATAGCTCAAGGATAGGTTTTATGGTGTTCTATGGTCGGGTTCTATGTAAAAATGAAGAGAGAGACGAGTTAAGACCTATATATCAACTTTTGAAAAGTCAAAGAGGTGCTAGCATGGCACCCTCGCATTAGCCCATCTCCCGACGTTTATATCATTTTATTCGGATGTCGTATGAATGAGCGGTTAAGTGCGTTGGAAACTAAATTCCAAGACCATAAATTTGATATATAATATGTCCCAAAAATACCTCATATAACACACGAAATGTATTTCTCAAAAAGCTCTGTTACAAGGCAAATCCTTAGTCGATTTTTCCGCAACTTAAATATGATTTTTTCCAAACTTTATATTTTTTATCCAGACATCATATATAGTCGTATTATGACTTTAAACTCATTTAAATCACGATTAACAAGTCTCATATTCATTATACATCACCTTGGGACGCGTAAGGTGTAACAACACGCATAATGTTTCCTTGTTGATGTACATCCATATTGAAGAGCCTTCATAAACACGGTCTTAACAAGACGCTGAATCAAAAAATATTGCATGTACTTACTTTCTAAGCGAGACGTATTATTCATGAAGTCACTCTATCACAAATTCTCTTATTTAGAACCTCTGGAGGAATTGAGTTCTATAATGATTTTCTTGGAATAAGTTATAACCTTAGGTTAATACTTCCCATTGCTTCCCTAAATTCTCAACAAGGGACTATACCTGATGAATTTCTTACAAGAACCTTTTGATTCAAATGTATAACATTTGTGCACTTATTCTTATGCATGCACTGTCATAGAGCTTACCTATGCGGTATCAAATCCAATGTATAGCGGCCTAGTGTTGAGATTCTTCTTGAGCCACTCTTTTTCTCTCCGGTGTATGTAGATCCTATGGTTTGAACAATCACTTCACTCCTTTGTGAATATTATCATGAATCCTTTTCATTGTCTAGTAACATGAGAGCATATCTCAGCACCTATCATATGTGTAAATGTCAATTGAAAGGGGTCACTTGTCCGTATAAAAGTTTCTGGAAAATTTAAAATTTTCACAAATTCGTCACAAAAAGAGCTTTTTGTTTGCCCACCTCAGTATGACTTTCATGTCCACTTAGATCATGCCTCAGTGAGTAACTTACTTTGTTCCTAGTATTGTAGTTGTCCATGAAGTGTCCTGGTATTTCAGTTTGAGAGTTGTTATGGCAAAAAAACAAATGTCTATCTCAGAGCAAATTGTTCATTCTCTCTAACCAATACATGATATCATCCCAACATTAAGATGTCCTAACTACATGGTTTCACTCGTATGTGGTTGAAAGTTAAGCAGCCTTACAGTGACTTTTCCTCCCCACTTCAGGTGGATGTTGTTACACCCCATATTTTCGTACGTGAAAGTACGCCATAAGTAAATTGATGAAGCTCAGAAATGAGATGTTACATCCCGCATTTTTGTACGTTAAAATTTCGTCGTAAGTTAATCGACGTAAGCTTGAAAATGAGATTATTTTGAGATTATAAGAATTATGCTATTTCAAACAAGTGATGAGTAAATTCATGAAGGTGAGAGGGCAAGAAAATCGAAGAAAATGAATTTCGTCGAAGTTTGACATTTTGATTGAAAATACGGTCCAAGCTATAATACCCCGTATTTATGGACTAGTGTCATACAAGGTACCACATGACCATGATAGTAGAATACATGAAATGTGTTAAAATAGCATAATTTGAGATAATTTCTAATTATGTTGGTAATTAGATTATTAATAATTTTGGTGGAAGATTAACTAACTAATCATAATTTTTGATAAGCCTAATCCACCCCCTCCCCCCCCCCAACGTGGAAGAAAACCACCCCAAATTAATGACTCATAAGTTATAATGGTAAGGTGACAAGTTAGAGGATTATGTGGCTAAGCCACCACATAAGTGGGGCCCATACCCAAAGACTTAAAAGACCTCTCTTTAATTCGCAAAATGAATGCACACATCTACTAAGTCACAGAAGAAAGCTTCAGCAAAGATCATATTTTGCAATAGCAACGTGATTTGCTTCAACATTGCATACGAAGACTATTTAATACTATAGCAACGTGGGATTTGCGATTCTAAAGAAGTACGATGCAATCTTTCTCAAGAATATTATACAGATTTTTCCCTACTTCGATACGTTGTTACGTGTTTTGTCGCAATTAACGTGTGTTAGAGGGATTGTCAAGAAAATCGATTCAGGTATGTTAAGGCTATCCCTTCTTTCCTTTCGGCATGATTAACACAATAAAAAAGAAACGAGCAAAAGTACAACTTTCATAAATGACTCTAATCATAAAAATACTAGGGGTGTCTATATTCTTGATTCCCTATATGTCTTATTATTATATCTTCTATTCATGGGTCTCAGAAAAATATGTAGTGTCGCGCCCCATTTTCTCGCGAAAGCGGGTTTCGAAATGTGACAACTTTTTTAAATGGGTATTAAAAGAGAAGAGTCGCCACCTAACGATTTTTAAGGTGCGTTAGGATACCTATTTGCGAATAACTCTGTTTGACTAGTCAACATCACCAAAGATCGGGTAAGGGCTCAAATTACCTCGAAGATAAGATGTTAGGCACTCTTCGAGGTCCACAACTGTGGGTCCCAACCAAATTTTATGCTATGTGGGATTATTGAGTTAAACTAAGTTGTAGGTTGCTGAGTTGTGAATCGATCCTAAAGTGGTCAAAGCAATTAATTAAAACTAGTAACGGAAAAATGTAAGAATTGTAAATCGTAAAAAGCCTACTTAGTTATATAAAAGGGGGCCTAAATTTTTAAGCCTCATGGTTCAACTCCCGTGCAAAGTCTGCTAAGACTTTTATAGCCAAAAGTGCAATGGCTATTCGGGCAATTTGTGTATCATGTCCACTACCCTCATTACTATCTTTAAATTGTTAACCTAAGAGCGCACTAATTAATTCTAAGTCGCGTCTTAACTTAAAACTACTCGTCTCTTCCTATAGTCCAGGAGGCTTCGGACACTATTCTAGAGGGATGGTTCTGGACTTAAAGAAAATCTCAAGTTTCTATTTCTATTCTTATCAGCGTCACATAAAAGGGAGCACATAGAGACTTAACAAGTAACACATAAGGCAAGTAAGGGTTCATGTTGGCCTCCGAATTAATTAAATTAACTAAAGCGATGAAGTGGTCTCTTAAATATGCAAGATCCTTGAATTAATATTCAGATATACAATACACCAAGTTTAATAGACTAGATAGCTATATGCATAGAAAATATAAAAAATGGGTGAAAATTTTACCAAGAATCAACTAGAGTAAAAAATAATAGTTATCGGAATATATAGTATACTCACAAAATTTAAATAAAAGTGAAATATTAGTCCACTGGACAATAGCCTATCACGTAATAAAACCAACAAAAACTAATGATGAGATTAAACATAAAACTCCTTAAGTGTTTGCAAATTGAAATAACTAATAAAAGGATGATAAATATGATTTAATAAAAGAAAGTTCTGCCTTTAGTTTAAAGCTAAAAATAGACCCATAATAAGACATGAACTATTGTTTTTTTTTAAAAAAACCGACGTACTACTCAAATGCCAATTATGGAAGTTTCATGTAAAAGCAAATAACAAGCAGGTCTTCTTTATCATCTCCTACGGGCAAGACTAGTGTTTATAGTAAAAAAATAATTAAAGCATATCTTGAGCACATAAGTAGAGAAGAGGCGTACGAACGAGTAGCACATGATTTTTCCTTTTCCCAGCAACCCCCATTCACTATTATAAGATGACTAAACGAAATCCATGTCTCTCTGGAAGACTCGTCTTAGGACCTTCCCAACTTTCCAGATCCAAAACTCAGCCCAAACTAGAGTTTGACCCTGTCAAGTCAACTCACACAAATATGAATATACATGTCAATAGGAAAGAAATAAGCGACCAGGCCAGCATTCAATTCTTGAATAAACTTATAACTTTTCACATACTTGATTTGATTATTGCTATTTCCTAAAAGCATGATATAAGAGCACATTAGAGCATGATATCTAATATTCAATTTAGGCCATTTGCCTATCAGTCATATAAGAGCACATTAAAGACATACATCTAGATAGATTTTGTCACAAACAAGATTGTCGACCTCATTTACCATTGAATCCTAAAGGTAACATCTCTAGTATTTAACTATTTATTATATAATCTACAGACCATCTAGATATTCAAAACAAGCAAAAATAATAATAAGCGTGGCATATATCCAGTTGGGAAGACAACTTTAAAAATTGCAAGGTTAGTCCCAGAACATGATGTATAGATGACCAAGCCATAAGGTTCTGCTTAATTTTTTTAAACCAAGCATAGAAGGAAGGCACGTATGGAGATTCAAGTGACGTACCTGGAATTTTACTTGGTATGCATTTCAAAAGAATGTCGCACAGCATTCAGCATAACCAAGCGCGAACAAATCGCAGAAAAAAGTAAAAGAGAGAAAAACAACTAAAGAAGACAACTAGTCTATTCTAACAAACAACTAGCACGTAAAGGGATAGTAATGCATTGCTTAAGAAACTAACAAGTTGGAGAACGGAATAATATAATAAGAAGATTAGGAATCCAGTAACTTCAACAGCGACAAATAAGCCAATTACTCTTCGGAATATGCCACAACTCGTGCGAAAAATAGAACAACACTGATGAGAAACCAATACTCGAACTCGATAGGCCCCGATTGTATTGAGCAAATATAAGGACTAAAGCTTTGTCTCGAACGAAGAGAAAAACTAAAGCTCTACCCTGATATTTACCTCGGAAGAACAGAGGAGAATAGAATAGCTATATAGTGAAAATCGTGATCCAAGGTCCCCCTAGTGTATAGAACTAGTGGTATTTATAGTAGTAAATTAGACTTAAGTCGTGTCACTATAATGGAAAAGAATTATCCAAATAAAGAACGATTTAGAAAATAAAAACAAGAATTCTGTCAACAAGGAATTCGAGGATTGGGGCGAGATTTGAGTATTGAAATAGGGAAGAAAAGTTGTTGCTGATTATTTTAACAGAAAAGGACTAAAATACTTGCCCATAATCAGTGGAATTTGAACCGAAAATCATGAGAGAAATATATGTTATTGAACTTCAAAAATTATAATCCAATCAGTAACAAATGAAACGCCTACCTCAAACCTGTCTACATTTAACAAATAAGTCCGAACCTGTGAATGAAAAGAAGAGTAGGTGAATTTTCAGGCGCGTCAGCGATTTTGACTAAAAATGGAACTAATATATTGGCTCATAAATAAGGTAAAAAAGCAATTGTTTTACGGATTCGATAAGGAAGATAAGTAAGGAAAATAAAGTAAGAAAGGACGTACAAAAGGAATGAGAATATAATAAATCAAATGAGGAAGAAACGAGATGAATTTGCCGGTACGGTTTTGAACGAAGGGGAATTGGAAAGGGTTGACTTGAGTTAGTCATGGGTTCTGGGAGAAAGAAATTTGAGTGAAGGGTTTTGGGTATTAATGGGTTAATGGGTTAGGGATAATCTGATGAGTTGTGAAATTTTGGGTTAGAGAAGGATGTACTTTTTCCTTCTTCTTTTATATAATTGGGCTTCTCTTGAAGATGTATCTATTTGTTAAAATTCTAATAATATGTTAGCTAAAAAGAAATAAATATTAATTATTGATCAAAGCAAGAAGACCATATGAATAAAAGCTATGTACTAAAATAAGTTGCTAAAGTATCGTGACCTATAAGTAGGAAGATGCTCAAATAAATATTTGTAAAATAAAAGTAGATTTAATGCAATGTGAAACTAAATATATTATGATGAAAAGTATAACTTGCTTGATCAACTCTAGAAAAAACCTCGTAAATGCACAAGTGAGATGACTTTTGATAATAATAATAATAATAATAATAATAATAACATATGTAGTAGTGGTAGTAATAGTAATTAGAAGGTAATAATAAGAATAATAAGAAAATAGTAACAAGAGTAGTAATAGAGAAAATTATAAATGAATATGAAAAATTGACCTTATATTGTTATAAAATAAGTTAAAGTAACACATTTGATATACTAATGATATAGAAGCTCAAATAAATAAATTAGAAGAAAGGAGGGACAAAACTGGATGTCAACAACTACCCCTCTTTGCCCGAGAATGATGAAAGAGTTATCTGGCAAAGAAATTGACATAGTAACCAAATTTGCCCGACTGATGAGATAGTTTGTGTAAGAAAAAGAGGAATAAGAATTTTGAAAATATTGTAGCCGAACTCCGATTTTCTACTTGCCTACATATCTCGGGCTTTACGAGAATCGGGCCATGTGTAGTTCTAGATCCAAAGGCGAACAATATCTCTGAAGTCGCTAAGAAAAGTTGTATGTTTCGAAGAATGGTTTTTTTGAATAGGATGGTGTTGTGAATGGTTGGTGTCACAAAAGGAATGTAAGAGCAGCAATGACATGAAGACGACCGTTACTGCTTAAGGAAATATGATAGGGAGTCACTACAAAAAAGAAATGCTTGACTATGGGTTGGCAATTATACAGGGTATGAAAAGAATGTGAACGTTGAACGGAAATCGGAGCGAGAATTGCTCCCATTTGAAGAAAGGTTACCTTCCGTATTACCTGCAAAACTTAAAATACAACGAATGCAGAAAACATGTACACATATAGTCGTAATATCATAGATGTGACTGTGAGATTCAAACATGATTAGGGTTCCCTTTGGACCATGAATGCTATCATCGGACGATGAGAATGATGTCCTTAGACCATGATGTCCTGGGCCATGAAACGTATAATAAAGGGATTCGAAGGCCATGAAATGGTGTCTTTAAGCCATGAGGATGATGCCTTTGGACTATGATGCCTTTGAATAATAATGTGTAACTTTGAAATCCTTAGGCCATGAAATGGTGTCCTCAAGCCATGAAAATGGTGCCTTTGGACGATGACGCCTTTGGATAATTTGGCGATCTTTCAGCCCATGATATGTAGTATGAGGTGATCTTTCAGCCATGCAATGCAGTATGAGGCGATCTTTCAGCTATGCAATGCAGTATGAGGCGATCTTTCAGCCATGCAATGCAGTATGAGGCGATCTTTCTAACTATGCAATGCAGTATGAGGCGATCTTTCAGCCATGCAATGCAGTATAGGGCGATCTTTCAGCCATGCAATGCAGTATGTGGCGATCTTTCAGCCCATGATATGTAGTATAAGGCGATCTTTCAGCCATGCTGATGCAGTATGAGGTGATCTTTCAGCCATGCAATGCAGTATGAGACGATCTTTCAGCCATGCAATGCAGTATTAGGCGATCTTTCAGCCATGCAATGCAGTATGAGGCGATCTTTCTAACTATGCAATGCAATATGAGGCGATCTTTCAGCCATGCAATGCAGTATGAGGCGATCGTTCAGCCATGCAATGCAATATGGGGCGATCTTTCAGCCATGCAATGCAGTATGTGGCGATCTTTCAGCTATGCAGATGCAGTATGGGGCAATCTTTCAGCCATGCATTATATGGGGCGATCTTTCAGCCATGCAATGCAGTATGTGGCGATCTTTCAGCTATGCAGATGCAGTATGGGGCAATCTTTCAGCCATGCATTGCGGTATGGGGCAATCTTTCAGCCATGCAAATGCAGTATGTGGCGATCTTTCAGCCATGCAATGCAGTATGGGGCAATCTTTTAGCCATGCAGATACAGTATGTGGCGATCTTTCAGCCATGCAATGCAGTATGAGGTGATCTTTCAGCCATGCAATACAGAATGGGGCGATCTTTCAGCCATGCAATGCATTATGGGGCAATCTTTCAGTCATGCAGATGAAGTATGGGGCGATCTTTCAGCCATACAATGCAGAGTTTAGACTTATGCAAGTATGTGAGGCAATACTTAGACTTATGCACGGATAAGGGCAGTATTTAAACTTATGCAAGGATGAAGTCAGTGTTTAAACCTTGTGCAAGGATGAAAACAACGTTTAGCAATTCTTATTTTTACAAAAAACTTCTTCGCAATGTATGTCGTTGTGCAGATAGTGATTTCATCGTATATCCTTTGCAAGTATTCTTGACAATGTTGTTCCTAATATTCCTGCATTCAAAGAAAATTTGTAAGTTTGAGGGAAAGGTTGATTCGTGCTTTTGGTTTCGCGTGTTGTCCTTTCTCCCGACTTTAGCCTTTGAATCCCTGGGCTTCACCTAGGTAACGTATTTGGCTAACACAAGTGATTTTGGAAACAAGTTATTTAGGAGTTATCTTCTTTTTTTTTCAAAATAAATAAATAAATAAAAACCAGTTTTTAATAAAATAAGTGACAATGCATAAGATACATACATAAAAAAAAGCTTTTATTGAATCGTAAAATTGTGACATGTTTTGAGACACTGCAACTTCTTCATGTTGATTGAAATTTTGAGTGCTCCCTCAAAATTCTGCCCCAACTCAGATGACTCTGGCTCTGATATGCTTTCTGGCGATGTTTTGGTGCTGTAATGCCAAATTTCTTTATGTTGAATCAAATTTTGAGGGCACCCTCAAAATTTCTGCCCCAGTTCAGATGACTCTAGCTCTCTATGCTTTCAGGCAATGTTCTGATGCTGTAATGCCAAATTTCTTTATGAAATTTTGAGGGCTCCCTCAAAATTTCTATCCCAGATTCTGTCTTGAAGGGAAAATTATATTTTTATTATAATATGGACGAACCCACAGAGCTTCCTACGTATCCCCTCTTAAACAGGAATCAGGTCAAACGTAGTTCATGGTACATCAGACAGAAATACAAAAGATTGTCTCTAAATGTAATATCTTTTGACGGTGTCTGAATTTAGAGGTTTTGGCCATACTTCTCCATCCATTTCTGCTAGTATGAGTGCCCCTCCTGTCAAGACTCGATGAACCATATAAGGGCCTTGCCAATTTGGTGAAAACTTACCCTTCGCCTCATCTTGATGCGGAAAAATCCTCTTCAAAATCAATTGCCCTGGTGTGAATTGCCTGGGCTTTAGCCATCTTATTCTGATAGAGTTGACCATGACATACTGCATTCATTCTTTTTCCGTCAATAAGTGCTAATTGGTCATATCTGCTCTGTATCGATTCAGCATCACTCAACTCAGCTTCTTGTATAATTCTCAAAGATGGTATTTCTACTTCAGCGGGTATCACAGCTTCAGTACCATATACTAAAAGGTATGGTGTTGCCCCAGTGGAAGTGCGGATTGTGATGCAAAAGGTAGCTTCTCATGCCAATGCTTGTGGTTATTTATCATTTTGAGTAGTATCTTCTTGATGTTCTTGTTAGCGGCCTCTACAGCTCCATTCATCTGAGGCCTATAAGCGGTAGAGTTGCGGTGCTTGATCTTAAACTTCTCACACACAGCTTGCATCAGATCACTATTGAGGTTGGCAGTATTGTCTGTAATGATTGATTTGGGGACCCCAAATCGACATACAAGATGATCTCGGACAAAATCCGCTACAACTTTCTTGGTGACCGACTTATATGACGTGGCTTCCACCTATTTGGTAAAGTAATCAATGGCCACTAGGATGAATCTATGTCCATTAGATGCGGGGGAGGGGGGATCGATGGGACCAATAACATCCATACCACAAGCAGCGAAAGGCCAAGGAGAACTTGTCGCATTGAGTTCGTTGGGCGGAACTCATATCATATCGGCATGAACTTGACATTGATGGCATTTTTGTACATACCGTATGCAGTCGGTTTCCATAGTCATCCAGAAATATCCAACTCTCAATATCTTCTTTGCCAAAGTGAAACCATTCATATGAGGTCCGCATGTTCCAGCATGGATTTCTTCAAGTAGTCTAGATGCCTCCTTAGCGTCCACACATCTTAGTAAACCTAGATCGGAGGTCCTACTATACAAGATTCCTCCACTCCCAAAGAAATGATTAACTAACCTCAACAATGTGCATTTTTGAACATGTGTAGTACTTTTTGGATATTCTCCCTTCTCCAAGTACTCCTTGATATCATAAAACCATGGCTTCCCATCGAACTCTTCTTTAACATGAGTACAATAGGAAGGTTGCTTGCGGTTATCTATAGGTATAGGATCAATGTAGCTTTTATCCGGATGATGAATCATGGATGATAATATGGCCAAGGCGTCTGCAAACTCGTTCTGAGTCCGAGGAACATTCTTGAATTCTATCTTGACAAATCTCTTGATTAAATCTTGCACACAGTGTAAATAAGGCAGTATTTTTGAGTTCTTGGTAGCCCATTCTCCAAGCACTTGATGTATCAGCAAATCTGAATCTCCGATTACCAGTATTTCCTGAATGTTCATGTCGATGGCTAGCCTGAGTCCTAGAATACAAGCTTCGTATACCGCCATATTGTTGGTGCACGGGAACCTGAGTTTGGCAGATACCGGGTAATGTTAACCGGTCTCTGATTCTAGCACCGCTCCAATTCCTACTCCTTTGAAGTTTGCGGACCCATCAAAGAACATTCTCTAACCATCATATGCTTCTGAGATGTCTTCCCCAATGAATAGCACTTCTTCATCGGGGAAGTATGTCCTTAATGGTTTGTATTCCTCATCCACGGGATTCTCTGCTAGATGGTCTGCCAGTGCTTGCCCTTTGACTTCCTTTTGAGTGACATAGGTAATGTCAAATTCACTCAACAATATATGCCATTTTGCTAGTTTCCCGGTAGGCATAGGCTCCTGGAAGATGTATTTCAAAGGATCTATCCTCGAGATCAGATAGGTAGTATGTGCACAAAAATAATGTTTCAACTTTTGTGTTACCCATGTTAAGGCACAACATGTGAGTTCCAACAATGAATAGCGGGCCTCATATGGTGTGAAATTCTTGCTTAGATAGTATATTGCTTGCTCCTTTCTGCCAGTTTCATCATGTTGTCATAAAACACATCCGAACGCCCCATCTAGCACGGACAAGTATAATAACAACGGTCTTCCAGGCTTAGGAGGAACCAGAGCAGGAGGTTGAGATAAGTATTCCTTGATCTTATCAAAAGATTTTTGGTATTCTTCGGTCCATTCAGTCGCAGCATCCTGCCTCAGCATCTTGAAGATTGGCTCACAAATCACGGTTGATTGGGCTATGAAACGGCTGATGTAGTTGAGGCGTCCCAAGAAACTCATCACATCTTTCTTACTCCTCGGCAGTGGTAACTCTTGAATAGCTTTGATCTTTGACGGATCCAATTTGATTCCTCGACGACTGATAATGAAATCCAATAATTTGCCAGCGGGTACCCTAAAAGCACATTTTGCGGGATTTAGCTTCAAGTTATATCTCCGTAGTCTGTCAAAAAACTTCCTAAGATCAGTCAAATGGTCTGAGATCCTCTTTGATTTGATTATGACGTCGTCTACATATACCTCAATTTCTTTGTGGATAATGTCATGAAAGATGGTAGTTATGGCTCTTATATATGTCGCCCCAGCATTCTTCAAACCAAACGGCATAACTTTGTAACAATATACCCCCCATGGCGTAATAAAAGCAGTCTTTTCAGCATCCTCTTCGTCCATTCTAATCTGGTGATATCTGGCAAAGCAATCTATGAATGATTGGAGTTCATGCTTTGCACAATTGTTGATCAAGATGTGTATGTTTGGCAATGGAAAGTCATCTTTAGGACTGGCCTTGTTGAGATCCTTGTAGTCGACGCAAACTCTAACCTTTCCATCTTTCTTAGGCACGGGCACAATGTTAGCTAACCAAATAGGGTATCTGACAGCATGGAGGATCTTGGCTTCCAATTGCTTGGTAACCTCCTCTTTGATTTTCAAACTTAGATCCAGTTTGAAATTTCTGAGTTTCTGCTTCACAGGTGGACACATTGGATTAGTAGGTAGCTTATGGGATACTATAGATGTACTCAAACCCATCATATCATCATATGACCAAGCAAAGATATCAGCGTACTCTTTTAAGAACTCAATATACTATTCCTTGTCTGTCGGTGATAGATGAAAACTAATGCGAGTTTCCCTAACTGTTGCGGCATTACCCAAGTTAACTACCTCAGTTTCTTCTAAATTTGACTTGGGTTTATTCTCAAAATTCTCTATCTCTTTGACAATCTCTTCATGCGGTGTATCGTCCTCCCAATACAATGAATCACTTATGTCATGTCTCGTTGTCTCATTACATGTCACGCTTGTAGATTCAACAGGATAGAAAATAGTCTTGCTGAAATATAAAGATAACAAGACAAAAATAAGTAGAAAAGGTAAATACGTCATTAATAAAACTGGTGAATTGTTTTAAACATAATGCGAAAATAAACATAAAAATAAGGCTCAATCACTTGAGCATTTATTTAAAACATGAAATGCTAAATGTTTTTGCTTTTTGATAATTAAAACATAGAGATGCTAAATCGCCAAAAGCTACCCAGGTGCTCGGCGAGCCCGGGATGGAGTGACAGTCCAATTTCCGAGCATAGCCCCAGCTTCCATAGCCTAGATTGTGTCTTCCTCCACTTCCCCGAATAGTACCACATTGCAATATCCATTGTCCTCGGGCTCTAACAGGAAAAGGTTCTTCACCCCCTCCAGGATATTGTCTGCTTCATCTCCCCAAATGGTTTCAGCCTTTCGGAAGGTTTGGTGCAAATGTGGTATCGTCTTTGGCAGAGGATAGTAAAACCTGCTCCAAGGAGGTGTCCAGTCCTTGAATTCCCGTGAGGTATACTTATAACCCAAGCCAAAAGTAGTCTTTTGAAAACGAGGTTCCACAGGTTCAGCTATTCCCTCCAGTTTAGGACCAAGGCCCCTACCTGGTTCATATCCCAACCAAAACATCATACTCATCACTCGGTCACTGCACCATCTACTCTGTTTAATATGTCCAACTAGCTCGACAGTGTAAAAGGTACCTCCTCCTACATTTCTCTCTATATTGACCACAGGGACTATTTGATTGGTGTATATAGGATTGTTGCCATCTCCGTGAACAACCACCTCTTGATGATCCCATTCGAACTTAACAACTTGGTGCAGAGTGGAAGCAATAACCCCAGCCATATAGATCCATGGCCTCCCCAATAGTAAGTTGTAGATGGTTGAGATGTCTAGCACTTGGAATTCCACATCGAATACCATCGGTCCGATTTTCAACCTCAAATTGATTTCTTCGATAATAGCCCTTTGGGAACAATCAAAAGCCTTCACATTCATGCTTCCCTCATGTATCTCTGACAGATTTATACCCAATTTCCTCAATGTAGTCAATGGACATATGTTCAGACAAGAACCACCATCGATCAACACTTGGTATATGAACTTATTCTCATGTTGCACAGTGATATACAATGCTTTGTTATAGTTGAGCCCCTCGGGAGGTAGTTCATCTTCATGAAAAGAAATCTTGTGGGTCTCAAATATATGTCCCACCATATTTCCATGTCTTTACCTGTGATATTGGCCGGCACATATGCTTCACTCAGAACTTTCATTAAAGCATTCTTATGTGCATCAGAATTCTGCAACAAGGATAGAATAGATATCTGAGCAGGAGTCTTGTTCAGATGTTCAACCACATAATATTCTTTAGCTTGCACCTTTCTCCAAATCTCCTTGCCTCCTACTTCTACAATAGGTGACCTTTGCGTATTCTCCTTACTCGATCCTCCTTGGGTCATGTTCTCAGGCGTGTAGACTCGTCTAGTTCTGGTCATACCTTGTGCGGCTCCCGCTTCCTCCATCTTGGACATACCTTTTCTCCTTGCCTCAGCCTCATAGTCTCAGGGAACAACTCTTGAATTATAAACAGGTGGTGGACTCACCATGACAGTAAATGGTGACCGAGATACGGCCAATTCAACTTTAAACGGTGCACAAACTTGTACCACAACAGGTGGAGGTACAACAGGAGGGACCACCACGATATCCCCATCTCGAATAAAACCAATGGATCCTTCTTCATCCCATTCTTCATCTACTTCTATCATGTGTACTCCCCCCCCCCCTCTTTGTGATGGGGAAGAGGGTTATTGTGAACATTTGGTGTGGGCCACTTTAAGTGAATTACCTTAGTATCAATAAGTGTTTGTATCTTATCCTTCAGAGAGCGACATTGCTCCAATGTATGCCCTTTCATGCCAGAATGGTAAGCACAACTTTTGTTGGGGTTAACCCATTTAATGGGTGTGTCTGCAGCAGGGGGAATGGTTGTGATATAGCCCGCAACTTTTAGCCTTTCGTATAGTTGGGCTATAGGTTCGGCAAGTGGAGTGTATTGTCTAGGCAGTCTTCTTTCGAAGTTGGCTCTGGGTCTCGGGTAATTTTTAGTGGGTAGGTGGAGGTGATTGGAAGTATGTGGGTTGAGTGTTATAGACATGTTGTGGGGTTGTGGGATAATGGTATGTTGGTGGTATGTGTAGATATGGAGGAGGAGGTGTTCAGTATGTTAAGGGAGTCCTCGGGCCTTGTGCTACCATTACGGCGCTCACTTCTTTCTTCTTCTTCGGTTCTAAAATGCCCCCGATTGCAGGGCCTTGTTAGTAGCCTGCAAAGCTTCAAAATTGGTCACCATGCCACTTTTGATACCCTCTTCGATTTTCTCTCCTAACTTGATGACATCCGAGAACTTGTGATCATCAATAACCATCAACCTCTCATAGTATTGGGGGTCCTGGGCTCGCACAAAGAATTTGTTCATTTGACCCTCCTCTAATGGTGGTTGTACCTTGGCTGCCTCAGATCTCCATCTAGTAGCATAGTCTCTAAATGTTTCATTGGGTTTCTTCTTCAAATTCTGAATATAGAACAAGTCTGGAGCATTTTCAGTGTGGAATCTGAACCTATCCATGAAATTAGAAGCCATGTTAACCAAGTTGTGCCATTTCTTTGGATCCTGGCCAATGTACCAAGATAGAGCGTCCCCAGTAAGACTTCTCATAAACAGCTTCATGCGGATTTGCTCGTTTTTCCCTACTCCCATGAGCTTATCATAGTACATTCTCAAATGAGCCTTTGGGTCACCAGCACCATCGAACATTTCAAACTTCGGAGGATTGTAGCCTTCGGGCAGCTCAACGTCAGGTTGGATGCACAAATCTTCATAATTCAAACCTTCAATACATTTCCCTGTTTCAATAGTTTGGATTCTTCCGGTCAACCTTTTCAACTCTTCGGTCATACTTTTAATCAGCATGTCTTTTTCAGTGGGCTCAGGTGTACATTGAGCTTGTTGGGGCGTGTATGGTAAGGTTTCCACATATATAGGGTTGGTTTGGTAGGTTTCGGGAATTTGGGTATATGGGTGGTTATTGATAAATGTTTGGGATGGATCATGGGTATGAGTAATGGATTGTGGGGAATTGTGGGCAAGGGGATAAACGGTGTTTTGTGGGAGTATTGGATTGGTGTGGTGTTGCGAGGTTTGGAATGGTGGTTGACTTTGGTGTTGCATTATTGGGGTGGCCGGTTTTGATAGTGTTGGGTTATTGGAGGGTTTTGATAGTATTGAGTGGTTTGAGGTGGTGGATTTTGTGGAGCTTGTGGCAGCGGATTCAAGGGCGGTGGTTTATTTTGAGGAGGAGGTTGGTTATTTTCAGTAGTGGTTTGGTTGGAGTCGTCTTGGTGATTTACGTCTGGAATGTTCGGGGAGAGGGATAAATTTGCAATGTTTCAAACTTTCTCCAATTTTCTTTGTTCCAAATGGAGGGCCAACTCGTTCTGTCCTGTCAGACTTCCGTCAGATGTTTTCACAGTTTCCTTAGGAGTGGGAATCCTTTCTTTACCAGCCATACCGCTTGCATCTTTCATTAGACCTTTTCTTTTGTTGTTGGGACTGCTAGGAGGAGGAGGTGGTGGAGGCCTTTTTGATCGAGTATGATATGATAACACAACCACGATGCACGAATCAACCTTTAGGAAAGGGAATTAAAAATAAATAAAACAAAGGAAAGAAAAAAAATAGCCAAGTTAGCAAGGTGAAGTAACTGCAGCAAAATAAAAATATGTAGGACGTAAACACACAACAGATAAAGATAGTGAAAACCCATTCAATTAGAATATTTAAAGCACGCCCTAACGTGGGGACCTCTTTTTGCCCAAGGTAGGCCTAGCGAATATTCAAGAAATAAATGTGCCAATATGTTTCATTCCATTTGCTCTCAAATACCCCAAATTTTTATTAATAATCCAACAATTGTTCATAAGTAAATGACAAAATAATAATAATAATAGTAATAATAATAATAATAATAACAATGAAAGAAAAACTCCTAGTCTAGCTTGCAGATGCTCCTTCATCAATCTTTGGCTTATTCGCAGCTCGGATGGCATTCTCGAAATGACTATGGCTTGTCACAAGGTATGCTTTTTCCATATTACCTCCAACCTCAAAAACCGTGTTGATACATTCTTCCCCTTGCCGACGAAATTCTTCGCTCAACTCTAGCATGTTTTGCTCCAAGCTAAGAGCTTGAAATTGCCAATGCTCTATCTCTTTATCCTTTTCTTCCAGTTCCTTTGTGTGATCCTCAAGTTGCTTTTGATGTCGGATTTCAGAGTCATGAGCCTTTCTTTTGAATCGACGATATAAGATTTATGCTCGAGCCTCTTTGTCAATGATATGCTCCCCTCCCTTGATGCTAGGAGAGACTAACCTTTTGACGTCAGCATGCAACCACTCAACGTAACCAATGCCACAACCTGCATGATACATGTCTATTGCTATAGTGTCCACCATCATGAATTTCTTTTTTTTCCACATATTGAGAATGTCCTTAACAAACGGGATTTTATCGCTTTCATAGTCAATCATGTAACGATTCATGTTGCTTACCCTTGGTATAGTCTGCGTTCTCCCAGCTTGCCTAAGAACCCTTATTGGCACGTAGGATCGAAGGCCACAGACTTCCATCAAAATCAAGTATGGGGTTTCCTTGGCATAAACTACCAGTTCTGAGGAAGGGAACCGGTCAAACATACATTGGACCGAATCTTCTGTCAAACAATCTAGCAGCTTAACCCATCCTTCAACATCAGCGGGGCGTTTTATCTTCTTGACCCCTAAAGTAACTCTCAAGTCATGTGATAGAATATAGTCATCTTCAATAGGCTTGCGAAGAGCTTGCTTTCCGTTAACTTTTTAGTGGTGTTCAATCAGCCAAATTTGAAGTAGCAAGTTATATCCCTCGAAATGTCTAGCCCCGTCTTTGCAGTGGCTCAGAGACCGATAGATGTCAGCCAAGATCATAGAAACTATAGTGCTAAGATTACCGTCTATTCCATTAAATACTGCATCCGCTACTATGATAATTCGGGTGTGAATATCTTTTTTAGCCCGTCGAGGAAAAACCACTAGCCCCAGAAAACAAATGACAAATGCAAAAATTCTCTTTTGGGTCCATGCATCGGGACAGTGCGATTCTATATTATATATCTCTCGAGCGTACCCATGACCGAATCTATCATACAAGTATTGAAGTGAAATTTTTGACTTTATTACATGGGTCATCATTTTGCCTCCTTGCAACCCTAGCTTTTTACGAAACTCTTGCGGTGAAGGATTTTTAGGAATGATCAATTGAGCCCTTTCCCACTTTTATTCCTCCACAACAGACTTGCATTTTCAACATAACCACCGATTTCTTCTAGCAATGGTGTCAATTCAACATCCCCAAATCTAAATACCATTCTTTCCTTGTCCCAAAAGGCAGTGACCGCCTCAATGAGTTCTTTGCACGGCTTGACTTCCATAAGCGAAGGCAAATGTCCCAACACTTTGCGTACTTCTCCTTGTCCCTGAATGCCCAGATCTCTCCACCAACCCTTTAGTGAATCAGGTATGTACCAGACCATGCTAAACCTTGGATAAGCCTTGGATTGATTCATGATTGCCTGTATTTATAAAAGGTTAGCTTATACCCCTCCCCCAACTTGAGAGAAAATGGTCAACATTTAGGCACATTTATTTCGCAAAAAATAAAAATAAATTATGATGACATCGTTCTAGGGTCGTAGACCGTTTTGGACTTGGGCATAGTCATACTATCAGACTTAATATACCAAGTATATTGATTCGACCTAGGTTTATAGAAAATATAATTTTTCTAAAAATCATATCATGGTTGGGCTCTATTGAACAGGAGTAGGTTGTCTAGACCAAAGGTTCCCCCAAGCGGACAACTTGGGAGTGGAAAGTCTGTGATCGTCGGCGCACCGCTGACTGACCTACCCACAGAACTTTCCCTTAAAAGGAATTTTGAGAGTGCACTGTCGTGAAAACACGCAACCGCTAGTGTAAAAATTTCCAAGTGGAGGAAATATGAACGGGATGACAATTATCAAAGCGTCAACATATAACAAATATAGTTGAAAACATTAGACATGGGATCAATTTGAAAGACAAAATGATAAAACCAAAAATATAAAGTAAATGAGATCAACAAAATTTGAACAAATAAACTGGAGAAAATATATGGTTAAAACATATTAACTAATAAAGTAAAGAAAAATATGTAGATACGTAATATAACAAATAAGGAAATGGAGTAGGATATGCATAGAAAGCAAAACAAAGCATTTTTGTTTTAAAAAAAACAAAGATAAACAAATAAGGAAAGGGAGAGAGGATGTACATGAAAAAAACAAAGCATGCTTCAAAGTAAACAAATAAGGGAAGGGGGAAGAGGGCATGCATAAAGTGTAAACAACTAAGGGAAAGAGGATATGCAAAAAAAAAGTAATTAAAATATAAACAATTAAGGGAAAGAGGAAGAGAGTGTACATGAAGAGTAACTAAAATATAATCACCAAGTAAACAGAGATATGTACGAAAATAAGTAGAAATATTAACATTATACGAATTAAATAAATAAGGAAAAAAAGGAAAACTAGCTAAATCTACTTAAAGGTATTTATAAAAAAATAAACAACCAAGGGAATGAAGAGGAGGGTCTATAAAGAAAGTCACAAATAAAACAGTAAAATTATAAGACGAATATAAAGGTAAACAAATAAAATAAGAAAGTAAATCGTACGATCACACAAAAATCCCGCATAGAAATAAATTTCGTTATGGTAAGAATCTAAGTATCCCCAGCAGAGTCTCCATGTTGTCGCGCCCCATTTTCTAGCAAAAGCGGCTTTCGACATGTGACAACTCTTTTAAATGGGTTTTAAAAGAGAAGAGTCGCCACCTAATAATTTTTAAGGTGCGTTAGGACACCTATTTGCGAATAACTCTGTTTGACTAGTCAACGCCACTAAAGATCGGGTAAGGGCTCAAATTACCTCGAAGACAAGATGTTAGGCACTCTTCGAGATCCACAACTGTGGGTCCCGACCGAATTTTATGCTATGTGGGATTATTGGGTTAAACTAAGTTGTAGGTTGCTGAGTTGTGAATTGATCCTAAGTGATCAAAGCAATTAATTAAAACTAGTAACGAAAAAATGTAAGAATAGTAAATCGTAAAAAGCCTACTTAGTTACATAAAAGGGGACCTAAATTTTTAAGCCTGATGGATCAACTCCCGTGCAAAGTCTGCTAAGACTTTTATAGCCAAAAGTGCAATGGCTATTCGGGCAATTTGTGTATCATGTCCGCTACCCTCATTACTATCTTTAAATTGTTAACCTAAGAGTGCACTAATTAATTCTAAATCGCGTCTAACTCAAAACTACCCGCCCCTTCCTATAGTTCAGGAAGCTTCGGACACTATTCTAGAGGGATGGATCTAGACTTAAAGAAAATCTCAAGTTTCTATTTTTATTCTTATTAGCGTCACATAAAAGGGAGCACATACAGACTTAACAAGTAACACAAGTAAGGGTTCATGTTGACCTCCGAATTAAGTAAATTAACTGAAGCGATGAAGTGGTCTCTTAAATATGCAAGATCCTTGAATTAATATTCAGATATACAATACACCAAGTTTAATAGACTAGATAGCTATATGCATAGAAAATATAAAAAATGGGTGAAAATTTTACCAAGAATCAACTAGAGTAAAAAATAATAGTTATCGGAATATATAGTATACTCACAAAATTTAAATAAAAGTGAAATATTAGTCCACTGGACAATAGCCTATCACGTAATAAAACCAACAAAAACTAATGATGAGATTAAACATAAAACTCCTTAAGTGTTTGGAAATTGAAATAACTAATAAAAGGATAATAAATATGATTTAATAAAAGAAAGTTCTACCTTTAGTTTAAAACTAAAAATAGACCAATAATAAGACATGAACTATTTTTTTTTTTTTTAAACCGACGTACTACTCAAATGCCAATTATGGAAGTTTCATGTAAAAGCAAATAACAAGCAGGTCTTCTTTATCATCTCCTACGGGCAAGACTAGTGTTTATAGTAAAAAAATAATTAAAGCATATCTTGAGATCATAAGTAGAGAAGAGGCGTATGAACGAGTTTGAGACCCTGTCAAGTCAACTCACACAAATATGAATATACATGTCAATAGGAAAGAAATAAGCGACCAGGCCAACATTCAATTCTTGAATAAACTTATAACTTTTCACATACTTAATTTGATTATTGCTATTTCCTAAAAGCATGATATAAGAGCACATTAGAGCATGATATCTAATATTCAATTTAGGCCATTTGCCTATCAGTCATATAAGAGCACATTAAAGACATACATCTAGATAGATTTTGTCACAAACAGATTGTCGACCTCATTTACCATTGAATCCTAAAGGTAACATCTCTAGTATTTAACTATTTATTATATAATCTACAGACCATCTAGATATTCAAAACAAGCAAAAATAATAATAAGCGTGGCATATATCCAGTTGGGAAGACAACTTTAAAAATTGCAAGGTTAGTCCCAGAACATGATGTATAGATGACCAAGCCATAAGGTTCTGCTTAATTTTTTTAAACCAAGCATAGAAGGAAGGCATATATGGAGATTCAAGTGACGTACCTGGAATTTTACTTGGTATGCATTTTAAAAGAATGCCGCACAGCATTCAGCATAACCAAGCGCGAACAAATCGCAGAAGAAAGTAAAAGAGAGACAAAAACTAAAGAAGACAACTAGTCTATTCTAACAAACAACTAGCACGTCAAGGGATAGTAATGCATTGCTTAAAAAACTAATCAGTTGGAGAACGGAATAATATAATAAGAAGATTAACTTCAACAGTGACAAATAAGCCAATTACTCTTCCGAATATGCTACAGCCCGTGCAAAAATTAGAACAACAATAATGAGAAACCAATACTTGAACTCGATAGGCCCCGATTGTATCGAGCAAATATAAAGACTAAAGCTTTGTCTCGAACGAAGATAAAGACTAAAGCTCTACCTTGATTTTTACCTCGGAACAGAGGAGAATAGAATAGCTATATAGTGAAAATCGTGATCCAAGGTCCCCCTAGTGTATAGAACTAGTGTATAGAACTAGTGGTATTTACAGTAGTAAATTAGACTTAAGTCGTGTCACTATAATGGAAAAGAATCATCCAAATAAAGAAAGATTTAAAATATAAAAACAAGAATTCTGTCAACAAGGAATTCGAGAATTGGAGCGAGATTTGAGTATTGAAATAGGGAAGAAGAGCTGCTGGTGATTATTTTAACAGAAAAGGACTAAAATACCTACATAATCGGTGGAATTTGAACCGAAAATCATGAGAGAAATATATGTAATTGAACTTCCAAAATCATGATCCAATCTGTAACAAATGAAATGCCTACCTCAAATCTGTCTAAATTCAACTGATAAGTCTGAACCTGTGAATGGGAAGAAGAGTAGGTGAATCTTCAGGCGCGTCCGCAATTTTGACTAAAATTGGAGCTAATATATTGGCTCATAATTAAGGTAAAAAATCAATTACTTTACGGATTCGATAAGGAAGATAAGTAAGGAAAATAAAGTAAGAAAGGACATAGAAAAGGAATGAGAATATAATAAATCAAATGAGGAAGAAACGAGATGAATTTGACGGTACGGTTTTGAACGAAGGGGAATTGGAAAGGGTTGACTTGAGTTGGTCATGGGTTCTGGGAGAAAGAATTTTGAGTGAAGGGTTTTGGGTATTAATGGGTTAGGGATAATCTGATGGGTTGTGAAATTTTGGGTTAGAGAAGAATGTACTTTTTCCTTCTTCTTTTATATAATTGGGCTTCTCTTGAAAATATATCTATTTGTTAAAATTCTAATAATATGTTAGCTAAAAAGAAGTAAATATTAATTATTGATCAAAGCAAGAAGACCATATGAATAAAAGCTATGTACTAAAATAAGTTGTTAAAGTATCGTGACCTATAAGCAGGAAGATGCTCAAATAAATATTTGTAAAATAAAAGTAGATTTAATGCAATGTGAAACTAAATATATTATGATGAAAAGTATAACTTGCTTGATTAACTCTAAAAGAAACCTCGTAAATGCATGAGTGAGATGACTTTTAATAATAATAATAATAATAATAATAATAATAATAATAATAACAAATGTAGTTGTGGTAGTAATAGTAATTAGAAGGTAATAATAAGAATAATAAGAAAATAGTAACAAGAGTAGTAATAGAGAAAATAATAAATGAATATGAAAAATTGACCTTATATTGTTATAAAATAAGTTAAAGTAACACATTTGATATACTTACGATATAGAAGCTCAAATAAATAAATTAGAAGAAAGGAGGGACAAAATTGGATATCAACATGTAGTTGATAAAGTTAGTCGAAAGGCATATTGATCTTGTGACATTCTAAGAAGTCTTATGTAACGACCCGACCAGTCGTTTTGAGCATACACTCCTTTCAACTATTTGAAATCTTGAATAATTTCCAACGAGGTATTATGACTTGTGTGAATTGTTGGTTTTAGTTTTAAGGTATTTCGGAGTTAGCTTGGACGCTTAAGTTGAAATAGTTGACCGGATATTGACTTATGTGTAAACGATCTCGAAATTTAATTCTAATGATTCCAATAGCTCCGTATGGTGATTTTGGACTTAGGAGTGTGTCCGAAAAATTATTCGGAGGTTCGTAGTGGAATTAGGCTTGAAATGCCGAAAGTTGAATTGTGGAAAGTTTGACCGGGGGGTTGACTTTTTGATATCGAGGTCAGAATCCGATTCTTGAAATTGGAATAGCTTCGTTATGACATTTATGACTTGTGTGCAAAATTTGAAGTCATTTTGGATTGATTTGATGTATTTCGGCACAAGATATAGAATTTGAAAGTTCAAAGTTCATTAGGCTTGAATTGGGGCATGATTCATGGTTTTAGCGTTGTTTGATGTGATTCGAGGCTTCGACTAAGTTCGTGTGATGTTTTAGGACTTCTTGGTATATTTGGTTGAGGTCCCGAGGGGCTCGGGTGAGTTTCGGGATGGTTTCAGACCATTTCTAGGCCATTTTTAGTTGCTGGTTTTTTGCCACAGAGGTATGCATCGCGATCGCAGACAAATGGTCGCGATCGCGAAGAGCAATTTTGCTGTTTGGGCACTGTGAATCGCGATCTCAGAAGCCTTTTTGCGATCGCATAGAGGAAAATCCTATTGCACTGACCCGACTTTGGAAGCTTATATCTCCCAATTTATAAGGAATTTAGAGATGATTCAAAAATGAAAGTTGTAGCCCTTGACGTCTAGTTTTCAGAAATATACAATTGTTATTTGGAGTTGTATACAAAAAGTGATGGTAGATACACTATAGGCTGTCCGGGAAGAGTTTGGAAATCTCTGTTACATAGGGCTGACTTTGGAAGTTTATATCTCGAACTTTATAACGAATTGAGAGATGAACAAAAAATTAAGTTATAGACCTTGGTGTCTAGTTTTCAGAAAGTTAACCCATTTGCAATTTGTAATTTTGTACAAAATGTTATGACCATTATACTAGAGGGTTGTCTGGAAGATGTAGGGGAGTTTGTTCTTCACGATCGTGATTGGTTTTCTGCGATCGCGAAGAGCAATTTTGGGGCTGAAAATTTTTGTGCTTCGCGATCGCGAAGCATTTTCCGCAATCGCAAAGAGTAAATACCTGGGCAGTAGCTATATTTTGAAGTTTCATCCATTTTTAACATATTTGGGATAAGTGTTCTATATCCGAAAGTGATTATACTTCACGATTCTATAGTTATATTCATCATTTATTTCGGATTTAAATGGAAGAAATCAAGATTTTTGCAAAATCTTCCAAAAACAAAAATTTAAGATTTGGAGGTCGAGTTGTTATTGGAATTTGATAAAATTGGTATGGTTGAACTCGTATCGGAATGGGTGTTCGGATTTTGTAACTTTTGTCGGATTCCGAGTCATGGGCCCCACGGGCATTTTTGAGCTAAAATTTTGGATTTTTATGGAAAATTAGCATTTTCTGATGTAATTAATTCCAATGAATTTTATTGACCGAAACAAATTAATTGTGACTAGATTCGAGATATTCATAGGCCGATTTGTGAGGCAAGGGCATAGCAGAGTAAAGAATTTTACACATTGAGGTAAGTAACAGTTTTAAATATGGTTCTGAGGATATGAAACCCCGAATTTTGGTATCATGTGACTATTTTGGAGGTGACGCACATGCTAGATGACGGGCGTGTGGGCGTGCACCGAGGGGATTATGACTTGGTCCGTCCCGGAAAACTGTAAAGTTGAATAATTTATTGTTAGCTATATTCTCTCTATGTGTTGATAAAATTTGATTGTAAATCATGCTTAGGCTATGTGATAGTACTGTTGGGACCCACAAAGGTCGCGTACTTGTTGAATTGCCTGCTAAATGCTATATGTACTCAATCTCAGCTTTTACTTGCACATTTTATCTCAGTCTCTATTATTATTATTATTGATACATCATATCATTGTTGTTTGGGCTGATTTCATGATTATTAAGAGCCCGAGAGACTGGAGAGATTTATGACCGAGTGAGGTCGAGGGCCTGATTGTGAGATATTGATACTATAGCACGTGAGTTGGCCATGCAGATCCTTATATTATACTATAGATCGTGAGTTGGCCGTGAGGATCCTTAATTATACTATAGCACGTGAGTTGGTCGTGCAGCACGTGAGTTGGCCGTGCGGATCCAGATAGTTATATTATGGCACGTGAGTTGTCCGTACAGATTATAGCGCTTGGGCTGTAGGAGCCCCTCCGGAGTCTGTACACCCCCAGTGAGCACGTGTACCCATGGAGAGTGAGTGATGAGGGCTGGGAGCCTAATACGTGATGAGGGCTGGGAGCCCAGTGAGTGATTGTTGTCCTCAGAGGTTGTACTTGGTTTCCATTTGTTATTGCACTTAATTGCTATCTGTCATTGTAGTGAAATCTCTGAACATGAACTGTATAAAAATTGATTTGACATTAAACTGTCAGATTTGATAGAATGTCTATTCTTTGCTGGAATTACTGGAAATGAACCATAACTGTTTAGCTCGTTACTATCTTCAGTTCCTTATTTATTATTGTTACTTGGGGAGTTTGTTACACTCATACTACACCCTGTACTTCATGTGCAGATCCAGGTATTCCCGGACATAGCGGGTGTTGATCCTTTCGCGCAGTTGATTTTCAAGAGATTTTGAGGTAGATGCCGTGTTCCGCAGACCTTGTCTCTCCTTCTCTATCTCCTTATTTATTGTATTTGATCTCAGACTATTATAGATCGTATTTTCCAGACTTGTATTTAGATTAGATACTCATGTACTAAGTGACACCGGATTTTGGGAGTGATATATTTGAAATTTTGAGATTTCTTCCGCTGAATTTAATTATTTTGTTTTCAAACTTGAGAGAAATTGTGGTTTATTGAGATTTTCGGCTTGCCTAGTATTGAGATAGGCACCATCAC
Organism: Nicotiana tabacum; assembly: GCF_000715075.1. Taxonomy (NCBI): domain Eukaryota; kingdom Viridiplantae; phylum Streptophyta; class Magnoliopsida; order Solanales; family Solanaceae; genus Nicotiana; species Nicotiana tabacum. The sequence goes on along the minus strand of NC_134096.1, from coordinate 38,367,064 downwards.
GATGGGTGAGATTTTGGATCGTGACAAGTTGGTATCAGAGATTTAGGTGACATAGGTCTCACGAGTCATGAGCAGGTTTAGTAGAGCCTTGCGGATCGGTACGGAGACGTCTGTACTTATCTTCGAGAGGCTGCCAAACCCTTAGGAAAATTTCATTTTCTTGTATTCTATCGTGCTTAATTGATTCAGCTTGAAACATAACTCTTTGAATTCCTTCCACGCATTCGTATGCGCACATGAGCGCTCGGTATCAGCTGTGCATCGCCGGCTTGTGATTCTATGAACGAGGTTCAAGATGTGTATTCTGTGTTTTGGTGATGGGCCAGTCTGGAGGACTTGAGGCTAGGTTTATACCGCAGCTTAGGCTCGGTAGCTTCAGTTGTAATCTGTACATTTGGACTCATATGCCCGGTACTGTCCTTACGAGTGAAATTTGTGGCTCAATGAACGATAAAATGGGGTGTTTTTATGAGAATGATATAACTGCGGGATGTGTTAAGACATTTGAATGTGACGAGAAGTGTTTCCTTGAAATGTAAAGGAAGGCCATTGGGTGCTTTATTTTCATTTTGATGTGACGTACAATCTCGAGTGTGAATATTTTGAAAGATCCTTCGTGTTGTTAAATTTTGGGGCAAATTAAATTTTCGTGTGTGATTAATGAGTTTGGACTCGGAAAGATTAACTGATTTTATAGTAATTGTGGCTGCAAAAGGGTATACCAATATGCCAATTTGAGACTAAGCAGGTGGATTATCCCCTGCGCAATAATTTATGTAAGTGTGTTCCTTATGATGTGAATAGAGAGTTTCTTTTCTGCCAGCGGGGTGTATGTGTTGAGACTTGAATTTGAATCTGGTTGAGAAAGTTGACTTGAGTATTAAGAGAATGAATGCGAGATTAGCGAATGATTGAGGTATTTTATGGTTGGTGTGTCTTGATCTTGAGAAGAATTTTCGTTGAACTGACTGCGGTATTAAGACTGTAATAAAGTATGGGTATTGTGAGTTATCAAGTATTTTAATCTATGGCTTTGAGCCAAGTGGGGGAGCCTGTTATTGACAATTCAATTCATGGTTATATGTTAAAATGTTACTTGGTCTGAAGTATACTTGGGGATCAGGGATGACTTGCAGAGGTGGAGTTCGAGAATGACTCGAGTAAGGAAATTTCCTGAATACGGGATATAATGCACTTACGAAAATATGAAAATTTTGGAATGATTAAGTTGTTATTTTGAAGGATGTAGTGCACACGAAGTATGGATTTGATTGGTCGTGTTAAGACAGGGTTACTTATTTGAGTGTTGATTGTGCTAAAAGAGCACATGTCTTTTGGCCCGTTTGGGGCGGAGTAAATTAGATTTGAGTAGAATGGATGATTCTCGAGAAGGTTCTAATGGATTCAAAATGTATATGGGAACGTGTTGTATATTATGAATTCCTCCTGGAAGGAAGCAAGATGAAGGTTACTGAATGACTTGGTATGTAATTTGCTGGTTACCGAAAGTTGATAATGATATTCTCGTGCTTGTCACATGATGACATGATAGATGTGGTGTGTGGTGCGGTATTAAGATTTACATGTACAAGCTGGTAGCTCATTCTTGAAAGGAAGATCACGAATTTTGGATAGAATGGTCAATTTCAGATAATTAGATGAATGTTATAACTGCTCGGTAATCCCTGAGAAGGGTGCGCATTTCAAAAGGCGCATTGTGTTTTGACTTACGGATGTTCATTGGTATTGCAGTACTCACCTGGTTGATAGACTGCTGATATTCAAATTATTGCTATGTGGCACGGAAGAATTATGAAAGTATTCCTTATGGGAAGATCGTGAATGGAAGATGTGTTAGTCATTCTAGTGCTGGAGTTGGGATTAGTTACGGTGATTCATGTGTTTGATGAATTTGGAGACTGGGAGTTCTCAGAAGTATATTGTTTCGGGTTGCGACCTGTTTGAGGTGAATATTTTATTTTAACTCAGTGGAGGCACTAGTTGCGTTAATTATTTGTGATAGCTACGCGCTATAAGTGTGCATATATGTGAGGTTGGAGCCCATGTGCGGGCATTAGAGCAAGTATTCATATTCGAAAGAATGCTTAGGCTATTATATGCCTAGAGTCGATTGTTTAAGCGTAAAGTTATAACGTTTCCCGTATTCGTACCTTTGTTGAGAACTATCTGGGCTATACTTGAGGTTACAAAGAAGATGATTCCCTAAATAAATGGGGTAGTTACTAATTCTGCGTAAAATTGCCGATTTGAAGTGTGATAGCAGACTTTGCACATGCTTGCACTATGGCGTGCTATTTATTCCTGCCCAAGAGCATGAGAATATTATTTCATTATCATATACAAGTGTACTTGTGTAATTTCTCCTCTATAATATGCTGGGACTGGAGGCCTATGACCATGTTGGTCGATTCATATTATTGGCACGTGAGTTGTCTGTGCCGTGTGTGGGATTATTATTTCTATGATAATTTATCTGATTCATTAATTTCCTTCCTCTACAATTGTGCACATGCGCCTACGGTTATCCTCTTCACAAAATTTGAGGAGTTGGTTGTAACATTGTGGTTGTGGTGGTGCTTGTTGAACTTGCAATATGGTTCCCTTCCATAAGACATCTCCTATATTTGGGTACACGGATTGCGCAGTTGTGTCTTGAGTTATATTGATGTGGCGTGTCTGTGGGATAGTTGTATTTTATTATATAAGGTCATTGGACCTAGAATGGATACTATTAGGTTTGATTACGGTATATTCGGGAGGATAATATTGAAAGTTGGCTTAGAAGGTGATTATGGTTCTGGTTGGAGCGAGAGAGCTCCATGACTTCTTGCTCTGATAATGGGTCATGAGATTTTTGCATGTTTCATTTATTATCAGCAGTGTACGAAGGTTTTGGAACGAGGTTTGGCTTGATATGAGGTTTAATACTTGCACTTGCTTGGTTTGGAGTAATTACCGTGATCGGGAATGGTGCTGCGAGCATGTGAGTTGTGTAGTATGCAATGTGATTATATCTGAGGTTATGGCTATAGCTTGATACAGCTTGTTCAGGCCTATACGGTGTGTAGATGTGAGATTCTGGTCTTGAAAAGAATTCTGGATGTTAGAAATTTGGCTCCAAAGATTTTTGGGCTAATGTTAAATTAATGATTTTTGGTTATGTTGTGTGGTCAGGCCTATATAGAATAGGGTGACGTGAGATCACCCCCGGGTATGTGCGTGGTAAGGTGGAATAGAGATTTGAAGGTTAAGAATAACTCTTGACACGTTCGAGGATGAACGTATGTTTAAGTGGGGGAGATTGTAACGACCCGACCGGTCGTTTTGAGTATTTACGCTCCTTTCAACTATTTGAAGCTTGAATAATTTCCTACGTGGTTTTATGACTTGTGTGCATTGTTGGTTTTGGTTTTAAGGTATTTTGGAGTTAGCTTGGAATCTTAAGTTGAAATAATTGACCGGATATTGATTTATGTGTAAACGACCTCGAAATTTAATTTTGATGATTCCAATAGCTCCGTATGGTGATTTTGGACTTAGGAGTGTGTCCGGAAAATTATTTGGAGGTCTGTAGTGGAATTAGGCTTGAAATGACGAAAGTTGAATTTTGGGAAGTTTGAACGGGGGATTGACTTTTTGATATCGATGTCGGAATCCGATTCTGGAAATTGGAATAGCTTCGTTATGTCATTTATGACTTGTGTGCAAAATTTGAAGTCATTCCGGATTGATTTGATGTATTTCGGCACAAGATATAGAATTTGAAAGTTCAAAGCTCATTAGGCTTGAATTGGGGCATGATTCGTGGTTTTAGTGTCGTTTGATGTTATTCGAGGCTTCGACTAAGTTTGTATGATATTTTAGGACTTGTTGGTATATTTGGTTGAGGTCTAGAGGAGCTCGGGTGAGTTTCAAGGTGGTTCCGGACCATTTCTAGGCCATTCTTAGTTGCTGGTTTTGGGCCATAGAGGTATGCATGGCGATCGCGGACAAATGGTCGCGAAGAGCAATTTTGCTATTTGGGCACTGTGAATCGCGATCGCAAAAGCCTTTTTGCGATCGTGTAGAGGAAAATCTTGTTGCACTAACCCGACTTTGGAAGCTTATATCTCGCAATATATAAAGAATTTGGAGATGATACAAAATTAAAAGTTGTAGCCCTTGACGTCTGGTTTTCAGAAATGTAAACCAATTGTCTTTTGGAGTTGTCTACAAAAGGTTATGATAGATATACTATAGGCTAACCGGGAAGATTTTGGAAATCTTTGTTGCATAGGGCTGACTTTGGAAACTTATATCTCGAACTCTATAAAGAATTGGGAGATGAGAAACAAATGAAAGTTATAGCCCAAAGTGTCTAGATTTCAGAAAGTTAAACCAATTGCAATTTGGAGTTTTGTACAAAACGTTATAACCATTATACTGGAGGCTGTCTGGAAGATATTGGGGAGTTTGTTCGTGGCGATCGCGATTGGTTTTCCGCGATCGCGAAGAGCAATTTTGGTGCTGAAATTTTTGTGCTTCGCGATCGCGAAGCATTTGCCGCGATCGCGAATAGTAAATACCTAGGCAGTAGCTATATTTTGAAGTTTCATCCATTTTTAACATATTTGGAGCTATGGAGCTCGGATTGAAGCGATATTTGAGGCGATTTTCACCATATGGATTGGGGTAAGTGTTCTATATCCGAAAGTTATTATACTTCATGATTCTATGGTTATATTCATCATTTATTTTCGGATTTAAATGGAAGAAATCAAGATTTTTGCAAAATCTTCCAAAAACAAAAATTTAAGATTTGGAGGTAGAGTTGTTATCGGAATTTGATAACATTGGTATTGTTGAACTCGTATCGGAATGGGTGTTCGGATTTTGTAACTTTTGTCGGGTTTCGAAGCGTGGGACCCATGGGCGATTTTTGAGCTAAAATTTTGGATTTTTATGGAAAATTAGCATTTTCTTATGGAATTAATTCCAATGAATTTTATTGACCGAAACGAATTAATTGTGACTAGATTCGAGACATTCAGAGGCCGATTTGCGAGGCAAGGGCATAGCAGAGTAAAGAATTTCACACACTGACGTAAGTAACAGTTTTAAATCTGATCGTGAGGGTATGAAACCCCAAATTTTGGCATCATGTGATTATTTTGGAGGTGACACACATGCTAGGTGACGGGCGTATGGGCGTGCACCGAGGGGATTGTCACTTGGTCCATCCCGAAAAACTGTAAAGTTGAATAATTTGATGTTAGCTATATGCTCTCTATGTGTTGATAAAATTTGACTGTAAATCATGCTTAGGCTATGTGATAGTACTGTTGGGACCCACAGAGGTCGCGTACTTGTTGAATTGCCTGCTAAATGCTATATGTACTCAGTCTCAGCTTTTACTTACACATTTTATCTCAGTCTCTATTATTATTATTGATACATCATATTATTGTTGTTTGGGCTGATTTCATGATTATTAAGAGCCCGAGAGACTGGAGAGATTTATGACCGAGTGAGGCCGAGGGCATGATTGTGAGATATTGATACTATAGCACGTGAGTTGTCCGTGCAGCACATGGGTTGGCCATGCAGATCCTTATATTATACTATAGCACGTGAGTTGGCCGTGAGGATCCTTATATTATACTATAGCACGTGAGTTGGCCGTGCGGATCTAGATTGTTATATTATGGCACGTGAGTTATCCGTGCAACACGTGAGTTGTCTATGCAGATTATAGTGCTTGGGCTGTAGGAGCCTCTACGGAGTCTGTACACCCTAGTGAGCGCGTGTACCCATGGAGAGTGAGTGATGAGGGCTGGGAGCCCAGTGCGTGATGAGGGTTGGGAGCCCAGTGAGTGATTGTTATCCTCAGAGGTTGTACTTGTTGTCATTGTGGTGAAATCTCTAAAAGATTTTTATATATGGATTACATGAACAGGAACTGTATAAAAATTGATTTGACATTAAACTATCAGATTTGATAGAATGTCTATTCTTTGCTGGAATTACTGGAAATGAACCATAAATGTGTAGCTCGTTACTATCTTCAGTTCCTTATTTATTATTGTTACTTGCTGAGCTGGTTGTACTCATACTACACCCTACACTTCGTATGCAGATCCAGGTGTTCCCGGACATAGCGAGTGTTGATCCTTTCGCGCAGTTGATTTTCAGGAGATTTTGAGGTAGCTCCCTTGTTCCGTAGACCTTGTCTCTCCTTCTCTATCTCCTTGTTTATTATATTTGGTCTCAGACTATTATAGACCGTATTTTCCAGACTTGTATTTAGATTAGATGCTCATGTACTAAGTGACACCGGGTTTCGGGAGTGATATATTTGAAAATTTGAGATTTCTTCCGCTAAATTTAATTATTTTATTTTCAAACTTGAGAGAAATTGTGGTTTATTGAGATTTTTGGCTTGCCTAGTAGTGAGATAGGCGCCATCACGACGAGTGAGATTTTGGGTCATGACATCTTATTAACGCACTTCTTATGCATTTCATGCATTTATATTAAGTATGTACTCTTAGAGGCTTGTAGACAGATGTCATGTATACATATACTTATATGGCCTTGTCGGCGTTTTAAGTATATAATGGATCATATTGGCCTTATAGGCTCGTATGTCACAGGTATGAGTTTCTATATCAGGTTGGTTCATTCTATGTCGGGTATTCCCGCATGTTTACTCTGTTTATCTCATGACGCCCCTTCTAGCCCACTTACCTATGATGATGTAATAAGAAAGATACATTATGTTAGTACTCGGTTGAGTAAGGTACCGGGTGCCCGTCGCGGCCCATCGGTTTGGGTAGTGACAAAGTGGTATTAGAGCAGTTCCGTCCTAGGGAGTCTACAAGCCGTGTCTAGTATAGTCTTGTTTATTGGTGTGTTGCGCACCACACTTATAAGCAGGAGGCTACAAGGCATTGAGGACTGACACTTTTTCTTCTTACTCTAGATCGTGTGGTAGACCCTAAATTCTATTTTATTCGTAATAAGACAATAACTACATCTAGAAAGACAGTTGGTAAAAGATTGAATGTGGCCGTGGAAGAGTGGAGTCAGAGGAACTTGATTTTGCATCATGCTTATGATGAGTAAATGTGAGGTCTATAGCAGAACATGTGTGTCCTAAGACGTGTAAGCTTTTTGATAAGGAGCCTTAAGGTAAGAATATATATCCACCCATATGGTGAAAAGTAATGAGAGATTCAGAAGGTAGATACAAGTTTCAACAAGTAAAAAAAGGGTACGAGGTGCCCAGTCAATGAAGATTATCAGTATTTACAATTCAGGCAGAGAAATATAAGCCTTTTGAGTTTCCTTCAACAATAACAGAGGTATGTACAATTGGCCACACCCATCTCATTTATGCCCTATGTGGGCTAACAAAAGTAGTATAAGAGAATGACGGATATTAGGATCTGGCTGGGGTTAGAGTAACCCAAAATAGTGAATGGATTGTTTGCGTTAGTTAATATTTCCGAAGGATATTGCAAATGTGCTAATAGATGTCCTTGTGAGACACCCAGACGGTGCACTCTAAAATAGTACAGCTAGATATGAGTACTGCAAATATAGGCACTAGAAGCCTAGAAGGGATAAATATTATCTTAGTGTGGCTCCCATCCCTAGTAGAGAGAGAATGTTAGGCAACCCGAAGAGCCAGTGGATGGAGTAAGGGGAGCTAAAAGTAAAAGAATGTCTTGTTAAAGTTTTCAGAATAAAGTGATAGACATAAATGTTAGTAGGGAAATAAGAAGAGAGTTAATAAAGCATTATGAGTAGTATGTGATACATGGATGACAACGGTAGATCAAAAAAAATAATGACAGAATTACAGAGTCTATAGTCAAGTGAAGGAAAGGACGAGAGGTGACAAGCCTTGAGACAACAAAGGAGTATAGGCCATAAAGCCATAGCCTCATTTTGAGAAATAAGTTCGTGACTCTAACGTGATTACCAGAAGGAAAAGTTAGACCCCAGAGTAATAAAAATCAGTATGGACTGGTGAGCAAGATAAACTAAACGTGAATTAGGGACTGAGCAATAGTCGGCATCATGAGAATTTCAGAGATTGCATTTCGGCGATAATAGAATGGATGACAGAAGAATAACCTTTAAAGGCCATTCAGGAAAACGCTTCCCTAAAGCAAGCAATGTGAGCAAAGTTAAGGTTAAGGGACTATGTGTGCCAGTTACACTAAATGTCACCCTTGTGAGTAAGGAATTTTGTTATTCTTGGTACAAAAGGATTACCACAAGGCGAGTAAGGGTCATCGATGATGTGAAAAGACGCCAAAGATGAAGAGGTAAAACATCTATATGTAGATCGTCAAAGCTCTAAATCTTAGTACTCCCCTAAAGAGGGGAATATGGAATGATGTGGCATTAAGTCAGAATTAAGTGGTTCTAGTAACTATGGAATGGTAAAGGAAGAATGCGATAAAAATGAAAAGGGAATGAGATTGCACTTATTCAAATCCTATAGATATGCTACGATTCCAGAACATTATGCAAGCACGACGTCAAGGAGAGGAAGTAAGGGTTTCGGCCCGGAATGTTTTTGATAAATAAGGAGCCAGTGCGAGAGGTAAGTTAAGACAAAAGAAATAACCCGAGAAAGATTACGTGAAATATTGATATGAGCATGGGTCAACGAGTAGTTAGTAGTTGATTCAGGAAGAGCCTAGTTATGGCTAGACAAAATGATACAGACAAATTAACAGATTGTGCAAGATAAACATAGTGAACACCAACATGGGAATTCAGTCTTGCAGATATGACATCGTGATCCTTGAGAAAGATTCAGATAAGAGTTAGGGTAGTTAAAGGTGTCGTATAAGTGTTATGAAAAAAAAAGAGTTCCACTGGGAAACGGTCAAAAAGAATTCAGTTCAGAAGTAAACCTACGAACACAAGGGAAGGGAGGTACGTAACTAGAGATAATTATAGGTGAGGAAGGACATCAAAAAATCTGTCGAGTATACGATGTAATAAGCTCGCAGCTTTACAAGAGTCAGAGGGTCCTCCCTAAGTACTACAATGAATAGACTAGCTGAGGAAATAAGGGAGAAAGCTTCAACCTAAGCTCAGTGACCTAAAGAGGAAATGGTCGTATAACAACAGTCTCACGATAACATTGTATTCACTCTATAAGAAAGTGGCACCTATCGTGGCTAATGAACGGGGAGAAGAAGAAAAAAAATCATCAAAAGGTGATATTCAAGATCATATAGGTCGTATGGAATTCCAATATGTGTGGGCATTAAGATAAGCCAAGTATTCATGCAACAAGTGGCATAATGACCAGGAAAAGTAAGTACTTACATTTAAAGAAAGTTGAGAAGGAACGAAAAGAGTTATTCGATCAATGATCCAAAGTTAGTTACGTTATGAATGCACTTAAGATTTCGGAGTTGTCACGACCCAAACCGATAGGCCGCGCCGGGCACCCGGTACCTTACTCAACCAAGTACCAACATAATATATCTTTTCGTATCATACTATCATATATAACCACTCTTACACTAAACATAGGCCGAAAAGACCGTACAATCATTTACGTACATGACATCTATCTACAAGCCTCTAAGAATACATAATTATCATAAAGGTCAGTACAGAGCCCCGCCATATCAAACAATACACGTCTAAATCTTACTGACCAAACAAGCAACTCCAGAGCAAATGGAGCGTGCACCAACACCTTCCGCTGAGCTAATAGCCTACTTGGAGGACTCTCGACCTGTCTATCGGGACCTGCGGGTATGAAACGCAGTGTCCCCAAGAAAAAGGGACGTCAGTACAAGTAATGTACCGAGTATATAAGGAATAAAAATCAGTAAAATAATAGACGTGAGAGAAACATGGAGTAAAAGACTCGACATGTAAGTCTGAATAGCTCTATGAAACATTTATATTTACAATGCCATGAATATGCGTATAAATGTCATACCATGCATAGGTATATGTGTTCATATCATCATCAAGCCTTTGAGGGCATCCCATCATATCATCTCGGCCACTGTGGGCAAATTATCAACGTATACCAGTTGATCAGATGGTGGTGCGTATATAACGTCGTAACCTTTTTCCATATCCCATATACATATATACGCGTATATAACGCCATCTAGTCATAGGTCAATGTAAATGAATGCAATGCATGAGAAGTACGTCAATAAAACCTTTCGGAGTGTCATAAGACCATTATACCTCTGATTAATATCATGAAACAAACTTTATCAACTTACGTATTTTCTGAGACCCATGAAGAGATGATAGAATAATAAGACATATGGGAATTCAAGAACATAGGCATCTCTAATACTTCTTTGAATAGAGTCATTTATGAAAGTTATGCATTTGCTCATTTCGTTCGTGTCGTATAGATCATGCCAAAAAGAAAGAAGGGATAACCTTAACATACCTGAGTCGATTCTCTTGACAATCCTTCTAACACACGTCGATTGCGACAACACATAACGGCGGATCGAAGTAGGAGAAAAATCTGTATGATATTGTTGAGAAAGAGAATTCCATCAGTTATGTAATCTTGTTGTTACATTATGTAATTTTGATCATAATATTGTATAAACTTTCTTGCTGAAGTTCATCCGTAACTTTGAAGATGAAGTATCTTCATTTTTGTGAATTTTGTATTAATGGGTGTGGCCCCACACCTTTGACGACCAAGCCTTTAAATATGACACCTTATCACTTAGCAAAAGAGTCACATTTTTTATTTGTGAGTCACTTTCATTTGCTGCCACGTTTGGGCACCTTCGGCTTATCCAAGACTCCTTAATCAACTTTGTTTTCCCTCACTAATCCAATAATTAACCAATTACTCACATAATTAAGAATTATCTCAAATTAGTTAAAATACTACCCGCTTTTAACATACCTTATACACCTTACTATCATGGTCATGCGGTACCTTGTATGGCACTAGACCATAAATACCGGGTATTTTAGCTCGGACCGTATTTTATTCCAACATGTCAAACTTTGACAAAAATTAATTTTCTTTGATTTGCTTACCCTCTCACCTTCATGAATTTATTCATCACTTGTTTGAAATAGCATAATGCTTATAATCTCAAAATAATCTCATTCCCGAACTTACGTCGATTAGCTTACGACGAAACTTTAACGTACGAAAATGCGGAATGTAACATCTTATTTCCGAGCTTATATCAATTATTTATGGCATACTTCCACATACAAAAACATGGGGTGTAACAGGAGTATTATCCATGCAGCATATATGTTGTCAATCATACAACCGTAGAAGACTCCGGTATAAGTTAAAAGAAAGAATTGAGTCCAGGTCATAGACAAAGGATTGAATTTTTGGAAGATGGTATCACGGATATTCCCTAGAGCCCATGAAAGGCTAAAGTAATAACTAATACCATGAGCCGCAGATCGGAAGATAGCTTAAACCTAAATAAAGGCTGATCAGAAGGAAGAGGAAACTAAAGAGTTACATCAACCAAGTAAATCAGGAGTTTGATTATTGGACCAAAAAAATTATAGAAATCATGATTGAGAACATAGAAGAATCACTCTTAATATCAGAGGTGCAAGAGAGATAGTACAACAATAATATTCTATAACGACTCTACAAGAAAGCTAGTTAAAAGAGTACCAGCCTCATAAGAAGTCAGTATGGAGCTACCATCGGATTGTGTATACACTAGAGGTGCACGTATTATAATAGAGCTTCAAATTTTGGATGTGAATTATACCTATGTGGAAGGGAGGTCATGAAAGAGATAGAAGATGTGATGCGAGATTTTACGGTAAGTAAGGTAAAGGTGAACAACGTACGGGATACTCAAATATAGAAGGTTTTGAATAGTCCATACTTCGGATAGAAGGCTAGAAGCACCGGGATTCAGTATGCAGGAATGATAGCGGTGTCGTTAGTGGCATATCTTCCAACCTATGGTTTCTAGGTATCGAGAGATCTAGTCAAGAGAGCAAAGAAGAGTTTGAGACGATGTGATGTCTCGCTTGATGTTCTAGAATGACATAAGGAAATATATGGTGCAAGCAAGTTGAAGGAAGGTTGTGAGTAGTATAAATAGATATGTGTAGATCGCAAGCTAAAGTATGGTAAGCGGCAAGGTTTTAGGAAGACAGGAATAAGGATAAGAAAGGGCGAGTGAGAAGGTGACGAGAATCGATAAGTCCTCAGGATTAAGCCCATGAAAACAAGAGAGCTGGTGGTTTCTCTAAGTTATAGAAAACTCAGTATAGCCTGAATAAACTCAAAGGAGTCTATGACTAGTAGCATTTAGAAGAAATAGAATGGCGCCCTGGTAGTAGAATGAGGGTGTAATTGTGATAGATGAAGGATGATGTTTGGGCCTTCGATTGATTAATGATTTCATGAATTGTACAGGATTAAAATACCCATATAAGGTAAATCACATCGGGATGCTATGAAATACGGTTATGGAAGTATAGTATTGTATCGCCCCCAGGTGGATCAAGAAAATCACTTCAAATGTTCCTCGATGCGACGTGAGCCCTAGAAGCAGTGTTACATAAAAGGTCAAGTTATCAGTGGTAGATTATAAATCAATATTGAGGTGAATCAACAATGGATGGATAAAAGTTACAAAGTATGAGATGAGATTAGGCCGTCATTCTTAAGATGAACAGTAATGAGAAAGCATTAAAGGACTTAGACTTATACATATATGATTAATAGCTTAAGAGTAACTTGGAGTTTGGTAGAAGACCTCAGTAACGATAAATCGAAGCAGGAGTTATGGTACATTATGACCTACCTAGATGCAGTAAAGTCATACGGATGGATAACCCAGTTTATGAAATAAGATATAGCAATATACGTAAGTTTAACAAAGTACCGAGCAGAGAACTTTAGTGTACTTATAGATGCCCAGAGGGACATCTTGTCAAGCTCTATATATGTTCACAAAGTGAGACCTAGAGATGGGCTAAAAGCTGGAGGAACACGGACAGAAGAGTCGCATAACCGCATTTACAAGGTCAGAGTCGTACAAGCTGCATGATAGAAGATAGCAACAGTTCGAGATTGAAAGGATTCCGACCACAAGTCGTGGTATGAGAAAGAGGCCTAAAGGGTGCAATGCCCTGGCCTTTGGAATTATTCACAGAACAATTGCCTAGATGGCGAGGAGAGTACTAAAGTATTCGCAAGAACTATAGGTTATGATAATGATAAATTCGTCAGTTAACATTTGAGGACGAATGTTCCAAAGGGGGCAATGATGTTACACCCCATGTTTCATACGTGAAAGTACGCCATAAGTAAATTGATACAAGCTTGGAAATGAAATGTTATATCTCGCATTTTCGTACGTTAAACTTTCGTCGTAAGTTAATCGACGTAAGCTTGGGAATGAGATTATTTTGAGATTATAAGTATTATGTTATTTCAAACAAGTGATGAGTAAATTCGTGAAGGTGAGAAGGTAAGCAAATCGAAGAAAATAAATTTTGTCAAAGTTTGACATTTTGAGATAAAATATGGTCCAAGTTACAATACCCCATATTTATGGACTAGTACCATACAAGGTACCACATGACCATGATAGTAGGATACATAAAGTGTGTTAAAAGTGAGTAGTATTTTAATTAATTTGAGATAATTCCTAATGATGTTGGTAATTGGGTAATTAATGATTTTGGTGGGAGATTAACTAATTAATCATAATTTTTGATAAGCCTAATCCACCCCCCTTCCCCCCTCCCGAACGTGGCAGCAAACCACCCCAAATTAATGACTTATAAGTTATGATGGTAAGGTGGCAAGTTAGAGGATTATGTGGCTAAGCCACCTCATAAGTGGGGCCCACACCCAAAGACTTAAAAGACCTCTCTTTAATTCATAAAATGAATGCACATATATACTAAGTCACGGAAGAAAGCTTCAGCAAAGATCATTGTTTGCAATAGCAACGTGATTTGCTTCAACATTTCATACGAAGACTACTTAATACTATAGCAATGTGGGATTTGGGATTCTAAAGAAGTACGGTGCAATATTTTTCAAGAATATCGTACGGATTTTCCCCTACTTCGATCCGTTGTTATGTGTTTTGTCGCAATTAACGTGTGTTAGAGGGATTGTCAAGAGAATCGGTTCAGGTATATTAAGGCTATCCCTTCTTTCCTTTTGGCATGATTCATACGATACAAACAAAACGAGAAAAAATACAGCTTTCATAAATGACTTTATCATAGAAATACTAGGGGTGTCTATATTCTTGATTTTCTATGTGTCTTATTATTATATTTTCTATTCATGGGTCTCAGAAAAATATGTAGTTGATAAAGTTATCCAAAAGGCATATTGATCTTGTGACATTCCGAGAAATCTTATTAACGCAACCTCTTATGCATTTCATGCATTTATACATGTACATTGACCCATGACCAGATGGCGTTATATACGCATATATTATATGTATATGGGATATGGGAAAAGGATATGGCATTATATACGCACCACCACCTGATCAGCTGGTATACGTTGATGCTTTTCCCACAGTTGCCGAGATGATATGATGGGATGCCCTCAAAGGCTTGATGATGTTATGAATGCATATACCTAAGCATGGTATGACATTTATACGCATATGCATGACATTGTAAATATTAATGATTCATAGAGTTGTTCAGACTTACATGTTGAGTCGTTTACTTCATGTTTCTCTCATGTCTATTATTTACTGATTTTAATTCCTTACATACTCAGTACATTATTTGTATTGACATCCTTTTTGCCTGGGAACGCTGTATTTCATGCCCACAGGTCCCGATAGACATGTTGAGAGTCGTCCAAGTAGGCTATTAGCTCAGCGGAAGATATTAGTGCGCTCCATTTGCTCCGGAGTTACTTGTTTGGTCACTATGATTTGGACGTGTATTATTTGGTATGGAGGGGCCCTTTCTCGACCTTTATAATAAGTATGTACTCTTAGAAGCTTGTAGACAGATGTCATGTATACGGATACTTATATGGCTTTGTCGGCTTATGTTTTAAGTATATAATGGATCACATTGGTCTTATAGGCCCGTTTGTCACAAGTATGAGTTTCTATATCAGGTTGGGTCATTCTATGTCGGGTATACCCTCATGTTTACTCTTTTTATCTCATGACGCCCTTTCTGGCGCACTTACCTATGATGATGTAATAAGAAAGATACGTTACGTTGGTACTCGGTTGAGTAAGGGTATGGGGTGCCCGCCGCAGCCCATCGGTTTGGGTCATGACAGATGTTTCAGATTCTGGAACATATGATGAGCATATTGATTTGAAAGACAAGTTTGTTGTATCTCTAGTCCTCTCATATAGGATCAACTATTATAAAGGGTTAAGCTGTCAGAATGATAATAATCTCACAAGTGCTCAACTTCTTTTTCATCCTCATCGGCTTGTGGCATAGATCCCTTGTGCTAGTTATCGTTAAGAGCATAATGCAATTTCATGTATTTTGAAACCCATAGCACATTCAGGGTGCCAAAATATTCTCATTTCGAGTTAAACTGATTTTCCCTACATTATCAATGCCTACTAGGCAACTCTATGCTTCATTTGTTGAATCGATGATTTCGTCACAATGATTAATCGTGGCAGCACTATTGGTGGTCACCCTCATGTCTCTTAGAATATAACCTCTTAAAATACCCTTCTCGGCACGTTGATGGATTCTTGAATAATTCCAGCCAAATCTCGAACCTTGTTGTTCCTATTTATAGTAACTTATGGGGGTTGAAGGTTCAAACATGTCAAAGAAGAAGCCTCATTCCATGATCAAACATTTTGGATAGGAAGTTTTATGGTCATATTCGAGTTAGCACATCTTAGAGTAATTGTTGGAGGTCGCCAAAGGTTTAGTTTGGGTGTTCGGCGTAGGGCTTTAGAGTTGAAAAAAGTGAACAGGTTATTCTCAAGATTTTTGATATGAATATGTTAGGTGAATTGTTAAGGAAGGTAAAGTATGTGCAGTCACATTAGGCCTTATGAAATCTTGAAGGAAATAGGCCAAACTATGAGTATGTTGTTTCCCTATTATTGTTCTCTGTGTACCCGGTGTTTCATGTGTCTATGTCTAAGAAGGTGAAGTTAATGGATAATTGGATTATGAGGAGCAACTATTTGCTATCCTTCTTAGATAAGTTCAGAAGTTAAGATTCAAAATGTGTTACGAATGTTCCTATCACATTATGTTATCCTTTGGGAATGTGTTTAAGAATGATATGTGTATTAAAATACCATGTCTTTGAGTCATGTTTCAAATGAAGGCTATGATGCCAAATTGTGTGTGAAAATATCAATATGCTTAAGACTCTTAATTGCTCATATGTGTAGCTAAAGTCTTGATTGAAAATGTCCTATTGTTGATAATCTATAAAGATGGTTAGAAGTGAAATAAGCGAGTTGGAGGTATCAAGTGTGGCCAATGTGCCACGGATGAAAATTATACTTGTGGCCAATGGTGCCAATAAAATGAAATGATGTGGGAAAGGTTATGAAATGAGCTTTGATTCAACTGTTCCGAAATTGACTTCAAAAATAGAATTGCCTAAAAGCTTTTGAACTCAAGTGATGCCCATATGTGGCTGTTTTAACTAATGCTATGCTTTCTAAGTAGTTTCGATGTGTTTTGCGTTATTACATATTAGTGAGTTGAAATTGTGCATTGCCCTTTTTTGGGGAAAAGTATTTGAAGAATAAATGATGTGTTACTTGTTTATGATTTTAACTTGTGCTTCGATTGTCAATCATTTCACTTCATTTCTTGGAAAGACGTCCATTGTGTTTAAAGCCTTCATTACTAATGAACCTAAAGTTGTGTTTTCCGGAATATTCTATTTGTCATTTATGATGATGATCCACGATAGTAAGGTGTATAAGGTATGTTAAAAGTGAGTAGTATTTTAAGTAATTTGGAATAATTCTTAATTATGTGAATAATTAGTGATTTTAGTGGGAGATTAACTAAGTAATTAATATATTTGGATAAGCTTAATCCCTCCCCAACGTGGCAGCAAGCTATGCCCAATTAGTGACTCTTAATTCATGTAGCAAGTTGGCACATTTAAGAGAGTTTTGTGGCTAAGTCACCACATAAGTGGGGCCCAAACCCACTAAGCTTAAAAACCTCTCTAAATCACTTAAGGGATATGCTTATATCTCTACAATGTAAGGAAAGAAAGCTTCAGCAAACTCATACAAGATTTTATGATAGCAACGTGATTTACTACAACAAAATTCATACAAGACTACTTAGCAAAGTGAGATTTGCGATTCTAAGGGAGTACGGTGTAACCTTTCTCAAGAATATCATACAGATAGTTTTCTATTGCGATCTCGCCGTTACAAGTTTCATCGCGATTGACGTGTGTTAGAGGGCTTGTCAAGAGAATCGGTTCAGGTAAGTTAAGGCTATCCCTTGTTTCTTTTTGGCATGATTCATACAGTACAAACAAAATGGGTAAATGCACAGCTTTCATAAATGACTCTATTCATAGAAGTACTAGGGGTGTCTATGTTCTTGATTCCCCATGTGACTTATTATTATTATATCTTTTGTTCACGGGTCTTAGAAAAATACAAAGTTGATAAAGTTTATCCGAAAGGCATATTGATCTTATAACATTCCAAGAAATCTTATTAACGTATTTCTTATGCATTTCATTCATCTATACATGTACATTGACCCATGACCAGATGGCGTTATATACACATATATTATATGTATATGGGATATGGGAAAAGGTTACGGCGTTATATACGCACCACCACCTGATTAGCTGGTATATGTTGATGATTTTGCCTACAATGGCCGAGATGATATGATGAGATGCCCTCAGAGGCTTGATGATGTTATGTACACCTATACCTATGTATGATATGACATTTATACGCATGTACATGACATTATAAATGTTTCAGGATTCACAAAGTTATTTAGACTTACAGGTGGATTCCTTTACTCCATGTTTCATTTATGTCTTTTGTGGACTAATTTTCATGCCTTACATTCTCGGTACATTATTCATACTAACGTCCCTTTTGCCTGGGGGCGCTGCGTTTCATGCCCACAGGTGCATGAAGACAGGCTGACAATCCCCCTTCTTAAGATCCTTGATCAGTGAGAGTTGGTGTGCTCCATTTGATCCGAAGCTGCTTTGAGTTTTGGTACGATGTGTTTGTATACATATGGGTATGACGGGACCCAGTCTCATCCTTTATACAGTTGTACACTCTATTATAGGTCTATAGACAGTTATATATAGTTGGATAGTATGTGGCCTTGTCGGCTTCCAGTCTTGGAAATGTAGTTGTCCATAGTAGCCTTGCCGGCTCGCCCTACTATATTCCGCATGTATATATATATATATATATGTCCTTTGGACATGTTTCCTTCACGTATGTTATTCACGTAATTCAGCAGTTTATTGACATATATTATTCATGACCTACCATTAATTTATGTTTATATCTTAGATGCATGCTTAGGGGTGTTCGACAGATAGGACTCGGGCACTCATCATGGCCTATCAGTTTGGGTCGTGACAAAAGTGGTATCAGAGCAGTTCTATCATAGGGTTGTCTACAGACCGTGTCTAGTAGAGTCTCGTTTATGAGTGTGTTGTGCACCACAATTATTAATACGAGGCTACATGACATATAGGAGGTTATCCTCCTTTCTTATCTTAGATCGTTCAATATAAGGATTCATTTCCCTAACGATATGTTATGTTTTCATCGATGCCTAAGAAGGCTACAGCTGCCCAGAAGGGCAAGTCCGTGGCTGACAAGACTACTAGTCAAGCGCCACGAGTTACCAGGGCTCGGGGAGAGTCTCATAGTCAGATTCCATCTCAGACTTCACATACCCCGCCCTCTCCAGAGGAGCTCCGAGGGGCACCAGCTCCAGCGCCTGCCTCTATACAACCAGCTCCTCAACTAGATGCACCGGGTCAGGAGATGAGAGATGTTATTCAAGTATTGACTCGATTAGTAGCCTCACAATCTCGGCGTCAGGAAGTAGGTATTGGTCATGCAGATAGGGTCGTCAGTGCGAAGGTTCGTGATTTCATTAATTTGGACCCTCCGATATTCGCTGGAGCAGATCTAAACGAGGACCCTCAGGTATTTATCGATAGGATGCAGAGGACTTTGAGGGTAATAAAGGCCACTGCGACTGAGTCGTTTGAGCTAGCTTTCTATAGACTTCAGGATTGTTACACCCTATATTTTCGAACGTGAAAGTACACCATAAGTAAATTGATGAAAGCTCGGAAATGAGATGTTACATCCCACATTTTCGTATGTTAAAAGTTTCGTCGTAAGTTAATCGACGTAAGTTCGGGAATGAGATTATTTTGAGATTATAAGTATTATGCTATTTCAAACAAGTGATAAGTAAATTCATGAAGGTGAGAGGGTGAACGAATCAAAGAAAATACGTTTCGTCGAAGTTTGGCTATTTGGGGTAAAATACGGTCCGAGCTATAATACCCGGCATTTATGGACTTGTGTCATACAAGGTAAAACATGACCATGATAGTAAGTTATATAAAGTATGTTAAAACTGAGTAGTATTTAAAGTAATTTGAGATAATTCTTAATTATATGAATAATTGGGCAATTATAGATTTTTAGTGGGAGATTAACTAAGTAATTAAGCTATTTGGATAAGCTTAATAAGCCCCCAACGTGGCAGCCAAGGGAGTATTGATCAAAAGCCCAACAAATGACTCTAATCCATGTAGCAAGATGGTCTTAATAGAGTTTTGTGGCTTAGTCATCATATAAGTGGGGACCACACCCACTAAGATTAAAAATCCCTCTAAATTATTTAAGGTAAATGCTTGTATAGAAGGAAAGCTCCAGCAAATTTAAGAAAGGAAATTTATATGAAGGAAAGCCTCACTAAATCACATTGTAAGGAAGGAAAGCTTCGGCAAATTTATACGAAGATTATATTATGTAATAGCAGTGTGGGATGCAATTCTAAGAGAGCACGGTACAATCTTTCTCAATAATATCGTACGGATTTTCCCCTACTTCGATCTCGCCGTTATGTGTTTTATCGTGATTGACGTGTGTTAGAGGGATTGTCAAGAGAATCGGCTCAGGTATGTTAATGTCATGCCCCAACACTGAGGAGCGTGACCGGCAATCAACCGAGTAAACTCGACCGAGCAAGCCTGTTAGATTTTCTTCTACCCAAACTCATCTACGAATGAAGATAATACATAATTTCATTAATTAGACAAAAATGTGATCATTGTCTACGATACCAACTCATTACCAATAGTTTGCATCATTTTTTAAAGTCTCAAATAGGACAAGTAAAACAACCACAACATAATATATTTTGTCTTTCCCAGCACCAATACACAACCCACACTATGTCTACGGAGCCTCTATAGATAAATAAGAGTACAGTGATAATGCCGGCAACAAGGCCCCGTCTATACCTCAAACAGAATACACAAGGAACAAAATATACATGACCCCGGGATGAAGTGGGGCTCACCAAGTCAGCTGGGAAGAAGGTGTATTGCTATCACTGATCAATACCTCCTGCTATGGAACCACCTGCATCCATTTAAAGATGCAGCGCCTCCAAAAAAAGGGACGTTAGTACCGTCGAATAGAACTAGTATGAAATCCAAACACCAATTTAAAAATTTAGAAATAAAATATGAATATGATGAATCAGGGCGACAATAGCATGACGTAGCTAACCGTTTAAACTAGAGCAAGCTTATTAAGAGCTATCAATATCATTTATAGGATTTAGGATGAAGTTCTCTGTAACCATCTTCACACAAAGCGGCCCTGCCACCTCACCTGATGTATGCGGGTGGAGGTGTAAGTATAATACTGTAACTCTACTCAAGCGGCCCTGCCGCCTCACCCTAATGTATACGGGTGGATGTATAACTACAGTACCAAGAACCTACACAAAGTGGCTATGCCGCCTCACCCCAATGTATACGGGTGGAAATGCATCAACGATACTAAACACCAACACAAAACGGCTATGCCGCCTCACCCCAATATATGCGGGTGGAAATACATCAACGATACTAATACCAACACAAAGCATCTATGCCGCCTCACCCCAATGTATGAGGGTGGAGGTGCAGTCCCACATTACCATAATTCCTACACAAAGCGGCCATGCCGCCTCACCCCAATATATGCGGGTGGAGGTGTATCGCAATCACAATATCTACACAACTTAGCATAATAACTTTCATATAAATCACGACTTGAAATTATAACATGTGGATACATAATCCATAGTTTGGAACACATCCTCAATTTATAATACAATATGATAAGAGCATTTGAAACTCGAATTGAACATATATCTTCATCACAAAACTTATCGGAATACTCGTTTTGTAATCAACATCTTGGCACTTACAAGGATAATGGAAATTCCAATTCTTAAATAAGAGTTTAGCCAACATACCTCACTCGAGCTTCCTTACACTCTAAATGTTCCGGAATTCTTAGCAACTTCAATCTATTTTAGAAATCTAACAAATTGAACCAAAACTAGGAAGATGATCATGGTTCTAGCTCATTTGAGCATTTTATCAAACACTAGGTGTGCATAAGGTTTCAAGGTCCTTTTATGGAGAATTCCATCATCCCACAACCCAATTTTTACCATGCCTAGTTCAACAATCTTCCTACACCCCTTGATATCACATGCATGTAAAATAAACAACTCTCATACCCAAAATTTATCTTGCTAATTACCCATTTTCAGAAAATTTTGAAATTAAGGGTTAGGGTGTAGAATCTTACCTCTAGGATGAAGATCTAGTGAGTTTTCCTTGTTAATATCCAAAGATTTGAGCAAGAATTGAAGAACACCTTCTCACTCTAGGACACACTCTCTCACTCTAAAGATATCAGATTTTTGGCTAAAATGACTTAACCCCTCCCTATTCTCGGACTTGGGGTTATTTAATGAGTTCCCACGTCCTCGGTCACGGATTTGGCCGCGGATTTGAGGCAGAAACTCTCAAATGTGCGCGGCCACGGATTTGGCCGCGCATATGACACATGTCCAGTAAAATGGCCATAACCTTCTGTATACATATCTAAATGACAAACGGTTTGATGCGTTGGAAACTAGATTCAAAGGGCTTTAATTTGATAGGTTAGACACCATATAGTCCTTCCTATCTTTAGAGTTATGCTCGTTTGAAGTTAGATCTTGTGCAAACTCACTTGAAATTTTATCCCATCATATAATTTTAAACTTGACTTAGCCTTAGGGCTCTTCTTAGACCATAAACCATTCTTAATGCACCTCATACATATATTATCATCATAAATTGATATCACTCAAATTATCAGTCTTGTTCATACCCGAATTAATATAATTAACACCCGTCAATCACCCACACATATATATTGGGGTGAGGCGACATAGCCGCTTTGTGTTGGTATTGGTATCGTTGATGCATTTCCACGCACATACATTGGGGTAAGATGGTATAGCCGCTTTGTATAGGTTCTTGGTATTGTGGTTATACATCCACTCACATACATTGGGGTGAGGCGGCGGGGCCGCTTGGGTAGAGTTGTGGTATTGTACTTACACCTCCACCTGCATACATCGGGTGAGGCGGCGGGGCCGCTTTGTGTGAAGATGGTTACAGAGGATCTCATCTTAAATCCTATAAATGATATTGATAGCTCTTAATAAGCTTGCTCTGGTTTAAACGGTTAGCTATATCATGTTATTGTCGCTCGCCCTGATTCATCATATTCATATTGTATTTCTAAATTCTTAAATTGGTGTTTGGTTTTCATACTAGTACTATTCGACGGTACTAACGTCCCTTTTACCGGGGGCGCTGCATCTTTAAATGGATGTAGGTGGTTCCACAATAGGAGGTATTGATCAGTGATAGCAGCACACCTTCTTCCCAGCTGACTTGGTGAGCCCCACTTCATTTCGGGGTCATGTATCTTTCATCCTTTGTGTATTCTGTTTGAGGTATAGTCGGGGCCTTGTTGCCGGCATTATCATTGTACTCTTCCTTATCTATAGAGGCTCCGTAAATATAGTGTGGGTTGTGTATTGGTGTTGGGAAAGTCAAAATATGTTATGTTGTGGTTGTATTATTTGTCCATTTGAGACTTTAAAAATGATGAACTATTGGTAATAAATGGGTATTGTAGACATGAACACCTTTTTGTCTAATTAATGAAAATATGTATTATCTCCATTCATGGATGAATTTGGGTAGAATGAAATCTAACAGGCTTGCTCGGTCGGGTTCACTCGATTGAGCACCGGTCGCGCTCCTCAGTAGAATGAAATCTAACAGATGCTTTCTATGAATTAAGTATCATCCGGACACCTTGCCACAAAGTCCGCCACATTCTTCTTCAGATCATTCCACCAATAGACTTCCTTAAGATCATGATACATTTTTGTAGAACCTGGGTGTACGGAATACCTAGAAGTGTGAGCTTCAGTCATAATTCTTTCACGGAGACCATCCACGTTTGGAACACATAGTCGCCCTTGGTACCTTAGTGTACCATCATCCATGCCAAGAGAAAAGGCCATGGTCTTATGTTTATGAATCCCTTCTTTCAATTGCACCAATAATGGATCGTTGTATTGCTTCTCTTTGACTTCCACAACAAGCGATGATTCATCCCTATTTTGCACAATTACCCCTCATTCACAAGAGTCCGCAAGACGAACTCCCACACTAGCGCCAATGGCCTTCGATATGCCTCCAAGTGAGCCAAACTACCCATGGATTTCCGGCTAAGAGCATCTGCCACAACATTGACCCTTCCCGGATGATATAGAATATCAATGTCGTAGTCCTTGAGTAACTCAAGCCATCTTCTCTGCCTCAGATTCAATTCCTTTTGCTTGAAAATATATTTAAGGCTCTTATGGTCTATGAATATATCCACATGGACCCCATATAAATAATGACGCCAAATTTCCAATGCAAATACCACTGTCGCAAGTTCTAAAACATATGTTGGATAGTTCTTTTCATGATTCTTGAGTTGCCTAGAAGCATAAGCTATCACTTTCCCATGTTGCATTAATACATACCCAAATCTGATTCTTGAAGCATCACAATATAACACAAATCCATCTATACCCTATGGTAGAGTCAACATCGGTGTCGTAGTCAATCTTGCTTTCAATTCCTGGAAACTCTTTTCACAAGCATCCGACCATTGGAGCTTAATCGTCTTCTGCGTCAATTTAGTCAATGGGGAGGAAAGAGTAGAAAACCCCTCCACAAACTTTCTATAATATCCAGCTAAGCCTAAGAAACTACAAATCTCTATTGGAGTTGTAGGCCTCGGCCAATTCTTTACAGCTGAAATTTTCTGAGGATCAACCTTAATTCCCTCACTAGAGACTACATGACCCGAGAATATGACCGATTCAAGCCAAAATTCATATTTTGAAAACTTTGCATATAACTGGTGCTGATGTAGGGTTTGTAGAACTACCCTGAGATGGTCAGTATGCTCTTCTCGACTTCGTGAATATACAAGAATATCGTCAATGAACACTATCGCAAAAGAATCAAGGAACGGCTTGAAAACTCGATTCATAAGATCCATGAAAGTTGCTGGGCGTTTGTTAGCCCAAAAGACATCACTAGAAACTCAAAATGCCCATACCGGGTCCTAAAAGTTGTTTTCAGAATATCCCGCTCCCTAATCTTCAATTGGTGATACCCGGATCTTAAATCAATCTTGGAGAAGTACCTGACACCTTGCAATTAGTCAAACAATTCGTCTATCCTTGGTAGTGGGTATTTATTTTTTATTGTGACCTTGTTGAGTTGCAGGTAGTCAATACACATACGTAGTGACCCATCTTTCTTTCTTACAAAGAGTACAGGTGCGCCCCAAGGAGACACACTTGGCCGGATAAAATCCTTTTCTAACAAATCTCTCAATTGTTCCTTTAGCTCCTTCAATTCTGACGGTGCCATTCTGTAGGGTGGAATAGATATAGGATGCGTATCTGGCATCAAATCAATCCCAAAATCAATCTCCCTGTCTTGGGGAATTCCAGGGAGTTCATCCGGAAAGACTCCCGGAAATTCATTCACAACAGGCACGGACTCAAGTGTAGGTGCCTCAGCATCGGTGTCCGTAAATCGAACCAAATGGTAAATACATCCCTTGTTGATCATCTTTGTGGCCTTAAGGTAGGAAATAAACCTACCCTTCGGAACTACATCATCACCCTTCCACTCAATAACTTGCACGTTTGGAAATTCGAACCTAACAGTTCTGGTTCGGCAATCAAGCTTGGTAGAACATGAATAAAGCCAATCCATCCCTATTATCACATCAAAATCGACAATTCTCAATTCAATAAGATCGGCCACGGTGTCCCGACCACGCAACATGACAACATAATCTCTATAAACTCGTGCGGCTAAAATAGACTCACCAACCGGAGTAGATACAGAGAATGACTCATAAAGCTGTTATGGTTCTATCCCAAATTCCGTAGCAACATAAGGTGTGACATATGACAAAGTGGAATCGGGATCAATATGAGAATATACATCATGAGATTAGACAGTCAATATACCTGTAACAATATCTGGAGAAGCCTCTGATTCCCGATGTCTCCGCATAGCATAAAATCTGTCGGGTCCTCCCAAATTCTATGCAGCACCCCTGGCTGCACCAAGCCCTATGGGTGCTGGGGTGCTTCGAGCTGGAGGTGTTGTGGATGTAGTAGCTGCAGAATTAGCTGGTTGTGCCGCACCTCTGCCCATATTTCGGCGGGACGAGCAGAAATCTCTCTGAATGTGACCCCTTACACCACACCCATAGCATACTGGTAGGTCCATGAAGCAGGACCCAAAGTGCATCCTCCCATACTTAGGGCATCGAAGCCTCCGCTGCTGAAACCTTCTGTCGGGTCGACCTTGCTGGTGAGGTCCCCTGTTGCCCTGACTGGGTCCAGATGACTGTGCACCCATCAAAGACTGGGTGAATGATTGGGATGGTCCTGATGACCCTCTCCTGAATGCCGATCTACCACCACCTCCACCGGAAGAACCACTAAAGTTTCCCGAGGATCGGGTCTTGCAGCTACTCTGACGCTCTATTATATTCTTCAATTTGCGGGTCTTTGTGGCTTGAGAAAATGCCACTATCTTACCATAGTTTATATCAAAATTCATGGCAGTTGTAGCGGCCTGATTAATAACCAAGGGACTAAGGCCCTGTACAAACCAGCGCACTCTAGCCTCCATAGTGGGCAGCATGTGAATAGCATACTTGGATAGGTGTGCAAACTCCGTATGATACTCTCACACATTCATACTACCCTGCTTCAGGCTTTCAAACTCAGCGGCACGGGCTGCCTTAGTTTCGGCAGGCAAGAAATGATCCATAAAGGCATCTGTGAATTCACCCCACCTTGTCGGAGGGCTTCCCTCCTCACGGGATTCCTCCCACAACTCAAACCAAGAATAGGCCACCCCTTACAGGCGGTAGGAGGCCAACTCCACTCCCTCCATCTCTGTAGCATGCATAACCCGAAGAGTCTTGTGCATCTCATCAATGAAGTCCTGGGGGTCCTTCTCGGGATCAGTACCCGTAAACACTGGAGGATCTAACTGAAGAAACTTGTTCACCCTGAAACTAGCAGGTTCTCCTACATGACTGGAAGAAGTAGGCCCAACACGCAATCTCTGGGCCTGAGAAGCCACTATCTTTGTCAACATTGTATGGCTCCCCTAAGATCAACATCAGACACACCAAAATCGGAAGCTGGAGCTGGAGGTGGAACTGGTATATCAGTTGGAGGAACCGTTACACCTTCTGTAGGTGTTGAAACAGGTGCGGTCTGATCAGTTGTAGTAGAGTCAGGCGGTGTAGTAACTGGAGGAATATTCTCACTCCTCGGGTGCTCACCCGTATCATCAATTATAGGATCAACTATCACTCCTGGGGTGACATTCACTCTTTGGCCAGTTCTTGCCTTCTTCTTAGGTGCCATGTACTGAAAATTAGAGCAACTCAGGAGTTAAAGGAGGAACAATCTTACAACCAGCTTTATCGCACGATCAAGAACATGAAAGAAGGGTATTATTCCTAAATGCCCATGTAGCATCCTAATTATAGATGTGGTCGACAACACACCGATAATAAGGACTTTACAAGACACGACTCTGAGACATCCTAGGATACTTTAAAACCTTAGGCTCTGATACCAAGTTTGTCGCGCCCCAAAACCGAGAAGCGCGACCGACACTCAACTGAGTGAACCCGACCAAGAAAGCCTGTTAGATTTCCTTCTACCCAAACTCATCCATGAATGAAGATAATACATAATTTCATTAATTAGACAAAAACGTGATCATGGTCTATAATACCAACTCATTACCAATAGTTTTCATCATTTTTTAAAGTCTAAAATGGCACAAGTAATACAACCACAACATAACATAGTTTGTCTTTCCCAGCATCAATACACAACCCACACTATGTCTACTGAGCCTCTATAGATAAAGAAGAGTACAAAAATAATGCCGACAACAAGGCCCCAACTATACCTCAAACAAAATACACAAGGAACAAAAGATACATGACCTCGGGATGAAGTTGGGCTCACCAAGTCAGCTGGGAAGAAGGTGTACTGCTATCATTGATCAATACCTCCTGCTATAGAACCACCTGCATCCATTTAAAGATGCAGCGCCCCGACAAAAGGGACGTTAGTACCGTCGAATAGTAGTAGTATGAAATCCAAACACCAATTAAAAAATTTAGAAATATAATATGAATATGATGAATCAGGGCAACAACAGCATGATGTAGCTAACCGTTTAAACCAGAGCAAGCATATTAAGAGCTATCAATATCATTTATAGGATTTAAAATGAGATCCTCTATAACCATCTTCACACAAAGCGGCCCCACCGCCTCTCCCGATGTATGCAGGTAGAGGTGTAAGTACAATACCACAACTCTACTCAAGCGACCCTGCCGCCTCACCCCAATGTATGCGGGTGGATGTATAACCACAGTACCAAGAGCCTACACAAGTGTCTATGCCGCCTCACCCCAATGTTTGCAGGTGGAAAATGCATCAACGATACCAATACCAACACAAAGTGGCTATGCCGCCTCACCCCAATGTATGCGGGTGGAAATGCATCAACGATACCAATACCAACACAAAGCGGCTATGCCGCCTCACCCCAATGTATGCAGGTGGAGGTGCAGTCCCATATTACCATAATCCCTACACAATGCGGTCATGCCGTCTCACCCCAATATATGTGGGTGGAGGTGTATCACAATCACAATCTCTACACAACTTGGCATAATAACTTTTACATAAATCACGACTTAAAATTATAACATGTGGATACATAATCCATAGTTTGGAACACATCCTCAATTTATAATGCAATATGATAAGAGTATTTGAAACTCGAATTGAACATATATCTTCATCACAAAACTTATCGGAATACTCGATTTGTAATCAACATCGTGGTACTTACAAGGATAATGGGAATTCTAATTCTTAAAGAAGAGTTTAGCTAACATACCTCACTTGAGCTTCCTTACACTCTAAATGTTCCGGAATTCTTAGCAACTTCAATCTATTTTAAAAATATAACAAATTGAACTAAAATTAGGAAGATGATCATGGTTCTAGCTCATTTGAGCATTTTATCAAACACTAGGTGTGCATAAGGTTTCAATGTCCTTTTATGGAGA
The DNA here is from genome assembly GCF_000715075.1 of Nicotiana tabacum. Lineage (NCBI taxonomy): Eukaryota > Viridiplantae > Streptophyta > Magnoliopsida > Solanales > Solanaceae > Nicotiana > Nicotiana tabacum. The sequence goes on along the minus strand of NC_134096.1, from coordinate 38,338,229 downwards.
ATTCCATCATCCCACAATCCAATTTTTACCATGCCTAGTTCAACAATCTTCCTACACTCCTTGATATCACATACACGTAAATTAAACAACTCTCATGCCCAAAATTTATCTTGCTAATTACTCATTTTCAGAAAATTTTGAAATTAGGGATTAGGGTGTAGAATCTTACCTTTAGGATGAAGACCTGGTGAGTTTCCCTTCTTAATCTTCCAAAACTTGAGCAAGAATTGAAGAACACCTTCTCACTCTAGGGCACTCCCTTTCACTCTAAAATGTTAGATTATAGCTCAAAAATGGCCCAAAGAGTGTATTTAATGAAATAGGGTTGGGTTTTAAAAACCTAAAAATGAAGCTCCGGAACAGGTTCTACGATCGCATATGCGATCGCATAATCAATATGCGGACCGCATATCGATCACATAATTGCTAACCAAAACGACCAAAAAGTTGTCTGTGTCTGCGGTCACTATGCGGCCCGCATAACTGTTCTGCGGTCGCTTAATGCACCGCAGAACAGTTATGCGGTTGCATAGTCGACCGCATAATTACTTCCAGACTGACCCTCTCCTGCCTCACTTCTGCGGCCATTATGCGGCCTGCAGAGTGATTCTGCAGTCGCATAATGGACCGCAGAAATGCATTTTTCTGCCAAAAATTTTCCTTTACTTTCTGGTGCATTGTTCGACCCAAAAAAATGAGCCGCGTCGACACGTAGCTCACTGCGAAGAATTTCTATAATACACAACGCGTAAAACCAATTCGGCACCACGAAACATTATGTTTCTTTTGCAAAAATTTACGGGACCTTACAGTTAAGGCTATCCCTTCTTTCTTTTTGGCATAATTCATACGATACAAGCGAAACGAGCAAATACACAGTTTTCATAAATGAATCTATTCATAGAAGTACTAGGGGTACTTAAGTTCTTGATTCCCTATGTAAATTATTATTATATCTTCTGTTCATGGGTCTCAGAAAAATATGTAGTTGATAAAGTTATCTGAAAGGCATATTGATCTTATGACATTCCGAGAAATATTATTAACGTACTTCTTATGCATTTCATTCATTTATACATGTACATTGACCCATGACTAGATGGCATTATATATGCGTATATTATATGTATATGGGATACGGGAAAAGGTTACATCGCTATATACGCACCACCACCTGATTAGCTGGTATACGTTGATGATTTGCCCACAGTGGCCGAAATGATATGATGGGATGCCCTCAGAGGCTTGATGATATTATGTACGCATATACCTATGCATGGTATGACATTTATACGCATATGCATGACATTATAAATATGAAATGATTCACAAAGCTATTCAGACTTACATGTTGAATCTTTTACTCCATGTTTCTCTCATGTCTTTTATCTACTAATTTTTATTCCTTACATACTCGGTACATTATTTATACTGACGCCCCTTTTGCCTGGGGACGCTGCGTTTCATGTCCACAGGTCCCGATAGACAGGTTGAGAGTCCTCCAAGTAGGCTATCAGCTCAGCGAAAGGTGTTGGTCCGCTCTATTTGCTCCGGAGTTGCTCATTTGGTCAGTATGATTTGAACATGTATTGATTAGTATGGCAGGGCCCTGTCCCAACCTTTATGGTATTAATCTACTCTTAGAGGCTTGTAGACATATGTCATGTACGTGAAAGATTGTATGGCCTTGTCGGCTTATGTTCAATATACGAGTGATCATTTTGATCTTATACCATATGTCATATGCATAAGTTTGTATTACATGTTGGGTCGTCCTATGACGAGTATTCCCTCATGTTTTATTCTAGTTATCTCACGGCAGCCTTTCCATCCCATTTACCTATAAGAGTATAATACGAAAAGATACGTTACGTTGGTACTAAGTTGAGTAAGGTACCGGGTGCCCTTCGCGGCCCATCGATGGGTCGTGACAGTTTTCTCTCATGAAGAAGGTTAAAGAAAGGTTTAAGACAAAGTACGAGTTGAATAAAGAGAGTTTGAGAAAGTTTAGAGAATTAGGTGGCTAAAATCATGGCCATAATTATTTTGATAACCGACAAAAATAATGCTAAATCGTGTGATGACGCGTATCCGGGGCATTAAATGCGGATAATCAACCGTTAGAAACTTTTCAGATGGGGTCAGAGAATTTTCTGCCAAAAAAGGTATTTCTACCAACTTTTCGGTGGCACAAAGTTATGCCACCGGAAAGTAGATGGACTATGTGTATAGGGTAAAATATGTTTATATTAAATTATCGCATGAGAAAGTGACACGTGGAGCCGAAGATAGAAGGCAATCGGATCCGAAGGCAACGATCTCGTCTGTTACCGGAGAGAATGATACTCATAAAGGTAAAATAAATGTCTGTCACCCGGTAGTATTTAATGAAGAATATTCTACAGTATTAAGTATGTGGCCCGTTACAAAAAATATAGCATTCACTGCCTACCGTTACACATCTTCAATGGCCCTCATAATTGTCATTAAAGAGGGGCTTGATCCTAGGACTTTGTTACCTAGGTGCCGTTATAAATAGTAAACTCTATTATCATTGTAAGGGACATGAATTTTCTGACAGACATATGCTATACTTCGTTCAAAGCTTAATATAATTCTATCTTCTTGGTCATTTATATCGCTATTATTGTCCCCAGAAGCGTTGCTCGCGGAATTACGATTTCTGTTATTTTATCTCCATCTCAAGGCTAAGTATTATATTTTTATCTAATTTATTTATTATCTTGGGATCAAATTAATTTAGTTGTTTAAAAATTACGTATAAATTCAACTGTACAATTTTACGGGTAAACAAAGTTGGACATTATATTCTCTCCAAATATTTTAACACTTGATATTCACAGTAGATGTCAAGATTCTAACCGAGCTTAGAGCTCTCTGGTTCAAGTTGGAGTTCCGTGAGAATCAAAGACAAATACTACACAATTTGCTTATGGCAGAACATTGTAAATTGCTAAGACAAGTTTATCATTTTCCCATAATAATAGGAAGTAAAGCAAGATATCTTATTTTCTCACGTATTTTCTTCTATGGAAATGCAAAAGTTTATTGTCTCTTTTATTTTATCTACTTAAAGTCACCTCAATGACCTTTGGTCTATGTATCCTGCAAATGGAGCAGGCTAAACTCCAAATGCTAAGAACGACAGTGACGAGTCGGGACGCAATGGCTGTCCTCTTCGGTCAAAGCCCGTCAATTCAGTCAAAGCTTCCATGAAAGTTACGGGACCCACTGTTGTCCTAGTTGGCAGGTTAGATATCAAAAGTAGGGGGAAAATCAGTGACGTGGCCTATGGTCTTTAATTGCCCCCCAAACTTCTAGACACTATCCCTAAAGAGGACAAAACTGTCATTTTATACATGAGTTATTGTTTTTTGTTTCTCACTCAATGTTTGATATTCATTTTTGAATAAATTAATTCAGATTTGTATTCAAAATCTTATTTTGAGGGTAAAGTACTACTTATCGAAGACGATTCTATTTTTAGATCTGACACTTTTAATTAAGCTCCCATTTGGCATTTTGGCTTCATTTTTTAAATAAAATTTTAAAAATATTATTTGTTTATGAAATATAATAATATTTTGTGTATTTGTTTTTCAAAATTTCCAATTTCCCAAGGCAGATTTTGGATGAAAATTTTTCTTCCACTCACAAAACTTTAATTTTTTTCAAATAAAATATATGTCCAAACACAACTTCAATAACAATAACTCAGTGTAATTCCACAAATAAGGACTGGAGAGGGTAATGAGTACGCAAACCTTACTCCTACCTTGGGAGAGGGTAAGAAAAATCTCACAATTATTATAGACAATATCAATAAAAATTGTGAGATTTTTCTTGCACTCTTGTGTGTGGCTACTCTTGGATTTATTCTTCAACCTTCAAGACTCAACTTAAGGTGGTAAGATTAAACTCTTTCGAAATCTTAGATCACTTCTAGGTATTCAAGAAAGGTGATAAGTTTAGGCTTATTGTTGTTCTTGTTATTCTAAAGGGTTGGGTTTCACAATCTATCTCTTGTTTTTAATTCTCTACCAAAGGCGATTAGTTCTTTGTTAGCTAATTGTTGTTGTTAGGATTCAACTTCAAGAATAAACTTCTTGAATTCAAGAATAGACTTCTTGAATTCAAGAAACTCTTTCTTGAATTCAATCTATCTTTAATTTTCCGTTGTTTCTTTGTTTTATTATTTTCTTTTAGCTTCCGCACGTTTCTTGATTTTCTTTAGTAATTCTTGGACCCCTATCGTGTTGTTATCAAGTGGTATCAGAACATAAGCTAATCAAGATTTAAATCTTGATAAATCTTGGGAGGTTCTTGGGCAAAAAAAAAAAAAGAAAACCAAAAAAGAAAACGAAAATCATCCAAAAGAAAAGCATTATAGCTCATTATTATTTGTAGAATTCAAGTGTTTTTTGGTTTCCAAGTCAAGAAAGGAAACAAGAAGAGGGGATCCTAGTTCTTGAAGATTAAGGTAAGTTCTTTCCTTATTCTTATGGGTTTTGGGTTTCCTAAATTCTTTCCTTATTTTTTCTACATAACCAATTCCTATTCTTCCAAGGTTTGGTCTTTCAATTTTTTATTCTTTTTCTAACTCCACATTTTTATCACTAAGGGTTGTGACTAGTAAGGTTTATTAATAAATCTAAAGATTAACAACCAAGAGTTGCTTTGAGTGGAAAAAGGCAAGAGAGGCGAGAACATTAGAGGAAAAAGCCAAATTTGAGAGATACATAATTCTTCTAATCTTTGTTCAAGATGTTTCAAACAGGTAGTTATAGTAAAAGGAGGCGAGCTATGACTCAACAACTTGAAAAATCGAACTTACAATATACCGAATGGAAAGAAGACAATGGTAAAATTATTTTTCAAACAAGAGCTAAAGTGATGTCTGCGATTTGTGCTCTTAGAATTGACAAAGAGTTTTGCTATAACTCAATTAACACTTATATGGTTGAAAAATTGAACTTGCCTTGTGTTGAGCATATTGAACCCTACATGTTGAGAGGAGTAAAGGTAGATAAAAGAGTGTTATTACTATTCTCTATTGGAAGGTATGAGGATGCGATCTGGTGTGATGTGATTCCCATGAATAATTATCATATCTTGTTGAGAAAGCCATGGTATACCTATAGAAGAGCTTCATATAACATGGTAAAAAATAGATACTCTCTTTGAGGTTAATGAGAAGAAACTTATTCTTGGACCTTTGACTCCCTCACAAATTTATGAAGATGAAAAGACTGTTAAAGAAAATATGAAAAAATATGAGAGAGAAAAGAATGAGAGGAGTAAGGGAGTGCATGTTGACATCCCAAGAGAGAAAAAATGACTTACTTTCTGTCCAAGAAAGGTTCAATAGGCGTGATAGAAGTTGGGTACAAGTTGCTTGCAAGTTGTCTTCAAGATTTCCAAGATCCTATCCATGATTGGTTTGCGACTTTCAAGATTCTATCCAAGATTGGTTTTAACTTATTTCCATATATTTTGGTACTATATTTATTGCTTTCTTAGATAGTTAAGGTTATATTTTCCTTTTCCTAAGATTGTTGGAGTTACTTTTCAAGATTGACTTGGTTTTTATTTCCTAGTGTTTTTCCTTTTCCTAAGGTATTTGGACTTGTTGTCCAAAGTAGTTTAGGACTTTATTTTCTTGTTTTTAGGTAGGAATTTCGTGACCCCCTATCTATATAAAGGGGTGTCTTCTTGTTTTTAGATAAAAGATTAATATAAACTATTATCAATAAAAATTATGAGATTTTTCTTGCACTCTTGTGTGTGGCTACTCTTGGATTTATTCTTCAACCTTCAAGACTCAACTTAAGATGGTAAGATTAAACTCTTTTGAAATCTTAGATCACTTCTAGGTATTCAAGAAAGGTGGTAAGTATAGGCTTATTGTTGTTCGTGTTATTCTAAAGGGTCGGGTTTCACAATCTATCTCTTATTTTTAATTCTCTACCAAAGGCGATTAGTTCTTTGTTAGCTAATTGTTGTTGTTAGGATTCAACTTCAAGAATAGACTTCTTGAATTCAAGAAACTCTTTCTTGAATTCAATCTATCTTTAATTTTCCGTTCTTTTTTGTTTCTTTATTTTCTTTTAGCTTCCGCACGTTTCTTGATTTTCTTTAGTAATTCTTGGACCCCTATCGTGTTGTTATCACATCCTGTACAACTTTTTTCCCATTGTTGGGCTGCCTCTCTTGCAACCAAATATACATTATCATCACCGTTTCCAGCAATAAGTTCTTTGGTTGAGGATTGCCCAACCTTTTCTGATGTCTCGGTTAGATTTCTTTCCTTCCTCAACTGTCGCTGTTATTTTTCTATCTCTGGCTCGTATGGTATCACTTTCTTCGCAGAAGTTCGAGTCATGCACCAATCTTAACCTGTAACCTGCTCACATTCAAGGACCACCAACCATAAAAAAAGAAAAATAAAATAAAATAAAAAGAAAATTTCCTGAATTAGCTCTACAAACTATTTCAAACACTATTGATTGCCAATCCCTGGCAACGAAACCAAAATTTGACGAGCTCGAACACACTTAAATTATGCTCGCTAGTCAAATATAGTATATTATAATATCGTATCCACGAGGATTGGATTTAAACAGTATTCTTGTAGTTTCTAGCTTGATTGTTATGTAAGATGATCAACAATTGAGATTTCTATGATTTTTAACTACAATTAACTAAGAATCTAAAGTTATTGACTAATGACAATCGCAACAAAGGTAAGCAAGGAAGTTATCAATGGGAGAAAGTTGGGATTGATAAGATAGGTGCAAGATAATTGTTTGGGATCTAACTCTAGATAATTCAATTCTAATGTTTAAGTGAGACTCTCGAATTCACTCAATTATTAGTTCAAACGTTCAACAAAAACTCCTTTCTCGATTAAGTTTTAACCTCACAAGATGAACCAATTTAAGCACGTGAAGATATGCAAGAATGCGTAGTGGATTGGTCTTTTGGAGAACCTTTCTCGATTATCCTCCTAACTAGGTTTAATCAATGATTCAACTAGCCTTTTTCGATTACTAAGAAGAATTAATGAACTTAACCAACAATATAATGCAAAGATATCACAAGTTATACCTCTCTCGATTACATGAACAAGTGAATATAGATGCAACGATTAAATCATCCAAAAATACTTCAATACATAAAACTAGAGTTATAATCCACAAACAATCATCAATACACCAAATCCATCAAACCCTAAAGTGAATAACTCCATAGATTGGAACAATTCATCACAAATAAAGTTAAAGTGTAGGAAAACATAAATTCAATCCAAGCTTGTGTCTTGAGTGAGGAAGGAATGATGAAATCCTTGTGCTCGTATTTTTCCAACTCCTCCTCAGCCTCCTTAGGTCGAATATGTGTCAAAACAAATCCGAAAATAACGTTTTCCCATGTATTTATACCAAGTAGGGTCGGCCCCAGACGAAATCACCTTTTTCTAGCCGAATTAGGATATTTACTCTGTAAAATTGCACAGACGCGCGCGCATGGGGCGACGTGCCATGCGGGGCATTAGTGGGAAAATCCAGAGAGCTAATTCGACGCCCCACGCGCCGCCTCATACGCCGCGGCAGTGGGGAATTCTCAGAGTACGGACCAAACTTCGATTTTTGAAGTCCAAACTTGATCTTCAACCCCCGAACACGATCCTGGCTTAATGTTTGGGCTTTTACTCAGACTTCAAAACTCCAAATCACTCGAATTCATTCCATATTATCTATATAGCTCGGAATCACTCATACAAGTCATAAAACACACAATAAGTGCAAAACACTATCAATTAAAACTCCAACATAAATAAAGTACAGTGAACTAGAATGCAATAAATGACTAAAACACGTAATTATAGTCTATCATCACCCCACGGAACCCTACGGCACTTTAATTTTAGCTGCATGGTTTTTATGTTTGTGCTTTATTTGGTTCGGCTTTTCCAAGGAAGTCAAATTTTACGATCTTACTATAATTTTTGGCCCATCCTAAAAAGGGATTTAACTTCTGTTTTTCATTTACATATAACTGAATATTGTTGTTACTAAGTTTATTTGCCCTAAATTGATAAAGTTTATTTGCACCGTTCAACATCTCTTTTTATAATGAAAATCTAGTTAACGTGGAGCTTATTTAATTATTTCGTGACAAAAACTGTAACTGTGATTATTTTTGTCTCCGATAGTCATTTTTTATTATGGTCAAACATATTATTTAACTTTAAAAAAACAACTTTCATCTGCTTTCTTCTTGCAAAAAAGATTTAAAAGAAAAACCTTTTTGTAAAAAAAAGTTTAGTTTTTGAAAAATATTATCTCAATTACTCAAACAGAAACCACTTGAGAAAATCTCCTACTCCTTCTGTTTCAAATTAGATGATGTATTTTTTTTAGTCTGTTTCAAGATAAATGATATATTTCTAAATTTAGAAAAAATTTAACTTTAAACTCTTTATTTTATTTATTTTATCCTTGATGAGAAGCTTTTATAACCACACAAATATTATGGCCCATAAAATTTTTATCCCTTAAGATTTTAAGACCATAAATTTTAATTTTTTTTTAAAATTTTATGCCGAGTCAAAAGCTTAATCTAAATTGAAAGGGAGAGAGTATAAACTATATAGCCCTCTCCAAATCTTGGTGTTATGATGACTGTTGGCTTAGCCCACGTGTGTGATTATGCTCATTAAATTCTGTTGTCCATGCAACAAATGACTATTAAGCACTCTACCTTTCGAGTCCCATCTCACTTCACCCTACTCACCTCCTCTGCAAGAAAACTTTTTGGGCTTGTAAATGTGTCAGTTTGAATGGAGTTGTTTGGCCCTTTCTTATTGATACTCTTTTTCTTAAATGACATTTTTTATATATAAAAATAATTTCATTTTAAATTTTTACTTAATTCTTAATGAAATAATTAACAGTCACGCAAATATTTTATGATTGTCTTAGATTTTTACTTTGTCTAAAATTTTGTTTTTAGCCAAACTAACATCCCATAAATTGAAACGACAAAAGTAATAAAACAGGAGAATCAATTGTTTCTTGCTTTAGCTTCAAACCCCAAAATTATCCCTACAACATAAACCCCTCTCCCTAATCTATTTTTCCATTTGGTTCTACACAACTTTGCGGAGGTATATAGTGGTCGGCGTCAGTAGTTTTAGATTTGAACTTTTACTTTTCAAGATCTTTTGAAAATGTTAAGGGGATCTAGCTAGGAGAGTGCCATGCTACATATTTCAAAGTGAAAAGCTCTCAATAAAGGCAGCTAATTTTCAAGAAAAAGGTAGAAGAAAAGATATGGTGATTATATTACTGCAGCTGCCAGTTCCCTTTTAATACTCCATTCTCATCATTTCCATTTGCAAACTTCAAAACCAGCCACATGAATTAAACCTTTAAACACCATGTAATTAACTCCCCCCCAAAACCCTCATTCTTGAAATAACAATTTTCTTTGACAAAAGCCGAGAGTGAAAAGAAAAAAGAACACCCTTTATTCCTTTTCCCTAAAGTTGATTTCTTTTCTAGCTGTTTTGCATGGAGAGGGTGGTGGGTAATCAAAGTGGAGGAAGTAACATGTTGAGGGACTACAGAAAAGGGAATTGGACAGTCGAAGAAACTATGGTTTTAATAGAAGCAAAGAAGATGGATGATGAAAGGAGAATGAAAAGGCAAGGGGATGGTACTAGTACTGAAATTAGGGGAAATAAACCAGGAGAACTAAGGTGGAAATGGGTGGAGGATTATTGTTGGAAAATGGGGTGTTTGAGGAGCCAAAATCAGTGCAATGACAAGTGGGATAATCTCATGAGGGATTTCAAGAAAGTGAGGGAATATGAAAGAAGAGTGGCTGAGAAAGGAGATGATGGTAATAATAATCAAGAAATAATTATCAAGTCATATTGGAAGATTGAGAGGAGTGAAAGGAAAGAGAAGAATTTGCCAACTAATATGTTGCCTGAGATTTATGAGGCACTGGTTCAAGTTGTGGACAGAAAATGTACTCAAAAATTGCTAGTGGGTGGTGGTGGTACTTCTGCAGCTGCTGCTGCTGTTTCTTTAAATCCAAGCACAAGTTTGACTAATTCTTCGTCTCCCACATTGCAACAACAATCTTTTCAAGCTCAAATTGCAGCTTTGCCACTTCCACCACCACCACCAACATTGTCACCACCAGCAGTAGTAGCACAACAATCAGCTCAGCCACCTAGTCTTCCTTACACTCAACCTTTACCCGCAGTAGGTACTCTTTTCCCACTTTAAATTTCCATTAAATTATTAGTTGTATCCTCTGATATTTGAATGATTTTTTTGACGCTATCAATTTACCTTAATATGTGAATGAAGGTTAGTTATATTATCAGGCTACTAGTTAATGTTTTGCATAGAGATTTATTTGTAATTGTTGCATTATAATTAAGGGACATTATTTTTGTAGCTACTTTTACCATTGCATAAAACTCAAAACATTTTCATAAAAAGATTGAATAGACAATCTTACTCAATCTAGTAGCAATCAAACCCTACTTGGATATAATGTCTATATTGGTAAACTATGATCGCTTGATATCTTCTGAAAGATAAGCTTTTTGCCCCATTGGTGTTGCATTTTGAATCTTGCTTTTTAGAACATTTAATATGTACCATAACTTCCTTTTCTTTCTTCCTACATGAAATAATCGTTTTTAGACTACACTATAGAGCAATAAATTTTGTACAATCCAGCATAAACTCTTTGTTTTAGGTGTATTTAAGCTAATTAAAGTTTGTTGTTCTCTAGCTTTGCCCTTGAACTTTTAAGATTCACCAACTGATCCTAGTGCTGTTGTTCTCCATAGCCTGCAAAAATCATTAATCTTGATTGTCTTTCTTCTTTGTGCATTCAGTTCCCTTTTTCTAATTAATTTCTCTTCTCTCTCTCTCTCTCTCCACTCTTTTCTTCTCTTTGTATTTATGTCTCTTGGCCTCTTGGATGAGGTTGGGAACTAGACATTGCTTGCATTTATTTCAATCTCACACATCTTCCTAGGAATAAGTTGACTGTTTTACTGTTTTAACCACTCAAGATTAGTGGTCACCTAATATCTAATTAATGGATTTAAATTATGTATCAGAAAGAAATAAAGATTCTTACACCAATCTAATTTTACTTGATACAGCACGGTTCTCATCACAATTTGTAGGTTATCAAATCATGCTTGTTACATAATTTTATGAAATTTAAGTTTCATATATTGATAATGTATCAAATTTTGCACCATCATGTGTAGTTTATTGTGTTATAGCTGGTTATTTACCATTTGTTTTAGGTTACTAATTACCTGCAATTACCTTTTAAGTGATCTAAGATTGTGTAAATATTTTTTCACGTGCATAAAACTTAAAACTCTAATATTATATGTAACAGGTTTTTAATTGATTTGATAATGTACATATTCTTTATATTTTCAGTGTATCAAAGTTAAACTCAAATCAAATTAGTGTTGATAGTCTTTGGTTTACATGTGTTTATGTTTTGGAGATGTGTGATAGCTCAGATCCTGATAGAAGTGAGCATTCAGATTCACCAGCCAAGAGAAGAAGAAAGGGTGAAGGAGAAGGAACAAGTAGTGGTAATAACAACATAAACAACTTGCAAGAAGTTGGCTCTGCTATCTTCAAAAGTGCTGCTATTATAGCAGAGACAATTCAAGCTTCTGAAGAGAGAGAGGAGAGAAGGCACAGAGAACTCTTATGTTTGCATGAGAGAAGGCTGCAAATTGAGGAATCAAAAGCTGAGATCAATAGACAAGGCATCAATGGGCTTGTTGATTCTATCAATAAACTTGCCAATTCAATCCTTTCTTTAGCTGGTAATAAGAACCAAGCTGCTCCCCCTAAATAGCTAGCTAGTATTAATTCTTTTCCTCATTATGAATTGATTATGGAAAAGTACTTCAAAGTAAACATATAGTAATTGGTATAACTAGAGAAAATATTATTAATCACAATTGCTTGTACATATAGCTGATGAACTTGATTATCATTAATTCATGTATCTTGTTTCATTTTGTGGATAATGTTCCACATACTATATCGAGGTTACATTTCTAGATCTCTCTCATGTAATACCAAATCAAAAGGTTTGTCTGTAATACTATCCATTAATGCAATTTTGTGATCTTTTAAGTATACACTTTTTTATTGGTTTTTATTGGAGTAATATTTTGAGTAAACTGTCTTCAATAGTTGAACGTTTCTGCCAAATGGCTTATTAAGGCGAGGATTTCCATATGGTGGGGCAGCAGTGGAGTGATATATACTTCGCTCTCTGATGAAGGCAAACACTAGTTTTAAAGGCTATTGTTGCAACGGTCCCCAATCCAATCAAGTCTTAAGCAAATAGGAAGAAATCATTATCTACTAGTTTTTGTTTATGTTGGATGAATGTAACGATCCGACTGATCGTTTTGAGCAATTGCGTCCGGTTCGGCAGTCTGAGGTCATAAGTAGCTTCACATTGTATATTATGACTTGCGTGAATCATCGGCTCAGATTTTTGAGTGATTCGGAAATGATTTTAAGGAGTGACTCTCATTCGAGAAGCTCGAAATTGAAAGAATCGACCAAGGTTTGACTTTTGAGTAATTGACTTCGGATCGGAGTTTCGATGGTTTCGGTAGGTCCGAATGGTGATAATGGACTTGGGCGTATGCCCGAATTTGCATTTGGATGTTTCTAAAAGGATTCAGCATCATTTGGCGGAAGTTGGCAATATAAAAATTTAGAATTTTTCTAAGTTTGACCATAGTTTGACTTTAGAATTTGATTTGATATGGTTCGGACGCTTGGTTGCGATTCTAAAAGTTCATTGTGATTTTCACATGTTTTGGCGTCCGATTCGTGATTCTAGAGGTTATTTTGGTGTTTCGATCACGCGAGCGAGTTCGTGTTATATTTTTTGACTGGTGTGGATGATTGGTTTAGAGCTCCAAGGGCTCGGATGGGTTTCAGACGCGTTTCAGAGTGTTTGGAAGAAGGTTAAGCTTTGCTGGTGTCTCTGTTCTTGCATTTGCGATGTACGCATTTGCGAGATCATTCTCGCTTTTGCGACGATGGGCTGGGGCAGGGGAGTTCGCATTTGTGAACAATTTCATCGCTTTTGCGATTAGGCAGCATCCGCATTTGCGACACAAACTGTCGCTTTTGCAAAGACTTTGAGCTCGCTTTTGCGAGTATTGTGTCGCATTTGCGACTTTGACAGAGCTGGTCAACCTTCGCTTTTGCGACGCTTTTGTCGCATTTGCGACCATCGGATTTGCAATCCGGATGTCGCAAATGCGACATTTGAGGCTGGTATTAAGATTTTCATTTCGGGACTTAGTTTCATTTTTACCATGTTTTGAACTCTAGTCTCGATGGGAGGCGATTTTGTGGAAGGATTTTCAGACCAAACCATTGGGTAAGTGACTCTAATCAATATTCAATTATATTTCGTGATTATACATTAGATTTAACGTCAAATTCATGAGAATCTAAAGGAAAAATTTGGGGATTTTGTCAAAGTTTTAAAAAATGAAAATTTAGGATATGATAGTCGAATTGGACTCGGATTTGAAAACAAAACACGTATGTGGACTCGTGGGGCTATGGGTATTCAAGACCTACCCTTGAACCCAAGGTTGACTTTTGTTGACTTTTTAGAAATTGTATAAAGATCGTAACTTTGTTAATTGTAATTGTTTTATCTTGCATTGTTTGATATATTTAAGTCGTCTTTGGCTTGATTGAGCCGAGCGGAGGTGAATTGGTAAAGGAAAAGCTAATTTGAGTATTGATTTAGCCGAATTGAGGTAAGTGTCTTGTCTAACTTTGTGTGGGGGAAACTACCTCATAGGATTCGAGGTGATTGTGCTAGTTGTGTTACGTGAAAGCCGTGCATGTAAGGTGACGAGTGGGTACACAGGCTATATGTGGTATTTGACCGGTTTAGATTATCTAGGCTCTTTCCATGCCTTTAAGTGAATTTTCTTGACTGTAATGACCCGACCGGTCGTTTCGAGCATTCGCACTTCGCTCGGTAGTTTGAGGGCATGAGTAGCTCCGTATGATGTATTAAGACTTGTGTGAATCGGCGGTTTTGGTTTTCAGGTTATTCAGAATCAATTTGGAAGAATGAATTTCATTGTTGAAGCTTTAAGCTAGAAGAGGTGATTAAGTTTGACTTTTGTGAATCTGACCCCAGAATGAAGTTTTGATGGTTCTATTAGGTTCGGATGGTGATTTTGGATTCGGACGTATGCCCGTATTTGCATTTGGATAATTCTAGAAGGATTCAACACTAATTGGCGAAAATTGAAAATTCAAAGGATTGGAAAGTTCATAAGTGTGACCGAGAGTTGACTTTATAAATATCGGATTCAGATTGTGGTTCCGGGAATTAGAATAGCTTCGTTATGTCATTTGGGACTTGTGTGAAAAATTTGAGTTCATTTCGAGTTGATTGGATATTTTTCGGCGCGAGTTTTGGAAGTTGAAAGTTCAAAGTTCATTAATTCTTATTCGAGGTGCGATTTATCGTTTCGATGTTGTTATGTGCGATTTGAGGCCTCGAGTGGGTTCGCGTTATGTTATTGGACTAGTTAGTATATTCGGATAGGGTCCCGAGTGGCTCGGAAGAGTTTCAGATGAGGTTTAGATCGTTTGGATCAATTTGGCTAAGGAGCAGGTGGCAGGATCTGGTGTGATCGCACCTGTGGCTGGTTTTGTGCAGGTGCGATGGTCGCGGATGCGACAAAGGAGTCGCAGAAGCGAGGTGTGAGCTGGGTGTGGAAGATCGCAGAAGCGGAGATTTGGGGCACATGTGTGGATGCGCAGGTGCGAAGGGATTAAGCATAGGAGTGTGGTTTTGCGCAAGTGCGGATGATGGCTCGCACCCGCGATGTCGCAGAAGTGGATATTTTGTCTGCATGTGCGAGGGTCGAGTTCTCAGCTGGTTCCGCACAAGCGGAGGTTCTGTCGCAGAAGCGACACCACATAAGCGGCTAATTTGTTCGCAAAAGCAAAAATGCCCGAGTAGAAGCTACATATCGAGGGTTTGGCTATTTTATTCATATTTCGAGCTATGGAGCTCGGACTGAGGCGATTCTTGAAGTAATTTATACCAAGTGGATTGGGGTAAGTGTTCTCTACTATTTTTGATTTTATATCATGAATCTATCTTCGTGTTTTTGGCATTTGATCGAGAGTTTGAAGAGAGAGAATGGGGGTTTTAGCCTAAAGTTTCATAGAGTGAGTTTTTGAGTTTTGAATATCGATTCGGAGTCGGATTTGGGTAAAACTAGTATGGTTGGACTCGTAATTGAATGGGTTGTCGGATTTTATAAGTTTCATTGAGTTCCGAGGCGCGGGCTCGGGTTAGACTTTTGGGTCGATTTTGGACTTTTGATTAAAGATTCGACCTTTATCGATTGGGTTTGTTTCCTTTGGAATTAATTAATGTATTTGAGTTTCTTTTGGCTAGTTTCGAGTCGTTCGGAGGTTGGTACGTGTAGGATGGAATTTTTGGAGCATCGCTTGGCTTGCTCGGTATTGGATTTGGCTTGTTTGAGGTAAGTAACACTTCTAAGCTTGGTTTTAAGGGTATGAAACCCCAAATTTAAGTGCTATGTGCTTGATGTTGAGGTGACGCGAATGCTAGGTGACGGGCATACAGGCGTGCACTGTGTAAATTGTGATTTAGCCGATTCCATGGAACTGTATAGCTATTTTATCTTAATATTTTTTTACTGTACTCTAAGTGTAAGAGCACTTAAGTTGTAATTCATGCTAGAAATCATGTTTAGGCTTTATGCTGGTACTATTGGGACCCATAGTGGTCGTTCTTTGCTGTTGAGTTATTTTCTTAATTGCAGTTATGTGCTCAGTCGCATTCATTATTTCATATCATATCTGATAACGACAAGGTCGGGAATCCAAACTAGAGTAAGAATTTGAAAAGTAAATGCGGAAGCAATAACAATAAGGAATTGAACAACTAGAACTAAAAGGCAGAAAATAAAGGATATGGGAAAATTCAAGGAAAGAATTTCAAGAACTTCCAAGAACGCAAGTTCTATAGCCTTGACAAGATCAAAGCAACAACGTCTTGATTTATTGAAGAAATCAAACGCCTTTACTTAAAAGCAAATCAAAACAATAGATTCGGATCTTGATCGCTTTACGAGTAACTTGAGACAACAATTAATAACTAGTATTAATCGCCTTCTAAGAATACCACAAAGAAATCAAAGATATCACAATAGAGAAGTAATCTTACTACCTTGAACTATGAACTAGTAAATGTTGAAAAATACATCTCAAAGCACAAGTAACAAAGGTTCAAAAGAACGCTCAAAGTATGATATACTTAATCAATAATGAAGTGTCTCAATGAATGAGAAGAACTCCTTATTTATAGGAGTACTAAGGCACAAAAAGTCCTTAAAATTAGGTTGGGTGGTTACTAAGGCATAAAAAGTCATTACAATTAGGTAAGGTGGTTGCTAAGGAGTAAGAAAAGTCATTACAATTAGGTGGGGGCGGCCAAATCCCTTTGGGGCAGATTTGGACCTTAAAACTACTAGTTTGGCCCATTGATTTGGACTCCAATTGGGCTCCTTTTGAAACACCCCCATTTGGACCTCTTTTAAGCTCATTTTGAGCCCCTTTGGTGGACTTTAATGGCTGATTTGGTGGCCCAATCTTCCTCCTCTTGGACTTCTATTTGGATCACCAAATAATTGTAAAACTTGGATAATTCATCTATTTTGGGCTTGAGCTCTTCCTCTTCAATTAAAAGCTTATTTATTTGCCATTGAAGTCTAGCAACCTTAGAGTGCAACTCTTTAGCTTGAGATCTTGTAAATGGCCTTGGAGCTTCCAAAACTCTATCCTTGTCCTTGATGCTATCATTCCCCTCTTCTTGAAAAGAATTCGTCCCCGAATTCGATCCTACATCAAACAAAGACAAGTCAGCAACATTGAATGTAGCACTTACTTGGAACTCACCAGGTAGGTCCAGCTTGTAAGCATTGTCTCCAATCCTTTCAAGGACTTGAAATGGGCCATCTCCTCTAGGGTGCAACTTTGACTTCCTTTTGGAGGGAAATCTCTCCTTTCTAAAGTGAACCCAAACTAAATCTCCAGGTTTAAAAATTACTTGTTTTCGACCCTTATTCTTTCTCAAGGCAGTTTGCTCATTTTTCTTCTCAATTGCAAGCCTTGTTTGTTCATGAATTTTTTTCATCATCTCAGCCTTTGTCCTACCATCAAGATTAACAATATCATTAGTAGGTAATGGTAATAAATCAAGGGGAGTGAAGGTATTAAAACTATAAACAACCTCAAAAGGAGACATACCTGTAGAAGAATAGATTGTTCTATTGTAAGCAAATTCAATCATAGGTAAGTGAGCCTCCCAAGAAGTTAATTTACCTTTCAAAATAGCCCTCAACATGTTTCCTAAGTTTCTATTAACTACTTTAGTTTGTCCATCAGTTTGTAAGTGACAAGAAGTAGAAAACAACAATTTAGTGCCTAACTTCCCCCAAAATACACGCCAAAAGTGGCTCAAAAACTTAGCATCCCTATCACTAACAATAGTTCTAGGTATACCATGCAGTTTGACAACTTCTTTTATAAAAAGATCATCAACATGTGAAGCATCATTAGTCTTTAAACAAGGAATAAAATGAGCCATTTTGGAGAACCTATCTACCACAACATATATACTATCCTTACCATACCTTGTTCTAGGCAAACCTAACACAAAATTCATAGAAATATCAATCCAAGGTGAAGTAGGAACATGTAATGGCGTGTAAAGACCATGTGGTAACACTTTAGATTTAGCTTGTTTACATTCCAAACACTGTGCACACATTTTTTCAACATTTTTTCTCATTCCAGGACAAAAAAAAAATTCAGCAAGTATGTCTAGTGTCTTTGGGACTCCAAAGTGACCCATAAGCCCTCCACAATGTGCTTCCCTTACAAATACTTCACGTAACGAGAAATTAGGGATACACAACTTATTTTCCTTAAAGAGAAACCCATCTTGGAGGTTAAACCTCTCAAAAGGACCCAACTTACAATCTGCAAAATTCTTTCCAAAATCAACATCATTAGCATAAAGTCCCTTGATTTGATCAAAACCCATCCATTAAGAAGTCAGGGTAGAAACTAAGACATACCTTCTTGTAAGTGCATCCGCAACAACATACTCTTTCCCTTATTTGTAAGAAATTACATAAGGAAATGTTTCAATGAATTCAACCCAGTTAGCATGCCTTCTACTAAGCTTACCTTGACTCTTCAAGTATTTCAAGGATTCATGGTCAGTTTTAATGACAAACACTCGACAAGTAATGTTTCCATGTGGCTAAAGCCCTTACCAAAGCATATAGCTCTTTGTCATAAGTGGAATAGTTCAATGTGGCTCCACTCAACTTCTCACTAAAGTAGGCAATAGGTTTAGAATCTTGCATCAAAACAACACATATTTCTTTGCTAGAAGCATCACATTCAATTTCAAAAGATTTAGAAAAATCAGGCAATTGTAGCAATGGAGCAGAACATAACTTTTCTTTCAACAAGTTAAAAACATCATCTTGTTCTTTTCTCCGTGTAAAAATATTATCCTTTTTAATAACTTCAGTTAAAGGAGAAGCAATGGTGCTAAAGTCTCTCACAAACCTCCTATAAAAACTAGCAAGTCCATGAAAACTTCTAACTTCAGTTACACTCTTAGGTTTTGGCCATTCTTTTATTGCTTTAATTTTTCTTCATCAACCTCAACTCCTTTTATAACTAACCACAAAATCCAAGAAAATCACACGATCCACACAAAAAGTACACTTTTTAAGATTAGCAAATAAGAGTTGCTTTCTAAGAACTTCAAAAACTTGTTTTAGGTGTTCTACATGCTCTTCTAAAGTGTTAGAAAAGATCAAGATATCATCGCAGTACACCACAATAAATTGTCCATGAAAATCCTTCAATATATGATTCATTAATCTCATGAAAGTGCTAGGTGCATTAGTCAAGCCAAAAGGCATAATTAACAACTCATAAATCCCATATTTGGTCTTAAAAGCAGTTTTTCATTCATCTCCAGGATTCATTCGAATCTGATGGTAACCACTTTTTAGATCAATTTTAGAAAAGATTTTGGATCCATGTAATTGATCCAACATGTCATCAAGACGAGGAATAGGATGGCGATACTTTACCGTTATCTTGTTGATTTCTCTACAATCCACGCACATCCTCCAAGTTTCATCCTTTTTGGGTACCAATAGGACAGGAACTGAGCAAGGGCTCATGCTCTCTCTCACAAAGCCTTTCTCAAGCGGCTCTTTAACTTGCCTTTGAAGCTCTTTTGTCTCTTCTGGATTACTCCTATAAGCAGGCCTATTTGGGATTTGTGATCCAGGCACAAAATCAATTTGATGCTCAATGCCACGTAAAGGTGGAAATCCATTACTACTTTGGGCTTGAGATCTTCCTCTACAATTAAAAGCTTCTTTATTTTCCATTGAAGTCCAGCAACCTTAGAGTGCAACTCTTTAGCTTGAGATCTTGTAAATGGCCTTGGAACTTCCAAAACTCTATCCTTGTCCTTGATGCTATCAATATCTCAGTCTTTGTTATAGTATATTGTCACATCTTATATCATTGATTTGGGCTGCTTAGCATGAGTGTTGTGAGCCCGAGAGACTAGATAGATGGATGACTGAGTGAGGCTGAGGGAATGTTGTGAGTGATATTTATGGGATCGGGCTGCACACCGCAGCATGCTTTATTGATTCATGCCAGGATTTGGCTTATTATAGCGCTTGGGCTGGATCGGCCCCTCCGGAGTCTGCACACTCACAGTGGGTGCAATTGCTAGCAATTATTTACATTGGGCTGGATCTGCCCTGGTTCATTTGCATTGGGCTGGATCTGCCTTGGTTTGTTTGCATCTAGGTTCATTTGCATTGGGCTAGATCTGCCCTGGTTTATTTGCATCTGTGTGCTAGAACTACCTTGGTTTATTTGCATGTGGGCTGGATCTGCCCTGTACAGTACTGAGTGCATGAGTGTGTTGAGTATTGAGCATGATGAGTGAGAATACGAGACTGTGAGATGGAGTACTCTGAGAGAGTGAGTACATGAGTTCATCATTGAGATGCATTGCATTTGACATGCGTACTTGAGATACATGCATAGAGATGCATTTCCATCTACTACCCGGCTTTGGTGACATTCATGATTTCACTTGTATATTGACATGTAGGCATAAATATGTATTTTTCTGATGCTATATGAAAATGAAACATCTTATTTATTGTTGAAAAGTTTTTGGGAAAAATCACGGATTTTCAAACTTATTCATATGCTTTTGGTGCTTTTGGTGGAAGATTTGGGATTTACTATTATACTTGAAAAGCATGCCTATCTTTTCGTAACTGTGAATGAGATTAGCATCTTACATCTGAGTTATTTTCATATATCATTTTATTATTATTATTATTCTTATGACTGTTGCTGGTTATTGAGGTTGGACTCTGACCCCTGTCCCAGCTCGTCACTACTTTCAACCTAATGTTAGGTTTGTTACTTATTGAGTACATGGGATCAGTTGTACTCATACTACACTTCTGCTCCTTGCGTGCAAATGTTGGATGCTGATGTTGTTGTGCACGGCGGAAGCTGGATCTGAAGATGTACATGTATTTCGGTCATAGCTGCCTCTTGATCTTGGTAGCTTTAGAGTTTTAATTTGTTCGTGTATAGTTCAAACAGATGATGTACTTTAATTCATACCAGCTTTGTAAATTCTAAATCTTAGAAGTTCATGATTTGTACTACCAATCCTTGGGAAGTTATATAAAATTCAGTTATCTCATCTTTGATTCACATCAACGTTATTATGTTATGTTATTTTGTTAATTGGCTTGCCTAGCGGGTTGGGTTAGGTGCCATCACGGCGGTTTGGATTTTGGGTCGTGACAAGTTGTTATTAGAGCTCTAGGTTCATAGGTTCTACAAGTCATGAGCAAGTGTCTAGTAGAGTCTTGCAGATCGGTATGATAACGTCCATACCTATATTCGAGAGGCTACATGGCATTTAGGATAATTTTCCATATTTTTTTCCTTATCGTGCAGAATTGATTCAGCTTGAAACATAACTCCTTGAATTCCCTCCACCCGTTCGTGTGCGCATGTGAGCGCTCGGTATCAGTTGTGCATCGACGACTTGTGATTCCATGGATGAGGTGCGAGATATGATTTTTGTGTGCTGATGATGGGCCAGTCTGGAGGACTTGAAGCCGGTGTTTTGACTATAGCTTGATCATGTAGATTTCGGTTGTGTGAGAACGTGATTTTAGAATTATATGTTCGGTAGGTCCCTATGAGTGGAATTTATGGCTCGATGAGTGGCTGCAGGGCTATATGATGAGTATGATGTGACTACGAGATCTGTTCAAATGGGTTGAATATGACACAAAGAGTTTGCTTGTGATGTTAAAATGGACTATTGGGTGCTTGATTTCTGTCTTAATGTGACGAATAGTCTTGAGTTGTGAGTGTGTGGAAAGATTTTTCATGTTGTTTAATTGTGGAACGAAGTAGATTTTCATGTCTTGTTGTGAGTTCAGACTCAGGAAGATTAAGTGATTGCGTAGTAGTTGTGACTGTGAAAGGATATAGAGAGATGTTAGTTTGAGGCTAATCAGGTGGGTTATAACCTGCGGGGTAATCTACGGATGTGTGATCCTTATGATTTTGTGTGGGGGCTTTCTTTTCTACCACTGGGTTATAGTCGTGCGATTTGAGTTTGGATCGGTTGTAATAGTTGACCTGACCATCACGAGGATGAATGCGAGATTTGCAAATGATTTGAGGTATTAGATGGTTTGTGTTACAGAATCTTATGAAGGATTGAGTTGAATTTCAGTGCGAGATTATGGTAGTAATAGAGTATGGGCATTGTGAGTTATCGAGTGTTTTGATCTATGGCTTCGAGCCAAGTGGAGGAGTCAACTATCGAAGATTTGATTGCATGGTTATGTGTTATGTCGGTTTTAGTTTGAGGTATACTATGAATCAGTTATGACTTGAAGAGGCTGGTTTTGAGGATGACTTTACAAGGAAATTTTTGGATACTGGTTATGTCACACTTTATGAGTATATTGGAATCATGGGATGATTGAGATGTTATTCGTGAGGGATGTAGTGCGCATGGAGTAGGAAATTGCTCTGTTGCTTAAAGGTGTGGATTACTTCTTTGGGTGTTGTTGTGCTAATGAGGCACAGGTCGTTTGGCCCGTTTGGGCGACACAATTGAGATTTGAGCAAAATGGATGACTCTCGAGAAGGATCTAATGGATTCAAGATTTTCATGTAGCAATTGTGAATTTTTCGGATTTGTATATGGCTAGGATATGAGATTTACATTGGATGGTGTCGAGACTCGTGGTATTTATATCTCATCATGGATTTTACATTTCGGTATTAGAAAGGTGGAGGAAACGACTTTAGATTCACAGAAGGTCTCTTCGGAGTGGGTGTCTCGATTGTGGTACTTTTGAGGTGCTTGAGAGGGAATACAAAGCCTTATGGGCCTCAGGGCGGTGTGGCTTTATTCTAGGATCTCGTGGGGTGAGTTTTGTTTAAGGATCATGGTATTATGGCAAGGAGGAGTGTCAACTTGAGGATAATTCGGATGGAACTCAGAGAAATAGTACAACTTGGTAGTAGGTTGGATCAGGAAGGTAATATATATGATCGGTTCTTCGGGTACTTATGATATGGTGAGGCTCTACAGGTGTTTTGGTGTCAATACTCTTAGGTTTGGCGATCCGCATGGCTTGGTTGAGTTAGAGGGATTCAGTTCTGATAGGTGGGTTATGTGCAAATGGATTTCAAAGTGTTCTTAATGATTTCTACCGAGATTCGATGTGTATATTTCCTGCTGGCGTGAGGAGCATGTTGTGTGTTGTGATTTTCTCCTGGATGCGATCAAATGGAATGTTCCTGGCTAATTGAGTATGTATTTTTGCTGGACTCAGAGTTGATTATGAGATTCTCGTACTTTTCATATGATGGCATGATAGATGTGGTGTGTTGTGTGGGATTGCGGTTTGCATGTGCAAGGTCACAGTCAGTTTTGAAGGGAAGATCATAAATTTTTAGACGATATGAACGGTTTCCAATGTTTAGATGGATGCTATAACTACTTGGTAATTCCTGAGAAGGGTTTGCATTTCAGAAGGCGCATTGTGTGTTGACTTACAGATGCTTCATTGGTATTGCTGTACTCGCCTGGTTGCTTGACTGCTGATATTCAGATTTTGCTATGTGGCACAGAAGAATTTTAGAATATTCCTCGTGGGATGATCATGTATGAGAGATGTGTTAGACATTCGGGCGGTGGAGTTAGGATCAGATATGGTGATTCATGTGTTCTACGAATTTGGAGACCGAGAGTTCTCAAAAGCAGATTATTTCGTGGTTGTAGACTGTGAAGATGTGTCCAAAGCTAGCCAGATGATAGTATATGTTATGGTTAGGTCATTGTGGACTTTTAGAGGATTATGTATCTATTTGTGGATGACCAGGATTGATCTGGGGGCCCATTGGTAGGCCTAATAAGGATGTGTATTCTATATCGGGTCGGATTAGTTGACTCCGTACTGTTGTTATTGAGCGATGAGCCATTCGGTTAGAGTTGAGATTATTCGTGTTCTGGGATGCTCTATGAGTTTCCCTTCTATGCTACGAGGGGATGTGATCCGTTGGTTATAGGCACACATGGTGCAGGTCTATTTGTGCCTTATAGAGGAATTTGAGCGAGATGGATATTAAGGTGTTGAATGATTGATTGCGCATTTGGTTATGTTCTTTCCGGACTGTGGTATTGTGTTATTGGTTCCTTCGTGGTTATGGGCATGCACCTTGGGTACTTGATGTCAAATTGCGCGTGGTTATTGATTTTGAGCATGGTGTCTTGGGGTATTTCACATGGAATAGTGTTTGGATGGGTTCTTAGCATTTCGTTGTGGCAGTACTTGTTGAGGTTGCGGGACGGTTCTCTCATTTGAGTTATTTTCTATGTTTGAGTATACTTGAATTGTTGCGTATTGGTGCAAAGATTGCATGGTTTGCGGCTTAAGGTTGTATTGATGTGGCATGTCACTAGAGTGGTTGTGTGATGAGATGAGGTCATCAAACCTAGAATTGGTGCTATCAGATTTGTTTGCGGTATATTTGGAAGGATAATGTCATTGATCGACTTAGAAATTAGCTATAGTTCTTGTCGAAG
Organism: Nicotiana tabacum; assembly: GCF_000715075.1. Taxonomy (NCBI): domain Eukaryota; kingdom Viridiplantae; phylum Streptophyta; class Magnoliopsida; order Solanales; family Solanaceae; genus Nicotiana; species Nicotiana tabacum. The sequence goes on along the minus strand of NC_134096.1, from coordinate 38,313,842 downwards.
GAGAGGGAGCTCCATGACTTGTTGATCGATAAGTGGTTATGAGTTTCTGCGTGCTTCTTTAATCATTGGCAGTGTACGAAGGTTTTAGAACGAGGTTTTGTTTGATATGAGGTTTATTACCGGTACCAGATTTGTTTTGAGCAGCTACTGTGATCGAAAGTTATTGCTATGAGTATTTGAGTTTTGTGGTATATCATGTGATTTTGTCTTGGGTTATGGTTATGACTTGATGCAGCTTGTTCAGACTTATACAGTGTGTAGATGCGAGATTCAGATCTTATAGGAAATTCCGGATGTTGGAAATTGGATTATGTGGTTTACGGGTTAAGGTAGAGGTAATGATCTTCAGTTATGTTGCGTTGTGAGGCCTATATGGAGTAGGGTGATATGGGATCACCCCCGGGTATGTGCGTGGTAAGGTCACACGGCAATTTGATGGCTTTGGAATGACTCTTGACACATTCGAGGACGAACGTATGTTTAAGTGGGGGATGATGTAATGACTTGACCAGTCGTTTTAGCATTTGCCCTTTGCTCGGTAGTTTGAGGGCATGAGTAGCTCTGTATGATGTATTAAGACTTGTGTGAATCATCTGTTTTTGTTTTCAGGTTATTCGGAATCGATTTGGAAGAATAAATTTCATTGTTGAAGCTTTAAGTTGGAAAATGTGATTATGTTTGACTTTTGTGAATTTGACCCCGCAACGAAGTTTTGATGGTTCCGTTAGGTCTGGATGGTGATTTTGGACTTGGGCGTATGCCTTGATTTGCATTTGGACAATTCTAGAAGGATTCGACACTAATTGGCAAAAATTGACAATTCGAAGGATTGGAAAGTTCATAAGTTTGACTAATAGTTAACTTTGTGGATATCAGATTCGGATTGTGGTTCCAGGAATTGGAATAGCTTCGTTATGTCATTTGGGACTTGTGTGCATAATTTGAGTTCATTCTAAGTTGATTGGATTTCGGCACAAATTTTGGAAGTTGAAAGTTGAAAGTTCATTAATTCTTATTCGAGGTGCGAATCGTCATTTCGATGTTGTTATGGGCAATTAGAGGCCTCGAGTAGGTTCGCGTTATGTTATTGGACTAGTTGGTATATTCGGATAGGGTCTCGAGTGGATCGGAAGAGTTTCGGACGAGGTTCAGATCGTTTGGATCAATTTTGGCTAAGGTTGTTGGTGGCAGGATCTGGTGTGATCGCACCCGTGACTGGTTTTGCGTAGGTGTAATGGTCGCAGAAGTGACAAAGGAGTCGCAGAAGCGAGGTGTGATCTGGGTGAGGAAGATCGTAGACGCGAAGATATGGGGCGCATGTGTGGATGCGCAGGTACGAAGGGATGGAGCGTAGGAGCGAGGTCTTGCGCAGGTGCGGATGTGGCTTGCACTTGCGATGTCGCAGAAGTGGATATTTTGTTCGCATGTGCGAGGGTCGAATTCTCAGATAATGTCGTAGAAGCGACACCGCAGAAGCGGCTAATTTGTTTGCAAGAGCGAAAATGCCTGGGCATAAGCTATATATCGAGGGTTTGGCTATTTTATTTATATTTGGAGCTATGGAGCTTGGATTGAGGCGATTCTTGAACCAATTTTGACCATATAGATTGGGGTAAGTGTTCTCTACTATTTTTTTATTTTATATCATGAATCTATCTTCATTTTTTTGGCATTTGATCGAGAGTTTCAAGAGAGATTGGGGATTTTAGCCTAAAGTTTTGTAGAGTAAGTTTTTGAGTTTTGAACATCAATTCGGAGTCGGATTTGAGTGAAACTAGTATGGTTGGACTCGTAATTGAATGCGTCATCGGATTTTATAAGTTTCGTCGTGTTTCGAGGTGTGGGCCTAGGTTGGACTTTTGGGTCGATTTTGGGCTTTTGATTAAAGATTCGACCTTTATTGATTGGGTTTGTTTCCTTTGGCATTAATTGCTGTATTTGAGTTGCTTTTGGCTAGTTTCAAGCCATTCGAGGTCGGTACGTGCGGGATGGAATTTTTGGAGCATCGTTTGGCTTGCTCGGTATTGGATTTGGCTTGTTCGAGGTAAGTAACACTTCTAAACTTGGTGTTGAGGGTATGAAACCCCAAATTAAGTACGATGTGATTGATGTTGAGGTGAAACGCATGCTAGATGATGGGAATTATGGGCGTACACCATGTAAATTGTGATTTAACATATTCCATGGAACTATGTAGCTATTTTATCTGAACATTTTTACTGTACTCTAGAAATTGTGATTTTTAATTCATGCTAGAAATCATGTTTTGGCTTTATGTTGATACTATTGGGACCCATAATGGTCGTTCTTTGCTGTTGAGTTATTTGCTTAATTGTAGTTATGTGCTCATTAGCATTCATCATTTCATATCATATCTCAGTCTCTGTTATCGTATATTGTCACATCTCGTATGATTGATTTGTGTTGCTTAGCATGTATGTTGTTAGCCCGAGAGACTGGAGAGATGGATGACTGAGTGAGGCCGAAGGCCTGTTGTGAGTGATATTTATGGGATCGGGCTGCATGCCGCAGCAGGCTTTATTGATTCATGCAAGGATTTGGCTTATTATAGCGCGTGGGCTGGATCGGCCCCTCCAGAGTCTGCACACCCACAGTGGGCACAATTGCTAGCAATCATTTGCATTGGGCTGGATCTGCCCTGGTTCATTTGCATTGGGCTGGATCTGCCCTGATTTGTTTTCATCTAGGTTCATTTGTATTGGGCTGGATCCGCCCTGGTTTATTTGCATCTATGGGCTGGATTTGCCTTGGTTTATTTGCATGTGGTATGGATCTGCCTTGAACAGTACTGAGTGACTGAGTGTGCTGAATTGAGCATGATGTGTGAGAATACGAGACTGTGAGATGGAGTACTCTGAGAGAGTGAGTACATAAGTTAATCATTGAGATGCATTGCATTTGGCATGCGTATTTGAGAAACATGCATAGAGATGCATTTCCTTTTGCTACCCGGCTTTGATGACATTCATGATTTCACTTGTATATTGACATGTAGGCATAGAGATGTATTTTCCTCATGCTCTCTGAAAATGAAACATCTTATTTATTGTTTAATGGTTTTTGGGAAAAATCACGGTTTTTCAAACTTATTCATATGCTTTTGGTGCATTCGGTGGAAGATTTGGGATTAACTGTTATACTTGAAAAGAATGCCTATCTTTTTGTAACTGTGAACAAGATTAGCATCTTACCTCTCAGTTATTTTCATGTACCATTTTATTATTATTGTTATGACTGTTGCTGGTTATTAGGGTTGGACTCTGACCCTTGTCCCAGCCCGTCACTACTTTCAGCCTAAGGTTAGGTTTGTTACTTATTAAATACATGGGGTCGGTTTTACTCATACTACACTTCTGCACCTTGCGTGCAGATGTTGGATGTTGATGTTGATGTGCATGGCAGGAGTTGGATCTGAAGATGTACCTGCGTTCCGGTCATAGATGCCTCTTGATCTTGGTAGCTTTAGAGTTTTAATCTGTTTCTGTAAAGTTCAAACACATGATGTACTTTAATTCATACCTGCTTTATAAATTCTAAATCTTAGAAGCTCATTATTTGTATTACCAGTCCTTGGGAAGCTATATAAAATTCAGTTATCTCATCTTTGATTCACATCAACATTATTATATTATGTTATTTTGTTAATTGGCTTACCTAGCGGGTTGGGTTAGGTGCTATTACGACGGTTTGGATTTTGGACCATGACAATGATGTGTTATGTATCTCATCGTTAATCTACTCTTATATCTTTTATTTGACGTTGTTAGCACTCATTGTACTTCTTACTTGATATTTTGCACTTATATGCTTTAGTTGAAATTATTATCTTCCTTATTATCTTGTGACCTCTTAATTGTTGCGTTCCTTCCATGACTCCGTGCTTATCTGCTACTTGTTTTAATTGTTGTAATTGCACACCTTAGTTGTCACGTGCTTCACTTGTCCTGTTGCTTTTGTAATATTTGTTGCGTTCCTTGATTTTTACGTGATTCCTTCATTGTCGTGTACTCATACCCTATAATTGTAGAAATTCTTGTAAATCGAGTATTGGATTGTTGATGTTATTGATTTATTTATGGATCGGGTTGCACGCTGCAATAGATGGAATAAGGGATGATTTATATTGATACAGTGGGATCGGGTTGCGAGTCGCAACAGGTGAAATAAGGGTGGATTGATATGGTGAAATAAGGGAGAATTATGATATTGACTCTGATTGTACAGTGGGATCGGGTTGCGCGCCGCAACAATTTATGTGTTTTATGTTCCTTGATTGTAGTTTGATGGCTTCAGTTCTTTCGTACGAGACTTTGAGAATTGGTATCTCTGGTTTTTACTGATTTTCGAGGATTGAGTTATTTTCATTAGTTTACTACTTTGCCGTCATTTCCTGTTTTCCTTTCCTATTACTATTATTTTAGTGAATTGATTTTCAAGATGAATTTACCACGCTGAGTCATTATCTTATACCCTGTCGAATTGTTAGTAACATAAAGATTTTAAATGAAAGAATTTATAACATGCTTACCTTATGTGACTCTTAAGTTAAAACTCGTCATTTCTTTTGGTACCTTACTATTTTTAATAGTCGTCATATTTCACCTTAATCGATTTCTCAACTTAATCTCCTTACCCTATCTGATATTTCTACTTTACTTAAAAAGGAATTGCTATTATGTTTTAATTTATTAAATTTTCTATTCAAATCAGTAGCTTATCTGATGCCTTGTTTTATTTGAAAATGTTATTCTCTTCACCCAAATATTTTCCAAAATAAACTCATTTTCTCATTGATTTCCTGTTTGGTTTAGAAACTGTAATTTTACTTATTATATATGAATAGATCCCTCGAATATTATTTATTAGCATTTGACACAGATACTATGTACCTGGTAGCATGTGGATTTGCCGTGCGAAAGTGATATGGAAAAAGGTGGGCACAAGGTTCCGTGTGTGTAACGTTTGGGACGTTGTGATTTATAATCTGAGATTGCGAGAAGTGGGATTGTTGAAATTTATGTATGAGGAATGATTTGATTGGTTGAGTTGTCATCGTTTTCCCTACTTGAACACATTCATACTTTATCCGTACCCTGACTATGTTGTTGCTGAATTACTTGGTTATTTCTCGTTGCCATTCGGGTTCCCCTTACCTTCACTGTTGATTGTAATTTGAATTATTTCTACTATTGGCCTTATATTGATATTATTTCCTTGTTAGCTTTATGTCATATCCTGCACATATTTACATGTCCGGTAGGTGTCTTGACCTGGCCTCGTCACTACTCTACCGAGGTTAGTGATGGTAGGCTATAATCTCGTGTTTTAGTCGCTTATTACACTTAAGTTTACTGCACTTTAATTGAGTTTGAGCTTTAATCAATAGTGTTTTGCACTTATTGTGTGTTTTATGTCTTGTAGGAGTGATTTCGAGTGATGTAGATGTTATGGAGCTAATTCGAGTGATTTGGAGCTTTGAAATCTGAGTAAAAGCCCAAGGGATTTAGTCCGGATTGTATTCAGGGCTCGAGGACTACATCTGGATATCAAAAACCAAGGAAAAAGCTGGACTCTGAGAAACTTCCACAGCCGCGGCTATCCAATTTTCCTGAAGCCTGTCAGAACAAGCTCTCTGAAGTTTCCCACAACCGCCCCGCGTGGCACGTCGCCCCATGCAGCGCGCCTGTGCAATTGTTACAGAGTTATTATCCCAGTTCATGCAGGAAAATGAGTTTTCGTCTAGGACTGACCCTATTTAGTATAAATACATGTAAAAACGTTATTTTATGGATTTTTGACACATCTAAGACCTAAGGAGGCTATAGAGAAGGTGGGGAAATGAAAGCACAAGGGATTCATCATTCAATTCTCACTCAAGACAAGAGTTTGGATCGTTTTATGTTTTTCTTTATATTTGTGATGAATTAATCCATATCTATGGAGTAGTTCTCTTTAGGGTTTGATGGATTTGGTGTTTTAATATTTGTTTATGGATTATAACTCTAGTTTTATGCATTGAATCGCTTTGGGTGTTTTAATTATTGCATCTATATTCACATGTTCATGTAATCGAGAGAGACATACTTGTGATATCTCTGCATTATCTTGTTAGTTGAATTCATTAATTCTTATTAGTAATCGAAATAGGCTAGTTGAATTAATGTGTAGACCTAGTTAGGAGGATACTCGAGAAAGGTTCTCCTAAAGACCAATCCACTACGAACTCTTTCATATCTTCATGAGCTTAAATTGGTTCACATTGTGAGGTTGAGACTTAATCGAGAGAGGAGTTTCTACTAAACGTTTGAACTAATAATTGAGTGAATTCGAGAGACTTACTTAAACATTAGAAGTGAATTAACTAGAGTTAAATCTCAGACAATTATCTTTCACCTATCCAATCAATCCCTATTTTCTTCCATTGATATCTTCCTTGCTTACTTTTGTGTCGATTGTCATTTGTCAATTAGCTTTAGTTTCTTAGTTAATTTTAATTTTAAATCACATAATTATAAACTGTTGATTATCTTGGATAGCAATCTAGCTACAAACTATGATAATATTGATTAACTCCAATCCCTGTGGGTACGATATTATACTATACTATATTCGACTAGCGAGCAGATTTAAGTGTGTGTTTTGCGCTCGTCAAATTTTGGCCCGTTGCCGGGAATTGGAAATCAATAGTGTTTGAAATAGTTTGTAGTGCTAATTAAGGAATTTTCCTTTTTTATTTTATTTAATTTTCCCCTTTTTATGTTTGGTGTTCTTTGACTGTGCGCAGGCTGCAGGTTAAGTTGGTGCATGACTCGATCCTCTGGGAAGGAAGTGCTACCTTACAAACCAGAAATCGAGAAACAACTGCGACAGTTAAGGAAGGAAAGAAATTTCCCCAAGAATACAGAAAAGGTTGGGAAATCCTCAACCAAGGAAGTTATGGAGGGAGATGATGATAATGTTGATTTGGCTACACGAGAGGCAGTCCAGCAAAGAGAAATAGCTGCACGAGATGCTGAAGAGACAAATCATCGAAATACTCAAATTGTCTATGAAGAAGAGAGAGTTCGGAGAATTGCTCAGAATCTACCTTTGGGTGCAGACAAATTCCGAAATATAGCTCCCGGTGTTGGGAGACCACTTGGTGATTATGCTAGAACGGTCTATTGTCACGCCCCAAACTCGGGGAGCGCGACCGGCACTCAACCGAGTGAACCAGGTCAAGCAATCTCATTGAATACTTTCTACCCGACTCACCCATGATTTAAAGAGCATACATAACTTTGTTAATTAACCAACAAGTAGATCATGTAGACAATACCAAATTTATTACCATTAATTACTTCATTTAATAAGTCTCAAAACACACACACACCTCCATGGTTCAAAGTGGAACAAGTGATTCAATCACAACACAACTTGTTTGACATTCCCAACACCCATATACAACCCACACTATGTCTACGGAGCCTCTAAAGATACCAGAGAGTATAATGATAGTGCCGGCAACAAGGATCCGGCTATACTTAAAAAATATAGTTATACACACGAAACAAAGCTACACAACCTCGGAATGAGATGGGGCTCACCACGTCAGCTGTGAAGAATGAGTACCACTATCACTGGTCAATATCCTCCACAGTAGAACCACCTGCATCCATTAAAGATATAGCGCCCCGGCAAAAGGGACGTTAGTACATGTCGAATAGTACTAGTATGAAAACCAACACCAAATCAAGAGCTTGGAAATACAACATGAATATGATGAATCAGGGTGACAATGGAATAACATAGATAGAAGTTTAAACCAAAGCAAATTTATCAAGAGCTCTCAATATCATATGTAAATTGTAATACGAGATCCTCTGTAACCATCTTTACATAAATCGGCCCCGCTTCCTCACCACAATGTGTGTGGGTGGAGGTGCAAGTACAATACCACAACTCTACTCAAGCGGCCCCACCACCGCACCCTAAATGTATGCGGGTGGAGGTGTAACCACAGGACCAAAACCTACACAAAGCAGTCATACATCCTCACCCCCAATATATAAGCGGGTGGAGGTGCAACAACAATACCAAATATCCTACACAAAGCGGTCATACCGCCTCACCCCAATGTATATGCGGGTGGTGGCGTAACAACAATACCAACATCGTACACAAAGCGGCTATGCCGCCTCACCCAAATAAATGCGGGTGAATGTGTAATCCCAAGTACAATCTCTACACAATTTGGCATAATAACTTTTATATGAAATATGTCATTGGAGTCACAACATGTAGATACAAAATCCATAGGTTGGTACACACCTCAATTAATAGTATAATATAATAAGAGCACTTGAAACATGAATCAGACATATATCTTTGTCACAAGCTTATTCGAAATAATCGATTTATGATAAACATCTAGGAACTTACAAGGGTGATGTGGGGTTCAATTCTTAAAGAAGAGTTTAGCCAACATACCTCAATTGAGCTTCCTTAACTCTAAAATATTCTGGAATTCTTAGCAACTTCAATCTATTTTAGAAATATAACAAATTGAACCAATATTAGGAAGATGATCATGGTTCTAGCTCATTTGAGAATTTTATCAAACACTAGGTGTGCATTAAGGTTTCAAGGTCCTTTCATGGAGGATTCCATCATCCCACAACCTATCCTTTACCATTTTTAGCTCAACAATCTTCCTACACCCCTTGATAACACATGCATGCAAAATAGCTAACTTACATACCCAAGAATTATCTTACTAATTACCCATTTCTAGTTAAATTTTGAAATTGAAGGATTGGGGAAAGAAATTCTTACCTCTTTGTAGCTCTAGCAACCATTTGATGAAATTTCAAGGTTTGATTCAAGGTAGGGTAGTGAATTCCTTAGTCCTCCCTTTCCTCTCTCTAGAATCGCACTTCCCTCTCTCTAAAATACTAGAAAATCCCCCCAAAACAAACCCTTACATTAGATAAATGAAATGGGGGGTCGGGTTATAAAAACCCAGAAATTGCACAGCCGCGTCGCATGGGGTGCCGTAGGGCACGACGCGGCAGTGACAAATGTTCCCAGAAATGATTTTACGAAGTGTTTTAGAAATCCCCACAGGCGCGCCGCATGGGGCGCCTCATGGGGCAGTGCGGTAGTGTCCCATTCTGCCAGCCTTTGGTAATTTGGTCATAACTTCTTGTAGGAGTGTCCAAATGACAAACGGTTTGAAGCATTAGAAACTAGACTCGAAGATCTTTCATTTTATAGGTTTTACATCACATAACTTGACTTGTGTGTACTCATTTAGAATCATCACATAACTCCTTATTAATATGTGGATAGGCTCGTCCAAAGTTTGGTCTTGTGCGTACTCATTTGTAACTTTAGTCTATCAAGTAATTTCCAACTTGACTTAGACTTAGGGCTCTCCTTAGATCCCAAACCACATTTAATATATCTTGTACACTTATTATCATATCCAATTAATATCCATCATATTAATAGTCCTCGTCACATAAAATAATATAATTAGCGTACATCAACTTTCTTAATAGCGTTAAGTACTTCGAAATTTTTTGGGGTGTTACATCTACAACCAAGGCTTATCAAGTGTGCGACCACCTCCAGTTGCAGATAAAAATTTTGAGCTAAAGCAAGGATTGCTCCAAACTCTTCAAAACAACTACGTTTTCAGAGGAAAGATGAACGAAGATCCAAACAACCATCTGATGGACTTCGAGGAGATTATGAACACATTTCAATACAACGATGTGTCACAAGATGCAGTCTACTTAAGGGCATTCCCCTTCACACTCAAAGACGATGCAAAGCACTAGCTTCGAAGCATGCCTAATGGATCAATTAGAATATGGGATGAGATGGCCAAAAAATTTCTTGACAAATATTTCTCATCAGCTAAGACGGGCATGTTTAGAAGGAAAATTCATAACTTCTGTCAGAACGAGACTGAAACTGTGTTTGAAGCTTGGGAGATGTTTAAGGAGATAGTGCGAAAGTGTCAACATAGCTGAATCGAACTCTTGATGCAACTCCAGGATTTTTGGAATAGATTGACACCGGCCTCACGCAAAACATTGAGCAATGCAGTTGGAGGTCCATTGATGAAGAAGACTCCAGCGGAGATAGTCACAATTCTAGATGAGTTATCTGAGGATGCAAATTAGTGGCCCTCTGAAATTGCTGAAAGAAGAAGATCAACTGGTGTTCACCAGGTTGATGCTAACACATCTGTGCAGATACAGCTTGATGCCATGGCAAAATAAATAAGGAAGCTGATCTTAGCTTTGATACATAATGAGCCCCATGCATCATGTGATATATGTGGAAGAGGACACCCTACTCATGAGTGTCAAGCCTCAACTGAGGAAGTAAATGTTATGGGAAATTATAACTTCAATGCAATAGATCAGAAGCACCTAGGTTTTTCATGGAGTTCACCTGGGGGTACTACAAATGCATGGCAACAAAACAACTCCAGATTCCAGGGACAAGGAGCTCCAGGCTTCCAAAATCAGCAAAGGCAGCAGTTTCAACCTCAACAATCCAATCAGCCTGGGCTAGAAGATCTGATGAAGTTCTTTATTGTCAAGACGGATGAGAGGTTATATGCTCATGGTACAGCTATCAAGAAACTTGGCATATGGCTGCGAAACTTGGAGAAACAAGTGTGACAAATTGCCACCATATTGTCTGAAAGGATCCAAGGTACTTTGCCAGCTAATACTGAAAGAAACCCCAAGGAGACAGTATATGTTGTAACTCTGAGAAGTGGACAAGTAGTGAAAGAGCTCACCCATATCCAAAAAGAGGTGGTGCCTGAAAAAGAAAGTGGGGAGAAACTAAAAATTGAAGTTGATAAGAAGAAGAAAGGCAAAACGAGAGCTGAGAAAAGGAAGAAAGAGGAAACTTCAAGAAGGAGGAATCTAATGAGAGCAAGCATATGCCTGCTTTACCTTTTCCCCAAAAGCTTTATAGAGAGAAGCTGGACAAGCAATTTGAGAGATTTTTGGATATGCTGAAACAAGTTAATGTAAATTTGTCATTCACAGAGGTGCTCTCCCAAATGCCAAGTTATGTAAAATTCTTGAAGGAAATCCTGACAAAGAAGAGAAAGATAGAAGAGACATCAGTAGTCAAGCTCACAGAGCATTGCAGCGCAATCTTGCAAAACCAACTCCCACAAAGTGTGGAGATCCAGAGAGTTTTACTATACTTTGCTCTTTAGGAACTCTTAAATTTGATAAGTCTTTGTGTGATTCTGGTGCCTCAATTAATTTAATGCCTTTGTCTATTTACAGAAAACTGGAGAATGAGCTTGGAGAGATAAGGTCTGCACCAATATCTTTGCAGCTGGCAGATCAAACAACTATAATACCTGAGGGGATAGTGGAAGATATCTTAGTTCGGGTAGATAAGTTTGTATTTCCAGTAGACTTTATAGTGGTGAAGATGGAGGAGAACAAGGAGATACCCCTAATCTTAGGAAGACCATTCTTAGCAACGGGTAGAGCAATTTTAGATATACATGATAGAAGACTCATGCGTAGAGTGGGTGAAGAGACTGTGACGTTCGAGATGAATATAGATACGGGGGTGATAAAGGAGAAGCCAACTACAAGTGTTGAGTGGAAGGTGAAGGGTTCAAAAGATAAGGTTGAAGTGAAAGAAAAGTGTGGGGTGTACCCCAAGAATGCTGAGAAGAAGTTGTTTGCATGGATGTGTGCATTGGCTCGGGCGCGTGGAATGGAGCCCGACTTCGACTAAGACCCTGACTAAAAATTCAGGGAAGTTTCCTTTACCTTATGCTTTTTAATTATGTGTCATGGGGACATGCCGCAACTTAAAGTGTGGGGTGGTAAAAATTGTATGTTGTATGTATGTCACGACCCAAACTGATGGGCACGACGGGCACCCGGTGCCTTACTCAACCGAGTACCAATGTCATATATCCTTCTTATCGTACTGTCATTGGAAAATAGGCCAAAAGGGCCATCATGAGCTAACCAGAATAAATATAAGGGAATACTCAATATAAGATGACCCAATCTGATATAAAAACTTATACATTTGACATACGAGCCTATAACGCCAAAATGATCTCTCGTACACTGAACATAGGCCGACAAGGCCATACAATCTTTCACGTAAATGACGTATGTCTACAAGCCTCTAAGAGTACATAAATGTCATAAGGCCGGGACAGGGCCCCGACATACCAATCAATACGTGTCCAATGCATACTGACCAAATAGGCAACTTCGGAGCAAATGGAGCACATCAACACCTTCCGCTAAGCTGATAACTTACTTGGAGAGCTCTCAACCTGTCTATCGGGACCTGTGGGCATGAAACGCAGCGTCCCCAGGCAAAGGGACGTCAGTAAAAATAATGTACCGAGTATGTAAGGAATGAAAATCAGTAAGTAATAGACATGAGAAAAACATGGAGTAAAAGACTCAACATGTAAATCTAAATAGCTATGTGAATCATTAATATTTATAATGTCATGCATATGCGTATAAATTTCATACCATACATAGGTATATGCGTTCATAACATCATCAAGCCTCTAAGGGCATCCCATTATATCATCTCGGCCACTGTGGGTAAATCATCAACGTATACCAGCTGATCAAATGGTGGTACGTATATAATGTTGTAACCTTTTCCCATATCCCATATACATATAATATACACGTATATAACGCCATTTGGTCATTGGTCAATGTACATGTATAAATGCATGAAATGCATAAGAATTATGTTAATAAGATTTATCGGAATGTCATAAGATCAATATGCCTTTCGGATAAACTTTATCAACTATGTATTTTTTGAGATCCATGAACAGAATATATAATAATAATTCACATGGGGAATCAAACCGATGGGCCGCGACGGGCACCCGGTGCCTTACTCAACCGAGTACCAACGTAACATATCTTTCTTATCGTACTATCATTCGCAAATGGTCCAAACAGGTCGTCATGGGCTAACCAGAATAAACATAAGGGGATACACAGTATAGGACAAATAAAAACTTATACATGTGACATACGGGCCTATAAGGCCAAAATGAACACTCGTACATTGAACATAGGCCTACAAGGCCATACAATCTTTCATATACATGGCATCTATCTACAAGCCTCTAAGAATACATAATTGTCATAAAGGTCAGGACAGAGCCCCTCCATACCAATCAATACATATCTTAATCATATTGACCAAATAGCAACTCCGGAGTAATTGGAGCGCACTAACACCTTCCGCCGAGCTGATAGCCTACTTGGAGGACTCTTGACCTGTCTATCGGGACCTGCGGGCATGAAATGCAGCATCCCCAGGCAAAAGGGACGTCAGTAAAAATAATGTACCGAGTATGTAAGGAAATGAAAATCAGTAAATAATAGACATGAGAGAAACATGGAGTAAAATTCTCGACATGTAAGTCTGCATAGCTCTGTGAATTATTTAATACTTATAATGTCATGCATATGCGTATAAATGTCATACCATGCATATGTATATGCGTTCATAACATCATCCAGCCTCTAGGGGCATCTCATCATATCATCTCGGCCGCTGTGGGCAAATCACCAACGTATACCAGCTGATCAGGTGATGGTACGTATATAACATTGTAACCTCTTTCCATATCCCATATACATATAATATACGCGTATATAACGTCATCTGGTCATGGGTCAATGTACATGTATAAATGTATGAAATGCATAAGAATTACGTTAATAAGATTTCTCAGAATGTCATATGATCAATATGCCTTTCGGATAAACTTTATCAACTACGTATTTTTCTGAGACCCATGAACAGAAGATATAATAATAATTCACATGGGGAATCAAGAATATAGACACCCCTAGTACTTCTATGAATAGAGTCATTTATGAATATTGTGTGTTTACTCGTTTCGTTTGTATCGTATTGATCATGCCAAAAGAATGAAGGGATAGTCTTAACATACCTGAACCGGTTCTCTTGACAATCCCTCTAATACATGACAATCGCGACAAAATATGTGATGACAAGATCGGAGTAGGAAACAAATTTGTTTGATGTTCTTGATAAAGATTGTATCGTGCTCTCTTAGAATTGCAAATCTCGTTGCTATTACACAGTATAACTTCATCTGAAATTTTATTGAAGCTTCATCTGTCACTTGGCACACCTAGCATTATACCTTAATAAGGTAAGAAATCTCTTAAAATTGTTGTGCTTGAACCCCATCCATAAGAAAATCTCTTAGCAAGTCTTAGTATCATACTTTAATAAGATTAGAAGATCTCTCAAAGTTATGAGCTCCATCCGTTACCTTGTGTCTAGATTCAAGCATCCTTTATTTGATTTTTTAGAAGTCTTTTACTAAGTGGATGTGGGGCCCACTTCTTTGTAATGACTAAGCCACTAAATTCTTTAGATGTGCCACCTTGCAATGTGACTTAAGAGTCACTTAGTTGATCTTGTGTTGCTGCCACGTTGGGGGTTAAATCCTTGTCCAACAATTATCCACTTAATTCCTTAATTAATTTTTTAATTCCACATTAACCAATAATTATCCAATTATCCACATAATTAGAAATTACCTCAAATTACTTAAAATACTACTCACTTTTAACATACTTTGTACACCTTACTATTATGGTCATGGGGTATCTTGTATGGTACTAGTCCATAAATACCGTGTATTATAGCTCGGACCGTATTTTATCCCAAAATGTCAAACTTTGACAAAACTCATTTCTTCGATTCGCTTACCCTCTCACCTTCATGAATTTATTTATCACTTGTTTTGAAATAGCATAAATGCTTATAACCTCAAAATAATTCCATTCTCGTGCTTGCATTGATTAACTTGCGACGAAACTTTAACGTACGACAATGCGGGATGTAATATCTCATTTCTGAGCTTTCATCAATTTACTTATGGCGTACTTTTTCGTACAGAAACATAGGGTGTAACATCATCCTCCCTTTGGAATATTCGTCCTCGAATGTTGATTGATGCACTTATCATTTACATAACTTATGTCTTCTGAATACTTTAGTACTCTCCTTGCCATTTTAGGCCACTGTTCTTTGAATAAATCCAAAGGCCAGGGCATCCCCCCTTTAGGCCTCTTTCTCATGCCATGTCTTGTGTTCGTAATCCTTTCAATCTCGTAACTATTGCTACCTTCTATCATGCAGCTTGTACGACTCTGACCTTGTATGTGCGCCTATGCGACTCTTCTCTCCTCTATCCTCCAGCTTTTAGCCAATCTCTAGGCCTCACTTTGTGAACATATACAAAGTTATGACAAGTTGTCTCTCTGAGCGTCATTAGCTTTATTACATCTAAGTAGGCCATACTATACCATAACTCTTACTTCGATTTATCATTACTAAGGTCTTCTACCAAACTCCAGGTTACTCTCGTTGCTTTTTCTATATGCATAAATCTAAGTCTTTTAACGCTTCTTCATTACTATTCATCTTAAGACTGATGTCCTAATCTAATCTCATACCTTGTAACTTTTATCCATCCATTGTTGATTCACCTCAATGTTGATCTACAATTTATCACTGATAACTTGACCTTTTATGTAACACTGCCTAGGGCTTACGTCGCATCGAGGAATATTCGAAGTGATTAGACTGATCCACCTAGGGCGATACTATACTTTCATAACCATATTTCCTAACATCCCAATGTGATTTTCCTCACGTGGGTATTTTAGTCCCGTACAATTAATGAAATCATTACTCAATCGAAAGCCCAAACGTCATCCGTTATCTATCACAATTACACTCTTATTCTACTACCAGGGCAGCATTCCATCTCTTCCAAATGCTATTAGTCTTAGACTCATTTGCGTTCATTCAGGCTATACTGAGCTTTCTATAACTTAGAGAGACCATTAGCTCCCTTGTTTTCATGGGCTTAATCCTGAGGACTTATCCATTCTCGTCACCTTCTCACTCGCCCTTTCTTATCCTTACTCCTGCCTTCCTAAAACCTTGTCGCTTTACCATACTTTAGCTTGCGACCTACACATATCTATTTATACTACTCGCAACCTTCCTTCAACTTTCTTGCACCATATATTTCCTTATGTCATCCTGGACAATCCAGCGAGACATCACATCGTCACTAACTCTTCTTTATTCTCTTAATTAGATTTCTCGATAACTAGAAACCATAAGCTGAAAGACATGCCACTGACGATGCTGCTATCATTTCTGGATACTGAATCCCAATGCTTCTAGTCCTCTATCTGAAGTATGGATTATCCGCAACCTTCTGCATTTGAGTATCTCGTACGTTGTTCACCTTTACCTTACTTACCTTAAAATCTCGCATCACATCTTCTATCTCATTTATGACTTCGCTTTCACACAGGTATAATTCACATCCACAACTTGAAGCTCTATTATAATACTTGCACCTCTGGTGCATACACAATCCGGTGGGAGCTTCATACTGACTTCTTATGAGGTTGGTACTCTTCTAACTGGCTTTATCATAGAGCCGTTATAGAATATGGCTACTATACTATCTTTCTTGTACCTCTGATATTAAGAGTGATCCGGTAATGTTCTCAATCACGATTTCTATAATTTCATGGGTCCAATAATCAGACTCTTGATTTACTTAGTTGATGTAACTCTTTAGTTTCCTCTTCCCTCTGACCAATCTTTATGTAAGCTTAAGCTATCTTCCGATCTGCGGCTCCTGGTATTAGTTATTACTTTAGCCATCCGTGGACGTTATGGAATATCCATGATACAATTTTCTAATAATTCAATCCTTTGTCTATGTCCTGGACTCAATTCGTTCTTTTAACTTATACCGAAGTCTTCTACGGCTGTATGATTGTCAACATATATACTGCATGGATTATACTCTGAAATCTTGAGTGCATTCATAACGTAACTAACTCTGGATCATTGATCGAATAATTCCTTTTGTTCATTCTCAGATTTTTTTAAACATAAGCAACTACTTTTCCTGGTCTTTCTGCCACTTGTTGCATGAATACTTGGCTTATCTTAGTTCCCATGCATGCCGAAGTTTACCTGCAACTCATATGATCTCGAATATTACTTTTGATTTTTCTTCCCATTCACTAGCCATGGTAGGTGCCACTTTCTCATGGAGTGCATACAATGTTGTAGTGAGATTGTTTTTACATGGCCATTTCTTCTTCAAGTTACTATGCTTAGGTTGAAGCCCTCTTCCTTATTTCCTCAGCTAGTCTTTCGTTGTAGTACTTAGGGAAGATCCTATGACTCTTGTAAAGCTTCGAGCTTATTACATCGTATACTCGATGGAATTTTTGATGTCCTTCCTCGCCTATAATTATCCGTAGTTACTTACCTCCATGCCCTTGTGATTGTTGGGTACCTTTAACTACCCAACTCCTATTTGAATATTTCTCAAGGATCACGATGTCATAATTGTGAGGCTGAATTCACTATACTGGGTTTCTCTATGTTTATCTTGCACGATCTATTGATTTGTCTGTATTCTCTTGTCTAGCCATAACTAGGCTTTTCCTGAATCAACCGCTTACTATTCGTTGGCCCATTCACATATTATTGTTCCGCGTAATCTTTCTTGGGTTATTTCCTTTATCTTAACTTACATCTCGCACTGGCTCCTTATCTAATAATAACATCTCGGGCATGAACTCTTACTTCCTCTCTTTGACGTTGTGTTTGCATAATGTTCTGGAATCATTACACATCTGTAGGATTGGAATAAGTATAATCTCACTCCTTTCTCATGTTTATCGCATTCTTCCTTTACCATTCCATAGTTACCAGAACCACTTAATTCTGACTTAATGCCACATCACTCCATATTCCCCCCTTTAGGGGAGTACTAAGAGATGGAGCTACGATTGTACCGTGCTCTCTTAGAATTGTACCATGCTCTCGGAGTAGGAAACAAATTCGTTTGATGTTCTTGAGAAAGATTGTACTGTACTCTCTTAGAATTGCAAATCTCGTTGCTATTACACAGTATAACTTCGTGTGAAATTTTATTGAAGCTTCATCTGTCACTTGGCACACCTAGCATTATACCTTAATAAGGTAAGAAATATCTTAAAATTGTTGTGCTTGAACCCCATCCGTAAGAAAATCTCTTAGAAAGTCTTAGTATCATACTTTAATAAGATTAGTAGATCTCTCAAAGTTATGAGCTCCATCTGTTACCTTGTGTCTAGATTCAAGCATCCTTTTTTTGATTTTTGAGAAGTCTTTTACTAAGTGGGTGTGGGCCCCAATTCTTTGTAATGACTAAGCCACTAAATTCTTTAGATGTGCCACCTTGCAATGTGACTTAAGAGTCACTTAGTTGATCTTGTGTTGCTGCCACATTGGGGGTTAAATTCTTATCCAACAATTACCCAATTATCCATATACTTAGGAATTATCTCAAATTACTTAAAATACTACTCACTTTTAATACAGTTTGCACATCTTACTATTATGGTCAGGTGGTACCTTGTATGGTACTAGTCCATAAATACCGGGTATTATAGCTCGGACCGTATTATATCCCAAAATATCAAACTTCGATGAAACTCATTTCTTCGATTCGCTTACCCTCTCACCTTCTCGAATTTACTTATCACTTCTTTTGAAATAGCATAAATGCTTATAACCTCAATATAATCCCATTCCCGTGCTTGTGTCGATTAACATGCGACGAAACTTTAACGTACGACAATGCGGGATGTAATATCTCATTTCCGAGCTTTCATCAATTTACTTATGGCGTACTTTTTCGTACGGAAACATGGGGTGTAACACTTAAAATCTTGCATCACGTCTTCTATCTCTTTCATGACCTCCCTTCCATATAGGTATAATTCACATCCACGACTTGAAGCTTTATTATAACACTTGCACCTCCGGTGCATACACAATCCAGTGAGAGCTTCATATTGACTTCTTATAAGGCTTATACCTTTGTTATTAAGAGTGATTCTGCAATGTTCTCAATCATGATGTCTATAATTTTCTCGGTTCAATAATCAGACTCCTGATTTACTTCGTTGATATAATTCTTTAGTTTTCTCTTCATTCTGATCAGCCTTTATGTAGGCTTATGCTATCTTCCGATCTGCGTCTCATGGTATTAGTTATTACTTTAGCCTTTCATAGATGCTATGGAATATCAGTGATGCCATTATTTAACAATTCAATCCCTTGTCTATGACCTGGACTCAATTCTTTCTTTTAACTTATACCGTAGTCTTCTACGGCTGTATGATTGTCAACATATATGTTGCATGGATAATACTCTGAAATCTTGAGTGCATTCATAACGTAACTCACTCTGGATCATCGATCGAATAATTCCTTTCATTCCTTCTCAGCTTTCTTTAAACGTAAGCTATTACTTTTCCTGGTCTTTCTGCCCCCTTGTTCCTTGCATGCTTAGCTTATCTTAGTTCCCACGCATGCCGGAGTTTTCGTGCAACTCATACGATCTCGAATATTACTTTTGATTTTACTTCCCATTCATTAGCCACGGTAGGTGCCACTTTCTTATGGAGTGAATACAATGTTGTAGTGAGACTGTTGTTACAAGACCATTTCCTCTTTAGGTCATTGTGCTTAGGTTGAAGCTTTCTTCCTTATTTCCTCAGCTAGTCTTTCGTTGTAGTGCTTAGGGAAGACCCTCTGACTCTTGTAAAGCTGCGATCTTATTACATTGTATACCCGATGGAATTCTTCTTATTTGTACTCGCCTATAATTATCCTTAGTTACTTACCTCCCTACTCATGTGCTCGTACGGTTGCTTCTGATCTAATATTTTAACTGTCTTCCCAGTGGCACTCTCTTTTATTTCCGTAACACTCATACGGTACCTTTAACTATCCCAACTCCTATCTGAATATTTCTCAAGAATTATAATGTCATAACTGTGAGGCTGAATTCACTGTGTTGGGGTTCACTATGTTTAACTTGCACGATCTGTTGATTTGTCTGTATCCTCTTGTCTAGCCATAACTAGGCTCTACCTGAATCAACTACTAACTACTCGTTGGCCCATTCTCATATCAATATTCTGCGTAATCTTTCTTGGGTTATTTCCTTTGTCTTAACTTACCTCTCGTACTGGCTCCTTATTTATCTATAACATCCTGGGCAGGAATCCTTACTTCCTTTCTTTGACGTCAAACTTGCATAATGTTCTGCAATCGTAGCATATCTGTAGGATTCGGATAAGTGCAATCTCATTCCTTTCTTATTTTTATCGCATTCTTACTTTACCATTCCATATTTACTAAAACCACTTAATTCTGTCTTAATGGCACATCACTCCATATTCCCCCTTTAGGGGAGTACTAAGATTTAGTGTTACGACGAGCTACCTATAGATGTTTTACCTCTTCCTCTTAGGCGTCTTTTCACATCATCGATGATCCTTACTCGCCTTGCGGTAATCCTTCTATACCAAGGATAACAAATTTCCTTACTCGTGAAGGTGACACTTAGTATACTGGCACATGCAGTCCCTTAAGCTTAACTTTGCTCACATTGCTTGCTTTAGGAAAGCGTCTTCCTGAATGACCTTTAAAGGTTATTCTTCTGTCGTCCATTCTAATATCCCCAGAACGCAATCTTTGAAATTCTCATGATGCAGACTATTATCAAGTCACTCAGTCCCTAATTCATGTTTAGTTTATCTTGTTCACCAGTCCATACTGATTTCTATTTCTCTGGGTCTAACGTTTCCTTCTAGTACTCGCGTTGGAGCCACGAACTTATTTCTCGAAATGAGGATATGACTGTATCGCCTATGCTCTTTTGTGGTCTCAAAGCCTATCACCTCTCGTATTTTCCTTCACTTAACTATGGACTCTGTAATACTGTCATCCTTCTTTTTTCTTATCTAACGTTGTCATCCATGTATCATATCTTACTCTTAATGCTCCATTAACTCTCTTCTTATTTCCCTGCTAACATTTATGTCTATCACTTTATTCTGAAAACTCGAACAAGACATTCTTTTGCTTTTAGCTCCCCTTGCTCCATCTACTGGCTCTTCGGGTTGCCTAACATTCTTTCTCTACTAGGGACGGGATCCACACTAAGGTAATATTTATCCCTTCAAGGCTTCCAGTGCCTATCTTTGTAGTACTCATATCTAGCTGTACTATTTTAGAGTGCACCATCTGGGTGTCTCACAAGGAGATCTATTACCACATTTGCAATATCCTTCGGAAATGTTAACTAACACAAACAATGCATTCACTATTTTGGGTTACTCTAACCTTATCCGGATCCTAATATCATGTCCTTCTCTTAAACTACACCTGTCAGCCCGCATGGGGCATAACTGAAATGGGTGTGATCAATTGTATATATCTCCGTTACTGTTGAAAGTAACTGAGAATGCTTATATTTCTCTGATTGAATTGTAAATACTGTTAACCTTCATTAACTGGGTACCTCGTACCCTTCTTCACCTTGCTTCTTTTACTTGTTGAAACTTGTACCTTCTGATTCTCTCGTTGCCTTTTTACCGTAAGAGTGGATAGACATTCTTGCCTTAGGGGTCCTTATCAATAAGTTTAGACATCTTAGTACACACATGATCTGCTCAATACCTCATATTTATCCATCATAAGCATGATGCAAAAATCGAGTTCCTTTGACTCAACTTTTCCACAGCTATATCTCTTACCAACCGTCTTTCTGCATGTAGGCATCGCCGTATTACGAAAAAGATAGAGTTTAGGAAATTGAGTTCTTACAACTGAGCTCTACCACACGATCTAGAGTAAGAAGAAAGAGTGATAGTCCTAAATGCCCTGTAGCCTCATGCTTATAGGTGTGGTACAGAACACACCCATAAATAAGACTCTACTAGACACGACTTGTAGACTCCCTAGGATAGAACTGCTCTGATACCACTTTTGTCATGACCCAAACTGATGGGCCACGACGGGCACCCGGTACCTTACTCAACCGAGTACCAACATAACGTATCTTTTCGTATCATACTATCATAGGAAAATGAGACGGGAAGGCTGCCATGAGATAATTTGAATAAAACATGTAATACCAACTTATACAAAAGACATACGGCCTATAAGACCAAAATGATCACTCGTACACTAAACATAGGGCGATAAGGCCATACAATCTTTCATATACATGACATCTGTCTACAAGCCTCTAAGAGTATATAATTATCATAAAGGTCGGGACAGTGCCCCGCCATACCAATCAATACATGTCCTAATCATACTGACCAAATAGCAACTCCGGAGCAAATGGAGTGCACCAACACCTTCCGCTGAGCTGATAGCCTAATTGGAGGACTCTCAACCCGTCTAACAGGACCTGCGGCATGAAACACAGCATCCCCAGGGAAAGGGATGTCAGTACAAATAATGTACCGAGTATGTAAGGAATGAAAATCAGTAAAAATAGACATGAGAGAAACATGGAGTAAAAGACTCAACATGTAAGTCTGAATA
This sequence comes from Nicotiana tabacum, assembly GCF_000715075.1. Lineage (NCBI taxonomy): Eukaryota > Viridiplantae > Streptophyta > Magnoliopsida > Solanales > Solanaceae > Nicotiana > Nicotiana tabacum. Next base: position 38,291,303 of record NC_134096.1, on the reverse strand, counting down.
GCTCTGTGAATCATTAATATTTTTAATGTCATGCATATGCGTATAAATGCAATACCATGTATAGGTATATGCATTCATAACATCATCAAGCCTCTAAGGGCATCCCATCATATCATCTCGGCCACTGTGGGCAAATCATCAACGTATACCAACTGATCAGGTGGTGGTGCGTAAATAACACCATAACCTTTTTCCATATCCTATATCCATATCCCATATACATATATACGCGTATATAATGCCATCTGGTCATGGGTCAATGTAAATGAATGCAATGCATGAGAAGTACGTCAATAAAATCTTCCGGAGTGTCATAAGATCATTATACCTCTGATTAATATCATGAAACAAACTTTATCAACTTACGTATTTTCTGAGACCCATGAATAAATGATATAATAATAAGACACATGGGGAATCAAGAATATAGACACCCCTAGTATGTCTATGAATAGAGTCATTTATGAAAGTTGCGTATTTTGCTCTTTTCATTTGTATCATTTGGATCATGCCAAAAAGAAAGAAGGGATAGTCTTAACATACCTGAACCAATTCTCTCGATAATCCCTCTAACACATGTCTTTTGCAAAAACATATAACGACAAGATTAGAGTAGGGAAAATCTGTATGATATTCTTGAGAAAGATTATACCGGGCTTCCTTAGAATTGCAAAAATGTCACGTTGCTAAGATGCTAAGGAATATTTGTTGCAAATCACATTGCTATTGTTTTGAATGAGTTTGTTGAAGCTTTCTTTATGATCGTAGAGAAGTCTTTAATTCTTGGTGGTGTGGGCCTCACCTTGATAAGTATGACTTGGCCAAAGAATGTCCAAATTATGCCATCTTTCAACCTAATTTAAGAGTCACATTTACCTTGCTCTTGGCTGCCACGTTGAGCCTCCCTAAGACTTATCAAAATATCCACCCCCTTTCCTTAATAAACTCATTAATCCCCCACTAATCTAATAATTAACTAATTACCCACATAATTAAGAATTATCTCAAATTACTTAAAATACTACTCACTTTTAACACACTTTATACGCCTTACTATCATGGTCATGTTGTACCTTGTATGGCACTAGTCCATAAATGCGGGGTATTGTAGCTTGGACCGTATTTTATTTCAAAATGTCAAACTTTGACGAAATATATTTTCTTCAATTTGCTTACCCTCTCACCTTCACGAATTTACTCATCACTTGTTTGAAATAGCATAATGCTTATAATCTCAAAATAATCTCATTCCCGAACTTACGTTGATTAACTTACGACGAAACTTTAACATACAAAAATGCGGGATGTAACATCTCATGTCCGAGCTTCCATCAATTTACTTATGGCGTACTTTCACGTACGAAAATATGGGGTGTAATATCATCATAATATAATACTACGGAGCGTAACATCATTGTAATATAATACTGCAGAGCGTAACATCGACGTAATACTGCGGGGCGTAACAGCTTGACAAGATGTCCCTCTTGGCATCTATAGGTATACTAAAATTCTTCGCTCAGTACTTTTTCGAGCTTACGAATATTGTTATATCTTATTTTATAGACCCGGTTATCTATCCATTGTTGATTCACCTCAATGTTGATCTATAATTTACCACTGATAACTTGAAATCTCCTACGTAATACATTATCACTAGGGCTTATGTGTAGGGGGTATTCTAATAGCGTGCCGTCCGTGAAATCTTTTTTTTTTCTCAAATCATTACTCAATCGAAGGCCCAAACGTCATCCTTTATCTATCACAATTACACCGTTATTCTACTACCAGGGTAGCATTCAATATCTTTTAAATGTTATTAGTCTTAGACTCTTTTGAGTTCATGCAGGCTATACTGAGTTTTTTGTAACTTAGAGAAACCATTAGCTCTCTTGTTTTCATGGGCTTAATCCTGAGAACTTATCGATTCTCGTCACCTTCTCACTCACCCTTTCTTATCCTTATTCCTGTCTTCCTAAAACCTTGCCGCTTACCATACTTTAGCTTGCGATCTACACATATCTATTTATACTACTCACAACCTTCCTTCAACTTGCTTGCACCATATATTTCCATATGTCATTCTGGAACATCAAGCGAGACATCACATCATCTCAAACACTTCTTTGCTCTCTTGACTAGATCTCTCGATACCTAGAAACCATAGGTTGGAAGATATGCCACTAACGACACCGCTATCATTCCTGCATACTGAATCCCAGTGCTTCTAGCCTTCTAACTGATATATGGATTATTCACAACCTTCTGCACCTGAGTATCTCGTACGTTGTTCACCTTTACCTCACTTACCTTAAAGTCTCGCATCACATCTTCCATCTCTTTTATGACCTCCCTTCCACATTGGTATAATTCACATCCACAACTTGAAGCTCTAATATAATACTTGCACCTCTGGTGCACACACAATCCGGTGGGAGCTTCATACTGACTTCTTATGAGGCTGGTACTCTTCTAACTGGCTTTCTCATAGAGGCGTTATAGAATATGATTGTTGTACTATCTTTCTTGTACCTTTGATATTAAAAGTGATTCTGCAATGATTTCAATCACGATTTCTATAATTTTTTAGCTCTAATAATCAAACTCCTGATTTACTTAGTTGATGTAACTCTTTTAGTTTCCTCTTCCCTCTGATCAACATGTATGTAGGCTTAAGCTATATTCCGATCTGCGGCTCATGGTATTATTACTTTAGCCTTTCATGGGCGCTATCGAATATCCATGATACAATCTTCTAACAATTCAATCCTTCATCTATGACTTGGACTCAATTCTTTCTTGTAACTTATACTAGAGTCTTCTACGGCTGTATGATTGTCAACATATATGCTACATGGATAATACTCTCAAAACGTAAGTGCGTTCATAACGTAACCAGCTCTGGATCTTTGATCGAATAATTCCTTTCGTTCCTTCTCAGCTTTCTTTAAACGTAAGCTACTACTTTTCCTGGTCTTTCTGCCCTTTCTTGCATGCATACTAGCTTATCTTAGTTCCCATGCATGCCAGAATTTTCGTGTAACTCATATGATCTCGAATATTACTTTTGATTTTACTTCCCGTTCATTGGCCACGGTAGGTGCCACTTTCTTATGGAGTTCATACAATGTTGTAGTGAGACTGTTCTTACATGACCATTTCTTCTTCAGGTCACTGAGCTTAGGTTGAAGCCTTCTTCCTTATTTCCTCAGCTAGTCTTTCGTTGTAGTACTTAGGGAAGACCTTCTAACTCTTGTAAAGCTGCGATCTTATTACATCGTATACTCGACGGAATTTTTGATGTCCTTCCTCGCCTATAATTATTCCTAGTTACTTACCTTCACACCCTTGTGCTCGTAGTGTCATGCCCTAACCTCGGGGAGTGCGACCGGTGCCCAACCGAGTGAACCCGGTCGAGCAAGCCTATTAAACCTTTCCTACTCGACTCATTCATAATCCAAAAAGGGATCGCATCACCATTTGTAAAACAGGGGAGAGATCAATTATATAAATATATAAATGTTGCTAGTTCATTTTTCCTTATAAACATTATGCCATAGTTGAGTTACCAAAATACAACTCGATCCAACGACCACCCCAACATACATACATGACCCACATAAACGTCTACAGAGTCTCTAAGAGTACAAAGAGCAACATGACAATGCCGGCAATAAGGCCCCGGCTATACCTCAAAATATGAAAACTTATACAAAAGGACTACATGACCCCTGGGAGAAATGGGGCTCACCAAGACTGCTGTGAGGAGAGAAAGAGAGCACCACTATCAGCGATCGGCACTATCTGCGATGGAACCACCTACATTCATTCAAAGATGTAGCGCCCCCGGCAAAAGGGACGTTAGTACTGTCGAATAATACTAGTATGTAAGGCAAACACCAATCTTAGTAGAATAAACAATGAAACAAAGAGAAGACAGTCATAATAACCAATAAGTACTTCATAGAAATACAAAGAAACACCAAGTAAGGATCATATAGTTTCCAATTTAATCTTTCCATCTTTTTAGATTAATTATCTTTAGTGCCAAAGCCACAACTCACAATGCCACCATATTTTTACACAGAGTCCGGTCTCGGCCGGAAATCCATCTCAAGTGAAACATATCCATATCCACAATGTAAATCAATAATTCCAAAACAAATGCCACCATGTGTACAGCACGGCGTCCGATCTCGGCCCGATCGGCTAAGCCATCTCACTTGAGACATAACCTCTTTCAATTGTTCACTAAATTCACATTTATTTCCCATATTTCGTTACATGGCACAAACAACCTCATTTATTAAGTAGTTCTTGGCATTTGGGAACATTTTACAATTCAAGTCTTTTCCCTTTTTATCCGTTCAAATAACATCATCATTCATGACGATAAGTACCATCACATAAGGCATTGCACACATAAGGGAAGGAGCTTGGAAAAAACATAATTACGTTATCAAATAGCATGATGACATGGTAACCATCTAAAACAATTAGGGAACATGAATCTTTCAATCCAACACACTAAGGCAAACAATTCTAGTATGATCAAGTTGGAACTTACACCAACTATTCGGACACCAGGAGTTCGATTATAAGAAGAAGAGAGTTAGACATACATACCTCAATTGCGCTTCTTTAGACTCTACAATTATCCGGAACCCTTAGCAACCTCAATCTATTTTAGGAATATACAAATTAAATCCAAAATTAGGAAAACATTCATGGTTCTAGTTCACTTTTTATTTTTCCCACAGTCTTTATCACATGCATGCAAGATGAACCACCTTCATACCCATGAAGTATCACACTAATACCCCATTATAGCTATGTTTGAAATTAAGAGTTGAGGTGATGAAGTCTTACCTTTTTGGATGAAGAATTGGTGGTCTACTTAAATATTTCCAAAGCTTTAAGTGATGGTTGAAGATCAATTTGATGAAAAATTAGGCCCTCCCTCTAGAACACTCTCTCTCACTCTAGAAATATCAGAAATGAGCTTCAAAATAGACTAAAGGGCTATTTTAACGGAATGGGGGTCTAGTTTTAAATTAAGAAAATGGGTGCCTCGACACAGGTTTACGGTCGCATATGTGACCGCATAATAGTTATGCGGTCCGCAAGGGCCTGAACTTTTGGCCCAGGTATGCGGTCCGCATACTTGTTCTGCGGTCGCATAATGCACCGCAGAACTCCCTCCGCAGAAATTCAAGAGGGATTATGCGACCGATATGAGGTTCGCATATCGATTATGCGGTCGCACAATCGATCGCAAAACTAACCTCCAGCCATTATGCGGTCCGCAGAGTGATTACGCGACCGCATAATGGGCCGCAGAAATGCGTTCTTCTGTGAAACATTTTCCTCTCAGTTTGTAGGGTACTGTTCAATCCAAAAAGTCCGAACTGCGGTGAGCTACTATAATAATGTAGGAATCTATCTTGGCACTACGAAACCCCGAGTTTTTAGTTTAAATTTTTACAGGTCCTTACATCCTCCCCCACTTAAGATCATTCATCCTCGAATGAGGATCAAGGTTCACTTAATACAGCTTCAGTTATACCACATACCATCAGCCCCAAATTTGCCTAACTTCCTGAAAATTTCGCCAGAGTTTCCTTTGTAATTAGGCTTATCCACCTGCCAGAGATCCCCAAAAACACATCCTAACATGTATTCGTACGGTCAAATAACGCAACACAACACAAAATAACACTCACCGAGGCCTCATAAGGAACATATAGCTCAGAAGGAATATCTTTTACATTAGCCGAACAAGTGATACAAAATTTATGGGAAACAACTTCATAGAACTATTACATGGCTATTCAAACAAATGAGGGTACTTTTATTTTATTTCATTCTCGGCTTCCCAAGTAGCTTCTTCGACTTGTTGGTTTCGCCATAACACCTTCACGGATGCAATTTCTTTGTTTCTCAACTTTTGGGCCTGTCTATCAAGAATAGCAACCGGAATTTCTTCATATGATAATTCTTCACTAACCTCGATGGTCTCAACCGACACAATAGCGGACGGATCTTCAACTACCTTCTTCAAAATGGACACATGGAATATCGGGTGTACTAATGACATCTCAGGTGGTAGTTCAAGCTTGAACGCCACCTGACCTATCCTTTGAATGATTCTAAACGGCCCGACATACCTCGGACTTAATTTCCTTTTCTTTCCAAACTCCATGATCCCCTTCATGGGAGATACCTTCAAGAACACCCAATCATCTTCTTTGAACTCTAAGTCTCTGCGACGAACATCTGAGTAGGATTTTTGACGACTCTAAGCAGTTTTCAATCGCTCTTTTATGATCTTTACCATTTCCATAGCCTGATGTACAAGGTCTGGTCCTATTAGTTCAGCTTCTCTAACCTTGAAACACCCAATCGGCGATCTACATCTTCTACCATACAAGGACTCAAACGGCGCCATCTGAATACTTGCACGGAAGCTGTTGTTATAAGCAAATTCTATGAGCGGCAAATGATCATCCCAGCTACCCTTGAAGTCAAGCACACACGCACGCAACATGTTCTCAAGCATCTGAATAGTCTGCTATGCTTTCCCGTCAGTCTGTGGATGGAAAGTCATGCTAAGATTTACCTGCGTACCCAAACCTTGCTGAAATTTCTTCCAGAAATTAGCTGTGAATTGGGCCCCTCGATCGGAAATGATGGAAACTAGAGTGCCATGAAGCCTGACTATTTCCTTGATATACAATTGAGCATATTGTTCCGCAATGTCGGTGGATTTAACTGGTAAGAAGTGTGCTAATTTCCTGAATCGATCCACGATCACCCAAATTGAGTCAAACTTACGCGGAGTGCGTGGCAACCCTACCACAAAATCCATATTGATCATTTCCTATTTCCACATTGGAATTTCTATACTCTGTGCTAACCCGACGGGCCTTTGATGCTCGGCCTTCACCTGTTGACAGTTTGAACATTTTTCCACAAAGTTCGCCACACCCCTCTTCATGTTATTCCACCAGTAAACTTCTTTGAGATTATGATACATCTTTGTAGAGCTTGGGTGCACGGAATATCTAGAAGTATGAGCTTTTGCCATGAATCTTTCCCGAAGACCATCTACATTTGGAACACATAGTCGTCCTTGGTACCGTAATGTACCATCATCCATGCCAAGAGAAAAAGCTGTAGTCTTATGTTTATGAATCCCTTCCTTTAGCTGCACCAACACTGGATGACTGTATTGCTTCTCCTTGACCTCCATCACAAGCGAAGATTCTGCCCTATTCCGCACAATCACCCCCCTTCATTAGAGTCTGCAAGACGAACTCCCAAACTGGTGAACCTCCCAGGCTAAGGGACTTTGACATGCCTCCAAGTGAGCCAAACTACCCATAGATTTCCGACTAAGAGCATCCGCCACCACATTAGCCTTCCCTGGATGATACAAAATGTCGATGTCATAATCTTTGAGCAACTCAAGCCACCTTCTCTGCCTTAAGTTCAATTCCTTCTGCTTGAAAATGTATTGAAGACTTTTGTGGTCCGTGAATACATCTACATGGACTCCATACAAATAATGACGCCAAATTTTTAATGCAAAAACCACCGCCGCAAGCTCTAAGTCATGAGTTGGATAGTTCTTTTCATGATTCTTAAGTTGCCTTGAAGCATATGCTATAACCTTACCATGTTGCATTAATACACACCCAAGACTGATCCTTGAGGCATCACAATACACCAAAAACCCTTCGGTACCCTCTGGCAGGGTCAATACCGGCGCCGAGGTCAATCTTGATTTCAATTCCTTGAAGCTCCTTTCACAAGTATCGGACCACTGGAACTTAATCGCCTTCTGTGTTAATTTAGTCAATGGAGAGGCAATAGTGGAGAACCCCTCCACGAACCTCCTATAATACCCGGCCAAACCTAAGAAACTACGAATCTCTGTTGGAGTAGTAGGTCTAGGCCAATCCTTCACCGCCGCAATCTTTTGAAGATCAACCTTAATTCCTTCTCCGGAGATGACATGACCCGTGAATGTAATAGATTCAAGCCAAAATTCACATTTCGAGAACTTTGCATAAAAGTGGTGGTGATGAAGAGTCTGCAAAACTGCCTTGAGGTGGTCGGCGTGATCCTCTCGACTACGTGAACATACAAGGATGTCGTCAATGAATACTATCACAAAGGAGTCAAGAAACGCCCTGAAGACTCGATTCATAAGATCCATGAAAGCTGCCGGGGCATTTATTAGCCCGAAAGACATTACCAAAAATTCAAAGTGCCCATACCGGGTTCTGAAAGCTATTTTCGGAATATTCTGCTCCCTTACCTTCAATTGATGGTACCCGGACCGCAAATCAATTTTGGAGAAGAACTTAGCACCTTGTAATTGGTCAAACAAATCATCTATTCTAGGCAATGGGTATTTATTTTTTATTGTGACTTTGTTGAGTTGACGGTAATCAATACACACCCCGAGTTTTTAGTTTAAATTTTTACGGGTCCTTACACGTAGGGTTGCTTCTGAACTGAAATTTTTGATTGTTTCCTAGTGGCACTCTTTTTTTTTTCGTAACACTTATACGACACCTTTAATTACCCCAACTCCTATCTGAATATTTCTCAAGGATCACGATGTCATATCTGCGAGACTGAATTTTCATGTTGGGGTTCACTATGTTTATCTTGCACAATCAGATGATTTATTTGTATCCTCTTGTCTAGCCATAACTAGGCTCTTCCAGAATCAACTACTAACTACTCGTTGACCCATTCTCATATCAATATTCCGCGTAATCTTTCTTGGGTTATTTCCTTTGTCTTAACTTACGTCTTGCACTGGCTCCTTATTTATCAATAACATCTCTGTAAGGAACCCTTACTTCCTCTCCTTGTCGTCGTGTTTGCATAATGTTCTGAAATTGTAGCATATATGTAGGATTTGAATAAGTGCAATCTCATCCCTTTTCTCATTTTTTATCGCATTCTTCCTTCACCTTTCCATAGTTACTAGAACCACTTAATTCTGACTTAATGCCACATCACTCCATATTCCCCCATTTAGGGGAGTACTCAGATTTAGAGCTACGACGATCTACCTATAGATGTTTTACCTCTTCCTCTTTGGCGTCTTTTCACATCATCGATGACCCTTACCCGCCTTGCGATAATCCTCTTGTACCAAGGATAACAAAATTCCTTACTCATAAGGGTGACACTTAGTGTAACTGGCACACATAGTCCCTTAAGATTAACTTTTCTCACATTGCTTGCTTTAGGGAAGCGTATTCCTGAATGACTTTTAAAGGTTATTCGTCTGTCGTCCATTCTATTATCGCTGGAATGCAATTTGAAATTCTCATGATACCGACTATTATCAAATCACTCAGTCCCTAATTCATGTTTAGTTTACCTTGTACACCAGCCTATACTGATTTGTATTACTCTAGGATCTAACTTTTCCTTCTGGTAATCACGCTAGAGTCACGAACTTATTTCATGAAATGAAGATATGACTTTATGGCCTATACTCTTTTGTTGTCTCAAGGCCTGACACCTCTCGTCTTTTCCTTCACTTGACTATAGACTCTGTAATACTGTCATTTTTTTTATCTACCGTTGTTATCCATGTATCACATCTTACTCATAATGCTTTATTATCTCTCTTCTTATTTCCCTGCTAATATACTTTATTCTGGAAACTTCAACAAGATATTCTTTTGCTTTTAGCTCCCCTTGCTCCATCCACTGGCTCTTCGGGTTGCCTAATATTCTCTCTCTACTAGGGATGGGAGCCACACTTAAGATAATATTTATCCCTTCCAGGCTTCCAGTGCCTATCTTTGTAGTACCAATATCTAGTTGTACTATTTTAGAGTGCACCATCCGGGTGTCTCACAAGGAAATCTATTAGCACATTTGCAATATCCTTCGGAAATGTCAACTAATGCTAACAATCCATACGCAATTTTGGGTTACTCTAACCACAGCTTGATCCTGATATCTCATCCTTCTCTTAAACTATAAATGGCATCTCCCATAGGGCATAATTGATATTGGTGTGGCTAATTGTATATATCTCCGTTACTGTTGAAAGTAACTCGGAATGCTTATATTTCTCGACCTGAATTGTAAATACTGATAATCTTCACTAACTAGGCGCCTCGTACCCTTCTTCACCTTCCTTTTTTTACTTGTTGAAACTTGTATCTATCTTCTGAATCTCTCATTGCTTTTCACCATATGGGAGGATAGATATTCTTGCCTTAAGGATCCTTATCAAGAAGCTTACACGTCTTAGTACACACATATTCTGCTGAAGACCTCACATTTACCCATCATAAGAATGATGCAAAATCGAGTTCCTCTAATTCAACTCTTCCGCAACCACATGCAATCTCTTACCAACTGTCATTTGGATATATGTATCGTCTTATTACGAATAAAATAGAATTTAATAGTTTGAATTCTTACAACTGAGCTCTACCTCACGAACTAGAATAAGAAGAAACAGTGACAGTCCTAAATGTCCTGTAGCCTCCTGCTTATAAGTGTGGTACAAAACACACCCATAAACAAGAGTCTACCAAGCACGGCTTGTAGACTCCCTAGGACATAACTGCTCTGATACCACTTTGTCACAAACCAACCGATGGACTGCGATGGGCACCCGATACCTTACTCAACAGAGTACCAACGTAACGTAACTTTTGTATCATACTATCATAGATAAATGAGCCGGAGAGGCTGTCGTGATATAAGTAGAATACGACATACGGTCCTATAAGACCAAAATGATCACTCGTACACTGAACATAGGCCGACAAGGCCATACAATCTTTCATGTACATGACATATGTCTACAAGCCTCTACGAGTAGATAAATACCATAAAGGTCGGGACAAGGCCCCGCCATACTAATCAATATATGACCAAATCATACTGACCAAATAAGCAACTCTAGAGCAGATAGAGCGCACCAACACCTTCCGCTGAGCTGATAGCCCACTTGGAGGGCTCTCAACCTGTCTATCGGGACCTGCGGCATGAAATATAGCGTCCCCATGCAAATGGGATGTCAGTACAAATAATGTACCGAGTATGTAAGAAATAAAAATCAGTAAATAAAAGATATGAGAGAAACATGGAGTAAAAGACTTAAAAATCATTTTATATTTATAATGTTATGAATATGCATATAAATATTACACCATGCATAGGTATATGCGTTCATAATATCATCAAGCCTCTGAGGGCATCCCATCATATCATCTCGATCACTGTGGGCAAATCATCAACGTATACCAGCTGATCATGAGGTGGTGCGTATATAACGCCGTAACCTTTTCCCATATCCCATATACATATAATATACGCATATATATCGACATCTGGTTATGGGTCAATGTACATGTATAAATAAATAAAATGCATAAGAAATACGTTAATAAGATTTCTCGGAATATTATAAGATCAACATATCCTCGGATAAACTTTATCAACTATGTATTTTTCTGAGACCCATGAACAGAAGATATAATAATAATTCAAATAGGGAATCAAGAACGCAGGCACCCCTAGTACTTCTATGAATAGAGTTATTTATGAAAGTTGTGCTTTTGCTAGTTTCGTTAGTATCGTATGAATCATGCCAAAAAGAAAAAAGGTATAGCCTTAACATACCTAAGTCAATTCTCTTGACAATCCTTCCCACATCCGTCAAACGCGACAAAACATGTAACGGCAGATCGAAGTAGGGACAAATCCGTATGATATTCTTGAGAAAGATTGTACCGTGCTCTCTTAGAATCGCAACTCTCACATTGCTAAATAGTCTTGTATGATTTTTTGTAGCAAATCACGTTGCTATCATTTTGTATAAGTTTGCTGAAGCAATTCACATTGTATTGTAGAGATAATGTAATGAATTTGAGAGGTCTTTAACTTACCATCTTTTGTTGCAAACCAGTGAAATCCTTACAACCTTGTAGTCATTCCCAATTGTTACCCTTTAATATCATGATAGTAAGGGTTCATATGAATTCCTATTTTGGGAATTCATCCGTTATCTTTTTTGAAGTTCTAATCCATCTCCCTTTAATGAATTAGGGAGGTTGATTTTTAACCTTGTTAGTGGGCCCCACTTTAGGGATTACTTAGCCACAAAATTCCCCTAACATATGCCACCTAGTTACCTAAAATCAAGAGTCCTACTTGTGTTTTGATCCAACCTCATGGGCTGCCATGTTAAGGGGGCTTGTCAAGCTTATCAAACATTTAAATTATTTGGTTAATCTCCCACTAAAAATTAATAATTACCCAATTATCCACATAATTAAGAATTATCTCAAATTACTTAACATACTACCCACTTTTAACATACTTTATACACCTTACTATCATGGTCATGTGGTGCCTTGTATGGCACTAGTCCATAAATACGGGGTATTATAGCTTGGACCGTATTTTATCTCAAAATGTCAAACTTCGACGAAACTCATTTTCTTCGATTTGCTTAACCTCTCACCTTCACGAATTTACTTATCACTTGTTTGAAATAGAATAATACTTATAATCTCAAAATAATCTCATTCCCAAACTTACGTCGATTAACATACGATGAAACTTTAACGTACGAAAATGCGAGATGTAACATCTTATTTCCGAGATTTCATCAATTTACTTATGGCGTACTTTCACGTACAAAAATATAGGGTGTAACACCTTTTGTGGACCATCCTCTTCTGCGAGCTCGCACCTGCGGTCAAAAATCCGCAGGTGCGATTACACCAGAAGGCCAAAATTTCAGATTTTTTCTTAAGTCCAAATTTTGATCCGTTAATCACCTGGAATCCACCCGAGGCTCCCGGGATCTCAATCAAATACACCAATAAGTCCTAAAACATCACACAAACTTAGTCAAAATCTCAAATAACATCAAACGACGCTAAAATCACGAATCATACCCCAATTCAAGCTTAAGGAACTTAATATTTTTCAACTTCTATATTCGATGCCGAAACCTATCAAATCAAGTCCGATTGACCTCAAATTTTGCACACAAGTCATAAATGACTTAATGGACCTATGAAAATTTTCAGAACTGGATTTTGACCTTGATATCAATAAAAGTAAATTTGTGATCAAACTTTAAAATCTTTAAGCCTTTAAGCTTCTAGTTTTCGTCAACTAGCGATAATTCATGTTAGGGACCTCCAAATTAAATGTCGGGCATACGCCCAAGTCCCAAATCATGATAAGGACCTACTAAAACTGTCAAAACACTGATCCGGGTCCGTTTGCTCAAAATATTGACCGAAGTCAACTTAAGTGAGTTTTAAAGCACTATTTCACATTTTTATCAATTTTTAACATAAAAACATTTCGGAAAAATTTATGGACAGCGCACGCAAGCCGAGTAAAGCTGAATGGTGATATTTGAGGTCTCAGAATACAGAAATGGATATTAAATTTAAAGATGACCTTTCGGGTCATCACATTCTCCACCTCTAAAACAAACGTTTGTTCTCGAACGGAATTAGAAAATTACCTGAGTTGGTGAAAAGGTATGGATATCTATGCCATATATATGACTCGGAATCCCAGGTAGATGCTTCTACCAACTGACCTCTCCATTATACCTGAACCGAAGGATAACTCTTAGACCTCAACTGTCGGACCTGCCGGGCTAGAATAGCTACCGGCTCCTCTTCATAAGTCAAATCTTTGTCCAATTGGACTAAGCTGAAATCTAATACATGGTACGGATCACCATGATATTTTCGTAGCATAGACACATGAAACACCGGATATACTGCTGATAAACTAGGTGGTAGTGCAAGCCTATAGGCTACTTCACCCACCCTTTCAAGAATTTCAAAGGGTCCGATATACCTAGGGCTCAACTTGCCCTTTTTCCGAACCTCCTTACACCCTTCATAAGTGAAACCCAGAGCAATACTCTTTCTCCAACTATGAATGCAACATCACGAACTTTACGGTCAGCATAACTCTTTTTCCTAGACTGAGCTATGTGAAGTAGATCCTAAATAATCTTGACCTTATCCAAGGCATCCTGTACCAATTCGGTGCCCAACAACCGAGCCTCTCCCGGTTCAAACCAGCCAACTGGTGAATGACATCGCCTCCTGTATAATGCTTCATATGGAGTCATCTGAATGCTCGACTGGTAACTGTTACTATAGGCAAACTACGCAAGTGGCAAGAACTGATCCCAAGAACCTCGAAAGTCTATATCACAAATGCGAAGCATTTCTTTCAATATCTGAATAGTGCGCTCGGACTGTCCGTCTGCTGGGGATGAAATGTTGTACTCAACTCAACCCGCGTGCCTAACTCAAGGTGTACAGCCCTCTAGAAGAGCGAGGTGACCTGTGTACCTCGATCAAAAATGATAGACACGGGCACACCATGAAGGCATACAATCTCGCGGATGTAAATCTCAGCTAACCGCTCTGAAGAATAGGTAACTACTACTGGAATGAAATGTGCTGACTTGGTCAACCTATCCATAATGACCCATACTGCGTCAAACTTTCTCTCAGTCCGTGGAAACCCAACAAACAAATTTATAATGATACGCTGCCACTTCCACTTAGGAAATTCTAACTGCTAAAGCAAACCACCAGGTCTCTGATGCTCGTACTCAACTTGAAAACAATTTAGACACCGAGCTACATATGCAACTATATCCTTCTTCATTCTCATCCACCAATAATGTTGCTGCAAATCTTGATACATTTTGGCGGCACTTGGATGAATGGAATACCGGCAACTGTGGGCCTCTTCAAGAATTAATCCACAAAGCCCATCCATATTAGGCACACAAATACGAATCTACATCCGCAGAACTCCATCTTCCCCCACAGCAACCTGCTTGGCACCACCGTGTCGCACCGTGTCCTTATGGACAACTAAATGAGGATCATCATATTGTCATTCTCTGATACGCTCATACAATAAAGACCGAGCGACTATGCAAACTAGAACCCGACTGGGCTATGAAATATCTACCCTCACGAACTAATTGGCCAAAGTCTGAACATCTGCAGCTAACGGCCTCTCACCAACCGGAATATACGCAAGGCTGCCCATACTCACAGCCTTTATACTCAAAGCATCGGCCACCACATTGGCCTTTCCTAGGTGATACAAAATGGTGATATCATAGTCTTTCAACAGATCCAACCATCTTCTCTGCCTCAAATTGAGATATTTTTGTTTGAAAAGATACTGTAGGATATGATGATCAGTAAATACTTCACATGAGACACCGTAAAGGAAATGCCTCCAAATCTTCAGCGCATGAACAATGCATGCCAATTCTAAGTCATGAACAGGATAATTCTTCTGGTGAACCTTCAACTGCCGCGATGCATATGCAATCACCCTGCCATATTGCATCAATGCTGCACCAAGCCCGATGCGAGATGCATCACAATACACCGTATAAGATCCTAAACATATGGGTAATACCAACACTGGTGCCGTAGTCAAAGCAGTTTTGAGCTTCTGAAAGCTCAACTCACACTCGTCTGACCATCTTAATGGAGCACCCTTCTTGTTCAATTTGGTCAGTGGGGATTCTATGGATGAAAACCAATCCACAAACCGGCGATAATAACTTGCCAAACCCAGGAAATTCCGGATCTCTTTAGCTGAAGTAGGTCTATGCCAATTCTGAACTGCCTCAATCTTCTTAGGCTCCACTTTTATGCCTTTAGCCGATACTACATGCCCCAAAAGGCAACTGAGTCTAACCAAAATTCACAATTTGAGAATTTGGCATATAACTGATTATTTTTCAAAGTCTGAAGCACAATTCAAAGATATTGCTCATGCTCCTCTCGACTGCTGGAGTAAATCAAGATATCATCAATGAATACAATCACAAAAGAATCCAAATAGGGTTTGAATACCCGGTTCATTAAATCTATAAATGCTGCTAGGGCATTTGTTAGCCCAAATGACATCACTAGGAATTCGTAATGCCCATACCGAGTCCGAACAGTTGTCTTAGGGACATCGGATGCCCTAATCTTTAATTGATGATAACCAGACCTCAAATCGATCTTTGAAACCACCTTGGCACCCTGAAGTTGATCGAATAAGTCCTCAATTCTCGGCAACGAATACTTGTTCTTGATAGTGACCTTGTTCAACTGCCGATAATATATACACATTCTCATCGACTCATCTTTCTTCTTCACGAATAACACGGGCACACCCTAGGGCGAGACACTAGGTCTAACGAAGCCCTTATCAAGCAATTCTTGTAATTGTTCTTTTAATTCCTTCAACTCCGGCGGGGCCATACGGTATGGTGGAATAGAAATGGGTTGGGTGCCCGGAGCCAAATCAATACAGAAGTCAATATCTCTGTCGGGTGGCATCCCCGGTAAATATGCAGAAAATACATCTGGAAATTCACAGACAACTAGGACTGAATCCATAGAAGGAACATCCATACTAGAATCGCGAATATAAGCCAAATAAGTTAGACAATCCTTCTCGACCATACGTCGAGCCTTCATATAAGAGATAACCCTACTGATAGAATGGCCAGGAATCCCTTTCCACTCTAATTGAGGTAACTTAGGTATGGCTAAGGTCACCGTTTTGGCGTGACAATCCAATATAGCATGACAAGTTGACAACTAATGCATTCTCAATATAACATCAAAATCTACCATATCAAGAAGTAGGAGATCCACGTTGGTCTCAAGACTCCCAATAGTAACCATACATGAATGATAGACATGATCTACCACAACAGAATCTCCCGCCGGTGTGGACACACACACAGAAGCACTAAGAGAATCACGAGGCAGAACCAGATATGAAGCAAAGTAGGAGGACACATAGGAATAAGCAGATCCTGGATCAAATAGAACTGAAGCATCTCTATGACAAACTGGAACAATACATGTGATCACGGCATCGGATGACTCGGCATCAGGCCTAGCTGGAAAAGCATAAAATTGGGGCTGGGCCCCACCACACTGAACTGCATCCCTGGGACGACCTCTAATTGGCTGGCCTCCACCTCTAACGACCTGACCTCCACCTCTAGCTGTCTGACCCCTGCCCTTAGTTGGCTGGGCTGGTGGCGGAACAGCTGGTGCTGGAATCATAGCACGAGAACCTTGCTGTTGCATGCTGCCCTAAGACTCGCGGCAAAATTTAGCAATGTGCCTCGGATCACTACAAGTATAACAAGATCTCGATTGTTGTGGCTGCTGACCCTGGAACTGGCCATGTCGACCTTGATAACCACCCCGATGACTCTGGATTGGAGGTGCACTAATAGGAGCTGGTGGTGCACTATAAGCTAGCTGATCGGAATGCGGCATATGAGGGCCGGGAAAACCTGAAGCTCTGTGGGATGCCTGGAGCGCTGAATGAAAAGGCCTGGGAGGATGTCCTCTACCAAAATTACCCCTGCCTCCAGACGAGGCACCAATAAACCCACCGAACTGACGAGGCCTCTTATCATACCCCTGCCCTCTCTCCTGTGCAAAAACTATCTCGATCCTCCTAGAAACATTAGCAGCTGCCTGAAGGGAATCTCACTTCCGATTTCCTTGGCCATCTGTATCCTGATAGGGTGAGTGAGTCCATCAATAAACCTCCTCACTCTTTTCCCTCAGTAGGAAGTAAAAGGAGAGCATGACGGGCTAGATCCACAAAGCGGGTATCATACTGAGTAACAGCCATACTGCCCTATTGGAGACGCTCAAATTGCCTGCAGTAATCCTCTCTCAATGTGATAGGGAGGAACTTCTCTAGAAATAGCCGGTGAGAACTGCTCTTAAGTCAGTGTAGGTGACCCAGCTGGTCTGGTCAACATAAAATCTCTCCACCACCTCTTGGCGGAACCCGTCATCTGAAATACAGCAAAATCGACCTCATTGGTCTCAACTATACCCATGTTCCGCAGCACCTCATGGCAGCGGTCAAGATAATCCTGTGGGTCTTCAGAAGGTGTACCACTGAAGTGAACTGGAAAGAGCTTAGTAAACTTGTACAACCTCAATAAATCCTTAGAAGACATAGCGGGCCTATCACCGTCCTGTGCCGCAACAACTGGCTGAACTACCCCAACTGGTGGGGCTGCTAGAGCCTGCTACTGGGGAGCCATCTACTCCGGAGCTTGAGTAGTGGGAGTCTGTGCTCCTCCCCCAGCCTGTGAGACGGGTGGTGCCACTGAAAATGTACCATTCTGGGTCGCACCCTCCATAAGGCTCACCAGACGGATTAGAGTGTCCTGAAGCACTGGAGTATCTATGAATCCTTCTGGGACCTGAACTGGTCCAACGGGTATAGTCTGAACCGGAACCTCCTCCTGAAAGATACACCAAAGGCTCCACTACGGGTACCCCTGGTCATAGTTGCCACGGGTGTCTCTGGTCTATGTCCGTCGGTAGATGTATTACGTGTTCTCACCATCTGCGAGAGAATAAGAATAGAATGGTTTTATCATTGGTGATAGAATAGAATCGCACGACAGAATAAGAAAGAAGTGATATTGTTCCTAAACTTCACAGCCTCTGAAAGATAAGTACAGACGTCTCCGTACCGATCCTTCAGACTCTACTAAGATTGCTCGTGACTCGTGAGACCTAATTAACCTAGTGCTCTGATACCAATTTGTCACGACCCAAAATTCCCACCTTCGGGACCGTGATGGCGCCTAACATTTTACTTGCTAGGCAAGCCAATGTTAAAATAATCTTAACCGTTTGTAAACAAATTAAATTAAACGGAAGTCAATTACTGAAATAAAGTACGGAAGACCATAACTACCGAATCATCAAAATTCATCCCCGAATCTGGTGTCACAAGTGCACGAGCTACTAGAATAATACAAATAAAGGTCTGAATAAAATTCAAGCTGTTTGAAAGATAATACACAGCTAAGATAAGATAGAAGGGGACTTCAGAGCTGCGGACGCTGTGTAGTTATACCTCAAGTCTCCTCTGGGTAGTTGAATCCGAGCAAGTCTATGGTACGCTGGTGGGACCAACTCCAAAATCTACACAAGAAGTGCAGAGTGTAGTATGAGTACAATCGACCCTATGTACTCCATAAGTGTCGAGCCTAACCTTGACGAAATAGTGACGAGGCTATGACAAGACACGTACGTAAATAACTTGTACAAGTATATACAAATACGAAGCAACTATAGCACAATAAATAACAATTTATAAATTTTGGAGGGAACATGCGAAGACGGATAATATAGTAATTTCAGCATGAGAAGTGTCACATAGCAGCCAATTAATTCATCAACAAAAAAATGAGCAGCTGAAAATATGAAATGACATGGCACCACCCTTCGTGCTTTCACTCTAATCCTTGCCATAAATTTATAAATAAGTAATAAGATTGACATGGCATCACCTTTCGTGCTTTAACTCTCTTCTGGCACGACATCAGCATTCGTGCTTTTACACTCTTGAAAATGACACGACATCACCCTTCGTGCTTTTACACTCTTTCTCACCATGGCAAGGATAATATAAATAATATAAATGGTACGGTATCACCTTTCGTGCTTTTACACTCTTCCTTACCATGAAAATAAAAATAAAAATTCGGAAGAGTATTTAAATGCGGGGATATATATTTATCAATCAATTCAATACCAGAATACCGACCTCACCTTCCAAAATATTCAACAATAATTAAACTAGCAATAATCTCATGAAAAATGATCAAATAAAAATAATAACTTAAGCAGGAATATCTTAATTAAATAAGTAATTATTCACAATAACCAAATTCCACCGGCATGCTGTGACTCAACCACAATGCATAAGTACTCGTCACCTCACATATACGTTGTACCTGCACATTAAATCATGTAACATATAGACAAATAAGTCATACTCCCTCAAGTCAAGGTTAACCACGACACTTGCCTCGATATGCAACCAACACAAGATTCCAATAAGCCTTTGCCTCGCAAATTGGTGTATGAATGCCTGAAATCTAGTCACAAACAATTCAATATACTCAACACGAATTATAGAAATCAATTCTATATGAAAATACTAAATTTTCCAATTAAAATCCAAAATTTAAATAAAAAATTATCTGTGGGGCCCACGTCTCGGAACCCGACAAAAGTCCAACCATACAAATTTTACCAAATTCCGACATCAACTCGACCTTCAAATCCCCAAATCTTATTTTCAAATTCCTAGGTCCAAATCCTCGAATTTCACCTCAAAACACGTAATCTAGTCGGAATAATCGATGATAATTCAATATTCTTGACTAACAATGATCACAAGTGACTTACCTCAAGTTTTTCTGTGAATTCTCGCAAACAAATCGCCTCAACCCATGTTGGAAATGTCCAAAAGGACAAAAATATTGGAACCCTCTACTTTTGTAATATGTCTAGTGCTTGCGTACTTGCGGACACTTAACCGCATCTGCGGTTCCGCTTTTGCGGAGGTTGTGGTTGCTTCTAAGGGCTGTTGCGGCGAGTCTGCCCCATCCCCTTTTTTGCTTCTGCGATGCCAGGCTCGCTTCTGCGGTCGCGCTTCTGTGATGCATGCCCGCTTCTGCGAACCATCCGCTTCTGCGAGGCCAGGCTCGCTTCTGCGAGCTCGCACCTGCGGTCAGAAATCCGCAGGTGCGATCACCCTAGAAGGCCAAAATTTCAGAATTTTTCTTAAGTCCAAATTTTGATCTGTTAACCATCCGGAATCCACCCGAGGCCTTCGGGACCTCAACCAAATATACCAAAAAGTCCTAAAACATCACATCAAACAACGCTAAAACCATGAATCATACCCCAATTCAAGCTTAAGAAACTTTAGAATTTTCAACTTCTATATTCGATATCGAAACCTATCAAATCAAGTCCGATTAACCTCAAATTTTGCACACAAGTCATAAATGACATAACGGACCTATAAAAATTTTCATGACTGGATTCCGATTCCGATATCAATAAAAGTCAATTTGTGGTCAAACTTTAAAATCTTTAAGCCTTTAAGCTTCTAATTTTCGTCAGCTGGCGATAATTCAAGTTAGGGAGCTCTAAATTAAATTTCGGGCATACGCCTAAGTCTCAAATCATGATACAGACCTACCAGAACTGTCAAAACACTGATCCGGGCCCGTTTGCTCAAAACCGAAGTCAACTTAAGTGAGCTTTAAAGCACTATTTCATATTTTAATCAATTTTTCACATAAAAACTTTTCGGAAATTTTTACAGATGGCGCACGCTAGTCGAGGTCTCAGAACACAAAATAGATATTAAATTTAAAGATGACCTTTTGGGTCATCACAAATTGGTGTTTTGATATTTATTTGTGGATTATAGCTCTAGTTTTATGTATTGAATCATTTTTGGTGTTTTAATTATTGCATCTATATTCACATGTTCATGTAATCAAGAGAGACATACTTGTGATATCTCTGCATTATCTTGTTGGTTGAATTCATTAATTCTTCTTAGTAATCGAAAGAGGTTAAATGAATTAATGTTTTGACCTAGTTAGGAGGATAATCGAGAGAGGTTCTCCTAAAGACCAATACAATACGAACTCTAGCATATCCTCACCAAGTTTAAATTGGTTCACATTGTGAAGTTGAGACTTAATCGAGAGAGTAGTTTTTACTAAACGTTTGACCTAATAATTAAGTGAATTCGAGAGACTCACTTGAACATTAGAAGTGAATTAACTAGAGTTAAATCCCAGACAATTATCTTAAACCTATCCGATCAATACCTATTTTCTCCCATTGATATCTTCCTTGCTTACTTTTGTTTCGATTGTCATTCGTCAATTAGATTTAGATTCTTAGTTAATTTTAGTTTTAAATCACATAACTTTATACTGTTGATTATCTTGGATAGCAATATAGCTACAAACTGCGATAATACTGTTTAACTCCAATTCCTGTGGGTACGATATTATACTATACTATATTCGACTAGCGAGCATATTTAAGTGTGTATTTTGCGCTCTTCATTTAGGCTTGATACTTACTGGGTACCATTGTGGTGTACTCATGCTACGCTTTTGCACATTTTTATGCAAAACCAAGTACTTCGGATCGAGTTAGTTTGAGACTTATGCTTGTGCGGCTAGAAATTTCAAGGTACACCTGCTGGACGTTCGCAGGCTCCGAAGTCACCTTCTGTTGTATTTATTTTCATTGTTTCATATAACTCCGGAACAGTGATGTATTCATTATATATAGTTACTTTTAGAAAGACTTATGACTTGTACTACCGGTTTTAGGGTTATGTGACGACCCGACGGGTCGTCTTGAGAGTTATAGCCCCGACCCCCTATTAACTGATTTCCTCGTATCTATTTTCTACTATTGTGACTTGCCGGGAGGTTTCGCTTTGGTTTTTGGAGTGTTTGGGGATACTTAGTCCCTAAACGAAAAGCTTAAGTTTTAGGATTCGGACCGTAGTCGGAACTATGTGAAGACGACTCCAGAATGGAGTTCCATAGATTCGATTAGCTCCGTTGGGTAATTTTGGGCTTAGGAGCGTGTCCGAATTGTGTTTCAGAGGTTTGTAGCTCATTTAGGCTTGAAATGGCGAAAGTCGAATTTTTTGAGTTTTGGACCGGTAGTGGAATTTTTATATCGGGGTCGGATTCCGATTCTGAAAGTCGAAGTAGGTCCGTAGTGTTGAATATGACTTGTGTCCAAAATTTAAGGTCAATCAAATGTGGTTTGGTTGGTTTCGGCATCAGTTGTCGAATTTGGAAGTTTCAAGTTTCTTTAAGTTTGAATTGGAGAGTGATTTGTGATTTTAGCGTCGTTTGATGTGATTTGAGGACTCAACTAAGTTCGTATGGTGTTTTAGGATTGGTTGGTATGTTTGGCTAAGGTCCCGTGGGTCTCGAGTTTGTTTTGGATGCTTAACGGATGAATTTTGGACTTAGGGAAGTTGCTGAGTTTTTGTTGGTTCTGGTGATTCGCACCTGCGGAGGGGAGACTGCAGGTGCGGGCTCACACGTGCGGAGGAACGGGAGCAGATGAGGAATTTGGAGGCTTGACCAGGGGTCGCTGGTGCAAGGAATTTCCGCATCTGCGATGCCTGCAGATGCGCCCAAGGGGCAGAATCGAGGGTTGAGGTTCATATTCACATATTTGATTTTTTAGATCGGGAGAAGGCGATTTCTTGAGGGATTTTTAGAGAAAGCTTTGGGGTAACGATTCCTAACTTGTTTTTGGTTGTATTTCATTAATCTATGGTCGTTTTCTCCATTTAATTAAGGAATTTGAGTGAGAAAGTTGGGAGAATGGGGGGGGGGGGAATTCCCCAATCGAATTTCTGAGTTTTGAGTGGGATTTAGACATCGGATTTGGATAATTTTGGTACGAATGATCTCGTGAGTGAATGGGTGTTCTTAATTGGTAAATTTTACCCGATTCTAAGACGTGGTCCCGGGGGTCTTTTTTGAGCGATTTTTCAGTTTCTTGCATTAGTTTTGATTTCATTAGCTAGATTAGTTTCTTGTAGTTATATTTATGTTATGTAATTGATTTTGGCTAGATTTGGGCCACTCGGAGACGGATATTCGTGAAAAAGGCATTGTGACTGATTGATTGAGTTTGATTCGAGGTAAGTGGCTTGCCTAACCTTGTGTGGGGGAATTCCCCTTAGGATTTGGTACTGTTTGATATGAGAGCGCCGTGTACGTGAGGTGACGAGTACGTACACGGGCTATTTGTTGTAAAACTCCGTTTTTCACTAAGTCATAACTTGTTTTCTCCTTATTGAAAATACACTAGCATATGTAACTATCCTGTTTAGACTAGAATAACATGCCTGCTTGTTTAACTGCCTATTTGAACTTTGTGCAACATGTTTAGAGAAATTTATCTATTTTCCTTGACTTGAACTTAGTCTAAACTGTAGGATTTCTTGCTGTAATTGTTATTTTGGTTGGTTGCGCTGCATATTTACTTTGGAACTACGGAACGGTATTACGGGAGATCCCCTTGTACTGCATATTTACTTTGGGACTACGGAACGGTATTCCGGGAGATTTCCTTGTTTGCATATTTATTTTGGGACTACGGAACGGTATTCCGGGATATCCCCTTGCACATTTACGTTTGGGACTACGAGACGGTATCTCGGGAGATCTCCTGTTGTTATCACTGTGTTCTGAGCTGTTGTCTTTCATTGATTCTATTCTTGTTAGATTTCCGTATTTATTTTACTGCGATATTTCATTCTGTCTTATTTCATTATATTTATATCAGTAGGGCCTTGACCTGATCTCGTCACTAATCGACCGAGGTTAGGCTTGGCACTTAGTGGGTACCGTTGTGGTGTACTCACGCCATTTTCTGCACATGTTTTTCATGTGCAGATTCAGGTTTATCTTACCAGCCTCATCAATAGTTGCAGTTGTTGCTTATTGGAGACTCAAGGTACATCTGCTTGGCACCCGCAGATCCTCGGAGTCCCCCTCTATCCCCCTATGTTCATTTTCCCTTTTTTCTGTAGAAATGATGTATAAAATGGTTAAGACTTCTTAGTAGCTTGTGACTTACGGTATTTCGGGTTTTGGGAAATTGTTTTGTACATTTTCAGAGGTGTTAATTGTATATGCCGAGTGGCATTCAGTTGCTTATTAGATATTTGTTACTGTTAGTAGTTAATGTTCATGCTTTAGTTTCACTTCCGCAAAAGTGTTAGGCTAACCTAGTCGTAGAGACTAGGTGCTGTCACGACGGTTCACGGAGGGAGAAATTGGGTCGTGACAGGTTAAGTAATTGTTGTTGGTTCACCTATGTTGTTACAAATATGATTTAAAGTATTACAGTTAAGCTAGTTAAATTTTATTAATGATCAGCAAGTGTTAGGCTTACCTAGTGTTAGAGACTAGGTGTCATCACGACATCCTACGGAGAGAAATTGGGGTCGTGACAATGAACCCTAATCCTCAAAGTTTACACTCACTAATGACGTAAGAGCAAATTGAAAATTGCAAAGTCCATTAAGCTAGGTATCTATACTATATTAAAAGCACGAAGGCCCTTAGCGAAATGCCGTTCATCTTTTTTATCCTTTTAAAATAGAGTTCACATTGAACAAAATAATCATTTCATTACTTTTCTAATATTTAGGAGTTTGAAATTAGCTAAAATTATGATTATTAGATTTTTCCCTATTTGGTTTGTGAAGGAAGTCCGATAATTTAGGACTTTAAAGATCATTAAGTTTTTACCTTATATAATTTTTATTGGATCTACATAACATAACTACAATACTTTTTATGTTAATATTTTCTAATATATTTATTATATTAATTCTTACATAAATAAAGAGATTGATCGGAATGAAATTAACCTTCTTTTACCTGATACGCCTATTAAGTAGTCTAACCCAAATTTTAAAAAGAATAGAATGCAGCAAACTTCACTTTTAGAAAATTCTTTTACAATTGTTGTCAAATTACAAGTGGTGGAATTTTGAGTTTGAACAAATCCCACATGGTCTATAGAATTCTCATTTAATTCCATTTCAAATATTAATAAAAATTTAACTATTAAATCTTTACTTATTTATACTATATAGCAACTTAGCATTTACAAATGTAAGATCGATTACGATTTCACCTACATAAATCACTATTAATAGGCCTAATATACATACATTATATAGTATCAATCTATATTTATATTCTATATATCTATATCTATCTATCTATCTATCTATATCTATATCTTTACTATATTAAAAGCACGAAAGCCATTAGCGAAATGTCGTTCCTTTTTTTACCCTTTAAAATATATTTCACATTGGACACAATTGTAATTTAAGTTATTTTCCTAATATTTAGGAATTTGAAATCAACTAAATTTTGGGTAT